>NC_139329.1:2845000-4200000 GCF_056507025.1 Lutjanus erythropterus
AAACCCTGTTTCAACCAACAGGAGCACTGAGATCAACTGATGCTGGTATTTTAACTGTTCTTAAAGTCGCCCACAAAACAAGCGGGGAAGCAGCTTTTAGCTCCTCTGCTCCAAGACTCTGGAACACTCAGCACAGTTACCTCAGACATCAGAGCTCTGTTGGCACTTTTAAAACTCAACTGAAAGCCTACTTGTTCAGGTGAGCTTTTAGTTAGTGTAATACTGGTCTGTCATTTTTACTGTCTTCATTTACCTGCCTGTTTATTAGATCTTCTATTACGGAGTTCTCTTTTATGTATAATGCCATACTGCTGCTTTTATTTTTTTCATTCTGATTTTATGTATTTTTGTCTGTGTTGTTTTTAATGCCACACTGTAAAACACTTTGAGTTGCATGTTATATAAGAAAGGTGCTATATAAATAAAAGTCCTTCTTATTATTATTCTTATTAGTAGTAGTAGTATTTATTACACTATCTGATCTACTTAGTTACTTTTAAAGTAATAAATGAGCACAGAGCACAAGTTAAATAAATATCCAAACCTTTCATCTGTATTTTAGTAGCAAATAAGGTGATCTGATCACAAACAATACCATATGGATGAAAACCCCCAAACGCTGCTGCAGGCACAGTTTTGGAACAGGAATGATTATTCACAGATTAATTGCCATTAAGAATTTGACCAATTAAAAATGTATTACTTGATATTTAATCAGTTGTCTGGATATTACGGTAATTGCACCTCATTTGTTGAATGAGTTTTGTATCCTATAAATTATTGATGATTAATCGATTAATTGATTTACACTTTAGCACTATCAGTTAAGTAAAAAGCACAAATGTTTTAGCTCTAGTTTCAGTGAAAACTGAGCAGAACAGAGACAGAGTCATTTAGACTGAAGGTTTGATTGAATCCTGCTGTTGATGATTCATGAAATGTCAATGATTAAAAAGTAACTAATACTCTGAAAAGACAGACAAGAATACTTTTTAGTTTTACTTAAGTATTTTTCCAACACCAGTACTTTTGTTTGTAATTGAGTAATATTTTAGTAATGCAAGAGTACTTGTACTTGAGTACTTTTTCCACCACTGCTCAAAATCTAATGTTATAAAATGAAGCCATGTTCTCGTCTGATACTGGTTAGCTTAGCTTTAGGCACAGCTAAACAAGAAAGATTTTCAGATAACATTGTAATCTAATGAAATAATAACGCTTACCAGTCAGATCATAGTCTCGGGCACAGACAGATTTTTAAAACAACCAAATGACAAATGAAGTAAATAAAAATAAAAACAAGAGTGGGGAAATATGATGAAGATAATCTCCAGTGTGTCTCTGTTGGGTAAAGTAGTCATCAAGTATGTGCAGGGGTGGAAGTAACTAATTACAAATACGCAAATTACTGTAATTAAGCAGTTTTATGGGGGGTACTTGAACTTTTATCAGTAGATTTTCAAGCCTGTACCTTTACTTGTACTTAAGTATGCATTACACTATGTAATCTACTTGGTTACTTTTAAAATCATAGTTGAGTACTGAGTACAATTTGAATTAATATCCAAACCTTTCATCTACATTTTAGATGCCAATCAGGTGATTTGATCACAAACAGACCAATGAAAACAGCAAAGGTTTGGAATAAGGATGTTACTGATTAGTCATTAATGATTGGTCATTAATCGATCATTTGAAAATGTATTTATGGATATTTAATCAATAGTCATGGCAGTAATTGCAACTCATTTGACATTGTTTTGTCTGGAAGAGCCATTTGTTGAATAAGGAAACTGAAACTTAGACTTAAAATGCAAAATGCAAAAAATAGATCTGAAAATGAGAATCTTATAAATGCTTCATGATTAATCGATCGGTTAAGGAAAATGCACAAATTTGCAACCTTGGTTTGTATCTGTGACTGTGACCACTGAGTAGAACAGAACAGGAGTTGGGAGCAATTCAGACTGAAGATTTAGAGAAACCGAAACCTCTAATGATTGAGAATCTCCCTTACAATGGAAGTGAATGGTGCCAAGTTTTCAAACTGAAAAAAAACAACCAGAAATTAAAAATAAAACCCTGCTATACTATACTATATATAGTATATACTATACTGCTCATCTGGTGTAATGCAAATCTCCTGAACCCCAACATGCCCATGTTACTTGCAACTAATTTAATTTATCTCAGTTGCTTGATTGCAATATTTTATGGGCACTGATTGATATTCTGCATCGACATGGTGCAAATATTTTAATATCTTTCTTGTCTATTTCTCTTGTATTGTCTTTTCACATTCTGAGACTTTAAAAATTATTCCAAGGGACATATATGAGGGCGTCCCCGCTCTTGGAACGGCTCCTTGGCTGAGAAAAAAACTGAGAAGCTCTTAGTTTGGGGACCTTCCTCTAAATGGTTCAAATAAAAACCGACAGTGTTCTCCTGACATTTTGGCGAGACGTCCAGCTGCCTCAGCTTCCTCCTGTGGACTTTGTGGCTCTACAACACTGTTGCGCTGCTTCCTCACTGCAAGTGTCATACTGTCTACAGTCGTTAGAAAGCTTTGTCACTTGAATATAAATAAACGTGATATTGGGACATTTGGGGGAATCTTAGGTCTCTGTAAATAATATGCAACGATTTGGCATTTTCACATTACTCACACTTTCACATTACTCAGTTTCACATTACTCACACTTTTTTCTAAAGTATCAGTTAGTGCTGTTTTATGCAAACAGAAATTTAATTTATAAACCCATTGAGACATATAATTATATGTTCTAACTGTCACACGAGAAGAACAACATTTAAAGTTTACACATCCCAGTTTTTGCAGATTTGCATTTTTATCACTCAATTATTGTGGCTCATTTTCAAAACAACAACTGTCTCAAAAGTGTTTCATGTAACATCACAACCTTATTGAATTGTTGCAAAAGGTCATAACTCACCCAAAATATTTAATTCATGTTTCAAAATCTGTTTTTTGTGTCAGTAAGGTTGGTGGACAATGCCACCAAAATGAAAAGTTGTTTTATCATGGTCTGAATCGTACTGTTGAAAATGTTTAGCTGTTTTTCCACCATGACAGTCAAACCTGCAAATATTTTTTCTATACAAATATATTTTCTGTTGACACTGATCACTCACTGTATGATGCAAGTCATGTATCACACTGAGCTTTAGATTCAGATTTCAACAGAAGGTAAGTGTTTACTGGTAAAGGTCAATAATGTACAACACTGTGAAGGATCTGTACATGTGTATCTATACAGTAAATTTACTGCAGCTATGTGATACATACAGGAGTGTCGTGGTAAATGCAGATATGGGTAAACTGTAGTTTCAACCTTTTTCCCTTCAGTGATTAAAACAATTAATGTGAAAATAGTCACATATAGAAAGTTTGTCACTGACCACGAGACGCGCCCTCAGGTCGGTACCTTCTCTGAGAGGAATGATTTCATGCACTGATTGTGTTGCGCAGTGAAACTCCACCCACGATGCCACGCTCCTCTCTGAAGAAGCCTGACAGCCTTTGTCACGTTTCCAGACACTTAAAATCACTCAAATGGAAATCTACAGCACCATCTCCACACGTCCGGAGGAAAAAGGGAAGTTCTTAACTTTAATAAACAGGGAAGACTGTTGACATAATGAAGGGCTGCATGAGAACATTTGGCAAGATGTGGAAACCCTTCTTCAATATGTACAAGAGCTGGATTTCCCTCTCTCCAAAAGGGTTCTTCCTGAGGGGCAAAGGTTCTACCCATAACCATTTGCTTCTGAAGTACATCCAAAGAACCCTTTGGAAGAAACAGTTCCTCAAGGATAGTTGAAGAACCCTTTTGTCAGGGATTCTTTGTACCATAATATAAAAGGGTTCTTGATATAATCCCTGAGTGGGTTCTAGTTTAACCCTTTAGATATAGAAATGTTCTCAGTAGAACCCCCTGGCTGAGTTCTGGATGAAGTCCTTAGAATATAAAAGTGGGTTTTAAAAGAAACCCCTTGAAAATATAAGGGTTTGTGGTAGAACCCCCTGTGTGGATTCTAAATAAAAACCTTAGAATATAATAATATTAATATTAAAGTGTTCTTCATAGAACACCTGAATGGGTTCTAGAGGAAACCCCTGGCTGGGGTTTAGATGAAACCACTTGAAAATTTAAAGGTTCCTGGTAGAACCCCCTGGGTGGGTTCTAAATAAAACCTCTGGAATATAATAAGGTTCTTGGATGAATCTCAAGTGGGTTCTAGATAAAACACCTTAAATATAAAGGTTCTCTATAAACCCCAGTGGGTGAGTTCTTGTTAGCACCCTTAGAGAGTGGAAAGATTCTGAACCGCAAGAAAGGTTTCTGGGTGGAACCTTTACACAAAAGAGGGGTTCTCCTTTAAAACCTCTCATAAGGGGTTCTGGGTGGAACCTTTAACAGATGGTTCTAGGTATAACGTTGATGGTGGGTTCAAGGTAGAACTCTCTGAAAGGGTTCCAGGTGGAACTTGTATAAAACATTCTAGCAGGTCCCAAAATGTGGACAAGCCAAACAACACTTTTTGGTTCTAGTTAGTACCTTTCTTTGTAAGAGTGCAGAGATCTCTGAGTGATTGATTAGGTATTTTACCCACATATAATTGTAACATGACACACAGCAGACTGTGTGTGTTTGTGTTTTTATATCTAATGTTATTATCATTTTCCTGGATTAGTTTTATATTGTTTCTATCTTCTTTATTACTTACACATTTGATTTATCATTATTGTATTGACCTTTGATTCATCAAATTCAAATAGCTTTATTGGCACAACGTGACACTGTACATGTTTTCAAAGCAAAGCATTTCTCAAAATGCCAAACACATGAAAACACACTGGAAACAGACTGTAACAAGATTTATATTATATCTATTTATATATAGAACTTTAATCAGGCCTGGGAAGTCGAGCCCGACAAGGCCCCACGCCTGACAAATCTCTGTCCAAAACTGACCTGAAGCTGTCCCTCATTTGCATATTTCAGCCCAAACCCGATTATTTTTCTTAACAAGCTTCCCTCTGTGTACCAAACAGTAGGAGTTGGCAGTGACAGGGACAATACATGGGAGGACTTTGGATTGGCAACGACAAAACTGGGGAGAAAAATTGGTGCCCCTGTCAGGTCCACTGGGTCCTGTCGAAATGTATTCCCTGATTTAACACTATTGTATTGACCAAATGTCATTGTCTTGTTAAAATATCAATAAACAGACTGTGGGGAAAAAAAGAGACCCACATGACTCACCTGTCATACAGCTGAACTCTACAATGTGTTTTAACTGTACTACAACAGAGAACAGTACTGGTGCTGTTTTTGGTTCCTGGTCATGCTGCCATCAGTGTGTGTGTATGTGTGTGTGTGTGTGTGTGTGTGTGTGTGTGTGTGTGTGTGTGTGTGTGTGTGCGCAGTGATATTTTGTCAGTGTCTACCTATCAAGAGAGGGGACTGTCCTCTCATCAACATGAGTGTGTTAGGGGCATTCACAGTTAACTTTCCACTGGTCAGTCCCCTCAGAGTATATTCAAAACTGTGAAGCCTCTACACACATAAACACGTCTTATATACACAGAGCAAGGACTTCTGGGAAAGTGCAGCCGATGGAAGTTGAGCCAGGGAGACGTTATTAGTTTTAAGTTAAAGCACTCTGACAGACATGACATGAGAGCTCAATCTGTACTCATTTACTGCTGGTTACAAACTAACTGACTAAAGATTTGAGTAACACTGTCTCTGACATCTCTGCAAGAAGTCAGCTGACCTTAAAGGTATAGTTCATCCAAAAATGAAAATTCAGTCATTATCTACTCACCCTCATGCTGATTGAAGTAGTTTAGTTTTTTAGCAAAACACTGCAGAGTTTCACAGGAAACCAGTGTCGCAGAATCTCCCAAACAATGGAAATAAATGGTGACCAGCTTTCAAACAGAAAAAACGTAATAACGTAATACAAGTCTGCTAAAGCCCTGACATGGCAAGTTGCCCTGGAAGGTGTCACTGACACCATGTTTCTAGCCTGGATCTTCACTGTAAAGTGTAGACCCTCAGTTTAGAGCCATGTTCACCTGTGCATGTCGGGGCTTGGAGGAGAATCTTTGGGAGATTCTGCAACAAATGCATGATTTTTATTTTGTGGAACCTGGTTTTTCCATGTAGACTCTGCATTGGCAGTTAGACAACATGAGCAAAACTTCACTGTCAATTAGTTTTGTGTGACAGGAGGATGTAGAACAGAAACTTTTTTTTTTCCTGGGGACTCACTTTTTAAAAATGACAAACCTTCACCACCGAAGTCACAATAAGCTTTATCAATAAATTCAGGTTCAAGTTTGTAAATTCATGCATAAAGGAACATTTCTGAACCTTTTCACTGCCATTTCTGCATCTTCTTATATTATCTTGGTGCTCCACTGAAAACATATATACATGTTAAAACTTTAGAGATGAAAAATAAATTCATGTAGGCCATCTCACTTTTTTCTGTTACCAGGAAAACAAAATAGGACATTTTAAGCTCCTTAATGAAACAAAATAAGTGCATTTAGACAGATTTAGGGGGCTGTTGCTTTTTTCTCTCATCAGTAAATTCATAGACTCATTTTCACTTTTGTAGATCTTTCTGTCATTAGAGCTATCCATTTAATCTCTGGGTGTATTTAACCCATTACAAGCAATGTTGCGAATCAATAAGCAGTAGTGATTCACAGTAATGTTGTTTTTTTTTATATGATTTTTACACCAATGAGATGAAGTTCCTTCATTGTTCAGGTATTTACTACATTGTGATATTTAGCCAACATTTATCAGCTAACATACACTGATATTGATAACTGATACAGCTGGACCGGCCAATATCGACCGATACTTAAACTGAAAAATCCAAACAGAAAAAAAGAACTGAAAAAAAACAACAAAAAAAAACAACCTAAAATGCCTCTATACTGCTCATCTTGTGAGTCTGCGACACTGTTTACCTGTTAAACTCCAATCTTTTGTAGACTAAAAAACTAAGCCTGACCTTAAATCAGAGAGTCACAGGGGCAGCCCGTAGCATGAGTTCACACTGTCATCTTTGTTCCTGTGTGTTAATGTTGGGAGGCCAGCAGACAAAACATTCATATTTTCTTCTAGCATGGGTCATAGTGTAAAAAACACACTGAATGTATAAGATTTTTATGTTTGGTGGAAAGCGCTCAACAAAGGAAAACAATCTTTCATCACCTGATCTTCCTCTGTTGTATGTTGAAGAGGGAGTTCCTGGGGAAAAATACAAAGCGTGGTAAAGTTGGAGGGGTGTTTTTTGACTATTTTAACTGCCTTTTTTGGATAATTATTTGCCTGAAATGTGTATTAGTGTGCATTGTATTTCAAATATAGATGTTTGGATAATTTGTGGAACAGGTGTAAATCACCTGGGGGATAACTGATTATTAAAGACTAATACATTTGTTTTAGTAGGATCGAGCTGAAAAAAGGGAGGAGGCTGGAGTTCCTGGAGGTTCAGTGTGACCAGTGTGAACAGAAATAAGACAGACAGCAGAGGGTCCAGTTCTTAAAGGGACATTGCCTATAGTGCAGAGCTGAGTTTTTCTTTGTTTTTCCACAGTTTTGCATTTAGTATTCTTTTTGTTGTGTTGTATTTTTCCCTCCCTTCAGTTATTTTTCTTTTCCAAATTGGGGGCATTTATCTTTGTATGTTGCCTGGTTCTAACCTTTCTGTTTTTTTTTTTTTTACACAGAACCATCTGGGTAGTCATCCTTAGAACCTGGAAAAGGGCACGTACTTTCAAAAAGCACTTGGCAGGTGTTTCTGTCTATCTGTCTATCACACCTAGCACGGGCTAACTTAAACCAATCAGATCAAACTCTTTCTGAAGCTGGAGAAAAGCCTTCACTCCTAATCTTTGTTACTCTTTCAATGAAGAAATACTCTCCAGTTCTGATGTAACGGATGCTATCACAGTATCTACACTAATCCTTCAAGAGCTGCCATTTTTTGTTTGAGATGAGTCATTTCCATGGACACGTCTTGCTGTCGTCGTACCTAAAACCATGACTGGCTGCACCACTTTTGCTTCAGACACAATCAGATCACTTGAAGCCTGAAAAGATGGATGTTCACGTGATCCTGAGATCTCGCGAATTCAGCAGCCTCACAAGGTAAGTCATTTTTGGCACTTGCATTGACCTTCATCTACCAAAAAACCTTAACTAGAAACCCTGGAGAAACTTTAGATGCAAATTAACTATAATGACTCAAACATCTTTTGTGAAAAATCCTGGCGTATTTTCAGAGAGAGAGTTTGGGACTTCCTGAATACATTTTAGTGAGTATTCTTGGAGAAAGCCTGTACTGTGACTAATACAGAAACTGTATGTGAATCACTGTTCATCTTTCAGGCTGAAACAGTAGCAGCTCACTTTTAACCACAAATTTAAATGCTAAGGTTCAAGCACAAGTCACAATATCAGACTGTAAACCACTTTCCAGTGTCTGTTTCATCCAGATAATATCTTCTCCATCGAGAAAAGCCCTCAGTGCCGTTCTTTTCTCTTCTGTCAATGAGGAAATACTGTCCAGTTCTGATATAACTGATGCTATCACAGTATCTATGCTAACCTCTTAATGAGCCAACATTATCTGTTTGAGAGCAGATGCTTACATAGACGCCTCTTGCTGTTGTCACACCTAAAACCACAGCTGGAGTGGTCAGTAGTTCCTCTTAGGACGCTGATGTGTGATGGCCTGTACCTGGCATTAAAAGTAACTTAAAAAATCAATCCCAAGATAAACAGGTAGTTGCTGTTAGATTGGTCACCTTATATAAAGCCCAGTATCATCGATGTAACAGCTGGACATTATATTTGCAAATGATGTCATCAAGAGAGAGTATATAGATGGAGAATAAAATGGGACCCAGAACTGAACCCTGGGGGACACCACATGCATGGTTGAGAGGGATGGACCTGAGCTTGAGCTAGTTTAACAATCGAATTTCCATTACTGTCCATTTGTCTGTTTGATACAAAGATTTGGCTATTCTTTTTTTCAGCGGTCAATGACACACCAGACTCCTCTATCGTTACTGACTGTGAGGATCACCTCACATCAGATGTTGAAGGCATGAATGTCAGAGAAAGTAAAAGTGTGCATACCAGCACACCACTCCTGTCTGCTCTTAAGAATTTGCAGTACCCGTGCCACTGCCCCACTCAGCATGCAAATACAGTAAACACATTTGCAACATGGCTTGTTGTTTTTAACCAACCGCCCAACAGTGCATTTACAAGGAACCAAGTGATGTACTTACAGAACGTCAGCTGAGTAGGTGGTCCTTCAGTGTGGCTCAGGACACACTGAGCACACACTGCAGAAAGAATTAGGTCTGAGCGATCAGATCTCCAATGTTGTCCTGAGTGCTGCCACACTTGTCACCTAGGACACATGTTAATACCAGGTCTGAACAGGGTCTAAGATAGGATCTGAACCATTTTAAGGCCACAACAGTGATTCCTGCCCAGTCTGTCAATGAATATACTGTGATCAAGTGTGTTAAAAACAGTACTTGAGCTGTGGTGTTCATTGGACTGAATGGCTGCCATGTAATGCGGTGGAGGTCACCCCATCAGAAATCGGACCAACTGTCCAACCATCTGCTGACATATATAGTTACTTGTGTCTTTTCATATTAAGATTTTATATAACAAAAAACATGTAAAAATCTATAGAGTACCATGTATTGTTTAGTGCTACATTAGTGTAACAGAACCTAGTTTTTTTCTTCTTTCCTGTATCTTTAAACCATCTCACTGTTTAAAGGAAATAAGTCGTAAATGTCCCCAGGCTCAAAAATTGGAATGGTTCATCAGATCTTCCCACTGGGAATGTTGTGCTAGCTCTTAACAGGGATGTTTATTCAGTTACAGGAAAATAAGCAAATTCCTGGTTCAGATAAAGGTTACAGTTAAGTGTAAAACTGAAAAGAATTCCTAAATGCAAAACACCTCACGTATCCAGAAAAATACCTCTATCCATTTGTTCCTCCTAAATGACTGAACCTTGTCTCACGTCTCTTACAATACAACTAAACAATAGTCCTCAGACTTTAGCTAAAAAGGCTAAATACATTTAAATTTCCATGTATTTTGGTAGAAATTAATACTTGTATTCACTAAAATGGGATTAAATGGATTTAAATGGATTTCAGCAGCCACTACTTTAGTGTCTTAATGATAAATTCCTTAAAGATACCAAATAAAACTCTTTAAGAGGATGAATACTCCTTCAATAATACCAGGAAAACAGAGCACCTGTCTCATCGGCAGCAGTGAGAAGACTCCAGAATACTTTCCTTTCACAGGCAGTTTCAAAGAAAAAGACTTGATCGTCTTTCACACAGTTTCCGCTAAATTACTGGGATAACCTTTCAGGTACTGCTGGTGATTTTCACCATTCACACATGCAGTTACATTCAGGAACATTTCCGTCTGGCACCTTTTCACACTTCATGGCACAGCTGGAATAGACAGGGCTGGGGTCAAACTGATGTTGGTAATGCAAAGTGCCACATAACTCAAAAGAAGATGGGATACATCAGGACGTACATGGTGGGTGAGGAGCTGTTAAAGTTTGTGAGACAGGTAATGTTTTTTTGTTACTGCTGGAGTTGCATGATTGGTTTTCTTGCTCCAAGTGAAAGTGCCTTTCTTCAGATGGCCGTGACTCTGCTTGTGCTTGTCCCTGAAATGTTACTAGGGGTCTTGAGGTGGGAGATCGGCAGAACGGATTTCCCTCGATATTGATCCCTGCTCCATTAACATGTGGGAACACTGAGGAAATGTTCCTGAACATTTTAGGTATAGACTGCATGTATGGGGCTCTAATGTCTACAGCTATTTTAACATGCAGAGCACATGTATAATCGTATTTTAGCATGTTAGCATACTAACATTTGCTATCTATAATGAAACAGACTGCAGCTGAGGATCATTTACACCTGGTATTAAAATGCGATCTGTGAATTATCCAGATAAGGAAAAGCGGATATTAATGCAAGGGTGTAAATGCTTTGTGATCACACCTGCCTGACCACATCTGGAGGTAGTCTCTCTTGCACTGTGTTTGGATCTTGGCAAGGTATAAATACAATCTGTACAACTCATCTGGATACAGAGCGCATTTTAATACCAGGTGTAAATGGGACGCTAGTGATCAAAATTCATCCTCTGAAGAATGTCGTCTGACCCCAAATTTCATGGGAATTCAACTGGTATTTAAAAAATAAAAAATACCAACCGCATGGGGACCCTGCAGGATCAAAGTCTTTGGTATTCATCCTCTGGGGACAATGATTGTAATTTACAGTCTGGACCAAGTGAACAACTGAGCAACATTTCCATAGCAAATGCTGCTAGCGTGGCTAAAAATCAGAGCACATTTGAAACTGTAGCCAAAGCATGAGTGCAACACTTCAATAGGAATGACAGTGACTTTTATTAGAAAAAAGACACTAGTGAAATGAACCATTTCACAACACTGGACCAGGTTAATGCAATTCTCCAAAGGTTGTAATGAATCAACGCTTTGGTGGACAACTTCATCAAATACCATGGATCGGCTGTCTGTAAGAGATTTAAGCCCTGAGTGATCATGGTTAATTTCACTACATATTTTTCATTCTTTATCTTGAACAGTGCTATCTAAATGATTCCATAAACATGTGACTGCATCTGTATTCAAACACTCCAGCAGAGAAAAAACAGATGAGCAACATTCTCTTTATCAAAATAGTTTATTTAGAAGGCTTTTGTCACAAAAGCAAGACATATCTTGTCTCTAAATGTCCCCATTCCACCTCTCATACTCCTCCAACTAAAAATGTGACACAAATAAAACATCAGTTTATCACTTGAGAAGAGCTAAGAAGAAAACAAAATGCTGCAGTTTAAAAAAAAAGCAATACTTCACATCACTGTTGTCTATAATCATACCTTTGAAAGATTGAACGCTGTCCTAAAACACAGAACGCAGACTAGTCATTGGTTAACGGTGGGCCCACTGTGAACAAAGCGCTGGCTCATGAGCGCTTACAGTGGTTGAATATGGATGCTCAAGAATTTGTAGATTTATACAAAGAAGCCTTGTGAAGGCCTGTGGGCTGTCAGTACCCTGTAGAGCTGACCCAACAGTCACATCACTCCACAGAGAGGAAACGAAAGAAAACGTGAGAGAACAAGATGATAAAAGGGGGCAGAGAAAGACAGACAGAAGTAGTAGATTCAATGTGTATAAATCTGTTATTCATCACACCACGAGGAAGATGCTTTCTTTTCACTGAAGGAACAGAGTGAGAAGCAAGTGATCAAGTGCACCATACTACCCTCCGGTTTGTGTTCTGTAAAGTCTACACTCCATTCCTGAGGCGTCCTTCCCTCACCAAATGCCCAAATGTTTCCTCCTGATTCTCGTTGATGAGGTAACCTGCAGCTGAGACATTCAAAGACTTGAGGGGAGCTAAGGTCGGGCAGATGGGAGTGAACAACACTTTAGAATGGAGCAGAGCCAAACCCCTCCCGAGGGCAAACAAGCAGAAGATGGTTTTCGTGGCGACCACTTCCTCTTCACTTACACAATAGCCTTTATACATGAACCATACAACATTTTTATACGTCCATTGAAGGCAGGGAGGGAAAAAAAAAATGCTCCGTCCCATGACCCTCGCTGTATCTCCGGCTCACAAGGCCGCACGGGCAGGCAGACTGGCGAACAGGTGAGGAGCCGGCTTCCTTTTATTTGGCAGGGATCTTTGCTCGTTTCCGGGCGATGGCGTCCTCCACGGCCTTCAGCTGTTTCAGCAGCTCCTCACGGCGTGACAGTGTGTTGCTGGGTTTGTTGGAGCCTGAGCCAGAGCTGGAGCCAGAGCTGGTGGCTGAAGCGGAACCTGGGGCAGCCGGCTTGCCCGAAGGCGCTGCTGGACCTTTCCCAGATGACTTGGGGGGTGGTGACAGAGGACGTTTTCTGAGGAAGAAGAACAGCAGTCAGGCTTCCATTTTATATAGCATATAGCATCACATGACCAAGAATATAAAGTGGAAAACAGCCAATTATAAACACAGAAACAATACAAATAAGCAGCTATAATCACCAAATGTGGCTGCAAGTGACAAAAGGCCATTATCTCTATTTTTTAATCTATATATTATCACATCTATATTGTATTAACTATATTTATTATTTACATATTTAAAGGAATAAGTCATGTGTTTTTTACTATTAAAAGCATGTAAATGAGCCACACTGTTACCATCACCGGGTATTAATGCAGATGTGAAAACAGTCTGCCTTACTGAGTCAGTTACTCAGTAAGGCAGACTGTTGCATCATCTGTATGTTAGTTCAAACTAACCCTCATTGTTACATGTTGCTAGATAGAGATTTATGGATTATTATATTAAAGCAGGTTCTTCCTGTTTTTATGTAAACAAGTTGTTGGTAATGTTTTACACCCACTGATTGCATCACCCGGTGAAACTAGATCAACAGACAAAACTAGGCTTGTGTATTTATGATCTGGTTAGGATGTAAATTAATATGGATGACACCTCTGGCATTTGATGGAAAAAAAAGTTTTAAGATTTCACAAGAAGTCAGGAAACCTCAAATTATGAAACATCACACAGCATGACTACTTGCATCAGTCAAGTAATAATAAACAGATAGTATAATAATCAGATTCGTCATTCTAAACTGTAGGAATATGAGTAACTCAAACGCACTTTTGTGTATAAGTATTAAATTAAAACACAGTCATACCTACACTTACAAAGAGTTAGCAGTTAATATTAATATATAGTCTGGTCCTGAAAACTTTTGCAACTTGTGTTACAGCCTGTGAAGCTACAGTGACTTTCTATTTACATAATTCATTGCTTTTCATAATTTAAGCCTTAACCAAAGTTTTAATGTCGCAACCCTGTGTAGTAAAACACTAGTTTGAAATTGGCGAACAGTTACAGTGACTTTACACACAAACTTGCTCTCTCCAGTCCCTTCAGGAAGTTGTGATCCCAACAATTCAGGTAAATTTAACCAATCCCTGTGAATTCTGCACATCCTCCTCACATCCAGGGCTCAATTTCATCAATCATCATTGCTTCCCATGAGGTCTACCAATCATAGCAGTTCCCCAGCACCAACATCATAAATGTACATCTTAATGAAACGACTCAATGTTTTGTTTTATGAGTCACTATTTATTTTTTTTTTTTTGCATGTATGTCTTTTTTTTTTATTTCATTATGGGTACTAAAAAGAATACATCATTTGTCAGCATTATATTGACATTTATAAATGCTCTGCACACTTTTAGATTTTATAATTTTGTGTCGTTTTGACTGAGTTTGAGCTCCAAACAGGTTTAATTTCTTTGTGGAAAAACCCAAGATGCACTTCTTCATCTACAAGTAAAGCATATTTTGTTAGAATTTTTGTAATCCGGAGCCTACTTACTTACTTTTTTAAAATGAATACAAAAAAAAAACAATTAATAAATAAATAAATATATAAATACAGCCTTTTGCAATTTTTACTTGCTCCTGTTGTTGCATTGCAAAAAAAGCCTAAACACATTGCAACAAGCATAACAGTCTTTTAGAAAAGCTGCCCTGAAATCACAGACATTTTGTGGTACATTTTGTACCACAAAACCCCCCAAAGCAGCCCGTGGAATCCTAGAAGGACTGACTGACTATCCATCTGTTTTGGAAAATTATTTTAAGTCAAGTCACTTTCATTTATAATGCAAGATCACAACAGAAGTTATCTCAGGGTACTTTTCATAGAACATGTGTAAACTGTTTTCTTTATAATATTATTTACCCAGCATTTACCACAAACAGCATGCACTACACAACAATGGTGAGTGTGGGGAAGTCACAAAGTATTGAGAGATGAACAAACACATTGTTGGTTTTGGTGTTTTCAAGGAATTTGCTGACAATAACTAAATTATATAACAGTGCAGCCTTTTCCATTAATGGAAACATGCAAACACACAAAATTGTGTACAGTGTGACTTATTTTCATCATCATAGGTAATGGAACTGTCTTGACAAAAGACAGGCAATGCTTCTACATTACTTTTAAACTGAAAATAAACGTTGTGCAGATTGAAAAACTCACAAAAAAAAACCAAAACATCTAATTAATTCAAAATGTCACCCAGCTCTACTAAGATCTGTAGGATTAGGTGAACAGTCTAACTACAAAGCACTATTTCACACTGGGGAATTTGTGGGAGAGCCAGAGAATATTATGAAACGTGCAAAGGTGATGTAATATTTGTGTGCTTCCACTTCTGTGGCGTGTTCCTCATTTTGGATCAACATGTGTGGTCAAGCAAACTTCATGCTCTGGAAACCCTGACCTCTTTGGCCTGAATAAATATGATCACTGCTGGTGATAAAAATCATGTGTCAGAAAGAAAAAGCTGACTTTAGAATTTCCACACTTCCAGCTGAATGACCTTTAACCTTCTGTTTTTGAATAATAAAGCCTTAAAGGATAAACATCACAGTCCTGCAGCAATAACATGGTTAAGGTTGCACCAACCTGTCTCCCTGGGGGGGCACTGGTCGTGGCCCTTGGCCTCTGGGTCGTTCCATTCGAGGGGACAGCGGGGGTCGGCCAGGTATCCTCTTGTCACGCCCTGAAAAACACCAGTTTCAGAGTTACTGAGGCTTTTAGGACGGTGGCTTTTGCTTAGAGTGAGTTAATTAAAGTTTTCATAAAATGTCTCTACTTCCACATTAGGTGAGGTAAAGTAGGATGTGGGCTTGTGTGCGTTTGGAAGAGAAACTTAATGGACAGAATTGCTACTTTACAACCTGTACTTCCAGGTCTGAACAGGAAGTAATCAGACCATGCAGACCTCTGTGACGTGTTTGTTTTAGTCATATATACAGTTCCCTGTAGCCCCTCATGAAACACTTAAAGGGATAGTGTGGTTGTATGATGTAATTGTCAGTGTATTACCTACAGCAGATGGTGGTCAACAGGCCCTCAGTTTGGAGAAGCAGAGAGGAGCACTGGCCACAGAGGCCAAGCAATGTACTGCTATGGACGGTGTCAGCAGCAACGCCGAAGTCACACAATAATCACAAACTAGCTGACCAATCGAGGCAGCTGTACACCAGCAGCTCCTGTGTTCTGCCACATAAACTTACTGGTTTGGACAGTGAGGAAGAGCAATATTTGGCTTATATAACTGTGCTTTCCCATCAGAAAAGGCTGTCTGACAGCAAGGTAAAGCAGACACATTATGCTAAATATAGTGTGCACTTACACTGATGTTAAAGGACAAAGAAAAAAGTATAAAGCAGTGGTTCTCAAATAGGGGGCAGGAAACCCCCGGGGCTCTGTGACATTATGTCATTAATTCCTACATTTAAATCATCAGGATATAAGAAATGTGTTTATTTACATAAAAAAACTTTTCATTCTTCTTTGTCCTTTGGATGCTCCTGTTAGGGGTTGCCACAGGGGATCATCTGCTCACTGGCAACCCTACCTGGTATGGATCTGCATATGACTCGGTATAGACTTCTTATGCTGGACGCCTTTGCTGTTGAAACCCTCCCCATTTATCAGGGCTTGGGGCAGGCAGTTTGGGAATTTGCTGGCTTGTGTATCCCAGTGGATGGGGAACTAGGGTAGACTTTGACATGTCTCCATGGGGGAGTCAAACTGCTGACCCTGTGATCTGAGCCACAGCCACCCAATAACTTTGCATTAAACAACTTGTACCAATTATCAGAAGATGCAGCATAATGAAAAATCCTACAAAAATGTCTCTTGGTCCAGAATATACAACTGATATAGATCAAACATATCCATGTTTCTTATGTGTAATTAATTATGAATTCCAGTAAAGAGAAAGAGCTGTGTTTATGGTGCTGCATCAGTCAGCAGGTTTCTCACCTCTGTCAGGAGACATGGCCATTCTCTTGCTGAGGGGGGAACCTGGCCTGTCTTTGTCTGAAGGCAGGTACCTCTTCCTGTTGCCCTTATCACCCTGCTGCTGGAAAAGAGTCAAACTGGTTAATGCCACATTAAATTGCAATACAAAAAAAAAAAAAAAGACAAACAAATTACAAAAAAAATCAACAGTTTCAACACATCCAAACTGGCTGAGTGGATTTTTTTTTTTAGAAAACACTATTTAAACAAGTTAACAAGGACCATTTACAAGAATAGTGTGTCATTTTGGGAAATTTACCTTATTGTTAAGAGAAAGATGAAAAGAACGATATCATGCTAAACACAAGTCTAGAGGTGTGAGTTGACTAGCTTAGTATAGCATGAAGAGTGGAAGCTAGAAGAAACAGATACCCTAGCTATGACCAAAGGTAACAAAATCCACCTACCAGCACCTCTAAACTAATTACTAATCACTAATTAACATGTTTATTGGTCTTGTAAAACAATAAAATTGTGGTTTTTATGAACTGACTATTTCTTGGTTGGGAGCAGTGACTTTGTGGAACAGAGGAAGACTTGACAGCTACGACTGGTAAGTGAGAAAATATGTTTTTTTGTCATGGTTTAATGGTTTAAAAATGGGAGGAGGAACAATAGTAACCTTGTTGAGGAGGGTGAGTTTAATATCTTTGTGGGAACCTGAGCCTCCGTAGCTTCCTGGTGGACCCATGGAGCCTGGTGGGGGATGTGGGCCACCCCTGCTACCAGGTCCTGACCTAGGCATGGGGTTGCCTCCTCGAGGTGGGGCACCAGATGGGTCCATCTTCCTGCGGTCCTCCCTGAAGGGTTCGTCCTTCTTTGATGGTCTCTCTGTGATGAGGACGGGAAAACATGGGAACCATTAGAGGCTAATCATCAATTTTATGTAATTCCCATTTACAGAAAAGTCCACAGACTATTAAAAAATAATATTCATCTCATACCTATTAGAATTCTTTAGCAAATATTCAGAAGGATAAAGGAAGGAGGAAATATCTGTCTTAAATGTCCTATTCAGGTGGGCTTTCACTTTGACACGTACATAAGTGTAAAGGTCAACTGATGGTAGCTTAACAGCAATCATAAAAAACTGTTAGTGGAAATAACTGCTAAATGAAATAGTATTCGTGTTGTTTAAAATGTCTTTAACCAGCCTTTACTTATTCATTTGAGACTTGATCATTATTTGAATACTGGCTTAACTGAGAACGTAGGGTTTACATGTCATGCTGTTGTGTATCAGCCTGCCTATGTGTCTTGTGTGTCTGCTGAATGGGGCCTTTGCTGCCCATACTAACCCCTGTTCTTGTCTCTGCCATGTGGTGGCCGGTCCCGCACACCCCCTCGCTCCTTGCGGGGGTGATTTGGTGTTGGCGAGCGGGAGCTGGCAGAGGACACCGGGCTGGCCAGGTCGGCGTACATGTCATCTGAGTCTGCGCTACGCACTGAGCTGCTGCTGGAGGACGCTGAGGACACCGATGACACGCTGCTCACACTCAGTGATCTGCGGCAAGAGACGAGTGTGTCAGTCACACAAGGGAAGATTACTTGCATATTGCTGACTGAATGCTGTCATCACCCACAGCTCACATGTCTGCGCACACACCCTAAATGACTAACGTACCTCGATTTCCTGGACGTTTTCCCAGTCGAAGCAGCATGTGAAAGCAAGACAGAAGAACACAGAATGAATCCAACAATAGTCTGTATAATCTAATGCTGTGCTTTTTAAACCATTAACCTCAACGAGTAAACCAACTACTTTTTTATTATCTGACCAATACAACAATTTACCTTCAATAAGTAAAAAAAAATCTTGTCTCATTAATATTTAATTTAGTCATATTTTCAAATTAGTCTTGTCAGATGCCTGATCAGAAAAAATACTGGACTTCAAGATGATCACTGGTAATTTATGTTTGCATCAGTGTGGGCGAGGAAAATAACTGAAATTAATTATAGTCTGTCTGTAATGTTAGTTTTAGCCATTTCTCAATCATACATGGCCATTAAAGTAAACAGAAAATACAAAACAGCCGTGTAACACCATTAGTTTACGCATGGTGGCATATTTACAGCAGTGGTGCATTACTGTTAACATGGGGGCAATGAAGAAACATCTAGTAAGTCTATCTTAAGTGACTTCACGAACAGAAACATGTTCTACATGTTGATAATCCGGATATATCGTGCTTGGGTGCTGACACAAAGAAAACTGGGCAATGATGCTGTCTCACTGCTGCAGAAAGACAGTGCTCGGTGCTTCACTTCCACACCAAGCAGTTGTACTGATGTGATAAATCATGTCCAGTTTGCAGAACGTAAAGAGAAACATACTGTTGTGTCTGTGTCTAAAATACAGAAAAAAATACAGCTGCTTGCTCTCTGCAGTTTTCTTTTCAGGTGAATCCATGCTCTGATGGATGCAACAGGTCATAGTGATGTGTTGATGCTTGTTGAGGAAACGCATCTCCATAATTAATGACGATGAATTACCCCAGCCCTAGTACAATCAGTCAGAATGACTCATAAAATCTATTTAAACCACCTTTGTATTTGGATATTTTGTTTGCAGCCAATTGTAATTACATCAAGTCCAACATGTTTTATATTCAGTCTTCTTGAAAGGGTGATGGTAATGTAAAAAAGGCAAATGGATGCTCATCAAAATGCAGCATATCGTCAGCAATGTATTTATTAAAAGGATTCTTCTCAGGCCTGATGACAGCGTTGGTGTTGATGTGGGTGAGTACCTGGATTTTCTGGATCCAGAACGGGAGCGTGAGCGTGAGAGGGAGTTGGAGGAGGACCTGGATCTGGATCTGGAACTAGAACCGGTATAACTGCTACCACTTCCACTAACACTCCCGCTCACAGTTCGCCTGGAAGAGACAGAAAAAGAACTGAGAACACACCAGGTATTTTTTTTTTGGGGGGGGAGTAAAATCAAACCTAATTACACATATAGGCACATTTAAAAAAAAAACCCAAAGAGCAACAAACTCAGAAGAAGTAAATGATGATGGCATTAAATCATAAGGTTCATAAAACATAATTTCTCTGCTAACTCTTACGTGCTTCCTGTAATCATGCAACAGGTGCTTCTTTTCACCTTTCAGCAAGTCTGACCTCTGTGCCTGACTAATATCTGCAATCAAAAAAACACAATACAAATATGACAACAGCCTGAGAGAGATGCATATGACGGTTGGAAAACATTTTAATATCAGAGATCTCTCTCCCTCAGCTAATATCAAGATCACGTCAAAGCACGTTCTGCAAGCTCTTTCAGTGCCACACAGGCTACACTAATGCTCTGATACCAGGATGCAAAATTAACTCTTTTCCCCACCCACCAACAAAAACCAGCAGACTACACTGCTATCATCCGAGTCTTCATGGATTAAAAGATCAGCCCTGAATCGTGATGGTGGTAGCCTTCAATGGAACAGAGTTGATTACTGAGTGAACTGAGTGTAGTTCACTGCACTTACTGATGGTCGGTCCAACCAGAATGAATGAAAACACAAGTATGGGTGTGCAGGGCCATGGTCCTTTTATGTTTTTCTGGAACTCATAAGATTGAACTGTCACTGTGTTTTGTGTAGTGCTGTGTACTGGCAAGAATCCTGTGATACAAGGTGATGCCAGGGTTATGATTCAATATTGCGAAATATTGCAATACAATAAGCAATGCGGTATGTTGCTGTTTATCTAATTTCAGGAAAACTGTCATAGCATGAAGTTGGGCTTCCTCCTGACAGCTGTTGATTCAAATCATTAGTCTGAGCCTGCAGAGTCAACAGAGTTTCGTCGAGTAGAGCATTTGTTTTTTTCGCCCTTTCAATCACTGTGCAGTTACAGGATAAACCTAAAGAAGTTCACAAAAATGCACAGGGAGAATATTTCAGTGAGAAATTAAAGGTAATCAATGTATTTTTATATTACCCACTCTGGTTTGGTCCAAATAAATCCTAAATTCACGATGTAAAGGAGTGTGGAGCATGCAGTGCAGGTGATGCTGGACAGCACAATGTAAAAAATGAAAGCTCAAATATTTGTATAGGGTGGTCAAATCTGGTTCGACTAAGGAAAATCTTAGATCGAGACAGTCCTAATACAAAGAACACACCACCAGATGCATAAAATCTGAGCTTTAAAGTCTCTTTATGCAGTTGGAACAATGAAACTAGATAACAGCACTGCTATCAAGTGATTGGCAGTTTAAACACTAAATAAATCATTGCCACAAATCTTTGTATGTATCACAATCTCATGATACACCCCTCCTTGAACCGCCACCTTATCATGGTGAAGGGGTTTGAGAACCTGAATGATCTTAGGCGCTATGTTGTCAGGGGCTTGTCGCCCCTGGTAGGGTCTCCCAAGGCAAACAGGTCCTAGGTGACAGGTCAGACTAAGAGTGGTTCCAACGACCCCAATGAATAGTCTAAGATCAAGGATGTCTACGTCACCCAGATTGGCGTTACCGGGGCCCCACCCTGGAGCCAAGCCTAGGGTTGGGGCTTGCAGGCGAGCGCCTGGTGGCCAGGTCCATGTCCACGGGACCTGGCCGGGCCCAGCCTGAATGAGCGACGTCAGCCCGCCTTCCTGTAGGCCCATCACCCGTGGGAGGGTTCAGAAGGGGCCAATGCAGTGTGGTTTGGGTGGCGGTCATGGGAGGGGGCCCGACGACCCAATCCCAGGACATGGAATCTCACAGTGGGGACATGGAATGTCACCTCGCTCAACCTCCCGCACCTGAGCTAGTGCAGGAGGTTGAGCGGTACCAGCTAGAGATAGTTGGGCTCATCTCCATGCGCAGTCGGGTCTCTGGAACCCAACTCCTTCAGAGAGGCTGGACTCTTTTCTACTCCGGAGTTGCCCATGGTGAGAGGCGGCGGGCTGGTGTGGGCTTGCTTATAGCCCCCCAGCTCAGCCGCCATGTGTTGGAGTTTTCCCCAGTGAATGAGAGGGTCATTGGCCTGCGCCTTCGGGTCGGGGATAGGTGCCTCACTGTTGTTTCGGCAGTGCAGAGTACCTGGCTTTCTTGGAGACCTTGGGAGGGGTGCTGGAAAGCGCTCCGACTGGGGACTCCCAGCGTGATTGGGAGGAACACCCCCCCCGATCTGAACCCGAGTGGTGTTCTGACATTGGATTTCTGTGCTAGTCACAGTTTGTCCATAACAAACACCATGTTCAAGCATAAGGGTGTCCATCAGTGCATGTGGCACGGGGACGCCCTAGGTCGGAGGTCAACGATCGACTTTGTAGTTGTGTCAACTGACCTTCAGCTGTGTGTCGTGGACACTCAGGTGAAGAGAGGGGCTGAGCTGTTAACTGATCACCACCTGGTGGTGAGTTGGATCCACTGGCAGAGGAGGAAGCTGGACAGACTTGGCAGGCCCAAACGTATTGTGAGGGTCTGTTGGGAACGTCTGGTAGAACCCTCTGTCAGAGGGATCTTCAACTCTTACCCCCCAGAGAGCTTTGACCAGATCCTGAGGGAGGCCGGAGACACTGAGTCCAAATGGACAATGTTCTCCGCCTCCATTGTTGACATGGCCATTCAGAGCTGTGGCTGTAAGGTCTCCGGTGCCTGGAGGTAAGGGATGCCGTCAGGCTGGAGAAGGAGTCTTATCGAGCTTGGTTGGCTTGTGGGACTCTTGAGGCAGCCGACGGGTACCGGCAGGCCAAGCGCGCTGCAGCCCGGGCGGTTGCAGAAGCAAAAACTTGGGTATGGGAAAAGTTTGGGGAGACCATGGAGGGGGAATACTGGTCGGCCTCGAGGAGATTCTGGCAAACCGTCCGGTGCCTCAGAAGGGGGAAGCAGTACCCTGCCAACACTGTTTACAGTGGTGGTGGGGAGCTGTTGACTTCGACTGAGGATATTGTCGGACGGTGGAAGGAATACTTCGAGGATCTCCTCAATCCCACTGACACGCCTTCTGTTGAGGAAGCAGAGGCTGGGGACCCAGAGGTTGACTCACTCATCACCCAAGCTGAAGTCACTGAGGTAGTTCGGAAGCTCCTCAGTGGCAAGGACCGGGGGTGGATGAGATCCACCCTGAGTACCTCAAGTCTCTGGATGTTGTAGGGCTGTCTTGGTTGACACGCCTCTGCAACGTCGCGTGGCAGTTGGGGACAGACCGGGGTGGTGGTCCCTCTATTTAAGAAGGGGGATCAGAGGGTGTGCTCCAACTACAGGGGGATCACACTCCTCAGCCTCCCTGGTAAAGTCTATTCCAGGGTACTGGAGAGAAGAATTCGGCCGATAGTCGAACCTTGGATCCAGAAGGAACAATGCGGTTTTCGTCCTGGTCGTGGAACACTGGACCAGCTCTATACCCTCCGCAGAGTGCTTGAGGGTTCATGGGAGTTTGCCCAACCAGTCCACATGTGTTTTGTGGACTTGGAAAAGGCATTCGACCATGTCCCTCGTGGCATTCTGTGGGAAGTGCTTCGGTATGGTATGGTATGGAGTTTGGGGCCCTCTGTTAGGGGCCGTACGGTCTCTGTATGACCGGAGCAGGAGCTTGGTTCGCATTGCCGGCAGTAAGACCTGTCAGTCAGACCTGTTCCTGGTGCATGTTGGACTCCGGCAGGGCTGCCCTTTGTCACCGGTTCTGTTCATTATTTTTATGGACAGAATTTCTAGGCGCAGCCAGGGGCTGGAGGGAGTCCGGTTTGGGGACCACAGGATCTCATCTTTGCTTTTTGCGGATGATGTTTTCCTGTTGGTTCCTTCGAACCAAGACCTTCAGCATGTACTGGGGCAGTTTGCAGCCGAGTGTGAAGCGGCTGGGATGAGAATCAGCACCTCCAAGTCCGAGGCCATGGTTCTCGACCAGAAAAAGGTGGTTTGCTCCCTCCGGGTCGGAGGAGAGTCCCTGCCTCAAGTGGAGGAGTTCAAGTATCTTGGGGTCTTGTTTACGAGTGAAGGGAGGATGGAGTGCGAGATTGATGACCGGTGCAGCGGCAGCAGTAATGCGGTCATTGCCCCGGTCTGTCGTGGGAAAGAAGGAGGAGAGCCGAAAGGTGAAGACCCTCACCTATGGTCATAAACTTTGGGTCATGACCGAAAGAACAAGACCTCGGATACAAGCGGCTGAAATGAGTTTCCTCTGCAGGGTGGCGGGGCACTCCCTTAGAGATAGGGTGAGGAGCTCTGTCACCCGGGAGGAGCTCGGAGTAGAGCCGCTGCTCAGGTGGCTCAGGCATCTATATCGGATGCCTCCTGGGCGCCTCCCTGGGGAGGTGTTCTGGGCATGCCCCACTGGGAGGAGGCCCCAGGGAAGACCCAGGACACGCTGGAGTGACTATGTCGCTCGGCTGGCCTGGGAACGCCTTGGGGTCCCTCCGGAAGACCTGGAGGAAGTGTCCGGGGAGATGGAAGTCTGGGTGTCCCTGCTCAGACTGCTGCCCCCGCAACCCAGCCCCGGATAAGCGGAAGACAATAAACGAATGAATGAATGAATGAACAATCTCATGATACAGTGTTTCTGTGATACTGTATTACAAAACATAATTATCGTTCTACTCAAGTATAAGGATATTTTCTCATTTTCTTAGTATTGTGTATCTTTAAGATGACACAAAGTGAAGAAAACAGTGACTGAATTTTTATTTATGTGAACCACTCCTTAAAGACAGTAATGCACTAAAGCTGTCTCCTCAAAAATATTTAGAATGTTACCCCATTGGCTCAGCAGAGTACATAGTGCCGATAGCATAGTACAGCACATCATATCGTATCATATCTGACAATCAGAGGGAAGTAGTGTGTAAACAGAATAAAAAACTGGTTTTCCTGGATAGTTTCCATGTGTGTTACCCATTCTGCCCACACTCACACCCACACACACAGATGAAAACACTGTCACACACCCTCACTGTTCTTCCCTGCCCTTTTACTGTTCTTCCTCCCTGGCTTATGTTGCTTTCCATCACATACTTGTGTACAAAACTTACAAAGGTCCACTTTTTCCCACTGGCCATTCACCCACTCCCTCCTACACACATCTCTCTATGGTCTTCCCCAAAACATACAGCTGTGGGATACACCTGCAGTGTCACGTATGCCACGCACAAACACAGACACCAACATGCAAATGTGAAGGTGTTAGGAAACACAGCACTATTAATTGCAAACATATCCGTTTAACAGCATCATCCACTAACCTACTTCCTCGCAAATATGAGCTCAGTAAACAAGGCAAGCCAGTATTCTCCCTCCCCCTTACATGCACACACCTGGACGCAATACCACAGCTTTCAAACTGTTTTCCTCATGTCCACGCTGTGCTCACACCACAGTGTAAGGAATTGGGACTCCTTAAAAACTTGATATTTCGCCTGTGTGGGTATGATTTTGCAGAGTGTAGCAATGAATGCTGGCAAGCTCTGTGACCGTTTCAGGCCATGCTCTGAGTACACAACAAAAAGCTGAACTAAGTAGCAAAGTATATGCTAATTTTATTTCTAAAGATTCTTTTCTAAGATGACTTGATGTTTGTACGCCCTGTAAGCCTGCTTGGGCAGGATACCACACTGATACCAGACTATGGATGGCTCATCTTGGTGTATTTTGCCCATTTTCCTGTTAACTAAATGTTAACTAAAATTTAAAAATGTCACAACCTCAGAATGCCCCAGCATTTTGACCAGGCAAGTCATAGCAACCGTGAGACTCAAGTTTGAAATGATTTACTAGAAAAGAGATTTTCTTTTTCCTGATTCCTGCCATTAATCAAATTCCTTTTGTGATGTAATGCAATCCAACAGGTTATCAGACAAATCTAACACTATAACAGAGAACTTGAAGGTGAGTCACCAACCTCCGAGGAGGACGCTGCTGCCGGTCTTTCCGCCTGTCTTCCCTCGGGTTGGGAGGTTTTCCAGGTTCCCGGGGTGGCAGGGGTCTCCCTGCTCCACCGCTGCCTGCCCCGCTGCCTGCGCCTCCGGGCTCCCTGGGATTGGTAGGAGGCTTCCCTCCCTCTGGCAGGGGTTTGGAAGGCCTGCCCTGCAGTCCACCAGGTGGAGGAGGACTGGGCCCTTTCTTCATGGGAGGCTTGTCCCTACGAGGAGGGGGCATGGCACCCGGCTTCAGCGGCATGCTTAGGGAGGGAAAAGGCACTTCTTGTTTTTTCAAGCATGCAGACAGTGATGGGCAGGCATGTGAGAACAACTAGCATCTCAGCAGCAGAGCACATGCAGTGTTCCAGCTTATGATCAATAAATAATAATCAGTAAATAGGCATGATGCAGTGTCATGTAGGAGCAAGCCCAAACTACAGTTACATTATTTACTACCACACAAAAAAGTTGAACATTAAATGACAACATGTATTTAAAGCGAAACAAGAACAGAAGCAGATCATATATGCATGGCTCACTATGGATGTAAGATTTACCCTTTAGTTAATGCAGGAGGAAGGTCCGCTTTGTTCTTAGCATTCCTTGGTGCTGCTGGACTCGGTGAGGGAGACGTAGAAAATGATCGAGACCTATAGATAAACAGCAAAATAGCGCTACCTTATGTCATTCAGAAAAAAACCCGACATAACTCTCAAAAAACATGGCTGTGCTTTGATGTGTTTCCTTTTTTTCATTTCAAACAATCTCAGTAAAGGCTTAATGACAAGTGACTGAATTTGGCTACTTGAAGGTAGTGGAAACAAGTTGTGAAGGCAACATCTGGTGAACTTGTTAGGAAGCGGTACCTTATTTACACATCCAGCAGTACCCATTCACCCTTTTTTAGCTCCATTTTTGGTCTCTACCAACTCATGAGAGAAATATCTGGTAAATCTGATAAAGTGAGGGCAGCAGAATGGTGGGTATCATGATTAAATTATCATACTGGTGGAAATGATATATAGGATATGATAGAAGAGGATATGAATTTGTCAAGACAAATTAACACAGAACAGAAAACAGAGGGGCTTCTTACTAAAACATTATAAAATACAGTATAAAGGCCCATCTCAAAATTGTATTATAGTTTAATGACTTAATGCCGAGAAATATTGACTTATAAATGTACGCTCAATTAAGGCAAATACCTCTATTTAGCTTTTATATCAAAAACAGATGTCAACTGTTCTTGATTGATCCACACAAGAGATGGAAACAGCTTTGTAGTGGCAAAAAACTTTTCATAAACTGTAAAATCCCACAGTAGTGGACTTTGTGGAAGTACTGAAAACACCATATACTCATGTTTGCAGACTGAAAAGAAGTAAGGGAAAGAAACAGTCTTGACTGTGTGTTTTTTTTTTAAGCGCTAGAGCAAAAACAGCAGCTCGATGTAGTGAGATGCACACAGACACAAACACACACACTCCTGTATACCTAGAGCGGCTGCCGCTGAACGAGCTGTGCTGGGATGAGTGGCTGGAGTAGGAGCTGAACGAGGAAGAGCGGCTGCGGGAACGAGATGACCCAGAGCCTGTGTAGGATGAAGAGCGAGATGAAGACCTGGAACACAAATACACACAGCACACGTTAGGATTAATGAACAGCTTCATGTTAAAGAGCAGTCAAACACTGCATTTTTTCCCTTTTGACCCCACTTCCTACACACACCAAACCCCACCCAATAAAGTGCATTCCATACTTTTTTTTTTTACTTTTTCCCCCATGAGATAACCTCAAAATCAGTCAGCTTTACAGCAATGGTTCTATTTCCAGACCAGGAGAGGGTATCTAACATTCATACAACTGAGAATTCTCTATGCACAGTGTAGATGGATAAGTAAAAGGGGAACAAATCAGTTTGCTTTTCATAAGGAGTACTACTCAGCTTGTCACTTTCAACATTGATATTTATTTAGAATATTTTGCTGTCTACTTAGAACATTTTATACAGCACATGAAATAAAATCCTTCCCTCTCCCCTCTCAAACTGTATCTACTACCTTCAGCCTGTCTGTCTGTCTTAAGAGCAACACGGTTATTTATGTTGCAGACACATAGAATCCTTCTTGTTATGTTATTGCTGTTCCCACCACAATTCTTGCATACTGTAATATTTCTCAGTGAATAGTCTGCGATTTATGAATATTTGTTTCATACTGAGGTTTCAGACAAACTAATGAATCTCACGCAATGTTGTAGTGTGCAGAATAGCACGTTGGTGAGGAGTTTTAGACACAGCCAGTGGCTGAGAGTTGGCTAACACTAGTTAAAAATATCAAGCCAACCAAGACAGTGAAAGAAGCCCAGTTATCACCTTATCACCAACAACTTACCCAACAAGCTAATTAATCACCTAAAAAGTTGTCAATGCCTCACTTTAAATTTCATTGTCCAAGATTAAGTTACACTGTGTAGATGCTGGCCGCAAGTGTGCTAATGTTAGCTGACGCTATTTTATGGGACTTAGCTTTCAGGCTATGAAAACGTTGTATTCTTTAGCTTTTAGATGACTGTATTCTGTGTTTGTTTGATGTGCTGACCTCATCAGTCTTTCACATTAGTAGACAGCTGTGATTGCTGTCTGCAACAATCTGTTTTCAAAAGTTTAAGCAGACTTGCAACCGCTTTCGGCTCACTATTGTCCTGACTCACTGTGAATTTAACAAGCTGCTACTTGCTCTCTCTTTTTCTGTATACTTTGAGATACTCTCTCACCAAGATGTTCTCCAAGGTATCAAAATTTGGCACAGACTGATTTAACTTAAATTTATACTTGTTAGTACCGATGTAATTTGGTCTGTGCCATTAAAACTGTTGTGTTTGGTACCCAACCCTTGTCATGGCTGTTGGACTACTGAATGGACTGCACTGAATTTTAGGGTAGACAACCATGACCTCCAGAAGATAATAACATCGGTAAGAGCTGGACTTTTCATTTGCCATCACACATAAGGTTAAGTAAAGGTAAG
The DNA here is from genome assembly GCF_056507025.1 of Lutjanus erythropterus. Classification (NCBI taxonomy): domain Eukaryota; kingdom Metazoa; phylum Chordata; class Actinopteri; order Lutjaniformes; family Lutjanidae; genus Lutjanus; species Lutjanus erythropterus. Next base: position 2,873,947 of record NC_139329.1, read on the forward strand.
GCCAACTCTATTGTGATCATACAGTCAAACAGCACCCAGGGACCATCTCTAAGTCTGAGCTCTAAGTCAGCACCTTTGTCAGGGGTACTGACTGGAGAATCGATCTAGTACACATGTTGTTCATGGTAGGAGAAACTGGATCATTTGGAGGAAAACACATGCGCACATAGGGAGGTGCTTTGACATTCAGGAAGAAGATAAAGTGCAGACATTCATGCCAGCTTGCATTCAAAATACTCATTATGACACAGAGGTATCCAAGATACCAAGACCAGGCAATTCCACAAACATTTGTTGCATCATAGCAACCATTACTGAAGGTATGATTACAATTAGACAACTGAATGGCAGTAGTCTGGAATGCCTGAGATCTGTTTAGGTCACCACCATGAGGACGGTGGCTGCTGTTCTTTGTACTGAACAAGTATCACTGAGCAAACGGATCTCTGATCTCATTCTGATAAAACAAATCTATGTTATGCAACTATTTGACAACTATTTGAGATAAATGACAGTTCAGCTCAAGTGTCTACGCGTCATTGACTCGTTTTCTTTTTTTCTACACAAGGATCAACAGGATGTTTTTTCTTCCAGTGCTAAACCACACGTCATGTAGTGTTGCAAAAAAGGCAACAACTCTGCCTTGCACATTATTTTGCAATCAACAGAATGTCCCAAATGCTTCCAGACTTACAGGCTCAACGTGCAAGCTCACATTCCTATAAGCTGTAAATGTCTGCTGTTTTTAAGATACAGAAAAGAGAGAGACTAAATGAATGAATAAAATGGAGTAAATTAGAGTTCTTCTGATCTGTTCTTCTGACCTCACTTCAATCTAGGATTATTAAATTGTGGTGATTATTAATTTAAGAGATATCATGGTTAATTACTGAATTTCTCTTTATCTGCTCCTTCATAATGTTTTAAATTGGTGATTAATTTCCAGCCAAGATGTTTTTTCCCCACACTGCAGGTTGACAGAAATGCTGCTTGTTTATTAACTCATGAACACCCCCCTCCCCATCGTGACGAGACTGGAATTACCTGGAGGAGTTGGACAGAGAGACGGAGGACCCTGAAGGCCTATGTCGCCGGCGGCCCCGTGGTGGGGACCCCAGCCCGGGGCGCCTTCTGGGGGATTTGGACCGACGCCACGGGTCTTTCCACTCATCTGGTCGCCTCATAACTGGAACAGCCTCCTTCTTTGAGGGAGGTTCCATCGGTCTGCTGAGAAGATTGAAAACACTATCAGATGTTGGTGAGAGATCAGTGTCGGTGTCGGGGGAAAAAAAAAACATTTCTTTATCATAATATTACTCATTTTGGATCACCAAGATATACTCGAGCATTTTTTCTATATTGCACACAATTTCCGCATTTCAGCAGGATGTGTATTTTAAGTTAGGTGACTGAGCCTGAAGAGCCTGGCAGGCCAATTGTTTTTTCTTCTCCCGCTTTTATTACAATTGCTGACCCATACACAAAACCAATTAAAATCAGACATATCTGCTGCTACAAGATTTCACCTCATTTGTGAAGTTTTTGTGAATTCTTGAAATTTTCTAAAAAGAAAAAGAAAAAAAAGACAAAGAACTAACACATCAAACCATGGGAACAGTTTCCACAGCATTTTTTGAAAACTCTTCATGTGAGGATGAATCGTCTCAACTTAAAAACTCAACTCAACTATTCTGAACACGTGCCAAGTTGTCAGACATTTTCACAAACTAGTTAACAGCTGGACAGCTTGGCAGACACACAACTTAGCCACTGCAGATTGAAGTCATTTCAGAATGAGTGAATGAGACAGTGCTGTTTGACTCAACTGCCTGCAATGAATCCAAATAAAAATATAACTACTGCAGTGATAATTTCCCCATCTCTGAACAAGTTGAACGTATCACATACTAAAAAAAAGGTCTGGTGTGATGGTGTGACGAGTCAAGGATGGACAAATATAAAGCACAGCAACAGTGCAAATATGGCTGGTATCTGTGGCAAATCTGCATGCATACTTATAGATGAAATTTGAACAGCAATGACTAAGACATGGAAACTCAAGTTTCAAGAATGTTCCTTCAGCTCACTCCCAAATCTTAATAATTCTAAATTTAATTTGTACATAGATATATACCTTTAACACTTACTTGAAGTTTTTCTTTATAGCATCAGCAGTAGCTTGTTTTCTCCTCCTAATCTGGCTAAATTTTTGCTTTAGCAAGGAAATGTTTTACATATGTGTGACACAGATTACATAAAAGATTATCCAGCTTTTGTTTTTTCCCATTATTCCATAAAATTCAGAATATACACATGCGGAGCGGTAGTTTTAGTCAGAAAATTCCAAGAGCTCCAGCTCCAGAATCTGCCATTTTGACTTTCCATGTACATGGTAGCCATTGGTAGGGTTTGATCCAGTTATACAAATAATCATGTTGATGATAATGTTATAAACTGCTCCTACCACAAAATATGACTTCATCACAGCACATTAAAGCAGTCAGCCAGAAGAGAGTATTCAGCTATCAGGCAGCAATGAAGCCAATCAATTGCTTGAATTCTCTAAATTCCCTAGAGGACATTCATCATTTGTTGAGCTGATTTCACGTGTCACTGCTATTGACTTAGCTGTTCAAGAGTAATGAGACCAGTGAGTATCACAGACCGAGTATGTATTTATTTATTATGACATACTGTTCTATTTTCTACTTGACCCATCCCTTTTATAAATATTCAGTTTGCAATGATAAGAGAATTTCAAAGCACAGAAAATACTAACATTTGCGAAGCTGGAACCAGTGGAGTTTTAGCACTTATGCTTTTGCATTATTTTTAGTTGACTGATTGATTTACTATTTATTTCAACCCTTCTAATGCAATGTTATGCATCACTATGTCACCCAACCATGATGCAAAGGAATAATAAAAATAACCTACTGATATGACACGTCACGTACATGTATGGGACCTGATTTGCAGTGAACCGTTGGATAATTCGAAGCCACAACATTTACCATCAATTTGCATGGGATTTTCCCTTGTAGAGAGGTCGATGTTTATTTTTGCAAGAAAGACAGCAAGATTCTAGTGTTTATCTTCCAGGCTGTCTCTAAATATTTGTTGGAGGAAATTAACAAGATAAGTGGATATTCCCACTGTGCACGAAACACAGAAGCTTTGAATGAGTCTTTGAATGAGTCCTATCTCTGTGTCAGTTAGTATCTGGTGAAAGGCTAGGCAGTTTCACTAGTGTGAAGAGCATGTTTGGGGTTGTTATTATAATAAAGTGCCTTTGGACAACGTGCACATAGACGTAGAAACTTAATGTCACATGTAATAAGGACAAATTAAGCTAAAGCCAACACTAATCTGGAACAGGGACACATGCGTCCTCTCAGAATTACATAAGCATTTGCTTGACCAAAATAAAGGGGAGTAGATGCACACTGCAAGTACACAAACAGCTCATATCCTCTAGTGAATGAGAAATTCCACAGGTGTGATGCAAGACCAAACAAGTCACGTCGTCAGAGCATAACTCCGAGCTAAAAATAACACAACAATCACAACCCTGGAGCTATATTTAGCTCTTTGTGATTATTCCTATCAACAGACTGGTTCCTTCTTTGAGGAAGGACTGAAAAAAAAGGAAGTGGGACAAACCCACAAGGCCCACAGGGTGTAACAATAGGTAATAGGATGTTTGCTGATCTTTGTAGGCTTAATTATTGCCCTAAGGAGGCTTTCTGGAAAAGTATGAACTAGTCTGGCAGGAGAATTTGATGATACAAGCTGAAGTTGAACTTTGCATGAACGTCACTGTGTTGAGCAGGTGTTCACAAATTTAAAAAAGCATAATGGAGAGTACAGGCTTAAACAAGTCAAGATTAAAGAAAGACATGAAATTGAAACCTCCTAAAAGTAGTTTTTAACTAGGTATGAAAGTCCCAATTTAATACTGAGACTTATGTATGACCTATACAGGCAAACAAGACCATCCGCAAGAAGATGGAAGAAGACTGTGTTTGCATTTTCCAAGCCAAAGTTACAGTGAGCAATATATTTCTAAGTTAAAACTTTTTAAACTGGCAGTAAGATTTTTTTTATCTAACTATAAAGCAAGGAATGTCTGTCTGTTTGCAATCTGCCTATCATGAGAACCATCCACACATGATTCTTAGGACCTAAAGAAGTGCAGTGTCATATTTGTGCTTCGCTAACACAGCTGCGCCAAGCCAACATGATTCTCCTGACTAACAAGCTGCAGCCAAACCCACTCACTCGTGATCACCTTCAGTGTTTTAGACTGTTTTGTGTTTTATGTCATAAAAAAAGAACCTTTCACCTGCTGCATGAGACTGTAGATGCACTAAGCAGCTACTTCAGCAGCTGACTGCTACACCCACAGTGAGAAAAGGAACACTACTGCAAATCATTCATCCCAACAGCTGGCAGACTATTTAACAAGAATATTTAATAGTATTGCACTGTTTTTGTGTCTGTTACATCGGTCATCACTCACAACCTGCAGCTACTTTGCACTATTGTCTACCTCAGGCTCCATATCATACCTATTAGAACTTATAAATATATATATTATTATGTACTTATACCAGGGGTCGCGTTAACTGAATATTTTCCGTCGTTGACCGGTTTTTTAAAACGGTGACAGAAAAATCTGAAGGTCATCTGTCATTTTGACAGGATACACCCCTGACCACTTGGTGGCGAGTGAGCTTATTAATTAGCTATTGTCTCTCTTAATGCATGACCTCGTCGGCTTCACTCGGAAAAATAGGTAGGTTCGAGATGAACTGCGCCTCGCCTGGAGAGTAGACGAGATCAGGCGGCTGCAGCAGGAGGTGGAGACAAAAAGCTGCAGTCAAGTCGGACAGTTTTCAACAGACTTACGAGAGAGTAGAGGAAGAGACACAAACATCCTGTTAGATCACCTGTAGGTTACCTGTAGTCTGCAGATCATGATCATAGCTGAAGAAATAAAGTGTGTTCTTGATCGCTGATTGAAGTTAAAATAGAAGAGATCCTCCTTTTGACGCATCTGTTCTTTTATCTGCCTTGTAAAGCACTAAACTGTTCTTTTGATGTCATATATATATAACCCTTATTATTATCAGACACAAAATATCTGCTTGCTGACAGATTAAAACTTCATTGCACAACAGAAGACTGATATGTCCAGCATTAAATATTACAATTACACAGAAAATTAGTATTTTATACAACACGTGGTGTTTGTCAAAATTAGGAGCCAATCAGAGCCTGTCAGCTTGTCAATCAGGTGACAGCCAGGCGTTTGCAGTCGGTGGAGGGCAGCTGTGGCACCTGGCTCTACAAACTGCGGCTGCCTCGATCTCGTGAGGTTATCGTTGCCCACGTGTGCATGACGTCAGTGCAAGTCGGGATCAAGTCGGACACAAATCTAACCGGCATGCACTATGCGGCGATCATCACTGATCATTTCTGCGCAGGCCTGGATCATCTCAAACGCACCTAGTGTCACGGCAGCTGAGTGTCAGCAGCTGAAGTTTCTTCAAAAAGCCCAATAACAATGATGGTGTTGATAAAAGAGGTACGGTGTGGATTCTCTGTTCAGCTTGTTCGGACTGAATATTAATTAAAAATGAATGAAATTTAAATGCTATTGAATATGAAATTATTATCATTTTAAAAATTAGAGTGAAAGGTAAAAATAGATTATGACGGGATTTTTATGACCCTGTCAGTCAAAATGACAGACAACGAAAAAGTCTAGCGCAACCTCTGACTTATAGTTATCTTTCATCTCTTACGTGCAACTGAATGTATATATATATACACTGTGACATCATCCATTTTCCGTACTGTGCAGTTATCCTTTTTTTTACAAGGGAATATAATTTATATCTAAGCTATTGGTATAATTCTACACACCAGGTGTGTATCGCAACATTTGCAACATGTGCAATTATACTGCAATTATCTGCATATATCCATTTATTTCTATATGTGAAAGGAAAATTTCACCCAAAAAGACAACATTCAGTTTGTGTTTCTACATCTTTTGAAATGTACTTGTTCAAACTGGAAGGGTTTCCTCATTGCCTCTGGCAGGTAACATTGCCTAAGTGCTTTACGTCACACATCAATGAACATGAGAGCAAAATATGGGTGTTGGCTGACTGGAACGTCATCATTGTTATCATCATCCTCGTTGGTGTCTCCAAGGCTGGCAAAAAATACTATACAAATTCCACAATTTCAAAACCAGATGTCATGAATGCAGGCAAAACAATGGAAATATGAGACACAGGTTGTAGTCATAAACGGATGGACTGAATCACAATGAGGTATCTGAAAGTCTGACTGTTTTGTGGCAGTCAAACGTGAAGACTAAATATATAACCAAAGATCTAAAAATAATGTGGATGCATGATTTGTATTTTGTGGAACCTGGTCTTTTCATGTAAACTACATAAATGAAACTGTCAATTAGTTTTGTGTGATACAAAGACGTGGAACATCAGACTGATTTTTCTCAACTGTCAAAGATCTTTTTATGTTGTTTGCATCATTAGAGCTATCTATTTAATATCTCTGGGTGTATTTAGCCCTTTGCAAGCAATGTTGCAAATCAATGAGCAGTAATGATTTGCAGTAATGTTGTTTTTATATGACTTTCGCACCAATGAGATGAAGCTCCTATTTCAATCATGAAATGTCAGGGAAATTAAATATACTGTGATATTTAGCTGACATTTATTAGCTAATATATGCTGATACCAATAAAGACTGATACAGCGGGATAAGCCTATATCGACTGATATTCAAACAGAAAAAAGTAACTGAAATAAAATAAAAGGCCTCAATACTGCTCGTCTGGTGAGATTCTGCAACGTTGTTTTCCTTTGAAACTCCAGCAGTGTTTTGTGGACTAAAAAACAAAACCCAACCTTCAATCAGCATGAGGGAGAGAAGATAATAACTGAATTTTCATTTTTAGGTGAACTATACCTTTAAAGTACAGGCTTGTTTTGGAACAAACAAGTACATGCTTTTGCAAAATCATGATACAATCATCCTCTACTAATAAACGTATTGAGTCAAGAACAAAGAATACCACATGGAAATGAGTCACTTTTAAAGGACATGAAATCACTACTGATGGATGTTGCACAAGACAAAAATATCTGTATATTTCCTACACCATTTATGGGCTCAACACATCAGTACCATGTCACTGTGTTGTACAGGGGCAGTATGTGGACCAGCGGTCGCGTTAACTGAATATTTTCCGTCGTTGACCGGTTTTTTAAAACTGTGACAGAAAAATCTGAAGGTCATCTGTCATTTTGACAGGATCCACCCCTGACCACTTGGTGGCGAGTGAGCTTATTAATTAGCTATTGTCTCTCTTAATGCATGACCTCGTCGGCTTCACTCGGAAAAATAGGTAGGTTCGAGATGAACTGCGCCTCGCCTGGAGAGTAGACGAGATCAGGCGGCTGCAGCAGGAGGTGGAGACAAAAAGCTGCAGTCAAGTCGGACAGTTTTCAACAGACTTACGAGAGAGTAGAGGAAGAGACACGAACATCCTGTTAGATCACCTGTAGGTTACCTGTAGTCTGCAGATCATGATCATAGCTGAAGAAATAAAGTGTGTTCTTGATTGCTGATTGAAGTTAAAATAGAAGAGATCCTCCTTTTGACGCTTGTAACATCTGTTCTTTTATCTGCCTTGTAAAGCACTAAACTGTTCTTTTGATGTCATATATATATAACCTGTATTATTGTCAGACACAAAATATCTGCTTTCTGACAGATTAAAACTTCATTGCACAACAGAAGACTGATATGTCCAGCATTAAATATTACAATTACACAGAAAATTAGTATTTTATACAACACGTGGTGTTTGTTGTCAAAATTAGGAGCCAATCAGAGCCTGTAAGCTTGTCAATCAGGTGACAGCCAGGCGTTTGCAGTCAGTGGAGAGCAGCTGTGGCACCTGGCTCTACAAACTGCAGCTGCCTCGATCTCGTGAGGTTATCGTTGCCCACGTGTGCATGACGTCAGTGCAAGTTGGGATCAAGTCGGACACAAATCTATCCGGCATGCACTATGCGGCGATCATCGCTGATCAATTCTGCGCAAGCCTGGATCATCTCAAACACACCTAGTGTCACGGCAGCTGAGTGTCAGCAGCTAAGGTTTCTTCAAAAAGCCCAATAATGATGATGGTGTTGATAAAAGAGGTACGGTGTGGATTCTCTGTTCAGCTTGTTCGGACTGAATATTAATTAAAAATGAATGAAATTTAAATGCTATTGAATATGAAATTATTATCATTTTAAAAATTAGAGTGACAGGTAAAAATAGATTATGACGGGATTTTTATGACCCTGTCAGTCAAAATGACAGACAACGAAAAAGTCTAGCGCAACCTCTGATGTGGACTCAATTTTTTTAAAGTGTCAGGATTGTTTTTTAATGACTGAAAATAATAAACTGGATTCCTGTGAGATAAACAATTTTTACATTGTTTTAATAGGGTCAGAACTAATGTAAAAACCCCCCTTCAGGAGTGGAAAGTGGAGGAATAACCTTGTGTTTTTTGCAATAGCAGTTTGATCATTGTGTTGTACATAAACTTAAAATGAAAATGCAAAATTATAGGCCTGTTTTCACAAATCAGAGCTGAACTACAGATTGACAGCTCTTTGCAGGATCTTCTTTACCATTCTTGTATTTTTAAGTATTATAGAACACACATAGGAGTTTGAGCAGATGGACTATACATTAATAAAATTGCAATTTAAAGCTGAAATGTATAATGTTTTTAATCAATATATTTCATCTATTTGGTTGAATATGGTAAAACACTAATAAAACCAGCAAAGTAAGTTGATAAGGTTGTTGGGTCACATCTGTTCTAGCTGACAATTCCAAGTAAGTAATGTATTCATATTTAAGTGACAGCAAGAGTGATGAGGACATGCATAATAAGCAGGACATGGGATCCCTTTGTGTCATCTTCGCTGTAGTTTGAGTCTGAGACCTGGAGAGTTAGGGCTTCAACTAAAGATGCACTGATTGCAATTTTCTTATCCATTCGGATATTTTATGGGTCTGACCTGCCAATTCTGATTTTGGCCAATTCCGATTTTCAGTCTATGAACTAGAATTGACAGAATACACTAACATCTTTGTAACTTTCTTCAATGTAAAATTAAATCAGATATTCATAATTGAACACTGACTATTAAATAACTTTTACCTAGAGATGCACCAATTTCAAGTTTCTTGGCCGATTCCGATGTTTTTTGAAGGGTCTGACATGTCGATTCCGATTTTGGCCGATTCCGATTTTCAGAACTGTAATTGACAGCATTCACAAACATTTTTGCTACTTTTCTTGTAGGGGTGCAACGGATCAAAAAACTCACGGTTCGGATCGTATCAGGGTTTTGAGTCACGGATTGGATCATTTTTCGGATCGGCAAAAAAATGAAATGGTTGTGCCATTATTGTTTGTGTCACTGCACGCATGACATGACCATTGCACAGAGTTTGTATGAATTTGACTGGTACAGAATTGGATTTGTTATGCTGACAAGCCAGTCACTGGTCAGGGCTGGTTAGGCTGAAAACTGGCCAGTTATGGTCTCTAGCGGGTCGATCAGCACATCTCTAGCTTCAACTATTACAGTTTTAGTGGGAGCTTCTAAGTTGCAGTTCTGAAGACGTGGCGGTGCATAAGGCTGTCATAAAAAACAAAAAACAATGTCAAATTTAGTGGCTGATATTTAGGGCTGGACATTGTTTGTGAGACAGATAGTACTTCATTTGATACTCATCAGGTAAAACGGAAGCATTCCTGAAATAATCCTTCCACATTTTACAGTCATCAGTCTGAATGTTTGGGTGACATCTCGGCACACTGCCAACTCTTTAAATACTCTCAACTTCAACACACCACAGACTGTTTGGATTGTAGGTGCTGCAGTAGTGAGCCAGTTACACACTGCAAGAAATCGAAGAAACACTGATTGGCTGGCTGTAAACAAAACGATGTTCCAGCAAATAATTTCCCTGTCGAAATGCAAAAATTTAATTTAGACTAGTCAACTAGTCTAACACTAAGAAAACACTCAGAAAGCAGTTAAAATTTAGCAGAATTTATTAAATTATAATGTTAAACCTGTCCGAAAAAAACACTGTTTGTATTAAGAGCCATTTGAAGCCACAGTCTACAATCGCCAAATCGTACTTTAAATGCCGCTTAAATGTGCACTATTTTGCACTGTGCAATACAAGCCTTACACATTAACGTACAAAACATGACAACAACTCAATAAATGCTTCACCTTTTCAGACTGAAGAGTGTCACAGTGTCTGCAGGTAAAGGACCCAGAGCTAACGTTAGCTGCCAGCCTGACACACAGTGTGGCTAACGTTAGCAGTGTTAGCAGCTGCAGCAGCTCCGCTTACAGGTTTATGTCCGTGTCTGTGCTGAATGTGGTCACGTTTCTCCAGTTGAGTGAATATATATCGAGGGGTGTCCCGATATTGATATATCCGATATCGATCCGATATCTAACAAAAAATGAGCATCGGATTTTATCGGACTGCATCTAAAATCTCCGATATAAGCGCTCTGGTAAGCAGTCCATTTTCCACTCCTTCTATCCATAGGTGACTCTGGTTGCTGACTATTGTTCTCTGTTTGAGAAACATCACTTGATCAAGCCTTTTCTAACATTCCACACTACAAAATAAGTAATAAAAGTATGTATGATTCGTGCTGATATCGGATCGGATCGATATCGGTATCGGCTAATACTCAAGGCTGCAATATCAGTATCGTATCAGAAGTGAAAACGTTGTATCGGGACATCCCTATATATATCAGCTTTTTCTGTCACAGTCTACATTCAACATTGTTTCCATTTTCTAGATTAAAACACTGCCAAACTGCGCTGGTTTTACGAGCTGTCATCTGTCCGACTTTGCTGATATAAATATCCAGGGTTGCCTAGCCGATCAGGGCACATGCACTGGGCGAGAGGGGCTGCTGTCTGACAGTGCCGCAGCCCTGACAAGTGGCGGGTGGCTACATAAAATCTTAGAGGCAACAGATAACTGGCATGCATGAATGAAATATTGTTAAACACTTTAAACGACTAGTATTTCTGGTGCCGACTAGCAAGGGTGGAGACGTTTAATCGTACAGTTACAGACTACAGATACAAACTAATCACACGCATCCCAACCTGGTACTGGGTTATTTCAATCAATACGTGAAAAGAAGGTCAAAAATGACCTGACACATCTCAAGGGGTTTATAGATACCCGCCCTGCTGATATTAGCTGTCATATAGCCTATGTTTTCCTGCATTCACATAGGGGTGAAACTTGTGTATGTATAAAACTCTGCCAATAAGCAAACTTCCTCTTATGTCTTGGTACTGAGAGTGGTATGCCTAAAATTTGGGGTATGGTTTCCTGGCGCCGTTGGTTAATGCCTGAAAGTGTTGTGGGAAAGTCTGGCCGCGCAAAGTTTCGTTTCAATCAGTTCTTGTCGCTGCTGTTAAGTAACACACCTAACCTGAAAGATTACTGACAGGAGGTTTTTTTTTTGGAGATGTCCCAAAAGAAACAAATGCCAACAGGTAAGTCTTTCTAATACTAACTTTGCACTATAGTGCTATACTTAAGTAAACTAGATTACATTTTTATGCAACGTTGTAATCATACTCCTCTATATTTCAATAGGAAATTAAATAATGCCGACTTTTATTTCCCAGCTGTAGTTACGAGTTACTTTGCATGCTTAACATACAAAACATGTTTAATTTATGAAATATACAGGCATGAAAACAGGTCAGGGGTGCAAAAGGTGAAAAGGATACAACCCCTCTAGGGGGTCTGGGGAAAAAATTTTGGATTTTATATTTAAAAGCATCAATCTGGTACACTTTGAGAGAAAAATCAAGCAGAGTTACAGGACAGTATGAATGTATAATAAAGTATCTATACATATTCACATTATGCATTATAAGAAATAATTCCAACAACTCTGCTGTATAAGAAACGAGACTAGCAACTTCTCCAATGAAATGTGCAACACCACAACTTTAATACAGGGTTCAGTGGCGAAACAAGATAATCAATTAAGATAGTACTCAATAGTCTGTCATTTCTTCTTCTTTGCCCAAGTCCAAACGTCCAAATCGGCAAATGAGTCCTAACTGTCATCTGCCCTCAGGTCAGCTTGCAAGTGCTCTGGTCAGCACAAACCAATCAGGTAGCAGTATTCTCCCCCGTATTCGCGCTAATATTTCAATGCTGTAGTGCTAGTAGGGGAATGTCTTGTTGAATTCAAGGCTCCCTTCAGGCGCACGCACACGTTCGCAGCTCACTATGGCTCCGTGCCACTCTCGTGCATAACACTAAAGTCCTAATAAAACTATTTCTGGTGTAACTCCATGTCCCATCCATACCCCCCTCCCAAAAATATTTTTTCATCTGATCTACACGATTCACGTAGGTCACCTATTTTGGATTCAAAACGGCGAATTTCATCGAAAGGTTAGTGATTTTCATGCATGAATATAACACAGTGTTAGAGAGTTAACTGTCAAACAACATACAATACAGTTCAAGTTAAAGGACCAGTGTGTAATAATTACAGGAATTTATGTACATAAATGAGATATATATAAGTATGTTATTTATTATTATCAATCAACATAAACTCATAATCTATATGTTCCCGTTACTTTAGAAATAGCCATTTATAGTTACATACTGTTGGGTCGACTTACGGAGATCATCATTCTGCGCCGTCTACGGCAGTGCAGAGTGGAAATAATTGCACTAACAGTGAGTCTTGGGAAGCCCATGGCGACCTTATGTAGACGCCGCAGCATAAACACGGAAGTAGACGGGGAGGATAGACGTGGGTGATTGCTGGCAGACCATTTAGCGTTGTGAACCTTGACTGGCACAGTTTTGACAAATGGAGGATCATACACTGTACCAGAACAAAAAGCAGCGGACAGTGAATCCTCGTCATCCAAGAAGCGGAGACGCGAAGAAAGTAAACGCAAGCATGACAGGAAACGGCAAAAACACGAATCAACATCGGCATAGCGTTTACACGATGGAAATCGCTGATGGAGGACAAACGTTTTCACAGTGACGCTGAGGTTGCCTGCTTTCTGCTGGACAGGTAATTCATCCTACACACATAATTGTAGTTTGTTGTGAGATAGCTTTCGCTCGCCATTTTGTCCGCTGACGGCCACCGTACTCTTGGTGAGAGAGGGGCGGTATCGGGGTAAATCCTCTTGCTTGCAATCTAAGGTTTGAATGTTAGATGTCACTGGAAATCACACACTTCTCCTTTAACACCAGCTGCAGCATTAAAAGAATGCTACTCCTGTTACAAGTCTTACACTACTGTTTAACTAGCCACTGGATCAAATGATTTAAAACTTATTTAGACATATTTTACCAACAAGTAGGCACAGCCAACGGAAACCATGGTAAGAGGTGGAAGGGGAACTGTTATACACATTTTCCTGTCAATCACACTTCGCTATTGTACAACTTCCATGTTTTTTATATCCAATCCGAGGTCAAGTTATTGTACACCATGAGCTACTGAGTAAATGTACCTACTAACTGTACATTTAGATAAAAAATGCTTAAGTCAACTTTTATCTCATATTAATTTGTGCATTTGTGCAATATCAAAATACCAACAAAATAATAATGATGATAATTTCAATAATGGAGGATGACTATTCATTGTTCCATAAAAAACATAGTTGCCAATTCATGAACTATGAGCCATTAACTTTAGCTCACTGTTTGGCAGGAAGACGGTTTCGAATTTTATTGAATATGAAAAAAACATGACTGTCCAATGTGGCAATGTGACTTCAATAATGCTTAAGCGCAGCAGTGAGACCAATGATTTCACCAGAATTACATTTTAGCCAATCTCATGCAGCCAACTGAAGTTTCACTTACTTGGGTGGCATGCTGAGGGGAGAGCGTGGTTTCAGTTTGTCCTCATCTTTCTTGTCCCTGGCATCTCGAGGAGGACGCATCCTCGGCCTGTCCTTCTCGTCCCGCTTCATCCGGTCCCTCTCCCATTCTTCTTTTCGCCGCATCCTCTCCTTCTCGCGTTCCCGCTCTCTCTCACGCTCCCTCTCTCTCTGCCGGCGCTCCCTCTCGCGGTGATCTCGCTCCCTCTCTCTGTCCCTGTGTCGCTCCCGAGGGTCACGCTCGCGTTCACGCTCCTGTTAAATTGGATGTGTTCAGTACTCTAGTAAAAAAACATGCCATTTACTGACAAATTTGCTCTGACAGATCTCAGAATACCAACTGGCATTACTCCACGTTTTCTTAGTACAAATAAACCTCATGGAAAGACCGATAGTCCATCTCAGAAGACTTTAAGGCTCCCGTACCCTGTCTATAGCACGCCTACTAAACTCAGAAAAAGACTTTTAAAGAACTGCAACTGTAGTTTTTAAAAAACATTACTCCAAAAGGATACAGAGTAACTTTTATGACTATTGTCATCCACTGATTTCATCCACATCTGCACTCAAATGATTACTTCTGTTGGATGTGTGTCAAACTCAACTACAGTGTGTGTCAGGATAATGCATCACCCAGTGAACATTTTTTTTCTTGATTGTAGGTTGCTTAAGGACTCACTTTGCTGATGAAATCCTGTAATGTTAGAGAGAAATACTTCAGCACACTGAGGAAGATACTTACAGTATAGTGGTAAGGAAGAGGCGCTTCTGTGTACTGCACTCTGAAGTTTTCATACTGGCCACCTCGCCATAGAGCCTCCATTTCATAGTCATAGTATGGATCAGCATATGGGTCACTGCAGAGGGAAACACATTTGAGAAATTGTACATCACAAATGTTACTGAGATGTTCAATTAGTATACATGAATTGCTTTGCTGATTATTTTCTTTGCTACTGAGTCTTTACAAACTGCCACATCATTTTACAGAATGATATAGAATTGTGCTCAGAAAGCATATTTCAAAGTCACTGAATGGAAATTACTTAGTGAATCAGACTGACGGGTTTTCAAAATGCACAAACATGCCTTTTTCATTTTTTGCCCTCATCATAACAAAGACGGAACACTTTAAAAAGGGACCTTAAAACCCTCTGTTTAATATGTGAATCTCTGACAAGAGACATGGATAAAAAAAGATGTGCATTTATTATTAATGGTCTGTCTGTCATGACATTCTGTACATGTTGAGTGGGGTTCTATTTAATAGTAGTAGCTACAAAAAACAACCCCTTAGGCACACAAAGTACATTTACATCTGTTGAAAATATGGGAAGAAAATATGGGAAGATTCAGAATTTAAGGTGTCAATGTTAGTCAGCACTTACCCATATATTGGATCTCTGAAGTCCATTTCACTGGAAGAGGAAAACAGATGAGCATCAATGACAACAAATCAAATCATATTTGGTATATTTACTACACACTAATTGTGGTTTGCTGCTTCTGCAGAAAGAACAATCTTTTGTTAAAGAGAGGAAAATCAGACACATCATACAATAACTATGTGGAGATTTTATGACAGAGCACAACATACTGTTGCAGTTTAACTACTGGAATGATTTTAAATATGGGGGTTTAATTAAATATAATAATAAATAAATATAAAAGAAAAAACTTTGAGAGGGCAGGTTTCTAAAAGATGTGAAGCTATTATGTGACAACAAAAGAATGTCCTATGATGTAGAGTAATGAAGACGAAACATGACAGTATCTCTTCATAAACAGAGAACAAGGTAACATTAAAAAAACTTTGAGTTCTGTCTGAGTTAAACTACAACTCATGCTGTCATGTATGGTCTACTGGAAAAAAGCTGGCATCTAAACAAAAACAGTGTGTGCAGTGTTTGGTCATGTTTTTAACTTGAAGAAACCTCTGAATGAAGAATGAGTGAGTGGAGACAGAGAATGACAGAACCGATCAGAGATTCTATGAAAGACTGGTGCTTTGCATCAATGACACCATGTAACACCAGTAGATACTGGTTTATACTGATGGCACAATGTGTTCAGTGGGAGCAGCTCATACTCTCTGATGATGCGGTAGCTGCGTTCTCTGAAGAAATCATTCTCCTTGTCAAACTCTCTCTCGTCTTCTCCGATGGTCACATTGAAACGTTTCTCCTCAAAGTCCGGCTCCTGCTCCTTACGGATGGTGGCCTTCTTTAGCACCTATGGGACACAAACCGGATAATGAGCAAGTTGATTAACACTGAAAGGTGACTATACCAAACAGAAATCTGCATGTTTTATAATGACATGAACAGAAGTAAATCAAAGTCCAAATATCTCTGGATGACATCTCCACTGCTGCTTTTAATGAGAATGTGTATGCAAAGTTAAATGAATATGATTTATGTTGGGAAATTAACAATGATGCTATCGTGCTGAGTTTTATTTTACAAAAACTCTACTTGAACCCTTTTTTATTGGTTGCTTCCTCAATTTTTGTTAATGATTGATAATAATAAGTGTGGGGTGAGGGGCCTGGAATTTTTTCCTCTTCAGAAGAGGACGACGCCAGAAGAAGTTTGGGAAAGAGTGGCCTAGAGAGAGTCAAGGATATAGCCATGAGCAAAATTTAGAGGAAAAGGCACAGAGCCATAGACACAGGCTATGGCATACAGTTTAGTTGACAAGATAATAAAATATTCTTTCAAGTTTGGTGTATAGGCTTCACATTTTCATAATTAGAGAATATAAGAATCAGTTCAGGCCTACAGGACAAAAACAACTGTTATTCATTTCCAAATCATTTTTGTCAAAGTTAAAGAGAGCCACTGGAGAAGGGCAAAAGAGCCATAGGATGCAAACCCCTGATTGGGGTGTACTTAATAACCTGGCGACAGAGTTCATTCATTACAGTTGCAGCTTTGGTCAGACAGGTAACAGGCATCAGCTAAAGGGGGAACATTTTCCAAATTGGTAACAGGAAAATGTAGTAATAGTAATAAAGTAGTGGTAATAAAACAGCAAACCCTGCAATTTGTGAACTCTTCCATTTGGTCTGAAGAGTCATTAAACAAACAGGCCTGCGGTCACCGGAAGTTCACACACACAATGGCAAGACACCTGTTTCAATTGGAACATGCTCAATTTGGTTTCCAAGTGATGTGGTGGAAGGGTTTACCTCTTTGGCATGCCTCAGACCTCTCTCCCAGGCACTCTCCACAGGAGGCTCCACTGGAGGAGGGGGTGGAGGGAGCTCCTCCACTGCAGGTCCAGCCTGAAACAGTGACAAATGAATAACAGTGTGTACAGTTTTTGTGTCTTCAGGATTCATCTGTATTTATGTACTGTAAATCTGTTCCAGCAATCTGTGCACAACTTCTTCAGAGGCATGCAGATATTATACACTGTTTTTACTGTTGTACAATGGTGCAAAAACAAAAGAGTCTTCATATCAGTGCTATAAAAATGCAGAGTAGTGGGAGACAGACATACCCAAGGATTATTGGGTATGAGTGGGTGTGGTCCTCCAGGAGGTGCTCCATTAGGTGAGAAGAGGTCGGGCTTACTGATGAGAGAATAGTTACCTTTGTCATTGACTCCAGGGTGGATGAACCTACAGTTCATACCCCACGTACAATTTCCTGCAGAGAACAAAATGTGACAGTGTGGTTTTAAATCATTTGCAGGTAGTTAATAACACAAGCACAGTTACTGTACCCAAAGGAACCATGGCTGTCATGGTTGGGGCTTTAGCAGATTAAGACACTTTTTTTATATATATATATATACAGCTCGGTTAGGCACAAATTATGTGCAACATTACTGGTCGTTTAACACAAATGCCAAAATGAAATATTCTTAATGATATCAATGCATTCTTATAAATATCTTGATACAAATCCAGTATCAAATTAGCTGACATTAAATGCAACCAAATTGCTAATTCCACAACTGACAAAATACTTGCTGTAAAAAAATATATTGGACAAATAATGACAATTTTGGTGCTGAGGCCTCGTCATCTCTTCTAAAAGACTGATCATAACTAGAACAATGGTGATCCTTTGTATTTGTTCCTTACAAACAATCAAACTTTCATTTTAAGAGGTTAATTTAGGTACCTAGTCTCTCATTAAGCATGTCTTACTATTGGCAGTGTAAGAAACAGAAATCTAAATTAAATACAACAGCTCCCTCTGCTGGAGAACAAAATAGCAAAACAACAGCTAACAGCAACATTCCTCACATTTTCTCCAAAGTGATACTGAAACAGACATTACTACAATATTATATTGTTATAAATCTATCAAATATTAAAGGTTGTATGGAATTTGAGAATTTCAGTCAGTGTCAAACTGAAATCACTACTAAAGTCTGTTTTGTCTATCTATCCCAAAGATCTAACCCAACAGCATTCTTTGTGCTCTTGCATATCATAACCAGGGTGGGAAACTGCACAAGCCAACAGGCAAATGCTGGTTAAATATGAAAGTGGCTGATTTCAGGCACAAAATAAATATTTACTGCTGAGAGGCTGGTGAATTATTGGTCAGCAGCTGAGGTGTTCACATTTACTGAACACCAGTCAAAACCAGTTACCTTTACTTTTACCTCTGTTGTGATAATCCAGAAATACCATGTTGCGACAACTTCCAAAACTGTACAAAATGTCAGACAATAAGCACACTTGCATTCAACCAAATATTCTTAAAGCCCAAGATGCTTTGTTTCAAAAAGTTAGATTTAGTTTATCATAATATGCAACTCAGATCAGAACAGGCCAAAGTAGGCAGCACATGACAATCAACTATGACAAAGTATTTTATGAACAGACCAAGCTCAGTGTTGAGTACAGCCTAAGTTGTAAAAGATGTCATTCTAATGGTTCTCCAATTTATTATAGGGCACATAGTTTTACAATAAACAATTTTGCCATGGATCCCTTAAACTTGGTGAGTAAAGGACTCTGATTAATTGAGATGTTCTAATAACACTGTGTAAAAGCGTTCTGTATCTGAGGTAGTGTGTCCCGACAGAGTTGTTGCTTATGTTCTGTTTTTCACATGTAGGAATGACAAAAAAAGAAGCTGTTGCTGTTGTTCTTTGCACTATATCTCCATGTTTTAAACACAATTAAGTTATATGGTATTGATATATGGTATTGTGACAAAGACCCTTTTAATAAAGGAACAATGAGATCCATTGTGATTTTTTCACTGGGGACATTGGCATATATCAGTTTGGTAGACATTGTCAAACCCTAAAAGCTACAATGTTTCTACATGACCTGAAAAATATATTTGACAGCGCAGCACTGCAATTTCTTGTTACTTACTGGCTCACATGTATACAGATGCCAATACATCTGTCATAAACTTAAATCGATAGTATCAGCCATGATATAATGGTCAATCGCTTCACTACCTACCTTTGATGAAGAACCTGCAGATTGGACGTGGTCTGATCTTCCTGTCCGAGGGATCTTTGACCTCCCCCTCCTCCAGGTCATCATCCTGCCACACATACAAAAGGCAAATCATGAAACATTGGAGCACTGTTTTGTGATTGTGACAAAATTTGTATTAGTTGATTTCTCTCTGTGTGTGATTGCCCAATCAGCAAAGAATAACTCATCTGTGTCTTCAATATCACTATTAGCTGACGTGGAAGCTGTGGTTGCTCGTAGCCGTTAACATGTAAATCAAGGAAATTATGCAAATTTATGAGTTATTTCTGTAAGTCAGCTAAGACAACCAGAAAAGTTGTGTTAATCTCATCAATGTTTGTTGTCATTTCTCATGGATGCCCAACCCCAATACCACAAAAGTTGATATGTTGTGTCAAAGGTAAATAAAAACAGGATGCAATGATTTGCAAAAACTTTTCAACCTATATTTAGCTGAATACAGTGCAAATATACAGTGCAATATATTTAATGTTCAAACTGATAATAAAAATAATAATAATAATAATAATAATAATAATAATAATAATAATAATAATAATAATAATTATTATTATTATTATTATTATTATTATTATTATTATTATTATTTAATGAGACCTTTTCAAAATTCACATTACAAAGTGCTCAACTTTATTGTTATAAATATACACTATTTCCATATTCAGTGTCTGCAACATGTTCCATAAAAGTGGGACAGGGTCACATTTACCACTCTGATGGATCACATTTACTTTTAACAACACTCAGCCAGTATTTTGAAGGTGAAATTCTTTCCCATTCTTGCTTAATATACAAATCCATGTGCTCAGTAGTCCGGCGTTTCCATTATCATATGTTGCGCTTCATAATTCATCACACAGGGACGTCTCTGAAAAAGATGATGTCTGAATGCCAGTATATGTTGCTCAAAACCTGTATGTATATTTCAGCGGGGGTTGGTGACAGCTAGCTATGCCATGACCACTAAAACACCCCCATACCAAAGGGAGACGCTGGCTTTTGAAGTTACCAGTGGTAACAATCTGGATGATCCTTTTCCTGTTAAGCCAAGAGGACACGGCATCCGTGATTTCCGAAACCTGTTTGAAATGTAGACTTATCAGACAACAACACACTTTTCTAATTCGCATGGAAATTAGCTCAGGCTCAGAGGAGTCTGTACTGTTGATATATGATATGATACCATCATCTGTTACCAATTAACCTGTTTACCTGTGAAATGTTCCAAACAGGTGTGTTTTGAGTGTTCCACATTTCTAGTCTTTTTTAGTACCCTTGTCCCGACATTTTTGGAATGCGCTGCAGGCATCAGATTGTGTATTTATAAAAAAAAACAAAACAATTAAGTTTAACAGTTTGAACATTAAATGTCTTGTCTTTGTAATATTTCCAACTGAGCATCACAACCTCCTTCTTTTTTCTTGCTGTACAAAGCGGGTTAACTGTTGCAAATAAGAAGTTAGACAGCCACCTTTGCAGCAATGTTACAATGTCATACACGACATTGTTTACCCGCAGACACTGCTCCTGCTCAGTCTAAAAGACAAACACGTTTAGTGAGATGTTGTCATCTTCTGTAGGATAACATTTCAGCAGCATCTAAAATACAAATTAGTTACTGAAGAATGTGATTAAAGGCTTCAAATTGCTCTTAATAAATGCAACATTTTTTTGGACAAGGTACCTTATCAATTAATCAACAGGGGGATTAGCTGCCCGACACATCCCTAATTGGATGCTTGGTTGTTCTTTTAACGAGGAAAACAGTTAGTGAGCACAGAGTAGAACGAAGCAGGAAAAAGGAAAAAAAAATAAGAAATGGAGAATGTTTTGTCTTTTTTGTGGCATGGCAGGTAATGGCAGGAAATTTTTCAATGCTGGTGTGTACAATACAAGAAGAATAGTTTTTTGATACCCTGCTTTGAGTCACTTTGACCTTGAAATGATTGTTGGTGCTAGTTAATGTGGAGCAGCTCAAAAATCTCAGAGAATCAGGCAAAAAAAGCCAGTGAATAGCAGATCTGCTGGCAAAAATACCTCATTAATGAAAGAGATCAGGGGAGAATGGGCAGACCTTGGTGGTTCAAACTCAACCACACAAACCTACCACTAGAAGTATTCAAGGTTCCCACACATTTTCATGGACAAAATATCTAGGGTTGTTACCAAGTTGGTCTGATACTGCGTAAAATGCTGGTATCAGTATCAGTGAATACACATCTATTTGGACTGCATGACACGGTAGAAAAAAAACAAAAAACAAAAATTCATATTGTGATTATTTTGATTGAAATTGTGACTGTGATACCATTTTTGGGAATGATAATTTTTACATTATAATTTTCATTTTTACTGGAAATAAAGCTTTTCAAGTTGTGATGTTGTGATATTTGTTGGGGTTTGTACCAAACATGTTTTCTTTGGTTTGAAGAACAAAATTTCTAGGCCAGGGCATCTCTGCAGAACTACAGTACTTCATTATAATACTGTCTTCTCATACACTTTTTCTTATATCCAAAAATTGTGATTTAGTTCTGCAATGTGGATACTGCACTTGGCCATACTGCCATTTCATTAATATTGCAGATTTATTGTGCAGCCCTAATGTCTATGCAACAATCCCATACCACACAATTTATTAATCCCTGTAATGGGAGCCTGCAGCGTCCTGTACACCTTTTTTTTCCTGAGGATGATGAAATGCAGCAGCATGGGATCTATACTCGTTTTGGAAAGGACAATATGGTGTCATAACATTGATAAGAATTACTTTAAATAAATTATATTAATGATAAATGACCATGACTTTTCAAGGAACCATTATAAAATGTATCTATTACCTAGAAGTACACAAACAGAACTCTATTATACAAGTTTGTTCCACAACCATATAACTGACCATTGCAATGCTTCACTGTGGGCATCATCATGGCAGTTCAGTAGACATCCTCCAGCCCCATTTGTCACACCTTATTTTTCACAAGCTACAAATATCAAAGGCTCTAGTTCAAAATGTTTAGGTTTATAAGGTCCAATTATTGATATGACAGGAATGAAATTTAAACTGGGAGAGGGCAACTCCTGAAACTGAGGTGAAAAGACGTATCACTCTGGTGGGGTTGTGGGAACTACAGTTCTCTCACCCTTGCACAGTGTTGAGTGAGTGGAGCTTCTTCCCTGGTAAATGATCTTCAATTTCGACCTGTCAAGTAACTCACAAAAGTAATGTTGGTGAGCTGATATGACTATCTCCCATTTTATCCAGTGAAAAGTGATGATCAACATCAATTAAAAATTAAAAGAATGTACACTGCTGACATTTGTTTGCCAAACCGGACATCAGAGTCTTTCGGTCCAGTGTGGCCAAATAATTTTTTTACACTTACAAGTTCTAATTTTCACTTTAATTTATGAGTAAATTTCGGTAAAGAAAGGAATCTGCATTTTATCCACTTTAGCCAATGATACCAATCAATTTAAATATGCCCAGATTGGCCCTGATAACGATGCTTGGGAATGGCTTGAGACATTGTTATTGTCCAGCCATTAACTGTAGTCTGTGTTCAACAGATACTATTAAAGTTTTGTACTGATAAATAAAACAAAAACACAATAAAAAGCATTTCCAGACTAGGGAAAAGATTCCTAATGTATGATTATGCACGGGATTATCCTCATGCACACAGCTGATCACCTCACTCAGATTAACATAGAACTACCAGTAAAACTGATCACTTACATCAATCTCTCCTTCATCAATCTCTCCATCATCTTCATCCTTCTTCTTGTCCCTGAAGGAATCTCTGCGCACCCTCTCAGGCCCTTTCGAGTCATCTGTCCTCTTGAATTCACTGTCTTTAGGAGACGGGGGGAGGATTGGTTTTTTCTCCTTCTTCTTACTGGTCTTTTCCTCACTCTCTTCCTCTTCTTCTCCCTCTGCTTTTGTGTCCTCCTCATCTTCGTCTTCCTCGGGTGCAGGGATGCTGGGCTCTTCTGGGACCTCCTCATCGTAATCCAGTTCATGCTCGTCCAGCTCCCGGGAGACAGACGCCGAGTCATCCTTCATCTCTCTCACTGCAACAGCCCTCCTCCTCTCCTCAGCTCTCATCCGCTCATCCTCCTCGGCCTTGCATTTGTCTTCCTCCTCCTCATCATACACCTCAGCTGTCTCAGGCTCTGCTGAGGCTTCCTTTTGGTAGCTGCTGTACCCTTCCTCCCCGTCTTCTCCATCCTCTTCAGTAATGAAGCTCTTGCCCTGTTCTGGCTCGGAGTCTGGAGACTGTGGGGTGTCAATTATTTTATCTTCCTCTTGCTCCTCTCCATCCTTCTCCTCCTCCCCATCCAACTGCTCCCCATGTGGACCATCTTCATCCCCCTCCATCAGCATAATAGTCCCATCCTCCTGTCCCATCCCTTCAGTTTCTCCTACCGGCTCGTCGTCATCTGGGTCAGAAACAAAGTCAGGCACCACCTCGTCCTCTTCTTCCCTCTCCTCCTCTAACTCTGAACCTCTTCCTCTGCTTTCTAGCTCCTCTTCGTCCTCCTCAACCAACGCCCCATTCTCCTCTTCATGGACAACCTCACTGTCTGAGACAAGCCTGTCCTCCTCTTCATCAGGAGAATCCAGCAGTTCACTGTCAGAAAGGCCCTTCTCCTCCTCCTCAGGTGACTGAGGGGACTGGGTAGGGCTCTCAGGAGTATCCATCAAAGAATATTCTGGTGGAAACAGAAAAACAGAAGCCTGTAAGAAACGGTCAATGAGAAATATGCTAAACGAGCACAAGCTTTGCTAGAAAATTTATGCTTCACTACATCACAACAAGAATATCATGCCATCCAAAAACCTTGCTAAACAATCATCTTCACATATCAGCCAGGCAGAAAAGAAGTTCAGAACATTACTTATCCAATGAAGCTGCCTTTAGACAAACCAATGGTAGCAATCTGGACGCAAAAATAAAATCACTCACTATTTAACTGCAATCATGATCTACAATCTAAATTGCTATCTTTTTTGTAGCGCAATGCCCTGTAAACTAAAGCCAGATTATACATAGTCTATGGCTTTCCCTATTTCCACCGTTAAAACACAATACCGTATTAAAGATACTGCACAGATTTTACAATGATAATTACAAATTTTGTTTGAAGCTGTAAACGAAAGCCAAAATAAACACATTTCAGTTAGTCACAAGTCAACTGCATTGTTTACAATACGTCAAAGGAAGAGGCACTTTAAGCAATTTCTTCAATGGCTACTATATACTACTAGTGACTATAACTGTGATATTTATAAAATAAAATGCTTGACCATTTTTATAATAAAAAGTAACATATAATCCAGCAACTCTCAAATGCACTATCTGCTCCAAATTTTCTACAATTATCACATTATTGTAAATTCTTTTGGCAATATTATTTGTGTACTGAAGGTATAATATGGTGGCAGCCCAATGAGCATAACCATCTAGTTGGCTACATCACTCTACTGGTTTTCACATAGAGTGGAACCACGTATCGATTAGATTATGTGAAATTTGGAGGCAGAAGTAAGAGAACAATAAACACGGCGATCTCTATGATTCGCGTGAAAAGTAAATCACAGAAGCTTCAGGGTTTCTCTCTAAAATCGTCAGATTGACCCCCACCCAGTGTCAAGTCAAAATGTAAATATTGCACCCAGATGATATATTCCAATTAAACCTATGTTGTGCTTACGATCACAACCCACACTTTATCTTGATAGAAAAATACTCAGACAAAGCCACAGTTACTACTGTTGAGTAAATGTGTACACATACTCAACTTAACACGGTCTACATCTTAAGCTGGTGAGAAAAAGGGAATTTTACAAACAGACTTTTAAATAGAGACTTTTAAATAGAGATTGCTATATATAGCTATATGAGGCTCTACATAGCACAATATAACATATTTGACTATTTAACATACAAATTATATGAGAGCAATGTCAAAAAACCAACAGGTTTTAAAGTGATTAGGACAGCTAGCTTGCTGACAAACGGGCTATCTAAATGAAGGACTAGAACTTCTTTACTTTTCTGCTCTACCTTTGCTTACCGAAAGTTAACTGGCGGTGCCGCTGCTTCAACTGCAAAAAAACAACCTTAGCTAATGCAAGCCAACTACTAATAGGTACTAAAAACTATACTTCAAATAAAGACTCAGTAGTCTAGGTTACCTGTTTGTAAGTACATAATAAGACAACATGTCCAAGTTAGTAATTACTACACGAGTTTACCTGCATGCTAACATGACTGAAACACTACTTCTAGCTTCTCGCGCTAGTTTGCAACAAGGCCCGGAGGTGGGCGACGCGGAACAAGTTGCCCACCGAGCTCTCTGCCCCCAACGAACAGCTAGTGTTTCTTCACGAATACACACAAATGAACCGGTGAGTTTCGAGGCATAACTAGCGGACACCGCTGCTGTAGCAATGAGCGGACGGTGTAGCACACTAGCCTGTCTTTCATTTAACAATGCAGCCGTTCACCCTGAAGCTAACGTTAGGCTAACAGCGCAGCTCCACTCAGCTAGCTGCTAACAAGCACACAGTTTGATTCACCTCGCCGACCCGGAGCTCTTTACAGACGGCCCTGCTGCGGTAAGAACGGCCTTCTCCCGCTGATGTTCTTCTTTATAGTCTACAATAAATACTAAACTGTTTAATTTAACCGCTATGCGGGAGAAAATACAACAGTCGGCACGGCACAGCGAGAGCAGCCGTCACCTCTACGTCATTGCGTCATCAACACACGACGATCTGATGGGGAAAGGCGCCGTTGGAATTGAAGAAGGGCAGGTCTGAGATCAGCATGCGTGTCAGATTACTAACCGCTGTGATGTGGTCAGGAGAACAAAATCTGATTTCCATTCAGTGACTGCGGCCCCACTGAGCACGTCTGGTATCATCTACAGATTATATCGTTAACGAAATGTATTTTTTTTTAACTGAAACATATACAACAATGAGACATATATAGTAATAACAATATAAACCAATAACAGTTAGTTGAAGAATGACATAGACAATTGTAATATAGAGTAATTAATAATGGAAAATTAAAACAAAAAAAAATCTGAAAAGGAAAATAAATAAAATTAAGAGAACAGGAAATTGCATATCGTCGTGCTAAGTCTCATCAAGTATTTTCTTCTTTTTCTTCATAAAGAGGCCTGTTTCCCTTTCATTAGTTTTAAGTCATTGAGATTAATGTCCATAAGGTTGATGAAATATTTTGCCAGGAGTATAAGGCTGTTCAATATCAAGTCACTCTTAATGTCCTTCAGGTTAGAACCAAACAAACTTTTCTCTCATGAGGAGCATGTAGTGGGATTTTGGATGATAGCCTGTCAAGTCTTCCCAAAATGTTAACAAATTATATTAGTTGTTATGAGGATGGGGAGAGTTACTGAAGAAATGTATTGCGTCACAGTTACTACTTACCTGTTAAACACTGTAGTCAGTAAGGTAAGGTAATATCAGAGGTTGCGCTAGACTTTGTCGTTGTCTGTCATTTTGACTGACAGGGTCATAAAAATCCCGTCAATAATCTATTTTTACCTGTCACTTTAATTTTTAAAATGATAATAATTACATATTCAATAGCATTTAAATTTCATTCATTTTTTATTAATATTCAGTCCGAACAAGCTGAACAGAGAATCCACACCGTACCTCTTTTATCAACACCATCATCATTATTGGGCTTTTTGAAGAAACTTCAGCTGCTGACACTCAGCTGCTGTGACACTAGGTGTGTTTGAGATGATCCAGGTCTGCGCAGAATTGATCAGCGATGATCGCCGCATAGTGCATGGCGGTTAGATTTGTGTCCGACTTGATCCCGACTTGCACTGACGTCATGCACACGTGAGCAACGATAACCTCACGAGATCGAGGCAGCCGCAGTTTGTAGAGCCAGGTGCCACAGCTGCTCTCCACCGACTGCAAACGCCTGGCTGTCACCTGATTGACAAGCTTACAGGCTCTGATTGGCTCCTAATTTTGACAACAAACACCACGTGTTGTATAAAATACTAATTTTCTGTGTAATTGTAATATTTAATGCTGGACATATCAGTCTTCTGTTGTGCAATGAAGTTTTAATCTGTCAGCAAGCAGATATTTTGTGTCTGATAATAATAAGGGTTATATATATATGACTTATCAAAAGAACAGTTTAGTGCTTTACAAGGCAGATAAAAGAACAGATGCGTCAAAAGGAGGATCTCTTCTATTTTAACTTCAATCAGCGATCAAGAACACACTTTATTTCTTCAGCTATGATCATGATCTGCAGACTACAGGTAACCTACAGGTGATCTAACAGGATGTTCGTGTCTCTTCCTCTACTCCCTCGTAAGTCTGTTGAAAACTGTCCGACTTGACTGCAGCTTTTTGTCTCCACCTCCTGCTGCAGCCGCCTGATCTCGTCTACTCTCCAGGCGAGACGCAGTTCATCTCGAACCTACCTATTTTTCCGAGTGAAGCCGACGAGGTCATGCATTAAGAGAGACAATAGCTAATTAATAAGCTCACTCGCCACCAAGTGGTCAGGGGTGTATCCTGTCAAAATGACAGATGACCTTAAGATTTTTCTGTCACCGTTTTAAAAAAACCGGTCAACGACGGAAAATATTCAGTTAACGCGACCCCTGGGTAATATAATGTTATATGTTGTAGGTTTATTGGTTTATTCAGCTGTACCTTCATAATTGTAATGAAATGTTATTTTTTTTGTATCCACATTATATAATCCCATTACATGTAATCCATTACTCCCAAGTGTGGCTGTTATATGTTTATGACCATATGTTACAGGCTTATTTTGTGTTTTTATATTGCAGCAGCAACTACCTGGGGGAGTGAGACACACAAATCCCCATCTAGGAGCAAAATCTTGCATTCATAAGTGCAGTGTTTTTTATTTGTGTATTAACACACACTCAACTTAATATACTGTATATATTAAACATAAAATGCTTCCATACTGCTCGTCTTGTCCAATCCAAGTCTTCTGAAGCCCCAAGTTAACAAGCTGACTTGAAAGACTTTATTTACACCATGTTTTTAGCCTGAATCTTCACATATCTTGGAGCCACGTTAACATGCACATTGTCTGAACTGGGTGTGTGTGTTGTAACGGTATGCAAATGACATAGCAGGACTTCAAGTTGTTTTTTTACATTTGAAAACTGGCCACCATTCAGTACCATTGTTTGGGAGAATCTGCAACCCTATGTTCCTGTGAAACTGCAGCTGTGTTTGGTGGACTAAAAAAACTAAACCTGACCTTCAATCGGCATGAGGGTGAGTAGATAATGACTGAATTTGGGTAAACTATCCCTTTCAGCTACAATCACATGATAACCTATAGTGTGTTGTTAGGTTTATACTATAGTTTGTTTTGTTATGTTTTTGGATTTACAGCCATCCTACACTTTTTGGGGAAAAAAGGTGAAAATGTTTTTATCCAATTCCAGATAAATCTGCCTCCTCTCCAGTAATTGCACTGTAGGCCTATGTGAAATTGGGGTCGCACTATGAGGTTAATACACAACAAGAAATAGTCTGTCATCCCAGTATATCTTGGCCTATTTTCACATAACACCAAATTGGCCACTGACTCAGTAATAGACAGTTGGCACAACATAAAGATTCAGTGTGAAGATAGAAAAGTACTGAGAACTAAACATAAAGAGACTTCTAAAAGTCTCTCTCTCTGCTCTCCTGCACACATGAGCTCAGTATCACAACACTCGCTTGTTGGTGGGAAACAGAAAAGAGGCTCACTGTTGGGTCGCAGTCAGTGCGATGTGACTGCAGTCTGCTTGGAGGTGAGTCAGGCTTGGGGTTCATGTGGGGCACAGCTCACCACGATATAAGCAGTCATGAAAATGCAACTCAGTGGCAACATGGTTTGACTCGTGTGGCCGAAAATTTAAGTACAAAAGCACAGTGTCATGTAAAGCAGCACAGTCAGCTTCTCCATGGTGCTGCGGCACTCAGGCTTACAAGCAAATATGAAGATAAATTCACTTTTTAATCCCCAAAATTTAAAAAACAAAGTTTGAGCTCTCATCTGGTCAGCACGTCCAGAAGTGTTGCTACAGAGGGGCTGAGAGGCAGGAGTAAAAGTAAATCCGCTTTTTCATCTCAAAAGTTTCAAAACCAAATGTGCTCGTCAGGCTCCATGATTTCTTTCTATTGTTGCTGGAGAAGGTTGAAGCAAGAGTAAAGATAAATCCTCATTTTAATCCCAGAAGTTTGAAATATACACTCTGAGCTCCTCTCCTGCCAGTAAGTGTCTGTTTCTTCCAGAAGCACCAGTCTGCTGCAGACTCTCCTCTGAAGAGCTCACCG
Source organism: Lutjanus erythropterus (assembly GCF_056507025.1). Classification (NCBI taxonomy): domain Eukaryota; kingdom Metazoa; phylum Chordata; class Actinopteri; order Lutjaniformes; family Lutjanidae; genus Lutjanus; species Lutjanus erythropterus. Next base: position 2,903,867 of record NC_139329.1, read on the forward strand.
GCTCTGAGCAGCTGTCTGTCGGCTCTGTGTCTCAGCTCCTCTCAGCACTCAGCAAAGCTCCGCGACACACCTGAATGAACACAACTAAAGGTGAACTCAAAAGTAACCCAGTGAGCTGACAAACTCCTGGGTTGAGCATGTTGCTCGTTAGACTCTTTTCTCTTTATTATAAAGCCATTTTATAGTGACTTTTCCTGCAGTAGTTTCCATCATTGATTTAGGTTCTCATTGAAGAAACATGCAAGCACAGCTGCACTAGTAGGAGGAGTCCCCCAGGTCTGAGAAGACCTGTGATTGGTTTAAGTCTACTGTCACGGGCCAGAGTCTCTAAATGCAGAAAACAGAGCCACAGAGGAGGAGCAGGAATGTAGCTCTCTCTCAGAACATCAGATTTACAATATGCTGAAAGGTTTTTAATAAATTATTTCTCAATTATACCAAAACAATGTTGCCCACCGGAGCTCTAAGTCTCATTTTACAGTAAGGTTGTTCACTTCCAGTTTGTAGCCACTAGAGGGCAGCAGCAACCTGATTACACTAAATAATGACAGTGGACGTCAGAGATTTTTCCAGGTTTTCTAAATTTAAGATAATAATCAGATAATTCATCATATAGGCCTATAGACACAGTGAATTAATATTCTAAAATATCTCATATTGAGGTTTGAATATTTTTGATGCTGTTTATATTTAAGATGTAGCTATACAGTAGTTTATTGTGTGGTGGGCGAAAAGAGTATCTGAGTCGAAGGAGTGAAATCTCATATTCATACCAACAGAAAACTCTCTCAATTTGACAGCAGGAAGAAAATTTGTAAATTAGTACAAAAAGTAAAGAAAAAGAGAGATACTAGAGAGGATCATTAAGATCAGCTTGTGTGTGTGTGTGTGTGTGTGTGTGTGTGTGTATGTGTGTGTGTGTGTGTGTGTGTGTGTGTGTGCAGTCTGACAAGCGCGAGGGACCGGAGCGCACCGGAGGCAGAGACGCACTGAGGACGAATCAAGCTAGAGCACGATCAATACACGACTTCCTTCCACATATTTCAAAATAAAACTAACAAGTTCTACTTGATGCAACTTGATTTGTTTGCGATAGCAAATGATATTTCTGTGACTTACATAATTCATATTCTCATGAGTCACTTATGTAATAAATTTATTATGTAATGAAACGTATAATGCCAATGCACCAAAATGAAATGGAATCATCAGGTAAAATTGTAAATAAATGGAGAGTTATGATCATGAAGACATGGCAAACTTCCACCTATAAAATAATATACTGTAAATAATATAATATACCCTGAAAAATATATTCACAACAAAATATATTAACACTTTTGCCCTATAACATAGAGGTTTTATACCATACCGTACACATTATAATGATAATGACTTGTATTTATATAGCACCCTTTATATATAACATGAAACTTAAAGTGCTTTATATTGTGCCAACAGCATGAAATTAAAAAAAGACACAAAAAGAAATATAAAAGCTAAATAAATTTATAAAAATAAAGCGAAAAATAAAATCTACATGGCAGCCCACCATTGCCTTATTCCAAAATATGTACCCTGCTTTTATTTTAAAAGCACAGGTGTTGCTTTCCTGCTATATCTGTGCGGGAGTGACGGATCTCAGTAAGTAGTAGCAGGGCACTGTGTTCTGTAGTATATAGACTACAGCATGGCGACGGTGCCGACCTGGTTTTAAGCAGCGACGTACAGGAATGACACACAGAGAAATAAAATATTTTATTTTGTGAAGAGAGTCTGAGGCTTGAAGAACACTCTGGAGGAATCTGACATGATACAAAGATGCAGAAGGTAACTATTTTTTTTTTTTTCTGCAAATGAGTATGAATAATTAAGTTTATAATCAGTTATGTCTGTCTGCATGGTGCTGTCATCATTAATCATAATGCCATTGATTCATTTACTGTGTAATAAAGATATAACAGAGAAGAAAGGAAAAGAGACTGGAGAAAGAAATACAAAATCTGACAGTTTTTTTTTTCTTTTTGATAATCAGATCTTGAAACAACAAAATGTGGCAGTAGCACAAAAGCAGCATAAAGTCTTTGGGAACTCAGACATATTATTCACAATCATTTCATATTTTCCAATTTGTTAAAAATATTTCCTTTCTCCAAAGGTCAGTTACATTTCAGTATCAAGCAATTTCTCTCATGAACAGTTTTCTTGGTTAACTACAGGCTGCTGAGCTTCATCATTCACTCAAATTCCAGTACCTCACCTGCACATCAGTGCCTCTGTCATTCAGTAATGGTCACTGTGCAGTCAAGCACTTTTAGGACATTTTTTTCCCAGCTTTTCTGGTGACTTTGAGTTTACACCTTTAACAAGATTTCGTCAGATGCTGGATATGTGTTCTCACTGTGTCCCCCTGAGCAAAGACTGGAGCAGAATTCAACTCAGACAGGAACTAGAGGAGCCTTTTAATCACAGTCAGGCTTTTTTTTTTTCTTTGGTAATGCCATGGAGGACTGGACTACAGACTTAGGGAGGTGCATATTAAGCAGACGTCCCCTCAAATTTTATTTATTTATTTTTTTTTGAGTATTTAAAACTTGCATTCTGGACATTTTACATGCACCAAATTGGGCCTTTTATGCAACAATTTATACTAGAAATGTCTTCAGTTATTTCAAGGAAAATACACTTTTCAAGCACCAGGTGACAGTGTAATAGAATATAATGCAGTAAGGCTCTTAGGCAAGTGGTTCGGAGAGGTCTTGTGCTGTTTGATATTCGGTGCAGTTGTGCGTGCATGTGTGCATACGCACTTTGTTGTGAGTAGTTTCACATAACTACTTTCTCTCTGCAGTAGCATCCATCAGAACTACTTTATTCTCTACTACAAAGAAGGTAGTACATGAAACTGCTAATAACAAGATCTGTGGATTATCTTGAGTAACTGGGTCATGATTTTTGGAAGGAGATACTGGTTTTGAATTTTTCAAATGTAATATTTGGTGCTTGAGTGCCATTTAGTCCCTTTATATTTAGTGTAGTAGGGTATTGTTAGGGTATTGTAGTATTCAGGTCAAGCATATAAGGAAGAGGAGAAAGATTTTGTTAAATTTATTTTAGATTTTGTTAATAAAGTCAAAATGTCAAGCTGGTATTTTAACTTTACAACATTTTGACTTTTTTTTCTCAGAATGAAAATTCCCTCTGCTGATTTTTTGCTTTATGTTAAGTTTCATCCAAAATCTGCTGACGTAACCTGTTGAATCTTTAGTTCAGAGTTAATCCAGAATGAGGTTGATTTGTTGTGTAGTCTTACACACAAACAGTGTTGGGCAGGTTACTCAGGAAATATGATTAGTTACGTTTTACTCATTAGTCCTTTAAAAATTAATAATATTACTTTATTTATTACTTGGTTTCAAAAGTAATTTCATAGCATTGTGTTACATTACTTGTTACATTACTACTGTATATTACACCCCAAAGTTAAACTGCTGATCCAGTGAACTGCTAAGCTTTTGTTGGTGGAAAACAAAAAGCAACCTCACCAAATGCAGCCTTCAGATTAGATTCCATCACCACAGATTCTCTCTTAGGGAGCTAAACAAAGCCAAAATAATGGCAATACTTCCACCTGTAGAAAGTATACCTCTCTCCCTCTCCCTCTCCCTCATCCTCCATCCTTCTTTTAGTTTCATTTTAGTTCCTTTTGGAACCCTTATGTCTAAGAGTGTAGGATTTGCGACCCACAACCTCTTTAAGAGCTCATTCCGAGATAACAAAAACACAGTTCTTATTATCAGGTGGTGATGAAAACATACGGATGAATATTACATTAAACTTCATCCATATTCTGCTAATAAATCCCAGTAAATCTTACATGCTGGTCCTTTAATGAGATAATGAATGAGGATTTTCTTATTAGTGAGCTGTTTTTATTACCTTTGATTGATATCAGTTCTCATACAGAAAGCAACTAAGCATAAATGTGAAACTATTCCTTTAAGACAAAAAGCCATCAATGTGTATGTTTTTGTGAGATCTTAAACAGATCATGTTGAAAAGGTTGTTTGCGTGTGTGAATATAAAGTGCAGTAGAAGAGGAAGTCCTCCTTCTGTGATCCTGAAGCAGCTCACTCAGCCAGGCGTGATGGATGGTCAGAAATGTGTTCTGCTGAGTTGTGGCTGTGCATGTGTGTGTGTGTGTGTGTGTGTGTGTGTGTGTGTGTGTGTGTGTAATGGAATGTGGATGCAGTCTGATTGATGGCAGAATAGTGAAACTAAATTACTTTTCATTTCATGTCCACCTCAATTTATTAGAGGCAGCCCTCAGGAGGGGAGGTCCAGCCTGTGTGTGTTTGACCGGCCAGGCTGGGAGTGTAAAGAGCAACAGATGCCTTGTAGTGCTTTCACAGTCCTGCACACTGCTTAATTAGGTCTGAGCAGAATGTGAAACCTTGAAACAAACCTCTGGAATCTTTAGATTGAAAAACTGCTTCATGCTGTCCTCTAATATCCTCAAATCTTATAACAGTTACAGTTTAAAAAATGCCTTTAATCAGAAATTCTGCTGCTGTTCAGGCTTTTAGGAGCATGATTGTAACTTAAATGCACCAGGAGGCATCACGAGTGCATTATGAGAGGTGTTAAGTCAGAATATTATGTTAAAAAATGATCTTAATGCACTCACTGTGTGTGTTTACGCCTTGAGTACAGTATTAAGGTATTAAGGTTTATTTGTTTCACTGCATGTTCACGAGCACCAGGATGGCTCATTTGTTAATGGCTCTCCTACTGAATTAATGAAGCGTCACCAGGTATGGTTTCAACTCTGGCTCTCGTTCTGAGGTCTGTGGGAAGATGAGGAGGCTTCTGGAGGTCCTCAGAAAATATTTTTTCTGTTAACATTATTTAAAGGTGAGCAGTAATTGATCTGTTGATTAATGTTCAGAGCAAGACTTCTTTCTCTATATTCTTTTACTACTGGCCACATTGCCATTTTTTCTGGAAAAATATATTTCCTTGATCTGATCTAAATAGTCTTTAAGACTTAACAGGTTTAAAAAAAAAAGGAGGGGGGAGTTGTAGGTGTTTTTTTTTTAAGAGTTTGTTGTTGTAATACTCATTTTTCGCCACAAGAGGCTGAAGCGTACCACTACTCTACGCTCTAAACAGAACTAAAAGCATTCCTATTTTCTTTCAGGTGAGTTTGAACTTCTCCATGCACACAAGGTACATATATACTCTCATGCCTATTTTTGGCACAGATTAAAAGGCATTTCCAAAAAGGAATATTATAACAGCAAATAATCAAACAAATGATCTGAACAGTTTCCCTGCCTTACCTGTTTTCAGGGTTGTAAATTAAGTTAAAAAAAATTATCTGGGCAAAACTTTGTTGCCATCCATTTCACAGATGAAGATGAATAAATGAATAAATGACTAAAGGTCCAGTGTGAAGATTTAGAAGGATTTATTGTCAGAATGTGGCAGAAATGGAAGATAGCGTAACAGACAAACCAAAATCTTTAATGTTTTTCATCATATTCCTACATGCTTTTAAGGGGAAGGTGAGACGAAAAGTTTGCAATGTGCCAGGTCACCATTAGATGCCATAAAATCCCGCACACTGGCCTTAAGGAAACTAGAAAGACTACCCTGGCAAAATCTTTTGTCACCTGCTCTTAAGTCATAAACACAAGAGAAAAAAACAGTGTAGACTCTGATCAACGACCAGAGAGTCAACGTCAAATCAATGACTAAAAATAAAGATGGAGGACACATCTCCACTTTCTCAAACTGTACTCTAAAATGTCCCTGATACAAGCTTGGCAATCTTGCACTGGTGACGTCATTTGGAGTCAGAGTCTGCGCAGCAGTGACCAGTGTTGGAGTCGTGGTGTTGAGTTCCCACACAGCAGCCTGACTCAGTACATCTGAATGATACATACGGGTACTTTGCCAAAACATCAGGCTGCACCCTCTTTTGGGGCTAGAAAACCAGGATCCCATAGACAACAATGCAATTTTTACTCTCTCATTATATGATACCGTGACTTTTCCTCCAGAAGGGGGCGTTATGTTGTCGACTCAGACTGGACAATGTGTTGCCACTGGTATGTTGCAAGCAGAGCTCATCTGTCAATCATGCCACAAAACACCATTTTTATATAATGAAATTAAAATAAAACTGATCAGAAAAACATCAGCTTGACAAGAACTACTTGAAATGACAGAAAACATCTTTGGGAAAAAAATATTTGACATGTACTTTGCTGCTTTAGTTTGGTTCATGTACTATCTATTAACATTGGAATGCAGGATTTATGACTTGTACTGCAGCCTTCCACCGGGGGGCGACCACGATGCTTGGCGTCATTTTTGGGGAGCTGTGAGGTCCATTTCCTGGGTGTCGTTGGCTCAGATATATGCGAGTCAGGGTATCGCCAAATTTAATAGTGAGATTTACATGCATATAACATAACATTTACATCACAGCATGATCAGTGAGAGAGCTACCTGCTGACCTTTCCTTCAGCACTCTATCTTGCCAAACTTTGCATTTACACATCAAGAATTTACATTTTTCAGATTACCACAAAATGTATTAACACTAGAACTCTTTGACTTAAAAACTCTATTATCTCTTGTGATAAATACCAGACTAAGAGATTAATGCATTTATTCTGTTAGGTTATATGTTTACAAATGAAATAACACCAAAATGTAAGTTTTGCCAGATTTATTTATATATTTATCAATATGGCATGTAGTAAACCATAATTGCATATATTAACAGCAGTATTTTTCTGTAGGATAATAACCATCAGTGATCTGATTCAAATTTTAGATTCATCTAGAATTACTCAGAGTGAGAAAGAGTTAAATATGTTTTATAAGATTTTGATAATAATAATAACAACTTTCCACCTTGAACGTCACAAAAATTAATGATAGCCTGTGGGAAAAGGCTGGAAATCAGTATAAAAATAAGTTGGAAACATAAGTGAGGGAACTTGTAGGTGTGTAATAATTCACTCATGCTTCTGATGCTTCGGGCTTTAACGTATATGATGCAAGTGCATTGATTCAGATGGCTTGTATTGGTAAAAAATTGAAAATGAATTTGAAAAAAAAAAAGATGCAGCACTAGCATATCGACCACCTTCAAATTTTAATAACATGCAAATGTGAAATAAGTTTGGCTTTTATAAGAAACATGAGAAAGAGAGCCTGACCCACAGAGATGTCATGTCACTGTGAGAGCAGGTGACACGGAGCATCACTGTTCCTCCACACTCCACTTCCTCTACACGGTCAGATTCAATCCAAACCACAACATTCTTCATATGAAACAGAGCAGCAGATCATCTTACTGCAAAAATCCATTCTAAACAGTTTGTTGACAGATTCTCATTTACACATTAGACTCATAATAAGATGTTAACACCACTGTAATGTTCTCTTCTCTCCTTCTCTCTGGCTCTCCCATCACTGGATTTACTAAAATTATCAGGACTTTTTCTTGCAACTAATTGTACCCTACAAATATATAATTAATAGCATCAAAATGTAAAGGCCAACACATTGTACCATATCATATTGTATCATGACAGGGTTGAATCATGTTTTACAGAATTGTAAGCTATTTCAAAATTTCTATGATGCATCGTGTCGTTAAACATGTTTCGAGATACGAATCGAACCAGTCAGTGAGATGCACATCCCTAATACTTTGTTTAAAAAATTGAGAGCTTTAACACAAAATTAAGTGAATTACAAGTGCTGAGATAAAAAGGGTTACAACCGTCCCTGGCCTCCCTATTTTATTTTTAATGGAGTAATTGATTAATTCATTGTATTTTAGCATCAGAAAGTTGGAAATTGAGACCACTTGCAAAGTTTTATCGACAGAGACAGTGATAGTTGCTAAGCAACCAAGATGCATCTCCAACTGTGCAAAAAGAAAGCAGTGGCAATTTTCTGTGTGGTCAATATGACCACCTGTGGCTGAAATAGGTCAAAATCATCTCCTTTCCTTTGCCTTTTGAGTCATTTATAAAAAAAACCATTTTAAATGAATATACTGTGTTATTGTGTTATGTCTTATTGCACATATAAATTTGAAAACAGTCAAACTGATTGCTTTGGCTGTTCTAGTGTTACCACCCTCAGGACACCGTGTCAACTTTATACCCAACATATCTAATAACCTGAAAACAAAGAGCTTACTGCTGATCTTTCACTTCAGCAATTACAGCACTACATTTGCAAGCAGCTACACCTTAGTGCCATTTGAACCACCAGCTTGCATTGTTCTTTCATCCCCCCCCACCCTCCCCACCCCCTTTGTTTTAACCACCACATGTTATCTGATTGCAGGAGCAGTTTTCTGTCTTAGCAGCATTTGTCAAGATGCCAGAACCGCAGATACCAGAGGGAGTCACTCAGAGAAATGCATGTTCAAATGAATGTGTGTTTGACACTGACATATGAGAGTATGAAAGGTTATTGTCAGTTCAATTCCCAGTTTGTCCAATTAATTGAACTCATTTTCTATTTCCAGGTGACTCAATGGGGGCCTGAGAGGTGTTTGGAAATGCTGGGATAATAATATTCAATGTGCTTTTCTTTCCATTCATTCATCAAGAAGCAGTCACAGCTGTTTCTGTGTCTGTAGTGAGAACTCAGTCAAACCTGTGAGATGTTAAAGCTTCACAACAGTCAATATCATATGCTACCTTTAACTGGACTGGCTTTAAATGAGAGTAAATGCTCTAAATGAAGAAGAAAAAACATGGCGGCCTTTCAGAGTCGTGCCCCTCATCACTTAGCTTTAATCAAATGAAAATAACTTGTGATTAACAAACACTTGGGGAATAAAAAGGCCAGCCGTTAGCAGATATGACCGACAACGTGAGCACCAGAATCGACACCCCGACCAACATCTCCCTGAGCCCCAGCATCCCCGTCTCGTGGGAGTACATGACGGTGTCTGTGTTCCTGGTCCTGCTGGTGTGCGCCGTGGGCATCGTGGGCAACATCATGGTGGTCCTCGTGGTCCTCACCACGCGCCACATGAGGACGCCCACCAACTGTTACCTGGTCAGCCTAGCCATAGCCGACCTGACGGTGCTGGTGGCGGCAGGGCTGCCCAACGTGGCGGAGAGTGTGAGAGGCATGTGGATATTTGGCCACGCCGGCTGCCTGGGCATTACCTACTTTCAGTACCTGGGCATCAACGTGTCATCCTGCTCCATCACTGCCTTCACTGTGGAGAGGTGAGGACTGACAAACATCTACAACTCGTCTGCTTTGGCTGGCCTGTGTTCTTTTTAGTTAATTTCACTTTGACTGGAGAGTGCTTTGACTTTACCTTCTGATCTATGTGTGAACAAGGAAACAATGTGAGGGAGTCAGGGATGCCATCTGATCCAAGCCAATGGTCTCAGCTTATGTTGATTTACAAGGACCACTGCCAACACATGTTAGTTGATGTTCAATGACTTTACCAGTGTTTTGAATGCTTATTTGTGCAGTGCAGTAATTTGAGACATTTAGAATTGGAACAAAAGTAACAGCAACTGTTAACTTTACATAACACAAGGCTTGAATGCAAGCAAGATGTCAGACATCGTGTTGTGTGTCTCATTCAGATGGTGGAGCCACAAGTCACTATATTAAGTATATAAATGGTCAGAGGTGTCTGAATTCATGGTGCTTTGTGCTTATTAATCAATTAATCAAAGCGCTTGGTGCACTTGGCTGATAACACATAAGACCAACAAAACACACACTACCCCACATGTGAATTAAGTGGTAAGAATGATATAGCAATTTATTTGTGGTCCTTTCAAATAAAAATTAAATTTATTAGTTTAAGGTAATTTTACAATTTGCATTGTTTTTGCAGCTGCAACTTGACTGGTTGGTGGAGGTATACAATTACATGGCAGTAACTCTACTTTTTATTATTATTTTTAACTTGCAGCTTTGTCTGGTTTTGGAAAAGATCATGGTTTATCTCTGCCATGTGGAAACAAATGCCAGTTTGCATTGATGGGTACACAAACCCGGGTGCTAATAGTGTCTGCCGAAATAAAAACTCTTGTTCAACCATAGCACTATCATTTATTATCATTACATCTACAGCTACATGTGCTGCCGTTCCCAGCTTCATTTTAACTTTAGTTTAGCCAGAAAGGAGGAGCCATCACCCATTGTCACTGCTGTAGTCCAGATAAAACAGGGAAAAATTAAAATTCAGTCATTATCGACTTACCTTCCTGCTGTTTGAAGGTCAGGTTTAGCACACAAAACACTGCTGGAGGTTCACAGGAATGTTGCAGAATCTCCCAAATAATTGAGCTGAATGGTGCCCAGTTTCTCAACTCGTCTGGTGTATTCAAGTCTCCTAAAGCCCTGATCCATGCACTGTCACACCACACACACCCATTTCAGATGGTGTACATGTGCACACGTGCATGTGGCTCCTAGCTATGGATATGCAGTGAAGAGCTCAGCTACTTGTAGCGTGTTGGGCCTTTAGGAGACCAGCACTATGGAGACATGTTTTTTATGTTGTTTTTTTATGTTTGTAACTGTCTCAGTGGGTTGTACTTACCAACACATTGCTGTCAGTTAAAATATGAACAGCCATCGTTAGTTTGACCTTCTGTTTGAACCCCTCATTTCCTCTTCCTGTGCAGGTACATAGCTATCTGCCATCCAATGAAGGCTCAGACTGTGTGCACAGTGTCCCGGGCAAAGCGGATCATTGCCGGGGTCTGGATCTTCACCTGTGTCTACTGCATGCTGTGGTTTTTCCTGGTTGACATTCAGGTAAGAGAACCGTATTCTGCATGACATTTTGTGTGTGACTGATTTAACTGGCTGGGGGCCTGTGCACAGTAACCTGCAATTACTGAGTCAAAAAGAAGGCATAGATAAGTGTTTGTGTACTGTAGTCATAATCGTCTTCTCTGAAAGAGTGAAAACACATAGAAGGAAAGTGACGGCTACAAATAATAATAATAATAATAATGCATTTTATTTATAGGCGCCTTTCTTGACACTCAAGGTCACCTTACATCATCAACATAAAAGCAGACACAATATTAAAAAGACAATAAAATACAAAATACAGTTTAAAATTAGACAATGCAAATGTGATCAGAGGGAGTAAGCCAGTTTAAACAGATGGGTTTTGAGTTTGGATTTGAAATGTGGTAGTGAGTCTGTGTTATGGAGGTCAGGTGGGAGTGAGTTCCAGAGCTGGGGAGCAGAGCGGCTGAATGCTCTGCTCCCCATGGTAACAAGACGGGCGGGGGGGACGATGAGATGGATGGAAGAAGATGATCTGAGGGTGCGGGCAGGTGTAGCAATGTGGAGGAGGTCAGAGAGATATGGAGGGGCAAGGTTGTGGACAGCTTTGAAGGTAAGGAGGAGTATTTTATAGTTGATGCGATGTGTGATGGGGAGCCAATGTAGCTGTTGTAGAATAGGTGTGATGTGATGGATTAAAGGGGTGCGTGCAATGATACGGGCGGCTGAGTTTTGGACCAGTTGTAGTTTATGGAGGGTTTTATGCGGAAGGCCAAAGAGAAGAGAGTTACAATAATCTAAACGGGAGGTGACCAAACTGTGAACAAGAACAGCAGTTTAGTGAGGGGTAAGAGAAGGACGAAGCCGGTTGATGTTACGAAGATGGAAGTAGGCAGACCGAGTGATGTTATTGACATGGGAGGCGAAGGAGAGGGTGCTGTCGAGGATGACACCCAGACTCTTAACCTGAGGGGAGGGAGAGATGGAGGAGTTATAGAGGGGAATAGAAAAATTATGGAGTTTATTTAGCATAGTTTTTGTGCCTATTAAGAGAAGTTCTGTTTTATTGCAATTTAATTTAAGGAAGTTTGAGGTGAACCAGGATTGTATTTCAAGAAGGCAATTGGTGAGGGACGAGGGTGGGAATGTGGAGTTAGGTTTGGCTGAAAGGTAGAGCTGGGTGTCATCCGCGTAGCAATGAAAGTGAATATGATGTTTGCGGAAAATGTGACCAAGGGGGAGAAGGTAAATAATGAACAGCAGGGGCCCCAGGACAGAGCCCTGGGGGACACCTGAGGTGACGGGGACTGAATGGGAGGTGAATGATTTTAACTGGATGAACTGAGTGCGGCCTGAAAGATATGAATGAAACCAGTTAAGAGGTGTGTTTGTGATGCCAAGAGAGGAAAGTCTGTTCAGGAGGATGGTGTGTGAAACTGTGTCGAAGGCTGCGGTCAGATCAAGCAGAAGGAGAATGGATAGTGAACCGGAGTCAGCAGCAAGGAGGAGGTCATTAGTGACTTTAAGGAGTGCTGTTTCAGTGCTATGGAAGGGACGGAAACCAGATTGGAATTGTTCATATAAATTATTGCAGGAAAGATGGGTGTGGAGTTGAGCAGAAACTGTTTTTTCAAGAATTTTGGAAATGAATGGAAGATTTGAGATTGGGCGGAAGTTATTGAGGTTATTGGGATCTGAACCAAGTTTCTTGAGTATTGGGGTTACAGCAAAATGTGTTTCGTGCTCCATTTCTACATGCTTAAATTGCCATGTGAATGCATTTGTAGGCCACAATCAAAATAAAGACAATAGTACTCACAGGGGCTGACAAACCTCTTTTGTTCAAATTCTGCTTCAAATGCAGGAGAATGTGAGAAGCTTTTTAAGAGCTTGCTGTCTTTCGTCAGAGTAGTATTATTATGTGAAGATGTGAAAGATTATTATGTGGATCTCAGGCCTGGTGAGCCACTAACCTGTGTTATTACAGCGTCTGTCTCTGTGATAACTGCGTGACACTCAGGTCAGCCAGGACGGACATGTGCAGTGTGGCTACAGAGTCAAGCGGGAGCTGTACCTGCCCATCTACCTCATCGACTTCGCCATTTTCTATGTTATCCCGCTGCTCCTCGCCATTGTGCTGTATGGTCTCATTGCACGGATCCTCTACCTCAGGTACTGAAAAAGGTCTTTCAGACTGTCTATTCATTCAGGGACTTTTTTATTCGATTTCCTAATACAATAAAACAAGACATCATTTTCGTCATTTTTTTTTCTCTTTTTTTCTTATTTGAAGTTTAATTTTCAGTTTATTTATCCAATGAATGGCTCCATCAACAAAACAATAATTCAATTTCTAGATCAATCTATTGATCAATTATCAATTAATACATGTTTAAATGATTAAATTCTTATTTGGTAATTAATTGATTAATTGATTAATGATTAATCATTAGCTTCCTGTACATTCTGGCTCAGAAAACAGTGAAAAACGTTGATAAGTGTTTCCCAAAATCCAAGATGATGTCCTCAAATGTCTTGTTTTGTCCACAAAACAGCAAAGAAAGGAGCAAAGAAAGCAGGAAATATTCACATTTAAGAAGCTGAAATCAGAAAATTCTGATGTTTGTTTTATTAAGAAATGTCTCAAAACGATCAATCGATTATCAAAATAAACACAGATTAATTTAATAGCTGAGTAATAATAGATTAATTGTTGCAGTTGTAAGTATTTTATGTTTGTTGTTTATTAGTTTGTCCAGTTTCTTCCTTGTTCCTTGTTGTGTGTAATTGATTGATTTATTGATTGATTGATTTAAAGATAAAAATAGTGAAATTTACACCCAGTGAAACTTTTTTCATTAAAGTCCATGATAGTTCATTGAACTGCGTGTGCACTGTGCATGGTAGGATATTGTTATTGAATATATAAATCATTAATCAAAATTGTAATCCTACTAATAATCCCCAATAGTCACATGTAATCTGTTACTCCCCAAGCCAGCTCCTAACATGTTAATTTACTCAAGAAACCAAGTCAGCCAGCCTGTCATTCTCCTGTGGGAAGAATGCTCTAACATGCTGTGTGTACCTGCAGCCCTCTGCCCAACCATCCTGACACCAGCGCCACCACACTGCGTCGCAGCTGCCGGGAAGCCTCTGAAGCTGGGAAGGGGGGTCGCCAGGGCCGGCCAAAGAGCGCGCTCTCCTCCAGGAAACAGGTCTGCGCCTCATCCCACACTTACCCCCTTTCCCATTAACCCCTTCTGCACTCTCCTTTCTTCTTGTTACATCTTGTCTTATCTCTCAAGTAATTGCTGTACGATAGCTTTAGTCACATTTGACCCCGGCCTCATCTCTGCCTGTGTGTGTGTGTGTGTGTGTGTGTGTGTGTGTGGTCTCCTGGGAATATAGAGGCCATGATTCCCTCTTAACAGCGTGCTGATGATGTCCCTGCCATCCGCTGCCTCAGAGAAGTGCCCTCTTGTCGGCTCTCTGTCCTGGCTGTTACGAGGCCCTGAAGGCAATCGTGGCGGTAATGGCTTTGTTTCCTCAGGCTGAGCAGTGAGAGAGCGTTCTCTCTGAGAAAGGCCTCTCTCTCCCAGATTGCATGCTGTTGCTCTACAGCGCTGCTTTGTCTTTGTGAATACATTCTCTCAGGCTTTTTGCTCTTGAAAGCATCTACCTTCAAAAACTTTTATCCACTGAGGAGGGTTATGATGAAGTTATTTTTAGTACAAAAGGGACTACTTTTGTGAGATTTTTGTTCGCTACAGAAGCAACACAAGCTACAGTTTTCCCCTAACATTTCTGTTTAAAAAAAGTCACACCCAAATCACAAAAACACCCATACTTTGAGGGTTTTGATTTTTACTCTTCAGTTGTGCTGTGACAGTTTATCTTAAAAGATCAAACTTTTGTTTGTTAAACCTTCTAATGGGCCAACCTCTTAGTGATTAAATTGACAAAATTTTACATTTTTTTCACTTCACAACATAATCATAGTGAGCAGAAAGTGTCTCAGAGTTCTCTTAATGTTGATCAAAATACACATTTTTAAACCATAATTCTTATTTAGCTTTGATTTAGAAGGACTATAGAGGTGTTGACATGTTCTGTTCTGTTAGAGACACATAGCAATATTATTTAATGAATTTGTCAAAAAACAGAAAGATTACCAGTGTTTGAGCAGTAGTCCCTCCTTTTGTCAACCAGGAAGTGAGACAGGGGTCCTTAGGGTGTAGCTAATCCCCTTTCTGCCTGATTAAATCATGTTTTTAGAAAAATCTGACAGAGGTGATGTAAATCTGAGACACAACCTAAAATGGCCAGTGTTTTCATAAAATAATCGATTGAGACAAGACACAGTTTGATACCAATGTTTTCACTACGTTGTTAGTTTAAGATTTTGAAGAATTTAAAACACTTTTAATTAATCAATTTAATTTGTAATTGTTAGAAGTTGTAAATTCTTGGACAAGGGTTTTTTCTGACAGAGCAAAATATTCAAAAAATTACAGAAATTTCACACACATATATATATATATATATATATATATATATATATATATATATATATATATATATATATATATATATATATATATATAAAGCCTTAAAGAAAACATTTTCCAAGAAAAGTTGGCATTAGAATGTTAATTCTCCCTTAATTCTCATCAGAAAGTTTTGATTCATCTTTCAACTGTGGTTTGGTCAAAATAATTCCTTGATTTTATGGCGTAGAGGAGCGTGGAGTGTGCAGGACAGATGATGGTGGACAGCAGCTGCAGCCTCAGGAGAGAAGCTCCACAGGTCCACTGATTTTTGTAACTGAGCTATAGGAGGATGCACACTTTTAGTTTCTCTGACTGTGTTAAAACCTGATATTTTCACCTCACAGATGATGAAGAAAGGCATTGAAACATGAGTCTAACTGGTAAAACATACTGCTCATATAGAAATTTAGTGTGATCCACTGCACTGTAGAAAATTGACAAATTGTTGAATATTCGTATAGGACGGCCAAACCTGATTCATCTGTGTAAAGTTTTAGTTGGAGACAGCTTTATTAAATTCAACTTCTGACATTCTTCAACAGATGGTTATATTTCTGCCCTGTGCAATTTTAAGAACAGACAGATCACCATGTTTCTTTCTTGCAGAAATGCAGTGTGGACTTTGGAAAGGTCAAATCTACAGATAGAAAAGGCCAAATTTTACTTCAAGGGGCAATAACAAATGTACAAAGTAGCCCCACAATCACAGTGGCATTATCTGTGGTATAAATAGTGCCCTCTCCTGCTTCTAAGTGTCCACATGGTTGGTGGTGATGGTGGTGTCAACTGGGGACCCTGGCTGTTGGTCTGATGAAAGAGGAGGAGGAAGAACCTTTACTTCCATGCAGTGTATGCAAACACAAACCTCAGGCTGCAAAACATTCCTTCTGAAATGTATGGCTTCCTTCAGGCTTTTCTCTGTGGTAAATCTGGAATAGGCTGATAAAGTGTGTAATCTGGTGTGGTCTTTGCTCACAAGACAGGCTGCACCTTTACCCGGTTCATATGCTGTGTTTGAGTGTATGCATTACCAGAACTCCTTCTCCTTGTAAAACAGCACCACTGACAAGACAGTTTCCAATTATAGAGGCGAGACACTCATTTAAGGGAGTGACTTCTGATGTTACCTGTGCTTTGACATAGTACAGAAACTTGTTTCCTGGCATCAACCTGATATCCAACCATTTCTTAATTTCCACTCCGAGCTGGGAGAGTTCACTGACATGTTGTCACTCAACCAGTCTTAGCTGTGACTACAAACCATGAAGCATGTCCGACCTTTAGGCAAAAAAGGGTGTGTAAGTTGCCTGATAGAGAGGGCAGGTTCAAGGGTCTGGATCCAGGCGGATGAGCAGCAGAATCTGTGCACAGAAGACTTCTGTGAATCTGTTTTGCCTTTACAGCTTACTGTTTCATTTCAAATCTTTGGAAAATGAATAAGTAATGTTGGTCTAATGTTTTATGAACAGGTCCTTGTTTTGTTTATTCTTGCGCATTAGCATGAGGACACAGATGCACAAGCATGTGTGCGACATGATAGATATTCCTGCCAATGGTTTCACACTATTCCACTGATCTACAGGTGGTGGTAATGCATCAGGAAACACTAAAATAAACCAACAAAGACACTGAAGAAGAAGGAGGAGGGCTCCCTCTTCTGCCCGTGGTGCAAATCAAAGCAAAGCTGTCATTGCTATTTTCTGACCGACCCAGTTGTCTTTTTCTCACCCAACATCTATTGACACATTGCTATCTTGTGACAGCGAAAAGTAATTGTGCTACTGACTGACAAAAACCTGGTCTGAAGTCAATGGTGCAATATTCTCCTGTTATTCAGACAGTAAGATGAGGCTGTATAGTCTGGTTCACAACACACATACATTCTGATTCTAGGGCACTGCAGTTAATCCACAAATCATAAATATTAACATTCTGATGAACAGTGGATTAGTTACAAGTGGGTGAAACTGAGTGACAAGAGACAATGTGCGCATTTACGCATGAGGCCCAGCAGCTGTAACTTCACTGATTGTTCAAATCAGGCAGGATCAGCCAGGATCTAATGTTAATTAATTTGTTGTGTTTTTCTACACCAGTGATTCTCAATTTGTGGCCCTACCCTGCAAGTTAACATAAAACATTTATGACAATTTTCTTTAAAGTACAATAAATTAGTGTAATTCAATAGTAAAAAAATGTTAAGAATTAATACTCACAATGTAGATTATACCTTGTCACTGGCACAATTAAGGTATATCCACACCGGGGATTATAACTATAACTGAGTGTCTCATTTGTTGATCAAAGTTGTGATTAAAGGTTTGGGTGGACAGCACATGATTTTCAGATTTCAATTTAGGCTGTGGCATTCTTAAGTTTGGGAACGGCTGTTCTACACATTAAGTTCATACAGTAAAATTGTTTGGAGTAACGCAGTGTATACTGGCTTCCATCAGAGCAGTCTAAAAGAATGATTTTCCAGTTTCCACTGCAGAGCTTCATCTATCCTTACTACAGTCTTTAGTTTCCTGCATAAATATCAACAGTATTTGGATCAGTGACATTACTGCACTCATGGAAAAGTTTAAAATGATTGAAAACAGCCTCTCTTATCATTAAATCATAATTTAAATAATGTTGAGCACAGCTGTTATTGTGTTGTCTTGATGTATGAGTGTTTTCTTTAATGTTTTATTTTAATGATTATACGACGCACTCGGTAATTAACAAAGTAATATTTCCTTGTATGCAGTAACGTCACAGCTGTCATGTTGATGCACCATGTGCATAATAGTGCACACAGCGTTTCTCTTAATGCGGAGAGCCACCTGCAACCCATCCGTTATTACACATAAGGTTAATTTTTCTGACCAGGCCCATCCAACCTGTGGATTAACTGCAGTGTCTACAAGTGGGTCATTTCAGCATCCCTGTTTCCTTCAACTTGCTGAATCCAAAATGTTTGCTTTAAAAAGCAGTGCACCAGAGGCAAGAGCACCTGTCTTTGAAAGGGAATATAAAATTCATTAAGAGACTAAATACAATTCATTTGTGCCTTGCGCCTTCCTTTAATGAACAGCCACTGGATGTGGACGCCCCTTAAATACACTTGAGACTGTAATAAATAGAGTCCAGAAAGTTTTGCAAGTTAAAAACATTTTTAAGAAATCCACTTTGTAAATGTTTTACAGAGCATGAAATGCATTTACCAAGTTTGTTAGACCTCAGGGATACACTCAATACATTTTTGGCAAGAAACGCTGAATGCAGTGTTGTGGAAAAATTCTGTCCACTATGGGTTCTTAAGGAAAGTAAACCAATATATCAGTGAATACAAATTTCTTTCATTGTGTAGGCTACACAACAGAGAGGAGTCATATAGCAGAATGAGCAGTTTCTGAGATGCCTCTGCCTGACACAGGAATTCTCATCTCTCTTCATACTGAGTTAAAAAAAACAGGTCTCACACACAAACCTTCACATAATTTGGACACAATCTTGCCCTTTGTAACTGGTTCTAACCAGTTACTCCACCCACACACACACACACACACACACACACACACACACACACACACACACACAGGCGGTGCTATCTATCCAGCTCAAGGTGAAAAATGTATTTGTTCAGTGTATCTGTATGTGTTCTCTCAGATCAGACCATTTCCTTCATATGACAAGCGCTCAGTAACACTCTTTTTAGCTGGTAAGACACAATTTATTCTCTACAACACCCAAACACAAACTTTGTTTACACAACTTTGTTAGAACGTATAATTAATCAAGGCAACATAACCTGTCAATGTCTTTTCTATGGCAACTTGACATTAACCAGGGAAAACATAACCTGTCAATGTATTTCTATAGAAACTTGACATGAGCCATGGCAACATAACCTGTCAATGTCTTTCTTATGAGAACTTGAACTTGAACTTGCATTAACTAATGCAGCATAACATGTTGGTGTCTTTGTTATGACAACTTGACATTAACCAAGTGTCATGAACCACCTTAAAGTCCAGACAAAGCAAGGGAGACCACACAGGTAACTCTGGTTGAATTAAAAATCGATTTATTTAACCAATAGTTAACTATATTCAAAAATAATGTGAGGGGTGTAAATCAGTATTATCAGTGGTGTAGTGAGTGCTTGGGTGAGGTGAATGTGTAATGTAGCTGAGTGTGAGGGGGAAAAATAAATCAATTGTAACACAGCAACTGAATCCTGTTAGTCAGGAGGCGAGAGACCGGAACTGACACGTCCAGCCCTCTATACAGACTAACAAGGAGGCTCAATCTGGAAGACTTAAATCAGGTGTGGCTCATCGCCCAGTCATACCTCTGCCAGTCTGCCTGCGTCCTGCAGAGGAACAGAGATAAAGCAGGACAAGCCATGGGAACTACAACCAGGGAGGGCGGGGTTGTCACATGCTCTCACATAAGAGCAGAGTCTCATCAGGTACTCCCCTAAAATATACTAAAATTTACACTAGCATTTACAAACTACTCAATCACATGCACAAATCACTTTTACTTGACAGGAACACTATCAGAAGTATATGACTGGTCATGATTTTGCCAGGAAGCTTGATACCTTCTACCAGTTCTTTTTAGTACTCTTCCTCACCCCCTCTGTGACCGTGTTACCTGAAGGAGATATTTGAGAGAGAGCAGGACAGAACAAGGAGAGACTGTAAAAAGCACAAATACTGCAACATGAACAGTTGGCATGATTGGAGCTAAAAGGCGTTGAAAAAGACATCAGCCAGTACATTTTCCACTCCTTTTATATGCTGAATATCTAGCTGGTAAAGCTGCAGAAATAATGCTATTTTCATTAAGCGCCGATTGGGATTTTGCAATAACAAGGCACGTACCGCCAGGCAACATAATGTGTCAGCGTCTTTCTTTTGACAACTTGACATTAACCAGGGCAGCATAACCTGTCAATCAAACTCAAAGAAACTATTTGGTTTTTGTCATCATAACAAAGACATCTCAGTCTTGCATTAAGAATGATATAATTGACTGAGGGACTGAGGGATACTCCTTCACATTCATTGCACACCCCTTCAAGTCAAGTGTTACCAACCATTCTAACTTCCTGTCTGTAAAATTTAAATAGTACCACACACAAGAGCCTCAGCTTCTCAGAAGAAAACACCTGTCTGAGAATCCTATGATGTATCCCCTCAGCTCAGGGTTTCTTTGGCTGCACTGTAAAAAGTAAGAGTATGTAGTACGCTTTCCTTCTTCTGGTGCATTTCTGACAAAGAGCCTCAAGAAGTGTTTGCTGGCCCCAGCGGTTAACATTTGTAAGTGCCCAAATTAACCATGACTGAAATATTAAGGACAATTACTTTAAAGCAGCATTAATTAATTTAAGTTTGAGTGATCATTAGCCTTATTAAGCTGACTATGTTGAAGATTGAAGTGCGCACAGTTGAATCCGTCTGCTGCGCTCATCAGCTTCTGAACGCAAACGGAATGTGGAATCAGCTCAGTATCATGAAATTAAAAATGCCAAATGACTTGATTTAATGAATTTTGTTAGCTTAAAATATGAAGAATTGTAAAGTATCACTTCCATGAGGCTGTTCAGTCACAGTGACAGATCACAGACTGAACTTGGCATTTCATCCTCACATGCAGCTGCAGTGAAGGTCCAGCTGCACGCAGCTGCACAGTTTATATCATGTTCATTATAATGTTGACTAATGTTGAAATTATGTTCTTCTGCCTCAGTAATAATTATTAATACCACCAGAAATTAGATGGTGGTCATGTGGTGAAAATGTGTCATTTTCTGGAAAACATTACCCCACCCCCCCCCCCCCCCCCCCCCCCCCCACCTCATCACACCTTAACATTATATAAGACGATATTCTTTGTCCCTCCAATGTTCAACTAAGGTCGGCACCAACGGACTAGACTCTTAGAAAGAAGGGTTCCAAAAGTGTTCTTCCTGATGGACTGTGGCTCTGCCGAGAACAGTTTGCTTCTGAAGAACCACTTTTGGAAGAAAGGTTTTGTCAAAGGTTCTTTGCAAGACTAAGATTTCCATTAAGAACCCTTTTCATTCAAAGAGCCTTTTTTAGAAGAAAGAGTTCTTCAAGGATCGTTGAAATCCTTGAAGAACTCTTTCATCAAGTGTTTGTCAAGGGTTCTTTGTACCATAATATAAAATAGTTCTCAATAGAATCCCCTGGACTGATTCTAGATCAAACCCTTGGAACATAAAAAGGTTCTCGGTAGAACCCCTGCATCTATTCTAAATAAAACCTTTGGAATATTTTTTATATCCTTATATTACCTTGACTCTTCGATTCTTGGTAGAACCTCCTGAATGTGTTCTAGATAAAACCCCTGGAACATAAAAAGGCTCTTGGCACAACTCCCTGGTTGGATTCTTGTTAGCACCCTTAGAAAGAAAAAAAGGTTCTGGATAGAACCTCCACAGAAGGTTCTAGGTGGAACCATTGCACCATAAAAGGGTTCTCTGTAGAACTTCTTACAGGGGGTTCTAGATGAAACCTTTCATAGATGGTTCTAGGTATAAACCTTTATGTTTATGAACTAAAACTGGTTCATCTATGGGGACAAGCTGAAGTACACTTTATGGTTTTAGTTAGCACATTTATTCCTAAGGGTGTATGTCAGGTTGTTAGAGAATGTGCAACATGTTGCCATAGAAATAAAACTTTGATGGACGGGAAAAATACATTTATTGTTTGGTAAGATTTTGTAAGTATAATTAATTGATTAATTTATTGTTGATTTTACCAATGATCGGTTAAGGAAAGAGCAAACAATTTTGCGACCCTATAGTCCAGAGTGTTTCAGCATCCTGTGGAACCTTTAGTAAAAAGTTGTTTCTGTGTCATTGTGTGCATGTTTCTACATGAACACGAGCCTCGGAGAGACTGAACTCTCATGCGACAGCAGAGAGAAGATCCTAATCTCATGTGTTCAAGGGGCTCCATCGAGGAGCAGAAGATTTGCATAATGTGATTTGGGATTTACATTGAAGTGTGCTTAATACCGCAGATGATTTTACTCTCTCAGTTCTTCAATAGGCACTTCATGCTCTTTCATTCATCGTTTGATAGGCCAACTCAATCTGATAGGAGTTTGATAAACTTGTGTATGTCAAAGAATGGCACTTTCATGACTGCAGATTAATACAGTGTGGTGTAAGATTGCTGTACAGTTTTAATCTCTGAGAGTTTCTTCATGTCTGTGATCTCCTCAAGTGCATGTAGAGGAAGACGGAAGTGGAAGCTTGGTCGTTGTTGCCCCGGGCGAATTGATAGCATCAGAGGCTAAAGTAAATTCTTTGGCTCAGTGGGCCGAAATGTCGGGCTGTGACTGGATTCAGTCCAGGAGGATGCTGTTGTTAGAAAAAACATCGGATGTGTTTGTAATGCCCGAGTCAAGTATCATGCTGCCATATAATTACAGTCATAATATGCATATTCAAAATGTCACCCTGATGCTTACTGACTCATTATCGCAGCACGGAGATAATTAGAAAGCTCTCCTCCCTGCCTCCTTCGTGTTCAATTAAATGCTTTGTTGTGCAGAGTTTTTTCCTTTTTTTTATCTACCTGCTGAGGTGGCTGTCACTGGCTCACCGCTGAACGCACGGACACAGACTCTTATCTCAAATAGCATTTTGCTGACAGGAGGCGTGTGCATGATACCTGGTATCAAGCTGCCACACTTTGTTTTGCAATTTTTTTTTCTGCTGTGGTGTGGAAAACGCGGGCAGCTGAGCGAAAGGCAGCCACGCTTCAGCAGGATTGTTATGACACAGCGAGGGTGGGTTGAGAGCTTTAAAATGGCCGTAGATGGATGGCGGTGGGGTGGGGTTTGCAGGGGGAAGGTGTGCGGCATTATTGGCGGCTGATAAGACTAATCACTTGAGTCTTACAGGCTGACTGGCTCTATTCCCCACCTCTGTATCACAGGGGTTCAGAAATGTCTGAGGCGTTACCATGGTCACCAGCCAGGGATGGGGTGCGGAGGGGCGGCGGGTCAAGGCATGCTGAGGGTGTTGTATGCACATAGAAATACACACACACACACACCTCTGTGATTCACTGCAGCTCTTTGCCATTTGCGGGTGAATGTCCTTACTGTCCATTTAGTTCTGTTGGTTGGCTGGTGTTGCCTGTGTGTTGTGTCCTAATATTTTTAAATGTGTGTGTTTGTGTTACTGAATCGGTGTGAAAAATATAAGACAACTTTGATGATAAGATGACTAATGATCCAAGGAGAAATTATTCATCATCCATGAAGCCTTTCTCTTGTAATAATGTTTTCTAAAAAGCAGGATATAAATCACACATTTGCCCACAAACTCACACTCTCCTGTCTGTCAGCTGCAAATAGTGGAGCAACGGATCACAGAATTCACAGTTCAGACCGTATCATAGATTTGAGTCATGGATGGAATCATTTTTCAGATCAGAAAAAAAGAAAAAAGAGTTGGGATTAGAGTTGAATTATTTTAAAAATGCCTTTGGCTTTGATTGCTCTGTGTCTGTTGTTATCACTATAATAATGCAATATAATAATAATAGTAATGATAATAATATTAAAATATATATATATACACTGTATAATTATATATAATGACACTAATAATAATACTTTACAGTATACTGTACGTTATATGAATACTATACTCTACTGTATTATACACTCCTGTACTATGTATATACTATAGCACATATAATATATAATTATACACTGTACAGTATAATGCACTACTATACTCTGCAGTCTGGCTCACTGTCCCACCCACAGCACTGATTGGTTAGAGGTCATGAGAAATAGCCAATACAACACAGGCACACCTTATCACAGACAGACACAGAGCTGCACCAGTGAGCAGAGAGGAGTGCAGATGTTATAACAGCAGATATTGTCAAAGTTTCAATAAATACCACAATCTTATGATTTGTTTCTATGACAACAGCATAGTTACACCAGTGAAAATGCCTGAAGTCATGGTCAGGAATTCACTCGAGGGGATGTGGTGGCTTTTTAATCAGTTGCTCTTCACAGAGACGGGCTGCAGAGTAAAACACAGTGTACATCTGTCCTGACTTTTCACTGCAACTGTGCACTGAGATTTCGGATATTATTACTTAAATGTAGTCCATGGATCACAAGAGTGCCGAACCATGGGGGGCGATCTGTAAGACACGGGACACAGGACAAGTACAATCTGTTGCACCCCTAGCTACAAAGCTTAAAAGTCCCTCAGGAATATGCTGTTACTTGTGAGAGGGAATTATGGAGTTTTGCAGGTATTGTGCAGGACAAAGAATTGTCCTGTTGGAATATATTTATTGTTTTTGAGGTCCTCATCATAAGTGATACCTGCAAATCCTGGCATTGACAGATGATATGGTCCCTGGTCTGTTTATGCAGCAAAGATAGAAGATGTAGGTTATACTTAGTTAATAAACACTTTTAGGGCAGACTTGCCAGCCTTGTGACATTAAAAGGACAGTGTGTGCAATTTAGAGGATCTATTGGCAGGGCGTCTTGGGTGGCCCAGGATGCAGCGACGGTGCTGCTCCAAATAGTGTTGAGGAGGAACTTCCTTGGTGGAACATTTTCAGGTTGGGAGGTGAACTGTGGCATTACAATGATTACATCATTGCAAAAGAAAAGATAACATCTATTAGCTTGTTTGTCTTTGTAGTTTTGGCATCCCAGGTGCCAATTTCACATTTTCACGTGTAGATTGCAACTCAGAGGTTGTACTTGTTTCCTGGGGACAACTAACGTCATACTATGGTAAGGTAAAGAAGCCAGGGGCTGGTATTTTCCTCAGCTAATCTTTGCCGACCAGCACAAGCCTAGAATCTCGTTCAGCACCATCAACCAGCTTGTAAACTTTACTGCCCCCTCTACTGATGTTTCTTCTCCAGCTGTCTGTAACAAAATTCTCACCCACTCCATAGAAAAAATTGATTGTATCAGGGCAAACATCAGTCTTCCCACTTCTGCAATCAACCTCTCTTGTCTCTCCTTGGATGTGTTAACCTTGTTTGCCTGTTTCACGTTATTCATTTATAATTATCAAATTAATGCTGAATATTTTCTGAATGAGTGAGTGTCCCTTTATGAGTCATAGGAAATCATTAATAATCTTGTCGACATCAAAGATGTTGATAACGGTTAAATTAAGCAAAATGTTAATGTAGTCTGGCAGGCAGTGAAACGGGCACATGGGCTTAACTTTACATTGACAGACAACTGACAGTTATAAACAGCTGATCAACTTAGAGTTGAGGACTCGTCATCACTTGTTATTGTCAGTTCATGATGTTGCACACATCATGCCATTCCTGCAGTGTTTCTGCAGCCAGCTGCATCTGGCTGTTGTGGTGATATTGCAGTAGGTGCTTCACCATCTGTTTCCTGTTTCTCTCCTGAGTGACCTCCACTAGTTTTCCTGTGCTTTCATTTCCTCCCCTTATGTACCCTTGCCTCTTCTTGTCTCTCATTCTTCAAATGACTCATTAAGCTAAGAGGCCTCGGTTAACCCCCTCTTAACATGCAGAGACACACACAAAACAAATTAATTATTGCTGTCACACACTCACACACATCCAAGAACTCTCTCTCTCTCTCTAACACGCACACACACGCACAGACACACACGGTCTGTCTTTGGTAACTGCTGTTGTGTTGATGATGATGATTCAAATAATCATGAAGCAATCACAGCTAATCAGAGAAATTATAACGATGCATCAGCACATATTGCGCTGGGCCTTTGAGCTTTGGCATAAATGTTTAGCTACTTGTGCACTGGTGCATGGTGTGTTAACTGTGGTGGATGAGGACAGCGTACTACTGACTGTCTCGCTCATTGTGAATGGCTGCAGTTTTCACAGTAAACCATAATACATTATCATGAACACATGAGGCTACCACTTTTGTTTGGCAGTACATTTATATTGTACATTGTACTTTGTCAGAAATGTAGTCCACTGTATTGCTCTTTTTGAAAATTGTAAGAATGTTTACAAGAGGCTCTAATAGATTGATGGAACATTACTTATATTCTTGAAAGCCGGGCTCATACTACAGAAGTTTCAGTTTGTTTTACCTCACATTCAGAGGAGAAATCAGCAGTAAACTCTAGCCCTTGAGGCTAACATTAGCTAGCATACTGCTGTTCACAGATATTCAACCTCATACACCTCCAGCTCTCACTAAAGAATAGACAACCTGTGTTGACCATGTTGCCAAAAACATTTTCTCATCAAGACTGTTTAATCCAGTGTTTCCAAGACTTTTTTCCTGGGGACCCAGTTTTGTGAAATGACAAACCACCACAGCCCAAGCCTTATCAATAAATTCTGGTAAGAGTTTGTGCATAAATGAGCATTCCTGGCCATTTTTTTGACCACCATTCTTGTATTACCCTATATTATCTTGATGCTTTATTTAAAACATATACAGGTTAAAACTATATAAATTATGAATAAATTAATTTAGGCTGAGTTTATAGGTCTTTTCATTGGTTTATTTCTTCTTATCAGGAAAACAACACATTTTAGCCTATTTCATAAATGAGACAAAATAAGTGTATTTAGGTAGAATTAACAGGCTGTTATAGTTTCCTCCCATCAGTAAAACAATATACACATTTTAAATCTTTTGTAATAATAAAATCTCCTGTGACCCACCTGTGGGTCTCGACCCAGTGTTTGGGACTGACTGGTTTAATCCATCTCCTTTGTTTTTTCTCACTGCAAAGTATTTCTCCAGCAACTTGTTGCACCACATCAGTCTACACTTACATCTTCTTCTCATGTGAGATTATGCTCCCAGCGGCACAATAATCTTTAATAACATCCTCTAGTTTGTGATGTGCTATTATTTTCAAATGTTGCAGTGTGTGTGTCTTTGAGATTAGAGAGGAAAACATATGTGGAGTTTCTCTTTATGTATGTGATGCACCCAGATTTTAAAATCATATGTCAGAGCCCAGCTTAACTCCTTATTCTGTAAAACCAAAACCAAAAATATCAGGGAGTGTGAGCAACATCAGGTAGTAACATACTCATAATGACACAAAACTCTTGGTCTGTATTCTCTCTGGTGGGAGATCCTATCCATAAAAGATATTGCAGTAAAGTTGACGTTTATAGGCAATGATAGGTAAAACCAGTATTTGCAACATCTTTACATGTAAACTACAGAAAATGTGAAAGGGTCACCCATAGTGCCTAATTATCAGTTCTGCAGCTTTGTCATGGTGACAGCTGCTCTCCCCTCCTCTGCCTGCACACCTGCCCATTATTAATGAGTCTCAGTATAAACCAGGCAGTTTGTACGCTCTTACACTTTGCCAGATTGTGTATTTGCCTTTTGCGTTCCAGCCTTCTGTTCTGCCTGCATGTCACAGTGACATAGTGTGATTCCTGGCCTGCCTTTTTACCACTGATTGTATTTTCTTGGTCCCACTGACTTCACATTGCCAAATGCAAACCTTCTTTTTACAATTAAAGACTAATTCAACCCAACTGTTCTGTCTACTACTAGTGTGCTTCTGTTAATCTAGTAGAAGATCCTTGCTCAGGGTGAGGCTCTTGGTATGACCATGTTGGTTGATCGCTCCACCACTTTGGTCCAGACATATTTCAGTATCTACTGGATGGATTGGCATGAAACTTTATGACAGTCATGGTTGAACTGTAGGTAATAGTAGTACTTATTTGTTTAATGGGTAGAATATTTGATATACACTCCAGATATTATGGATATTTTTCTTCCAAATATTGGTTAAGAAAGATCCCTGCTCCTCACCAAGTTGCTCCCATCATCCACCACTCCCAACTTAAGTCCATCAGGTCTATATGGACTCAGAACTAGAGAAAACTAGTCACTCAGTAGAATGTAGATCTCCACCATGTGATCTGAAAAGCATATATAATAATATTTTTAATCACCAATATTGTCAATAATAGTTAAAAAATGCAGCCTACAAATGTTGAGGTTTGATGAGGTGAGAGAGTAATATTTTTCTGAAAATGACACATTTTCTTTCCCGAGAACAGAGGCTCACAATCCCGATGAATGTGGGTTCCAAACCTAACCACTTTAGTGTTTTATCTGGTGGTATTAATGATTATTGAAGCAGAAGAATGTCATTTCAACATTATATCAACATTATAATGAACATTATGTAAAGTTCAGCCTGTGATCTGTCACTGTGTGACTGAACAGCCTCACGGAAGTGATATTTTACAGTTCATAATGTTTTAAACTAATGGAATTTGTTAAAACAAGTCATTTGGTGGGCAGCACGGTGGTGCAGTGGTTAGCACTGCTGCCTCACAGCAAGAGGGTCTTGAGTTTGAATCCTCCAGCTGGGTGGAGCAGGGCCTTTCTGTGCAGAGTTTGCATGTTCTTCTCATGTCTGCGTGGGTTCTCTCCGGGTTCTCCGGCTTCCTCCCACAGTCCAAAGACATGCATGCTAGGTTAATTGGTGACTCTGAATTGCCTGTAGGTGTGAATGTGAGTGTGAGTGGTTTTCTGTCTATGAGTGTCAGCCCTGTGATGAACTGGCGACTTGTCCAGGGTGAACCCCGTCTCTCGCCCAATGTTAGCTGGGATAGACTCCAGCCCCTTGCGACCCTTTGGGAATAAGCGGTTATAGAAAATGGATGGATGGAAGTCATTTGGTGTTTTCAAAGTCATTATATTGAGCTAAGCTGATTACACATTCTGTTGGCGTTCAGAGGCTGCTGAGTGCAGCAGACGGCTCGCACTGTGTGTGCTTCAATATTCATTATAGTCAGCCTAATCAAGTTCACTCAAAGTTAAAAAGGAAAAACTGTAAAAAGGTGTGAGGGTTCAGATAGATTCTTCAGGAGATTTGGTTTCTTTCTTCAACGAGGGCTACTTTTTGCCACAGTCCAGTGCTGAAGGTAAATCCATCACATGCTGCACTGTTTCACTGCTTCACCTGTAATTTTACATGAGATTCCAAATGTGGCAGCAAACCTCAGTCCATCACATTGTATCCCTCCAGTGCACCCGTCTACAGACCAATCATTGTCAAACATAGGGAGACACAGCCCACATCAGTGATGATGACAGGACTTTTGGACTTTTAGGCATGAAAACACCCTTAGAGGCTTTATTCACACAAAAATTCCTATTCATTCATAGTTGCTTTGATTGAGTTTTAATGAAATGCGTCTCTGTTTCCTCCCTACAGGTGACAAAGATGTTGGCCGTAGTGGTGATCCTATTTGCTCTACTCTGGATGCCGTACCGGACTTTAGTTTTGATCAACTCGTTTGTGTCGACACCCTATCAGAACGACTGGTTCCTCCTATTTTGTCGGACATGCGTGTACGCCAACAGTGCTATAAACCCTGTCATATACAACGCCATGTCTCAGAAGTTTCGATCTGCATTTCGTGGGCTTTACCGCTGCCAGCGTCCAGATGCACACCAGAGGACGCTGTCGATGATCCAGACCGGCTTCAGCACCGTCCGTGACTCCCGGACCTCCCAGGCCAATAGCAACGGAACCCATGAAATAACAAGGAGAGCCATCCTGAGCACAGCCACCGATCTGACTACGAAGCAGAATGGAAGCGGTCATCAGGAGACAGCAACGGTCAATGGCACAAAAGTAGAGCATCCCACTGACACCATGCCAGACACTTTCAGCTTTGGTGTAGGTCCAACTGTTGATGAGAAGTTGGATTCCTCAACTAATACCACAGATAATCTAGCAGACAGACATACAACAAACGATCAGCAGGAAAACATGTAAATATTCCCATCATCACCATATTGTAGATCTATGAATGAGCCATTACCACTGAGAAAAAAAATACTACCCAGTTGAGTTTCCATCCAACAGCTGTAGATTTCTCATGCACAGGATCCGCTTTAGGTAATGACAAAAGGGAGAAGAAAACTTTGACCTGCATTTATTAATTGATAATTAATAGATTTTGCCTTGACTGCTGAGATCACATGTAAAGAGAAAAAAAGAGATCAATGGCAGAATTCATACTGTGGCATAGAAATTTTTTTCTTTGGCCACAAAAGCTTTTCAAAATTGCATGTCAGAATGCTCATATATTAATCAGAGTTTGCAGAGGAGACGCAATCTATGTTTTATTGAAATCTATTATTATTATTCTATATTTCTAACCTGCAAGAATGCACAAGGAACTGGTTCACATAATGAACCAAGACCATAATGAATTCCTAGAATCTGCTTGTCCTTGTGATGTAGTAAAGCTCAGTTATTATGAATTCAAGGACAAATAAAGAATTCTTTGCTTTATAAATGACTGCATATGATGCAATTTAAATACATTGTCCTATCCAACGTAGCTGGTCAAATATAGACTTGTCACAAGTTACTAAGTATGTTAAATCTAAATCCCTTGAGAGGGACATACCATGAGATTTCGGAGACACAGTCTTTTGAAAGATGATTTTTAACAAGCACAAGGGTTAGGATTAGTTAGTGCAAGCAATGCAAGCAGCCATGAGATTTATAAAGTACAGATCTTTTGAATCAAATGTGTCAATAAAAGTATATCCAGCAGGCAATCTGCCATCCTCCTTCTACATTCACTAGCAGCTGACGGAGTGCGGGGCAGAGGGGTTGTTTAGTTTAATATGTTAGTTTAGTCGTCATCTGACTGAGGTTTGTGACCCAGACCATGGCTCTGAAATATCAGCAGTCTGAGGCCTAAGCCAAACATACACGGGTATTTTTAAAAATTGTGTTTTAAAACCAAAACTGTCTCCATCCAGAAAAGCGTTCTGGCACCGCTTCAGAAATTGTTAACATGCCATCACATGAAAATTCACTGACATGAAACAAGAAGCAGGTTGTAATGATGAGGCAGAGAAACATGATCACAGTATCCTCCTGGATAATGCTGGTTTTATTGCAACATTTCTAACAGCATTCTACTGTTATTACTGCTAAATCACACATGGAGAATGGACACAAACAGCAGGCTAAACAAAGCTGTCATATACCAGCAAACATTGATGCATCAAAATGAATCCATCTGTGTTTTGATGTGGTCTGGATGCAGGGAGACGGTGCAGCGGTGATCCACAGGGCTGTTGTTGCCACTTCCACATGCAGACATAGTCTTTTGCTGAGACTGATCAGGCCGATCGTTCAAAAGTTTTCTCACCATTTGTCGTCTTCCATAAAACAGCGCCCCGTGTAAACAAACAGAGCAACCACGGAGATAACAGCGCACACTGATATCAAAAAAAGCAGACAGCGGCACGCACTCGGACAACCCCAAAGTAACTCATTACAAATACTTAAATTACTGTAATTAAGTATTTTTTTGGGGGTACTAGCACTTTTATGAGTAAATTTTCAAGACTGTACTTTTACACATATTTAAGTATGCATTACACTATGTAATATAATTAATTTTTTTTAATATCATAGTTGAGTACTGAGTCTCAATTTGAATTAATATAGAAATCTTTCATCTGTATTTTAGTAGCCAATCGGTGATCTGATCACAAACGGGCCAATGAAAAGTAGGACATATGGACAAAAAACAAAACAAAATGCTGCAGCAGCACAAATTTGGAGTAAGGATGTTGATGAATCATTAATCAATTCAGCACCATTAGGAAACTGAACCAATTCAAAATGCATACATTGATATTTAATCAATAGACACAACAGTTATTACACCTCATTTGACATTTGTTTGTCTGGCTGAGCTATTTGTTGAATAAGGAAAATTAAAGTTGAGAAAAAAAAGACAAAAAAATATTAAAACTGAGGGAAAAAAATGTTTAGCATCTCATAAATTATTAATGATTAATCAGTTGTTCGCATTTTCAACTGTTGGTTCAGGAAAATGCACAAAATTTACAACCCTAGTTTGAAGAGGTGACTGTGACATCAACGGTTAAAAGTAACTAATACTTTGTACTTTTACTTCAGTATACTTCTAACACCAATATGTTTACTTGTAATTGAGTATTATTTTAGCGATGTAACAGTACCTGTACTTGAGTACAGATTTTCAGTACTCTTTCCACCTCTGAAACAGCAGTAATCAAACTCATCATTTGACCATTCATTCACATTCCTCTATAGTCTTCTGAGCAGTTGAAGGCTTGTCTGATTGAACTCACCTCGTGCTGAAAGACACAAAGAGGTTGTTGGATGTTAACACAAGGCAGCCTTAATGAGTGTGGAAAACATGCAGAAACTGACTGGTGTCTTGCTGTTTGTCTGCTCCTTCTTAAGAATAAGCCTGTGATGTGTAAACTGGAGGTTGATATTTTTAGAAGAAGAAGAAGAAACACATTCTGCTCATGAAATGGACAGATTTCTTTATTTTAAAAGATAAAAAAATATCTGAGCTGTTTCCCCCAGAAATGCATGCAGTATTCAGTCAGACTACTAAAGCATTAAATGCAGTATTTAGAAGTATTTTTTTTTAACAAAGTTTAACATAAACAGCACATCTAACATATGCAACAAAAAACTGATCTGAACTCTAAACTGTACTCACCCTGCTTCTCCTCACTGACAAAGACAACACAAGGAGTATTAAGATAAATATAGCTTAGGCAAGAATGTATTTTTCTGATGTGCATTAATGTGAGCTCCTCTTCAGCTGATCTTAGTTGGTG
The DNA here is from genome assembly GCF_056507025.1 of Lutjanus erythropterus. NCBI lineage: Eukaryota > Metazoa > Chordata > Actinopteri > Lutjaniformes > Lutjanidae > Lutjanus > Lutjanus erythropterus. Next base: position 2,936,938 of record NC_139329.1, read on the forward strand.
GAGCACGAATAAAGACCTCAAGACACTGAGATTTACATATACAGTAACTATAAGGTTCTAAAGTAGAGATGCATATTGAGAAATTTCACCAATATTCAAACCAATTCATTGATTTATGGGGATGGGCAGCGTTACTTTTAAAAGTAACTCTCATTACATTAGAAGATTTCTGCAATTAAAAGGTAACTTGTTGTGTTACAATGTTATCTGCTGAGAAAAGTATTTTCTCAGCAGATTAGAGGGTAATACTTAAAATTACAGTTTACAGCGTACTGCGTAATTACTCCAGAGTTATAGTGTAATTTTTTTTTTTATAAACGCTGTATTAACACAGTACCTAACAATACATATATGTAGGTAATTTGTAACAAGATGGAATAAGGTGGTAACAATGTGAGATTTTAAAATGAAATTGTACTAAATAAAATATGATCAGTAACACTTTAGATTACAGCTGGCATGTCCTATAGCTACTGTGTGACTATAAGTAACAAGAAAACACACATCAGTATAGTTTAGAATACAGCCTGCTTGTTCTGTAGCAATTGTGTAATTATATGTAATTATTGTGTAACGATACCTAGTTAATGTGTAACTATATATTTACTTGTTTACTTACAGAACATGTGGGCTGTATTCTAAAACACTGTTACACCATTTAAAACATGACATAGGCCCTAAATTAAATAAAATAAATATAGCTATAAGCACGGGGTATGGCCAGTCTCACAAAAAGACGTTTGTTAGGAAACCAGATGTAGCATGAATGATGAATGTTAAGCACAGCATTATACAGCTTGTCACTATGACTGGTAAAAATGACCCCTCAGCTGTTTGAGGTAGAAAATGTTTCTTTTTTTTTTTCTTTTTATTCCACATGCTCTAAAATTTATTTGATGATAAATAAGCCCATTTTTGGAAAAGTCATAAACTGACCGATGTAGGGATAAAAATGACCCCATGGCGGTCCTAATGTTAAAAACCAAAATTGATCAGCAGAACCGGAATCAGAATTGTTGCAATCCAAATGTCACCACTCCTATGCGATATCCCCAACACTGTTGATTTATGGCGTTGTGGCTTACTGTCATGAATTACATGTTAAATAAATGACTGCTGTTGCAGCTCTGCATGCGTTTTTTAAAATCCAGCTCACGTGCAGTCTTGCTCAGCATGTTTTCTTAGCTTAACGTATCGCTGACACTAAGCTGGGCATGAGGGATGCTGGGAGCAGCCAGCTTCCTTTTTAAATGTTAAATAATGAAAAAGGGTGATTTAGGGGCTGTTTGAGAACTTGTTATTAGAGCAGCTCTCTTTGCCTTTAGTCATTGTACTAAGCCAGGCTTAACTTGTCTTGGACATGTCTATGTACTGGACACGGGTGAAATTGTTATCAATCTTCTTGCAGACGCTGGGAAAGATAGCTATTTTCTAAAATGTTAAGTGTTACTGTGAAGTGTTCTTGTGTGTTTCTGTATATTTATTATTAGCTGTAATGACTTCTTTTAACACAGAGGCAGTTTGCCTTTGTAAGAGAACAAGTTTTAAAACACAACTATTCAAAAAACACAGTTATTTTTACTTGTACCAGTATTTTGTGAAGGAATACACCAGGTTTCAGGGAATTTGTATGGAAGAAAACAATGGTCATACAGTTTTGAATCTTATAATCGACTGAATATGTAATTGTGAAATTAAATCACTACTAGTACAGAAATATTTTTTATGTAAAGACCGTCTATAGAGAGATGAAGTCAGGACCCCTTCAGTGAACTTTGGAAAAAGTATGAATAGTAGTCTACGGCAAGAGGCAAATAATTTTTTGATCCCATTTGAATTGTGCCATAAATCACGCATATGATGTTTGTCAATTTAAATGTGAATTTTACAAGTCAAGAATGTTGCAGTTTGTTGAAGATTGTTGAAGGGAAGATGTGTAGATGTCACATAAGTGATGACATGATTCTCTCCCATTAGCCGCTGAAGCTACGATGACTTTGTGTTTTTGCATCTAGATGTAGTCACACAACAGCGGGCCTTTTTTTCTCTTCCTGGCTGATAAAAGGACCAGGAGTCATCACATAAAACCCTTCAGGTAAGATAAGATTAGTGTTGGCGACATATATTGTGTGAGACAAGAGCGGTGTCGCACAAACTAAACAACAACAACCCCATGATAAACTTTATTGACTTGTAAAATTGATTTAAATTAAAAACAACATATGTATAATTTGTGGCACAGTTCAAACAGAATCAAAAAATAATTTCTTTCTCGCCATAGACTACCGTTCATATTTTCTCTGCAGTTGGGTCACACAGGAAGGGGCGTGGCTTCACCTCTCTGTTGTAACAGTCACTTTCAAGTTGTGCAATTTCAAGAATTGTATTTCCAGTATATCAGCCAAATTACCATATAGTGATTGCATTTCAAAGTGAGGTATTCAGTTACTCATGGATTCAAAATTTATGGTAATTATTCGCTTCCATAAACCTCTCCCACAAGTCGGCTTACCCTTTAATTGATGAGAACACCAGTCATCATGTGTCCCAACAGGTTCTTGGCTCTGTCATGCTAATACCATAGCACCTTAGCATACACATGTACATTGTATCCACTGTGTTGAGTGATATTAGCTTCCTGGCATTACCTTTAATGTACGAAAGTGAGTGTAAACAACTTTTCCCATAAAACTCAGTCAGTGTGAGAATTTATTAGCTGGAGGATTATTTATTGATTTATTTGTGTATTTATTTAATTTATAATTGGCAGTGGCATTTTTGAGCTTTTTCAAAATGTGCTGTGTGTATGTAGCAGTGCTGGTATTTAATGAAAATACTTGTAAATAGCCTAAAACATTTGCAGCTTTTAAGCTGCATTAAATGATTCCTGGGCCACTTAGAGGAAGCGTAAAAAAAAAAAAAAAACTTTAAACGCAGCAATGACATTACTGTGTTTACTTAGCTGCTAAATGCTTTATGTTTAGCAGTTGCTAACGTTTTTCTGTCAGCTGTTTGGTGCTGCAGTTTATCAGAGCTATCTGGCCTTCTGTGACTGTAAAAGAGTTTATCAGTATAATTCAAATATGTCACATAGAATTTAGGGTAAATACAGAGTTCTTTGTGGGTTCATCACTACTTGCAGCCTCTTGTCCCATTACACAGTATCATTTGATCCATTACTATAGAGAGAAAAAGATGTGTGCAGCTTTAAAGTTTACATTAGAAAGATCTGTATTATCAGATTGAAGTGAAGATAGGTCCGGTGTGTAAGATTTATGGGAATTTATTAGAACAAATAGAATATTAATATTCCTAAGTATGTTTTCTTTGATGTATTATCACCCGAGAATAAGAATCATTTTATATGTCCTTCATTTGGAAGGGAAGATTGAGACGAGGTGTTTTCAATCTGCAGGCTCACCACTAGGTGCCACTAAATCCTACACACTGGTCCTATAAAGTTACAAACTTAACTTGCTTCAGCTCCCATCATCCCCATACTACTTTTCCTTTAAGCCCAACCATTGTCTTTTGCTACGTGCTATAGACTGGGACTGCAAGAGGGTGGAAGGTAAGATGAACAGCATGAGGTAAAGGCAAAAAGCTAAAACCTTGTTTTGTGGACAGAGCTGCAGCTGCAGTACAAATGTTCAGAGCTCCACGTCATGTCTTTCACTCATGATGATCTTTATAATGGTGGAGCCAGTCATTTGGTGAGGAATAATTATTAGTTCAAAAACTTTCTAACCTTAATGTGTACTTTGGCAGTTTAATTGATGTATTTTTTAAATATTTATTTCACTCTGTTGATATATGTCTGAATGTGTGGGCATGTGCATGCATTGCTTACAGGGAGTTATTGATCAGAGTGCATACAAACAGTGGAATGAGATATAGTGATGCAGGGATGATGTATTTTTGGAGGCAAACCCAGAAGTTAGGATCACTCTGGTTCCCTCCACAATAAGCCAATGAGACTTTTCCACTGAGCTTTAGATTAGCTCTGTGTCAAACAACAGTTTATAATACTGACATGTTTTGTTCATCAAGATAATCTTCACAAAAGAAAAACACTTGTGGTTTTTGAAGCATGAATGCAATCATCAGAAGTGAAAAGCTAATGTTAGGCTGTAAATGAACTACACCTCAGTCACATGACTTCAACCTCTGTTTAATGACAACCTCTGTAGTCGCATTTAACCACTTGTTAGCAACCGCCTTCTTTAAGACATGCAAAAGCTTCAAAATTCACAAGTGGGGCATTTACTAGTGTATGTTGTAGCACAAAACATGAAAATCTCCTCAGCTTGTGTTAAGCACAGATCTTATGTTATCAAACCAAAAACCCATGGACTGAACTGGAGGTGCAAGAATGCTCCAGGTTTTACGACTCATTCCTGCAGCACTGACACAGCCAAGTCAAGTTTTCCTCATGGTTTCTTAAGTTTCTGACAGCAACAAGAGGAACAACAGTGGAATGAGAATACTTCATTATTTGTGAAATGTTAACCAACTTATTTCTGTACTGTACACTTGAAAATGACTTAGATTGGATGTTGTGGTGCAGATTGGCTGACAGTATCATGGTAGAGCTCCCTTAGACATGCTATTGTGTGTGCGAGTGTATGTGTCTAATTCTGTCATTATTTAGCCCTGGAGAGCTGCTGGTTTGTTGTGTTTTAAATGTGCTATACTCAGATTTTTCAACTGTATTGATTTTAAAAGTGGTTCTATATGTATTGTTGCAGCAAGATGATGTTTTACTGTTTTAAGAAATGTGCAATGTGCTCTGCTCTGTGGTTTCCTACTGTGCATGTGCAGTACATTTCAGTATTTTAAGAAAAATCAATAAAAACCATTTGTTGAAGCACCTCTCAGTCGCAACTCTTTTGAACTGCTTTTCTAGTGGTGGACTGTTTTGAGTATTACCATAACTCCTGGTGCTACTACTGCTCTACATTTTGAATGGTGGGTTTCTGAAACACTGTTATAGTGTTATTCACAATATGTGAAGTTGTAGCCCAATATATTATTGAAAGACTGGACAGTTCCATTGAGAAACACAAACTGCTGACTGACAGTCCATATGGATTTAGAAGACAGACGGACAGATCAACATCACTGGCTCTGATTGAATTAACTGAAGAAATTACAAATTGTAGAGACAAAATTGAGATCAAATTGGAAAGGTATGGTATCAGGGGGGTTGGATTGAATTGGGTGAGATGTTATTTAAGAAGCATATGTAGTGTAGGGTTCGGCAATATGTTACAGTTTTCCAGCTGACCATCGTCCACATCCATCCGCGATTGGCGCTATCTTCATCCCTTCTCCCACCTCCTCCCATCTGCTCGAGTCTCAGCTGGGAGATGTGCACATGCGGCGAATTCACCGTGTTACATACACTGTGTGTGTTTGCTACACCTGATTAACAAAATAAACTCACAAAGTGTCAGGACATTCAATATTCTCACAACTGTTTTCCTTTTTAAACAGAGAAATACTGAGAAACAAAACTTGTGAATATAAGTTTCTCTCTTTTTACTGAACTAAGACAAGCTCAATTTTAGCCAATTAAGCTTGTCTTAGTTCGGACTTAGCTCCTCATGAAACAAGCTTCATTCAAACTTGACAGAAAAGAATGTAAAACTCACGTAAACTGTCTTTGTTAGTCTGTCCATTCTTCCAACAGAATTAAATCCTTAATTCCCCACGTGAAAAGAGTGTAAAGAGTCTGACTCTGCAGGCTGTTTTCCTCTCACTCCTCACCCAACTCAGAGCACTCACAGTCTGGCTGAGCAGGTGTGTCCTGCACCGCTGGATAACAGCAGGTTGTGGAGCAGTGGCGGTCACTCTGCAGACCGTTACATTAGCAAAATTAAACGACAAATGCCCCAAAAATCAGCTAAAAAAACACAATGGAAATAGGTTCAGCCCGTTGTTGATGGATGACACATTTGTCCAGTCACCCAACCCTAATCTACAGTACCAAAAACACTGACATTTGTTTTATTTGCAGATGATAGAAATATTTTTTTTGCTCTGGGGAGAATTTGCAACAGGTTTTAGAGGGGGGCATGACAGAAATTACTACATTAAAAAAGTGGTTTGACATAAACAAAATGTCACTGAAACTGAGCAAAACAAAGATTATGATACTTGGAAACTTTAAACTAAACTTTCAAGTTAAACTGATGGTAGACAATGTCCATAAGAAAGAGTATATGAAACTGAATTTCTGTGTGTGATTTTAGACCATGACATCTGCTGGAAACCAGATGTAAGTCATGTGCAAGCAAAGCTGGAAAAAACTGACAAACCAATGAGGACAAATTGGCAACTAAGGAGGTAAAGACACAGGATTAAATACACTAGGGAGAGGGAGGATGAGAAGACACAGGTGAGGGCAGTCAAGAACAGATGGAAATAATTAGCGATCGAAAAAGAGCAGAAAAACTGACAAAGACGAAGTAAAACACAACAAAGACACACAACAGAAGACATACCAAAATAAAACAGGAAGTGACTATGAAAATCCCAAACCATGACACTTTAGAAGCTCTTTTAAGGGCTGAGGTGCTTTGTGAATAACTTTTATCGTGGCCAGAATCTATTCTTAACTTCAAGAGGAAATTCTAAGAAAATGGCACAGTTGGCAATATGAACTCTAGAATCCAAGCCCTTTGGCACCATCAGCTGGCCCATGTTCCTCCTCGGCTACTGGATCAATGTCTGCTACACTGAACAATGACATCACTCCAGTGGCATCACGGTCCCACAGAGACTGCTGGAAAGTGTAGTTCCAGTCTCCACCGGGGTTCAACTCTTGCCCTCCTGCTGCTGCAATTATTACCAATCTAAGAAATCAAATCTCAGCAAGTAATGATGACGATCTAGTTCTTATTATATTAGTTGAATTTAACATGGTTTTTGGTGTATTCAGGTGCTAAAGTTTATCCATCCTGTCGAGTTGTCCTGGACAGCTATCTAACCGTCATTTATGATCTAGCCATGACTTACAGAGGAACACTATTATTATTATTATATTATTGTTCTCTGCAAAAGCTGCCACATGAATCCAGAGGTTCAGTCAGAGACTGGATTGGCCTGTTGTTGACCTCTCATAAGCTGGCATTTCTTGGGGCATCAAGTTACGTGACTCTGCCTCTCACTCCCTGAACCTGTACCCAATACCTGTCAACCACCTGAGTCATTCTCAAGCCCCCACCCAAAGATAGGTGACAATGCTTATGACTCTCATGTTACAATTTTAATGAAAATGTGCTTCTGTAATTGTAAATACACTCATGCACATGCTTGCAGCCACTATGGACACACGCATCCAAAATCAGTATGCCTGAGACGAACCAGTCAGGTATCGTACTCTCTTGTGATGCCTTTACATCCTTCATAATGGCATGTATTTGGTGTTGACTGCCTTTTGTGCCTCATCTGTGCCTCAGATGACTTTCTGCTATTGGATTATCCAGGTTCAAAACCAGATCCACCACTCTCAAACATACTTTTGAAAACTGCATATTCCTCTGTCATAAAAAAAAAAAAACGCCAGGCTTGTATAAGGCTATAGAATTTCTAGGCATCACCTTAGACAGCAAGCTGATGCAAGCCTCCCTGCCTCTCAATAAATCGCATCAGAGAGGTCATGAGAAAAGGGCAGAAGGCAGTCATGACTTCAAAAGGCGAATTGCTTTCTTTGCTTTGGGATCTTAATTGTGATGTGTGTTATTCCCCTGAGACTCTCCTTTATATCCAGGCTTCATGACCCCTGCAAATCCATAAAGAAACTACACGTTATGGTGAGCTTGGATGCAGTCTCCAAAGTGATATCTGAGATTTCAAGCCAGCCAACAAGAGGCTATTTTTCTCTCTGAGGAGGGAAAGCCCATTTCCCCGAGCTTGGTTTTCTTCTTCTGCCGAACCCTTGGGCTCCCAGTGCTTATTTTCTCTGCAAAGGAGCAGCAACAACTGCAGCATCAATAGCTCCTGTTTCAATGCTCAAGATTATGGGCTGATGGTTATCATCTGCCTTTGAATGTTATGTCTGGTCCAAGGCTCAAATCATCTCTGAGAGCTTGGTAATGAAAGACTATGAGCGTCCAGTGATCTTTTGCCTTATACATTAAATATAATGGCAGACTGCTTGGACTTACTAAATTCACTAGCCATTCTACCTCAAACTAGCAAATCTGTGCAGATTCAATTGGCTTTCTTGTATTTCATTTTAGTCTAACTGGCTTTCCTATCAAGTTGCTCAGCTGGGTCCTCCTGCTGCCACTTCCGTGTAAGTGGAAGGTCAGGGGGTTTTCCCTGGTGTGGTTGTTTTTGGGGTCTTTGCTGCTGCTGTCCCAGCCTTACGCCTTGACTCCACTGTGCAGTGGTGTGTCAAACACCACTACAACCTGAAAACAACCTGAAACATAGACAGTTTAGCAACTTGTTGAGATATGTTTGAGTCACAAGAGCCAGAGGACGGTGACAGGATGGTATTTTTTTGTCTTCTGTGGTGAGTTATTGGAACTGAAGTGAGCTGAAGTGAACTGCTGGGCTGACTGGGGGCCTACGACTGGTTCATGCTACACACCTGAGCAGGGCTTGTGCGTGGCGTTACCTGTTGGTTTTCATTTCGGTGCCCGTATTAACCAGTTATTAACCAACATCTACACAGTCTGCTTGAGCTGTGTGACTCACATACATGCCAGGCACTGCTCTCGCCAGAGACTATTTTTGGCACGTGATGCGGTTCTTGGCAAAAATACACAATAAAAATGATCTGTTGACAGTCATATCAGCAATGGGACACCTCACTACAGGTGCATTGTCTACATCTGTGCAGTATGTCACAGGCATGAAAAAAGTCCAGTGCAGGGCAGTGTTTCTCTCTCTCTCTCTCTCTCTCTCTCTCTCTCTCTCTCTCTCTTTTCTCTTCTCCCTCTATCCCTCCCTCTGTGAATGAGGGGGAAGTCCCTAGTTGTGCTCAGAAAACAGCTATTTTCTTCTCTGGAAACTCTGCTGCAAACTCTATATAGAAAGACAGAACCTCAGCACAAACACAGCCTGTGTGGACACCACAGTGTGTGTGAGCCGCAGCAGTTCAGCAACAGTGCTGTCACACACTGCTCAAGGGTGCAGTGTGAACAAGCCATTATATAGTGTTGGGAGACCATGGCTGGTTATCAACAACTATTTTATAACATTTATAATGTGCTTAGAAGTAAAACTCCCTTTTTTCCTTCACGCTGACTTTAAATCTTTATAAAGTATAATCTGAAAATCTAAATGACAGTTAAAAGTCAAACTGAATCGAGAATTTGGAGAATCCTGACACCCCTGTTGCTGAGTAACACTTTGCGTTGCTGAGATGGTTTATGTCTGTTTGGATGTTAAGCATTTTGTTCTGAAGTTGCCATCTCACTTGCACAGACTTGTCAGACTTCTTGCTGTGTACTGTAGGGCCACCGTATTCCTGTTGGTTTATTTCACATTTGGCCACAGTCCTTCATTGTCACTGAAGTTGTCATTTCATGTTTGCAGTCTGGTTCATTTCTGTCTCAATAATCATCCTCGTACTCATTCAGCCAGCTAACTTGGATGCATCTACAAACACGGTGCATTGATTTAATTCATACACTTACAGGGTAAACATAGTCTTCTCTTAGTGTTCTTTTGTAAGAGCAGCACACCACATTGACTCTGAATAGAACTGCAGTATAATAGTTGTGTTACTAATAGTGTGACAGATGTAAAATTATTCTGCATGTTAATTATTAAAACCGTGTTGGCTCATTACAGTGTGTTTTAAGTATTCATGTTAATGGCAAACTGTTTATTTTAGTCTTTTCTAACATTTCTAGGGGAAGTAATGGAATTTACAATTTAAATTTGGCAACTTGAATTAGCATTGAGGACAAATTTGCATGAGAAAATGTAGCCAGGTGAAGAGGGCCCTTCAGTGCCCGTGCTATGGTTTCAATATAAGCTTTGGGACTGACAGATGCTCTGCTCTATGCTTCAGAACTACAGATGACATTCAGACAATCTGTAGCTGAAGCAGTAGCAATCTAAGTAGGCACATGAAAAGAGTTATCCAACTTCTGCTCTAATTAGCCCACTTCTTAGTCTTTTGTGTGGAAATGTGACCTCACTGGGTGTCTTGTTTACAGACCACTGAAGGTCATGGGGACAGGGGGGACTCATGCAGGCCAGCTGAACCACAGAGAACAGATCTTGAAATTCCTTGGTCACTGCTTACCAAGGAAGTTGCAGGCAAGCTCTTTGCGCTTTAATGAGGAGTCTCACTCTGCATACAGCCACACACTATGCTGTGCAGGGCACTCCACATTAAAAGGGAGGGTATAAATAAAAACAGCTACACTGTTGTTAACTGTAAATCTTCTTGCTTATTCAGCCTTTTGGCCATTTTAAATGAAGTATGTATATATAGCCCTTTTCCATACACAGATCTGGCCTGGCTCTACTCGGCCAGTCAGCCCAGCACAGCAGAGGGTTTGCATTTTCATTACAACAAGGCTACCTACTTGAGGGAGTGTCTTTCAACTGAAAGCAAGCTTGAGGAGGCTTGATCAAGTGGCTGTAAAGCAGTGGATAAACCGTACATATATGTCTCTGGGAAAAACACAGTTTCCTTAGTTTCTTCACAATAAAAGTCCAGTGTTTCATTATTTAAACATCTTTACTGTAAAGCAGCAGAAACAGGAAGTTTTGGTTTCGCTTTGGCCCATCTTGGGTGCGACTTGGTGCGATAAAAGTGGTAATGGAAATGCAGATTAGTACGGCACAGTTTGACTCAGTGAAAAGCGCCGCCCCTTCCAGTGCGCCCTGTGGACCCTCAGAAAAAATACGACTGGTAGTCTGTGGTGTTTGAAATATGCCATAAATTACATGCATGCCATAATTTGCGCAATTTGTGGCAAATTTGTCATAGTTAACTTTTGATGAAACTGCTCAGTGAGCTACATCTCTCGCCTCACACAGTGTACCAGTCTTGTTGCCCCTTATAACATTAAATTACCTTGTGGTTTATCCAGCAATGCCTTATCCTTATATCAGTTGTGAAGAGAAAGAACAAGTAACACAAATTAACATTAGCTTTTAGAGGGAAAAAGTCATGCAGTCACTCATTTCTTCTTTATTACATACAGGGGTGCTGCCAGTGATTTTGGGCTCAATGAAAAGATATCACTTCAAACCCCACCACCACAAGGACATACCAAAATGTGCTATTGTTGTAACCAGAAGCCAGTTGACCCATTCAAAGCTTTACATAACTCAACCTTTGCCGGCTTGTAACTCTTGCAGTCCATTATTTACTGACAGTGAGCTGAGAAAATATAACACTGTAGACATGATGACGACACATTCAAGTTGTCGAATTGCTTGTCTTGGTCACAAGTATCCATCCATCCATCCATTGTCTTCTGCTTATCCAGGGCCGGGTTGCGGGGGCAGCAGTCTGAGCAGGGACACCCAGACTTCCCTCTCCCTGGACACTTCCTCCAGGTGTTCTGGAGGGACCCCAAGGCGTTCCCAGGCCAGCCGAGTGACATAGTCACTCCAGTGTGTCCTGGGTCTTCCCCGGGGCCTCCTCCTAGTGGGGCATGCCTGGAACACCTCCCCAGGGAGGCGCCCAGGAGGCATCCAATATAGAGGCATCCATGCCTCAGATGGTCACAAGTAATGGAATCATAACAAACACACGTGTTTAATTGGTATGGTTTGAACCCAATTGCGGCACACAGTACAACAAGGACAGTCGGTGATGACCTTTATTTTCACAGAAGGGAGACACTGTAAACAGCAGGCAGGCAATATGGCAGTTCAGTTCATAAACAAAGTCTCTGACTTGCTGTGACAGGGAACTGGCCCGGAGGCTTGGGACAAATGAGCCAAACCAGGGAGCAGGTGAGTTCAGGGGGTACGAGACAGACTCGTACCCCCTGAACTCACCTGGAGCAGATGAGAGCATCATCGAGCAGGCTGGGAGTAGAGATCCTGGTACGTACGCAGTTTGAATGAACAAACCAGCAGGAAGCAGACAGAAGGAGAGTCAGAGGCAGGAAAAGAGTCGGGGAAACAGAGAAGCAGAAGAATCGTCCATGAGGCACTCACCAGCCGTCACATATATATGTACATGTGTATATATATATATATATATATATATATATATATATATGTACATGTGTGTATATATATATATATATATATATATATATATATATATATATATATATATATATATGTATGTATTAGGGGTGGGACTTTAACGCGTTAATTACAATTAATTAAATAAAAAAAAAAGTTTGCACTCCAGACAACACAGAACGTTTGTCAGTGCACAAATTCCTGGTCCACCGATCACACTGACCCCTAATTTACACCAGGTGCGGTTGCGCTGCAGCACTCAGGGAGATACGCTGCCATTCTAGTCAATGCTGTAATTTATACCAGAAGCACCGCAGCGCATCTCAGCAGCGTTCAAGAAGCGGCTCAGCGCTCTGTGCCACAGAGAATATGCAGCAAGCCTATTTTTGAGAGATGGCACGTCAGTTGCCACAGAGCAGGTCGAACAGGTAGGAAGTCAGGCACGGAAAACAGGGGAGAATCTGGTTGATTTTCAAAATAAAAGACCCCGTGTAGACTCACGATCATAAAAACTGACAGAAAATAAACAATTTAACTGTTTATCCATGGTAGAAGCACAAAGAGCAAGGAAAGAGGACTAACAAAATCAGAGCAAGTAATCATAATCAGATGGGCAAAACGCTGTACTTTGCAAATTAAAATTAAATAATTTTTAAAGTTCTATGAAAGCTTGAATATAGCCACCATTATGATTTATAGTGCCATTCTCAGACTGATGCAAAATGAACAATATTTTGTTGCTTAAATGTATGTACTGTATGTGTCTATCATTTGATTCAGTCATATACCAAAATCCATTTAAATTGAAAAATGTTGTGAATTGTGGCAAATATTGTTATGCCATTAAAATGCGATTAATTGAGATTAATTAATCACAAAGCCTCTAATTAATTAGATAATTTTTTTTAATCAAGTCCCATCCCTTAGATATATATATATAAAGTGACTTGAACTTTGAAAAAGTAAAATTGCATAAAATACTAGTTCTGACACAATGTTGTTTTAAAACAAAGAAGAACTTCAGAAGCTTGGAGTTTAGTTCCACTCCTGCACTTCTGTCTATATTTTATGGTATAAGGTATTTTACTGCTTCCTGACAGCTCCAGCTGTTCCAGCTGATGTAAATTGACATATCATGCTAGACCAAAATTGACAGTTGCCTCAGTGTTGCACTCTTGCTGGGGGGTTATTACTTTTACAGCCAGCATTAAAAAACAAACAAACAAAAACTTGTTTTTTAACCTAGTCCCTCACAGTCAGACAACTGCACTACTTATACTGTACTGTAGTGTGCATCTGGTGTCCAACAACAACCAACAATAAATAACCTTATTATTAGGAATAAACCTGCCTCCTGTGTGAGTTGTCCGGGGTTTAATATGGTAGGCCTATGTTACTTTGTTTCAATGACATAATGTTGGTACTTGGCACTACAAAGTTTGAGGAACATTGCTCTATGACATTTGTGTGTTACATGACATGCCATTTCTGCATAAGGCTGCACACACTAAACTGGATGAAATGAAATGTTACAAGCAAAAAAGGAGTTCTACACTTCATTCGCTGTTTGGTGAGACCGAGCTGGAGGAGCAGACTCACTGACATCACCATCCTTACACCTCACTGTTGGCAGAGCAGGTGGTCCTTGTTTGTCTCATGCTGATGACTGATTAGAGGTCATACATTAGCCCTCAACCACATCATCATCCCTAATAAAATATTCTGGTTTGGCTCTGATGCATCTAACATGCCTATTGAGCTCCATCGCCACCCTGCGAAGAACTCAGTGTTAAAAATGACTTCTTGGATTCATTTCCTTTGACAAATCTCTCTCTCTCCCTCCTCTCACTGACCTCGTCTGGCTCGGTGGTGATGGCTGTTTCTCTCAGGAGTTTCACTCCCCTGGAAAGAGATAGGGCATTGAAAGCACCGTTTCATCACCGCGGAAAAGCACAGAGAGAGACAAAGATATAAATAAAATGCTGCCTTGTGACGGGCTAGATTGTGATAAGAAATAGATGAATTCTGTGTTTGTGTGGTGAGTGTGTGTGTATTTGGTTGTTAGCCCCACTCTAAGGAACTCATCTGTTGCTATCTGCCCATCTTCTTGTCACGGCCAAAAATCTCGCCTCTCCAGACTGCAATCAGCACTGTGACTGAGATGCTACATCCTCAGAGAGAGGGGGACTATTGGATATGTGTACTCACTAAATCCCACTCAGGGAAATTGAAATGGCTTCAGGTGCATGTTCACATTCATGCATTTGCAAGTTCATGAGTTCCGGCTATTTGTGTCTGTTGGAAATATAATCAACATGTTTATAAAAAGTAAAATAAAATAAAATATATTCTTTGAGGATTTATGTATACATAGGTGTATGTGTGTGTGTGTGTGTGTGTAATTTATGAAATTTAGTTTGCTTTAATTTAATTTAGTTTGCTTTGTCTCAGACAAGAATTTAAAACTTCAAACAATCTAAACATGCATTCAAAATCGAAAACTAACAATATCTACTGATAACATAGGTGTAAAAATGTCCTATTCTAATATTTTTTTATGAGAATGTTGACTCTTTAAGGTTGTGTTGCAGATTTTCCATCAACTTTGTCAGATTTGTGCAAAAAAGTAAGCATTAGCTTTACCCTAAGGACCCCTGTCTCACTCCCTGGTTTAAAAAGACAGGAATACTGCTCAAACACTGGTAAACTTTCTTATTTTGCGACAAATTCATTAAATCATGTTGCTATGATGGAGTTGACATCTATGTTTAATAAAACCTTTAATCACTAGGAGGTTGGCCTGTTACAAGGTTTAAAATGCAGAAGAATAGCATAATTGAAGATTAAAAATCAACTCCACCTCAAAGTACAGATTTATCCCAGTTCTTAAGAGTGAGCGACACACAAGCAGTTCTTTTCATGTATGAAAGTACATTTACTCAAATATTGTACTCAAGTACAGTTTTTAAAGTACTAATGCATCCCCCTGTCTGTCCTCTAGTAGCAGAGAGAGTGTAGGACAGAGGGGCTGTTCAGTTGAATGTTGTTAGTCTGTGTGAGAAGTCAGAATCTGTGGTCCTGACCATGACTCTGAAACATCAGCAGTCCAACTGTACTGTGTTGATGAATCCATGGAGCTGTCTGTGGTGCTGAAGCAGCACAGGGATTTATAATTGTGCCCTTTTCTCTGTTATATATGATATAGCCTATAGAGTAATGTCACCCTTATGATCAAAGTGACAGGTAGTAACGTGTAGTCACAGTAGAGCAAGAGGATCATGGAGAGGAGATGATCATTTCTGTAATATTTTTATGATCATACAGTAGCATCTGTGCTGCTGAAAATATATCCTGAGACAGACCCAAGGTTTAGGGGTGAGTGTTGGGGAAATCCACCATGTTAATATTAATAAATCACCAACTGGCTGCAGCTAGTCTGATTGCAAGACATTTCAATTAATTGAAACATCATATTTCATCTTCATGTTTAATTTCCTCAGAAAAAACAAAGAAGCATTTTGGAAAATCTCAAAAGTTTCCAGGAAGCCTGAATGAAGACATCAGTTTTATAATGGTGCTTAGAAGTTCTAAAATAGTTTCAAATCACATGCATTGTTGTTGTTTTTATAATAAATGTCTCATTGTGTCACCTGTGTCCACTATTAGGCAATCTTTAGCTTTCTACCTCGCCGGCTGATATGTGTATATCTGCTGGTTTATATATATTTATATTATCTTTTCATGGGACAACACTGAAGAAATGACACTTTGATACAATGTAAAGTAGTCAGTGTACAGCTTGTATAACGGTGTTAAATTTACTGTTCCCTAAAAATAACTCAACACACAGCCATTAATGTCTAAACCGCTGACAACAAAAGTGAGTACACCCCTAGGTGAAAATGTACAAATTGGGCCCAAAGTGTCAATATTTTGTGTGGCCACCATTATTTCCAGCACTGCCTTAACCCTCTTGGGCTTGGAGTTCACCAGAGCTTCACAGGTTGTTACTGGAATCCTCTTCCACATGATGACATCACGGAGCTGGTGGATGTTAGAGACCTTGCGCTCCTCCACTTTCCATTTGAAGATGCCCCACAGATGCTCAATAGGGTTTAGGTCTGGAGACATGCTTACCAGTCCATCACCTTTACCCTCAGCTTCTTTAGCAAGGCAGTGGTCGTCTTGGAGGTGTGCTTGGGGTCGTTATCATGTTGGAATACTGCCCTGCGGCCCAGTTTCCGAAGGGAGGAGATCATGCTCTGCTTCAGTATGTCACAGTACATGTTGGCATTCATGGTTCCCTCAATGAACTGTAGCTCCCCAGTGCCGGCAGCACTCATGCAGCCCCAGACCATGACACTCCCTCCCACTGCATGACTGTAGGTAAGACACACTTGTCTTTGTACTCCTCACCTGGTTGCCACCACACACGCTTGACACCATCTGAACCAAATAAGTTTATCTTGGTCTCATCAGACCACAGGACATGGTTCCAATAATCCATGTCCTTAGTCTGCTTGTCTTTAGCAAACTGTTTGCGGGCTTTCATGTGCATCATCTTTAGAAGAGGCTTCCTTCTGGGACAACAGCCATGCAGACCAATATGATGCAGTGTGCGGTGTATGGTCTGAGCACTGACAGGCTGACCCCCCACCCCTTCAACCTCTGCAGCAATGCTGGCAGCCTCTGGATATGACGCTGGGCACGTGCACTCAACTTCTTTGGTCGACCATGGTGAGGCCTGTTCTGAGTGGAACCTGTCCGGTTAAACCGCTGTATGGTCTTGTCCACCGTGCTGCAGCTCAGTTTCAGAGTGTCAGCAATCTTCTTATAGCCAAGGCCATCTTTATGCAGAGCAACAGTTCTTTTTTTCAGATCCTCAGTTACAGTGACCAGTATGAGAGAGTGAGAGAGCGATAACACCAAATTTAACACACCTGCTCCCCATTCACACCTGAGACCTTGTAACACTAACGAGTCACATGACACTGGGGAGGGAAAATGGCTAATTGGGCCCAATTTGGACATTTTCATCTAGGGGTGTACTCACTTTTGTTGTCAGCGGTTTAGACATTAATGGTTGTGTGTTGAGTTATTTTGAGGGGACAGTAAATTTACACTGTTATACAAGCTGTACACTGACTACTTTACATTGTATAAAAGTGTCATTTCTTCAGTGTTGTCTCATGAAAAAATATAATTAAATATTTGCAGAAATGTGAAGGGTGTACTCACTTTTGTGATATACTGTATATATATATATATATATATATATATATATATATATATATATATATATATATATATATATATATATATATATATATATATATGTATATATACATATATATATGTAAATTTTTTTTTTTACTTTTATTTTCTTTCATACTTACGTTGTTAATCATTGACTCTTTGATTGAAACACTTCGAAAAGCACAGTTTTGCAGTGATTCATAAATAAATTATGTCAATGATAATAATGTAATAATACAATTAATAATAATAATACAGCAAACTTTTGTAGAATTATATTGATTATTTTTGTATAATAAATGTGTCAAAAAAACAAAACAATTATGGAAATTTTTTTATTCATAATATAAAGTGTATTAGAGCTGAACACACAGATAGTACACACATCAGTATGTAAGGACACATGAATCATGTGGAACTCTATAGCTGAAAGCTTTTTAATGCTTATCAGAGATCAGACATGTGAGGAGGACTGATTAACACTTGGTATTTTCTTAGATGTCTCTCCAATATTACAGGTGGCAGCATGACTTATGCATAATTTATATGCAATATATATATATATATATGGTACATGAGTATGAATATTGCATACCATGTGTGGAGGGCTACATTGCTCTCGCCCTTGAAGATCATTAACATTCTACTGCATATTTTCAAAGTGTTCTTAGGGAATCCATTCGGCTCACAATGTATAGCCCCTCAGTAATGTGTGCTCTATTGTCAGTGGACAGTGATATTAAAGGACCAGTGTGTAGGATTTAGTGGCATCTAGCTTTCAGATTGAAAACACCATGACCTTGGGTTGGTGTGTGTTCTGTGAGTGATCAACTTAGAATAATTTTGTAAATGACAGCAGGTGCAAACACTGTGGAGACAGCAGTATTTAAATGAGGGTTTAGTGTATTTTACAGGTTTCCACCGTTGGGAGTTTGGAAGGAAAGCAGAATGACTGCAAGTGCAAAACGAAATTCAACCCCATGGAGGTGTTAGTGGAAAAGGCAAATAAATATACTGTTGAGCTACAGCAAAAAAAAATCTGAATATTACAAAAAGAAACGCCATATATGTGAGAAAGTCAAGAATAACATAGAATTAAGAGAAGATGGCATGATATAAGGTGAAGAACAAAAGAAAAATTGTCTTACAATAAAAAGCTTTAAGTATCTTGAGCAAATAAATAAATAAATAATAAAAATTACAAAAAAAAAGTCATCCATTGTGCAGGAGGCACATCTGAGCCATCGCCATGCACACCAGGCAGCTGGTCAGTGCTGTGTCTGGTCTGATAATGGCCAAAAATGCCCTGGCACGTAGAATCGAAGACGGACTACAGGCACGTCGCTCTCTTTGGAGCGCAATCTGTGAAAAACCCCAGTTAAAAATGTTAATGTTTGTGAGAAGAAGGAAATAGAAAGTAATAATAAAGGTCCATGTTAATTTTCTTCAGGCTGCAGTGGCTGTGAATGTTCAGTTTCATTTGGCTGCAAATAGGCTGCAATAAATTTATGTTTAATCATATTTTTCTGTATTAAGGATTACTGAATGAAAATAAAAACAAATGCATCCCATAAACAGGTCATGAGAATTGACCTTAAATCAGAGTGTCTCCTCCTCGCCACAATAACAGCAGCCATCTGTGTGCAATGCAAGCCCGATTAACACCTTACTTTCAAACGTATTAAGTACAGACGCCATGACAGAAAATTATTTTCAGGCCTGGCAGTGCATGTGCTAAATTAACCTATTTCTATCTCCTCTAAGTATTTTACACCTTAGGCTGGAATTACCCCAGACTGCATATTCATTAAGGAACACGTATTAAATGGACAATGCATGCTGTCTTGAGCATCTGAAAGACGCAGTCCTCAGTGTGCACCGTTAGCAAATACGTTTTCACATTTGTTTGCAGGTAATATTAAGTTTCTACACGTTTTTTAAAAACACAAACCTTTTGTAAATCAGGCCTTAAGTGTGAAACATACATATAAACACTGTCAGGGTGAACCTGATGGTTGAATAAGGGATTGGCCTGCCAGTTACACAACCTGTCAGGTGTTTTGATAAGGTCATGGTGAAATGACAGTGACTGCCTGCAGGTAGTGGTGATTTGCAAAACTGTAATAATAACAAGTCTCTGCTGGTGGCAGCTGCAGAATGCTTAAAGAACCATACTGGTGGTTGTGCACAATCAGCCCACTTATGTTACTGACAATTCATGCATGCTGATGTATTTTTTAATGTCTTTTCCCTACTTTCTGAGGGCCTCAGTTCATTTTACTACACTATCAAAATCAACACGCATCATAATTAAACATATGTCTGTACTTGCTTTTATTAAAAGTTACCTACTTTTAGAGTTTTAACAGTGTTAAATTGTGGAGTTTCAGAGTTTCAGCTGCCACACAGAACAATATTTTTAAACTCTGATGTTTGGAGACTCAACAGGGAACATAAATAACTGTACTCTTGCACATACTCCCCCTCACCTCTGCTCTGATGGCTCCATATGCCAGCCTGGCACACCAGGATGCTCTGTGTTCTATGCTGCTCACGGTGCAATTGCTGAACAAAACCTGCGGCTCCACGGTGTGTCAGTTCCATTAGACATTCTCCATCAGGGAGTATTTCTCACCGTGTGACCCACCTGTCACTCACTCCCACTGCGAAGGTCTTTGGAGTCACAGCCAGCAGGAGGAAGGTTTCATCTTGCTTTTCTGAACATTTTCAGTCTCCTGTCGCCTTCGCAAATCTGAGATGAAAGAGACAACATCAATGTATAGCTGGCTTTGTGAACTATCACCTTGCACATGAGCTATACGTCTGCCATCTGAGTTTTTATCAAATAAATCTAAAAACATATATACACGTATATTAGGCTTGGGCGGCATTATGGTATACCAGGGCATTAAAAAATCCAGACAGTATGATTTTCAATACCATCATAAATACAGACACTCCTCTTTCTATTAAACTGACAGGGAGATGCTGATTTTTGTGTGTGCAGCACACACCACAAGGGGTCAGTCTCTGCGTGGCAGTGCAGCTGAGCACGGACAAACTGGTACAAAAGGGTTAGGGTTAGGGTTAGGGTTAGGGTTAAAAAATATATAAATACTTCTGCTTAAGATTATTATGGATTCAGTCCTCATGATAAAGATAAGCTAACAAACACTGCAGACCAGTGCGCTGTTGTCGGTCTGGTGGTAAATGAACAGAGATAGCGCTGTAAATGTACAGTCTGGGTTTGAGTTTGTCAGTGAATGTAAGATGCAAATTCTCAAGTGTCCTGACATGTTTGAGCCACCAGAGCCAGAGGACGGTGACAGGATGATATTTTTTGTTCTTTTGTGTCAGGCTGTTGGAACTGAAGTGAGCTGAAGTGAACTGTTGGGCTGATCTGGGCTGAGAGAGTCGCTGAAGGTACATTTGTAACTGACCGTTAGGGAGGGAGAGGTGGTGTCGCTCATGGGTCGGTTTGTGGGGTTTATATAGTTTTGGGGGCCCATGGCTCCGCCCATGAACACAGAAATCACAAACAACAGTTTAACGGTCTAACTCCACAGTCCAGTACTACATAGTTCTCAGTGTCTCCACCTTTTTCAGCAACTATGTTGGCACATTTTAGCGGGCAATACAAATGTAAATAAACACAGCATGGTTTGACTTGGCAAGGCCAAAAGTTACAATGGAGAAGTCATAAAGCACACTCTTTCTGTTCCTTACTCTTTTGCTCAGTAAAGAAAGGCAGTAAAGAAAATGTGACCCTCCAATGTCTTTAAATAGTGAGTATCTCTCTCACTACAGCCCCATAAACACCACTTCCACATATGAAGAGATCCAAAGCTTAATTGTATGGTTGTTTGTCTGTGAATTGAATTGCTGTTTGGGAGAGGATTTAAGCATTTAGAGGGTAGATTAGATTTAGGTGAAGTTTCTAGTTATTTTAGGACTACAACTTGATCACCTGCATTCTGAAAGATCTTTTGTCTGGCTATGTTCATACACTGCTCCTCCCCTGGACCCTGACTCAGTCAGGTCAGGTAGTCAACGCCATGATGGTAATGAGTGGTTTCTTTGACATTTTGTCTTTGACAGTGATATAACAGCCAGTGGACTGACGGCAAATAAAAGCTGTCACAAAACCTGGGGGGATAACAAGGCACTCACAGTGCTCTGTGAACTGAACAAAAGGAAAGCCAGCCCAACACTTTGTAAATAAGTAGAGAGGAAAAATCCCCTGTCTTCTCCTTCTTTATTTGTGACTCTGTATTGTCAGTGAATTGACAGTGACGGCCACAGTCCTTGGTTTGATAAGATTAGGGGAAACTTTGTTGATCCTCCAGGGAAAACTGGGCTGCTGCAGCAACAGACAATGGACAAAGCCAAGAGAAATAGAAACATGGCTAAAAATAGTTTACTCCAGGACAAAAACAGAACAATATTTCTCACATTATATATAGTAGACAAACCAAATTACTGATGTGTTTTTAGTCTGTTAGAATAAAGAAAGCATGTATATACTTGTGTTGTGGAGTTATCAGTAATTACAATTAATTCCTTTGGACCATAAATATCTGTGCCAAATTTGGTGCCACTCCATCTGGTGGATGTTGAGATATTTAAATGGGGAAGTAAAAAAAAAAAAAAAAACACAAAAAACTTTGATTTGTTAGTACTCTACAGAAATGTCATGTCTCAAGTGGAATGCGTAGTTATGACATAGCAAGTCATGTACACAATGTGTGTGGTGTTCAAGTGCTCGGTCCCAGCAACATGGACACCAAAACTGTCTTGAAGCAGAGGCAGTCGTTAAATTTTGGGCCATCCTTGAAATCTAATTGGCCAACCTAAGTGCCACCCCATTATCCTCAAGTTTAATTGGTTATATGTCCACTGAGAGGTGGGACCTTTTTTGACCAACTGTACAATAAAAACAAACGGTACAATATTATATCTTTATGCTTTCATTCTGATGTGCAGGGCTATTTCAATCAGGAGAGACTTCGTTCTGAGTGTACGAAACACAGTATATTTAATTCACATATGCACAACATGGAAGAGAAATGTGTAAAGTCCCCATCATGATGACATCATGTATAAGGGGGTGGTGAAGTTGTGATTAATGTTGGAAACCCCCTCTAAGCACTGGTGGTGGTGGTGAATGGATGGCTGAAGATCAGGATGTGATGAGGTGAGGACTTTTGAGGAGCTCAACATGAGCTCTGAACATGAAGAACTGGAGGTGAATGAGGTGGAGGAGGGTCACATTTGTTCCGCACTGAAATGACAGCTGAGACAAGAGCAGATTTTAATGTTTGACAAAATCACCATGATTGGCTGATGGAGATAGCAGCTAGATCCGGCTGGTTACCTGAAAAAGAAACGCTCATAATGCATGCCATCCCTGCATGAGTCAGTGCCCCACTTGGGTTCCCTGTGTCAGAAAACTCTGGAGACACACCTGTCTAGAAGCAAACAAGGCTAACAATTAACAAGCGGTACATGACGTAAAGCAGGAAATGCAGAGGCATAATGAAAACATGAGACTACTGGGAATATCAACATTTTCCCCCGACATTTTATTTGGTCCTCAGATAAAATTCTAACTGATTCTCAATGTTTCTTTCAAAGTCTTAAAGCCATCACAGCACCACCAGGCACAAAGCCTTCTCCTACTCCTCCATCCACATGCAGCGCTTCTTTGAAACATACAGTACAATATATGAATTCTCAGCAGGGGACAGGCTGGGGGCTATTATGGTGGACCAAGTGATCACAGTAGGGGTATTTTCCATCGTCTTAAAACACCCTTTCACCAGGATCAAACCCGAAGAAAGAGACAAATCATGTCTCCTCTCGCTCTCTTTCACCCTCTTTCTCTGTTCCCATCAGAAATTGTGATGGCAGTGATAATAGGAGGTCGTTCTCAGAAAAGTCTCTGCTTTCTCAGCTTACACAAATCTCCAGACAAAGCGAACCCTGTGATCCCCTCCTGTAGATTACCAAGCAAGCAGTCAGCCAACTACGGAGCAGATGAGAGCTGCCCAATCTCAACATCAGGAGGGCAGCAATCTTACCATCAGGAGAGCAGCGGTAACAGAGGAAGAAGGGAAAAAAAAGGGGAGGATTGAGAAGTGTCCCTGATTTCTGCTCCCCCTGTGCTATCACTGAGGTCCA
Source organism: Lutjanus erythropterus (assembly GCF_056507025.1). Lineage (NCBI taxonomy): Eukaryota > Metazoa > Chordata > Actinopteri > Lutjaniformes > Lutjanidae > Lutjanus > Lutjanus erythropterus. Next base: position 2,960,554 of record NC_139329.1, read on the forward strand.
GACGTGGCTTAGGGGATAAAGCCATAGAGGAGCTGAGATAAATATTGACGCTACTAATATCACTGTTAGATTGCCCTACTGCTGCTTACTTAGAGCAAAACTATGTAACTGTTAAACACACAAAAAGTACATTTTTTTTCTCTCATTAAAAGGAAGCATTAGACCTCTAAGCAGTGAAAATAGATGTACCAGATGTTGAGATTTAACTAGTTGGAGGACCCAAATGCAGACAACTGGAGAAGTTCTAGTTCAAAAAGGTTTAATTAAATAAAACAACAAAACGAAGAAACAAAGGCTTACACTGAAAAGCAGGGAGGTCAAAATCCAGAGTCCAGGGAAAACAGAATCCACAAAAGGCAACTCAAAAACCGTCCAGGGGAAAAAACACAGAGGGGAAACAAATGGGAGACACACAGAACGCAGACTGACATACATGGAAAACAAGCACAAACTGACAAAGACACAGAGAAACACAGGGACTAAGTAGGGAGAACTAACGAGACACAGGTGGGCAAATAGGTGAAACGCATGACAATTACAAAGGTGGGAAACAGACAAAGACAAGAAGTAAAAACAGGAGACATGAGGGAGGACCAAAAACTACCAAAATAAAACAGGAAAATAACCAAAATCCCAAACCATGACACCAGATCCAGATGATTTGTCTAAAGTGGCTGGGTTCGACCAGTTGTCGTATCACCAAAGACACACTCAACAGCAATGGGTGGTGGTAGTGCCACACTTCCTTGTTTGCCATAAAATATAAAATAACAAGCAAGAAGGTGACCACAACAATATTATCAGAAGAAATGCAACAGCCAGCATCCACCAATGGTGAGCATTTTAAGTAACACCACTTCCTGTGTGAACTCAAGCAGATAGAGTAGAAAATTGTTCAGTTATGTTACAAGCAATGTTGCAGTGAAGTCACTTCTGATTTCTTCCTCTGCAAATGATTGTCTTGTCAGGGATCTGACATATGTAATGTAATTCTCTTGCAGGTTGACTAGATTCATTTTGGGTTTTTATATCATTCTGTAGCTTTCAAGCAGGGTTCCTCATGTATGCAATTCTGAACATTCAAATTTTGGTTGGAATACATAGATTTTTGGGTCAAAATGCTATTTTTCCAAAGCTACTCTAAAAACCTTTTCCTATGTGAAGTGATGTGATGTAGGTTTCTGCATGATGACAATGCTACGTAAAGGAGCAGCATGTGAAATATAGCTGCCTTTCAAAGTTTATCACCAGAGTAACAGCTAAATGCTGCTCACTATACTCCCTGCTGTAACTGTCTTTAGCCGTAGCGAGCCTCCTAACTGCTGATAGCTCAGTTAGCTGTGTAGCTAGCTGGCCCTAATATAACTGAAGTCTGGCCAGAACTGCAGCTCGGAGCATCGTGGAACACTCCGCTGAGCTGATATACAACAGCTCCCATCAGGACTCTCATTCCACAGATGATGAAGATGGCTGGCCCGGACAGGAGATGGGTGAAGCGAAGAAAAGCGACAGGGAGGCCAGGCATCAGTGAGCCACAATATTTTCACATCTAACGGTGGATTAAGGATTTATTTCAACCAATCCAGACTTGGTGATTGATGAACAATTGATAGACTACCATAAAGCTTTTAGTTTATTTTGTTTTTTCAGACTATAAAAGCTAAGAATTTGTAGTTGTAATGTCGCTGTTTGTGTACGTCTCTCAGCTGAGCCTAGAGAGGATTGGACTCCTTTTGTATGTGGGGAGAGGAGGGGAGAGCATCAGCATTGCAACCTACGTCAGTGCTTTCTGTAATCTTTTGTGATTTTTTTTGTATAATTCATTAAAAATCAAAAATGTGTTCCAGGGAGAACAAAACTGCACTCTGTTCTTAATGTTCTAAGTAACCTTGCACAGAGCATTAATAAATGTCAATAACAAAATACAAAAAAATTATGAATCATAAAACTTTGAGCTGGTTCACTGAGACACACATGTATGTCATTGATGTGGGGAACTGCTGATTTGAACTCGCAGGAATGTTACATTTGTAGATTGACCAAATGCAGAACACTGATGAGACAAAACTCAGGGATGGTGAATATTGAAGGATGTTTACTGGAGGTGGAGGTGGAAGGACTCAACGGGCTGAAGCAGAGACCAGAGGGCAGTGAAGAATGGCTGGGTTAATGGAGCTGCAGATAGCCGAGAAATAGCAGGTTGAACACAGGCAGGGAGATGAGCGTGGTTCTGAAAAAACACCATAACACAAAGGCAACACTAGGAAAAAAAGATAACTGAAAGAAAACTTGAGGCCTGAGCTCTTACACATTGCAGGATGAATGAACCGGTGTACCGGATTAACTGGTGGTTGAATTAACTGGTGATATTCCCATGCGTTAGACAGATGTGCTGCTAGTGTGGCTTCTAAGTTTTATGGAATATAAGCTTCAAATGCTCTCTGGAAACACTGGTGCCATTCTGTATCCAGTATTGTTTAGATCCACCCAAATTAAATCATTAACACTGGCAACAGATCAGCTCTGGTACAAAAACATTAGCGGATCAACTGGAGTCTGAATTAACTTGTGACACTCCTCTCGTTAGGCTGTGGCTGCGATGGCGATCTCAGGACTCGACTTTCTTGATTCGGAAGTTAGAAAAATGCAACACAAAAACATTCATGTAGGTTACTGTGATATATATTACTTCTTTTTAAATAGCATTTCTACATTGTTGTTTTCCTACATTCACAGTGGTGACTGTGTAGGTGACTATGTCGATGCCTGTTCAAAACACTGCAAATATCAGTAGCGGTAAGGAGTTTACAGCTTCTCCTGTTGTTAGTCTAATATGTGTATAAAATATCTTGCAGTCTGAGGTAAGCTGTTTTACACCAAGCGCACACATAGTGTGCACATACCTGTTAGCGTTAGCTGTGTTAAAGTGTGACAGTGTGCCATCCAGGTTAACTTGTGATATAACATCGATGATGTTTTATATTAAAGGTCACAGATACTGGTGTCTGTCATCACTACAGTATACTAGTCAGTATACTAGTACACTAGACAACTCCCCTTTTCATCCAGATTGTAGAGGTGTACTCATGTTAATTAATGAGAGGCTGAGAGTTTGCATCTTTCTCTGTGAGATTCAGATGTTTGTTGTGTCAGTTTGTCTCTGGCAGTGTGTTTTACACACTGGTTCCAAAGGAGAACAGCTAAAGTTTAAACCCACATGCTGCCATACATATTAACGAAGTGGAGTTGTTGCTATATCATACATCCTACGCTGAATGAGTGATGTTAACGTGTGAAAGTGTTTGACATTATTAAAGGCGGTCCACATCTGCACTCTGTGATACCATACTGTGTTGGGTGTGTTGTTTAGAGAGTTCCTGCAGCGCATGTTTTAAATATAATGTCGTTTTCGCTATCATGATTGTTGTCTTTACTTTCCATCGAGCACCAATTAACATTGTTTAACAATGTTAACCAATTAACATTGGCACTGGATGTGTGGAAACCAAGCTGGAGAACTGACGAGGTGCAGGTGAGCTGACTGGGAGTGGTGATGAGAAGACTGCTGCCAGGTGAGGATGGAACAGAGCCAGGAGGAGCCAGGAGACTGGAGAGGGAAGACCACGCCCACAAGACAAAGACAGACAGAACAAACAGGAGACATGGAGAAGTGGGCAAACAGAGGAAAACACTGGGAGATAAGAGCAAGCACTGCCATGGCCACAACAAGGAAGCCACAACGATCACACACACAATGATCTAATTCGCAGAAAATATGTGCTGACTGGACAAAATTGCAAATTTCTCAGATATTTAATAATATTTACCAATAAGCAATCTGCAACATACTATAGCATAAGAAAACTTTAGGAAGCCATTTGCACAGTTGCAGCCACAAATGTATATAATTTAAAATGCTGCAAGACTCAATCACATCATTTTCCACAGTCACTATTAGCAGAGCATCTTACATGTGTTGCTCACTTTTACACATGCAGAGTTGATGTTGCAAATGGGGATGTTCACATTTTGAACAAAAACATAACATTTATCATCTTATTTATCTTTAACTTTATCTTCAGCTTCAGGGTGCAACACCAGGCCAATGAATGTGCTGTTTACACTGGTTTAACTACAGCAAGTATTTGTTTTACTCTGAGGGACTCTGGGGCCTAATCAGTAAATTGTTTGTTTTTTCTTCAATTTTGTCATCACTTTCAATCAGTGGAAACATTTTGTGAACTTTGCCTGCAGCGTGACAACCTCATTTACTGTTAACTACAGTGACAACAGCCATGAGAGCAGTGTGGCTCTAAGGATGGCGATGTGGTCTGTCCACCACCGTGGTTCAGGGTGAAATATCTCAACTTCTGGATCATTAAATTCTGTACAGACATGGTGCCCAGAGAACACATCCTATTGACCTTGGTGATCCCTTGACTTTTACCTGTAGTGGTAACTTAATCAGTGAAATATTTCACAGCATCTGCCGGACAGATTGGCACAAAATTTGGCACAGACATGCATGGTGCTGAAAAGATTTATTACAATAACAATTATCCCCTGACCACCTAAAGATCAATTTCAGTATGTCAACCACTTTGGTTTAAAACTAAAATCCTGCAAAACTGATATTCCCAGCAGCCTCAGCTGTGTTTTACATTTAGTGCTAAAAGACGTCACAGCAGTGTGACACAGAAGTGTAAACACAGGTTTTACCTGATACCAATTAAGGTTCCATTCCATTCAGGTCAAACAGATTCATAGTGCTGCTATCATGCATGCTGGCTTACTATAAAGGCTCCAAAGGATAGGTTTGGATTTTACAAGTCTATCTTAAAGGGACAGTTCACCCCCAAATCAAGAACTTATTTTTCCTTTTACCTGTAGTGCTGTTTATCTATCTAGATAGTTTTAGTGTGAGTTGCAAAGTTTTGGAGATATCAGCTGTAGAGATGTCTGCCTTCTCTCCAATATAACTAGATGCCAAGACTTAGATGGCCAAAAAATACTTCGGAAAAACCTGACAACAGTGTCTGAGATTTTATTTGGGTCACCAAATATATAAGACTATGAAACATATTCAGCAAATTTGAGATCTGCAGTACACTTTTTTATAAAGCATTTACAATGTATGTATGTAAAAATGAGAGCAAGTTAATTCTGCCTAAATGCACTGATTTTGTCTATTTTATGAAGGAGGTTAAAATGTTCTGTCTTTTCCCCATTGAGAGGAAATAAAAACAATATGATGACCTGTTAACTCGGCCTAAACTAATTTATTTCGCATGCATAAAATATTAAACATATGTATGTTTTCAACAACATGCATTAAGATGAAGTCCAAGATGATGTCCTCAAATGTCTTGTTTTGTCCACAGCCCAAAGATACCAAGTTTACTGTCAGAGGAGTAACGAAACCAGAAAATATTCACATTTTAGCTGAAATCTTTGACTTTTTTTGACTTTGAATTCTGACTTCTTTAAAAAAAAAAATAAAAATAAAAATCACTTCAAATCAACTTGTTGCAGCTCTAGTCAAAATAATATATGATGATGTAAAGGTGGTCAGGAATGTTAATTTATGCACACTGTAACTCTTTCCACAATTAATTAATAAGGTCTAATGTGATTTTGGTCGCAATGGTTTGTCATTTTCAAAATAAAAATTGGGAAACACTGCCCACAGTTTAATCTACCAGAACTAGTTTCTGTCTACTAGAAACTAGAAATTGCTCACAAGTTATGTGGATTATCTTGAGTAACTGGGTCATGATTTTTGGAAAGAGACATTGCTTTTGAGTTTTTCAAATGTATTTTTTTGGTGCTTTTTGACATTTAGTTCCATTATTTTTGAGAGAAGGCAGGCATTTCAATATCCAATATCTCCAAAACTCTGCAACTCACACCAAAAAACAACACTGCAGGCCAGAGGGAAATATGTTTTGGATTTTGGAGGTGAACTGTCTCTTTAATGGAGGACACATGCCATATGGTACTTGTACAGAGCTGTCACTAATCATTCCTCCTACCTTAAAGACGATTGTATAGTAGAGAAGTTCCTGATCGGTGCACTGCACTTCCTTCCCCACATTCGTCTTCCTGTCCTGCATGGTGTCAAAACAACACTGTCCTTTATCTAACTGTGGTTAACAGACTGTGATCCCCTGCAGTGCCGCTGTGTGTGTGTGTGTGTGTGTGTTTGTGGTGTGTGTGACTGTGAACGCAGTGAGGCAAAAAAAAGAATTGGGGAAATTAGAGGGAAAATAGAAGCAGGACACAGTGTGTGGGAGAATGCGAGAGAAATGTGCGAACAGCAGGTAGAGGCAGAGCTGCAGAGAGGTTGGAAAAGAAAGAAAATGACTGACTGACAGTGATCTAAATGCCACGCTTAGTTTGGCATTTACAGTCTCCACAGGGCTGAAGTGACACAGCTACTTAATGCTGTCTTGACTCCAGTCTACAGGCAGTAACAATTCTGTTGGCTATTGTTTGTTTTCAGTCGGGGACAGTCTCATCATAGGTTGACCCATTTATTGCACCAAATGGAAATACAGCTATGTCTGGCTCTGCTCTCAAGATGCTCCTTGCAGCATGCTAAGCCAGCATGGAGAGCAAAGAAAAAATGATAATGATTTAATATTTTTTGTTCTAATTATAAAAAATAAATTGCCACAGACCCCCTGCAATTATGCCAACTGCCATGTCATTGAATGCAACACTGCTCACCTTCTTCAGGTGGGAGCAGGGCAAGTTCATTTGCAAAATGTGGATGGGGAGATGTGGCTGCTGAGCCTGAATCTGTATCTGTGGACCTGAAACCAGGAGCAGAAGGAACAACTGGATTGCACTGATTAAATGTTGACCAAAAGAGGACTGAAATAATAAATAAACACTGTGAGAATATGTAGAAACTTATGTTAGGGTAGTAATCTACTTCACTGCAGCCAAAACTGATTCATTTCCACCACTCACAGATTAAACCCACCTTTCTTTTTGAAGAATTGGATGACATACTGTCACCCCTTATTCTCTCTCTCCTCTCTTTCTGTTTTTGGAAGCCAAATTTATCTTTAATATGAGACACGATGCTCCTCCAACAGCACTTTAAACCAAACCAAATCAGACAGACTACACCAGACCAACCCAAACCAAACTAGACAGACCAGACTAAATCAAACCAAGCAAAACCAGACAGACCAGACCATTCCAACCCAACCCAAACATAACCAAAGCAAACCAGTCCAAACCAGACAGACCAGACTAAATCAGACCAAACAAAACCAGACAGACCAGACCAAACAAAACAAAGAAAGAAACTAATAGTTTTATGAGCAAATTGTAAATTAAATACTCTATATGATAGTTTAATAATTTGGTATTGAAAAAAGCCTAATAGTCTAATACAGTGTCCCTGGCCATCCAGACTCCAGCAACAGATTCAGTCCTGTGGTTAGCAGGCTACCTTGCTGATGAACTGTTTCCTGCTGTAATATGCATTTGGTACAGACAAGAGTTCATGATGTGGATGAAGGGATGATGGCGGTCAAAGTGGGGCCATGGGGTCAGAAGCACAGCACACCCACGCCACAAGTACTCCTGCGTACTTGAGCCTCTTTTGTTCCCATCTCATCTCAACCCAACTGCAGTGTGTGTATTGACATGGAAACGGCTGTCCTCTCAGTATTCAGCTGAGAGGACATGGTTAGATTGTTGGTCATGGTAATGACAATAAAGGGGGGAACAAAAAGATGCTTGAGGTCTCCTCTCTGCCTTCATGTCCGGCACTGAAGTGGAATCTGTTTATGCTGAGATTATGGCTCTCAGAACACTACAGAACACTTACACAAGACATGTACTGCCATTTGATGAAGAACAAAGATGCACATCTATTCATTGATTCACAAAGATGCACATCTATTCATTGATTCATGAAATAAATATATAATGCACTTGTAAATATCACATTAAAGGTACAATATGTGCTGCAATATGATAATGCAGTTAAAGGAACAGTGTATTTAGTGGGTTTTATTGGCTGAATGTGGCAATAATGGAATATAATCTTGTCAGTGTGTAAGTATGTAATGACAAACAGTTATAGTGATAGTTAATCATTAATTGATTAATCATTGTTAAGAACTGAGCAAATTAAAAATGTAATCATGGATATTTAATCACCCCTCCTTGAACCACCACCTTATCGTGGTGGAGGGGTTTGAGAACCTGAATGATCTTAGGAGCTATGTTGTTGGGGGCTTGTTGCCCCTGGTAGGGTCTCCCAAGGCAAACAGGTCCTAGGTGACGGGTCAGACTAAGAGCAGTTCCAACGCCCCCAATGAATAGTTCAAGACCAGGGATATCTATGTCACCCAGATTGCCGTTACTGGGGCCCCACCCTGGAGCCAGGCCTGGGGTCGGGGCTCGCAGGTGTGCGCCTGGTGGCTGGGTCTTTACCCACGGGACCCGGTCGGGCTCAGCCCAAATGAGCGACGTGGGCCCACCTTCCCGTAGGCCCATCTCCCGCGGGAGGGTTCAGAAGGGGCCAATGCCAGGACATGGAATTTCAATGTGGGGACATGGAATGTCACCTCGCTGGGGGGGAAGGAGCCTGAGCTATTGCAAGAGGATCACGCACAGTCGGGGCTCTGGAACCCAACTCTTTGAGAGAGGCTGGACTCTTTTCTACTCTGGAGTTGCCCATGGTGAGAGGCGGCAGGGTGGTGTGGGCTTGCTTATAGCCCCCCAGCTCAGCCGCCATGTGTTGGAGTTTTCCCCGGTGAAGGAGAAAGTCGTTGCCCTGCGCCTTCGGGTCGGGGATAGGTGCCTTGTTTCGGCCTATGGGCCAAACGGCAGTGCAGAGTACCCGGTTTTCCTGGAGACCTTGGGAGGGGTGCTGGAAAGTGCTCCAACTGAGGACTCGTCATTCTGCTGGGGAACGCCCACGTGGGTGGCAACAGTGTTACCTGGAGGAACGGCCCCCCCGATCTGAACCCGAGTGGTGTTCTGTTATTGGACTTCTGTGCTAGTCACAGTTTGTCCATAACAAACACCATTTTCAAGCATAAGGGTGTCCATCAGTGCACATGGCACTAGGTCAGAGGTTGATGATCGACTTTGTAGTCGTGTCAACTGACCTTCGGCTGTGTGTCTTGGACACTTCCTGGAAGCTGGACAGACTTGGCAGGCCCAAACATATTGTGAGGGTCTGTTGGGAACGTCTGGTGGAACCCTCTGTCAAAGGGGTCTTCAACTCTCACCTCCAGGAGAGCTTTGACCAGATCCCAAGGGAGGCCGGAGACATTGAGTCCGAATGTTCCATGTATTCCATTGTTGATGCGGCCGTTCGCAGCTGTGGCTGTCAGGTCTCCGGTGCCTGCTGCAGCAGCAATCCCCGAACCCGGTGGTGGATGCCAGAGGTAAGGGATGCTGTCAGGCTGAAGAAGGAGTTTTATCGAGCTTGGTTGGCTCGTGGGACTCCTGAGGCACCCAACAGGTACCGGCAGGCCAAGCGTGCTGCGGCCCGGGTGGTTGCGGAAGTAAAAACTCGGGTATGGGAAAAGTTCGGGAAGGCCATGGAGGAGGACTACCGGTCAGCATCGAGGAGATTCTGGCAAACCGTCCGGTGCCTCAGAAGGGGGAAGCAGTACCCTGCCAACACTGTTTACAGTGGTGGTGGGGAGCTGTTGACTTCGACTGAGGATATTGTCGGACAGTGGAAGGAATACTTCGAGGATCTCCTCAATCCCACTGACACGCCTTCTGTTGAGGAAGCAGAGGCTGGGGACCCAGAGGTTGACTCACTCATCACCCAAGCTGAAGTCACTGAGGTAGTTCGGAAGCTCCTCAGTGGCAAGGCACCGGGGGTGGATGATATCTGCCCTGAGTACCTCAAGTCTCTGGATGTTGTAGGGCTGTCTTGGTTGACACGCCTCTGCAACGTCGCGTGCAGCTGGGGAAAGTGCCTCTGGACTGGCAGACCGGGATGGTGGTCCCTCTTTTCAAGAAGGGGGGCCAGAGGGTGTGCTCCAACTATAGGGGGATCACACTCCTCAGCCTCCCTGGTAAAGTCTATTCCAGGGTATTGGAGAGGAATTCGGCCGATAGTCGAACCTCGGATCCAGGAGGAACAATGTGGTTTTCGTCCTGGTCGTGGAACACTGGACCAGCTCTATACCCTGTGCAGGGAGCTTGAGGGTTCATGGGAGTTTGCCCAACCAGTCCACATGTGTTTTGTGGACTTGGAGAAGGCATTTGACTGTGTCCCTCGTGGCATTCTGTGAGAGGTGCTTCGGGAGTATGGAGTTCGGGACTCTTTACTAAGGGCCGTACGGTCTCTGTATGACCGGAGCAGGAGCTTGGTTCGCATTGCCAGCAATAAGTCAGACCTGTTCCAAGTGCATTTTGGACTCCGGCAGGGCTGCCCTTTGTCACCGGTTCTGTTCATTATTTTTATGGACAGAATTTCTAGGTGCAGCCAGGGGCCGGAGGGAGTCTGGTTTGGTGGCCACAGGATCTCATCTCTGCTTTTTGCGGATGATGTTGTCCTGTTGGCTCCTTTGAACCAGGACCTTCAGCATGTACTGGGGCAGTTTGCAGCCGAGTGCGAAGTGGCTGGGATGAGAATCAGCCCCTCCAAGTCCGAGGCCATGGTTCTTGACCGGAAAAAGGTGGCTTGCTCCCTCCAGGTCGGAGAAGACTCCCTGCCTCAAGTGGAGGAGTTCATGTATCTTGGGGTCTTGTTCACAAGTGAGTGGAGGATTGACAGATGGATTGGTGCGGCAGCAGCAGTATTGCGGTCTTTGCACTGGTCTGTCATGGGAAAGAAGTAGCTGAGCCACGAGGCAAAGCTCTCGATTTTCCAGTCAATCTACATTCCTACGCTCACCTATGGTCATGAACTTTGGGTCATGACTGAAAGAACAAGATCTTGGATACAAGCGGCTGGAATGAGTTTCCTCTGCAGGGTGGCAGGGCGCTCCCTTAGAGATAGAGTGAGGAGCTCGGAGTAGAGCCGCTGCTCCTCCACGTCGAGAGGAGCCAGCTGAGGTGGCTCAGGCATCTATATCAGATGCCTCCTGGGCGCCTCCCTGGGGAGGTGTTCCGGGCATGCCCCACTGGGAGGAGGCCCCAGGGAAGACTCATGACACGCTGGAGTGACTATGTCACCTGGCTGGCCTGGGAATGCCTTGGGATCCTCCTGGAAGACCTGGAGGAAGTGTCCGGTGAGAGGGAAGTCTGGGTGTCCCTGCTCGGACTGCAGCCTCCACGACCCAGCCCCGGATAAGCGGAGGACAATGGATGGATGGATATTTAATCAATAGTGTAGAAATGGCAGTAAATGCACCTCAGTAGACATTTGTTTTGTCTGATGGAGCTGATTGTTGAACAAGGAAACTTTGAATGAGAAAAAAACAAACAAACAAACAAACAAACAAGCAAAAAAAAAGAAAATGAGAAAAAAAAATATCCATGATTAATTAATTACTAACATTTTCTATTACTGTTAGGGAAAATGCACAAAATGTGCACTGAGCAGAACAGAGACAGGCCTGTTACAGTCGTAGTCTGAGGTGTCTGTAATGTCATTTTGAGATATCATTTTCAATTTTTTTAACTTAGTCCAGTAATATTTGTTGTTAACTTGCATAAGTAGCATATCACAAGTTACATTTGAGTCAAAAAAGGCTACAAGAACTATACTTCCACTCTCTTTTTGGGATGTTTGATTTGAAAGAGAACATATTTTAAATTGTTTGATTTTGCCTCATTTTTCTCAGATTCTGTGTATTGAGTGTTTTGTTATTTTGGGTGCTTTAACTGTGCTCTCTCTCTCATGCCTCTCACGGCATGAAGAGCTGTTTTCTTTCAGCCTCTGCTGTGCTCTATAATTAAGAAAGTAGCTTAAAAGCAGAGACATGAGGGCAACCATTTACTGCACACCGCTGTCAGAAACTGAGTACAATTAGATGTTAATTATCCTGATCAGACACTGTCGGTAATCAATAAACACATTATTAAACCAGTAATCAAACCAATAGCTCACAGCAGTCAGCATCAGACAACATTATAATAGTCTACTTTAGCAGTTAGTGTTTCTGTGACAAAACATTAAAAAGTAAAACTTATTTTGAATGAAACCAAAGCTCTCTATGCTCTCCAGGGAAATATTTCACCAAGATCCCTTTAAGAAATATGATATATTAACAATTTCTTGTGTCCACTGTAGAAACACAGGAGAAAATGTCAAATGTCAACAGTTTTCTTGCCAATTCTATCCCTTTAATCCATAAAGATAAACTGTATTTCTGTACAAACTGTACATTTTGCAATACTATTTCAGTGGGAGAAGACCGTGGGAATGAGTGGTGAGCCTGTTCAGAAATTAAGATATGTCACTAAAATAAGTGCTGCTTGGTTGATCAGATACACGCTGAATTACACACAGACTCACAGTCATAATACTATTAATCCACTGTCTGTCGTGTGGGTGTGACAGTGTTTGAGGAGGTTTTTTGGCTTCAACTCTCTGGTTTCCTGCTTCCTGTTTGGTGCTGATGAGAGCACACCTACCTGGTACCTTCTTATGATATTAAACATTTCAGCATATCAACTATCAAGACAAGGAAAACTGACTTAAAACAGCTCGGACTGAGTTTTATGCAACAGCAGTGCAACAGTTGAAAACCAACCCAGACTGCAGTAAAGTAGTTCTCCAGCAGTTCACAGACTGTAAGAAACTAGGTGACTTTTCAATTTTCAGTGAATATACTACATATGCAAAGGCCAGAGATAAGGATTTAAAAGTTCGGTGGTTGAAAATAGCAAAGTCTGATCAAGAAGTGGGGAAGCAGAAGTTGTATATTTGCCCCTGGTGCAGCAGCTGCTCTGCTTGCTCCTTGGCTCAGGTGGCACATATGAGTGGCTGTCTTGGGTATTTTCCCTCGTACCAATTCATTTTAAAAGAGCAATGGCCACTTGGTCACACAGCTACTCAGTCACAGACAATGGCGGTGTAGGCAGATAAAAAGTTCTCTTCTTAAATTCTGAAAAATTTCAGGAAAGGAGTGCAGATGCTGGACTGTAAATCAACAGGACAATAATTATATCGTCACAGATCAGGGTTAGATTTCTTATCACTTCACACACATTTCCTAGATATTGTTGTGTATTATTATAGTTTTATGAGTATCCTGTTTGACACTCTCAAGTTGCTGAGGCATATTCCCCTCAAGCTGACAGAAGAGTGACCAGAAGACCTTGTAGAAGTGCAAACTGTTTCAGGCTGTCTGATGGTAGTGAATTGCTTTAGGACCAGTTCATTTTATTCACTTCACTTCAAGGCCATTCTGGAGAGCAGTCAGTCAGCATGGGTCTGCTTTACAAGGAGGGTAAAAATCAACTGTCCTCACTCTTTGAATTGTGTTGGCTGCTGAATCCACTGAAAGCTCTCAGGCAAGTCTATGAGTGAATTAGTAGGACTAGCTGATACCTATTTATTCACTTAGTCAAACTGATACAGCACATGTTCCAGTATCCGTTTGAACCTCACAAGAAAACCTACAGCATTTATGATATGGTGAAATATCTAATAACAACTTACAGTATATTTATGAGTAATACTTTAGATTACAGCCTGCAGCCTTGTGCGTAATTAATCAGGAGTTATGTAAGTATAAAGAAAGCTCAACCTTGACATGTTGGAGAGAATGTGATGAACAGATAGCAAACCACAGTCACATATTTTGGTCATCTAAAGCGATAAATGGCTTCTGGGAAAATTCTATTACATCAAATATCTTTGGTATTTCTTTATATAAAAATCCACTGGTCTTATTAATTAAGAAATTACCAGAAGAGATTGACAAGAAAGATTCTCACGTGTGTTTAATAATTAGCAATGATTAAACAAATTACAAGGAACTGGTTAAAAGATAATTAGCAAATGTCAAACGGAAGGATCATGTGAATGAGATATATAAAATAGAAAAAATAAGTGTGAAAATTAGAAGTCAAGTGCATATCTTTGAAGACAGATGGGAAAAAGGTTGAGATATATAATGGATGATGTTTCCAGTGACCTTCGACCAGATGACAGCTGAAATAATGAGCTATTCACAGTATAGAGGTGGTTTGTTCTGCTCTTCTTTATCATTAACATACATGAATATGTGTGTCCATATTTGAGTACACAAACACTGATGCATGCATGCACGTACAAATAGGTATGTGGGTATTGTGTAGGTATTGTGTGTGTGTGTGTATTCATGTGTACTTATGGTAGCTGGTTGTTGTATAATGTATCCTCCAACTTAAATCTAAATCTACTGTTTTGTTGAATTATATCCTATGAAATAATGGTTAAGTAAGAAGCTACTTTTAAAATTTTTAATTTTTATTTTCATCACTTCCAGTGTTTTGTTGTGTTGCTGTTGTTTTCTTGTGTTTTTGTTTTACTTACTTTTTTCCCTTTCTTTACCCTTTCTTTTTCATTCTTGATATGTGTTAAATAATCTTCAAAAAATAGAAATGAAAAAATAATTTTAAAAAAGTATCACTGTACCGGCACAGTAACTACCAATACTTAGGTGTAGGTACTGAGTAACAAGATGGAATAAGGGAGTAACAATTCAAGATTTTACAAAAAAAAACTGTAGTTATTTTTAACTACTGTGTACCTGTTCTATTATAACAGGGTAAACATTATCTACTGTAACACCATAACTCTGGAGTAATGACACAGTACGTTACATGCTGTAATCTAAAGTATCTAAAGTGTCTAGTGGTTTGTCTGTCTGGAGATTAAGGGGAATTATCATGACATGGTTACAGAGTCTTTGAGCCAACAACTGTTTCCCTAACACTAACCACAGATGGTGTCATGCCTGTTCAAATTTCTGTCTGATCTGGTGGATTCAGACTATAGTTTGGTTGGCAGTTTTGAGTAAAAAGACACTAAATGAAAAGTTTCATTCACCAACAAGAGGGGAAACCAGTTGAAGGCCAGCTGTAAGACAAGCGTTCCACTAAAATAAATAAAAATCATTTTGAAGGATTCAAAATATCCTGAGAGACCCTGAAAACCTTTGCACTTTGTACAAGAACACAAAAAAAGTTTTGATGATTTTTAAGTTTAAGTTGTGTAAAGAGTCACTGTGACTCGACTGTTGTTCAGTATGCCCCACACACAGTGCAGGAAGTAATCCAGACTATTACAATATGTGGTAATGGTCTTATTCTGTTAAAGCTGTTTATTTGAAGCTTTTGATAGTCTATAATTGAGCCTCTCTGCTGCATCTCATAAAAGCCAAACAAAAGATTCGCCTCCCCCTGTGAACAGTATGAAAAACAATCCTTCTTTGCCTGAGCTGTAGCTGGTTATTGAGAAAGAAATGTTATTCCCAATAGTGCTTGTATAGGTGACTGTCTTGTTATCCAAGAAACAATAAGATGTAATCAAGCCTCAATAAGGCTGTAATGAAAAAAACATTTTAAGAAATCTGCTCATTATCAATAAAAACCAAATTCATTAAAAGAAAGGTCTGAGAGGTTATTTTAGGAAGGTGGATTATGATCAAACCTATCAATGACTATTGCCTATATTCAGTATGTTAAAGGGATAATTCACCCAAAAATGAAAATTAAGTCATAATCTACTCACCCTCATGCCAAATGAGGGTCGGGTTTATTTTGTTAGTCCAGCAAATACTGCTGGAGTTTCACAGGAAAACTGTTGCAGAATTACCAAACAATGGAAGTGAATGGTGACCAGTTTTTCAAACGTAACTAATAACTGAAAAAATCAAACAAACAATCAAATTCTTCCATGCTGATAATCCAAGTCTCCTCAAGCCCCAACATGCCTTTTGCACACTGTCACAACACACCCACTCAGTTCAGACAGTGTGTATGTGCATGTGAACGTGGCTCCAAGCTAAGGATCTACAGTGAAGATTCAGGCTAAAAACATGGTCTAATTAACATTTTTTTAGTCAACTTGTGGCATGTGGGGATTTCAGGAAACTTGGATTACACCAGACGAGCAATGTGGAGGCATTTTATGCTTTTTTCCAGTGGTTTTTATATTTGAAAACTGGTCACCATTCACTTCCATTGTTTGCGGGTGTTTTGTGAACTAAAAAACTAAACCTGACCTTAAATCGGTGTGAGGGTGAGTAGATAATGATTTGGGTGAACTATCCCTTGAAGGAAAAGCCCCATAGATATTTTTTCTGATAGAGATGGAAACACAAAATTTGCTGTGGAAACTGTCAAGACATGTGTCTACACATGATAAAATCAAAATTTATAATTTCTCATATTTATTCTTTATCATGTCTCAAACAGTGGGTAAAGTTGATTTTCATTTAAAATATATAAAAATAGGTTTAACATTAATTTGACATGCTAAATATCAGATATACCCTGAATAAAAAGCAGTTTTACTTCATAAAAATGTAAGTTGTTTTGTATCAATGGTATCAGGCCATATCTATATCATACCATGTTTAGTCATTGGTCACATGGGAGTGGACATGGGAAGAGGCCTTTTTGTAGACTTTGCAGATTTTCTACTTAAACTCCACATTAATGGATTACATGACTTACATAAACAGCTTTTGTTCACACAGGTGTCTGAACTGTGAATTCTTCCTGGTCTGGTAACCGCCAATTAAATGACTGACTCGACAGACTTTGGCTGCAGCTAGCAACATGCAGTATGAACACGAGGCAAGTTTTTTTTATGGCCCTGAAACTTAATGTTGGATTTCTGCAGATATGATTCTGATTCCATCAATTATTTACCTAAATATTTAATATTAAATATGTATCTGACACTGAAACAACACACTTGATTCATACACTGTAGGCCTTGAATAAAAACTGTTATCTATAAGCTTAAATTGTTGATCTGATATAATTGATAATTCAACTGTGACTAAAATTGACCATAACTGACATGACACATTCAGCTAGAGAGAAGACATATCACTTTGTTGGAGGTGTTGGAACTACAAAATACAGAGCCCATTCATGGTTGTTCAGTGGTGACACTTAGAGGGGCCTAAAATCACCCTGAAATCAAAATGACAAACTTTTCCTCTGGTCAGTAGTGCTGTTTATTCTATTCATATAACTGAATATTCTGTGTGTGTTGAAAAATCAGTTTGTTAAAAACATTTTGTTAAACACGTTGGCACTGGCTGGCAACTTTTTTTTATAAACGCTGGTGGAAAAAGAGTTTATTAATAACTACAAAAAAGATAAAAAATAGTGGACATTAGAAATTCGATTATTTTATCACACATACTAAAGGTCCCTGATCAAAAGTTGTAAACAATTCAGGTTTAAGCTGCATGGAGTAAAGGATTTGTTAAGAGGAGGGCTAGATAAAGCATTTTAAAGGCACAACCTGTGATCCAAATGTAAACAAAAAGGTAGCCCCGCCTTCTAAAAAATAAAACCACTGACTATCCCAGGCAGTGTCTTTTGCTTGATGCTGTTCAAGGTTTGTTTACATCAGAAATGTGCAAACATGGCGGTAAAATTGATTTATTCTGTTTTATGATTGGCACATTTTTTCATCTCTGCCTCAAACTCATCAACAAACAAACAAAATTTATGGTCCAAAAAGGACGGGTTGGGGCTTTAAATTTTAACTTTTTATTAATGCACTTTGTCCCTGAGTTGTTGAATCTGCCATCATTTATTTTCTATGACTGAACTGTTTTCTATAATTGTGCCTTCCTGTCTCTTGAATAAGACACTTTTTGTAATATTGTGTTATCACAGTCTGTGCGGCTGTTGACAAAAACAGGCCGTTATGTGTGGTGGCCTTTAGGCAGATGTAGGTGCTCAGGGCTTTAAACATTTGCCTTCCTGCTCCACCGTCATTAATAATTCACACTAACTAAATCCTGTTGACAGCCAAGTGTCTTCCTCCACAAAGGGAAAGCTCGCTTCCACAAGCACTCTCTCTGAGTGGGAATAAATGAGATAAACAGATGAAAATGAGTTGGCAGAGGAAAATGAAGAGAAAAAAAAAACAAGGGGAGAGGAAGATAAACCAGAGACAAAGACCAGCAGCAGAGTGAGGAGCTCTGCCGGACGAGTAAGGGTCCCTTTGGGACAGTAGTAGGAGAGAATGATGGTGGTTGTTACATACTTTGGTATTGGTCGGTGTTTCCTGTTTCCCAGATGTCTTCAGGCAGTCGGGCCCAGCAACAGTGAGAGGACAATGACGGCCTGGAACGGATGCAGCAGCAGGCGTGGAATGGATAACCACTAAATATATTAGGTTTAATTAGGACTTTCAGAGCTCCCTTCTGTGATTAAACTTTTAGATTCCCTCTTCATCAATTTGACTTTTAAATTTCTTTCATTGTTGATATGCATTCTTTTTAGTTATTGGTCTTTTATCTATGCTAACTGCCTGTTTTAATCTCAGTCTACTTTATTTGTTATTTAATGTTGAGAAATACTGGTCATTTTGTTTGGTTTTATATTTTAAGCTATTATTGATAATCGGTGCTCAATCTACCATAACTGCTGTGACCTGGACAACCCAATGCTGATCTTCAAAATTTCAAAAGAACCTGCATATAAGTGTAGGCTATAAGCTACATATCTGGACTCCTTAAAGGGACATTTCACCCAAAAATGAAATCTTTTATCTACTCACTGTCATACTGTTTGATGTTTGGGTTTATTTTGTTAGTCTGCAAAATACTGCTGGAATTTCACAGGAAAACAGTGTTGCAGAATCTCCCAAACAACACAAGTGAGGGGTGACCAGTTTTCAAACTGGAACTGGAAAAAAAAAGAATATAAAATGCCTCCATACTGCTCATCTGATCTACACCCAGTTCAGACAGTGTGCATGTGCATGTAAATGTGGATTCAAGCTAAGGATAATGACAAGGGGATAATGACTGAATTTTCATTTTTGGGTGAACTATCCCTTTAACCAGGTGGCATTGTCTCCAACATTTGAGTTTAAAGTTTTATTCAGTATTTATTTGTGTCCCACCCAAATCCACCCATTTTCTCCCTTTTGGCCCTGGTGTGGCATTTGGCGTTGTTGGCAGGATTGGGCTTGAAAGCAGCTCTGAAGCAGCATAAAAATTGGAAAGAGTATTTTCAGAGGCTCATAGGTTCCCAAGAATTCGCTGAGGCTGAGACGGCTGATACTGTAAATGCCAAATTGGAGTTACGAAACCAAGTCCAGATTTTTGTTTTTTGTTTTTCTGTAGACAGTCCATGGAAATAGAACCCCCAGCCCAAATTTAAGGTTGCATTTTTTGGCTGTGCACAGAAACCAAGGGAGACAGTGCCCTCATCTATATAAAGGTTGGGAGAGCTATATCACAGGTTGCTACAGCATGACCCAGACGATGCCCCCTCCGATGCTGCCCTACGGGACCAGCTGTGTGAAGGTCCTCTCAGGCATAGAAAGTCTATGCTAGATGACACCTGGATGAACATGTTTCTGCAGTACACCAGGAAGCACTCCTGCCGGATGCAGACCATAGGGGTGTACGACAAGCAGAGGTAACCTGTCATGCAGTTAATCCCACACCTAGGGCTGGGTACCATTCACATTTGAACCAGTGCAGATCCTGGACTTGAAATTTGGTACCACTACCAAAAAAAAAAGTATTCTGTACTTTATTCTATCAACAAAAATGCAATTTCAGTCATTCATCTCAACAGTTATTTAGAGTATTTTATATACCAAACAAAAATAAAATCCAAACCCATGCTGTTGGTCAAACACTCAGTGATACATCATCAAAATAAAAGGGGACAAAAGGAAAGAAGAAAAAAAATAGAAAATAAGGAAGAGTTTTCAGTAGTATTGGATTTCATTCTAGTGTTGGTGAGTCATACCTGTACATGGTTCTTTAGATAAGATGTGGAGTTCATGGATGATGACAGCATTTTCTCAGCTGAAGGCAGAACTGTCACTGTACTGTGATCTTGTTCACCTTTTCTTACAAGTGAAGCATTTTTGACACTAGAGGACATGATAATAAATTGACATTAACAGTTAGCTACAGTTTCACCAGAGTGTTGTTATGAGACTTGTGAAGTGTAGTAATGTGTGCACAATGCACATGGTCTATTTTAAAACATATTTAGGGTCCCAGCACCGAATGGATTTTCTCTTTTCATCCCCCTTAGTTGCACTTTTGATGGGCTAAATGTGCTCGAGGGCACATGAAACTTGGCACACACGTTAGTCATGGTCAGATGGCTTCACACGCCCTCTAAACAGCAACCTCCGCAGCACGTTCCACCGACATGTATGAAAATCAAAAACAGACTTGTATCATGTTCAAATGCACAAAAAAGTCTGTACAGGATGTTGCCTTTTTGAATTTAGTGGTCAATTTTGGCCTTTTTCATACATTGTATTTTAACAAAGTCCTCCTACAGAATCACAATGAATTCAAAAGCAGTGTGTCCCATCTAGACTAGTTTGTCAAGTTATTAAAAGATTTAGCTAACACTGAAGGGCGTGGCCATGGCGTGGCGTTGAATTGATTGATTGATTACTTATCTCACCACAAAATACTTAATTGCTGTAACTTTAGTATAAATGATCCAAAATACACAAAACTTCTCATTTGATGAGAGTCCCAGCCTGAACACATCTACATGACAATATTCAGTCAGTCATAGCACCACCTAGTGGCAACAAGAAATACATGTTTTGGGCTCCTTCTAGCAGGTCAACCATCTCCAACTCAAATCTGGTCAGAAACTTAAGACCTTGGTAATGGTATATTGTGGAGATTGCGATGTATCGTCAAACCGCGGTGCCACACTTATGTTTTGCCAAAACACAGGAAGCTGTATTAACTTTAGTGTACATGGTCAAATGTCCCTAAAACTTTACATGGTTGATAACAGTGTTGTTTTTGTTAATGATGACAATGATGAAATAATTTCGTTAACGCACCTTTTTTCATGACTAAAACGAGACGGTGACAAACTAAACATAGCTCTTTGATGACGAAAATATGACAAGACTTATCTGTTTTTTTCGTTGACGAGAGGAGATGAGACGAAAATGTTAGTGGGTTGGCTATGGTACTATGAAAATGAAAATGCATGGCATTTCCTCCAACTGTGCATGCAATCTGTCTGCCAAATAATAAAATATCAGCAATGCACCTGCATCCTGTCCTTGTCTGGTCACACCCACCACCAGGCACTCATGGGCTTGCACAGTGCACACCGGGGCAGTCACACACACAGCTCATGGACCATGGCGGCAACATCAGCACAAGGGCTTGGTGGGCGGAAAAGACGAAGGGATTTATGGGTATACTTAAGACATAATCAAGCAGAAAATGAAACGGATTGCCTTCTAGTGGGAGACAGAGGTACAGGCTGTGGCTACAAACTACGTGGCAAGAACACGACCAACTTCAAGAGGCATTTAAAGGCTCACCATGCTACTATTTCTGCGACGGTAAGTTAACATTATCATGTATACATTTGCTAGCTTTGGTTAAACTGTTGGTTTGGTCAACAGTTGGTCTGTGATGAATTTTGTATGAAATTTTCCAGAACACCATGATCTGGCTATACATACATACATACATACATACATACATACATACATACATACATACATGCATACATACATACATACATACATGCATACATGCATACATACATACATACATACATACATACATACATACATACATACGTATGTATGTATGTATGTATGTATATATATATATATATATATATATATATATATATACACATATATATATATATACACACATATATATGTATATATATATTATTGGCCAATATTTTACTGTTGTGAATTCACCTGTAGGCATTTACTAGAGGTCTACTTTGTATACAGAGTAATTATATCACCTCTTTGTTTTTTCCTTATCCAGATCCCAGAGACCACATGTCCTAAAGCACAACCTGGGGTCCAAAGAACAGGGCAGAGTCATCTATCCCAGCAGCCTTCGCAGCAGGATCCAAATATAGGTCAGACTCGCAGGAACAGTGTGCTAAAGACCAGGCAATCGCTCTCTGGATTGGGCGCACTGGTCTTCCTGCTTGCACAGATGAGGATGAAGATTTCATCCTCATGATTGAGGCCTTTGACACAAGGCTGACCATACCCAAAAGAACGAAAATCAACAACTTGATTGACAAGCTTTACAATGACAAAAAACAAAAAAAAATTTTACAGAGGGACTTGTCAGAGCATGCAAAAAATAACAATTGGCCTTCGCAAATGGACCAAAAACGGACTCACAGCGTCATTTCTGGCAATTAGTGCATGCTATTTTTGCACTGAGGAAAACAAAGCAGAGCACATACTGCTGAGACTTGACCAGATCCCTCACCCACACACTCCAGAGTGTATAAAAACTTGCACTGAACAATGCACAGAGGACTGGGGAATACCACAAGACAAAAGTCTGACAGTCATCACTGATAATGGAAGCAACATGGTTGCAGCATTCAAAACAAATGAACAGGTTGAACCCAGCAGCTCTGAGGACGGCGAGGAGGATGAATCCATGGAGAGTGACAACGAAGACCATGAGGTGGTTGGAGATAACCAAAGGTAAATGATTTCAGTTTAGCAGATTAGATTATGTCAGCTGAGCTAGGCTTGGTTACATTCACTTTTAGCAATGAAGATGTGTGTGCATGTGAATGCTTTGTTTATTGTATTGCATGGTGTTGCTCATGGTAATTATGCTTACTCTAGAAAGTTAATTAAAGCAACACTTACCTTTCTTGCATTTCACACAGCACTTTGAAAAAATTTGAACATTAATAACTCCACCTCCCTCCATAGTCCTGCTCCCCCTCCTCCCTGGTGGAATTCTCTTAGATTTTAATGTGCCATCAGCTAATAAATAGCATTTTAACCTAAACAAAGAAAAGCGTAAAATTTCCAGAAAAGTAAGTGATGCTTTTAAGAATTTCTTTTTCTGTTTTTGAGTCATAGGTACTAGGACACCCTGCATTGTACACACACTGCAACTTGTGGTGAACATGATTCACAAAGAGGCAAGTGTGAAACGATTATTGGACAGAGTTAGAGTGCTTATCAAGCTCGTCCGCAAGTCGTCAGTGGCAACTGAGCAGCTGCTGCAGCTGTGTCAACTTATTCTGGTCAAAGACTGCCCCACTAGATGGTCCAGCACATATCTGATGATATCATGGCTTCTCCAAATTAAGGACTCAGTAGTTCAGGTCGCTGATGGGATGAGCTGGGACTATCTACTGCCAAGTGAGTGGCAGAGGCTGACTGCTCTAAGAGATTTGCTCCTCCCCTTTGCTGAGCACACCCAGGTGCTCCAGAGCGACACACAGTCTTAATCCATTGTGGTACCTGCCCTCCTGGACCTGCGTGGTCACCTGTCCCACTTCCCCTATGCTCAGGGTTCGAGCTTCAATGACCTAGCTTCCCTGGCAAAGAAGATGAATGCAAACATGTAACAGTGGTTCAGCTGCTTTCTGACTCCAAGTTTTCACCCCTCACTGCTGCTGCATGCTTACTTGACCCGACAGTTGCCCCTGAAGCACTCCTTGAAAACGATGATGAACAAATTCAGGAGCTTCGAAACAAAGCAGAAGATTATATTGCTCAGTCGGTGCCATGAGTAATATGGGAGGAGGAGGCTGAAGATGAGGAGCCAGAGTCGGAAGAAGAAGAAACAAAAGAGGAACCACAGAGAAAGTGGCACAGATTCAGATTCTTGTCAAAAGCAGGCCGGCCATCCAGGCTTAGCCTCTCAAAGCCGTGTGTCAGGCAGGAAATACAGAAATTCAAGGAACAGCTATCACAACTCATAAAAGAAGAGGATCCAGAGATTGCCCTTGACTTTTGGGTTGCACAGGGAGATTCTGTTTATCCAAGCCTGAAACCTATTGCCTTAGATCATCTGGCCATGCCAGCATCTCAAGCATTTACTGAGCGAGTCTTTAGCGTTACAGGTGACCTCAGTCATGGCCATCGAAATAGAGCAAGAGTAATCCTAGAGAGAAGTGCTTTCCTCAAACTGAACCGCTAACAGCAAGTTGTTACTGCTGTTATCACTGATATCCAACTGTGTGTGACTGTTTGTACTTACTGTGAAATTGCACTAGAAGCCCCCCTCTGATTGGTGTAGAATGTTTTGTTTATTTTTGCCTTAACTATCAAATACACTGTTTATAGTGTTTACAAAATTCAGGGGTTGTTTTATTTTACAGACATATGCACTTTTGTTTTAATTTGTATGGAGAAAGTTGAGGTAAGGAATACTTACAAAGTCTATCAAACTCAAGTTAGGTTAAGTTAGTTTGTTTCATACCATTCAAGTATGTATAATAATTCATATAGACTGGGGTTGTATCAGCTAATGTCTGTTCATAATGTAACTGTTCATAATAGTCAGATCATATGCATATTCTCAATTGCAGTGGCAGACAAGGTCAAGTTGAGCATCTTTGTTCCTCATCTATTGCTCATATTTTGTGCATGTGTATTAATTGCACTTTAATAGGTTCTCAGAAATAAAGCCACAAAGAAAGATATTTTGTTTCTTGACTGTCTTGGAGTGAAGAACATTGATTCCACTCATTGTTACCACTTTATCTGTGTTTAAAGCACTATTCCTAGAAGATCAGCAAGTACAGCATGACAGAATTGCAGCTTCATGGATGGAAAAGTCTAGGCTAGTGCTATCAAACTGGTAAGGAATCTGGTTATTATACAAAAGTGATAAGAGAGTTAACTGTTGCTTTATGAATTGCAACACAACCTGTCAACCTCAATTACAATTTCCTATATCTGTATTGGCCTAATTGAATGTTTTAAAGTCATTATTTTTTCGACCAAAATTAATGACCAAAACTGGACTAAAACCCTTTTAGTTTACGTCGACTAAAACTAGACTAAAACTATCAAGGCATGGCAAGAAATGGCTAAAATGTGACTAAAACTAATAAGCATTTCGTCCAAAAGACTAAGACTAAAACTAAATCAAAAATGGCCGCCAAAAACAACACTGGTTGACAACAGTCCAGGCCTGAACATATGACATGACTTGCATCAATGGGCGTAACCAAGTGGCTTGGTTACACCCTTTAATCAGCAGGGCTAAACAACTTCACCATATTTTATATTGAGTCAATACAAAAGTAATCAAATGACATTACTTTAATACTGTGATAATTGAATTAGGTTACTGCATTTTTAACAGATTAGTAACTCAAATACATTTTTAAAGTAACCCTCCCAAAACCTGTAGATGCGACTGCAGAAAGAAAACAGTTCCTACATGAAACTGGACAAAGAGACATTGCTGTTAAACTTTTTTTTTTTTTTTTTAACCACAATTCGAATGTCATTTAGTTCCATTATAATCGAGAGAAGACAGATATTTTCAAAACTCTGCAACTCACTAAAACTGTCTGGATAAACAGATAAGAGGAAAAAATGGATTTAGAGATAATGCCCCTTCAAACGGATGCAGAGAATATTTTTGCTGCTCTGTACGAGTGATGTCTTTTAAAAGAGTGCTAAATGTTTGATGACCACAGCCACACATGCCAACAGCCACGATAGCAGCCACACATGCTAACAGCCATTCACACTCACCTGCACAGGTTCATTTCATCTGCAGTCAACCACATCCACACAATTCACACAACTCACACTGTGGGGTTAAATCAGCTCTTTTCTCTTATATTAATCATGTGTTTCTTTGTCTTTGACTTACTGTGGTTGTTGGGGATGGTTCACTTCCTGGTTGAGCAAAAGGTGTGTCTGAGGGGTGGAGCCGCTTAAATCTGAAATCCAGCTCATCGGACCAAACCAAACCCCAAGTCAGAGGGGGGGGGGTCAGGCTTTAGTTAGTTTTTGCCTTGTATTATTTGTAGCTGGTGTCCATCTTGTTTTCCCCTTGTGTGTTATTTGGTTTGACTTGGTCACTATATATGTTCACTGCTGCCTCCACAACAGTTTTTACCCTGGCTGTTTCCCTCAGTGACAGTCGATTTCTATATACTGGAAAAAATGAAGGCACATAAAGGGTTTGGATACATTGGAATGTTGGTCAAAGACAGATTACAAACAGTATATAATTCATATATCCAAGTTTTCACTGATGGCGCATACAGGGAACACTGGGTTTGCTTTTAGTATACCAGATTTACAAGTTTCTGTGAAAAGAAGAACATCAGATCATTTGTCGGTGTATACAGTTAAAATGTTGGCAATTGCAGCAGCAGTACAGCAGATAGAGGAATTACAAATTATTAAGGTCATTCTTTGTTGAGATTCATGTTCCACACTGGCGTCATTGCAATCATTTACATCCCACAGCAGACAAGATATAGTCAATGAAATATATGAAACCTTGTTCAGAATCAAGAATATGAATATTGTGTTAAACTTTATGTGGATCCCAGCTCATGGGGGATAAAAGGAAATGAATTTGTTGACACATTAGCAAAAAAGGCTCTAGTAAATGAAGAGATTATGGACATCAAACTCAGTAAATCAGAGGCAAAAGCAACAGTCAAAAGAAATATTATTAAAGAATGGCAGCATACCTGGGATACTGGAAAAACAGGAAGGCATCTTTATTCAATACAACAAGAAGTGTGTACATCGAGGACAGTGAAAAGAAGCATCAGAGAGGAGAATGTTATAACAAGGCTGAAGGTTGGACATACAAAACTCAATAAAACACTTTATTTAATAAGCAAACATCCTTCAGGACTGTGTGAATATTGTCAGAAACAGGAATCAATAGAACATGTAATTCTTCACTGCCTAAAGTATTCCAGAGAGGCATGAAACAGGAATAGGAGAGCTAAGCCTAAAAAATATATTTGCCTTTGGCTTAGGGGGTTTAATCCGTTTTGTGAAAGAAATTTATCTGATTAAAAGAATCTAGTGTTTGTTTGTTTTTTTTATTGTTTTTTCCTTCTTCTACCTCTGGTCCACACTCCAACATAGTAGGTGACAGTAACGCACCTAAAAGCTGGTTGCCATCCACCATGAAACGAAAAGAAGAAGAAGAACACAACAGTTTTTCCCTCCTCAGCCACAGAGACAGCTGCTCCATGAAAGGGGCTTTGTATGGACTCACAGGTATGTTCAAGAATTAATTAATTAATTGTAAGAAATGTTAGTGTTAGAGGAGACAAGTGGAGGATAACCTCTTTTACTTTTGTAGTTTTCCCAAATGTTAGTGGTTTTCTGGCCTGAACTCGTGTGTATTTAAAGCTTTTGTCTAGCCTGCCTAAGACAGACTTCATACTCTAATGTCTAGTGTCATTTACTTTATTTGAAGTGTAGTTTAAGTGTCTCATGTTTATCTTGGACAATCTAAAATGACATGTTCCACCATTTCCTGTAGTCCACAATGTCCACATCACCTGTAGCAGGTTTATACATTAATATCCTGTTGAAACCAGTTAGAACAACTGTCCTCCTTTCTACTTCTACTGATTTCTCTGGTTTATCCTACTTACCTTTGAATGCTGTAGTAACTTGGGTAGACCGAGGTAAATGTGAGAGGCAGATTCTGCAAATTTAACTGTTTTTAAAAATGCTGCTGTAAACATAAAATTGTTAATAGTTAACTCTAAACATTGTAAATTTATCTTTAGCAAATTAACCCAAACTTATAAAACCACTTATGAGCCTTGAATCATGCATAATTAAATAAAATTGAGGGGAAATGGGAAAAAAAAAAAAATCAGATTAAAACCTTCACATAACAATTGGAATATAACCATAGCCAAGATTATTTGCATAAGTATCTTTCACTGACATCAGAAATATCACCTAACTTGTGTCAGTTGCTGTAAAAGAGGTCTGAAAGATTCTGGAGTGAAGAACTGAACCATGTTGGAAGTAGCCAATCAACTAACTTGAGGGCGCCTCCTGAGGTAGCTGCTGGGGGGTTAGGGTTAGGACTAGATTTAGATTTAGCCATTGGTACTGTGGTGTTATTAATGTTTCGCCATGAAACAGAAAGTTGTGATAACTTTGTGCTTCATGGTTGAATCTGCCCCAAACATAACATGTTTGATAAGACACCCGGCCTAAACCCATCTATGGGGCAATATTTAGTCAGTGTTGCAAAATGCCTCCTACACACCCCCTACAATATTTCAATGAAGCAGCCCCCACAGTACATTTCATCAACATGTACAAAGATCAGGAGACATATGTATCATGTCCAGGCCTCTTGGAGCCACAGCCTAAACCCAGCAGGAAGTCGGCCAATTTTGAATTTCATGAAATATTTTGGTGCTTTCCATGTGTTTTATTTTAACAAACTCCTCCTTGAGAATTGATCAGACTGACTTCAAGATTGGTGTGTGCCATCTAGATGAGTCTTGACATCTCGCCATGAAACAGGAAGTTACTGTAATTCAAGTATTAAGGATTCAGTCAGCCCCTTGACATGTTTGATAAGAGTCCCTTCATGATCACATTAACATCCCAATCAGGAGTTAAACTCATTGCACCACCTACTGGCAACAGGAAACAAGCCTCCATTATTATTATTATTATCAAGGCCATTATTTGATTTACATGAAATTTCCAGTGTTGTACTGGAACATAATAATCAGTGGCTGTTCTGTAGTGCCACCTAGTGGAGACAGGAAGTGGCATCAAACTCCTTCCAGCAGTGTCAAAACATGTGACAATTCAGAGCTTTGTTGACTGGTCTGGTCCTGTGATGGGGTCGCAGCCGGCGCACATCCCAATAGGTGCAAGGGCCTGTTCAATGCTGCTTGCAGCTTCAGGTTAAAAATTGTAATCCTGCTAAACAAACCTCATTTTTACTAAATCTATCTGTAAATACAGATGTAACTTACATGCAGCGGCTTCCACTCTAAAGCTTCTAGACTCTGTATACATGTGCATCAGATGATAGAGCCACAAGTTACTGTATTAACTGCATTAATAATCAGAGGTGTTTGATTAAATGGTGCTTTGTGCTCATTAACTAGTTAATTAAAGAGCTTGGTGGGCTCACCCAGTAACACATAAGAGCAGTAATACACACTCCAGCCCACATGTAAATTAAATCCTAAGAATAATATAGCACATGCTATCACTTTATTTTCTTTTCCTGTCAAATGCCAGTTCTATTTATTAGTCTATGACTATTTTATAACTGCATTTTTTCCTGCTTTGCCTCAGGATTAGGGAGTTGCTGCACCCCAACATCAATTTTTTGGGAGGTATAAAACCCAGTTCCCCTCACCATAGATGGTGCCTGTTTTTAGATAAAACATAATTAGAGATTGTCCGAATTATATCAATTCACTACTGGAGCGAACATCTGGACTTTATGGTACATGATCCAATGATCTGCTTAGACTTAAAGTACCTAGAGTTTGTACTGAACTTGCGAAATCTGCTTTTAGCTTCTGTGCTCCTGATATGTGGAACAGCATACACAAAACTCTAAAACTCATTACTTTGATATCCTTTGGTCAGTTTAAATCCTTAATCACCAATCATAGTCTGTAGCTGTTTTAATAAATTGCACAGATTGTATTATATTTGCATTTATTGTAATTATATGTATGTATGTATGTATGTACACTCAATTAATTTTGAGTTGAAATAAAAATTGGATGAATGAATCTGATTACATCTTTTTTCCTGTAATGTGATGGAATACATTTTTTTTTTTTTTTGGGGGGGGGGGTATCCGGATTATATAATCCTGTTTCATGTAATCAGTCCCCAAACATTTGCCACCCGCTTAGATCAGAACTTATTATCCCAGCTTCCTGCAAACTCCAAGCTTTGTTGCTCAGTAATGGTCATACTACACCCAGTAACAACAGAATAAATACCCAGTAGTTCAAAAACAAATACAGCTCCCTGATTGCTATCTCCTTATTCATTAATGTCACATCTTGCTCCCCAGTACCTGCATGTATGTCTCAGTAATTACTTAACTGGTACACACTTAGCACCAATAATTACACTGTGAATTGTGAAGAATTGTGATAACAGGTACAGTATAAATAACTCCCTTTCTCACAGGTCAAGTTTTCTGATAGCTGCGTAATGTGTAGGTAAGCAGAGTGCCTGTTTCCAAGAGACAGGGTTCTAAATGAGGCACACACCTGTCTGTCATAGTGACAGTGCGATGGAGTGGTGAATGGAGTGGTGTTGCCCCCTCCCAGGCTTTGAGCAGATAACGTGGGCTGGTGTTGGATGTACCTGCCGTTATGCGCCCTCCCTCCATAAATTATACATAGGTGTCATTGTATCTGCAGAAAGGCAACCTCGCTTGCACCATGCTGAGGCTGCTGGATACCTGCTGCCAGGGGAAAGCAAAGGTGGAGGTGGACGGAAACCTGGATGATGCACCAAGTGGAGAGAACACAAAGGGGGCAAATATGGCACCCAAGGTGGGCGGCTGTGGAAGCTGCAGGAGAAGAGGGAAGGATGCATACTGAGCTACAAAATCCATGTAAATGAAAGCATGAGAGGGCAATAGATGACCTTAGTGGCAGAATTGAGAGGATTAGTCATGGGGAAGTAAATAATGCAACTATAGCTAGCTAGCCTGAAGGCAAATGCAATTCTTTCCTTCTCTTTTATTTTTCATTTGTGTAAGTTTAGGTTTGTTCTCAAATTTCTTAGGTGGTTTTGTGGCACATCAGGGTTCCCTATGTTGTGGGGTTGCCAATGTATATTGGTGTTTCTTAAAGTGGTGCTGCACTTAGTATTCAGTATTGCACCTCCATAAATTTGAGGCACTCACAAGAGACAAATTTTAAAAAATTCAAAAACATTTAAGTGATTAGAACTGGAGAACCAGAAGCTGAGCTGTCGTAACCTTTATTCCCTAAACTGGGTCAAGCTCCAAAAATACTGGAACCTACAATTCCCATAATGGAACCTGATAACTTTTCTTAGACCCCCTGCCTGGGAAAATGCTTGAGTCAATCATAAATATAAAATATATGGTTTCTGCACATGTATGTAGACAGACAGTATGAAGGAACCAGGCCAAGAATTGATGTATATATAAAAACCACCAATGTGAGAGCCTGCATCCATTTAGCAGTGGCATACAGAGTACAGTATGCAATTTCCACAGCTAGTAATAAAACACAAAACACAGTGGTACACAGTGTCTAACTTTAGGTAATAGTAAAAAAGCAAATCACCATAATCCAGCAGAGGTGAAAGTTGCAGATATCAAATGTTTCCTTGCCTGGAGGGAGAATCTGGATTTGTTCCTAAACAAGAAACCCAATCTAACATTTAGCTTGGAGACGAGGCTTTCAGTGTGTGGTTTGAAAGACAAGTTCTGATCAAAGGTGATGCCTAATACTTGTAAGTTGTCACTATTTCACTTTCAACCCCTTGGGATGATTAGATGTTAACTCTTTGCCATTTGAAAATAACATGAATTTGGATTTTTCTGCATTTAACACCAGCTTGAGTTAAGTGGGTCTGGACAACATCAAAGGCAGACTGCAGGTAATCCAGAGCTTTTACTACTGAATGTGATGAACAATAGATAATGGTATCATCTGCATAGAAATAGTTTTGATAAATTGTCACAAAGATTGTTTACATAAATAGAAAACAATAATGGTCCCAGTATGGGACCCTGGCCTTTTAACACAAATGGTGGTGGTGCTCAAAGCACTAAAAAAATACATCTGAAAAATTTAAAACCTATGTCTCTCTCCAAAAAGCATGACCCCATTGCTCAAGATAATCAACAGTAGAAAGAAAGTAGTTCCGGTAGAAGAATGTGGTCTTACATGATATTTTAGGCAATCAGGTCATGACATTGCTGTTGGATTTTTCAAATATTCAAGTCACGTGCCATCTAGTTCCATTATATCAGAGACACAGCAGATGTCACTACAGCCGATATCTCTAAAAGTCTGCAAGTCACACCCAAAACGTAGTGACGCCTGCAAGCTAGTTCAGTCAATGCAAGCTGCACCTCTATTCACGCACCTCGCAATCTGCAGTGCACGCCAAACGCACCCTTCAAATCCGGCGGTCTGTTTAACATGCTAAAACCTCCCATCTCTCCCTGTGCTCGTCACTGCCTTGCATCAGCATCACTGCCTGTTCTTTCAGCCCTGCTACCATCCCAGCATCCACCTGCAGGTTCCGACAGAGGGGGTCCAAGATATTTGTTCATCACTCCTCAATATCTCTATGTAAACATGAAGTCAGAGCCTAGACGCCGATCTCTAACCACATTCTGCTGCTGCAATAAACACTCTAAAACATGACTTGTCTGACTGAACAATATAGATGGATAAATAGCACTAAAGGCCAGGGTAAAGTATGTGTTTTTGATATTGGGGTGAATGGTGAATTGTTTACTTTATGAAGTGTAAGGGTGTTGTTGCCTGAATGCATTTTATTTGAATATGGACTAAAGGGAGAGCCAAGGCAACAACTAATGGGGTTTGTAATAAACAATCAAAAGCGAGCAATACTCAGACTGAATTTTTATTTTTAGGGGGGAATAGCCTTTTAAAGCATCCTAAAAACCAGAATGGTGATGTAGGAGGAGGGTTAGAAGCTCCTCAGGAGACTTCATAATTGGAAGTCGATCAGCTCAGACCTGCTGGAGGTTTGCTGCTAGCTGCCCAGTAACCATGGGCCTAGCCTAACTTTTCAGTTGTAAACTACAAACCAAACATAAACTGGGTGAAGATTACTCTTTCCTTGGTGTGTTCTCCCTCCACCGCTCAGTCAGTCCTTAACACCATCCATGAAAAGGTGCAGTAACACAGCATAGAGGTGCTGAGAAGTCCTCCTGCTATGAGAACAAAGCTACCATTAGCTGGAGCATGATTAAGAGTTGGTGCTTCCACTCCACAGGACTCTAATTAACACTGTGGGGGTAAATTCTATGGTGCTACTACTCAAAGTGACATGCGTGTGCGCTCATAGACTTGTCACAGTCTTTCTGAGTAAATCAAGACTTGGTCATGTGATCATGTTTAGCTGGTTATAGGCATTTACAGGACTGTCTTGCAAGTGGATCAGTCAAAAGGAGGTCTTATGTTGTTGTCTGGTCTCTACTGGCCTGAGAGAAGCCAAGATGTCACAAATTCTTTTCAGAAGGTACAGAGACATGTGATGGGTTTGGAGGGCAGATTTCCTGTGACTGGGCTGACGCAAAGCACTACCCTGACTGTTAAAAGCTTCTCTGAGGCTTGAAATCGTTGGCTGGCACTGGGGAAGGCATTTAACTCCTCAGGACCTGGCACCTCCTTTCTTCTGTTCTGGGAACTGTGGCTGTGTGCATTTGCACATGAAAACTCACATCTGCATGCATGTACAAAAAAACAAAACAAAAAAAAAAAACAGCAAGACGTGTGTGTGTGTGTGGGGGGGGGGGGGGGTTGGGGTTGTCATGATAAGAGCAATAATTGGAAGTGTTGAAGGGGCTTGTTGCTACTGACGCATATAAACACTATGAGTCATAATGTCATGTGCCATAAATAACACCTGTTAACTGGGAAACCTTTAATTAATGCTAATGTACTAATGTTACTCGTATTAATGGAGACTTTGAGGTCCAGATTTACAGGGATGTTTTTTTGCAAGAATACGGCAGAAATTGAATATAATATTTATCAGTATCTTTTAATTATAATCACCTGAAAATAAGAATTGTGCTTTTGTAGCCGTAGCATGAGCCCTTTATATCTACAGAGGGAGTAGGCTGTCCTTCACAGAGGCCACCATGCTGTACCACCATGTTTCAACAGTAGCCCAGAATGGACAAACCAAACACTGCAGATACACTCGAGATACACTATATGGCAGGGGTCTGCAACCTGCAGCACTGGAGCAGCATGCGGTTATTTAGCCCCTCTCAAGTGGCTCCCTGTGACATTGGCAAAAAAATTATATGGAAACAAACTTTTTTTTTTTTTTTTTTTACATTTTAATTTTTATTTATCTTTGTTGTAGGTCAATGAAATGTTGAGATGACTCAGAATTTCAAGGCAATGTTCTGCAATAGATTGAGTTTTTATCCAAACTCAAACTCTTGAGTTTTGAAAATGTTTTACCAAATACTAATCTTTTGTTGAGATAATTTGCCTTCTCTTCAGATAAACCTAAGGCTTTAAGTTTTAGAACCCCCCAAAATTGTATTTAAAATATTCAAGTGAAATTTTTAATGATTGTTAAAATTTTAATATTTTCTAAAACTCAAAGATTCAAGTTTATGTAAAAAAAAAGAAAAAGAAAAGTGAATTATCCAAAAGATTATAGATTGGCAAAATTATTATTATTTCAAAGCGTTTGTGTTGGACTCAAACCTCAAAAATCTATTGTGTTACGTTTGATTCATTTAATTCGTTGATTAGTTTTAAAATGATTCTTACATTTGCCAACTGTAAAAATATATGACCCATAAACCAAATTGATAAAAAAAGTTTTAATATTTTGTCAACTACAATGTGCATCATAGCCCACATCTATGGCTCGGTGCCTTTCATCTAACATTTGAGGATGGCTCGTCTTCTTGAGCCTCTGTAAGATAACAATGGATGCCAAATTTTAAAAAAAAGGAAAAAGCAAGGAAAAGCTATAGAATTTAATAGTAGGGGGCTCCAGGTTGGAGCTATCACATATTGTGTGAGTGTGACACAAAAAAAAAACACGTTTGTACAGAAAGTAATGAATCTACTGACTTTTTGATCATTCTAACACCACCAGGAGGTTCACATCTGTGGTTTTGGATGAAATGTCATTTTGTAACCACTGCACTATTTTTTCTGCATGTAGGCTCAAACATTCTCTTGCTGGGTTCATAAGTTCAACACATTTGCCCTCAGGGCAGGAGTGTACCAGGAAAGTGTGTGCATGTGTGCATTGGTGCATGTGTGCATGTGTATGTGTGTGTGTGTGTGTGTGTGTTTGCGTGTGTGTGTGTGTGTCAGGGGCTGCAGGCTGCCAGGTGGGCAGCAGCCAAATAACACGCAAGTGGAGCGCACACAGAGGCACACATCAACTGCCAGTCTAGGCGAGTGCTGCCTCTCCAGCTCACAGATTGGTGTCTAATTGCCTTGTAATCACATTACTTATTTCCTCGCACATTTTTGGAGACAGTTATCTGGGTCGTGCATAATATTCTCCCTCGGAGCGCTTCATATCATACAATTTAACGACAAATGATCTCAAGCACGTCAAAATGTGGATGAGGGTGACGGCTGCTGCCTTCACAGCTCCAACGGGTATAATACGAGGGTTGTCATGATCATCCTGATGGGAAATGATGCATGAAAGTGATACAGTGAATGCCACCGGTCGAGCAGAATGAGTGTGTGTGAGTGAGTGGATATAAATTGTCAGATTTGTCAGATTGCCCAATGGCGAATGATAGTCTTTGGGACGTGGAAAAAAGGTTGTGAGCTGACTGATATCTGAGGTAGTAATTGCTGTCTGTACAGTGCAGGTTGAATGCCTCAAGTTCATACACAATTGATTGTTTGTGTGTGAGTGTGTATGTGTGTTTGATTGTATTGATGTATGTTGGGAGGGAGCAAATGAGAAAAAGGACAAAGTTAGTGGCAAATAAATAAGACTTGGAAACATGGATTCTGTGCACGATGGTGGGACGAGGTCGGGACAAGGCGGAGTGTGTTTTTGTGTTTTGCGGTTGTTGTGTCCCTGGGCTCCATCAGTTGCTAATGCAGGGGGAGAGAGAGAGACAGAGAGAGAGAGATCCTTCTGCTCTCAAATTTTAGACTAGCTCCGGCACTTGCATATGCTGGTTTTCAGATAATCAATATTTGTGATTGCAGTGCAAATTAGCTGCACAATTCTTCCCCAGGGCCTTTTAATTCACTTCTTGAATGACCTGCAGCACACAGGGGGGCCTTCAACCAACACACAAAGGCTGATGATGTTAAAAAAAAAAAAAAAACACTTTTGGGGGGCATGTGACATATAAATGCAACATTCTGAGTCAAAATATTGCAGCATTGTTCT
Source organism: Lutjanus erythropterus (assembly GCF_056507025.1). Classification (NCBI taxonomy): domain Eukaryota; kingdom Metazoa; phylum Chordata; class Actinopteri; order Lutjaniformes; family Lutjanidae; genus Lutjanus; species Lutjanus erythropterus. The sequence goes on from NC_139329.1 coordinate 2,996,582, forward strand.
TTTGTTGGGACAAATCATATCCTACCAACAAAAACAAAGTAAAATTATCAATACCAATACTCTTAAATCCAACTTTTTGGTGGAAATGTATTCTTTAAGGATTAATATACATGAAATATATGTAATTCGTGAAAGTTTTGGATGACTTCATTGTTTTCTTTTAATTTCTTAACTTCATCTGTACCAGAAAACACACTTTTCCCAGACAAGAATTCACACCTTTAAACAATTAATGTGCTAAATGTGTTAAAAGCCTCCAAAATAACAATATCTACTAATAACATAGGTATATGAATGTGCTATTATGATCATCTTTGTCTCAATAGATTTACTTATGAAAATGTTGGCCCTTTAAAGTTGTGTCTCAGATGTCTGTCAAATCCATCAATTTCAAGTTTTTTCCAAAAACAAGATTTAATTGGGCATAAAAAGGGTTAACTATACCTACCTCACTTCCTGCTTAAAAAAAGGCAGGGATTCTGCTCAAGCACTGAACTCTGAGCAACTTTAAAAAAAAAAAAAAAAAACATAATACAGCTGTGCCGTGAAATGAAAGAATTTAACTTTTTGTCAACTTGTCAAATCCCTAAAATGTTAGATTTTTCATCTGTAGAGTTCACATCTATATTTAATGAAAAAATTGAAACACCAGGGGGTTGACCTATTGTTGCTATAGTGAGCGCATAAAGTATTAACATCCACTAACACGTTCTCATTCCCAGCTCATTAAAGATGGCAGCTTTATCAGTGGCTCTATGCTTCAAAATATGAACTTATGTAGCCCTCCAGTATCAGTTTAGCATGTTAAGCAGGACTAAGTCAAGTTAGTAATATGGATAGGCATTTAAAAGAAACGTAAAAAAAACCACCTGGTTAGGTTTAGGAAACAAAACTTCTGGGTAGATTTAGAAAAAGTTCATGGTAAGTAAGTCACTTACATAAGATCACATACGTTACATAAAATAATGTATGTATGTAATGTAAATCTAAGCGTCTTAAAAAGAGGTCAACACTGACTCTTGGTTTCACATGTGACACAAACCCGAGTCTCTGTTCTTGGGGGTTCTTGGGCTGAGGGGCTAGGAACCCGGGTGGTTGTAGGGAGGACTAGTCAGCTCCTTGCACAGGTGTTTGGAATGAGAAGCTGTGGGTGTCTGATCAGCAGGACACAGGTGATTGGATTTGTGGGAGATACAGGTGTTTTGAATTAGCAAAGCGGGTGACAATGTTCGGCTGAGGGTGGTGTGCTCTAGTTCCTGAACTTCAGTTTTAAACTACATTAATGGTAATGTGTTCCCCCAGCTGTGGATGATTTAGAGGCATTTAGCAGTGAGTTTGCATATCCCAAACACCTCATTTCACCCTCCCCTTCCAAGTGTGTCAGAGAACCTATGATGGCTGTGAAAGTTGTGAAAAACAAGATTCCCCTCCACTGGACAAAACGTGTGAAAGTGCCCTCTAAAGTGCCCTTCCAGAAAATATGATGAAGTGCCATACAGGCTGCTCTACACTCTTAAAAATGACTTGGCCTCTATGTGCCTTTAAATAGGTAAATAATTCCCTGAGTGTTTTTATTAGTAGTTGTTATAAAATAAAACACTTTAAAGTAGGAATTGAAACTTTTACACCTTGAATTCAAAATGAGTTTGCCCCACCCTGGTGCCCTTTATATTTTTTTCCCTGTCCCTCAGACAAGCTGAGTGCACCACTGCTCAGACTTGACATGGTCGTCACCGCTTTTAGACTGTTACGGTCTTGACTTGAACCTTACTAACTTTTGTCTCTCAATTGAACTGTATGTGTCTGTAATTTGAGATCAAATAGTCATGAATCTTTAACATCTAGTTCAACTTGACTGCTGTTTCTGTCACTTTTGCTGTGCAGACGCAGTAGGCAGCACTTTAAATCAGTTATCGTTCTTCAGCTGAAAGCAAAAATGTCTGTTCTACACAGCTCAGAGCTGAAGTAAACAGTATTCCAGTGACACTCACCAAGGTTTCAATTAGCAATTAGACATACAGTGAAGTTCTTGGAGCTCAAACTGACCTTGATCATTGTAGCTCTCTACTTTGTTTACTTGAAGACGTTGCAAACACTTAGGACATAAGTGGCCATCTTCATTAGAATCCTTATTCAAGGTTTTCTCCTTGAATAACTCCTTTCACCTCCCTCCAAACTCTTTCTTTCCTCCATCATTGGCTTTGCTTTTTAGAAATGAAAACAACATGACGCAGTATCTCATTGGAGACAAAAAAAAAAAAAGACTATTATTGATTTCATGAACTGAGCTACAAAGAGCAACAGCAGGCACAGAGAGAGTCCATAAAATGCACCCTCAAAGAGCTTTGTCTGCAGCCAAACAAACTGGAAAGCCCCAGTGTCTGATGGGAAGTAATTGTCAGTCTATCTGTCCATGTCTGTCTGTCTCACCACATGCAACCTGTCCTGCACAGCTATACACCATCACAGTTTATCAGCCTCTTTTTCTCCTGCCTCCTCTTGCTCACCTTCATTTTCATGCCTCCTTCCTCTGGTCCCTTCATCCACCATCAGGACTGATGAAGGCGGCTGACAGAGGTGGGGTCAGCACAACCTGTCTCTGACATGAACAACTAATGCATATGTCTCACGCCTCATGGACTGAGCTTATATGAATTGTTTGGTTGCAGTTGAAACCTTCTCATCCAGTGTCCATGTACCCTCATATTAGAAGGCTCAAACCCAACAAAGTTCTGTCCGAACCCGTCTCTCATTAGCATATTTCAGCCAGAACTCAATTACAGCCTAACATGTTTCTTATTAAGCTTCCCTCTGCATGCCAGTAGGAGTTGGCAGTGATAGGGACAATACATGGGGGGAGTTTGAATTGACAATGACAAAATTGGGGAGAAAAATGAAAAACAAAAAATTACTACTACTACTGCTAGGACTACTACTGCTGATAGTAATAATAATAATAACAATAATAATAAAGCCCAAACCTGACGTAAACCCAGGAAATATGTGAGAGATACAGTCTAATGTGACCCAAACCCAGGTTCAGGCACAGATCTCAAGCACCTCATATGCTATTTCTACTATAATCAAAATCTAATTTAATATGAACAGTCAAGAAACAGAGTCCACAAAGTCAGTCACCTATTCAGTTGTGGCTACAAGTCTTTGGAACCTTGTGTTTGAAGGTTGTTTGAACTTAAAAAATCCGTAAAGGCAGTAGCACAGAACTTCACACAGATTTCCCATGTTTATCAGCTGAGCTGGTCTATGATGTTTTTTATAGCAAAGGACACCAAAGGGACAGGATCTTTGAAAAGATCAAACATTTTGAGTTCAGCTTTTTGTGGATGGAGTGCTGCTCTGCACCGATGTCTGCATTTCTACTTTTAACTGGCAGCAATGTTGTTCACATGATCAGTTGGTCAGTCTGTTGGTTGAACATTTCGGTCAATATTTAAAACAGCAATAATTGATGTTTTTGGCCATTTGGGGGCAGAAACAACAACCTTTAAGAGGCAGAGGGAGAGACCCTGGTGCTGTTGGTTGATAGTGGCTAAATTTGTCCTTTGGCAGTTTTTTATAAAAGAGGGTCTGAAAAGCCACTTATTTTAGTGACAAAGTCACCAAGTTGAGTCAAGTGCAAATGACCCCTCACTAAGCCCCTCCTGCACACAGCAACTGTCCAATCATAGATTAGCAATCATAACTAGTAGGCCTTTTCCACTGGCACTTTTGGCTGCACTGAGCAAAACCGTACTGCGCTAAATTGCATTTCCATGATCACTTTCAGCTGGCCAGGTAGTGCTCAAGATGGACCTACTCTATTGTGGGGCCAAAGCAAGGTTGACCCGCCTCCAAACAGGCTGCAGTGATGTCTCACCAGCCCAACCCATGATGACCCTTCTTTCTCCCCCTCTGATATTCAGCTCATGGGTGCAGTAGAACAGAGAGAAAGATGTTTCTGTAAGTCTCTTTATGTTCAGCTCTCAGTATTTTTGTAGCTTCTAATTAAATCTTTGTTTTGAAGTGTAGTTTCTCTCCTCTGGCGCTGTTTGTACTTTCAGGTATCTGCATTATTTTACCATTAAATATATTCACTTTAAGCTGTATTGTTAGTCATGTCAAGTTGCTCCTGATCAATCCCAGCCCTTCCATTTGAAAACATTTCCTGTTTGTGCTGCTTCATAATGAAAGCATTTAATAACAAAAACAACACAGGACTTTTCCTTCGATTGATCGTTTTGAGTCGAATTTCTCTGATTTCAGCTTTTTAATGTGAATCTTTTCTGGTTCCTTTACTCCTCTCTGACAGTAAAATGAATATCTTTGAATTGTGGACAAAACAAGATGTTTGAGAACGTCATCTTGGGAGTCTGGGGAACACAGAACAACATTTTTCACCATTTTCTTACATTTTATGGACCAAACAACTCATTGATAAATGGAGAAAATGGTTGACAGATTAATCAACATTGAAAATAAGTGTCACAAGAAAGACTTGAAAAATAGGTACAAACATGTGGAGCACAAGATTATGACAGGATAATTACTCGGTTAAGTATTTTGAGCTATTTTTTACTTTAAAAAAGGTCAAAATTATCTTATTACAGCTTCTTAAATGTGAATATTTTCTGCTGATAGTAAACTGAATATCTTTGATTTGTGGCCAAAACAAGACATCTGACGTCATGTTGAGCTTTAATCAGCATTGTGGTATTATTAGTGAACTGATTTTATGGTATTTGATCGACCAAAAATTCATCAGTTAATTAGAAAATAATCAAGAATATAATCAACACTATATTAGGCTAATCTATTTCACCATATTTTATATTGAGGTAATACAAAAGTAATCGAAAGAAATCAAATTACATAACTTTAATATTGTGATACTTGGATTATGTTACTGACTGCATTTTGCTACACATCAGTCTGGGCTTTTGCACTTTGTGCTGCTGCACACATGAAGCAAAACAGCAGGTGCACTTGGATGTGCCCATGAACCACTTAGCGCTTTTCATTGCACTTGCACAGTTGAAATGGGGTCCTCAGTCTTGTTTATTTATAAAAAATCCATCAAGCCAATTTTTATCTTTTAAATGTCAAACTGGTCTCCAACGGTGATAACAACCACAGATAATTCTAAAGCAGCACACTCAGCAGTTAGTGGCAGACCCTCTGCTATCCACTTTTTATTGTAGTGCAGACTTGAGATGAGTACGCTGAGCACTCACCATTTAAATAGTAATCACTACAGAGGGTTAATGACTCCTCCAACTCTGGGTCCAGGACTCCATTTATGTGATGCGAAATAGAGGGCTGTGCACTTGACAGACACACAGTGGCTCTCTCAGTGGTGATAATGAGGGTGGATTGTAGGCAGCTAATACACATTTCTATATTTTGGCTTTTCTGTATTTGCAAATAGAATAATATGCATAGCTTGAGCCACATGTATGGCTTTAATGTTGATTTATTGTAAATAGGAAACACATTTTTTATCTTAGTTAGTATACGTGCTATCTAATTTCACACTCTGATTGTATCACACTGTAGGATGTTTGTGTTCCATGTAAGTGTGAATTTATTCTGCATTCACATGTGAGAGATGGTCACCTCACATTCCCACCTCAGCCTCCAGCTGGTAAGTAAATGTAATAAGAAAATGCTTTTCACCTCAATTTTAACATGGTCCATCAAACTGTACAATCAGTCCCTGAGGAGCTTCATCACCAGTACACATACAGTGTTGGGATGATTACTTTTAAAAGGTATTCCACTACAGATACATATCCTGAAATGTAGTTTGTAATGTATCCCATTAGATTACTCAAATTAAGAAACAGATAAATACTTTGAATTACTGTTGGAATACGTTATAATCATCCTGCTGTGCCTGTTTGTCTGAATCACTCTGAGTACAGTTAACACTTGCTTATCAACCACCCAGCCAAATTTGAATGATTAAAAAAATGCTAAATATACGTAATAATCCACCTAGCAGACGTTTGAGCCACCAGAGCTAGAGGACGGTGACAGTGACACATCCCTGACAGTGTCCTGGCTGTGTATTGTGTGGCAGGTGCACTGTGCACACAAATTGTTGCACAGTACCTGTTTTCAGAATATCACCAATTCAAACTGTGACAGAATACAATTCATCATATTCTTCCAAAAAACCTGGAAAAAGATTAAAACCAACACTAAAATTGAATATACTGGTGTAAATTCATTCTTTAAGAATTTATATATATGAAATATATGTAATTTATTAAATGATTTGGTGTGGTAAATTTTTGTTAATTTCTAAACTTCTGCAGTGTCAGAAAACACCAATGTCCCAGACAAGAATTCACAACTTCAAACTTTAAAAAATTTGTTAAAAGCTTGCAAAATCCGAAACTAACAGTACTGACTGATAATATAGGTATAAAATTGTGCTATTATAATCATGTTTGTTTTAAAATTGATGTTTTATGAAATTAATGTCCCTTTAAAATTGTCGCCCAGATTTCCGTCAACTCCATCAGATTTTTACACCTAAACTTCTAAATCAAAGCTACATAAGAATTATGGTTTAATAAGTGTATTCAGATTAGCATTAAGAGAACTCTGAACAACTTTAAAAAATAAAATGGCTACTCATTATGACTATTGTATGAAATTAAAAAATATAACATTTTGTCGACTCCATAAGATGTCAAGTTTTTCCATCTGATGGAGCTGACGGCTACATTTCATAAAAAATGTAATCACTGGGCAGTTGGCCTGTTGCAAGGTTTAATAGCCGAGAGTTTGATCCTTTAAATTATATTTTCTGGGCGCCCCTATAGCTCACTCGGTAGGGCGTGCACACCATATATTGAGGCTGTTAGTCCTCTGCAGCGGCTGCCGGTTCGAATCCCGCCTGTGGCTCATTTGCTGCGTGTCATCCCCTGTCTCTTCACCCCCCTTTCCTGTCATACCTTCAGCTGTCACTGTCAATAAAGGCAAAAAATGCCCAAAAAATAACCTTTAAAATATATTTTCCAGCACACTTAAAGAGCTAAAATCAAAACCCACTCAAAATACGGTTTCGTCCCAGTTCTTAAGAGTGAGTGATTTTTAAATTCTGTATTCTGTTACTCCCCAACCCTGTACACAAACATAGACACAAATAAAAATCAGAATTTATGTCTTGGTAGTAATGAGGCCTAACATGTCTTTCACACCAAATACACAGATGTGCATAGTTTGCCTGAGTACAGACTGATAGCTCATAATGGCTAATGTTAGATAGTTTTGTAATCAACATCAGTGAGAGTCCTTTATTAAACCTTACATTGTCTTCGTTTAATGGATGTTGTTATAATGCATGGTTGACCTGTTACTATACATTAACTCTTCAAAATAGAAGACTGTCTCATGGCAGGATGATGTTGTGCTGCAGTGTATGTGCAGTGATGGAAAGTGTTTGTGAAGTGAAGTTACTTAGCATGTTTCATGTACAAGATGTTCTCAGTGTATTTGTATTCACCCACCTTCGTAACTAACTATCCTTGAGCTTGTATTTTAAGCAGGCGTTTACATCTGCTTTGTACCACTCAGCAGGGAGGCATATGATTTTTTATTAAAAACCTTTTCCCTCTTTGATCTTTCAGTGCCTCTTTTGTTAGGCCTATTTTAACAATAATGAATTTAATCTGGTTCTGAAGGGCAAACAAACACAACCACAATCCATATAGATTTTATTTAGATGACAAGCTGTGCTTTGGGGATATAGCTGCCCTTGAAACAGCAGCAGAGCTACTGTATATACAGGTAAGGCAGCTGCATTTGAGTCAGGGTCCACATACACAAACCTCCAGTAGTTCACTTTGTATGGGCGGGCCCTCATCCTTATGCCACAGCCGTTTTATAAGCATTTCAATTCCCCCTCATTGTATTGTACAAAATAAATGTACATATGCAAACAGATAGTTTATTGACTCATACCATTATGTCATGTTTCTAAATTCAGTTTAAACAAGGATTAAGGGTGATTTGATGTTCAAAAATGAACAAAGAGTGCCCATGTGGAATTCTGGGTTATTGTAACATGTACATGCACAAAGAAGTTAGCACTGATCACTTACTTGTTAGGTCAACAAGTAAGTGAGAAATGAGCAGTGGAGTACAAACACAAAAGGTGGTTTCAGGGGTAAAAACTGAAAGAAGCAGCTGAGAAAGAAAAAGCAGCTTCTAAAACTTTTATTTAGTTTCAGCACTTGTTGTTGCCATGGATGGATGGAGAGTGTGCCTATCATGTAACAAGAAGTTATTTATTATTTATTAGGCCAATAATCAATCACAAAGACACACCGGTTTGTAGACATGAATAATGTCAACGTGAACGTGCAACATCACCAATTACATTTTCATCTGTGTTGAAGTGCACCATCACCTGTTACACAGTATACAGCATGTATTACTTGCATTAGGATGTTTTCCACCTGTTGGTGATGGGCAGGGCCCAGTTTGAAAATCTGCATTAGGGCACTTTGCTGACTCATTACTCTGCTGCCTTGAAAGATGCATTCATCAAAACATATAGCTTATCCTCTTAATCATTGGAAGTTCAGTGAGTTTTTTGCTAAAGTACATATATCCAGCTCTTTCATGACTGACAAGACAGCAGCTGCAGCAAAAATGGTGAAGAGAACATGATAGATTCATGATGGGATACTCCTCTGATGGCTGTACATTGTCCACAGGCTGAAACTTGGTGATTGCAGATGGAAAATGGAGCCAGTGACACAGTTACATCTTTTTTTCAGAATAGACAAGAGCAGCCATGGGACTGAGATCTGCCTCTCTCTACAGACTTCATTCCACCAGAGTGAACAGAGCACACACTCAGATTAGAGTTCAGTCCCAATCTTCCTCTCTTGCGGTTCCCCCTGCACCCTTCTGTCCTCTTGCTCACACACACACACACACACACACACACACACACACACACACACACACACACACACACACACACACACACACACAGATGATCTGAAAGCCAGACAGAAGGGCCAGACAGCAGAGCTTTTGCCAAAATGGCACAGGGGGCTACTGCATAAAATACTGCAACTTTTCCCTTTACTGGCATGTGATAAGTGTGTGAGTGCAAGGGGGAAAAGAAAGAGCAGACTTTCAGTTTATCTGTGTGCAATCATGCGCAAAGAAATGCCTGTGCATCATCATTATCAGTTATGTAAAAAGAAGAGGAAGAGGAATAAAATTAAATAGATCAGATCAAAACAAAATGTGGACAAAATCAGAGGCAGTCACATAAAAGCATGTTTACATAATGGCCTCTCTGTATGTGGGCATATGTTTTTGGACACAGCTGAGGCATTTTCATACACTGGAGGCCTGAGAGGAGGAGTAGATGAACCTGTGAGGAAGCATGGGGAGTGGGCTGGAGGGCAAGACTTTGATACAGACCATTACGTCTGGCAGAGCTTCATCTGTGTTATTTTTACAGACAGAGCCAGAGACCTTTAAAATGCTGGTTGTCCTTCACAATCACATCACGTTCTCTAATTGTTGATTTGTTTCTTTGTTCAGTTGTTTGGTGCATGTGATGTCTCACATGTTAGAGTGATTCACAAGGAGAACACAAAATCAGACGGCTGCATTGTCAGACTTTGATGATGAAGTCTGGAAATAGTGCAGGGGGTAAGGTCAGGTTGGCCTGATTTTCCTGCATAGTTGTTAGAAAAGAGAGATGTGTTCTTACCGATCCCACGACCAGAGACTGAAGTCAACAACACAAAGCATTACCTGACCCCTATCTCCAGTTTGTTATCATTTTGGTTCATTTTCATAGTATCTAGAAGAGATTACTCAGAGTGTAGATCTCTGCCAGGCAACAGATGGTGAAGCACCTTCTGCAATGTCACCATATCTGCCAGATGGAACTGTGGTGCCAACATTAACATGACCTCCACATACGTCGTCCCGAGCTGAAACAAGATGTCAAACTGAAGCAGTTGATGATCACTTGCGGCCCCTAGTGGTCAGTTAAGAAGAGTTAAGAGTCAGCTGTAAATGGTCGTATAAAACAGAGCAGTCAAAAAATAGAATCACTGCCTCACAGCTGTTTGTCTCCACAAACCAGTCAAGTTGCAGTTTACATTCATGTCTGTCCAGACTCATATAATGTTTGTAGTCAAGACTTTAGTATGGAACGTACCACAATACTGACCTGAAGGAATTTAATATAAGTGTGATTCCAGTGAATAATTTCCAATGAGAAACATGTTGCCTTCACTTAGAGACTATTTTTGCAGAGAAGGACAGAGGACTGAACATTATGATGTCACAATGAAGTTGACATTTGACCTTTTGGATATAAAATGTTATCACCTCACCATTTTATCCTGTTGGATATTTGTGTATAATTTAGTCAAAATTAGAGTATGAATTTGTGAATTGGGGCCAAAATATTGTGTTTAGAAAACTTATTTTGTTCATCCTTGAACTAAATGCTTGAACCAACCAAGTTGGTTTGACCTTTAACCATCAAAATGTAATCAGTTCATCTTTGAGTCCGAGTGGACATCTGTGCCCTGTTCTGGTTGTTTGACGAAGTTTGGAGAATTTTCCTCAAGGCGTTCTTGAGATGTCATGTTCACAAGAATGGGATGACCTGTCACCATAAAAACATAAAAGTATGAATGACATAAAATATGTTTTTATAGGTTTTTCCAAACTTCTGAATCACAGAGGTTGTTCAGCATACAGCTGAAGCTGAAGCTGATTGGTCCAGTAGCATTCGAGACTAGGTCTGGAAAAGATGCAGGTCCATTGATGATCATGTACACACCCACGTATGTAGGGTAGTCAATAGTGTAAAGAGAAACACTTCTCTTACCCTGGTGTGGATTTGTGAGTGCTCTGTCTGCATCCTGTCCAGGAGTAGTGTGTTGGAATATTTTAGAAAAAGTCTCTAAGAAGAGATCCAGTGAATCACAGATGGGATATTTTCTGTTCCATTCTGCCGTAGCCCAAGCCTCAGCTCTGTGGATGATATTTGCCACCTTGGTTGGTTCCATTGGGTAAGAGGCTGTCTGGAGCTTGAAATGAAGACTACACTGAACCAGGAATGCCCGACAGTCACCAGAGTTGCCAAAGAACTTTTCCGGGCCTGGAGAGATATGGAGACATGACAAGAGCAGGTGGGAGCAATGGATCAGGCACCAGAGCAGGACCAGCAGAGGGATCAGTAGGAGGAGAGGAAGGAGGCCTCGGTTGAAGCTGCAACTTCTGAAGATTCTCAAACAGGAAATCTGCCATCTGCCTCTTTTACTGCCACAGAAAGGTGAGTTTCTCCCCCTGCTGTTGAATCCTCTTCCCCTGAACTTGAGAAGGAACTGCACTGGGTGAGAGTCTGCTGAGTCCATGTTAGCTAGTTCATACTATTACACTGGTTTCAACAGACCAAGGACTGAAAACACAGGGCGGACAGAAGGCTTGGTACATGGGTCACCAGTCCAGAGAAGCAAAGGTATAAAAAGGCTAAGGCTGAGTAGGGAACACATTGAAAAGGTCAAAACCACTAAGACTGCACAAGGAATAAAGACTAGAATGTGTAACTTAGAAGGACTGGCAACGGCAAAGAGCAGCACAAAGATTATACACAAGTGAGGAGGTGTAACGGGGGACAGGTGAAACTAATTAGGGCAGGTCGGGTAATCACAAAGGAAGGAAGAACACAGAGGGGCAGGAAGTGAAGTATTTGAAACAGGAGACAAACGTGAGTATCAAAATAAAACAGGAAATATTAAATGAAAACTGGAAACAAGGAAAACATGAGTCTAATCAGGTGAGTGGGATGTAACACTCTGGTGAGTTTTGTGTGTGATGTGAACACAAACTCCTATTCCTGTTAAATCCATTTTCTGATCGTATAATCTCTTCAGGAGGCGATCATATAATTGATCTATATAAGACGTGCAGCCTATATTTAAGAAATTCATTTAGTAACAAGTGTGCACTTCAGCGCAGGTATTTTCCCTGATTAATATGTCCAAAGCTGTTAAAACAGCTAGTCTGTGTACTCTGACACATTGCTGTCACACACTTTTACATCAGACACACACATGGAAAAAGTCAAAGGCAGATGTGCTCTTCCCCCTCCCTCCCTCTGTGCCGTCTGAACGAGATTAAACAAAAATCCTGCTGCTTTCTGGTTATTCTTTTCTTATCTTTACAAAATTTGTTTAAACTCTATAGACAGGAGAGCTGTCGGGCGCAGCTCCCTGTCTCTGTGTGGACATTACACACGTACGAGCCACAGCGGGTCAGTGACGTTGCCAGCAAACACAGACAACCTAATGTCTTTGTTTCGTCCTGTCTCTACCTGTTAGTTATAATTCAAAAACGCAGAAATTTGCTAAATAATGCTAATATTATTGTTATTATTTCTTGGTGATCTCTTCAGTATACACACAAAAAGCATTAAAGTGCTGCTAAAACATCTGTCAGTCACCAGAATTTGATTTCCTCACATGGGTCCTGATGATGCAGGATGATAATCACCAACATTGTCCAATCAACAAGTCAGCTGTCAGTCTGTAAAACTTCATTTTACTCTTCTTGGTTTATTTGTAAAAAAAAAAAAAAAAAATCACTGTGAACACGAACCAGACCAGAGCTAAAATGCAATATTTTTTTTTTGTTTTGGTCCAGGCCAGTGGTTTGCAACCTGTGGCTCCAGATGCAAATCTTTAGCTATTCTTCAGTGGCTCACTGTGACTTTGGCAATATATATATATATATATATATATATATATATGTATATATATACATGTATATATATATATATATATATATATATATATATATATATATATATATATATAGTTTTGACCCTCTGAGACTTTATTAGTTGCAGCTCCAGACAGATTTTTGTCATAAAGGTTGCAGACCCCTGGTCCAGACCAAAGAACCGAACTACAGGTGTGAAAACAACACAAAAGTGAGAATCTTGAACTCTGAAGGTGACTAGTTGCATTTTTGTGTTTAATAAGGAAAAAAGGTGTGAGTCCTTTCTTGATGTTTTGTGAGTTAATTTCATTATCTTTTTGTGTTTTTAACTACGACTAGCAGCAGCTGGCGTGTGATTCTGGAACCAACAACACAGCAGTTTCAGCTTGGTTATGTGGCCTACTACTCTGTGCTTGTTTCCAGTTTTTCCTTCACTTAGCTTCCAGCTAACACCGTGATGTAATCATGACGTCACCCCAAAAACGGTCTACTGAGCCAGCATTAAAACCAAAACAGCTAAATGGATTTCAGCCACTATTCATTTGATTATTTACAGCTGTGCTTTTCCTATTGTGACTTCTCTGAAAAACCCCACTGCATCAAGTACAGTAGGTCAGAATTTTCATAGTGTTTTTTTTTTTTTTTTTAACTATTTCAACACTAATATGTAAACATCTGTATGAGTACACTTCTGGCTTGGCACACCAATCAATCACAGTGCCTCTAGTAACCCTGCCGAGGTGCTATAAATAGTTTAGCTGCAGCAGACCATGACAACAATGTAGGCGTATACTGTGTATCTGTTGTATTTCTAAGATATAAGCACAGTGGGGTGAAGGGCATTGTATTTTCTGTCCCTGTAACTATTCAGATAGGAACAGCATTTGTGCTTTTTGGAGGATAAGCTCGTAATCTGTCAGTAAACTCTGTATGATTCATTTAACTCTTTATTTATGTCCTCATTTTGTCCCTTCCTCCTAATTTATCTCTTGTTTTTCTTCCTGATGGTGCCTGACATCTTTATTAGACACGCTCAGTCAGAAGACTTGGCTGCCATTCTCTATAAGATTATTACTGAATCACTTTCCTGCCTCACTGAGACTTAAGAGTAGAACGGGCAGCGGGCGAACCTTTCAGTGAGCTCCCATCAGGGAGCATTTTGATGTTGATCAGATGTCTGGAAAAGTGAAATTTGCTGCTGCAAGGAGCAATTTTGTGAAATCAGGAGCTAAACGTCTTCCTGGTTCTCTAAGGTATTTTACAGGAAAAAAAACATATTTTTGTGCTTGTTAGAATGAACATTGCATTTGGCCTTGACAGACACTAAGTCAGACATGGAGGATTGGGTTTAACAGGAGACACACACACGCATGTAATGTCTCCTTAATGAGTAATTACATGCCATCGGACCAGAGACCTTCACACTTAATAGGCAGGAGAGTGTTGCAGGAATTCTGGACAAACATGTAACTCTAATTACCCCTCGCCCCCAAAAAAGAAAGCAGGATCAACATGGCTGAGAGGACTGAGATGGCCATATGTGGGCTTGTTTATGTGACACAGATAAAGACTCACAGAGGTGTGTGAGAGACGGGGGCTTGGAGATGACATGGGCCTGCATCAGCTCCTTTTATAAGAGCAGCAGTTTGACTCATGGTGCATTTTTCTCTGTGACAGCTCAGTTTAATGAAGCACAGCAAGGCACAAACTGTGATCACTGAATTATTGAGTCTCGTAATAACACTGTTGCCAAATCTCCCATGACAACATGCATATTGTCTTTGTGGCAGTAATAATGTGTTGTGTACTCAACTGAGAAAATGACGTGATCCATCCAAAGAGTTGGAAGGGACAAGTTAATTTTATTGTGTTTATATACAGGAGTTTGACACAGTGATGGAAGCAGCTACTGAGCCAACACATGAAGTATTGAAAAGGGACTGTGGGTAATTCTAGGCCTTTAGAGCATGGTCTGCCCTGCCTGTCTGCATGTGTGTAATGCATCCTGGAGCTGTCTTCAACAAGGACAGTCTCGGTTTATTGAGGGATGGAGGAGCTGGATATTTACAGCACCTCAAATTATTATATAGTAGTGTTTGTCTGTGTGGCTGTAGTACAGCCTCATAGCTCATACCTGTCCTCAGTACAGCTGAAAAGCGTCCCAGCTGATTACACAGTCATCTGGATGGAGGAAAAAAAAGCTGGAACATGAACATTAACTTTCATTATATACAAGGTGGTAATAAGCTGTCATACAGTAATGTCACTGTATGTGTGTTGGTTGGTGGGGCTTATATAGTGTAAAGTTATATAGTGTAAAGTTCCCTTTACACACACTTTAAACCTGAGAGCAGCTGGAGAAAATGTTTTTACTCTGAACACTGCACTCAGCCTGCATAATGGAATATCACAACAGACTATATGTGGCCAAAGTCTCTGGACAAACCACAGACAACATGATCCCGACAAAATACACTCAGTATATGCACAATATAAGTTGTTCGGTAAGAAAGCAGAGATGTGCATCTCGAATAATTTTATTTAAAATTAAAAAGCAAATGATTGATGGTTTTCCATTAAACTGCTATTAAAAATAGATTTCTTTATTACACAAATATAATTCTTAAATTCTGCTTAATTAAGATTTATGATGAATAAAAAGACAAAATGAGAAACAGGGCACGCTTGTTGTATGCTTTTGTCAGTGTGTTTTGTTGTTGAGAGAGTATATTTGTCCATATTTATCCATCTGTAATTTTTTCGGCTTTATTGGTGAAATACGTATCGCCTGTGACAGATATACACTCACAGGCATTGGAAAAAGAGGGACAGTGTTTGGATTAAAAAGTGGCAGGCCTTGAGACAATCAACAGTGCACAGAGACCTGCTCATCTTGTATCATGGTGCTGCACTTGTTGGATGGAACAGTTCTGAGCCGGCAGGATGCAATGTGCAAGACTCCAGCAGGGCTCTCTGTTTGTATCAGTGATGCTTCCTGCACAAACACGTCACAGGTGATGGACAGTGTTTGCCAGATGTTGATCTCTGACCATATAATCATCACCATCTTGTTGCTGCTGTTTACTTTCACCCTGACGCAAATTCAAACAAGACTAGGTGAAACCTATGGCATGGCTGGACTGACCTCAGTATCAGGGCCGTGCAGAGACCTTTGGAGGGGCAGGTGCTAAAAGTTAAAAGGGGGCCACGATTTTGCTCCATGGTGCTGATGCAAAATCTGCCCTTTATTATGCGTAGTGCTAATAATAAAGTAAAAAATAATTAAATGATATAGAAATCATGTATTTAAATGTATTTGTGCTTTTATTCAGTTTGACTATCCACTTTGCGCAAGACAACAAAGTTTAAAAGTTATATATTTTATATTTATGCATATTATATTGGATTTGTGTATATATGTACAAATGTTATAAACAAGTACTGATATGTTTAAATGAGAGGTTGAGAAAATCACAATTCAAATTCTTCTAATTATTATTGTTATTGTTGTTGTATTTATACTGTAATAGTCCAAAATTATGTGAATATGCATGTACATTGCATAGTTTTAGTGAAATAGCATAGCCAAAGCCTCATTATCTCGAGAAACACAGGAAAAACACTGCAGCTTACTTGACAGTAAAATGATACATCTCTCTAATGCACCTTGGCCGTGAAGAAACATATAGAAACAAAAAGAAGCCTGATATACTTTTTCTATAACTTATGAGAGGTGTGTGCAGAGTCAGACACACACACACAGGACGCTCACACTTCGTCAGTCATCTTGCAAGAATACACCATGCACAAACGAATACCGATGCAAAACCTCCTCACCGGACCATCAGTTGTTTAACTACTCTCTTGGGTAGGGGTGCAACGGATCAAAAAACTCATGGTTCGGATCGTAACGGATCGGATAATTTTTCAGATCAGAAAAAAGTGGTGGGATTAGGGTTAAATTATTTTAAAAATGCACTTGTCTTTGATCTTTGTCTGTAATTATCACCATAGTTTATGAAATGTAATAATAATGATAATAGTAATGATAATGGTAATATATTAAAAACTTCAAACTTATACAGTGCTGTACTATGTATATACTACACATATATTAGATCATTATACACTGTACAGTATAATACACAACTACGCTCTGTAGTCTGGCTCAATGTCCCGCCTACAGCAGCACATCTGATTGGTTAGAAGTCATGATCAATCAATCAATCAGCAGACACACTGTATCACAGACAGGGTGAGACAGAGCTGCACCGGTGAGCAGAGAGGAGCTGTGTAGAAGTTAAGACAGCTGATATCACCAAAGTTTCAATGAACACCACAGTTTTCTGATCTGTTTCTTTGGTGATAGCATAGTTACATCAGTGAAAAAAGTTATGGTCTGGATTTCACTCAAGGCGATGTGACGGCTTTTAAATTAGTCGCTCTTCACAGAGATGAGCTGCACACAGCAGCATCTGTCCTCTTTTCACTGCAACTCTGCATTGAGATTTCAGGTATTATAACTTATACAAAAGTAACAGTGACTGTAAAACTACAATGCTCACGTGTGGTCTGCGGATCACATGCGTGCTGAACCGTTCTGTACGGGACACGGGTCAACTGTGATCCGTTGCACCCCTATCCTCGGGTCTTCGGTTTCTGGACTAGCAGTGACCCCTCTCTGGCAGCTTAGCAGCGCTTAGCTCCAGGGCACATCTGGGCATGGCAGGGCAGTGAGGGCACGTCTATGTGGATCATGTGACCGAGATCTGAATTATTATTATTATTTTGTTTTATTTATTATTTTGGGCCACACAGACAGACTTTCACACACACACTTACAAAAAACAAACAAACAAAAAAATACTTTGACAAAAGGGCACTTTGGGCATCAAGGGGCAAATGGGCAGGTGCTCCAGCACCCTCTGCCCCCCCCTGCACGTGCCAGCTCAGTATCAAAGGGTTGCTGACATATAGATGATGTTTATTATTATTATTAGCATTTTGTGCCTTTATGTAATAGTGCTACAGTCTTTCTCATACTTAACAAAACTGTCTCTGCACTTGATGGGAGCTGACTTTTTCATTGGTTTACTGCATATAAAACACACCCATGAATTAATCAAGGTACCTGCGCACAGCTGTATCCCAGTGTGCACTGTGGGCGCAAGGGGTAGGACAGGGCAGGATACCCTTGCTTCTGGTGCAAGACGGCAAAGGTGGATTTGGACACACCTTGAATGAAGTAAGACTAACACTGCACCTTACGCTTTGAATTTGGGTTTAGATCAGCGTATCATAGGGCCCTGAAAGTGTGTGGTGGCTGACTTCCAGTAAGTGGCTACATTGCAAAGATTAACTGCATGTATGCCTATGAGGCAGTAGGTCTATCCTTAGTTACAGCCATCATAACTCATTGAATTTTCAAGCAGTTTGCTTTGTTAGAAATGTCAGACATTTATTTATGATATAGGAAACTTGGCTAATTTAAAAATGCTGGCCTCCATATCAAAATGCATTGTTTTGTAGGTGTGACTAATATGATACACTATGATACAATATTTAACCATTATTATTAACTTACACTACAAAATTAGGTTGTTACGTTTCCTACTACATGAAAAATGACTGTCATGATGTGACTGTTTATAATGTTGGTAATATTAAGACCTAATTCATGAGTAAAGACAATTACAACAAACACTATGTTAAAATATTGTGTGTCAGTGTGTTTCTGGCAGGCAGGACTTTTACAGGAAAACTGTATCTAATTAGGCTTTAGTTTAGTCCTACTACTGTAAATACTCTATGTAATAAAGTGAAGGCTTCTCAACGATAATACTCTGTCTATGACGTGTTCAACTTGGAGTCTATTGGAACTTTCCTCCTGATACAGTAGGTTCTAACTCTTATAACGTCTGCTTAACGTTGCTAACTGCTCTCACCGTAGGACCCCAACGGACCCCCCCCCCAGACACACACACACAATGGTGGTCCTTCCACTGCCTAACTGAATGTAACCTTAACTCTGAAACCTAAAAATAACATTTACATTACAACATTCCCTCCCACCATGGTCCAGAAATGACTTTCTCTTTCAGTTAACACTTAACTATAAGTCAAACTCCACTACAAGGGCATCAGTCAGCCCCTGCATGAACATAGTCCTTGAGGCAAGCAGGTGTCTTCCTTGCTCGCACGTGGCCCTGTTTCAGGACCCTGCTCTGGGGCCTCCAAAACAACTGTCTCTTGAGCTGGATTCTCTGGTGGGGTCTCTCCTGCTTCCTGTGGTGCTGTGTCCCCAGGGGAGCTCTCGTGCTGTAGGCTGTGCTCGTTCAGCAGCTGGTCATAACGTGGACAAATCTGATCCTGATGCTGTCTCACCAGCTTTCCATCCTGTGTCTCTGCTCTCCACAATATTGGGCCTGTCCTCCCGAGAAGAGTTGCTGGGATCCACTTCTGTCCCGAATATCCCCTCACGTACACTGAGTCAGCCTCTGTGAACATTCGGTCCCGTGCATGATTGTCATGATGCTCCTTTTGTTTGGCCTGGTTCTGTCCAACCCTCCTGGCTAGTGATGGACGCACAAGATCCAGCTGGGTCCTGATCCTTCGATTCATGAGCAGCTCAGCAGGCGTGGCACCAGTTGTGGTCTGAGGGGTTGATCTGTACTTGAACAAGAACCTGGACAGCTTTGTCTCCACACTACCCTCCCCCAATCTTCTTGATGCCCTCCTTGAACACTCGCACAGCCCACTCTGCACAGCCATTGGAGGATGGGTGATATGGTGCTGTGGCCACATACTTAATGCCATTCTTTTTTAGGAACTGTTTGAATTCTGCACTGACCAGGCTCGGTCCATTATCACTGACCAGCACAGCTGGGAGTCCATGGGTGGCAAAGATGCTTCTACATTTTTCTGCCATTGTAGATGCAGCGATGGACTGCATCGGATGTGCTTCAGTCCACTTCGAGTAAGCATCAATGACAATCAGAAACATCTTCCCGAACACTGGGCCACAAAAATCCAGATGCAACCTCATCCATGGTTGGCTTGGCCATTTCCATGGATGTAGTGGTGCCACTGCTGGGGAGGCTTGGTTGGACTGACATGCATGACATTTGCACACAGCTGACTCTAAATCAGCATCCATGTTGGGCCACCATACATAGCTACGGGCCAGTGTTTTCATCCGTGAGACCCCTGGATGGGCCTCATGGAGCTCCTCTATCATTATCTGTCTTCCTTGTGGTGGTATTATCACCCTACTTCCCCACAGGATGCACCCCTCCTCCACAGTTAATTCATGTTGTCTTCTCATGTAAGGCTGCATTTCAGGATCTGTGCACCCTGAGGGCCAGGAGCCCTGCATCACCCACTGTTGACTCTGGACAGAATGCAGTCCCGCTGGGTCCAATCCCGGATCTGTTTTACCTGTAGTGGCATGCCATTCAGGTGCTCCATAAGCATTATCACCTCCCCCTCCCGTGGTGTGGTGATGGGTGTGGTTGGCAGTGGGAGCCTGCTCAGTGCATCTGCATTCCCATGTTTGGAGCCCTCCTTGTACTCCAGAGTGTACTCGTATGCTGCCAACATCAAGGCCCATCTCTGTATCCTGGCTGCCGCAAGCAATGGGATGGCTTTGCTCTCTCCCAACAGGCCCAGCAGTGGTTTGTGATCAGTCACAATAGTGCAATGTTTTCCAAACAGATATTGGTGGAATTTTTTAAGGCCAAAAATTATGGCTAGTGCCTCCTTCTCAAGTTGGGAATACCCCCGTTCTGCTGATGACAGTGATCGTGACATGTAGCTAATTGGTCTCTCCGTGCCATCTGGAAACCGGTGGGACAAAACTGCTCCTACACCATAAGGTGATGCATCACAGGACAAGTAGAGAGGCTCTGTGTCATCAAAGTGCACTAGCAATTGCTCTGACTGCAGGCATGTTTTGGCAGCTTCAAATGCCTGGCTCTGACTTTTCCCCCACCTCCATGGGGCTCCCTTTCTCAAAAGCTCATGTAGAGGCTCCAGCACAGTGGAGACATTGGACAGGAACCTGTGGTAATAATTCAGCATACCCAGGGAGGATTTCAGCTGTGTCTGATTGGCTGGCTGTGGTGCGTTTACAATGGCTCTAACCTTGTCAGCGACTGGGTGGATCCCCTTGTGGTTGATTCGGTAACCCAGGTACACCACCTCTGATGCCATGAAGACGCACTTGTCTCTCTTCAGACGAAGCCCTGCTGCTGAGAGTCTCCCCAGTACCGCCACCAGGTTCTGCAGATGGCTTGTATCGTCATTACCAGTCACCAGAATGTCATTCACTCTCACCACTACTTGGGAAAGTCCTTGTAGCAGGTTGTCCATAGTGCGCTGAAATATGCCTGGGGCCGATGACACCCCGTAAGGCAGCCTGGTGTACTGGTACAGACCGCGGTGTGTGTTTATGGTGGTGAATTTCCATTGATCATCCAATGGGAACTGCTGGTAAGCCTGAGACATGTCCAGTTTTGTGAATTTTTGCCATGCATCTTACCTAACACTCTCACTCTGTCTCCGGTGTAGGTATACAGTTTTGTTCTTGTTTGATGGAGTGCTCCCCCTCCCATCTCTCTATATGTTTCATCATTAATGATTGTCATGCCCGCCCCAGTGTCTATTTCAAACTCAATATCATGTCCATTCACTGCCATGTGTTCCTTATATGGCTCCACTCTTTCTTCACCATTCAGATTGTACAGCATCAGGGCGTATTGCTCCTCCTCCTCATCCTCCAGCCTGTGTGTTCTCGTGTTTCCCCGGCTCTGTCTGGGCTGCCTGGCACTGCGGCATTTTCTGGCCAAATGCCCCCTCTTGCGGCAGTTGTGGCAAACTGCATCTACGAACCGACAATCGGCAGGTGCGTGGTTCCCCCCACATCTGAAGCATCCTCCTGCAGCAGGTGGTTGCTGCTCCGAGGTCCCGGGCTGCAATTTGTGCACCGCCGACCCCTCCACTGCCGATTGCTGCAGCTCTGCTACATCCTTAGCTGCGGTTTCCATCAATGTTGCCAGCTCAACCGCCCTTGCCAGAGTCAGTTTATCATCTGATTCTGACAACAAACGTCTTTGGATGCAGTCATCATTAATGCCGCACACTAATCTGTCCCTTAGCATGTCATCCAACGTCGACCCAAAACCACAGTGTTCGGTAAGTCTCCTCAGGTCGGCTATGAATGATGCCACCGACTGTCCCTGTTGTCTCACTTTTGATTGAAACTTGAAATGTTCAACAATTACACTGGGTTTCGGCGTGAAGTGGTCACTCAAAATCTTCAATAACTCAGTCAATGAAAAATCTCCAGGCTTCCCCAGCTGACACAGATCCCTCAGCATGATGTAAACTCTCCCGCCACATGCACTCAAAAGGATGGCTCGTTGTTGTTCTCCATCTGTGATTTTGTTAGCCACAAAGTAGAAGTCCAGATGCTCCACATACTGCTGCCAATCGTCCGAGTCCAGGTCAGTGATTTTGCCGTATGTCGCCATTCTCAGCCGAGTCATAGTTTATCCTCGTCGCCAATGTAATAAAGTGAAGGCTTCTCAACAATAATACTCTGTCTATGACGTGCGTTCAACTTGGAGTTTATTGGAACTTTCCTCCTGATACAGAAGCTTCTAACGTTTATAACGTCTGCTTAACGTTGCTAACTGCTCTCACCGTAGGGCCCCGACGCCCCCCCCCCCCCATGGTGGTCCTTCCACTGCCTAACTGAATATAGCCTTAACTCTGAAACCAAAAAATAACATTTACATTACAACACTCTACATGTTATGTGTCAGTCTATTTGCCAGGCAGCCAGGTCAGGTAAAATAGCAGAAAAATGAAAAAACAAATATCATATAATTTATAATTTATAACTGAAATACCAAGTAAGTAGAAAGACCTCCGTAATATCAAAGGCAATTTGGTAAAATCTGAATGAGAAAGGAAGGAAGTGGGGTCAAGTGACCAGCACAATTTCCCACTGACTGCAGTCAGACCAGAGACTGTTTCAGAAAGCTGGTGTCATGTTGTGATCATCTTTGCAATAAAACAGCTTTAGTGAGAGGTTCCGAGTCTTTTGGCCAATCACAATCAAAGCAACCACATCGTCTTCTCTTCCCTCTTGAACATGGATGTGTAAGTGTTGTTTGCTGCCGACTATGTAATTTCCTGTTTAACTAACTTAAGGTTAGATAAGTAGTTGCTACAGTAATGTCAGGTGTGTGTCAAACTAAACAAGATGGTTGACACAAAAATGTACCAGGGTGAAGCAGAAACAGCTCAAATGTATTTTAATAAAGAGACAGAGTATACAAAACACTTACATGCAAGGAAGGCAGGTCAAAACTAGAGTCCATAAACAAATCCAATCAGGGCAACTGAGGAACACAAAGTTCAAAAAACAAACCCATAGTCCAACAAATGCAACAGTGGTCTGAAACACAGGTGATGACACAAAAGGACGATGAGAAACCAACACAGAAAAAGAGAAACACAAGAACTAAATAGACAAGGAACTAATCAGACACAGGTGGGACAAAGCTAATCAAAAAGGACTGGAAAAAGCCTAAGACAAGAAGTAAAGTCAAGACACATGATGGAGGACCAGGACTACAAAATAAAACAGGACATAACTAACAAAAACACTCAAACCATGACAGTCCAAACATAACCGATCAAATCTTTCCTAACCTGTTTATAATGGAAAGCGTGCCAGCTTATTAACACATCAGTAAATTGTGTATTAACTTATAACGTTAACATTACAGTTCAAAATCATTCTGCTGAGTGAAGGTTAACTCCCATTGCATCCTTATTGTCAACCCAATTTAAAATCCATCATTGTCTTAAGATTGAAACAAGACCCATGAGTGATGATAATGAGTGACCATGTTAACTGGTGATGTACGAGTGTGTACTACTGTTGCACCATATGTGGCAGTAACGTGCGGTCAGGGGAGGCAGAGCCTCACCTGTCATCATGGAAAGAAAAAAAACAAATAATGATCAAATAAAATAAATGTTGATATTTGCCCACTGATCTGTACTATAAATTTATTCTCCATACAATTCCAACAATTTTGATTATTTTTTAATTCAAAATCGCTGCATTTTCGCATTTCCCGTTCAAATACAGGGAAGAGTTGTGCGGTGCGGCACCAGCGAGCTGAGCCTCACCTTGGATTGTGCAATCCCTCACAAACTGTGCTGGCATGCCATGAAATTAGAGCGTGTTGCTGTCTCTCTGTATGTCGCCAATAAAATGATTTCAACACTTCGATCATAAACTGCAGTAAAAGGGCACGAAGTGAGGCAGGCAATACTCTTGCTGCATGGAAGGGGATGCTTGTGACCTTAGAGAGTCTTCTTGCTACTGTGTAGCCGAAGAGTATGTGTCTCTTTCAGATGGTAGAACAAAAAGTTAAGTACATGAATAATCAGAGGTGCTTGAATTCATGGCTCTTTGCGCTCGCTAACTAAATAATTAAAGCGTTGGTTGTGCTCGGCCAGTAACACATAAGATTGTCAAAACACACTCCAGTACGCATGAAAATCAAATACTAAGAATAATATAGCAGCATTCTATATTTTCCTTTAATGTCAAATGCCAATTAATTGTATTAGACTGTTGCTGTTTGACAGCTGTATTTTTTCCTGCTTTGTCTCAAGATTGGGGGGTTGACCTTGACGTAATGCTGATATGAGATGTAAAGCATAACCTGTTAACTGCTGCCAGTCAAATGGTGAATAAGCTACTCTGTTGGGTTCATATATTTGTAAATCTGGTTCTGAAAGAGTCAGTGCCTCACCAGCCATGAACCTCACTGCACGTCACTGATATGTGGTGACCCATCAGATTCTGACCTGCAGTGTTCAAAGTACTCAGATCCTTTATTTAAGTTAAAACATTAACACCACAATGTAAAAACACTTAATTACAAGTAGAAATCCTGTATTTAAAGTCACATAAAGTGCTGAAGTAAAAGTGCTAAGTAAAATAAAGTAACTTTACTTTTACTGTAGTACTTTGTACTTTTTACTTGGCTTTTACTTCTAAATGTTTCTTAGTGATCTTTACTTAACTACTATGGTAAAAATAAAAGCAGTACTGTCTGCAGAAAACACAGACTAGATGTTTACATGTTAAAATAACAAAATGTTTTTTTCTGAGGGAGGATGCCCTCAGACCCCCCACAGACGAACACATCACCTTTTTCACCTCTTTTGATTTTGCAGGTCTGTAAACACTTGGAGGGTTTTGTTAAACTCTCTTTCCACCGAGTTTTGGCAACAAACAACAACTGGGAGAAGTGTTAAGAGACTGATTTTGAGTCCAACCCTGTGGTTTCCTCCCAGTTGTAGTGAAGGAACAGCGGCCGTGTTCAAAATTCCCTCCAGATATCTGAGCTCCTCACCTTATCTCTAATGGCCTGTTCACACTACTAGTATCTACCTGTGTGTGACGACTACCAGCTGCATCTTGCACACCTGTTGTGTCCACACAGGCGGCATGAGGCTGTTGCTGAAATCTTCTACACTGCGTTTGCAGAAGAATTTGGAAGAGAAATAAAGAGCTGCAGCCAGAAAGCTCAGTGATATTTGCCCCTTCTTTCAGAGAGAAAGGAAAACAATTCTACAAATTTTGCCATTAAAATTGAAGTGAGAGGTGTCATGATGATGTCAATATGACTCATCAAAACATTTTCACTGTGTATTTTTGCAGAGATCCAGTAAAAGCCAGACTCTGAATCTCTTGAATATTTGCCAACCCTCCTAATTTTCCCAGAAAACTCCTGTTATTCCTCACCCTCTCCTTATTTCTACAATACTTCAGGGTCATAGTACTCTTGTATTTCTCCTGATTTCTAACAAAATGTCATCCTTTTTTTTCCTTTTCATTATCACAACCTGGTTCTGACACTATATCAGCCCTATACAATGCTAAAAACTCTACTGCTTCCACCCAAACAACAATAAAGCTAGACCAAACCAAACTTCCCAACAAGAATTCCTGTTTCTTCAGGAAAGGGGCATTTTGTACGATCTGCCCCATCACTTTATGCCAGAGATTTATGCAAGTTCGCACTAGAGGGACAGAAACAATTGTATTCTTTCCTGATAATTAAAAGTAAAATTATGCAACAGAAAAGTGTTCTTGTAGTGTACTTATTATTTTGTTAGTGTCATTGTTTAAAAGTCATCAGTATGCAGGAAACAAAGTCTCTGAAACTTTTTGGAGGTATCAAGGTTGGCAAGTATGATTTCTAGATATAGCATGGCTGCAGCCATGTACACTTTTGTAACCATCAGGCTGTGTGTTCACAGATGTCTCAATGAGAACCAGGACATATGGAAGAAAACCCCCCAAAACACTGCAGCAGGCACAAGTTAGGAGAGGTATTAGCTAATGTAGCGTATTAGTTAACATTAGCCATCATAAGCTACTGGTCAGACCAGAACAAATCAGGCTGTAGCAGTAAAACCCTGACAGTGCTGAACTGTGCTAGGGTGCTTTTTATTACTTATAAATTCAAGTGCCAATAGAGCTCCACAGTGACTGCCCACTTTTCAGCGGCTCCGGATATGGAAGTAAATTCCCCATTTTTGTTTCAGAAAATCCTTATATAAAGTATTTTGAGCCTGGAACCAAACTGGCCACCTACAAGATGAATTTTGACCTTAAATCATTTCATTTGAACCAAATATAAAAAAAAGACAGGAAAAGTGCAAAAAGTCAAAAGTATATGACTGTGTACTGAAGAAATCCATCCCACAATCCATTGTGGATGATACAGAATCTCCTTCAATTGAACTTTTGTTGTTATTGTAG
This sequence comes from Lutjanus erythropterus, assembly GCF_056507025.1. Lineage (NCBI taxonomy): Eukaryota > Metazoa > Chordata > Actinopteri > Lutjaniformes > Lutjanidae > Lutjanus > Lutjanus erythropterus. The sequence continues at coordinate 3,023,220 of NC_139329.1, forward strand.
TGATGATGAAGGTGTTATAAAATGTTGTAGTTTGTGTTGTGTTGATCTCACAACTCGTGGTCAGTCTACACTGGATGGTTACGACATCATGAAAAATAATCTAAATCCTCTCTGCAGAATATGAATGAACAAGAATTTTCACTTCCAGAACCTCACTGTTGAGCTCTGTTTGTGAAAACAGGAAGAATGTGTTTGTCTTCTTTGAAAAGCTTTGATTTGATTAAACATTGTTCTATTATCTCTTCGGTTGTTTTAACTGTGTACTTTTGTAAAGCAGAATGAGGATGTTTAGCAGACAGTGAAGGATCTATCAATAGAACTTGTGTTAAGATCCTCATCGTGTCCTTATCCTGTCAGATTTACGTCTAAACTACTAATGTAGCAATACTTGTATTTGACTACAGATTTTCAGAACTCTTTCCACCTCTGTGCTTCACGCTTGAAGCAGGTAGAGTGAACCAGTCATAAGGCTGAGCCCAGCCACCCTACAGAGGAAACTCATTTTGGTTACTTGTATCTGTGATCTCATTCTTTCCATCACTACAGACAGCTCATGACTGTAGGTGAGGGTGGGAACATATGTCAACTGGCTCAGCTCTCTCTTTTTAACAACAGTCCAGTACAATGTGCACATCACTGCTGATTCAAATCCACCATCTTATCCTTCATTTTACCGTCACTCATGAACAAGATGCAGAGAACCTTCCAGAAACTAAAGACTAAATCTGAATAATGCAGTTAATAATTTTAAATGAGACAACTCTGGGAAGTTTTCCTCTTGTATTGTAACATGTTTGGATTGTTATTAGCTGTAAAATGGCTTTTATTTGTGTGTGTTGTGGTATTCTGTATGTAACACAGCTCTACGTGAAGTCTCATGAGAACACTGATTCTCTTTAACCCACGTGGAAAACAACCACCAAGGGAATCATTATCGTCCCGCTACCAGCCACTGGGAGGGTGACAGTGAGTGTGTGTACGTGCACACGTTTGTCTGTCCAGGAGAGGGTGCAGACAACCAGCCATTAAAAGTGGACTATAAAACAATGTCTGGATGCTTGTTTGTCCAGACCTTGTTAAGCCAAGACATCATTACCGCTTACAGGCAATACCTTGTTCCTGGCTGACACTGGAGCAAGTAAAGAGCAGACAGATAATGGATAATAGCTGAGCAAACAGGGAGAAATATTGTGCATCAATTAATAGAACATCTCTGAGGGCAAGAACATGGTTTGTCAAAGTTAATGATATGGATTGAGGCAAGAAAATTCAGGAAATGTCACTGTTTTGCACAAAGTTAACAACAACAAATTAAAAATGGCTGAAATGGATAATATCCTGCAGCCAATTTACGCATCTTACTATGTTAGATCTCATTAGTTTGTGATGTATAACCTGCAGGTTTGTTGGTATTAAAGTGTAATATACCTTCTCACAGTTCATCTTTGGCTCTCAGTAAGTCAGAGCTGTCTCACATTTACATGAAAGTTATTCAAGAAATTACAGAAAAGAAGCCAAGCTGAAGGTGCAGGGGCAAATTCTTGAGAACTGGGAGGAAACCATAACTTGACAGGTTTTGATTGGGATTGGAATGAATTGGAATTATGTTGGGACAATATATTCTAAAAGATCAAACTCTTAGATATTAAACCCTGTAATGGGCCAACCTCCTAGTGATTACATTTTTTATTTTTTATTAAATGTAGACTTCAATGCCATCAGAGTTTTAGTCGAGATAATGGGTTGGATATGCACATATATTCCTCCTCCGTATATACAGTGATGGTGAGATTTCTGGACAGTCCTTCATCTCCAGGAAGGATGCCCACTCACTGAGATGACATCAGGATCTTCTAAAAGTGATGTATTAAGACACCATCTTGTAGGAGATTTAATATGTGCTTCAGGAATTGTTGATAGTGAAGCTGGAGCATGTTCGCTGATTATGATTGAATGGATGGTGTTATCTTGGATATGCTGGGTGAGCGAGTTGCTCAGAAGAAAAAAAAAAACAATTATGGAGAAAGACTGATGGAGGGAGGAGAAATATGAGAATTCTTTCAATGATGAGTTACTCATTCTCCAACTATCACTGAGTCCATAATCATCCATGCATTGTTTTATTATTTACTGGAGTACCAGTTTCTTTAGCTGCAGAGGGTACTTGAGCGTTCAGTTGTGGGATTGATAACAGCATTGAAATCTCCAGCTAATATAATATTTGTTGAGCCGCGTAGTAAAGCGAAGAAGTTATGGATGTTCGGGCCATAAATATTGGCAATTCTAATAAACCTTCCATCTGGATCAATAATAGATGTATCGTAGACAAATTAATGGTCTTACTTGCTAAAATTGAAGACAAAGGCAATTATAAAAGCACCAGAAATTGGAATTAGGGTGTTGGTATTAGTTTTATAAAGTGTTTGATGAGACATGATTTGTCCCAGTTCTCAAGAATTGCTGATATACAACCTGACAGTTAAGTAATGGGTCATTTAATGGCTATAACCCAGATTCAAAATGAGTGCTGTGGCATCATCGCTCTGTGTGCTCTGCTACTGTGACAAATTTGGTTCAACTGTGGTGAACTTTGATTTTTTTGTTCCATTGAACAATAGCATAGTAACAGTGCTGACCTCAAAGGGAATGGAGAACCAGAGACTGAAAGCAGAGGAAGCTATCATAGTTTATTACCTTTGTTACACAATCCACTTTTATTTAAGCTCCTCGGCCACATTATTAACAGCCCCACAAAAGAGCCAGGGTTTGCAGACAGTTATAAGATGAGAGACATCGGGTCTCATGCATGAATGTTTTCTTATTTTCCTCTTATGTTTGTTCCTGCACAAAGCAATAAGAGGAAAATAAGTAAATCACATGTGAGACTCTTGAGACGTGCACTGAGAACAAAGTCTGTCCTCACATACTTGAGTATGTGGATGAATTGTGTTTGATGTTAAATTGGATGTATGCAAATGCCCCAACTGAACTACAACAGTGGTAGTAACTCTTTGTTTCATTTACTTTAGGTTTACTTTTTAGCACCACACTCAAACAATGCACATACATATGCAAACAGATAAATAACTGGACTGATTTTGGTTTCATGTAACAAATTCCTGATTTAAGTACTTAAGTTCTTTAATTTTCATGGTATTGATATATTTGTCTTTGAGTCACCAGTTACCTCGGGGTTTGCTGCTACAGTCATTCAGCTGGCCATCAAAAGTATATCCAGCTGCTGCAGACTAGCTTAAGTAGTGCTGATGGCTAATTGGACTGCACCATATTCCATCTGCAACATGGGGAGGGTCGGTGTTGTGTAAATTGTTGTGTATTACAGCTCTGAGAAAAACTAGATTTGGAGACCACTCCAAAACTTCCCTTAAATCAGCATCGCTACATTTATGGCAGCCATTCTGTTCCAGTGTTTGAATGGAATTTCAAAACAGGCTCACCTTATTATACTTACACCTTACTTAATGAGGTAATGCTTAGGTGATCACCTCAACCAAATCTTATTTAATGAGGAAAAGTATTAAAAAAAACAACAGTGCTTGTGGTCATCACTATCCTCTCACAATAGGACTAACTGGATGGAAAAAAAACAGTGCAAGTAGTACCTCAAAAGTAATTGGAATCTCAAGTATTGATTATGCCAAATGTCAATAGTGAGACACAAAGAGTCAGACTGAGATTTGCCAAAGACTACAGTGATTGGACCATAGAGGACTGGAGTAAGGTCATCATTTCTGATGAGACCAGTTTTCAGCTTTGCCCAACACCTGAGGGCTGTACTATGAAGCAAGCTCAACACAGCCAGGCTTTCTTTGCATGATCTGGATCGACAAATCCTAAAACCTCAATCAGAGATAACGGGTATCACGACGGTGGTTATCAACTCACTTTGTTAATCCAGGCTTTCGTCTTCAGACTCTGTGCGCGCTCACATAAAAGGGGCGTTTGTTGCGTCATTTGACTCTTCTTCCACATGAAATGAAGCGATCGTGAGCCACTTACTGAAGTCAAAATGATCAAGTTGTTATAATTATGAGCTGTGGAAAACATACAAAATACATTACGGCAAAAAGCAACATTGCTGTTGCAAATAAGGCAGGGGAAGAAGAATGATGTCAGAAAATTACTGATGGACTAAATGTGGTCTTAATGCTGCTGTTTATTCTAACATGAAAACTGCACATTAAACAATTAAACTTCATACAGTAGATTTAAACATGATTAAGTCTGTCTGACACTGTCCTATGATGACAGAGACGTGGACATCACTGAAGTTTTTGACCAAACCAATGTAAAATGAGTGTAACTGATTTAAGACTGTCTGTGATAAATGATGATGAATTTTCTAATCAGTGATCTGAGCTGCAAAATCACAGAGACAAAACAGATAACAGTAAAAAGTCTTCAAAGTGTCTGTAGTTGCTTCATCATTATTTTACTGTGTGGATTATATACGATGTCAATTTAAAGTGTTAATATGATCTGGAGCAAACGGGAAAAATGACTCTGCATCACCAAACGGAGGTTACCATGACAGCACGATGCAGACAGTTTGTGCCGCTGTTTCATTTTTACATTATATGGATTCGTTCGGTGATATTACGAACATACAGCTCAACAACTTTTCATTGTTAACCTCTTCCCTCAGTTTAAAAGCTACATCGCTTATAAACAACCTTGTTAGGACAATAATTAGTTAAAGAACGGCGCTTTTTACAGACGATTTAATCTGAAACTCTGAACATAACCTGCTCCTGACCAGGTTATGAGTTTAGTATAAGTTACCATGGTGATCTAGCAGGTGAAAAGAGAGCCATTTTCGTGACACTGAAAATCCTGGCTTTAGACTCAACATAGCTCGCTAACCCATTAATCTCGCTTCGTAGTTACACTCCTCTGGTTGTCTAATGCAGTGTTTCTCAACCCTGGTCCTCAAGGCACAAAGCCCTGCATGTTTTAGATGCACCTGCCTGCTACTCCCACCTGATCACCCCAATCCACTCACCTGTCTCCACAGCTGCAGCTCATCAGCCAATCAGCCCAGTATATAAGCCTCTCCAATTCATGCATTCTTTGCCAGATTGTTCTTCACCCACATGCAAGACTTTCCAGTGTTCCTTACCTGCCTGATCTCCTGTTGCTGACTGTCTGCATCGTCTGTCTCCCAGTAAACACACCAGCCTTCTGTCCTCAACTGTGAGACCTGCCTCACGTCTCTGGTTTCTGTCTGGCTGTGGCTGCTCTGTGTTTCTTCACAAAAACGCTTCAGCGAGTGCCTTCACCTGCTTACCTGTTGTCTGCTGTGGCTCAGAGGCTGATTGTGAGACACCACACTCGTTCTTGTGTGTGTTCTCCGTTTACCTACCTGTCAGCTCCTCGATCCCTCACTTGGCTTGACTCACCTCCTGCTCGTCCCTCGTCAGCTCCTCTGCCTCGTCTGCCTGCTCACCTGATTCCGGACCCTTCACCTTGTCAACCCCGTACCTCTCAGGTACCCTCGCCAGCCAATGAACTTAACTGTACTGAGCTCTCCGAGGGGACTTTGGAGGAGTTTGTAGCCACACGTCCTCGCCCTTGGTCCTGCTTCTGGGTTTGATTCAACTAACACCCCGAGCCTAAACCCCAGAGACTGTGTGGGCTTTGTACCTGAAGTTGTTACAGTTCAAGAATTTTCAGGTTTGGACCCAAACGCAGACAGAGGGGAGCAGTTTAAGTGATATTTAACAAACAAACAGAACCAACACAAGCACACAGGGAGAGTCCTCAATCCAGGCATGAAAGAACAAAAAATCCAAACAAATCCACACGGGAAAAAAAAAAAATCACGAGCAACAAGATTTCACAACAAGTATGAACCAGCAACTAGGGAGAAAAAGACACAGGATTAATTACACTAGGGAGAGGGAGGATAAAAAGACACAGGTTGTAGCAATCAGCTAGTGCTACCACGGGAGGTTACTGGAGTTCATCCCCCCCCCCCACACACACACACACACACCCTTCACCGTCACCTACACACCTCCGCTCCGGAGCCAATGGCTGCCGACACTTCTATGTCTAATACTGATGACGATTCACCAAGATGGCATACGCACAGTCCTACGAGGGAGCGGTGAGGCCATCTTGAAGAGGAAGAATACGTTGCCGGTTCTCAATAGTCTGCGTATTTCGCTGGAGGCCGTGTGTTGGAAATCTGTATGGATAAAAGTCTGGTTGTTTATTCACCAGAGAAATGTAACAGCAGATTATATCCTCCTTGATCTCCTCTCTGTGGAGTGACTCCCAACTGACTTGACAGAGACGTGGACTGGATTGACGGGACTGAACTAATGAGAGGTCACTCCAGGTAGCTTTGAGTTTATTTTTTGTTCTTCTTTTTTGTTCCTTCTTGCTGTTTATTTTGGTTAAAAGACTGAACTGAACTCTTCTTTTTTTGAATCAAGTGATTTGTTTTGTTTTGTGCACCAAACCGAACTGAACTGAACCGTGGGAAAAGTGTGCCTTTTGTTTTGGTTATTTGAAAGGAAAATTCCAGCCTGGATTTCCTTGAGATTCCGGAAGGGACTATTTCATTTGTTGTTGTGTTGTTTTGTGTTGCTTAAATACACTGATTGCTCTTGCTCTTAATGCAGTGGTTCTGTTTTGTTTGTGGCCTTGCTGGGGAAGGGTTGTATTTTCTTTAAGAGAAAAAGAGTTTCTGCTCTTAATTTCTTGACAACAACAAAAAAAATAGTAATACTGACTCACACCCTGACGAGGTATTGTTAGGCGCTGACCTAACTGGCACCCCAAACATATACAGTCTGACTGTTACAAGGTGATGGCAGTCAAGGACAGGTGAAAATAATCAGTGATCAGAAATAGCGGACAAAGACAGGAAGTAAAAACAAAGACACAGAAGGGGAGGATGAGGTCTACAAAATAAAATGGGAAATAACAAAGAAAACTCAAACCATGACAGAAGAATGAACTGGTACCTGTGTTTCTTCATCTGCCCAGTTCCTGTTCTGCCTGTGTTACAATAAAGGTCATTACCAAACATCAGTCTGTGCCTGTGTCCTGCTAATGGATCCTACACACACCTGTTACAATTTTCATATTGTTTCAACAGTCTTCTTTTCTTTGGTTAATATTAAAATGTACTGACATGTTTTGTAGTTAATGTTTAAATGAATTGTCTCAGGTTGGAAGGACAGTTTGTGGTGTCAGTGCGTCAGTTTAGTTCTGTTATGTTGACCGTTTGTATTGGCCCAGATGTATTATGAGAACCATTTTGTTACATTTTTTGGCTTTTTGTAAATATGAAAATCTTTCTTTTAAACAACCACCTGTGTCTCTCTTTGCCTTCCACCTTGGACCCTAACAGAGCCGAAAACTGAAGTGCCGTGTACAAACCAACAACCCACTGACATGTGACAGGTAACATTAAACTCAGAAAGGAAAAGGAAATTCCACTTTAATGGCAGCAAAAACTGACAAACTTTTCAACAGACATGGTTGAGCGTATTGGAGCATCATTAGAGAGGTTTCTCTGTTGTGGGTACAGCCAGGTCATGCCAGTGAGCCAGTGTGTTTAAGATGTGATTCTGTGCAGATTTTTTTTTAAAACAGAGGAAGGAGAAAATATGTGGAGATTGTCCCTTGATGTACATGAGTACAGTTGATTTAACTGTGTCTGCTGACCAGCAGTATATGTCAGCTGAATGTACTGTGGCAGTAATTGAAGTCTGGGGAGCGGATGACTAATAGTAGACTTGTAATGACAGACCTATCATCAGTCTCTCTCTAGAAGGCACCAGAAGCCAGGGCACTTAAATTAAGGCTCCAGAGCAGCACACAGGTTTTGAAGAATCTGCCCCAGCAACTCAATTATCTTTAAGTGCAGACATTTAAATTTTTTAATTAATAATTTTTCTTTAAGTCAATTTCCTGTTCTTCAGCATTATTAACATTTCAAAACACTAAACACAAGCTGGCTTTTGTGCATATTGGCTTTCATTTGGCCTAGGGCACTAAATAAATTAAATTAAATTAATACAAACACAAATACTGAGGAATGCCACAATGGTTCTTTTATTGCTCACAAGCACAATTTGTGATTAAATATGTGTGAGCAGGTAATTCATGCAGCAGGCCCAATGATACAAATGTTTGTGGGATAAATGTGTGAACTCCCTTTAGTGACCACACTTGCTAACATAGAGTTACCAAGGTAACTAGCTCAGAGAGATGTTGAGACAGACTAGAAACCAAGGCCCCAGGAATGGTGCTGGGCCATGATGCGGTTTTGGTGGAGTAACGGCAAGGGGTAACAGGGGATGCACCATCATATCTGTTCAGCATCATATTGGCCCAAAATGAACATTTCTGCTGATATGACATGCTGATAACATGAAGTTTTAATTATGTGAGTATTTCCGCAGTGTGGCGGTTTTTTTGAAGTGTCCTAAGATAGCAAAGTTGCAATTTGCAATCATTGTTCCTTAAAAACTACAAATTTAATTGCCCGCCTTAGAGCTATCACCCCAGTCATTACAATGAATTTGTGAAGAACAAAGACAAACAAAAAAGCACTAGCAGTTTTTATTTTTTCCCTGTCATTTTGAAAAGCATTTTATTTTATGTCTGCATCTGTTAGTGAGCCATCATGATAAGAGTAAGTATAATAACATACACACAACACACACATAACACATTCTCTACAGAAGATACTTGCTGTTCTCTAACATGAGGGGAAAAAAGTATGCATATCAGCGCTGGCAATTGGCCCAAGTGAGTTGGAAAATATTGCCATATTGAATGCTGGCTAAATCCAATACTGTGCATCCCTAATCCTAACCTCTGTGATCATCACATGACACACACTACCCAGATAGCACGCATACATCTTGCTGACGTCGGCCTCAGATTGCGTGTTGGCATTCTACTCCTGACGTCTGTAAATGCATCTGAGAAGCATCGGCCCATACCAGGGACATGGTTTGCCATTTCAAAGTTGGCAATAGGTCGGCTACGGATCGATACATTGCACGTTATCCAATTGGTGCCAACGGAACTGAGAGCAGACGTTGGAGAACTATTATGCTTTTCCTCTTTTCTGACCTATAAATGTTGTCATGTCAGATAATCGTGTTAAACGATTCCAAAGCGTCAAATATTGAGGTTCATGCATTTGGAAGTGAGCCCTGCAAGCTGTTTTGGATGGCTCTGCACTCTGTGTTTTACTGTCTTTTTTTTAACGGTGTAGTAACATTGACGTCAATGCGTGCTTATATGGTCATACCCCGGCATGTGCTCTAGGCCTGCACGCTCCCCCGCCCTGCTTTGGAAGTTATATCGCTGTGCGCTGCTCTGCGGGGTGTAACTACGAAGTGAGATTAATGTGTTAGCGAGCTATGTTGAGTCTAAACGAAGGTGGCTCTCTTTTAACCTGGTAACCATGGTAACTTATACTAAACTCATAACATGGTCACGAGCAGGTTATGTTCAGAGTTTCAAATTAAATCGTCTGTAAAACGTGCTGTTCTTTAACTAATTTTTGTCCTTAGCTTTTAAACTGAGGGAGGACGTTAACATTGAAAAATTACTGAGCTGTATGTTCGTAATATCACTGAACGAATCCATATAATGTAAAAATGTAACAGCGGCACAAACTGTCTGCATCGTGCTGTCATGATGGTAACCTCCGTTTGGTGATGCAGAGTCATTTTCCCCGTTTGCTCCAGATCATATTAACACTTTAAATTGACATGGTATATAATCCACACAGTAAAATAATGATGAAGCAACTACAGACACTTTGAATACTTTTTACTGTTATCTGTTTTGTCTTGGTGATATTGCAGCTCAGATCACTGATTAGAAAATTCATCGTCATTTATCACAGACAGTCTTAAATCAGTTACACTCATTTTACGTTGGGTTGGTCAAAAACGTCAGTGATGTCCACGTCTCTGTCATCATAGGACAGTGTCAGACAGACTTCATCATGTTTAAATCTGCTGTATGGAGTTTTATTGTTTAATGTGCAGTTTTCATGTTTGAATAAACGGCAGCATTAAGACCACATTTAGTCCATCAGTCATTTTCTGACAGCATTTTTCTTCTCCTGCTTTATTTGCAACAACAATGTTGTTTTTTGCAATAATGTATTTTGTATATTTTCCACAGCTCATAATTATAACAACTTGATGATTTTGACTTAAGTGGCTCACGATCGCTTCATTTCATGTGGAAGAAGAGTCAAATGATGCAACAGACGCCCCTTTTATGTGAGCGCGCACTGAGTCTGAAGACGAAAGCCTGGATTAACAAAGTGAGTTGATAACCACCGTCGTGATACCCGTTGTCTCTGATTGCAGTTTTAGGCTTTGTCGATCCAGATCATGCAGAGAAAGCCTGGCTGTATTGAGCTTCCATCGTAGCACAGCCCCCTGCTGTCTTCAACAATTTCACAGTGTTAGTATGTTGAGCAATGGCTCCCAGAAAATGATTGTTCGGGTGTGAGGGAAAGTTAACTTTGTTTAGCTTTCCTAAAGAGGTGAGCACCAGGCAGAAGTGGATAGAGTTGCTGTTTCCCGGCCAGGAAAGGAAAAATACCTCCATGTTTGTCTGTCTACGTTACTTCACAGGGGACTGTTTTGTCAACACGGGCCAGTATGAAGCTGGATTAGCCGGTAGCCGGGCTTGGCATGCGTTCGCCAGCCCTTCAGAACTCCTCGGGAGTGTGACCAATCACAGCGGAGTGGGCTCGGCAGGAGGTGTACATGGAGGAGGGTCAGGGGGGTGGAATAAATTACACATACCGTTTTCGTGGGATGCAGAAAATACAAGGAAGAGATGCAGCGAGAGGCACAGCGTCCTGAAGATCTACAAAGCTTTCTGTGCGGGCAATGGTGTGTAGCTGCTCTATAGGAGTCCAAAATCAAATACAAAGGCCCGAAAATGAGTATAATAGGTCCCCTTTAAAGTAAATATATAAAAAAAAATAGCTGTTTTATAAATATGACATACAGAGTTAGCAAGATAAGTCGGGATTTAGCAAAATAAGTTGTTAAGCCCTGACTGGGTATGCTAGCACAGTAGTGATGGGAATTCCAGCTCTTTTTAGCGAGCTGGTTCTTTTGGCTCGGCTCCCTAAAAAGAGCCGGCTCTTTCGGCTCCCAAGTGGCTCCTCAGATTTTTTGTTGCTCAAATTAATTTATTACTCAAAATAATGTAAAATGAATTACTAATGTAAAAAACATACATTATATCAAATGTTTATTATTTATATGGCTTTATTTATACACTCAACATACTCAACATGGAGGAGAGTACTACAATATTAAGTAGAGTGCTTAATTTTGACAACAAACACCACATATTATATTAATTACTAATTTTCTGTGTAATTGTAATATTTAACACTGGATATATTAGTCTTCTGTTGTGCAATGAAGTTTTAATCTGTCAGCAAGCAGATATTTTGTCTGATAATAATAAAGATTATATATATGACTTATATATGACTTGGTTTTACAAGGCAGATAAAAGAACAGATGTTACATGTATCAGAAGGGGGATCTCTTCTATTTTAACCTCAATCAGTGATCAAGAACGCACTTTATTTCTTCAGCTATGATCGTGGTCTGCAGACTTCAGGTAACCTACAGGTGGTCTCTTCCTCTATTCTCTCTTAACTCTGTTGAAAACCGTCCAACTTGACTGTAGATTTCCGTCTCCACTTCCTGCTGCGGCCGCCTGATCTCGTCTACTTTCCAGGTGAGGTGCAGTTCATCTCAAACGAGTGTATTTTCTCACCTTTCAAGCGTGTTGTCTCTGTCCAAACATCATCTGGAGACCATTTTTGACCAAATGCCGACGTCTCAGCGACGTCTTCCCAACCTAACAGGAAGTCAGTCTGCTCAGTCACTAGGAGTCTCTGACATGCTCTACTTATAATATGAACTAGACCGGGTATTGCCCCCAATTGTTCCCACTTGCAGTACTTGCAGAGAAAAATCTCCTACCGGCCCAAAAAGCATTTTCTCCCATAAGCCAACATAAAACAGACGTATGTAAAACTGTTGACATGACACCTCAAACTATAAACAAGGTAAGTAACTGTCTCAGTGGGAGAAGGACTCTAGTGAGCATGCTCTATGAGCCCAGAAACATGGAAGCCTGAGAGAGTTTGCAGAGGCTTTTTCTGTGTACAGTTAGCAGCTTTCATAGGAATGAATGGAGACATGTTCCTGGCTGGCTAGCATGTTAGCTGTTAGCTCCTGTAGACTACATGAGTGTGTAATTTTTACAACCACATATTTTGAGAATATGTGCAGATGAATTGTGCTGTATGACTTCTTAGTGTGACTTGATCTATACAATAATTGTTTAACAGTAGCCTAGTGCAGATCTTTTCTGCAACCTGTGAGCACTTAGACATGATAATCATAGGTTTAAATGTCCAGACTATATGACAGTGTTACTGTACATTCTGTATGTGCTTGTTTTAACACTTAATTCCAGCTGTTTTATACAGTATAACCCCTGTACATTGAGTGAATACATAATCATCCATCATTTTCATCACATTTCCCTTGGTAACACATTAGCTATCTCTGCACACTTTGGAACCTTGCCATAATTTAAATGAATATTCTGTCAGGTTGAACAATGTTTTTCTGTGCAATGTGACTCATGAAATGAGTGGTGGACCAAGGTACAGTGTGGTAGAGGAGGTTAATTGAGTGCAGAAAACAGTGTGCTGACCTGCTCCTGATGAAAAGTAGAGGGTAAGACGGCAGGAAAAAAGCTGCACAGGTGAAATCTGAAATTCTTCCTCAGTTTTATTGATTGCATGCAGTAATGAACAGTCGATCAAACTGTTAACGAGAGCAAAGTTTAAAGTATATACACGAACTGTAGACAGGAACCACAGTGTTTCAGTTTTATTATAATTAAAAGTTTTATTTTACACTTCTACCTCTCTTACCCCTCACTCAGTATTCTAATTGGGATAATTTTGGTTATGCTCCCCAGAGACAAATACATTTTAGTAACACTTTACAATGCTGGTCCACTTATATGCATTTATTAATGTTTATCTAATGCAAATCATTATGAAGGACTAAGACATGCATCAGTATTTACTCCATCAGCAACAAACAGAGTCCAGCTGATTCACAGACTGACTCATATATTAACCACAACATAGTGATATCTTCACCAATCATTAGCTAATGATTCATTAATGCTGATCATGATTTAGACAGTAGCAACAAAAACTAGAAAATTTCAAACAAAATTTTGAGTGTGGCTGATGTTCGCTGCCAACTAGTATCCCCACCATATTGCCAGTTTAATAGCAGTAGATGTATCAATGAGGTTGCATGTGTCTGTGTGTGTGCACATGCACACGCTGTCACAGATGTGTGTATGTATGCAAGTGTGTGTGTCTCTGTGTATGTGCATGTTTTATCATGCACATTTGTATGTATATGGGTGAGAGTGTATGTCAATAAAAGTCCCCTTACACATAGAAAGAACAGCTTGTGTGTGTGTGTATATATGAGAAGGTGTGTAAGTACGCAGGACAGAAGAACAATATGACTGACATTAAAAATGTCAGTAGGCAGCCATGGATATTAGACTTAGAGTTAGACATTCAATTAAGCCAATCACAATCAGCCTTGTCAATTTCTGCCCAGCACCTGTGACATGTATCAACTGTGTAGACAAGATGGGCATTTCATGAATGAATGAATGAATTTAACATTAACCAGCTCAAACTTTGAATTTATTATCAGTTAAAAAAGACTGCAGTCTAAAATGTCCAAGATGGACACAGAAAGACACAGAGACAGACAGACAGGCAGTGTTTGTGGTTTTAACTGCTAAGATCACCTGTGTGCAACGGCACAGTCAATTTTAAATACTCCAAAAAGAGGCAAAAACTGAGACAAAGTACCTCTCAAACTGCAGCTGTTTAATGAAACACCTAATTGCTACAGCTAAAAACTGCATACGATGAGTGAGAGAACAATTTACAGAACACAATAGTGCAAATTTTATTTCTGTGGTGTGAAAAATGAGGCCACCACCACGATGGAAAAAACTGGAATCATCTGCTTCCTTCCAGAAATGTTGGTCTCTCACTTAACATGGGAGTGAATGGGGCATTTGGTTGGACTTGTTGTCATTTTGGACCTTGGCCAGCCAAAACCATTTGTCCATTTGCTTTGGTGGTCACACCTCTGCGACCGGCACGACTTTTCCTACAATCTGGTGTATAATTTGTGTATGTAGAGTGAACACTGAGGTCGTGGGCGCGACTTTAAGACACAACGAGATGAAAAAGACATAACATTAAGAAAACAACATAAGATGCAAAACGACATACCTAAGCACAACATGTCAAAAAAGATAAGATGAAAACAACATAAAAGACATAACAAGATGAAAAAAGTACATAAGACAAAAACATAAGACAAAAACAACATAAGAAGATGAAAATGATGTAAAAGACATAACAAGATGAAAAAAACAAGATGAAAGCAACACAAAATACAATGAGTCAAAAATATCAACAAGATGAAAAAGACAAAAAGACATGATATAAAAGGACAAGATGTAACAAGACAAAAAAGATGTCTGAGAAAAAACATAAAAGACACAATGAGACAAAAATGTTATCAACAGGATAAAAAGGATGTAACAAGACAAAGAAAATGGCATAAAAACGTAACATGAAAGAGAGAGATGAGATTCAGTTAACTTTTCACAGAAACAGCAGGTAGAAATGTACTTAAGAGGATGACTTTTTTGCTTTTATAGTTTGACTACATTTCAGAGCTTGTGCTTTTTCACTTTTACTTGAGTAGAGATATTAAATCAGTACTTCTACTTTGTACTTCCACTTCAGTAAAGAATGTGTGCACTTTTGCCACCTCTGTCTAACCATAACAAGACTTCATTATTACATTGTCATAATGGCGATTTGAGCAAGTTAGTCACTATGAAAATAGTTTTTCACTGATATAGGACATATGATGTGTTTCAGAAGAAGCTGTGGACACAATAGGAAATATTGTGATTCATATTCTTTTTGGGTTTGCATCAAATAGAATTCTTTGCACATGTACCAGGTGGTTCATTTAGACAAGATGTCACTGAAGAGAAGGTAGTTGTGAAACTAAATTATTATATTTCCTCATAGATTTATCTTCTTTGTCTGTTCTCTCTGTTCAGTCTGTCCTCCTGTCTTGAACAGAATGATGAACAGTGTGAAACTTGCGCTTGATGCGATTCTAGCAGCCTGGTGTACAGTATATACTGTCCGCCACATGACTTTACCTTGCACACATACGGTATGAAACATGCAGCGTGGGCGTTGATGGGTTTGACATTTGGAAGCATCAGTGAGCTGTGCTGGCATGGCCGCAGTGACACTGAGAAACACGCCTCTCTGTCGCTGCGGGGGGTGGAGGCACCGGGGAGCTGCACCGCTGCTGATTATACATAATGTTGGCTCAAAGAGCGTGAAAAAAGACATCAGAAGACAGGGCAGGAAAATCAATGTCTGAGGATTTAACACCAACTTGTTAATGTTCCCCATGGCAACCACATGGAGGAGAGGTGGGCTGAGTTGTGGTGTTGGGAGGGAGGGAAGAATGGTATAAAAAGAGTTCAGTGTCTAACTGTGAACTCTGTGGTTGGAAAATTAACTGTTTAAAAATTGAATGTACATGATTCACATGATTAACAACACAACCAGACATGAAGCCCCTGAGTCCTGGTTTGATGTCATTATTTTTTGCAATCATGTCAATAAAGTTGTTCATTCAAAACAGTTTACAAAAGTAAGAGATGTGTGGACAAAGTGAAACACATAACATTATGTCTCCGAGGTCAAGCCAGATGACTTCATTAAGAATGGCTCCATCTGTATTGTTCATACTTCTGGATTTTTATCCCCTTATCTGCAAATGTCCACGTCTGTTAAATAATGCTGTTTGAGTTTTTCATGTGGATGTCCTCTCTAATCAGCAGACAAAAGACAATCTCTCCACAGATTGCTTGATGTTAAATTAAAACCTGCATTAGCTGTGATTTTTTTTTCTGACTAGCTGGGGACAGCAGAACAAGTTGTAAATACAATAAAGCAGTCTCACTCCTGTTTTTGTACAGGAACCTTAAACTGTGAGTCCTGATTTGCAGCTCATTGTATACTCCATGCAAGATTGATTGATACTGTGGGTAGATGTCATCATATTATTGGCTTTCATAAGTATGTCATATTTTGTTTTACAAAAAGAAAAAAATGAACAGCTTTTCCATAAGTTTGATAGAAAAATGCACAGCCATGGATTTCTTGCATTTTTTGGAATATATTGTTAATTAGGTGCACAGTATGACTCTGGATGTGATCTAAAAGGGTTTAAAATGCATTTGTCTTTTCATTTCAACTAATATGAATGCTGATGCCGGCATGTGCTCAGTTCATGGGCTGTGGGACCTAAAGTCCTCGTGAAGAAAAATGGTTTTCTTCTAAACACATTCTACATGTTAGAACATGTGAAAAGACTGATAACTATGTAGAAGTGAATTGTGGAGTTAGACTGTTGAACTGTTGTTCACGATTTCTGTGTCCAGGATTTTTTGGGCGGTCCTGAAACATGTCTCAGTGACATGTCAGAGCTGTGGCCCCCCAACACTATATAAGCCACATGAACTGACACACAAATGACACCCTCCCCTCCACCTCCCTAACGGTCAGTTACAAACATACCCTCAGCGACTCTCTCAGCCCAGATCAGTCCAGCAGTTCACTTCAGCTCATTTCAGTTCCAACAACCTGACACAGAAGAACAAAATACCATCCTGTCACCGTCCTCTGGCTCTTGTTAATAATACATTTCTGTGTTGTGACAAACTCAGAACACACATTTATTGTAGCTTTAAGTGCCGCCTTTGATATAACTTATCGTGGTATTGTGTTTTAGGCTGAGGCACTAGGTGGGCATGTATGGAACTGCATTAAACTGGTTTTCATCATATTTGTCAAATAGGAAGTTCTGTGTCTCTGTTAACAATATCATGTCATCACTGCCCCATGTATGGTGTGCCTCAAGGGTCAATTCTTGGCCGTTTGGTTCTGTCATCCATAGACATTTCCACTGTATACGATGATATGCAGTTGTACATCAGTGTCAAGCCGACTGACTGAGACTGTCAAGAAATTTTCTTCATCTAAATTCCAATAAAACAGAAATCCTCATTATTTGGCTTCAACATATCACTAAACAAATACTGCCACCTACTGTTTACCTGTCACAAAATATCAAGCCTATTCCAAGAAATGTTGGCGTCCTATTTGATAGCAATTTATGTTTTGAGCAGCATTTCACAAAGCTTTACCAATCCTGTTTTTTGTCATCTTAGAAATACTGCAAAAATAATACACATTTTAAATTTTTCAGAAATAATGTTCTTATCTTTATTATGATTATTGCAACAGCTTCTCTCTTCTTGCCTTAATAAAAAGACAACGGCAGACTGGACAGAGCCCAGCTGCTAGGCTTTTAAGAACCAAGAGATACAATCACATAACATCTGTTTTGGCCTCTTTACATTGTCTCCCTGTTTGTTTGAGGATTGATTTTGAGATGCCACATTTAAGGAAAAATATACTTTTTTATGATTTTTTGCAAAAACGTGTCCTTGGTGTCGCTTAAATTGCCCAACATAGCAAACCATCCTCTCTCTCTTTTTTGCTTGCTCCTTCCTTTCAGAAAATGTGTCCTCCAAAACACCAGTCCAGGGAGCTGACCAATCAGAGCAGAATGGGCTTTTCAGGGAGGGGGAAAGGAGCTACAACAGCCAGAGGGTGAATAGATGTGCTGTAGCAATGTGTTTCTGAAGAGTCACAATCTATTCTATAAGAACTGAAAATGAGCATGTCTCCTCCATCACTCATCCATTATTATTAGAACATTGACATGTTATCACTTATGTGATATTTGTGTTATATGTTGATGACAAATGTAATAAAAAAAATTATGTTGATTTTGGAGGCTCCTGTCAACAAAAGCGTTTCCTCTGCATTAAGAATAACTGTATAGAAACAGGCAGTATTCTGTGTGATGAGCTCATTTGCTTATGCAGGTCATGTAAAGGCATCAGTAATAACAGATGTTCTAGTTTCACAAAATGGATGTCAGTGTCCATCACCCTGGGTGAACAAAAACATTCATGAAAGTCAATGTCTCCCAGACAATAAGAAGAAAACTTGACATGAAGAAAGTGCTGGTATTTTCAGTAGAAATGACAAGAAATGTCATCAGGGAGAAATGATTTCACACACAGTGTACTCTGTCGGTCTCTCTTTATCGTTTCTTTTATCTATTGTTAGATGCTTCATGATTAAGAGCATCTTTTCAGTTGTAGTACGACTACATATTGGTTTCTTTTTTTTTTATTTTCCTCAGGTATAAACTCATCGGCCACTTACTGTTTGATCACAAAATGTTTGTTCAAGCACCATTGATTCTTTTTTTTATAAGCACTTGAATATTGGTTGGTAGCATCAAAAAATCCACTTTTCAGACAAAAAAACAGAGAAAATGGTGTTTTTGTGAAAGAGACATTTTTGTTGACTTCACGTTATATATACATATATATTATATATATATATATATATATATATTTTTTTTTTTAATCACTTCATAGTACGTGCGTGACATCACTGTCACCAGTGTGGTCATCACTAGGTGTGTGTGTCTGATGTCCCCCACCTGAAACACTGTCTAAGAGGCCCGGGGGCTGGAGCGCTCTCTGCCCCGGCTGGGGGCAGCCTCTCTGTGTCCTGGCTGCTGTGGAGGTCCAGGGCTGCAGCGTAAGTAGCCCCCGCTCTGTGCCCAGGCTCTGTGGCCGGGTCATGGTGCTCTCTGACCCACAGAGCAGCTGAGCACGGATGTTTTCATGCTAGATAACACTCTTCTTCTGCAGCTGCTCAATTCCAGTCACAAGTTTTTCTCAGATGATGCGTCTCAGCGTCCCCTACTGTGTCACAGCAAAAACAGGAATTGATGAAATATCTTGTCAATTTTGGGCAAACAGTTAACTGACTCTGTGTAATCATCCTGTCTTTTGGTGTAAATCTTCATTGTGATGCAGGCCTCATGGCCACGGCAACTTGCTGAGCCCCACTGTTATCCCAAAGAAACACTAGACTGACTTGTGTTATCATTTCCATCATATCATACTGCAGTGTTTTGTAGATGACCTACATAATTTGGAATGCTAATGAACACAACTGTCAGAAGATAACCTGCAGCTCACTGGGCATGTGCAACATGGGTCTCAGACCCCAATTGAATGTTTGCCACAAGCAAATATTGTTGTGCAGTCATGCCATCTGTGAACCAGAACAAAAGTTAATTACTATTCTTAGCTTTAGATATGATAAAACCAGTTTTTAAGATTTCAGAGTATCAACATCATTAATAAGGTTTCCATCCACCTATTCTTATTTGAATTTTCAAAAACAACGAAAATAATCATTAATGGAAACGCTAGAAACTCGAAAAAAGGCAGAAAATTCTTTAAAAAGTTTTTACGCTTGGAGGGGGTGAATTTGTCTGCATATCATAAAAGGAAAGTACAACTTTTTGCTATGGAAACAGGTTCTGCGGATAAACGATGACTGGACCAGATACCACGTCACGCATCTGGACCAGATATCACGTCACACGTATATGTTGTCACAAAAAAATGGCGGCGGATGATAAAGTAAGATATGTTTGGGGGGACGAAGAAACTGAAATTTTTCCAAAGTTAATAAAAGAAGTGAACATTAATGCTATTCTCGATGGAAAACAGCAAAGAAACGCAACAGTTTATCAAGAATTACAAAAGCAAATGGTGGCCAAAGGGAATGTGCCAGTCACCAGTTAAACCTTAACACCAGCATGCTAGAGGTTGTTTCTTTTTTTTTTAACCTTGATGATCAAATAAGATCTTGTTAATCAACATGTCAGGACTCAGAGATTATGTTTTACAGCATTCAGTTGTTTTGTTTTGAAATAATTGCTATTTTATGAAGACTGTAATTCATGAGGGAACATTAAAAAAACTTAATGATATGTGAAAGTTGTTTTTGTATCAAGTGCTAGCAAGCAAAACTATATTTATTCAATACAGATAACTAGCCCTTAAGAAACAAGGCCCTTCATACAAGTATCCTCGACATTTGATTTCCTATCAGGTTCAGTTGTACTGGTCTCCTACTAAATGTGTGGCACATTATTTTGCCCTCTTTTATTTTGCAATAGTTGTACAGGAAGACTCGGATGATGACTGTGGACAACAGAACTGTACAGAGGCTATTGGAGACGGTCTACAGTTAGAAGCAACAGAAGCAGGTCTTCTGATAGTGGAATGATGAAGAGCATGTGAGATTCTCTCTTTCAAATGCAGTGGGAGCAATCAAGAAAGGAGCAAGAAACTTTGCATTCAATTTCAAATGTCCTAAATAAAGCCATGGAATGCTTTGAAAGATGTACACAAGCTGCAGAAGTTATGGCAGGAATGAACAGGCAGGGCCGTTACAACACGTCCTATCCACAGGATTTCTTTCAACGACCACAGCTACCTATACAAGATGCACATGCTTCTACCAATATGCCTTTCAGTCAGGGGAGACCTAACATCCACTCACCTGTGCCTTTTAGTCAGGGGGGATCAGGTGAGTGCAGTGATCCATTTCATACTTACTTTAACTTAAAATAAGTTAAATAGCCAGTCCAGGCCCCCAGGTATTTGTGTCCTTTGTTTCTTCTGAATTTTTTTTTTTTTATTATTTACATGATTTCTGGCACTCTGCTTCAGAAGTAAATTTCAAAGGTGCTGTACTAATATTTTGTTACAAGTGTTAAGTACTTAGTAGATGTACATTTAAATAGCTTGAAGTCACATGTTTACAATAAGCTTCTGATTTTGTATTTTAACAGTTGTTTATTGCACTACAGGTCTAACTGACCAAAAAGATGAGCCTTTCAATGCTTTATTTGAATCTTTATTTAATAATTGTGACTTGAATATTTCAGTTTTTGTAATTCTACTTGGGTATGTTCAGCTGCTACATTTCTACCCTTTTCAATAAACAAGGCAGTTATAAAAACAGTGAATGTGTGAATTTGTGGCACCAAAGTTAATGTGTAAAACATTTTTGTGAACAATGTGCCAAACCTCTCATCTCTTACTGTATATTCACAATACACAAACAATACAGAGTGCATGCACCAACAATCCTGAACAAATATTAACTTTAAAATTGGGGGAGAACTAAGTAAACCATAATAGCGACACATACCTGTCTGAAATAACAGTGAACAGAATCCCATCATCCTTCTCCATCTCTCAGATGCTCCTATTGCCTTCAGAGACCACCTTGGTCAACTCTCAGCATCACATGCTGAACTAGGGCATCTCTGATCGCCATTGCTGTGGGGTTTGGTTGGTCCTGACAAGCTCTGCGAGGTGGCTGCTCAGGGAGAATTGGCTGGCGGGCTGGTAGTGCTGCAGGTACAGGTAAACGCTTGTCCTTCTCACACAGATTATGCAGCACACAACATGCAACTGCTACCGTTGGCATGAACGAGTGGTGGATGTCTGAATGCTTGGCAAGGACTCTCCATCTTGACTTCAGGTGACCTAACGCATGCTCGACCTTGACACGTACTCTGCTCAGTTGCTCATTGAAGATCTGTTTTTCCTCTGAAAGGTTGGGCCCTGAGAATTCCTTCATCAGCCAGGGCAATAGAGGATAAGCGGGATCCCCAGCAATAAGAAGCGGTACCTGGACTCCTTGTATTTCTGTTGAAGCTTGGGGGTGTCTTTCTGGAAATCTGTAACGTAGTGATGATGAATATTAGTTGGAATCAATCCTAGGGCTGTGCAGTATGGAAAAAAAAAATCTTAGCACATTTTGATTTTATATCAGTCTACACACACACACACACACACACACACACACACACACCTGATTAACCCCAGATTTTAAAGTTAATATTTGTTTTCATGAGTCCTGGTACATGCATTCTGTATTTTTTGTGTATTGTTAATATACAGTAAGGGGGGTTTGGTACATTGTTCACAAAAACTTTTTTATAGAATCATTGCTTTAAGCATTATCAGGGAGTACAGGATCCCACTCTCCTCCTCCTACATACACATACACACATATATTTAGTGTATTTCATACACTAAATATTCATACATATGCACGCACACACACTATATATATATATATATATATATATATATAAAAATATATATATATAGTGTGTGTGTGCATATGTATGAATATATATGTATAACTGAGTGTATGAAATACATTTAATCCTGTTAATCTGGGGTAATTGATTAGAGAACTGACACAGGTGAGTGTAATTCACAATTTACCTCAACAGACTAGATGTGTTGAATATCACTGCATCATGTGCGCTGCCTGTGGTACCAACACAGACATCACGGATGAGCAGCTGGTCATCAACAACCACCAGGAGCACAATAGAAGGCCATCCCTTTCGATTCACATAATCCCTATACCCAATTGCTGGAGCAAGTATTGGGATGTGTGTCCCATCCACTGAGCCGTATACTTGTGGTACATGGTGGAGTAGGTAGTTACGTTCCACGTCGGGGAATGTGATGCACTGGGCCATCATCTTTGATTTTATGGCTTCACATGTGGCATACATGCAACGATGGACTGTAGTTTTGCTCACGCCAAAAGTTTCACTGACCACACGGTACTCTGCACATGATGCAAGCTTATATATAGCGATGGCAACCCTTTTCTCTGTTGGCACAGGTGGTCAATGACTAGGAACAAGTGGTCCTACAAATGGTCCAATTGTGTCACACAGATCATAAAATGTGGCTCTTGACATACAGAAATGTTTCAGCCAGAGTTTGTGAGTGAAATGCTGCTGAAGTCCTTTACGCGCCTGCGTTCCCATACACATGGAGAACGATGCGGTGGTCTCCTACCAGCTATTTCCGCTGGTACTCTTAACATTAAAATTCTTCCTTGTCGTCTCTTCTTCAGGATGGCTCGCTATGCAGTGAATGCTGACAAAATGGTGACCAGAGTTCTTCCAAATGCCGACAGGTCAATCAGGAATCTGTCCATGATCAGTTGTTGACTGTCAGCCGAGTGTGTTGTTTGTTTTGTGGCAGAGAGACGCTCTCTGATGACATCATCTCATGGCACACTCTCCTCTCAGTAATCGCAAAATAATAACAAATGGAAACGGACATAAATTTGGATTTTCTTTTTGCGCATTTTCACTAAATTCGCTCAAAAATTTCGAGACATTCAGATGGAAACCTGACTATTGTTAAGTTTAATTAGCAGGTATCAAAGTGTTCATGTGTTTCCCACTGGCAAGAGGTTAGTGTGTGTTTGTGGGTTTTTTTCCAGTTTAAAATGGGCTTAGACTTTCAAGCCACAGTCGTGCCCCCAGATATGAGCAATCCAAATCATCTGAACAACACATATGATATTATTGTGGTTTCAGCTGCTGGTTTGGTGTAAAGATTGGATGTGAGAAGCTGAGAAGGAGCCTCTATTAGTCAGACGAGGTGGGTGGCAGTGACTAACTCACAGTGTGTGGGTGGGTGTTGGTGAACGGTTGTTAAGGCCATGTGATTGATGTCTGGTTTACAGCTGGCACTGGCATCGCTACGATGCCTCATCAGACACCGAGTGGCTGATGAGTTTATACCCGAGGAAAATGAAAAAAGTAGTCGTACTACAACTGAAAAGATGCTCTTAATTATGAAGCATGTAACAAGAGCTCAAAGAAATGATAAAGAGAGACCAACAGAGTACACTGTGTGTAAAATCATTTCTCCCTGATGACATTTCTTGTCATCTCTACTGAAAATACCAGCACTTTCTTCATATTTTTTTTTCTTTCATTCTCCTCTAAGTTTTCCTCTTATTGTGTGGGAGACATTTACTTTCATGCATGCCTTTGTTCACCCAGGATGATGGACACTGACATCCATTTGTTTAGTTCAGAAAGTGAAAAGCACTCTCACTAAAGAGGGAACTCACAGGGAGAGAAATAAGCCCAGTGGAAAGGGAAAGTCAAAGCCGCCTTCAAAATGAAAATAAAAAGCCTTCACCAATGCCGACTCGGTACAAAACATGAAAGGGTCAGCATGTTTCAGTGCGTCAGTTCAGTCACTGCAGACAATTAGTCTTTTGTTCTTCAGTACTTTAAGTGTATAAAGTCAGAGCTTTAAAAACAAGTTTAAAAAGTTTAAGATTTCAAAAATCTTTTAAAAATGTTATTGTTCCTGGAGGGCAATTCTGGTGCAACATACATAAAAAATTCAATAAGTACACGTGTTTAAATCAACATAGAGGAACCTTAACACTGCACACAGACTCAGAATTGGAGTGGCAAAAATGGGTTTTTATTGCCAG
The DNA here is from genome assembly GCF_056507025.1 of Lutjanus erythropterus. Lineage (NCBI taxonomy): Eukaryota > Metazoa > Chordata > Actinopteri > Lutjaniformes > Lutjanidae > Lutjanus > Lutjanus erythropterus. Next base: position 3,047,722 of record NC_139329.1, read on the forward strand.
GATAATGAATAAGGACAAAGGAGGAAAATCCAGGGGATGGAGGCAGAGGGGAGTGGGCTGATGGCAGGGAAGCAAGCAATGTTGGAGGGATTTGACTGGCTGGGAACGTGGCAGAGGGACAGGGGTGGGCGGGTAGGCGGGCAGTGATCTACAGTACCTGACACAACAACCTGGTGAGGACTGGAAAGGAGAGCTGGTGTTTCATCCTGCAGGGTTGGTTACTTGATGGTTCTCAGGTGAGCAGCAGGGAGCAGGGGAGTTGAATGAACGAAATCAGAAATCCAGGAGAGTGAGGGACGTGCCACGCCCACAACACAGACACACACAGGGGGTGCTTTTCATTACGTTGAATTTTGCCTACTCGTCTCCTCTCTCCCTCGTTGACCCACAAGTCGTTTCCTCTCCACCATGATGAAGGATTGGCTTAAATGGCTGGAGGAGACGAGGAGATGATGAGAGAGGAGACCTCTGGAGGAGCTCAAAGCAAGGATACACTGGTGTATCCTTCGCGGAAGTCTTTTACCAATTAAGGGGTGTGACGTATAACGTTATCCTGAACACAATGAAATCATTTTAATTATGCAGTTTATTCTCACAGTTACATGATGAAACACAATATCATTCACCGTCAGTCTGTGTGTGATGTGTCTGGCACTTTAGGATATAAAGGTGACTTTAACTTTTTTTTTGAGTGATCGTCAAACAACAAAACCCATGAACATATTAGATGATTTCAAAGAAAGTTTAAATGATCCACATATTTAAAACATATTTCAAAATTAAAGACTACTGTGACTTTTTAGAAATGGTTCATAAGTAAAGGCTTCTATGGGCATCCAGCTGCAGTCCCTTTGACAGCTAATACAGCTGTGCAACACGTCATCAGTAATTGATGTCGCTTTGGACTGATGCTGTGGAACGAGGATTTTTCATTTCGGAGTTTCGTCTCCTCCATCCTTGTGTCTTTTCCTCGCATCCCTCTTTCATTTCCTTGCTGGGTGGAGCTAAGACGCAATGAAAGGAAGCAAGTGGCGGAGATGAGGAGAAATTGGTGTTGGACCTGGCTCTCGTTTTCTTGGACTGTTTTTGCATTTTGCCTTTTGTGGATTCTTTTGTTTTTCTGGACACTGGTTTTGACCTGACTGCTTTTCAAATGCATTTGAACTGTTTCCTGTATCACTGTCTGCATTTTTGGGTCCACTATCTTGTTTCATTTTCACACGCACATAACAGCTTTGTGTGATACCACAACTCTGCAATGAAATTAACTTATAATGTTAGAAGAAGACACATGATGGTGCATTATATCACATCTTATCATGTAGCTGTGTTTCCTTTTATTATCTGTACATGACACTACAAAGTAAGCACACTGCAGTGGGTGTTTTCCATTATTAGTCCATTAAAAAGTGTGTGACAGTGATCCCACAGTAATCATCTCTGAATTATCACAGTACCAGACAACTTTTCACCATGTTTGTGTCATTTTTCAGAACATGAGGCTATTTTCAGTAATAATACTAATAATGCTTATAATTAGTTATTTCTTCATGAGTTCTTTGTGACACCAAAGGACATAAATATTCAGAATTCAGAATCAGAATCATGAAAGTACTGCAGAAACTTCTGCAGTCAGTTGATTTCCCTGCCTGTGTCCTGATGATGCAGGATGACAGTTGCGGAAACTGTCCAATCAACATCAGTCCTCTTGATAAAAGACTTCCGTGTAGGAAACACGGGTGAATCCTCACTCTGAGCTCCTCCAGCAGCTTCCCCTCTCCCTGCTCCTTGTCTCCTCCAGGTGCATTTAAGCAATTGGAAAATCCTTCATCATGGTGGAGGGGAAATGACTTCCGGATTGATGGAGGTGAAAGGAGACAAGGAGGCAAAATTCAACATAATGAAAAGCACCCACTACATTGAATTTTGCCTCCTCATCTCCTCTCTCCTCCATCGGCCCGGAAGCCGTTTCTCCTCCGCCATGATGAGGGATCATCCAATTGCTTAAAATGCACTTGGAGGAGCACAGAGCTAGGATACGCAGGTGTATCCTACACAGAAGTTAAGTCAGGGGTGGGCTGTATAAATGACGCACCTCCACATGTGGCACATATTTGAATCAAGTCTTCAGAAATGTAAGTAGTTTGTGATCTTGATTTTTGTTGCAACTCTGTCCTTTTAACAACTGTGTGCTTTACTATGAAAGAGCAAAATTGAAATGACTGTGTGTACATGCTATAAGGCTGTTAGTTTAATATACTGCACACCTATCCTCTGTTATGCTTCTAATGGCATGTAATTGAAACCTAATATAAATATCAATCTGGAGTAGAACTGTCCAGTGTCTTACAGGTTTGGAGGAGACCCTCAGTTTAATTAAACTGAAGGCACAAAACAACCATCTTTTCACAGGACGGCGTCATACGGCCAAACAGGCCTTTTGTGAATGTTAATATATAATCATTATAAGTACAATTTAATAGTCATTATTACACCCAAACTGTTTGAATGAAAAGAAAATGGCAATCACTAAATAAAATCAACCTGAACATGTGTTACATTAAATACTACTAATAGTACTAAAACTGTACTAAATTCATATGTGACTGTCAGATGTCTTCTCACACTTTACATTGATATTTGTGTTGTGTAGCTTTAACACATGCTATTCTGTAGAATAAACCCATATCTGTATATTGGCAAATGCATGCAGATGAGGTATTTGAGAGCACCCAATGGCCAATAACACCACCTTTTTGTCACCCCTCAGAAAAAATTGGCTGAGTTGGGCCTGAGATCAACGTGAGCCCATCTCAAGTCTTAAAAAAGTGGGACAACTTGAAGCAAAATGATTTCAATAAGCTGTCTGCTCAGTGATGATTATGTGTGATGTCTTGGCACATATTTGTTCAACAGTCTTTGTCTTAGCCTTGACCTTTCTATTTTCAGGAGCCTTAACGTCCTGGTACAGGGACGGGTATGGACAGAGGAGGAGAGGCCACAGCAGCCACGTAGCCCTGGTTTACCCCGATGCACGAGGCCATTGGGGGCACGCCGTCTATTGTACCTCCCATCCTGATGGATTTGTGCATCAGGGAAAACCAGCCACCAGTGGATGGTGTGGCCTCTCCTCTGTCTGAAGATCGTGGGCCGACATCATCAGCAGCAGCTGGGAGGAGGAGGAGGAGGAGGAATAATCAGCAGTTCAGTTGCTGGAGGAGGACGGTACAAAGGAAGAGGGGCACTTGAAAAATATTTCAAACCTTTTTGAAGAACTGGTCAAGAGTTAATTTCAAGTTGCATTTATTTTATGTTTTCTCTTTTTTTGCCAGTACAGTAAAGGCCAAAATACCTCAGTTCATAATTAATTATTGCTTTTGGAGTAATCTTTGGTTCTCTTTGAATATAATTCTGTGCTAACCAAATTAAATGTTGTTATTTCAGTTTGCAGTCCCCAAACACATTTCAAGATAGGGCACAGGACACATTTTTACTATAACAGAAACTAAACATTAAAAAGAAACTTAAAGAAAAATCCAAAATGTATAATTATATACTTACAAAACTCTAGACAGGTAGTGTCTAGTTTCAGTCACTGGCCAAATTAGTCAACACAAGTAGCATGAGGCTTTGGTGCATATCTTAGGGTTGTCTGCAGGACTGGGTAAACTGCATTCAGCTGTTGGATTGTATTAACTTTAAACTTGGACCCAAATACTAAAATAACATTTTACAATGAGTAAACTTTGCTGAACACTGGGGTCAACTTGTTTGGGGCAGCTTGTTGTACTAATAAAATACATTGTTTGTAGTTGTAGTTGTAGTCTAATTTGATTAAAAGTATGGCTTGTTGTCTCTTATAAGGGTATTATTGTGTTTGTTTAGTGTTTAAAAAATAGCATTTTGTATCTAATTTGGTGCAAAATACAGCAGTACATGTCAACATATATCAAATACATATCATTAGAATAACATTGTGTTTTTACTGTCTAATAATAATTTGAAACGAAGTACGGCTCATTATGTCTTAATAGTGTGCTGTAAAATAAAGCAAGGAGTGAGTAGATTAATGTACATGCAGCTCTTTTGCTCCTCTCCTCTCCAGTGGCTCCCTGTGGCTTTGTCACAAAATTAAATGGAAAAGAATAACACTTCTTGTTTTATCATTTTCATTTTCACTTATCACTTTAGCCCACACACCAAATACAAAAGAAGAGTTTTAATATTTTGTCAATGAAAATGAGTGTCATAGCCTCTGTCTACAGCTCTGCACAATTTCCTCTAAATTTGCTGATGACTACTCTTGAATCTCCAGAGGCTAGCTGTGGATGCCAAATCCAAACAAAGAAAAGCCTCAGAGGAAAATAGAAAATATAATAGTTGTGGCTCCAGACTGAGCTTTTTTTTCTCCTTTTTCGGCCAATAATGGGTCTTTTGACAGTAAAGGTTGCAGACCTCTGATCCAGGTGATGAAGGTGGAACCCCTGGTACAAGGGGTGTGATGGGTCAACCAGGATGGAGATGGTGTTTATTATACAAGGTATAATTCATACAGGCTTTGTCTTGATCCTCACTTTAAGATTCCCAAACCAGCAGACCAGTGCAAAAGTGAATAAAACCAATAAAATATCTATGAGACAGAGGCGTGACTGTTTCATCAACATGAGAAGAGTTCAGTTTCATCAGTAAAAACAGTCTTCCTTGTGCTTTAGAGTGGATGGTGTTTGTGTTATTGTCCCATTGCAGTTCATCATCAATAATCTGTACAGTACTGTCTGCTATAACAGTATGAGATAGAACAGGTATTTTTCTTTTTCTAAAAAAATCAATCAGCATTTCCTTTTTTTACTCGTAGTGATTTTCAGTTGAGAAGCATTACACCAGTCAGTAAAATCAGATAAAACCTTCCAAATCATCCTCATATTTTATAATATGGCTGTTTTCACACTGCCTCCTGCAGTATATAGTGCAGTACAGTGAAGGGGATAAAATGCAGCCCTGAGGGGAACCACTGGAAGACTTGACTCTGTTAACTTTCACTCTCTGGGTTGTGTTTGTCAGAAAGTCCAGTATCCATCCCACTAAGGAGAGGTCTAAGGTGAAACGGGATATGAGCTTCTCTGCTATGAAGGATGAAGACAGCACAGACAAGCCGCTAGTTGCTGCAGGGTTTTTTGTTTTTTTGCTTCTCTGTTTCTTTGATGTCAACTAACGCAGACAATGTGTGCACAAAACATTGAGCCACAGGCACAAAATGTTGATGCATGTCACTATATGTATATTTGGTTACGTTAGCTTCAGGCACAGTTCTTGAAATTCTGTGCTTTATTCTGGGATAACTGAATAAATTAGAAATCTATTGATTGATTATAAAAGCTGCTGAAGCTGATGTCCTCATTCTGTGTGGAAACAACATCAGTATAACTTATATTAACTCTGCACTTTATCACAATGGGCTTCATGCTGCAACATTCTCATAAACTGTCTTATATCGTAGCTGTCCCACTACCTCCTTCTACAGCACAGATGATCTCATGAGCAGGATTCATCTGCATAAAAAGGGGAGAATGTGATTAGAAAACCAGCGCCGGCTGTGCCAGTTAACTCACCTGACACTGCTCACATGATCCATCCCCCACATCGCTGTCTCGCCAGCAGCTGACTGCTAACCACACCTACATTTTCTCATAAGAGAAAAGATAAGAGAAGTCAACTCCAGACGCATCAAATGTTCTTAACCACCCAAATCAGCTCTTACCCAGGTGTGCTGAAGATGGTAGTGGCATATGCAACGCCCCTAAACACTATATAAGGACAGGTATTGTGCCATGGGGTTAAAAGTAAGATTCAGAGTTTAGTAAATGTAGTATTTTTTTGTAATATTTTTCTTTCATCAAATGGTTGATGATAAAGGGAAAGAAAGAGAAAGAAATTTTTTTCCGCACTGATCAACACTTAAAGGAAAAGCTTTATTTTTCTTTTATATTTAAAAAATACTTAACAGTGTTATTTAATCAATTATGAAGTTAGTTACATTTTTAATTTGTCTGGCTTTACATTATGTGAGTTTATGAGTTCTTGATTCTTCTTCTTCAAATCACTTGTTTTGTTTGACCAACAGTCTAAAACCCCTAAAATACTGAAGAGAAGATGATATAAAATAGGTAAAAGCAGAAAAATTGTGAAGCAGAAAATAGCTGTGGGATGTCTCATGCATCTGAGTTTTTTGAAAATTATTTTATAACCTTACATATTTTGATTATAAATACAACAAATAATTATTAATATTAATATTACTATTATTAATAACAATAATAACAAATATTATGCTGTCCTTGTGTTGGACTGTGAAAACAAGATGTTTTATTTTTCTTGTGTTGCTCAGAGTGCTCTCAACCACTTGTGAAATGGTCTCTTTTCTAAGAGAAGAGCAAAATTAAAAGGACACTGGTGAGTCTCAGAAATCAATGGGCACTAACAAAATAAGAATAAATCATGGATACATGAAACTAAAAATGGAGAAACTTTGTTCATAAATGGTTCCTTGCATGAGGCCTTGTGTATGGATGATGTTACCAGGAAATACAGCCCCGATGATGTTGAGCAAGCAGATTCTTTATTATTCATTGCTCAGGGAAACTGTAATACAGAAAAAGTATTGATGCAGGAGGCTGTAGAACTAGTGCTGTAGAAGATGACTTATTATGACTTTTATTTGATTGTTCTGCTGCTTTTATTCCCATTCCCAGCCCATAAATGACTGAGTGGACTTAGTTGATGTATTGGAATGGAGTGGAAAGTGTGTGGATGTGCACTTTGAGTGCTGAGCATCAGCAGAGTCTGGGGTTTGCTCCACTCTCCTTCACAATGATTTGTCTCCTTTCAGCTGCTCACTCTGGCGTTCTCTCGCTCTCCATTATTTCATATTTGTGTTGAACACCTTGCGGTCCATCACAGAAGACATTTCTCTCTCAGTGACAGCTGCTGTGCTCTCAGAGCAGAAGGGAAACATGGACCAACCCTGTGGTCTTCCCACTTTTTCTTTCTTTGTTGGGTACTTTTTTGGCCAAAGGGGGGCAACTTTTCTCTATTTAAAATGACATATCCCAAGGAAAATAAAGTATAAACATTCTATGCTGCATACTTCAGGGTCAGTTCTACTGAAGCTTAAAAAGACAGTTCAGCACATAATAGAAAATACAATTGCAGAGTCTGAGATATTGGCTTCCTTCCTCTGATATAATGGGATTAAGTGACACAAAGCTTGTGGTGCTCAACAAATCCAGAAAATGACATTTGAAAAATTCAAACCCAGTGTCTCTTTTCAAACATCGTGATCTGGTTACTCAAAATAATCCACAGACCTTAGTGTGAGCAGTTTAATGTAGGAACTACTTTTGTTCTGCAGTAGCATTATCCTGAATAACTGGTTTTGTATTTTTTAGATGTATTTTATTGGTGCTTTGAGCACCCATTATATTGAAGAGAAGGCAGACATCTCTATTCTGATATCTCAAAAACTCAAAACAAAAAAATCTACATGGATCACTTCTGGTAAGGCTAAAGTGCTAAACACAGAGAGGCAGGAGACTTTAAGTATACAAGGAGGGATCGCTGGGGCTGGAGCTGAAGGCTGGGCTGAGTGAGGGTGACAAGCAGATCCAGAGAGTGGATGAGCAGGTGTGGAATCCAAAGCAGGAAGGCTGGAGACCAGGGCCGAAGGGGGGCTGGCAGAGGCAAAACAGGATTGATTAAATGAAGGTGGTAAAGAACAAACTTGCTAGCAAGGCTGGAAACACAGACTGACTGAATCAGGCACTACAATTTAGCAAGGTGCATGTGGCAGGGCTTGGTCTTTGTATCCACTCAGCCAATCACGCACACACACACACACACACACACAGAGAGAGAGAGAGAGAGAGAGAGAGAGAGAGAGACTGTACAGGTAGAGGGACTGACAACTACAGGCCAGGGGGGGAAAGTATTTTGGATTATTGGGTGAACTGCACCTTTAAAGGAGATGCAATGTCACTCATGTTATTTGGAGACCAACAGCAAATAAATGCAGACATTTGTCATTCACTGAAGTGTGTGCTTTTAGTGTTCTTTCATTTTAGAGGCATTTCTTCATCATAAATTGCAGACATTTTGGGATGTAGTGTGTTTCTCTATACAGCTCCCATAAGGTTCACAAAAGTCTGGCACCAACAGAGCATCCACTGTTTTATGGTGATGTGATGGCTCTTCCTCCCTTTTTTTATTTTCTTTAAACTATTCCAGGAAATTTGCTTCAAATTTTTACGATCCCTACAGGATAAGTCGTAATGATTTTGGCGATCCACTGATATTTCCTGTGGTACCACCACAAGGCTATAATTTGAAAACTACATAGAAAATATCTACATGCCTGGAAAATAGCAGCATCATGAGGATGTTGTCTGCTCTGTTGACCACTTTGTGAGGTAAAATTAAAGTTAAATCCCATAGCGTGGCTTGCAGGGATTTTGTTTACATGTGTTCCAGAGAAATCAAGTCAAAGTCAACAGAGCACCTGAACAAATCTGCAGGATCAGACATATTATTAAAGTGTGGAAACCATTCAAATCTGTCTGGCAGGAGTGTGAAGTCACATCGTTCCAGTTTGGTATAGGGCTGCTTTCCACTTTAGATGCGATAATGTTTTTGTTTTGATGCTTTTATGTTTCCTCTGCTTTTTTGTTAGTTATTATATCCTATTTCTTGAAGACACCATATTTTATATAGTATTTTCATTCCATTCCATAGAGTATTTTTAATCTATGGAATGACAAATAAACATAAACGTTGTGCTGCAGGTTGTATTGTTTGCAGAACAGATGTCACTCATTTTGTATCTCAGTTGCTTAAAACTTCAGGTCAAGTGAACACTGTGCAGGTGCTGTAGGTACACTGGATGTCAAGAAAAATGAAAAATAAAATATATACAGTGGTGGCCAAAATTATTAGAACATCTGACAGATCTGAAAATACTGACCTTTATTTGCCTCCAAAACATGTTTTCATTTCATAATGTTCATGAAACATGCAGATGGTTCCTCTGAGCACAACAAACATCAGAAAAAGTGAGTCCTACTGTTTTTTATCCACTTTTAACTTTAATATTTGGTATGTCCACCTTTTGCAGTAATTACAGCAGCACATCTCTCTGGCATAGTGTCAATATATATCCTTAGAACTTCAACACTAATCTTATCCCATGCCTTCTGCAGCTCAAGCCAAAGACTTTCCTTTGAATGTACAATAGATCTGTCCAGTTTATTTTCCAACTCGTCCCAAATTTGCTCAACGGGGTTGAGGTCCTGACTTTGAGGGGGGCACTCCATCATTTTCAATGTTCCAGCAGATTCCTTCTTTCACAGGTAGTTCTGGCAATAGTTATAAGAATGTTTATGGTCATTGTCCTCTTGGAAAATAAATCCAGGCCCAATAAGACGACTCCCAGATGATACTCTGTGCCTCACCAGAATGTTGTAGTATACTTTCTTATCCACGATGCCATCAATTTTCACTAAGTTCCTGTTCCTGAGGCTGAAATGGCACCACAGACCATAATACTACCCACTACCGTTAGTTACACCATTAGTCATTGCGGTCTTGATCTTATCATGCAGTTCTCATGAGGTCTTTCTTTGGTCCTTAAGACTGAGAATTTTGAGATGCGTCACTTGTCTGTCTGAAAGTTTCTTTTTTCTACCTCTCCCCTTTCGGTTCTGGTGTGAATTGGTGGCATCACGGCGGTTCAAAGTGTACTTTACAGTGCTTGGACTGCATCTCAAGTCCTTGGCTATGAGGCGGTAACTCCAGCCAGCACCAAGAAGGGCCTTTATTCGAACCCGTTGCTCACTTAATGAGCAGGATAGGCCTTGTACATTCAAAAGAATCACACAGCTGTGTCCTAAGACTTTTGCATCATCATCAATTTAACCATGATCACACCTGACAATGATAACACAAGTTATTTGGCTTCTTCTGTGAAGGAACATGATTGTGTGACACTGACAGTGAAATAGGCCTAGCTTGTTTTTGTAAGGAAAATGACCTAAATCTCCTAATGATGACTATATTCTATGGTTTATAGAGCATAATGATGACTTTGTAGATACTTCATTCGTTTTATTGTTTTTTTTTAATGGCCCTCTTAAATTAAACCCTCTTAAATATGCCAAGTGTTCTAATAATTTTGGCCACCACTGTACATAAAATGTTTTACTACGGATTTTCTCATTCACATTCTCATACACATGTGCAGATCCTTTTCCTGTGTACTTTCTTTACCAGTAAACTTTTACCTTCTGTTGAAATCTGAATCTAAAGCTCAGTGTGATACATCACTTGCATCAAACAGTGAGTGATCAGTGTCAACAGAAAATAGATCTGTATAGAAGAAACATTTGCAGATTTGACTGTCATGGTGGAAAAACATTCTAAACATTTTGAGCAGCACAGCTCAGACCATGACAAAACAACTTTTCATTTTTGTGGCATTGAGCAGTTTACTGACACCAAACTTAGGATTTGAAACATGAAAGAAATATTTTGGGTGAGTTATGACTTGCAAAAATGCAGTAAGGTTGTGATGTTACATGAAACAGTTGTGATGACTGCACAGACAGTTTTGAGAAAATTATGACTGTTTTGAAAAATGAGCCAAACAATTGAGGAAAACTGTGAAGTAAATTTGTGGATGATATTAAAGCAGAATTGTTCCTTTAGAAAATATACAGAAAAGGATTTTGATGGCTGACTGCACCCACTGACAGCCTGTTAGTACAAATATAACCAGCATGACTGTTGATAAAGCTTGATAATTTTACATGAACTTTTTATAAATATTGCTGTGGCCTGCATGTTTCTGTAGTTTGTCCCAGCTGTTTTGTTGCAACTACTTATCTAATTTCTAAAAGACGTTTAGATGAATATCCACAAATGTCCTACATGTTCTTTCAAGATCCTGGAAATGTGAGCTAATGTTACTGACAGAGACAACCTCGAATCTAAATCAATCAATCAAAATCATTAACTTAAGTATTTTTCAATCTGGACCTTATTTTTCCATGTTTTTGAGTTGTTTCCAGTACTGAGTGGGTGCACTGCAGCTGCAGAGGCTAAATGGACTCACAATCTGTAAATCTCTATATCCACTAAAAGTGGCCGCCATAAGTGGACACAGATTGTCCATGTGCAGTTGTCAAAAAGGATTATGTTGTAGGTTGGTTTCACTTCTGTCGGCTGCAGTGCTCTCCTTCAGTTCTGGACCAATTTTAAAAATCATTGTCCCCATTAGTCTCTTAAACGATGAGCTGAAGGCAACACTTTCTTGGTCTCTTTTGTCTCTTGTTAGAATCAAAATCCCCCTTTTCAGAAAGTGCACACACTTTTCACCTGCACCGATTCATTTAGAAGTTGGTTCTTTTAGATAGTGCCTTTTTTAAATTAATACAGAGGTGATAAGTGTGTGGGGAAATAGTCACGTTGACACAAAACCATGGGAAAATAAAGGGGGAAATACAGAAATGATCTTTTCTATTCATGCTGATACTTTTTATGCAGATGCATGCAGATTTTTTATCATTGAAAATTGTATAATACTTAGATTTTGTCATAGTTTATGTTTTCAAAGCTTACTTTTAATTTATTGAAGCACGGGTTTCAGGAGCAGGTCCACACCTCAGCCACGCCTCTTCCAGCCTAAACACCCACCTAACCCTCTCCTCCTCTTTCGCTCTTTTATTCTGCACCTTCTCCTCCACTGTGTCTCCACCTGTTTCTCCTCCTTCCCTCGTTCAAAACATTTCATCCCTATAGGCGTGAGGGCTACAGGGCGGAAATCAGAGAGGCCAGTTTTTTCGGGACAGGAATCATGGTGGCACTTTTGAGGCAGCACACCACACCACCACAGCCTGTCAGAGCGAGATGTTAAAGATGTCTGTGAAAATATAGTCGTGATGGAATGAAATCCCTGCCACAAGCGACATGAGTCCTTAGCGTCAGTGAATTGGCTGTTCAGTGTTTGTGCATACTGCCTTTTTGCGCCTTTCCCTGGGCCAGATTGCGTCTTGCGAGTGCATGTGCTGCAGAGTCTCCAGCTCTGAATGCTTCGTCTCGTGCTTTGAACAATGAGGGCACTTCCCCCGTCAGCCAAAAAGATTCCCAGTGGATTTTTTTTGCCAGCTGTTGTTGGCAGCCACAGAAGGTTGAAGGTTGCTGCTGAGGGAAAAAGTGCTCTTCATTTGCTTTTCCAAACAGATCAGGACTCTCAGCCCTTAAGTTACAAACTTCCTTGTTCTCACACAAAAATGTACGATGCATGTCCATTTTTAGGATTTTCTTTCACGCAAAGTAAAACTTTTGTTTCAGCCCTGAAGCTTAAAGAAAGGGCACGCCTTCACTCTGAACCTCAATCAGCTGTGAATCCGGCTCTCTAATCAAGTATGGAAGTGTCTCTGTCTGTACAACGTTTGTCTGATAGAAACTTATTAAAATGTATTTCTCATTCATAGGCCATATCCGACAATGATAGAGGTCCTCCATTCTGCACACTTCCACTGAAGATGAATTAATCAGGAAACAATCACAGCAACTATCTACTATCTGCCGTTTTCTTCCTGAACAGCAGGCAGGGCATATCCTAAACCTGTCCACACGCTGCATCCTAATCAGCCTGGTTAAATGTGCGGCAGGAGAGCAGAGAGAAGAGCAGAGAAAGAGACACACAAAGATAAAAAGCTCTTTTCATTACAGCCTGTATGGAGGAATAGCAGGGAGACATTCAGTCATTTGCTTTTGGAGTCATCAGGGTTTTCTGATAGCTGCAGACCAGCAGGGATTATTACTGTATGCCAGTTTAATTCCATCACTACGGACACCTCACACACAGTCCAAGGTCTCGCTGTGCAAAACTTGAATGTAATTGGAGTCAGAGAATTAGAGAATTAGTGTTTTCATGCAGAGTTTTTTGGAGAGTGAATACATATTTTATTGTCTATACCGGGGGTCAGCAACCTTTAAGAGACATTTTTGGACAAAAAGAAAAAAAGAAAATCTGTCTGAAGCTGCACCTGTTAAATTCTCTGTTTTCCTCTGAGACTTTTTTTTTGGACATGGCATCCATAGGCATCTATCCAGGGAGACTCAAGACCAGCCACCAGCAAAAATTTTGGAGAAAAGGTGCTGAGTCGTAGATGCAGGCTCTGACAAATTTGACAACCCTTCCAGTTTTCTGGGGAGTCCCCTCATTTCCAGTTCCCTCTTTCAGTTTAATCACAATTCTCCCATATTTCTCCTGATTTATGACACATTTTCACACCACCCAAAATGAATATTTTCTTAGATAAACGTTTGTAAAATATTCATTTTCGGTGAAATTTGACTAGTAGCAGTGGCGGCTGGTGATTTTTTCTCCAGGGGGGTCTATAGCAAAAATCAGGCAAACATCTTAAGGTATCTCACCAGTGTACTGTACTAGAACTAAATGAAAAATGTTTTATAACCTGATGGAACTTGTTTAGTTAAGGTAAGTAAAGGTACTTCAATTTGTGCATCTTTTATAATAATTATATTTTATTTTACAATTCATGCTGAAAGACTAAAGTCAGCAAAAAGTACCTCAATAAGTATGAAAGAAATCTGATACCACAAACCTTCAGACAAAGAAAGAAAATTATGAACACACTAAAACCTATTAGAAAATAACAAGATTTAAGAATAAATACTTTAATTAATTAAAAATTACATCTTGTGACTTAAAACATACTTTAGCATGTAAATTCTCCCCGAGAGATGTAAATGTCTCAGAGACTCTGTGGTAAAATGTCTTTGACAGGTTTATATAAAGTACCTGCTTTAAGGTGTGTCGCCCATTTTTCTTCACAAAACAGCAAATATTTAAAAGTTTGTAAAAAACCAACACCACACATTCAGCTTCTGTCATCTTCAGTGGGGGAATGTAACTAAGTACATTTACTCAAGTACTTTACCTAAGTCCAATTTAAAATTACATCCATATTATATTACTTTATAGTTCTACTTAACTTTTTTACTCCACTACATTTACCTGACAGGTACAGGGAATATTTTACTGCACAGTGGGTACTTTTACTTTTCATACTGAGAACAGCTGATAATGTTTACATACTTTTTAAGGACTTTTACTTGTAGTGGAGTATTTTCACAGTGTGTATTAGTGTTTTTACTAAAGTAAATGATGTGAATATTTTCTCCAGCACAGCTCAATTGTCTGAAGATCACCTGGTCTCAGAGTGAGGCTGAGTTCCACTGTCTCATGTTCTCCACAGAGAGTTTATCATCTTCCTCTGATTGTTGTTGCTGATGTCGGCTGATCAGGTTCTTTAACCCTCAGCTTCTCTTCTAACGTTCTCCTCTTAAGACACGTTGTTAATAGTGACTTTGCATATTTTATGTCTCCATTGTAGCAGCTGATGCTAAACTCTTCCAACTATCAACACATCTCACTCTGCTGTATTAATTATCGATGTACATTGAGCCTCTCGCTCTCTGCTGCCACCCAGAGGCTGACGATGTATAAACCAGCAGCATTCAGATGAATGCTGATCCTATCTTTTGTATTAAGAGGATCAGACTGCATGTACAACTTATAGTGAGAGTAAATGGATGAAAAAATTGCGCCCCAAGCAGGAAACACGAGACCTATCAGTAACTTTGGACATCTTAAAACATTTTTAACAACACAGTTTAGTGCAGATTATACATTTTACTCACTAACTGCACAATATAATCACTGATCATTCAAAGAAATATACAGAATACATTTTCAAGTAAGTCTTCTTCACTGAAGTTTTAGGATGTGAGGAGAGGTGGAGTGGTGCCTTAGTGCCCTCTACTGACCAGTCGCCACTGGCTCATAGTGACGCACTGCTGCTTATAGCTTTCTTATAGTGCGTCTATGATCATTCAGACCACCCACCTCTGTAACAAAGCATTTTATTTTATGGGGACTGCAGATATAACTCTTACTGTTGAGTTAGAGCTGGGTGAAGGCCACCCTTTAGTAATTAACAAATTACAGACTGGATAGCAATACAACAAATAAAGTCACTCTGAAGTCAGACAGTGACAAAGACAAAGTCTTCTCCTGCCTACTCTGACTGTCGTGAACATGACATGACAGACTAACATGTTCTACATGTGTATGAAGGCAATTTTTAAAAAATAAAAAACTTAATTTAAATGTTAAAATCATTTAAAAAGTGAAGATTTCAATGATAAAGTTGTAATTTCACTTCTGCCTGTGACACTTCCTTTATGCTGAACTGCTCACTGTCTGCCAGAGAATACTGAAGAGACCACTCAGGACAGCAATCCCCTATTCTGTGACCCCAACCTTTAATCCCACCTCTGATCAACACGTGTACCAGTGATGAGATCTAAAATATGTTCTGCTGTTCATGTGACAGGTGCTGAATGCAGTGTAACACCTCTTAAACTCAGTCCAACAAATGAAGAATAACAACTTAAATCACATGGCTCCGTTTTATTAGTTATGATTACTTTTTAATTAATCAGAAATATCTTATTCATTTTTCATGACCCACCAGGGGGCTGCGGCCCACACTTTGGGAGAGCTTTGGGACACACCAGACTTAATTAAGTGCCTCTGGATATTATTCCATCATTTGGCACACAATGTTGCTATGTATTATTATTATTATTATTATTATTATTATTATTATTATTATTATTATTATTATTATTATTATTGCAACTTGTTTTTCTCATAATTATAGTCAAGTTCTCAAAATATTACAAGAACTTTATGAAAACATTACAAATGTGGTATTGAAATCTGTTATCTACCATCACACTTGTGCTAGAGAAGTTTGTGTTGTTTGTTGTTTATTTGGATTTTCACTGGTTGTTGCCTTGGCAGAGTTGTCACATCTTGTGTATGTATCTGTGTGTGTGTGTGCTTCTTGATTTCTACTTTTCAAGTGTAGCTAAAGTAGTAATCTGTGAAAATAGCTTCTCCTCACCTTGTCTTCCTTCCCCCTGATGGCTTTTTATTGGTCCACATGAGAGACACACTGTAAAGCAGAGGACAGTGTGTGTGTGTCTGTGTGTGTTCAGAGACGTGGAGCAGACAGCTTGCCCATTGGAGAGATGAAATAGAGATTGAAAAAGCCACAGTGTGCATGAAAACCCTGTAAAGGCCCTTGAAGATCACCTCTTTGAACACTAGTGGCCTGTTGTGTGGATTTAAAGACAGACAGACAGACAGACAGACAGACACACACACACACACACACACACACACACACACACACACACACACACACACACACAGACTTACTTGAGGCTGTTCTCATTAGAGCTCAGCACTGCAGGCACATGAAGAACAAGTCATCACATCATAACAATGGATTGATGTGGCATGTTAAAAGCTGCTGTTGTTATTTTAAGATCAAACCTGTTGATCTGTGAATTTGAATTTGGGTAATTCAGAAACTGACATGTATTCAGCTTCTTCTTGGGACTTTGATTCACTCCGGAAATGGGAAGTCACTAAATACAAATACTTTGTTAATGTACTTAAGTGGATTTTTCAGGTATCTGTACTTTAAATGAGTATTTATTTTTCTGACAACTTTTGACTTTTACTTCCTACATGTGAACACAAATATCTGTACTGTTTACTCCTTACATTTTCAAAACAGGCTCATTGTTGCTTAAATGATCAAATTATTAATTATTTTTATTTTATATCATTGTGTGCCAACTTCCTAACATCACTTCTAATTTCAACCGAAATGGAATGGGACAGTATCACATAGAGAAGACAATTTCTTTGTGTATCTGTCAGAGTATGTCAGGCATGAGAGACAGAACAAGACAAAAAAAAAGATGTAACACGATGAAAAATGACATACCATGATGAAAAAGACAAACAAACAAAAATGTAAAAAAAAAAAAAAAAAAAAACATAAGGGAAAAAATATGTAATAAGCTGAAAAACACAAAATAGACAAAACAAGATGAAAAACTTTGGGGGAAAAAAATATAACAAGACCAAAAAGATGTTACAAGATGAAAAAGATTATAAAGACTAAAAATAACATAAAAATCTTAAAAAGACAAAAAAGAAAAGAAAAAGAAAAAAAGAAGAAGACGTACTGAGATGGAAAAACAATGTATAAGACAAAGGACAAAAAACACAAAACAGACAAACCAAGATAAAAAACAACATTAAAATAAACAAAAAAGATATAAGGAGACAAAATAAACACATGGATGAACAAGACAAAAAAATCAGTGAGACAAAACACATAATAGACAAAACAAGATGAAGAATGACATAAAACCATAAGACAAAAAGAAAAAAAGATTTAACGAGACAAAAAACAAGGTAATAGAAGCAACAAGATTAAAAAAACAATGTTATCTATGAAATTAGGTAAAAAGCTAACAAGATGAAAAAGACGTAAAAACACCAAAAACCATGTAAAGGACAAAAGAGACAGACAGAGAGACTGTAGTGTGAAGAACAAGTGAGGTAGAAATGTCCTTCAGAGGATGAGTTTTTACTTTTATACTTTGAGTACTTTTCAGAGCCTGTACTATCCACTTTTATTTGAGCAAATAAGTAGAATCAGTACTTCTACTTTTTTTTTTTTTTTTTTTGAGTACAGAATGTGTACATTTGCTACTTGTGATTGTCTCAGGGTGGAGTCCCTCTGAGCTGATACAGGAGCCTGGCTGCCAGCAGGTGGATGTGAAACATGTCATGATGAATCTTTGAAGCGCAGGCACACTGACAGGAGCAGAACAGGTTTCCATGCTGCTAACAGAGCCATTAAAACAGGAAACGTCTGACGTTACAGTCTGTCAGTCTCCTCAGCAGGTCGGCCGAGTCCAGCTGCTGCTCCGACTTTGATCCAGGGTTAGATTTGACTGATACTGGCCACTTATCTGATGGAAGGCCCTCCCTCAGTCGGTTCAGTCAGCCAGCACATGGAAATGATTATGAGAATATAAATATGTACGGTGGCCATGTTTTGGCATCCAGGCTCTGACCTCCTCAGTCCCCCACCGGGAAACAGCAGAGAGCCAACAGTGATGGTGAGATGACATGTGAACAGCAGCAGCTGATGACCTCACAACCTTCAGGGGAGCTGTGTGTGTGTGTGTGTGTGTGTGTGTGTGTGTGTGTGTGTGTGTGTGTGTGTGTGTGTGTGTGTGGCAGCAGTTTAAGTACTCCATAATCAGTGTGTATTACAGTGAGAAGAGTGTGTCACGAGGGAAACAGAAGTGACTGTAGGCTTTACTTCATTTGATATTATTTGCTCATTAATTGTCAGTTTTAACTCAGTACTGTAGGGAAGCCAATTTCTGCCAATATAATGAAAAAAAAATCCTGTAAGTCATTATAATGAGAAAGTTTCTCAAAATGACTAATTATTTTAGACAAACAAAGTCATTATAATCTCTGGGTCAACCTCCTACTGATTACATCTATTACATTTAACGTCAACTCCATCAGATGGAAAATCTGACAGAGCTGATGTCTTACACAAAATGTTATATTTTTTCATAAGTGACACTATAGTGAGCAGCCATTGTATTTTTTAAAGTGTCTCAGAGTTCTCTTAATGTTAATCAAAATACACATTTTTAAACCATAATTCTTATTTATCTTTGATTTAGAAGGACTACAGAGTTGACGTTGTGGTTTTGTTTTAGTTTTTTTTTTTTTTTTTTTTTTTTTTTTAGGACATGATTTATCCCAATTCCCAAGAATGGGTAAAAAAAACAAAAAAACAATTAGGTTACTAACTCATATTTATCCTGTAAAACTTGTAAAGCTCCTCAAAGCACCCTCCACCCACCACTGACTCATTCCTTCACTAGAGGAGCCACTGTGACCACTGTGTTGCATTCACTTGTCAACTCTGAATACCTGAAACTTTGGGGTAATGTGCAGTTCAACATAACATTAAACAGTGAGTTGCCACAGAAGATATTTCAAAAGAACAAACAAGAACCAAATTAAAACATTTATGGCAAATCTCTCTTGTTGTTGTTCTCCCTGAAATAACTACGGAGGATTACTAACATTTCCCTGCAACATCCACTCACTGGTGATGACTCATAGATGATGGGCACACCAAGGTCCCCTTTTTTCCCCCTGACCTTCATGAAACCAGACCAAGATAATGATGGTGATATAAGAAAAGAAAACAGCATTTAGGAAAAAGGACAGGCAGCCAGCAGCATCTAAGAAAAGAAAGCTGCTTTCGGAGGAGAGCGAGAAGAAGCTGTGCAGCAACATGCTGCTCCCAGTGCTGGAAAAAAGTCTGCACATCCTTAAAGCAGCAATACTGCAGAATAAAAATGCTCCATTTCAAGTCAAAGTCCTGCAAAAGCTTCACTTATTATTACATGATTGCTGATTGTTTTATTGCCATTACAGATGCACTTCTTTTAACAACTATATGTATGATGAGTATCAGGGCCACTGTTTGAGGATAAACATATCTCAAGAATAGTCATATCATACAAAAAAATCATTTGAGGACAAAAAGCATAAGCCCCAGTGCTCTCAAGTTTAAAAAAAAAAACGACCCCCCTTGAATGCCCCTCTGGCAGATCAAACTTGTGGACAAGATGTGGTGAAGTGCCCATTTGGTCCTAATCCAGGTTCCAGAAGTCACAGGGGGCTCTCAAGATTTTGTCTGCTCTGACATTGTCAAAATTAGTTTTGCATGTTAACTAAAATCATAATTTATACAAAACTACTCCAAGAAAAAAGGCTGGGAAACACTGCTCTAGGCAGAGGACACAATGCAGTACCATATAAGCTGCCCTACATGCTAGAAAAACTGTTCGCCTCCACCTTTAAATGGTTAAATGTTCCCTGTGTGTTTTTATTCAAGATGTACTAGTTGTTGTACTCATAATAACACAATTGTTACTGCAGTAAGAAATTAGTTATTAACTGCTTATAAGAAGGTCTGTATATTATCTTGAGTAACCAGGTCATGATTTCTGGAAAGAGGCACTAGTTTTACATTTTTCAGAAATATATTTTTGGTACTTTGAACACCACAAGCTGACTAATATTTAGTCCCATTATTTTGGAGAGAAGGAAAACATCTCTACAGCTGACATTTCCAAAACTCCAAACTGAGCTGTCCTTTGTGATTCTGATGATCTCTTAACTTTTCCTCTAGCGCCATCATCAGGTCAAAAATTTTAGTTAGTCTTATACTTTGGGTTATGACCAAACACCTGCAGAATAACTCAACACACCTCTACACACATCAGACTTGTCGGTTCTAGCTCTGTGTTCTGCTGAACTCATGAACCCTAAGCATCATGATCTCCTTTTCAACTTAGAAGATGAAGAGAGTCATGTTTCATTCTTGAAATGATGTACGAAGCAAATTCTGCTGTGTCACATTTTAACATAAGATGTAACCATTTGCAACATTAAATTTAGTAGAATTAAAACAAAAACAGCTTTGGATTGATTTGGAGTGAACATGGAGACGCCCACACAGTCTGCACTTACAGGTGCACTTGTGTGATTAAAACAGGCCCCAAGGCAGATGAATCACTGTGTTGCTACCTGTTTTTAGTTAACCCCTGCACATTTATATCATGTTTTGTAGTGTCACTATTGATTAAAGCACGGGTAGGCAGATTATTTTTGTGCATCACTGGGCAAAAAAATCCATAATAACCTTTCAGAAAAATGGATTTAGAAAATCTAGCCTGTGGCTAATCACTATTGTCAGTGTTTACTCTGACTAGTCCCACCCTTCTGTGCTGTGATTGGCTACTATTAATGTGCTATCAATGTCACTGTGAATATTTTTAGACTCAGTTTTCAGACATAGTTTGGTCAGGTTTAGGAAAAGGTCATGGCTTATTGTTAATAGAAACACTTTCACAACATTAGAAAGGCTTTCTGGCAATCACAAGTCATCACTGAGGCAACGAGTACGAACTAATCACAGTACAGCAGGGCGGGACTAGGTGGAACGATCTTGGGGGGGCAGGCTTCTGTGCTACTGAAGAAACATGGTGATGCAACACGGTAGAAGAGGACCTGCTCCCTCTGTAGCTATGAAGGGCTCATTCTACAGTAATGAAAACACGATTCTTATTTTCAGGTGATTATACACTAATTAAAAAATACTTACTATAGTCCATGTCTGCCAGTAAATCTTACACACTGGACCTTTCAAAGCTTTGTTGATGCTAACTGACACTTGCTGAATGTGATCTGAACTGCTCCCAGAATGGAGGCACTGTGAGTGAATACAACAAGGGGGCGTTAATTCACATCTCATCATTGAAGGACTAAGCACGGGGTGAGAAAGTCACTTGGAAATGTTATCAGTTCATTTTCTCTGCCTGCAGCTGAAGGCACCGGTGTTTCTTCTGCACTCAGCCATTGATTGGAGCAGCCTTGGAGCTCTGATCAGGCACAAAAAGCTTTTCTTCATGCAGGTACGATTACTCATACGTGTTATTTTAAAAGCAAAGCTGATGATTCATTCAGCCCTTCTTCGCGAGCCTGTATCAAACAAAAACAGCACACTTGAAACTTTCTTATGAAACGAAGTGATTTAAATCGCTTCCTTTGAGTGAATAGGTGTAAGTGAATCAAACACCTCCAAAAGTCAAGGACTCCCACTCAGGGGTGTGATGCAAGTCGTGCTTAGGCGTTAACACGAAAAACACCGCAGCCACTAGACAGAAGCACAGTCACACTCTTCATCAGTGTCTCTCAGAACTTTTTTATTTCCCATGCATAGTTTGGACAAGAGTGTAGTGGAACTGAAATGAAATTAAAAATATGGAAATAAAAGTTTTGACATTCATTGATTTTCTCCATCGTGGACTGGACATCAGAGGAATCATTAACAAAATATGTTTGCAACTCAGAAAAGAAAAAAAAAGCTTTCTGCGAGGGTGAAAATCTTTCAGAAAGTCCTTCAAGGTAGAAAGATGACGCATTTTGGACGGGGAAAAGTTCTGTATAACATAAATACATTACAAAAAAAGTCCCTAAAACTAAAACATTCAGCACATTATTATACAACACAGTGCAATTAAATGGGGGTAAGTTTAATCCAGAACTCAGTTCCTCAATTTTTGACGTGACTCTGACTTTCTTCTGCTTCTTCTCTCTCCTTTAAGAACTAAGAGAGACACACCAGCACAATTGTAAACACTTAGCAGTAAGATGTGTCTGGTACAGTACTGCTCCAAACCACAGCAGGGCAGAAAAAAAATCAGCCAGGAATTTTGAATTACGTTTAAAAGAAGAAAAAAAAAATCCTTCACTTTTACATTTGGTTTCCAGTTTGGGGAACAGACAGACTAATGTGCGTCTTTAATGCTATCGAATAAACAGAGGTCCAGATCGATCGTGTGTTGGTTGGTTTACAGTTAGACTGATATTAGCATTTGAACAAAAATGTCTAATAGAATCTGGTCCATGTGCTCCCCTGCTGATCTGGATAATCCCTTCAGTGTGGGAGGACTGACCTCAGTTCTTACACATCAACAAGAGTAAAATTCTGAGGAAAATGTTTAGAATTTAGAGGAGTAAAATCAAATTGAAACATTTAGCATCTGGTTGCAATATTGGCAGCTTCAGTACAAAATGAAGTCTGCACCTTAAAGGGATAGTTCAGATTATTTGAAGTGTGGATGTATGACGTACTTATCTAGCACAGTACCAGCACGGAAACTAAGCAATGTACTGCTGCAGACAGGGTCAGCAGCTAAACATATTTTGGCTACTTAAAAAAGATGGTTTAAGGTCAGTTTAAATGCACAGAATACTCAGCATATTTTCACTGCTTTACCTGGCTGTCAGACAGACTTTTCAGACAGGAAGCCACAGTTAATAAACCAAATATTACTCTCTCCAATCAAACCAGACTCCATGGGCAAAATCAGTAATTTTAACACGCAGAACACAGGAGTTTGCTGGCGTACCGCTGCCTTGTTCTGTTGTTTGTTTGCGTTATTGTGAGACTTTGGTGTTTTAAAGGGTTAGTTCAGATTCACCAAAGTCACACAATAGCACAAACAAACTAAACAATTGAGGCAGCAACTCCCGTGCTTTTTTTCAGTGGCTGAAACACTTTTTGTTACTAAGCCTGTCTACAGGAGTATATTGTTTCACTTCCGTGCTGGTACTCCTCTCTGCTTCTCCAAACTGGTGGGACAAGCATGTACTGTCTGTGGGAAAGTACCTCATACAACCATATTTAAAATAGTCCCAACTATTACTTTAAAACACTTAAGATGAGCTCTACATCAGCAAGTTTGCATCAATAATGGAAAAAATATTTCACAGTTCTAATGAACACTGTATTGCAACTGCAGCAGCAGCATGGAAACTGGTGGCGTAAACTGTGTGTGTGTGAGTACGTGTGCATGAGTCAGAGAGCGATAAAGTGAGAGAGGAGGAATACAGCCTGTCTCTCTCACACACACCATGAGAGCCACAATAAGTGGTTTTTATTACATATGTGCTTACTCTGCTGTGTGAGACGCGACTATTCCCTGCTATGCCTTCATTGCCGGACAGAAACACAGTCATTAAAAAGAAAAATAACATTTTATAAGATGTGTATGAGAAACCAAAGCATGTTGTGTTCTGTGTGTCCCTCAGTAAAGTCTGAAATGACAGTTCGCAACAAAGAATGTAAAGCCGTGTCATACTCTGCATGGTATGGAGGCTGGTAACTAAACATAGACTAAAATCCGGGAGGCTACAGCATTTTCACCAAAGTATAAAGATAGCAGGATCAGAAGTGCTCTCTACAACTCTCTGATGTGAGAACCTGTAAGTTGTTCTGATCTGATCGTGTTGCTAATCAGCAAGGTACAAGAGGGGATAAAAATAAACACAGTGCTGGTATTCAGACCTCACCATCAATTAAAGACTACATTAACAGAACACCAAATGCTAACGTGATAATAAAGTTCAGTGTGATCCCAGTGATTACTGTGAGAAGATATTACATATCTACACTTAGAAAATACACTTCAACACACCCAGATCCAAATAGTTCCTTCCAACAGTATGAAAAATATACAAATAAAAAATACAAATACTCTCAGACACCAGGTAGGTAGTTTTCTGTTGACATGAAATCAGTGAGGACTAAAAGATAGAAGATAAATATTTCACATTTTTTTCTCCCTTGCATTGGACAGAGAAAATAAAAAACTGTGTGTATGAAAGAAAAGAAAAACTGTCCATTTTGAAATATTATCCTTCAGTAATTAGTAACATTGTGATACCGCATATTTCTTCTTCTTCAGCTAAAAACGCTTTTGCTTCTCTAGTAAGCAAAAAAGAGCCAGTGTTGGAACCAAAAGCATTATAGAATTCTTTTTTTCAGACATCATACACTATGCACAGATAATAAAAACATTAACAATGATCAAGTCTTTTCCACACAACATAAATGATTCCTCCGTTTAGGTCGGGAACATTAAGAGCTCAGGAAAAGACAGGAGACTCATCATAATCAGCATAGTCATTACTGAATCATCATCAGTCAGAAATGCCTCCAACAGTCAGAATCTAATTACTGCCATCATGAACTCAGTTCAACAGGGAGACAGAAAAGAGCTTGTTGACATAGATCTGTTTAACGTCCCATAATGCAACATACTGTGAGGCCTGGGAGTGGTAGATGTTAAACTGGGGGCTGGGGTACTAAGACAGAGAGTGATCTAGGGGACGAGGGCACACCACTGTGTGCAGGTAGCATCCGTCTCAGCTCTTAGTGTACTACAAACTTTGACCCATAGGAGGAGGAACATCAGTTCTTATATGTTAGTAACACCACCTGCAAATTCTGCTCTGCAGCAGCTGGGTATCAGGCCCCGCCAGGTGAGTAACAGTCATTCATTGTCATTCATGGTGATGCCAGCTGAGTGCCATTTGGGCACTATGTCGGGGGGACTGGCAGAGAAAGAGGGACATCTGAGCTTCTTGGAACTTAGGGAAGGAAAGCCTCCACTCAGAAAGATAAAGTAAGGGGAAGAGGAGGAAAAAGAGAATTTCTTGGCTCACTTGACGTGTTCGGCACTGTGGGAAGAGCAGTAGTATTTCTTATGAGCTATGAATGTGGAGAGGCTGCTGAACTTGATGTTGCACAGCCGACAGAAGCGGGAGTTACCGTTCTGGACGGGGGAGATCACTGTGGTTTTAGGGCTGGTGCCCTGGCCGGGGGCAGGCTGGGCTGTGGGGACGGGATGGGTGGCCACAGTTGGGGCGGCCTTGTTTGGAAGGTGGGACGACCCCACCGTCTCCCTCAGGATCTCAGGCACAGGTGACAAAGTCAGAGAGGGGGCCCTCGGAGGAGACACAGGCAGAGGCGAGCCAGCTGGAGGTGATCCGTCCCTAGCTGCAGGGCTGCCGTTTACCAGTGGAGAGACAGGAGAATTTGTACCGCTCCTTGCCTGCCCGTTGATGCTATCTCTGTGCACTCGGGAGGCCAGTTTGGGCTGGCTGGTTGTGGTGGTGGAAGTGGCTGCAGAAGCTCCATCCCTGGGACTAAGGCTGGGGCTGCGACTGACTGCGCTGCCTGGCTGGGGCGTGGCCTCGTGGGGTGGCTGAATGGTCACAACCAGGCCGTGGGTCGTCTTGAAGTGCTCCATCAGATCACAGGTGATGAGCCTGTTAGGGCAGTATGGGCAGATCACCTGAGGGGAACCTGCACCTACACCTTTGGCTCCAGCTCCTGGGGTGGCTGCGAGTGTGGTGGTGGTATGGGGCGGAGATGTGGTGCTGGAAGCGGGTAAGGCAGAGGGGTGAGGACTGGATGATGGGCCTTGAGCCTGGGCGACCCACTCGGCAGGGAGAGCTTTGGCCTCCATGGGGTGCAGGAGATCTGGGCGCTCCTGCTGAGGCCTGCTTTTAGGAGAGGTAGAGGCTGATCTCTTGAGCCTGTGGAGCTGCTCCAAGGTGTGGGGCTGCAGGGTGGTGGCAGGGCAATAGTACGTTTTATGAGCCAGGTAATTCTCAATGCTATTGAAGCTGATGCTGCAGGCGGTGCACTTGTGGTAGTCACTAAGAGGCAGAGCAGGGAGGATACTGCTACTGCTGTGCCTTGAAACCTCTCTCAGACGGGGCCTCTTGCTCAGGTCAATCGGGCCATCTCCCTCAGGGCTGGAGCTGCCAGCCCCACTGGGAGAAACTTCTTGCTTCACTGCCAAGCCCAGAACAGAAGGAGATGGGGCAGAGGCGGCAGCAGTGGCAGCAGCAGCGGCAGCAGCAGCGTTAGCTAAGGCCTCAGTCCTGGCCATATGAATCTCATACATCTTCTTCCTCTTGCGTGTGCGGATGGGCTGGGGGAGGAAGGCTGCTGTGGTGGATGCCTTGGTCATATGTACAGATCGTTGGTTGGATGGGTCATGGCGGGATGCACAGTAGAAGCGTTTGTGAACAGTGTAGTTGTCATGACGGCTGAAGCGTATGTTACAGGCCTCGCAGAAGGTTCTATTGGGATCATCATCTAGGTCCTCAGCAGAGCCACTTGCAGGACTTTGGCTGCCTTCGCTTGCTCTTCCTCCTCCGCCTCCTCCTCCTCCAACACTTCCACCTCCACCTTCCCCTTCAGAAGAGGATGATATTCCCTCTCTCCCCACAGGGGTTTCAGTCTTAACTTCCACCACCCTCCTTGGTTCTGTTGCTCCACTCCCTGCAGGAGGTTCAGAGTCAGTTGGAGAGGCAGAGGCGGCTCTGCTTCCTGCTCCACCCTGAGGAGATGCGGTTGAGCCATGTGCCCCGCCAGAAGGCACCGTTGCTGGGGCTGCATCCCTTGTTGATCCAGGGCCTGAAGCTGAGGTTGGACCTTCTCCATGGTGCCTGCTGGAGCAGTACAGCCTCTTATGTGCATAGTAGTTGTTGATGTTGTTGAAGGTGATGTCACACTCAAAGCAGGTTGCTCCTTTGTGAGGCGGAGTTGCTGTGGCTGTAGGTGGAGTCGGTCCAGAGGGGAAGAAGGCCGCTGGGTTGTTCTGAGGAACTGTCTGGCCCTGTTTCAGACGGCTGTGGACCATCTCTGACATTTTAGCCAGTATCTCCGAGGCCTGAGGCAAAATGGCTGCCTCAGGGTTAAACATGTACTGAGGCAAAAACATTGCTCCGCCTGGAAGAACTGACCCTGCACCTCCCACATGGGCAGGGCTGGAACCAGGGGTGGGGCTAGTTGGTTCTGCCTTCACGGTTGTGGTGGTTGGACTCTTCGGAGAGTTTGATGTCTGGCAGGAGGAGGAAGCAAGTTGCCCTTCCTTTGTCTTCCTTCTTGCTTCATGATCTCCCTCCTCTCCACCAACCTCGTCCTCCTCCCCATCCTCCTTAACCTCCATCTGCTGCTCCTCTGTCTCAGTATCTGAATGAGGCTCCTCTTTGATCTTTAAGTCAGTGGTTGGGGCATCACTGGGACTATAATCTCTTGGTGTGGCTGAGCCTCCGTTTGCACCTGGGCTGGACGAGTCTGGCTTAGGGACACAAGCAAGGGGCTCCCTCTCCTGGGGAGACAGCTGGAGTTGGGGGTGGTCAACTGAGGATGGGGTACTTTGGCGAGGGGTGGGGCTCCTTTCAGCTGGGACCCTGACCTCTAGGTGGGTTCGTACATGTTGCTGAAGTTGGGCAGGGGAGTCAGAGTTGTGGCCGCACACTTGACACTTCAGCACCACACCAGAGTCCCCTGGACTGAGACCTAATGAGGAGATTCAAGATTAGTGAACTACAGCAGTGGCTTACATTTGAGTGGATTTACAAAATAGGAATCTTGACTTGATTAACAGTCTCAAACATATTACAACATTGTCTATACGGTCATGTCCAAGCAACAACAACTCACTGTTGTTGATGTTGAAAGTCAGTTGTCACAATGATCGTATGACTTACCAGTGGAAAGGGGAAGCTTGGGAAGGCCTGGCCCTGGGGAGTAGACCTCACTGCGAGATCCAGGCTGGCAAACCATGTGGCTGGTGACCAGGTGGCTGTAGAGGATGTCCCGAGTGGTGGAGACGAAGCCGCAGCCATGACACACCCCGTTCAGTGTGTCTGTATGGACCTTAAGGTGACGCTCACAGTTTGCTTTAGTGGTGAAGGCTGACAGACAGATGAGACACACAAATGGACGCTCACCTGTGGAAGGACAGAGAGAGACAGTGAGTTCCAAGGACCAACAGTGAGCTCATCTGCGATGACCCAATGAAGTGGGTGATAATGGCACACTGGTCAAGTATCTATGAGTTAAGGCTAAAACGCACTAAAGGCGCCTGACACTCGCAATTTGAAACGCACCCATTGTTCTAAATGGCAGAACACGCACTGAAAGCATTTTGACACACGTCAAACTGACTTGACACTCGCACTCCGAACCTGTTTCGATTTTCGAGCATCAAATGAGGACCAGGGCTTTTTTTTCGGCAGCTGCAGCTGGTGTTTGGGGAGAGTTAAATGGAATAAAAAAAAGCATGGACATGAGGAGCGAGTGCTGATTGAGCTTTAGCTCCACCTGAATCAAGGTAAATAGGGACAGATGTGCTGACTTGATATAAAAACTTTTTATGATCATGAAACATAATATTGAACACTTTTGTGGCGTGTGTGTTTTTTTTTTTTGCTGCAAGTCCGATTTGTTTACTTTTAAATACATAATTACTCAACTAACTTTAGAGTTAGTTGATCAGAACTGCGAAGGAGGAGAGAGAGAGAGGCAGCAGAGAGGAGGGAGAGGGAGAGTGTGTGAGTGCTGACTGATATCAAACTTTTTTGATAATAAATCCTGATGTTACTGTACAATTCCCTGACTAAAATAATGTCTCAGTAACAAACAGACAGACACTCGTCTCCCCCATGAAAGCTTTGTCACTTCGCAACATTATTTTAAATCATTATGAAGTGTCCAGACGCTGTCTCATCTTCATTTCCTCGGTGTGTGTCGGTGTGCAGTTTGCAGTCTGCTGTGGTCTAAAACATCCTCACTGATGTAAACTGAGTGACACTGATGTGAACTATCCTGCTTTGTTAATACAAAAACAATATTGCGCCTTGTGTCGTTTGACACACGTCAAATGAAGAATGCAGTGCGTTTTAGCCAGTAGGCTTCAGTGCTGTTGACCCTTTGTCTGTTTGCCATGTATATGAATCTTGCTCTCACCACTGTGTGTACGCATGTGGATCTCCAGTGAGCTGGCACTGGGGCAGCTCTTGTTGCATTGTGGAAAGGGGCAGATGCGTTCATTGGGGTAGGACTCCTTGGGTTTGTCTTGAGGCGGGGACGAGGCTGCGGCCGGCTGCTTCTGACGGCTGGCGCAGTAGTACATAAGGTGTGCCTGCAGGTTCCTCTCACTGCGGTACCAGATCCCACAGTCCTTGCATGGAAAAATATCCTCTGTTGACAGGAGCATACATTTAGAGTTAGTTGATTAAACAAAAACACAACAAATCAGTATGGGTTGATGAAAAGCACCACTGATTTGACCTCGTCAGTTTGTTCAACTTCAAGTACCTCAAGTGCTAAATTTGGGTTTAATTTGAATCTAATAGTCTTTACCTGTGCTCTAATTAAAAATATGCAAATGTACTTAAAATATCTGCGTATATCACAGAAACCATTTTTCAGAAGTCAATCTACAGCCATAATAGATTCAGCAAGTACCCATGTTCAGCACATACACACACATTCCATTGCTATGAGTATCCACGGCAACAGGACAAAGGTTATGATTATGAATAATTATCATGTCTTATCATCTGGGTTATTTTTAACAGCATCCAATTATTTGATGAAGTCTTCAAAGCTGTAGAAATGTGTAATCATGTGGGATGATTACCAGTGGTCACAGTAAATGTGTGTGTTTGGGCCTCAGACATCAGCACAGCATATGTCCATGAGGAAACTTTAAGTCCAGCAGCGGCAGGAGGTGAGATTCTCTGCAGTTGAGAACTGATGCTGACTGCTGAAGAGCTCTAGTGTCATCTTGTGGCTAATGAGAGCATTACAACTTTAAGACAAATGGTAAATTACAGTACATTATAATGGCCTGCAAATAGCTGGTGAGACAAAAAAATGTATTACAAAATATATTAGATGTAATGTAGCTGATTCTTTTTAAACATTTTGAATACATATTTTCTTCTTTGCATTTCTACTTTAATGTTGTTTCTAGTACCTGTGATACCAATTCGTCCCACATAGATTATTTCAGTTCCAATCTATCTGATAATTTACTCAACCAGATTATAATTAATTTATATATAATATATCCTTGATTGAATCAAAAAAAGCAGCTTTACTACCAACACAATAAAAAAATATATATATTTTCATGTCTTGAATGCAGCACTCACTATTGACAACGGCAGTAGCCAAGATGGCGGCCATGCCAGCTTGCTGTGGGAGGAGCTGGATGTCTGAGTGCAGCGCTGCTGGGTACAGTGGCTCCTCCTTCACCACAGGTTGCTTCTGGGTAACAAGGCTGAGTGGAGGAGAGAGCTGGGCCAGTGGGGAGGAAGAGGAGCCTGTAGGAGGTGACAGGAAAGCCAAGAGCCTTTCACCAGCCACAAGCTCTCTGGTCACCTTACAGAACAGCTCATCACCTGAAAACACACAGACTCATGTCACAATTGGAAATTAATGACAGAAACAGACCTTTTATTTTGTCCAAGAATAATAAAAGCCATCCTTAGTTTGGTAAGATATGGTAACAACTAGCTTTTTCTTTCCTTTTCATACTTTTCATAATGTGTGCACTGGAAAAGTCAGTAGACTTTTTGTATTAGTCATTGAGTTGCAGTACTTGTCAATGATTATAATTTATCCATAAAGATCTACTTCATACAAGCCTCCACTTCTGAGTACCCACAGGAGGAGTTACATAAAAAAAACTTATATCTGCTAATCTAAGTAAGGGGTTAAAGTTCAATTTAACTGGAAAACTGAACAAGAAAAACTAAAACTTGAAACAATGACTTTAAATAAGGCATTGACACCTGGGAGCAGCTCAAGGGATATCAGTGACACAGGATTTCACAGAAATCAGCAGCACACATTATAATTGTTTCACAAGAATATACTGTGCATCACAAAGACCCATGTTGAGGTGGAAGTGATGCTTGAGGTGTTCTCTGTTGTCACCTTGGCTGTAGATGGTACAGTTGGCAGCTGAGGCGTCTGAGTTCAGGGGGAGCAGACTGATCCAACAGTCTGGATCTTCACACACCAGAGTCAACCTGGAGTTCTGCACACAAACACACACAAAGAAAGGAGAAGGTGAGGAAAGAAGGTGAACTTCTCATCACTGCTGCTTAAGAACAATTTTACCTTAGGGTCAGTGAGGGTTTTTTTTAATGATGCCACATCAAAATCAGCTTTTTATTTTACATAATAATCACAAATATACCACAAATGTAGGTCTAGTGTTGTGACTATTAGTGCCAAAACGATCCAATAAGTTATATATTAGTCAATTATATAGGAGTCCTGAGAGGCAACAGAGAAAAAAATTCTGGTGATCCATTTTCTCAAACTGAACTAAACAGTCTTCTCTCCTGTGTTTATGACTTAAGAACAGGGGATTTTGCTGGGATAATCACTCCAAGTCCCTCTTTTCCTGCATTGCATTTCTGCCTCTTGTGGCCAAAAAGAGTATTGCAACACACACTTCAAAAAAATCACCTGCCAACACAAATTAAACAAACAAAAAAATCACCAGCTGAAACTTTTTCACAGGTATAAAACAAGCAGTGCCTACCATACACTATAAGATTTTAAAAAGACTTTGAAAAGACTTCAGCCTGGTAGAGCGTTCTTTCCCTTCTTGTCATATTTTCATCTGTCCCACAAATTAAAGGCATAAAACCTCCAAAATAATTTAAAAAATACTTCAGCCTGACACCCTCTCACATCTAAAGACACTTTGTCAAAAGTCACGGAGCTTTAAGTCAAAGGTAAAGACTTTGCAAAGACTGGGGATCTTGCATGGTCACTGTTTCTACAACAATAACTACATTATTTTGGTCTTGTCCCTAGTCTTGTATTGTTTGTCAAGATGCCTGTACATTTATTTCCCAGTATGTTGATTCTGAATTTTCACTTTCATATGATAATCTACTGTTTGTCTTTGTCAAAAAAAAATCCAAATCACATATTAGAAATTAAAAAATCTACAAAAGGAAGGAGAAGGTCAGATGAAGTATTTACAGATTTACAAGATCAAACTATTTAAATATTTACCATAGAAAACTAATGTGTTCCATGCATATTTTCTTATTCTTATTCTTTTTTTTATATATATATACGCCTCTCCTGTGACTCCATACAGGAAAATTTGAGATCCACAGAGAAAGAAGCTCACTCAGACTTTAATGAGTTCATATACAAAGAAAGTTTCACTACAACTGGACTCTCTCTCCTGCAGCAGGCGCCGTGCTCCTGTCACACACATACAGACTGCCTGCGCACGGTGAGGGAGATATCACTGAACTTCACTTGGCATGAGCCAAGACTTACAGTGATAAACATTTGATTTTATCAAAACGTCAAGACGGCACAAAGAATGAATAAAGACAGCTCAGACTGAGTTTTAGGACCGTCTTACACCAAACAATCGGGACGGGGATGACAGGAGCGCTCTTTGACTCCAGCAAGACTCATGATTTTACTCCAATATCGATCATTTGTCTGCGACAGCGAGACCGCCGTAACTTAGAAAAATGATCACAGATAAAAAAAGTCTTAAGGAACTTTAGAATGATTATCATGCCAAAATCTTTTTCCCTGCCCCTTCTTAAGTCATTAAAAATCAATTAAGATCAGATTGAGAAAATTGATCACCAGAATTCTTTTCCTCACTTGACTCTCAGGGCTTCCGTACAATTAAGAGAAAATAAATCAATGACAATCTTAATGACTGATTAACCATTTATTTTATAAAGTCAAAAATATGTTGGTTGCAGCTTCCAGATGATTTCCTGCTTTAACGTAATAGCATTTTAAAATAATAATAACAAACTGATGGCATTAATTTTTACTACTTCTGATATTATGTAGATAAAACTCATCCAAACCTAAATGTAAACAAATGATCTATGAGCAAAAGACATTCATGATCTGAATTATGTTTTTTACCACAGGGTGTTCTCACAGTGGCCTAAAAGATGAGTTGATGATTCATTCAACTTTTCACAGTTGTAGCAATGTGTGAAGGCTGTACATCCAGTGTAGTGCAACCATCCCACAGCTGGGACATTACACACTTGTCTGCTTCACTGTGATCCAGTGGGATCACATCTCTCTCATCCCTCCCTTTATATCCCCAACACTGTTTATAAAGGAAACTTATCACATCAAATAGGAGAGATGCCCTTAAAATACATTCCATTGTCACCTTCAAGTGTTCATTCTCTTCTTTAACTGGACTGCTTTATAGTATGCAGACCAGTATGAGATAATGACAAAGAAACAAGCATTAATTGCTGTAGATTGGGAACACACAGTGACACGGTACTGTCCAGTGTGTGTCCAGTGGTAAACAGCCATTTATAAAAAGACGGCCAGCGAGCAGAGGATGATTACAACCAGAGAAGGAAATGAGGAAATGAGGGGAGCACGGGGCGAACAAAGCTGCACAGAAAATAAAGGAGGAGAGAGAAGAAAAGAGGAGAGGGGGAATAAAAGAGGAAGAGAAGAGACCCCGAGAGAGAAGGAGAGAAGGAAAGGAAGAGAAAAAAGATCTGATGAGGTCGACAGGCTGCTATTCAGCTGCTGACATAATAAGATCCACAGTGGATACACTGGACAAAGAGTGGAGAGTCAACATCCACTGTCTGTGTGTGTGTGGAGGTATGAGAGAGAGAGAGAGAGAGAGAGAGAGAGAGAGAGCACGTAAAACACACACACACACACACAGTATCCCCAGTACAATCTTGTCTTTGTTCATATGAGGCACCAGGAGCATTCCCTCTGACAATCACTCCCAGGACACAGGCTTATCCCATGTCTCCATGACACACACACACACACACACACACACACACACACACACACACACACACACACACACACACACACACACACACACACACACACACAAAGGAAAACCAGAAGAAGCTCTTGGGCCGGAGAAGTCACACAGTGGTATTCTAATAAATGGTTATGAGAGCATTATCTAATGTACTTCTGTCCTGCACAGAGTATTTATTGCGTTTCGATGTGCATGCTTTTAAGAACTTTCTGCAACATTTTCTTCAGTACCGCAATCTCAGCCAATAAAATGTCAGTAAAATGTCAGCTTTTAATACATTTTCATCCCAGGTAGTCAAATACTTTTTTCAGTGACCCTCAGTGACTTATACAGATGAACAATGTCCCCTTTGCATCTGTATCAGACCTTTCTGCCAGAAAGCCTTTCAACTGGTGGTGTTTGTTCGCAGGAATCTGGCCACTATTATACAATTAATTGTTAACTATTTTGATAATTGATTAATCATTTTGAGTCATTCTTATAATAAAAAATGAAATCTGAGGTTGTCAACTTGGAAAAAATTATTTTTGACATTTTTTTCATATTTTATGGACCAAACCACAATTAATAATTGATCCATCGAGAAAATAATTGACAGATTAATCGATGATGAAAATAATCGTTAGTTGCAGCTCTAGATTCACTTGCACTGCAATACTGTTACCAAGGTGATATATCTCAGTTAAAAAAGTTTACTTTCTCTGTAGCCACAGCAGAGAAGATAGATAACACTGCTATCTAGCAGCTGGACATGTAAACTAAACACAAAATAAACCACTGCCATAGTATTTAATTTACAATATCACAAAACATAATATTGCGATACTTGTATCAATATTTTCTTAAATCCCTAATTTTAACACGTGGTTAGAATTGGGAAACAGTTGCAGTTCATTTAGGTTGAGGCACCAAACTTGTTTGTCTAGGTTTAGGAAAAGAGTTTGGGTTCAAATAATGTAAGTCAAGTCAACATTATGTAATGTAAAACTTAATAAGGTTGACTTTTGGCTTCTCACTTCTCCTTCATACATGGACTGTCTCACTTTTCATACAGTCATCTGGTGTGGATGGGTTTACACTCAAGTTACTTGAAAGCCTCATGTGTCTCATGCATACGCTGAAGTGTAACTTGTGCGTCTGAGCATCTGGATGACACACCAAGAAGTGTGAACATCTTGTCATGCCAGTGGACGTCCACTCACCCAACAATCACTTAGTTTTATAGACCAATGCTGAATTCATATTCTGTTAGTATACAAGAGACAAAAAGCAAACCCAGCGTTTGTTGTTTTGAACAGATGTACTGTAAATGCCAACACCGCTGGGGTTCCACGTACCTGTCCTGAAGATATAATACAACGGAGACGAACTATTTCAACTTTTTAAAAGGGAATATAATACTTTTTATGCATTAAGTACTGTATGTCAAAAGCTGAATCTCCTTCTAGCAACCTCACTGTATGAGAGCAGCACAATAATGTGCAGTTTTTGACGCAGTATTGGAAATTGTCCACCAGGAGGCAGCATTCCCTCAGCACTGGACCTGAGTGTCCTCACAGCAGACTGTCCATTAGGGTCAAAGTTTGCTTTTTTTTTTTTTTTATTGAAGGCCTGGTTTCCACACAAGTGGATATCTAAAACAATGGGTATTTCCTGTTTGGAAACAAAAATATTAAAAATTTAATATTCTGAAAATTACATGACCAATGTGGGCTTTTAAAAATATTTACAAGCCAATAAGTACTCAAGTCTTACTTCCCAGTGATTCCCAGTGACAGGAAATATTAAATAACCCAATAAAAAGTAGTACCCTTTTTTGTGCCCAGATACAGAAAGAAATTACCTTTTATATGGTTTTGCTGGCAACCAATCGCTCAAGTGTTCTGTGTTTTAATGCAATGTGTGATTGTTAAGCGTAGTGTATTTGACAGAGTTGGCAGTTCAACATGCTGAGATGCCACCAAACGTTTGAAATGTGTCTGCACTACATGCCTGTGGCGTCTAAAATGCAGAAGGCTTATTTCAGGAATGCCTCCATTTTACATGATGGGTACTGAATGAAGTAGAAACAAAAGGTATCAAATGTCAGTTAACGGTAGTTATCCATATCACTTTAAGGGCACTGGCTCTTTTATCATAATTTTTTAAATGATAACCAGCCCTACAACTAAGCAGTGGACAGTGTGATGTGGCGGGAAGCCAGTGTGAGCCCAGAACAGGAGGTGTGTTTCATACAAACTGGCACATTTGATGCATTTGGCCCCCAAAATTTTTTTTAAAAATACATTGACCCAGACTGATGAGTATTCTCATTGCTCATGTATCTGACCTCCATTCTTTCCATCTGTAATAAACAGCCAAAAATCTGGTTCCCCTCCCAGTCAATTCTTCTCATGCCCTTCATTAGAGATCTACAATACACACAGAGGTGGCACACAATCTTCCACATTGGGTTTATTAATAGAAAATTATTTGATTTTTTTCTTTATCTGCACTGAATACAGGTGCAGAAGTGGAAGTATGCGCAGCAGCTTGTGACTGCAGTATTTCATTAGAACATACAGTATCAGTTTAGATTTTTGAATGTATGTGATTGCATCCATGCAGCCACTTTTTCCCACTTCACTTCTCTACATTAGTTCACTCTGGATCCAAAAAGCCTCTGCGGTCCAAAATCAAATCAATCTGCACAACCACTGCATTATTGATTTTTTATAATGAAATGAATAGGATGAAAACCAATGATGGCCTAGAGTGGTAGAAAAAATCTACATACAAAAACACAACCGCAGGCGTGGAGGTGACACATTTCAACTTCTCAAGTTACTGTAATTAAGTCATTTTTTTGGGTGCTTGTTCTTCTGAGTATTTTTTCAAGTCTGGAATTTTATTCTTATTTAGTATGCTTAAACTATGTAATCTGGTATGATACTTTTAAAAATTATAATTTGCTACAATTTGAATTCATATACAAACTTTCATGTGCCTTTTTGTGGTCAATAAGGCCGACTGACAGGTCAAACCAGCCAATGAAAACCAGGACAGGCACATAAAAAAACACAAACTCCTGCAGAACAGAGCAGGAGTTTGGAGTAATTTACACTGAAGATGTGAAGAAACAGAAAACCTCTTTGGCTGAAAGCTGCTGCTGCTGCTGCTGCATTAAACATAAACAGTTAAGTAACAAACACTGAGAAGTTTTTCAGAATATTTTGTACATTTACTTAACCCTTTGACAGGCACACCAAGAAACATGTTTACAAAAATTTTTTGGGTAAAATTGTGTTCCTAGCTCCACATACAGCAACTTTTCAGAGTTTTTTTTTTTTTTTTTTTTTTTTTGAGGAGGAAGATACACAAGTCAACCAACCATCTTGTCCAGTTCAGGTAATTCTAGGTTTGACCTAACAAGTTTTCAATTGTGTGACTAAAGCTGATTTTTATTTTCACATAAAAGCCTTACAGAGAGGAGAATATGTTAAGAACATTGAATATTCAATCAAAGAATTAAAAAAAAAATGGTCTTATTATAATGTACATAATAAATGCACGGTAGAAAGTGAAATAGTCACTTCTAATCTAAAAAGAAAAGTAAAATAAATAAAACTAAAATAAATATAAAGGATAATAAATCTTGAATCTCACAGAACTCAAACTTTACAATACTATTAACATGTGAACAGGAGAATCCACACTTTTTTTTATTACCCTACATTTACACTTTTCTACTCATTATTTCAGAGTGTGTTTATAATAATATTGATTTATTAAAAGGGGAATGAGGTAAACAGCCAAATATTGGTTTTGCTGACTTTTTTTGTTGTTGTTGTTGTTGTTGCTTTTTGGTCATGAAAAAGGTCAACTGTGTGGTTCCTTGAGAGCAGTTTTTCAGTAACGTTTCCAATTTCCAAATATATCAGATTTGTAGTAAAATGGTTCCCTTCCAGACTCTAAAAACAAATAAATAATTTAAAATGAAACCATTTAAAGCGATCATCACTTTCTAGTTAACTGCTCACATTTCTGAGAAAAGGTGTGATGTGGTAGGCAACACACACACACACACACACACACACACACACACACACACACACCACTTGCTTGGTCTCTCTAATGGTGCTGGCAATCAAATCCCTCAAAAATCCAACTCAATTCCCCACACACACTTATTACCTCTGTACTGATTTATTTAAAAAAGATTGACAGTAATATGTCAAAAACACCTTTTCTTTTAAATGAAAAATATTTGATGTTTTGGTCATGAGGTCGAGGAAACGCCTTGTTACCAAAAACGTTGACCCCGTTTTAATTATTTAAAAAAAAGTTAGTTCAAAAGGAGATCTTGAAAAAAAGATGCTTCTCAAGACTTCTCGAGAAAGATCCTTGTGACTGTAACATCTACCTGTTTTTAATAAATCAGTCCAGAGGTGATAAGTGTGTGATGTAATTGACTTTTTCCTTTGAGGAAGTGGTGAAAGTATACAGTTCTTGGCTATAAAAGGATCACAAAACAAAAAGGTTAGGAATAAATGAGCTACAACATGACAAAACCACTGGTATGGTCCGCAAAGAACAAAACTTCCACCAAATTTCAGTTAATAGTCTTTTACATATTCTGCTAAATAACAAAAAAAAAAAAAAAAAAAAAAAAAGATCAATGGTGTAGATCCTCAAAAAAGCCTTTATGATTTATTTATATGTTACAGCACATTACTAATCTGCATCCTGTCTGTTTACCTGGGGTGACAAACTAAAGTTGAGGAGTGCACAGTATGATCAGAGAGATGGGGGTGAAATCTTGAAACACCTGAAGAAGATGGACGCTGTCTGTGGGGCGGCTCAGGAAGACAGCGAGAAGAGAGAAGGGAAGGACAGAAGGAAGGAAGCCTCTCAGTCTGTTGTACGTTGAAGATTGAGGCAGAGCGTATTGGATTTCATGGAGAACTAGCGCTGATGTGGAGATACGGCTGCTTTTGTTTTAATTTGTAACCCAATGCTGGAGCCGTCTGAGCTGTAAGTACTGCTAATTTGTTTCAGACTAATTCATCACGGCCACAGCTTTGGAATTCACCATGATAGGGCAATGGGGAGAGCTCAGTAGCGCACAAGTGGAAAACACACACACACATATACAAAGCAAGAGAAAATGAGAAACACTCACACAGACTCCTTCTTCAAAGATCTAAAATATTAAGTAATTACTTATGATTCATTGTGAGTGTGATACTCTCCCATCCTTTCTTATTTGAGAATTAATAACACTTTATTAATGGTCGGTGTTGTCCACTTCTGCCTGTTGTTTCCTCTGACCACAGCTACATCAACATGATTTTATTCATTGTAAAGTCAGATTTCTACTGTCCTCTAGGACACAGGAAACATAATACACAGAGGTATTGATCCATGGTTATGTAACGTCATAGATGTTGTAAAATGCCACATCGTAATTGAGTGTAATTCATATCTTATGTCTGACCACAGAAATCATTCCAGTAAGACATGGGTGGCAGAGTAATGTTATTTAGAGCAACATCCATCCTGAAAATAACAAATTCACGGGGGAAACGCTCATGCTAAACTATTTTAAGATCTAACTTCACTCCAGAAACCTTTCTAATCCTGGATCGCCGCTCACATACACAAGCAGTGTCAAGTAGAAACTCCAGACCCTGCAGCCAAATGTAGCTGTGGATCAGATGTGAGGACAGGAAGCCCGAAGGACTGAAGGATAATGTTTTTGTTTAGGGTGCCTGCCTGTGGACACATTGGGATTCAGGAAACACTGCAAGAGCTACAGTAGCGTGCAAATACATACACCTGTGTACATATATATACACACACACACACACATACACACACAAACTGTGTGTGAAAGCTCAGGGATCACTTCATTTAATCAGTGTGTCCTCAATATGTAACCTGACACATCAGATGGTTTGTTACACAGAACAATCTGGGAAGTCATCCTTAGAAACTGTTTGGAAAAGGGCAGGTAATTGGATGAACCATCTGTCATGTATAACATCAAGAAGTCACTCTTGTCAAAGCTGGTCAGAGGAAGGGTGAAAACATCATTCCTCTTCTTTCAATGAAGAAACACTCTCCAGCTCTGATATAACTGATGCTATCACAGTATCTACGGAAACATCACCAGGAGCTGCCATTGTTTGTTCGAGTTGAGTCACTTCCATGGACGCATATCACTGTCGTCACACCTAAAACCATGTCCATAGCTGCCAGTAGTCCCTTCTAGGATGCTGATTGGCTGCCCCACTTTTGGTGCAGTCACAAATGGATAACTTGAACCCTGGCGAGGTGGATTCTCTCGTGATCTTGTAAATCCACCTGCCTCTCAAAGTAACTCAATAAGACCACAGCTGGAGATGCTGATTCAAATGTTCCTGCTGCAGATGTTGCTGGCTTTATTTTGAGCAAAAGTTGAGGATTGAACTCATAGAACTAAACTGCCCAATACAATAGTGGATTATCTACTGTCAACGTCAATGTATGACAAGAAAAACACGACACAGCTTCACATGACACAATGAGAATCAGAGAGGTAGAGGGCTGGATCACACTTTGTGTGTGTGTGTGTGTGTGTGTGTGTGTGTGTGTGTGTGTGTGTGTGTGTGTGTGTAATTAACCAGGCCAGTAGAGAAGGCAGATGCCAGAGATGTGGGGGTGAGTTAAGGAGAGCGGAGAGGCCACAGGATGTTATCAAAACCCTTTTCACTTCTCTTGGTCTGACGCCGATCTCATTGACTCAAATGGCCAACAGTCACCTGAGGAACGTGTCTGGACCCATAAAGTGTCGACCTACACTGCTCCGAGTGGGTTCTGGAGCAGCCATGGCATATTCTCTCAAACAAAAGTCTTGAAAATACTACAAACATGAGACTGTAAATTTAAAAAATACCTTAGTGTTTCATGCATTAGTTGTGTCCACTGCTGGGACTGTCTCTTAAACAGGTTGATTGACAGGTTGATTGAGCAGTGCAGCAACATTGCAGCCTCTGACAGATGGGCTGGATATTGAACTTTGATACTTCTGGTATTGAAAGAAAAGTATCCATAGCCCAAAGTATGAAAAACTGTTGAGTAATGAGGTTGACAGTAGAGATGTTTAGATACCATTTTTCCATCCCCATACCGAGTACCGATACAATACCAGTGGCTTAAAAATTTTCAGATTGCCCTGCTGATTCTGATTTTGGCCCATTCTGATTTTCATTCTTTCTAAGAACTATAATTGACAGAATACACAAACATTTTTGTCACTTTTCTTTAATGTAAAAGTAAACAGGATGTTCATAATAACACACAGACTAAATATCTTTAAAATTTCCTACAAAATTACTCCAGGTTAAACGGTAAAATTACATATTGCATCATGTATATTATATCATTACATTATATCATTTTATTGAGATTATGGGGGAGCATGATCTTACAAGTTCTCACATGATTTCATGTGATCTTGTGGAAACAGATGTAAACAAACTGGAGACTGACGTGGTGCAACAGTTTGCTGTAGTTAAACAACTACAGCAGTCTGCTGCTGGCTAACATTAGCCTGAGGAGCTAGAAAGTTTACTGCTGTTCTATGACACTATCGACTGCTCCGTCTCCTTGTTGACTGTCTGTCTTCTCTTTGTCCTGTTCTTGGACTCTATCACCAATGACAACTTCATGAAAGCATGTTTCTGAGTGTGTGTGGCTGTGACCAGCAATGTAGTGGCTGTGACATTACTGTCTGTGTTGCTGCACGTGTGACGTGACAAGTGTATCAAACCAATGACACATCCTGCAAACTTGATGATGTGGACAAACTACTAAACTCCCAACTGTTTCAGTACTTAGTAGTTTCAATATTTTGTGAAAATATGCTCTAATGTGAAGAAGTGTTGCTTTGTCAGCTTTCACTTGATTAATAAAGCATAAAAAGTAGCTAAATGTCATTATTTCATCACAGATTATGAGTCTAAGGAGGAAATGATGGCTCTTGGAAGTGTCATGATGGTATGAAGTAAGCAGTGACAGTCTGGAGAGGAATGACGAAATGAGGGGCACCAGAAGAATGAATGGGGTGGTAACTATTGAACCTCAGAATTATAAAGTCATCAGAATTTCATATAAACCAGATCAAATAAAGATCTATAGATCCACATAGTCACAGGTGTATCAAGCCCAGCACACCTTTGTCACCCTCTCCTCCTCTTGTCTCACTCTAACTATCCGCCCAGCCCTCCATCTATCAGTGGGATGTCAGGCCTCCCCGGCAGAGCTCCATCTTGGTTGAGAGTGCTGCCTTAAGCCCCATCAGCCGGAGGAGAGTCTTTGAGCTGCAGTCTAAGCCCCTCGCCCGGACCCCGGTCCCCTCATGAATATTAACCAGCCCCGAGCCCGGCTTTAATCTGCCTGATCCCCGCACTGCTGCCGCCGAGACGATAGCGAATCTAATTATTTGGTCTGATATTAACCCCCCACTCCCACACCCCCACCACCCCCACCACACACACACACACACACACACACACACACGCACACACACCATTCCCACCCTCAACGCCCTGTCCTCACTATAGCTGCTCTAACATTCACATGTGTGTCAGTGCAAACACACACCAACTGAACTCCGGAGCCACCTTCTTTTGCCAAAGTCAGTTCACATAAAACATTCATACACACATTCATACACACACACCTCTCTCTCTACACCAACCCCCCCCTCCACCTCCAGCGCAGCCTGCGACGCCCTCTCCTTATCAGGCCCAAAAACGCCCTCCTCCTATGCCGATAAAACTTGAATGCAAATGATGCCAGGCTGATTTCATTTCTTCATTTTCTTCCTCCATCATTCCCTCGTTCAGTATCAGAATGGCTCCTCGCTCGCCCGCCCTGTTTTTTTTTCTCTCTCTCTCTCCGTCTCTCTCTAGGGAGCCAGACATTGGTGAGGATGACAATGATGGCGATGGGGATGGAAAGCAGAGAACTTTCCCTGAACTAACCCCAACGTCTAACCCACTCTCATGTTGCCCTCTGCTATATACACTTCAATTAAAGGGCAGGAAATAGAGAAAAAAAACATATGGAGCCCCCCTCCCCTCTCAGCACCACCACCCTACCCTACAGATCAACAGATTAAGATTTCTCTGTACAGCTGTCAACTGCCACAGTTTTACTGCCGCCACTGGGGAATAAGTATGTTTGTATATGCAAATGACTACTGGTACATCTAACACATCTATGTCTCAATGGTGTATACTGTTTCACAATGTCTAATGTGGTTTACACGGCTCTATAATGGCCTGAAGAGGACAGTCTAACGGTCATTAAATGTAAAACATGCACGTCAATAATCCGTGTTAGTGCATGCTTACATACCTGGCTTCAGGCTCAGAGTCAGCTGTTTGTTTTCTATGAAAGAGCAGGTCTGCTCCATGGAATTGAACAACACTACACTGTCTACAGGAAGCTTTAAAAAAAAAGTTTAAATGCTTAGAGTGTCTTATGCTGCAGTTTCTATTTCTGTTTCATGGAGTGTTGCCTTTTTAAAAAATATTTATTCATACATTTAGTTTATAGGACATTTGAAGATATGACCAACTGAGCTACCAGGCCATCCCTAAAATGTTTTTTTCTTATCTTGTCTCTACAATAATTGACCTGATGGAAAGTTCCAATCCATAAAAATGATTTTAATGAGTACAGCAGTGATGTATACAGATATTAATTTTTGGCAAAAGACAGCACTAATAATAAATCAGTCAAGAAGTCTGAAATACTAGTATAAATACAATACCAGAGTTTGCTTCTACAACCCTATTTATAAGAAAATGAGACATTTTAAATCATGAACTGATGATAAAATATCATTAGAAATGTCTGTTACTCCATGACACAGAAAAATATAGTGTCTGCTTTAATTTGAGCTGCTGTAGTCTGTTATATTGGGTTTTCAGCCTGTCCTGATTTCAATTCATTCCACAACTGTGGGCCCAAAACAAAGGTCCAGCCCTCACAGTGTTTGCATCATTCTTGCAATATACAACTATAGCAAAAGTTATAAATGGTTTTAAATTTTTTATATC
The DNA here is from genome assembly GCF_056507025.1 of Lutjanus erythropterus. NCBI lineage: Eukaryota > Metazoa > Chordata > Actinopteri > Lutjaniformes > Lutjanidae > Lutjanus > Lutjanus erythropterus. The sequence continues at coordinate 3,091,911 of NC_139329.1, forward strand.
AGCACTTTGTAGACACTCATTCCCCAATAAAAAGGCACATTCTATACAATAACAGTCAGTCAGTCAGTCAGTTTTTGCTGTCTGTGCAGTTGCCAGATAGTGGTAATTATTAGTGTGTCACTTCAAAGGCTCTGATTGATTGAAGCCTATTTTTTTTTTTTGCTCACTAACAGTTTAGGAGCTCTGCCTCTGATTGGCTAGTAGGCTGCTTGTTTCATCTGTTGATTTGGTTGGTTATAGAGGCTATTTTGCATGAATATGAATCCAGGAGTGCCTTGAGATTTTGGCTTTGGTGTAACTAGAGTACATAATGGTTGAAAACCACTATCTTATATGAGCCATGTTTATATGATGAGAATTACAAGTAAGCAAACTGTCCCCCATCTACAGCTGCAACTAACCATTATTTTTATAGCTGTTTAACTGGTCGATTATTTTCTCAAAACCAAAGATGACATCCTCAAATGTCTGTCCACAACTCAAAGATATTCAGTTTACTGTCAGAGAGGAGTAAAGAAACCAGAAAACATTCACATTTAAGAAGCTGAAATCATGGAATTTTGGCCTTTTGCCCTCAGTTATCAAAATAGGTGGCGATAAATTTTGGAACGGATTAATAAACAGAACAGAAAGATAGTGTAAGAAAACTGTTAGTTGTGATAAAATAATAGACACTCAACTTACTCATTTACAGATGGAGAAATCAAAAGTGGCACTGCTGCAACATTGCTCAACAGCACTCCCTCACTGCATGACAAGGGCTTTAAAGTACAAATGCTGGTTTGGAGAAGATTTGACGCAGCTAAAATGGCCTATATTAGTGACCATGCCAATGCATCGGATGGGCTCTAGTCAACTAACTGAAAATTAACTGGCAAAAAGTTTAATTATCAAGCATGCATGCATGTTCATGTTGAGGTCTTGTCAAACCCTTCTTGCGTGGTCATTTTGCAGGACACATTCCAAAAAGGTGGATTCTTTCTTAAAATCCTCTCCTGCATTAAGCTCCAGCTCTAGCTGGGAATTTAATAAGCTTCTCTGTTCCTCGACTGACCTTTTCAACCATCATTCATTCATTCACTCCTCTCACAAAATCATTCATTCAATCATCCAGTTCACCCTTTTCCTCCTTTCTCCTCTTTCACTGTCTCTCCTGCACCGCCTCCTTCCTTTTATACACCTCTTTCTTTCTTTCTTTCTTAATCTCCAATTCTCTTCCTCTACTCAACTCTCATTCCTGCCCCTCTGTCTGCCTGCCCCTCCTTCCCCATCCTATCTCTCCCTCTTTCTCTCTCTGTCTCTCATTCTATCTCTCGGCTACAGGAAATGGTTTCTTTCCCGATCCAGGGGGTTGGAGGGTGTACTCACTGTCCCAAACAAAGAGGTCACTGTGTGAATCCTCCAAAAATACAAAGAAGAAAAGGAAGGCAGATAAAAATCAGAAACCTACTCTCATCCGCCTCTCTCATACAAACACAGTCACATACACACACTTTACCTCCGCTGCACTCACGCAAAGCATTTCTCTAACATTCAAGAGACACAAGATACTTTTTCACACTGTATATTCTGCTCACGAGGTACAAATATTGTCAGTACAGTACATGGCTAAAGCTCGGCAGTGGAGTGAAAGCTTATTCTCTTGTGCAGGCACGCTCATATCGGCGCACACCTCCGAGAAGCAGAAAAAAGGAGAAAAAAAAAAATCGAGGGAGCCAGGTTTGATGAGCTGCATGCAAATGACATGTAAAAATATAAAACTGCGATACTTAAAACGGGGGCCGAGATAAGAGATTTGAAAATGAGGCACTCTTGGAAAGCAGGCTCCTGAACTGCCGGAGATGAGGCTCAGAGATAGAGAGGATAGAGGTTTTCCCTCTCCTCTTCTCCTCTCTTACACCTCCTCCTCCTCTTTCCTTCCTCCTCCACCCTGCAGAAGCCGGTGCAGATGACAGGGAGATGCAGATACCAGCCAGTCATTGCAGCTGAGTGATGAACACCTCCTCCCTCTGTCTCTTTTAACCCTCCTCTTCCACATTTGCCTCGCCTCTCTCCCAGTTCTCTTTCTCTCTCATATTTCTTTTCGTCTCTCATGTTATGTTTCTGTTGATGGACCTTTCCATCCTTCCTCTTTGGGCAATATTTTATCTTATTTGGTGGTTTTCTTCCCCACTTCAACCTCCCCCTCTAATGATTCCTCCTCTCTCCCTTTCTCAGGTTGATTTGCTCCACTGCCAGGGTCAGGTTGACATACTGAGAGACACACATCTACTGTCATGATGTGGGCAAGTCATATGATGGAGTGGTCTTTATGGAGCTATGGTCTTTATGGAGCACGCAGGTTCAATCAAATTAAACCAAAGCTAGCTCCCTTAAGGCCATGATGCACAGGGTCGACATTTTGAGGCAATACATGCATCACATGATGAGGGTTTTGCCCAAAAATGCAGCTTGAAGTCCCAGTGAGATGGCATATAGACCATCTTTAGCTTCTGCGCTGTAATGTAGACAGATACAGAATATGTGAGAGGGGTCATTTCAAATCTTTCAGGGATTTGATTGAATGAATCAGTGATCAAATGGACAACTACACTGATTTGCAAACATAATTCCAGTTAAGGAGGACCATTAAGCTCCTACTCATAGATCAGTATTCACACGGAAATTATTTGCTTTTTGATGTCTTTGTAATGTGCAACTAAATACTCACTAGGGCTGGGTGCTGGTACTCAAAAATAGATATTTTTCCCCTGGCCTGTAGAGCTATTTATCCAACTACATTTTTTTGGTGTGAGTTGCAGAGTTTTTCAGATATCGGTTGTAGAGATGCCTGCCTTCTCTCCAGTGTACTGGGACTAAATGGCACTTGGCTTGTGTTGTTCAAAGCACCAAAAAATACATTTGAAAAATTCAAAACCAGTGTCTCTTTCCAAAAATCATGACCTGGTTACTCAAGATAATCCACAGACCTTGTTGTGAGCAGTTTCATGTAGGAACTAATTTCTTTCTGCTGTAGAATCTTCTGGAACTACTTCTTTATCTCCTAAAAAGAAAGTAGTTACTCCATGAAACTGCTCATAACAAGGTCTGTCAATTATCTACAGTCATGACTACAATGGTTTTGAATGTTTTCAATTTTTCAAATGTATTTTTCTGGTGTTTTGAGCAACATAAGCCAAATGACATTTAGTCCCATTACATAAACTCTGCAACTCACATCAAAACAAACGCATTGTTGCATTTTTGATTTTGGGGTGAACTGTCCCTTTAAAGTATCGTCTTAAATAACCTAGTACCAAGCAGTATCAAAACTTCTTCAGTCAAACGATATTCAATCTTTTTGGGACCCAGATCTGGAAAAGAAAATACTGTTTGTATGGTTTTGTTTTTAGCCACAGAATTCTTCAATTTAAGGTGACGTGTGATTGGCTTGCTACAGCGACAGCTACAACCTATACAGTCTGTGCTGTGGTGAAGTCAAGCCTTGCATGTTTGACGGCAGTTCAGTGTGCCAAGATGCACCCAAAACGCTTGAAAAAAAGGCTGTACTCCAAAAATAAAGGCAGAAAATGTGGAAGGATGCTTCCATTCACATGATGGGTATTGAGTAGTAGAAAACAAGGTATGAAATAATGTGCTTTATTGGTATTAGCATTACTTTAAGGGTACTGGTATTGTAATTTTTTAAACAATACCCAGCCTTAATACTCACTACTGTATTTTAGGTCACTCACTTTATCAGGTGACTGCTGACTGACTACCAAGTGTGCAGGAAAGCAATAGTCCTTTTTCACAGCTGACATTTTAACTTGTCAGAGTAGGAAAAGCCCAGGTTTTACCAATAACATTAACGCTGGCTCTGTCCTGTTTCACTAGTCCCAGTGGGCAGTCACAGTGTGACAGTGAGCCACGATGAACAATACCAGGACTCTGACACTTAAGCAGACACATGACATTCAGAGTAATTGTATTATTTACACATACTTTCTCTACTGTCAAGTCAAAATGTCTTCATGAAAAAGCCTCTCACCTTGGATGTTCCTAAAATAAAAAAAGACAACTGGTTTAAACAATCTCTGACACTGTATCTTAAGTCAGCAGAGGTTAGAAAATATGTGCATATGCACATGGCCCCTGATGGTCACTATGTATGGTTACGATGGGGGTGGGTGGTGGGGTGTTAAATTGTCACTACAGCCATATTTTCACTACGTGGTACAGCTCAACTCAAGTCGACTCACTTTTGGTGCTTCTACTTCATTTTTCACTGCAGATTCTGCTCTCTTTGAACGTAGGTGGAGCTGATCACTATTCCATACTACTATTCCAGCATTTGGGAAGTTTACCACCTCAGGGTGCAGAACAAGTTATAAATAATCATTCAACATTTTAAAAGGACGATAGAGAGAGGAGGGACTTGGATTTACAAAGACTTGAAAATGCAGAGAGTGTTTTTTTATTTTATTGTGCCTTTAAAAGGTAGAAACTCTTAATCTCTAGTTGCTTTTTAAGAGTGTTCCTTACGGATCGCGTTCTTCTGGGGGGCATCGCAGAAGGTGTCTCAACACTCACCGTAATCATTGATTTGTCATCTTCTGAAGGAGCACCATTTTAATTAACATTCTAATTTGATGGGCGGAGGAGGGAGAGAAACAGAGAGGCAGAGAAACACTGTTGATGAGTCCAGATAAAACATAAAGATCAGAATCAGGATGTAAACAAACCAGCTCAGAGTCAACGCAAAAAAAGGGAGAGAAAACAGCTCGAGAGAGATGGAGGAGGAGTTGGTGATCACCTTCACTCGTCCTTCCAGGGGAGCGAGGGAAGGAGGAAGTGGAGAGGAGAGCAGAGGAGGTAGAGGGGAGGAGAGATAGAGAGTGAGAGGAGACTACCCAAAAAGTGTTTGAAAAGCCGTGGGTGGCGCGCCTTATCGCCCCAGTTCTCCTGGAGAGATTATTGGGGGATTAGTGCGAACGCTTGTTTCTAAAACATGATGAAAAGACGTTCGGCGCGTGATAACGCTTTGAACTCCCCTACTCTGCTCCTTCTAGGATCGTGCCTTCAGGCTGCCTTTCCACGAAAGACAGGATTGGGGTGGGGTGAGCTGCTGGGTGCTGCTGAAGGAGGGAAAACAATAGGGATGATGTTGTAAGTGGAGTTTGTCCTGTGGTACAGCGTGGAGACTTCACTTTGGACATTGGTCCTTTGGGAGGATGCAACAGATGCAACAAACTTGAGGTCTGCATACATTTTAGTATCACCACTCTTTTGCTCTCACTTCAGCTTGAAATCCTGCAACTTCGGTCCAATCATATGCACTTGCACTATCAGTTAATTAAAGCAGGATCCAATCAGAAGGAGAGGAGATATAATATCAGATTTGTTATGTGTGATCCAATCAGAATAGCAGCAGTGGCGTGCTCACTCCTGGGTTGCCATGGGAGGCTCGTCGAGGAGGACCTGGTTGTTCACTCAACCAAAAACTGTGAGGAATCAGCAGCCCAGCTGATCAGTTGATCAGTAAACATTATTATACCCTGTTCTAAAGTCCAACAGCCATATCAGCCAGAATATATTTAAATAGATAAATGGTTTTACGCCTCTTTCTCAAGAGATGCAAATGGCAGGATTTCCATATGACACAGGCCAGTTAACACGCCACTAATCTAATGAAGGAGATCTGCTGGGGAGAGAGCGAGGACTGGATCTCATCTGCTTCTCTTTGCCTCCCTCCCTCTCTGTCTCTCTGCTCCACCCTGATTTCTCAGAACTGACTAACTCACCCCCACCGATACGATTAACCTCACATAAGGGAAGACAACATCAAAGACAGAGAAGTCTATATTGTTTCAGGTCGAAAAAAGTCATCGCTCTTGAAATGTCTCTTTGCGTCTAACAGTACGTGTTGCTTGTGTGTGCATGCTCATCCAGAATGCTTCCCAATGTAGTTGTGTTGTTGGGTAGGCCTTGCATTAAAATGATAGCTTATCTGTCCGGGGCCAAATAAGAAGCAAATTTGTTGAGAGAGAAGTTGAGAGAGAGGGGGCGATGCTGGAAGGGGCAGGACTGCTGAATGGGCCATGCCAATCTCACCCAGAGATGGGGGCAAAGCCTGGGGGCTTCACAGAGCCTAGCGAGGCTGAGGACTGACGAAGACAGGTGCTATGAGTAAGATAGAGGTGAGGAAAGAGAGACAGCTTGGGAACATCTGGTGGGGAAAATATATAGAGGTGAACAGATGCATGTCCAAGGCAGAGAGATAGAACGATAGAGGGGAAATCAACAAAGGATGACCCATGTCAAAGGAAAAAATGTAGATAAGATACAAATGGATACTGAAAAATAAAAACTTTCATATATGCATTTGTTTTTCCATTTTTATATTCATATAATGAATGAATGAATGAATGCTCAAATTATCTGAACAAAAAAACTAAAAACAAAATATGTTAATAAAAATGAAAAACTAAGAGCACATCATTCAGAAGGATAAACTAGAACCATGCTGTTTGGATGTGCATTTTATGTTAATTTATAAAATTCTTTCATTAATTGATTTTTCATATACACTTTACTGCATAATCAATAGGAAGCATCAGACAATGGAGGCATTTTGGGAATAAGAGTTGAGTCCCTCTCTACCTTTTGAAGGTGTATTTGTACAAATCTAAATCCTGAAAATAATTGTTGTTAATAACTGATTGTTTGGAAGGAAAGGCTCTGTCACTTTGAATGATACTCTAGAATACTTTGGTCTGGTTTGGAAATGAACAAAGTGATATGCAGTGCAGTCCACTAGACTCATAATAATGGCAGGTCTTTCTTTAAATATATTTTCTATAACTGGTAACTTGCAGAATTTTTAACATGTACTTAAAAGATTTTGGCCACAGACAGGGGGGCTGGAGTATATCCCAGCTGACACTGGGGGAGAGGCAGGGTACATGCTGGACAAGTTGCCAGTTCATCAAAGGGCTGACACATAGAGAAAGACAACCACTCAGGCTTACATGTACACCTACAGCAGAGAGTCACCAATTAACCTAATTAACCTGCATGTGTTTGGACTGTGAGAGGAAGCCGGAGAACCTCCAGAGAGAACCCATGTGGACACAGAACATACAAACTGCATAGAAAGGGCCTGCCCCTTCCACAAACTCCCCAGGCCCTCCAGCTAGCTGGGGGATTCGAACTCAGGACCTTCTTGCTGTAAGGTGACAGCACCACGGCACCCTTCACACATTAATACAGCAAATTAATAAGCAAAACAACTGATGAGAAATTACACAATAATGAAGAATGGTCCTCCAAGCAAATACAACAATTTCTGTAAGATGACTGTATGTGGATGTACTGTATTTTTAAAGGTAAACAGTTGAAAAGAGGAAAAAAGAAATATTTCTGTTCCCTCTAACTCATCCATTTTTATGTGAATCTACAACTGACACACAAAGCTGGAATCATTCAATCATCTCAGGGTTTCAAAAATGTTAAAACAAAAAAAAAGGTCAGAAAAAGGTCCTGTGAGCAGAGAGTTGTTGATCAGATCTTGTTTTCCACATTAATAGTACATAGGAGTTCAGTGAAAAAGCTCCAATTGATCGTCCACCAATCATTATCGGCCGCTGTTCTAAACAGTTTGATCGGTAGTCTCTATGAAGGCCAATCAGAGGAGCCAATCAGATGATGATGTGGCATGGTCCGAAAGTAACACCCTCCAAGTGCCAAATATGAGTAGATTTTACTTTTGGTGAATAATCTCCTAACTCTATCTGCTACACTGACAGGTGAATGTTTGTGCCAAAATAGTCATATGTTGAGAGTCTCTGCCATGCTTTGGATTCATTTGCCTGTGCTTTCACTGCATCTTTTTTAATAATTAGATGCTAAAATCAGCAAACTCATAATGTTAACCACGCAAAAGTTGGTGTAGCAGAAAATCAGTGTTCTTGTTTGGCAATAAGGTTGAAAGACAAGGAAAGTACTATGTGCATGAATCAGACTGTGGTTGTAATGGGAAGTTTACAGGTGTCTACCTTTTTTACTGCATACAAACAATGCTTTTTGACATTAAATATTATTTTTGTATTAATTTAAAAGACATGTAGGAGACTATATCTTTTACATCCACTGTTTTTGGGATAAAACTCCTCTAATAACCAATTGAGAAATGCAGTGGGAAGGCCTCGAGGATGAGCAGATTTCTCCTCTCCAACATACTGAAGAGGATAGCCCTGACCCCTGCTGACCCGCCAGGGAGGGAGGCAGGGAGGGATGGAGGGATGGGGAGAGGAGGGGGAGGATGTGGAGTGACAGGGGGAGAAACACAGGAGGAATGTGAGATTACGGCCACTATCTCCAGCAGATACTGAAGGTCCGTCTCCTCACTTGGGGGGAGGGGGAGGGGGGGGCAGAAAATGAGAAAGACGAGAGAAAATGGGTATTAAGAGTCAGAACGAGACACTCTCCATATGAATGCAAAGCCCTCAAAAGAACAGAAACGGACTTTTCAGTTTAGAGGAGGAATGGGATGGTATGGGCAGCAGCAGGGAGGGGAAGAACAAAAGGTGATGGGTGGGTGAGTGAGTGCTCGTGTACGCACGCACACACACACACACAACCACACACACAGACAGACATCTATCTGTACACTCAGAACCTCACTGATAATAAACGAAATCTTAGAAATGAGAGCCTATCAAGCAGGAATCAATCACTGGGGTTTGTTGTCCAGGAGGATGGCGCCATGTGGAGATAAAAGACAGGCGGACGTCTGGGGAGGGCTGTGAGGAGAGGAGGAGAGGAGGAGAAGAGGAGAAGAGGAGAAGAGGGGAAAGGATGGAGCAGAGGGTCTGGGGAGGGCTGGGAGGCGAGGAGCGAGTACTGCTGGGGAGAGGCCTGAATGTGTGATATAAACTCCGTCTGGTTTTATTTGAAGCAGCAGGATTTTTTGTGAATTGGATATGAACTAGATGTGGACTAGTTAAACTGGGAATGGATGGGAATGAGAATTGATTGTGTGTGAACGGACCTGCATGTGTACGTATGTCGGTGTGTGTGTGTGTGTGTTTGTCCGAGTTTGTGCTCCATGCCAGGAAGCCTCTCCCAACATCAGTATCATATGATTAGATGGACTTGCACATGATGCAAAAACCCAGCCTCTGATAGGGCTCCATCCGGTCCCACACACTGTTCCCAATGAACACACACACCCACACACAAAGATACACACAGCTGTTTTCATTTCTCAGTAACACACATATGTGATAGTGTTTATTGATTGTTTCTCTTTGTCACCATCTGACCTCTGACCTTTGACCTTTCCAGTGAAATCCCTTCAGTTAGTTGGACATCTCTTCTCAGTAACAACATGCTTCATCCTGACTTCAGTCTTACAATATGCAACATTTGTCCTATAAGGTATATCATTTTATTACATGGCTATGTTAAATACTTGATTCTGATTGGTCAATTACAGCATTCTAAGGTTATTTCTTTATAACAGACCATTGCTATGAAGAACAGGCTGCTGCTTGGATAGAATTGCAATCATGGACTCTGGAGGAGCAATAAAGTCAGTTTTAATTTTAAAAAATCCCTTATAAAATCATCATTTTGTGTCAATTCTTTGATTTATTTTGGTAAGTAACCATGTAAAAAGCAGGGTAATGTACAGTGAGCAGGTCATTATTGTGAGATAAACCCCTTCAGGGTTATTCAAAACCTCTCCACTTTGCGTCGGGGTCCTGCATCACCCCATCAGGGTTTATTTCACAATAATGACCTGCTTACTGTACATTATCCCTTACATAAAGCCTCAAAATACCACCCTAATTACAGTGTCATATTTTTCATTTCATTTATAAGAACAACACACATTAACTGTTGTGTTGACCAGGTGGCTAATTTTCAACTGCAGTCCTTCAGAAATGATTTGAAACTTATACTTTATGGACTGCATGTAATCATTATTATCTTTATCAAATAATGCGTGAAATTTTAGTTTTATTAGTTGATTAAGAAACAGATTCCTTTCTAATTAACTCAAAAAACCCACAAAAAAGGCTAGTATTCAAACTGTAATAATATGGAGCAGTCAAAAATAGGGTTACATCAAACAACTTTCAATCAAATTTAGTTTAGTTCATAAAATATCATAAAAGTGTCAAAAATAATATAAAATCAACTCCCCAGAGTCCAGGATCCGCAGTTTGCTTGTTTTGTCAACCAACAGGCCAAAATTCAAAGATATCCAGTTTACATTAATATCAAAAAGTAAAAGCAGCAAATCAGAAGCTGGAACCAGAGAATGTAAACGGCTAAATTAATTTTCTAGTTTAGCTGATTTATGAAGACTTCTTTTAAACAAATTACTTAAGTGAATAATAGATGATGCCAATTTTCATCACTTTTTTTGAGCAATCTATTTTCTGCCTAGTCAATTTATCAACAAATTGTTTATTAGAACATTATTATAGTTATATTAAGCAGTAATTGACTTCTTTAATCTCTTTTAAAATACCTAATAATACAATTATGTCTATTACTGATGGAATGACTATAGACAGAAATCATACACGCTCAGCCTCCACACTGCACTGAGCTCTCTTCAACTGTTGTTACACTAAGTTTGAGATAATAAGAGTGGACTGAACTTCCAGCTTGTCAGCAGTGTCACAGCATGACAACTGTGCATCTTACTACATCCTCATAACAAATACATTCTGGATGCAAATGCATCAGGGGTGGTTAATGGTGAATAATCTAAAGGATTATACTTTAAAATTGGGATTCATGATAATATTGGCACTGATAAAGGCTTTAAAATGAAAAGCCCAAAATAAACGTTTCTACTATGACTGGTTGATAAGGTGATACTTCATGCACATGTGATGCGAGTATGTCTGTGGTGTGTCTGAAACAGGTAAAATCACATTCCTTTAATACAATAATTGCCCAGAACAAAGAGAAACAGGTGAATGTGTCCATTTTGAAAAATATATTTTTTTGAGCTGAGAGAAAATTGTCTATTGATATGTATTTCCCTAAATCACTTTTCTCAGCATTGCTGTAAAAAACTGCACTATTTATCTATTGAAAAAATTCCAATATAAAATATTTCTAGTAGTTTATTTACACACACACTCACACTCACACACACACACACACACACACACACACACACACACACACACACACACACACACACACACACTGCCCTGCCTCTGTTTCTCTCTCCCTGTACAGTGAGTCTGATCTGTTAACTTTCTTCATCAGCAAAAGGTTTTATTAAGTCGTCCCAAAACATACGGCTCACGTGTCGGTTTTTTTCACCCACAATTCTGTTTCAGCTGAGTCTTGTGTGGAGGAGGCTTGTTTTTAACTGGCACCACTGTGGCACCAAATAACACTGGCACCAACCACATGTACTGACAAAATAACAACCAAATAAGTAGACCTACACATGAAATAGGAGACTAGTTGTCCTTGTTTCTCTGCAGAGTCTGTGTATAACTCTTCTAACATAGGAGAGTGAACAGGTGAGTCACTCACACATAGTTTCATTCTTTCAAACGGATAAAAAAAAAAATAAATAAAGTGTCCAAAATTGGTCGCAAAATATTATTGGGTGCCCTCCCAAATAAAGTCAATGTGTGTGTGAAACACCACGAATGAAAACAAGATGATGTTCACAGACAGATCTGCTGTCATGAGTTTGTGAGAGGCAGAGGGACGGTTGCATCTAGAGGGAAAAAGATTGCAAGAGTGATCATTTAAACAGAAACAATGAGTACAAATCCTGTGAGGGTTTTGGAAATCAAGAGTTCCCTTTTAAAATGACAGAGAGAGAGGTGCACAGATCCAAAAATCAATTGGTGGCAGCCTGTGAGTTAATTGTGGAGGGCACTACAAATAAATAAATGAATAAGAAACACAGATGTTTACTTTTAATATTTTGTTTTTCATGTGTCTGATTCTCATTTGTGACAGTTCTGCTCAATGTCCCCTAAATAAAAGGAGAGATGTCTTTTATCTTTATTTAGTTTACACAAGATTATCAAATGTAGTCATGGAGCATGTGGTTATTTTGTATAGATCATATCATAGATCTTATCATAAAATTACCAGAAAACATACTAGATCATGATACATATTGTGAACAAGATATGAAGTTACTCATATTGTGATAGATTTTTTCCATACTGCACAGCCCTAATATGAGTTGACAGAATTATATATTAATTCTACTACAGGAGATACTTGATGTTCTCTGCAATTTGGTGGAAAAAATATGTGCTTATGTCAACATCAGCATGGGCAGTTGTACAAAATCAGTTGGAAAATACTTTAAAATTGGATATCCATACTGTGTATCCTAACTTTAAACTATTTGAAATCTTCTCATGGTGTAGAAGTAATACTTGACATGAATTGTGATGCAAGAAAAATTCATGTCAATTCATTTGATTAGACAAACATAAAAAGTATTTCTTTTTTTCACAATAACTCAGTCTCACAGAATCTTTTTCAGTGGTAACTGGACAGTGATCACAGTAGAGTTCTTACCTCTGTCTCCTCATCATCTGTGCTGGCCTCTGATTGGAGGATTCCTGCATAGGGTCCCCACGTCGTGTCTGGATGGAGGTCCCGGCCAGCCACCACCCTGCTGTCATCGCCTTCTTCACTTAGTTCCAGGTCATCTGGAGGGAAGAGAGAAGAGAGAGTGGTTAACAGCAGGGAAGCTGAAATAAGACAACTGTAGGTCGGACAAACGTTTAACCCCCTGCTCTCATCAGAGGAAACCAGTTAAAAATGACACTCTATATCAACATTAGTAAGCTTTTTTAACCGTTGCTTCAATACAGTCTGAACTCACTTTTACAAATCAGATTTTACTAGTGAAGAATTTTAATGTTTTTTTTTTCTTTTTCATTCATTTTGGAGGTAACAGTTGATATGAAAGTACATAACAGAATTTGAATTTACATAACTCATCTATTCAGTTGAGTAGTCTCATTAACCTTATGTATACTGCTTTCCATTCACATATTGACAAGAAATAAAATGAAATAACCAAAAATTAATAAATAAATACAAATAAATAGTACACGTACCCATACACTCAGGATAATACCCAAAGTAAGAACATTGGTGTGTCACTTCTTAAAAAGAACAGGAAAAAAAGAAAATAAAAATAAAAATAAAATCAAGCAAAATAATAAAATAAAACCTTCACATACAATTCCTTTGATCAGAATTTTTATTTTGAGCACTCTTTACCCCAACCCTCCCCCACCTCCTCTCCCTCATGGCCTGAGTTCTTAGTTCTTTTAAGCTGTACAGAATTTTGACTTGGTGATGCAGCGCAGTGGGACAAGAAGATAAGAACGTTTAAGGGACTAACTTAAAAGATTAAAGAGTTAAACACAAGAATTATGTACAAATCAGAATATTATATACAAATAATGAATTGAAAATAAAAGGTATGAATAAGATAGGAAATGTAAAGTACAGTATGAATTAAGATTATTAAATTCCCTTCATGATTTATTTTATTTTAATATATATAAATAATATTACAGGTCATTCAGAAATTAACATACATTGGGTTCTTATATATACAAATTTTTCAACTTAAAAAAAATAAACCTTGTGTCAGTTCACAGTATTTCAAGGAACTAAAAACTCGTAAACTAAATAAAGAGACATAATAACAATAAAATGAAGAAATAACTATATGATGGATGTTCATATTCATAATCAGTATATTTTAGCTGTATAATGTACTTCTTGATTAGAACTGTCAGCAAATAAATATTAAAGTTGTGATGTAGACTATAGATGTTTTCTGGTTTTGGAGCTTTTTATGGCATCAACAGGACAACATTTAAAGACACTGTGTACTGCTAGAAACAATCTAAATCTAATCAAAATATCAGTTTCACACCAAAACCCCTATTGGTTCAAACATGACCCACAGCATTTAGCAGAGACCACATGACACGCTTAAAAGGAAGAAAGAAAAAAAAAAAAAGAAAGAAAGAAAACAATTGCCAAAAGCAGTGTGAGGCTTGAACTTGACCTGAACCCTTGCAGCAGCAGCAGCAGCAGCAGCAGCAGCTCAGACCATACAGCACAAACTGTCTACAGCTCAACAGCAGGGGGAGTTTGATACAAGCTGAGCACTTTCTGTCCTGGCCGGTTCAAACAGGGGGAACTTCTTGTGTACTTCCTCAAAGTGATAACTGTAGAAGGATGGCAGTGATGGCTGTGGTGTGAGCAAGCTGCAGCCCAGATAGAGCCAGTTTAGCCCAGAGGCATGGAGGACTGATCCATCTACTTAAAAACTTGAGACAGCCCTTGGTGCAGGAGGAGTCTGCAGCAGGCTGTGGTTTAGAGGCGTCTCTGCACATCTGGGGACAAATGAACAAGTTGGAGGCACACTGGTGAGTGTTGCAGTGGGAACGCCAGTCACTGACTGCCAGCTGCTTCAGTTACATGGGCAGCCTCAGGGTCCACTTCTGGAGTAGCTCTCACTTTATGACTGTCCACCTCTCCCTCTGATCAAAACACGTACAAAATCTGCCTCCCCTAGCTCGCCTCCCCCCTCCCTCCCCTCCTCATCTCATCCATGGTTCAGGCGACTGTTTCGGGGGGTCGGTCTAAAGTGGCGGTCCTGATAAGAGTGTTTGTCTAACACTCTCCATGTCAAAACACTCATCTATCTTCTCTGTATCTATCCCCACCAGAGAACAACGGACAGACGCTGATAAAATGGCTTTCCCACAGCCGGTGGGGGGGGGTGGGGAGGGGGTTGGGGGGGTGGCGGGTGGATGGAGGAGGTGGTGGTGGCGGTGGTGGGGGAGTTATGGAAGGGGAGGAGGGAGCAGGAAGGAGTGTGGTTTGATGGGAAGAAAGTAGGAGGGGCGCAAGGCAATGAGAAGGAGACGTTAATTTAGTAAAACAAGTCCTTAAAAGCCCAACGGCGGTTGAAAATATTGTTTCACTGTCTCTCCGACTGCTGTGGCAAAGTCACACAGGAAGTGGTGTGTTTCTCTTAACTCACAGCTCAAAGTTACCACGACAGTCTGCACAATGCAATGAATAATACACAGGTCAGTTGTTTCATCAGGATCAACTCTAGGGATGTAACAATTGATCAAAGATGGGTGTAATGATACAATGATATCGACTGAATGTTCAACTATTCAATATCATTGATGCAAAGTGAGTGATGTACCTGTGTTTTTAAAATTTCATGGTATATCTGTGTCTCAAAAGTTTAGTCATAAAATTGTCAAGTCATAATTTTGTTGCTTTTTGTGAGTTGACATAAATGTGACTGAGAAGGACATATGAAACATCTGATATTGATCGCAGACCCCTGAATTAAATCCAGATCATATCGTGGCAGACTTTGTGATATTTGCAAATATTGCATTGTATTGCAAAAATATATATACTATCATATTATGATGACAATTGTCATTTACACCCTTAATATCAAATATCAGGATTAGAAAAATGTCTAAATACCATACCAAACTTTGACGATATCTATCATGATATTAGAATTATTTAATTATTTTAACTTTATTTTATAAAAAAAACTGATACTGATTGCTGAATTGTTTTTGTATTGCAATTGTACAAAAATTATGCAAACATTCATTACCAAAGACAATTCATGCCAATATTAAGCTCTGGTCAGGGCTGGCAACTTTAATTTTATTTTATTAAAGAAGGAAAGCAGGGGCACTTTAAGGTAAAAGGAAAAAATAATTTTATACAAACCAAAATGCTGCACACTTCAGGTTTATTATTTCATAATTTACATTTTTTCTGGGTGTTTTGTTTTCTTTGTTTTTTTTTATATTACACTATTGTTGCTCAACATAGAATCTGGATCCACTCAAGGTTTCTGCTTGTTAAAAGTAAGTTTTTTCCTCACCATAGTTACCTTAGTGCTCGCTCTTGGGGGGAATTGTTGGGTCTCTGTAAATAATAAACAACTTTTTCCCTATATGAAAAGCACCCTGAGACAACTTCTGTTATGATTTGGTGCTATATAAATAAAATGGACTTGAAGTTTTTATTGTCATAATCAACACTTATCCAACAAAAGCTGTGCTCTCAGAAAAATGATTTTTATGTATTTTATTAAGTGTTTGCAGCTAATGAAATATCAGCCAAAGTATCACTTTTTTAGACAAGTGCCAGCGCACCATGTTTAGCAGTCATGGTATATGTCACACTGTAACCAGGCCTACTTTTTCATTCTCTTGTCCCAGTCCACATGAGAGAGCGACACTGATGCCAGACGCAACAAGAGCTGACCTGACCTGTTGTGCTCGGGTCAGGTTGGGCTTAATTTTTTATCGAATGACTCGGGTTTTGGGTGGAGCTCAGTTTCACTAATATTCTTAAAGAAAACCTGGTCGCATTTCTTTGCCAGAATACACTAAATTCAAAAGGTCACATCCAGGGTTTTGTCTCCTGATGTGATGCTTGTCAGATTCTGAGGGGATTTGGACACAAACGTCCCAGGTTTGAGTCAGGTCAGCATCACATTTCAGTCCCAGGTCGAGCGTCAACCCAAACATGACTCCTCAGACAGTCTAACCTGTTTGCTGCAGAGTCTGAAGTCCACCGTTTGTCCAGCCAGTATCCTATCTCCTATCGTCCTATGGGGCCTCAGTTTGGCCACTCTGACCTTCCTTATCTCAGCAGTCCATCAATGTCCAGGCTGCCTCTGTGCCATTGGTCAGTCCTCACCACATGGGACCTGTTATCAGCCTGACCAGCTCAATTGACCCTCATTGTGAAATGGTGCGGGGATTTGACCTCAGTGAGCCAACACAAACATTAACTTATAAACAAGTCATGCGCAAGCATGAGTTTGTCAGGTATTAAGACTCAGCAAGGGCCCAATCTGAAATGGAACTGGACATTCTGGTGATGTCCATCCCTGACACCTACTTGGTCTCTCTAGCGGAGTTAAAGCATTTAATGATGAGTGGCAAGGTGGTATGAAGGCTCTGAAGTAGATACCATGACATCACTATGTTAGCAAGCTAGCACATTAAAATAAAATGGAGGAAATGGTAAACATTATGCTCTGCCTGTTAACACTTACTGTGAGAATGTCAGCAAGCTTATGTTATTACTCGTTGCACTGCTCCTTTTTCTTTAAAGGGACAGTTCACCCCAAAATCAAAAATACAAATGTATCATCTTGGCCTGTAGTGCTATTTATCCATTTAGATTTTTTTGGTGTGAGTTGCAGAGTTTTGGAGATAGCCGATGTAGAGATGTCTGCTTTTTGTGAGTTGACATAAATGTGACTGAAAGATGCATATGAAACTTCTGATATCAACCACAGACCCCTTAATTTAATTTTTTTTTTATGTTATTTTATAAAATGACTGCTACTGCTGTATTGGACAGTTCACCCCAAAATCAAAAATACACATCTTTCCCCCTGGCCTGTAGTGCTGTTTATCTATCTAGATTTTCTTTGGTATGAGTTGCAGAGTTTTGGAGATATCAACTGTAAGATGTCTGCCTTCTGTCAGATATAATGGGACTAAATGGCACTCTGCTTCTTGAAAACTCAAAACCAGCGTCTCTTCCCAAAAATCATGACCAGGTCACTCAAGATAATCCACAGACCTTGCTGTGAGCAGTTTCACATAGGAACTACTTTCTCTCTGTAGTAGAATTTACCAGAACTATTTTAGAATCTACTTTTTACTGTACTAGAAAGAAAGCAGTTCCTACATGAAACTGCTCACAGTGAGGTCTGTAGATTATTTTGAGTAACTGGGTCAAGATTTTTGTAAAGAAACACTGGTCTCTCTTTTGGTGCTTTGAACACCACAAGTTGTGTGACATTTAGTGCAATTATATTTAAGAGAAGGCAGACATCTCTACAGCTGATATCTCTGAAACTCTGCAACTCACACAAAAAAGTCTAGATGGATAAATAGTGCTACAGGCCTCGGGGAAAAGTATGGATTTTTGATTTGGGTGTGAACTGTCAAAAGGTAACAGCCCTCCTGGCTACATCATCTATGGCTATATGATTATTGGCTGTATAAGTATTATGTTGATGTTAATGTTAACTAAGTGAAGTTTAACTGGCTGATTATGGGTAGCATAAATGAATGTAGATTAAGCAGTTGTCAGGGAGTGAGTTTAATCAACACTTCCTTTTCATACTGGTAGAGAGAGTGCTATCGGTGTACCTCCACTAATGAGTGCTGCTTGCTAATCCCAGCAGGTTAGCTGTGTTCACTGGGGTAACATGACGCCTCCAATAATACTAATCCCTGTTAATTACCCCTCCTGTCCACGACAGACCTGCATAATAACCCAGTGCTCCTTATCAATATGGCTTCATGGGCTAATACTATCCTCACTGCTCTGTATGATATTACCCCCACCACTACTACAGTATAGACTGTACTGTATGTGTAGTGTGTGCACATCCAAACACACACACTCATCAGTCTTTCTGTCAGTGCTAGATGACCCATTCCCAAAAAACACAAGGCTGGATGGGCTTGTTATCAATATCAACCAGCTTCACAGTATCCACACCGCCTCACTCATTTAGCTCAGACACACACACAGGTTCACAAGATGACACATTGACACACGGTGGCCAACACACACGCACTGTGCTCATACACATCCAGCCTGTACACACCATCACATCAATATACACCCCCTGTCACCAGCTACACACACATACACATACACACAAAGGCTTATCAATACGGACGCTTCAGCAGCCACTGGGGCGTCCAGGCCTCTTTGACGAGCCAACACAATAAAACAATCAGTCCGTCATTAATGAAATGACTAACGCAATTAACCGATGAGTGGGTGGGATGTGTGTGTGTGTGTGTGTTTGTGTGTGTGCACGCGTGTGTGTGAAGGCGTTAAAAGAGACCAGGATAGTGCTGATAATGTTGTTACTGAATTTTTGAATCGTTACCTTTTTGTTGTGTGTTGTCTTGCCAGTTTACCGTCAGTGAGAATTACACAAAGAAAACTTGTTTTACAGATTAAAATCCATTATTGAAGAATTACTCTGTTAATGACTGATGCTGATGTGTGTAAACATAAAAAGTGGAATCATAACAAAAGATGCCAACTTCATATGTTAAAGTTTGTGTAAAGCAATAATACATATGTGTTCTGAGTTTGTAGCACCACAGACACATTTAAGTGTGTAAAATTAGGTGTGTAAAAAATGAGCAGTTTCCTCTGCTCTGAAACACTGGAGGTGTGTCCGCTCCATTGACAACCTGAAAACAACCTGAAACATGGACGTACCATCTAGCAGCTTTACTGGACATGTCCAGACATGTTTGACCCACCAGAGCCAAAGAACGGTGACAGGATATTTTTTTTCTTCTGTGTCGATTTGTTGGAACTGAAGTGAGCTGAAGTGAACTGCTGGGCTGATTTGGACTGAGACAGCTGCTGAAGGTACGTTTGTAACTGACCATTAGGGAGGGGGAGGGGATGGTAACCGACACATGAACAGGACCATGGCTGAGCCATGTTTCCAGCCTGCCCCAAAAAATTCTGGACACAAAAATCTTGAACGATAGTTAAATGGTCGTAATTTAGTAACACACAGTTCTCAGTGTTTTCACATTTTTTCAGCAGCTATTTTCTCTATGATGTATGTAAAACGTATTTTTAAAAAAAAAAAAAAAACTCCCTTTACACAGACTTTAAACAAGGATAAAAATTCTGAGCAACAGTAAGTCATATGTCACATAAAGGTCTGACTTGAATGGCAAAAGTGAACAAGCACACTGATCAATACAGCAAAGCAGAAACACTAAAAGACTACATTTCATTTTGTTTGTCCTCAGTGAGTTTTTTTTTTAACCACTGTGGAGAGTATTTAAACCTCAACATTGGTAATTACTTACATTTATGATCCGCTTCAACAGGAAAGTCAAAAATGCCTGGAACTGGGACTGTATTATGTATTTGTCTTAATTGTATCATGACAATCACCGAGGGCAAAACCCTCATTTCTAATATATGTGTGTGTGTGTGTGTATATATACATATATATATATATATATATATATATATATATATATATATATGTATGTATGTATGTATACACACAAAATAATGAACAACACAATCAATTAAAACAGGTGCAGGAATGATAGAGTCAGTTTACAGATGCAGCTGATATGATCAGTTCTGCAAAGGTCAGTGAACTACTTAACCTGCAGCCTTATTGGAGATAATATGAGGAACAAAAGTGTTATTTTATACTTAATCAGGTAGATTAATTGTTACTTTCTCTGATGATATATCTCCAGGTACAGTCAACTTGGAAGCAAAATTAATTAAACCTGCAGTTGAGCTGTTATCTTAACTGATATGTCATATTATTAATAAATGCTTACTTAGGAGAAACTGTCCACAACTCAGAACCAGGTGGGAAAGTGGTTTCCACCTGTGAAGCTGGCACTGCTTATCAAGACACTTCCACTCTTTTTGGAAGTTTGTTTCCAATCTATTGCTTTTAATTTGGCAAAAAAAAACTAAAATGGTTTGTCAACATCAACTATGAACCATTAACTATTAACTAACTAATAAAAATATTGTACAGCATGCGGAGGCCCACATGGAAGTAGCTTGGGTCCACTTTCATTTTCTGTTCATTACCTTTTCATGTTCTGTACATTAAAAAACAAAGCTAAAGGATCATCTATCTCACAAAGCTATGAAATGGGATTTGCATGAATGAAATAAAACAAAAGATTAAAAAATAAGCTACAGAAGAATAAAGCAGATAAAACAAGCAAATTAAAAAATACAAAAAAAAAAAAAAGTCCTAAATTGAATTCAGTAAGAGGCATTGAAACAGATATGTCTTAGGCCCTTATTTCAAAGAACTGTAAATTTGAAGCAGACTTAACTTCTTTTGTTCAAGAAATGTTGTACATAAAAAGTGAACGCTGCTTCAGTATGTTTATTACAAATGAGGGGACAGGAACAGGAAGTGGACCTGTGCCAGTCCATCTGAGAGGTCTGGATGATTCATAACGAAGCAGCAGATCAGAAATGTATCCAGTGCTTTATAAACTAACAGTTGTCTCCGGAGGTAGCAGTTTTTTCAGGGATATTCTTATTGATCACTTTTTATTTCTGTAGTCAGTCTGCAGATTTGTGTGTCATTCTAAAACTGAAGTCTAACATTGTGAAAGTCAACCAATCTTTGAGTGCAAGGAGTCACATATGCATAAGGGCATCGTACCTGGCCATCCAATAGGAACAAGCAGCCTCAACAAGCCACCTGCCTGATTGGATATCAAGGGAAAAAAAGAAAGGTGTAACCCAACACTGATGTTCTCCTCTATCCGGCCTAATTGATTTTTAAAAAGACTATTGTTGATATCAAATGAGCACATCGCAGCGGAGCTATTGATTTTTTGACACCACACAACAGGAAATCTTTATCTGCGTGCTACTCCGACCCCGCACTAATAGGTGGGGTTTAACCTCTGCTGAATGACAAATCCCAACGCCTCCCATTCCTATTCTCTCCCTGGTCCTCATGGGAAACACGGGACAAAATCTGGACTTCTGTTAATGTCAGAAAAGACAGGGTTCCATGTTCTACGTTTACATGTGTCAAATCCAGCCATATCTGCCAAATATACAAAGACTTTCATCTTATATATGGGAAAGAGTCAAACTACTGCTTACAGTTACAATTGCTTCAATTATACTATGAGCCACTAGGTATTATATGCACATAATCTAAATTACAGGCAACATTTTTGGTCAAATTTGTATTTTGTTTCAATACTCTGTGGTCCTTTAAGGCCATGTAAACTTAGGTGATCTGCTTCAGTGATGGGATACCATATGAACTCATAGTTTTGGTTGTTTAACAGGTCAAATCCAAGGACAGGAGCAATTTTTCTAGATTTCTTTTGGATCGAAGTAGGCAGGACTCAACTAGAAAAGGGGGCTGGTGGTTGGTGGGTTGGTTTGTCACTATGAATAACCCCTTTCACATTACAAAGCAATTTGATTGTCAATTTTAGTCTCAAAAATATTGATTAATGCAGCTTAAAGTGTAATATTTGTGATTTTCCAGTCTTCGCTCATTACTTTTGAGATTTGAGAGATATTTTCGGATATACCTATTCTAAACCATACACTGTGTTTTGCATATAAGGTATCCACGTATTTTTGAAAAGTCTGCAAGAACTAATTTACAGCAAATGTAGTAAAATATGTTTTCAAACAGTTACTATAATTCTTTTTCACAGAGCAATGGTTGTTTTCCTGTTCAGACAAAATAGTTTTATACATCACATTGGCTTAATAAACACATGTGGACCTCATAACACTAAATTGATTTGTTGCCGTTTGGGTTGAGCGATGCAACAAATATATTGGTGGGTAATCGCTGGTTTTATGGGCAATTTTGGTCATTTTGGTGCCTCTGCAGGATGACTTAGAGCCAACACTTACCCAGTAGCACAAAGAGGCAGAGAGAGTGACAGGGTACAGAGCCAGAATATTTTCACATCTAACTCTGTGTATTAAGGGTTTATTTGACCGAACAAGAGTTTGTGATTGTTGAAACTTTGGAAAGAAGAACCAAGGTTTAGGCGTGTAAATCAGCAATCACTGGTTATAGTTTTAACATACTGCCCTGCTCTAGTTGCTGTCCTTGTTATTTTAATTTATAGTTTCATATTTTTTATAATCAGTCAGAAATTTTCCAATTCATCACGTTTGTTTCATTATTTTAGTAAAGGTCTTGAGAGGTGTAAAATTTGCATTCATGAATTCTGCGCAGCTTTTCACATTAATGACCACTCACGTCATTTACAATGCTGCCTGATAACAGGCCTCAATCTAACAACAAGCAAGACCTGATTGCGCCTCCTTTTCCCTCTCTCGTCTCTCTCTCCATGATCTTCCATGCAGCACCCCTGGGTCCCTGGAGTCCGGCAGGCTCGGCTCAGCAGCAGATAGACATTTCTGGGATAGGCATCTACTGCTCAGGACCACGCAATCATTTCCATTTTACCCTCTGTTGCACAGGCAAGATAAGACACCTGCGTAGCCCCGCTAATCAGATGAGCTTCAACAGAACTTTATCATTGACATTTACCACTGTTTACCCAACTAATTTCTCTTAACTGCACTGCTGAACTTTTATCTACAAAATACATACACCACCAGAAAAGAGCAAGAAGCAAACATGCAAATTCACAAATATGCGAAGAAAGATAAAATGAGGGGGAAAAAACTAAAAGCATTTTTTTTCTGTTCAGAGGACGAAGGGGGTGAAAGCAGAACAAGTGACAGGGCTACTGTTGATGAGATGAGCCCTCCTCCCTCTGCTCCTCATGCTCACTGAAGACAAACAAATGCAAAGAATACTGACATTCACAGGCAAAAACTTCATTTTGGAGTTCAATCACCTGACTGCTGCTGCTGAGGTTTATTTATTGCTGATAAAAACATGCCTCAGTATGCAAGTGTGTGGGAAAGAGTTCAACATTATCTTACCAGTCACATGGCTGACCCGATGACCTTTCAAACCAAAACTACCAGAGTTTAAAAAAAGAAAAAAACTGTTATGTAAATTGCCATGAATTTTGCCATTCATGCTCCCCAGAGGATGTTTAAGGGGAGAGAGGACCTATGATGTGCTCCTGAACAGCTGTCAGGCGGTCAGATGCACTTCTGTCAGACATGTTGGTTGTTGTCAGGCTCTCACACAGTTGAAGCGGAGCCAGGGGTTGATTGCCCGACGTCAGTCTCACTGTGCACAATGTTTGGAATTGCTTCCAATTCTCTCTATAACATGGACACCATACTGTCCACGTCTTCCTCGCCACCTGCGAGTCCATATATGGCGCTGACTCTTCTTATGAAATGGTTTGGACACATAGGACAGCACAAGTGATCAAAGCAGCAAGTTTCTGTCTTGTTAGCATTACTGCTAGCAACTAATGATTATTTTCATCAGTGATTAATCTGTTGATTATTTTCTCGATTAATTGATCAGTGGTTTGGTCCATAAAATGTCAAAAAATCAAAACTACTAATTGATTAACAAAATAGTTCAATAGGGCTCTACTGGCAAACAAACTTCTGCGTACCTCAGGGCTGTCAAATGAATCTTTGCTGACAATAGTCAATAGCCAGTGCGGCCTGCAGGGGTCATCGCACAGTTTTATTTTCTATTTCACACTCACAGTGTGAGCACTCAGGTCGTGAATTATCAATCAAACTGTACAGTTTGAGCACATCAATCGTGAGCTTAACTTTACAACACAAACAATTTACTCATACAGAAGGAGAGCTGGATTTGAACATTTCTGAAGCTGTACAATCCATGCCCAGCTTTAGGTTATTTGACAGTGAATAAATGCTACAACCACTCAAGCGCCGAGCCAAGTTATTGTGTCCTGCTTGCCACCTAGAGTTAGTGACAACTTCGGCCCAGGCTCACTTAAAGTGGACCAACCTTTAAAAAGGATCATCTACTCTCATTTTAGTGACAAGCCACTCCTCTGAGTTTTGTCCAGAAAATGTAAGTTTACTGCCAAGTTAACCAACACAGGACAAAGGTACCCGCTTGCTCTAACTGCTGACACCTCATCGCTCCAGTTGTACATACATGCTGAACTGTCAGCTTCAGAATGTACTTTTGGACTTGGTCACCTATTTCTTGCAGTGCAGTTGTGTTTCATTGCTAAAATGGAGAGAGAGAGAGAGATTACCATACTTGCCAACCCTCCTGATTTTCCCAGGAATCATCCTCCCCCTATTTCCTCCTGAGATCAGAATTCTCCTGTATTCCTCCCAATTTCTGACAAATTTTCATTCTTTTTTTCCCCTTTTCATTATCATAACCTGACACACAGGTCACATTAGAGGGATGATATAATCTGTTTATTTCCTTAGAATTAAAAGTAAAAACAAAGTTTCAGAAAGTCAATTTTTTTAGTGTCAAGGTTGTCAAGAATGGTGGTGACAGTAACTATTAACTCTTTCAACAGATATACAGCATGGTAACCTGAAACACAAACAAAAATTTATTTTTTTTTGTCCACTGGCTGAATGGTCGTGAATGTTGAAACTTTACTAGCCACTCAAAAGAATACCATTATCTTTTGGGTTGGTGAGTGAAGCAAACCTACCAGCTACTTGAATATTTTACCAGCAGTTTGCTGGTGACTTTTATTAACACACAAGAAGTGATAAAAAACAAGTCTATAAAAACCAAACATAGGAGGGACTGTGCAGGAGAGGCAAAAACCCTTAAGGGGCTTACAATAAAACCTCCAGGATTTTCAGTTGATCCTAATACTAGGAATATTCTACTGTCCTTAACGTTATAATACAGAAAACAAACAATAAGTTATGATAATCATAAATGAAACAGGCTTAGACAGACAAACACATCATTAACACATTAACTACAGCACAGGTGTTTTCTCATATTGTACCTAAATACAGATAATGATGAACAGGTTTTGATAAAGAAGGAACTGCTGTTCCAGAGTGATGGTCCTCTGTATTTTAAAGCATATTTTGCAAGAGTTGTGTGATAATCGAACACAAGAGTTCATTACAAAGAAGATATGAAATACATTCAGTGAGCTGTGCTTTTAAACATACATTTAAACATAAAGATATATGTTTGATGTTGGAAAGGGACAACAGATTTAATTTCTTGAGCAGACGAGCCAATGATTCATGGCAATGTAGCTGCAAATTGGAGAAATTTCTTTTCAATCCATTTTTTTTTTTTTTTTGTAGGGAAGAATGATATGTACATATGGTGGCTGGTGCTGATTTTGTGCCCTGCTTGAAAAAGTCCAAACCTAGGATGAAAGAAAGTGCTTGGAATTCCATCAATTTTACAACCAAGACTCTGTCAATCACACCTATAGATACTGAAGTGTGTGTCCTCTGTCTTTATATTTAGAAGATACAGTCCAAAAACTCAACAATATTCAGTTTCAAAGAAAAACAAGGCTGACTACAAAGAGACGACTCAAGGAGAAAGAGGGAATTCTTGGGAGTAATCCTGAAACTGCGTGTCAGAGAGAAAAAGAAAATGTAAGCGCAGGAGTGTGTGCACCTCAGCGAGCGTATGTGTGTGTGTGAGAGGGCACGTACTTCATGAGCACAGCCGCTCCCACCTCCATCTCTCCCAGCCTTCCCTCTCTCCTCTGCTGCAGCCTGTCACAAATTGAAAGTGGAGACCTTCCAGAAACTATCCCTGATAATCACACATAAATTAATTAGAAAATGTTTCTTGACATTCTCTACACACAGACGGGGAGAGGAAAAAAGACTGAGGCAAAGCCACAAAATTAATTGTACGGTATGTGACTCCGATAATTAATTCAATCATTAATTCATGTCTGCTTTAACAACTCCTTCTGGCTCCCGCGAAAAAGGACATTTCAATCAGGTCGGTATCGGCAGCGCGGGCTGGGGAAGGAGACATGGAAAAGTTAAAGAGTGATAGACTTGCTTGACACACTCAGGGTCATTTAGAGGTTCACCAATTAAACAGACATGAGCGAGAAGAGAGCAGTGAGTGCGAACAAACAGAAGGAACATGACAGGGGCTGTAAAACACAGAGATTCTTTGACTCGGTGGTCACTGTCCATATCTAGACAGAGTACCCACATGAGAAAAAAGATTTTATTATTCAGCCTTTTTATTTCCTACAATACATCTGGATTTATATTCCCTGCTGCTGCTGGTTATTCAATAAAATAACCAAAATGGGTGCAATGCTGTTCTGAATAATTTTCAATCTACTGTGTATATCTGCATCATCTAAAAGCAATGAAATTAATTCAACTAAAATACCTCTGTGGTTGTTTTTCCTACACTCTTGCTGCAACCCAAGACTTTGGAGAAAAATAATTCATTTTCTCTGTCTACTGTATTTTTAAGTACTTATAGTCAGTTTACAATGATGAGAGGTTCATTTAGAATCAAAGTTCCTGGATAGACAAAGTGGGAAAATATATCTGGATTACTACAGAGTGCACCGTTAACAGTTGATTTTATAGCCAAAATTATTGACGTTTGGAAATTTTTTTTCTGTTGGTGCCGTAAATACACTAACTCTTTTACAAATTTAGAAACCAAGTGATTGTTGTCTAATAAAGGAAGGAAGCTGGTGAGTGAGAGATACTGCAGAGGACACAGAGTAAAAGAGACAGAACATGATAAGAAAGATATTACGAGGATGGGGAAATGAGCATAAAGCGCAGGACGTGTGTGTGTCAGGGCTTTTTTTCCATCTAGGCCTACTTCTATTCTTAAACGGGATCCTCACAAAGACAACAAAATACAGAGAGAAACGAGATTCTGTTTGTCCTCACTGAGACTGTGGGTCATTTTAGGGTCAGGACTTGAATTCATGGTTCACTTAGCATTACATTAATGGTTGGTATTAGTTAAGCTTGGTGTAGCTAAACTAGTAGAATTTGTTCAATGCAAACAGCCTGGATGATTTTGAATTTTTGAACTTCAGTACCTTTGAACTGTTAAAGATGATGTTGGTAAAATGCATTACATGCAGGTGCATGTTTACCAGCTCTACTGCTGTTCAATGCTGTATGGTAAAACAGGCCAAAGTGAAAAAACAGGGACAAAAGTGCCACTGACACCAACTAAAACAATCACTGTAATGATAATGATGTGAGAATCCACACTGATGATCATCAAAGAGGACATCAGTAAGAAATTAACTTGAGAGACGCTATTAGTGCCAAAGACTGTCTGGCAGTATGTCTCAGGTAAAATAATGATTTTTAAGTGGAATTTGCAGCCTAAAGTTACGTTACCTATGCATTTAATAACTTGTACAACCTCAAGTCAGGCAGATTATGATTGGCTGCTCCTATCATTCATCTGAAAGTGATCCAAACAATATCGTTCACTGCTGTCACTGTAGCTGTGGTGAACACTCAGCCATCCACCTTAGAACGATTTTTAATATGATATATAATTCTAATTATAGTTACTGTTATAGTTATCATCCTTGGTGTGGATGGTCCTCAGAGGTGTAGTACAGTATGTGCAAGCCTAAAATGTGTGAAGCTGTGTGAATTGGCAATGACAAACTTGGGGAGAAAAATGGAAAAAAACGAAAAAAGAAAGAAAACTTACACTACCACTACTACTAACAATAATAATAATACAACCAACTCAAACCAATATGTCTCATTAAGGCAAGAGGAGATGTGTGATTCAGTGGGAATGCATTACAAACAATAGCATGCAACTGTGGAACATTTTTAACAAGTAGCTGAAACATTAAACATCAGTTCACTTCCTTTATCATTTCAGGCTCTGTCTAATTTTCCTATAATGTTACTATAGAGACTTCAATCATATCTGATAATAAGTTGAAGAGAGCTTAACATACATATTCTTATATGGAATTTCTCAAAAATAATTTTCATCAGTAATCAATATTCTATCATGTTTTTTTCCACATTTATCCTGGCTTTAAGTTATCACATGATATGTTCTGTGTAGCTACTTCAGAGAGAGAGTATCAGTATAATATTACAGGCTCTGAGCGTCCTATCCAGAGGCTCCGCAGATAACGGGGAGAGTAGGAGAAATATTCATAAAAACACCTACATCAGGATTTCAACACCTAGCCTGGCAGTGTGGACTAGCACAACAGGAGAACACATGCTGCTGCAGTGTTGAACACACATTTACAACTATGAAACACTTTGTGTTTGTTAGTCTAGCTTTTCTCTGGATTGACGCTGCTCACTGCTAGTTGGCATTTTACTCAAAGTTCCAAGTGTATCCAGACCAACAACAGGAGTTACTCAGGCAGCTGCATTTTCACCACGATGGTAAAGGGTTGGGGGTGGATGCAGGCCATAGAGCACACTGACAAGGGAAATACAAACATCTTCAAGTGTATTTCTGTGTTAGAGGAAGGTATGCAGGATGTGGTGCGGTGGAATCTGATAGGCTGGTAATCAGCATGCCAGTGTCCAGTCCCGCCACCAGTGCCAGGCCTGCCACAGGCTCACGCGCTGGGTGTGTGTACGGGAGCTGCTGGGCTGATAGCAGCCGGACAGCACGGAGAAATGTTCCTTTAGATTAGGGCCCTGCGCCTATCAATCATCAGGGATGGAGGAGGGGAGTGACACATCACAGACAGGCTGGAGAGAGGAGATGGTGGAGGAGAGTGTGTGTGACAGAGTGTGTGTGTCACTCAGAATATGTGGTGTAGATCGAGAGCGGGTGATGGAAGCAGGGGGTGATGCAGGCCTCAAGTGCTCCTCATGAGCTCCACTCCCAAGTATAGAAGTTCCAACTTTTCTCTGCACACACATTCTCCTTCAGACCCGTTGTTTTCAGGTCGTTCTGCACTCCACAGTTTAAACACAGAGAAAATGGTCATAAGGCACAGAGACATTGATTTTACTTTTTCATTTCTGCAGCTCAAATGTAAAGATTTGTTAGATTTTTTAAAGTTTGATACTGAATATTGTTGGCTTGTGGACCCTTTGATTTGACCTTACAAGAATAGAAAATATATATCTATAGAGAAATTAAGAAAAAAAAAATCAGTACATAAAAATATGTACATTCTACTAAATCATGTAACAAAATAGTTTAACAATAGTATAGAAATATATACACAAGTATGCAAAGAAGATGAGTGCCTTGTTTCCTAATCTGTTGGAGCAAATATGTGCATATATTTATAGAATACTACATATCTAGGAAAAATAGAAGACATAAAATAAACAATGTCAAAAATTCTGTACACTAATGTGCATCAGTCACATTTATTTTACATTCCAGGTGTAAGCCAGTTCTTAGACTGAGAAATATCTGGATTCAGTGATTAAAAAGTCTTTCTCACTCGCAACGAGTCATATACAGCAGTTTGGTCAGAGATACTTTATAATAACCATCATTAATAAATTGCGAATTGATAGTTAATTAAACCTGGTTAATGGTCATTTTACTGTTAAAAAATGAAGAGAAGAGATGGGTACCAACAGTGTCTTAGTATGAAACATGGAGCCACCAACCAAGCTGCTATATTTGATGATTTGGAATGTGCTGGACCAAACAACAGAATGAACTGACCTTCATCCACTTCATCCACAACTTTGATTTCCTTGTGCATGTAGTCACTTCTACACTGGACCTATAGGATGGCAGCGAGCATAATTTCCTTGGAAAATTGTTACTGATATGATGGAGTCATTCCTTGTTGTAGATTTGTCACTATAATCACACAGAGATAAGGATCCATGAAGTCCTGCTCACCCATGTACAAAACTTTTCCTGTACTGTGTGTTCATGGGAAAAAAAAAAGTTTCCGCAGACTTCATTTCAAATTGCAAACTGTACTTTAAGGTATCTCAGCCTCACTGACAAGACAAGCCCTCTGGACACATGACAACCAATCATCATGCCAAAGCCTTTTGATTGACAGGTGGAATTGACAGGGTGCTTGCAGGGACACCCTCCTCCCGAGAGACATGGGAGTCTGCTGGATGGAGATATGGAGGAAGGTTACACAGTGAGAGTACAGTAAGTCTAAGTGTGTGATGGATGGATGAATGGATGGATGTGGGTCAGCCCTGCTCTAAAGGAGACCACAGTTAATGTGGAAAAACATACTGTAAATTTACTGCCGAAAACGAGGGCTTAGATGTGACCAATATGAGGTATTTGTTATTAGCTAGTGGAGAGTCAGAGTCATCCAATTCATTTATTTTCAAATTTAATTTCTCAACACAATTATCTTGTTGTTAACCTCACCCTCCCACATCCTAACCTCACCTGACACCATATCAAATCCTTTCCACTCCCCAGTCCATCATTTCTTCCTCCTCCACTGTCAGTCTTTTAAAGGATAATTCCACTTTATCACAATTTAGCTCCTAATTTTAGCTGGTATAGCTGGGCCCCTGGGTGAAAGTCTTTTTTTTTATGCATTCATCCACTCCACCTCCTCTTTATGTTGACTTTCTTTGTCCACTACTTGTTGATTTCAACATTTGCACTTTGGAAGGTTTGGAAATTGAAAGTATCCTCCTTTAGATACCTCAGGATATTTATCAGGGTAAAGCTTTCCTTTAAACCTCATGTTGATGAGCTAAAAGGTTCAGGATAAAACTTTTCTAGAAACAGACCATGTGTTTCAGCTGAAAATAGAAAACTGTTCAATATACTTTCCTGCCTGTGCTTGACTATGGTGACTCTATTTATATGCACACTGCCTCTACCACCTTGAAACAGCTTGATACCGTTTATCACTCAGCACTTTGTTTTATTACTGGTGATAATTTCAGAACACATCATTGTGATCTCTACCAGGCAGTGGTTTGGCCATCCCTGGCTGCTAGGAGAAGGCAGCATTTGCTTGTGTATGCTTATACAGCTTTTCTTTTTAAAGCTGACCAATTACCCGACATTACATGTGTTTTACTCTCTACCAGACATGATCTCAGGATTGTTTAGTCCTTGAGTCACATGTATAAATGTGGGTGGGGTTCCCATTGTTTAACCATTCTGACCTAATGAATATCCAAGCCATGCTGCTAGCAGGTAGCTTCTTCAGGTAGCATTACATTTCTTCCTAAATGTATTTGGTTTTGCAAATTAGTGACACGTAACCGCTAAGAGACCAAACTGCTATGAGAAACAAGCTGAAGATGTGCTTAAAACCTCAAATGTGTGATGTTTCGGGTACCTTATCCCACAGAGCCGACAGGACAGCTTGACTGTCATTTCATATTATATCTCCCTCATCCTTCTATCTCTTAACCTTACCCACTTCCCATTCCCTCACCTCTAATTTCACTATCAGAATTGCACCTCTTAAAATCTCTCACCCCTCATCTCTCGCTCTCATTGATCCTCAAACCTTCACCCCTCTTTCACCCTTCATTAGTTATCTCCGCACTCTAAACTCAATATTGTACTTCTTTATTCCAAACCACTTCACTTGGTTTTCCTCCATCTCTCACCTTCTTCTCACCTGCCTCTTTATTCTTTTTCCACCTCCCTCATGCAGATCTCTGTCTCACCTCCTTCAGTCTTCTCTAACACGTCATCCCTCTATCCCAAGTTCACCCCCTTTGACCTCGACCAGTCTGGAGATGACATCTCGTCGCAGCGCTGGGAGTTAACCGTCTATGCTCCTGGTTTAGCAGATAACAGATAACACAGACAGAAACGCAGCACACACAGATATTCAGGCTGAAACACTGTGTCTGTGTCAGAGAAACACAAACTTTATCAAAATATGAGTAGATTCTTATATTCAAGGTATCAATAAAATGTTTTTTCACCCAAGTTCTTTAGAGCTAAAATGTAAAAATGTAAGTTTCAAATGAAGCAACATCCACCACAGACGTCAACTACTGTAAAACCCTTTAAAACTCATTGAATAAACTGGTCACCAAGCAATAATTAAAAAAAGAAAAAAGGCTGTTTACTGTGTTCCAGTAATATTTTAGAGATATTAGGCTTCGGAGGTCCTGGATTTGTATGAATAGCTCCACAAAGAGATGAGCAAACCAGCAGCGGTGCAGAAAACTGGAAGCTTTTACACAAACATCTTGTCCTCCAGCTGCTACATTCAGCCAGCCATGACTAGATGGATCAACCTGAGAAACAAAGGTCTTATCACATGTGGACAAAGTGATGAGGGAGCACCTTGTGCTGCTCAGGGTGAAAGCAATGGGAGAAAAGTTTCCACGCACAGTATGCAAATGTGACACGGCCAACATCTCCCTTTCCTCAGCCCAAATAAATTAGACTCTCAGCTGTGATAATATGCATATAGTGTGCCTTCATGCTCCATTATAATTAACTACTGTATGATAACCCAACACCCACCCACTACACACACACACACTCACACTGTGCCTGGTAAATAATAATAACCATTATTACGCCTGCCATTATAATGCTTTATTTGAGGTAATTTAAATAACTCTGTTGGGGAGGATAAGAAGCGAGGAGTGCTGGGCAAGCAGGAAAACACTCGCCTCGCTCGGCTGGCTTCCCGGGGCCCCTGGAGTAGACGAGTTGTCAGAGGGTGTGATTGGACGGCCCAGAGAGGCCTTCTTTGCCATCCATGTTACACTAGAAGGCTGGAAAAGAGGAAAGACCTGAACAGTCCTTTGATGCGATGGAATTCACCTGGGTGCTCCGCTACCACCACTGCATGTTTTTACTGCTTCCTATAACACATCAGTATGCTGTTCAGTTCCAAAATCATGAGCTTAATGGAACAAAATGTATCATAATACTTTCTATTATAATATAATAATGACATAATACTTATAGTTATAATCACTCACAAATATTCAGAATGCTTTATAACAATAATAACAATACATTATGATGCCCATGACTAGAATTCATTATAATGTGGTACAAATATACTATATATAGGTTACATTGTACTTATAGTAATGTAGACCTATAGTTAAAGAACTCATGAATATTTATAATGTGTTATAACAACATTCACAACACATTACAATGTCCATGTTTCTAATACATTATGATGCATTATAAACATATCTATAATGTGACATACTATACTTATACATACTATACTAGCAATGCATATCTATAAGAACTCAAATATTCTCAAATATTCTTATGCTTTATAACAATAATCATAACATTATAAAGTATTTTACAACATAAGGTCAAATATAATATTTTGTACACTGATTTTATTTTTGGCAGAGATCATATTGTATAATAATTCTCGTAGTTGTAACACATTACAAACATTTATAGAAAGTGTACTAACATATTTGAAAAATTTCCAAAGAAGTAAAAATGTTGCTCCCTGAATTTTAACACATCAATTACAAAAGCTCAGAACCAATTAGTTTATTTCAGTAACTGATTAGTTGATCTACATGTAATCAGTAAAAAAAAATAGTTAGATAAATGTTTATTTGTTTAAATCATTTTTCAAGCAGAAGCACATAAATTCTCCAGTTCTGGCTTCTAAAATGTGAGGATTTACTGCTTGTCTTTAATATGTTGAATATTTTTGGGATTATTGATCACAGAACAAATACTCTGAAGATGATCTGGAGCTTTGGGACACTATGAAGGTAATTCCTCATTATTTTCTGACATTTAATAAAAAATAATTATTTGCTGTAGCCCTGTGGAATGGATTCTAAAATCTTTAGTAGTATATTCAGTAATAAATTCAGCCAGAGAAGGAACACAACATTTTACAGAAAAGCAAAAAAATTATTTCAATAGCTTATTTTTTCCAGCTAAATCCAAAAATAAAAAGATAAATTTACTATCACATATGAGACACATACAGAAAAGTGAAAATAAAACAAAGATTTGTTTCTGTAGGAGGTAACAAATATAAATGTTACTCCATAAAATCCTTTTTACACAGGAACATGAGCACCCTAGGGTGCTTGTACAGTCCTGTCATAAAGTTTTCCAGATGTCATCACACACTCTACTCTGTCATTCCAGTCAGCACATGAAAACACCATGTCTTCAGAAAATCTGAAGGTTTTCCTTTTTGAACAGCTCTTGCATCTGTATTGGCAAATTCGTATTCGTACACTGGTGGATGTTTCAGTTATTTTGTCCACCTCCTTGGATATAAAACACTTTCGCCATTTAGTGATGGCCACTGACAATGGATTTAAACACAGTACTGGAAGGCGAGAATGTGTGGGGACCGCCAGCCAGCCAGCCAGCGAATGACAAGGGATTACTGTGACACCCATTTGCATATCAAGAATTTTAAGCAGCGAGGGAGAAAATATCGAACCCTCCAGCCTGCAAGGTCATTCAAAAGATATTTTTTTTCTTCTTCTCTTCATAATTTATTTTGCATATCATGCAGTATGGACACACTGTAGATTAAAAAGGCGGCTTTAGCATATCATGCCATCCCTGATAGGGAGCAGCTCCCACCTAGACTTCTCCTAGACACCATGCCACCACCACACCCTCATCAAACTGACACACACACAGACACACACACAGGCATCATTTTGATTGTTTTAAGACAAACTACACATTGGAGAAAAGAAACTGAAAATTGCTGAAGCCTCTAATCCATTCCAAGTTTATCATCTCTTTAATTTGAATGGGTTCCCTTTTTTCATATCAATGGAAGCCACAAAGCCGATGTTTTGTTAGCCGCTGTTGGCAGAAAATGGTAGGAAAAAAAAGAGAAGAAAAAGAAGAATCACAAAAACAACAAAAAGAATTGCCTCTACTATCATCTATGACTAAGGAATTTATTCAGATTGACACATAAACAACTCATTACACAGTGAGGAGACGGTGTCAAACATGTCGATTGAAAAATGTTGTGTCCAGTAATGAATTGTATTATCTTTTAGCAGAAGGAAAAAACTGGCAGAGAGGATGAATTAAAATGTTCTGTTGTTGTTTTCTCCGTTTCATGTTAATATCAGTCTGTCTGAACAACAGTAATGACTGCGACAAAGAATTATTTGAACAAATTATTTGAATAAATTAGAGATTATTATCATAAGGTTAGAACACAAACTGTGCATGGAAAGGGAAATTAAAATTTTCATATCTAGGAATTATTGTATTTCAGACTAGAATAAATCACACTTTTGTAACTTTTGAAATATAATTAGTAGATTAATATTTAATGAATTTTACTTTCTATATACTAATGTAGTCCAAGTTAAGCTTAGGGCTTCATACTGAATATGTCCACACTGTGATACAAAACAGCTGCAAACATACAGAGCAAAGAGAAGAGGAGCAAAGACTGATGGATGGAGGTAAAGACTTGAACTCATGACTGTCTGTGTTAGTGAAGAGATAGGAGAGAAGATATGAAAAGGAAGGAAATGGTAGGATGTAGACAAGGTGTTGAAGTAAGCTGGAAAAAGAGATTACAAAAAACTAAGACTGAAATGTGAAAAAAAAAAACAAAAAAAAAAAACATTAAGAACAGTTCTTTCTTCAACTGAATAAACTTGGAAAAGCTTGAATGCACACAGTTTAACAGTGTGGCTACCAGCAAGAGAAGGGTCATGATTCTTGAATATTCAAATTGTTATTAAATTATAAAAATAAAATAGTTGAGGTGACTAATCTGTTTTCCCTTGTTTGTTTCACTTGTTTTACCGGCATTTGGACACAATATGATACTACTAGATCTCATGTTATTACAGGCCCTGGTAGTATTGCATTATTACCAGTGATGGGACATCTGCAGACCCTGATCTTTTTTAAATATATTATTTATTTTATTTTATTTTATTTCAGAGTAATAATAATTTTACGCATGAAAATGTGGGCAAGCAGCAGATGATAATAATAATAATAATAATAATAATAATAATAATAATAATAATAATAATAATATTTTTTCCCTGGAGAGATCAGAAATAAAAGTGATTGTGCGAATTTTTAACATTTATGTCTGCTAATACAATAATATCCAGCATAATGAGCCGGCAGGATTTTATTTTGAAAACCTGTGCAAACCTGTCAAACAATGGGATGTCACTGTTTGATCTGACAGAGATGAAGTCAGCTGATAGCTGATAGCTAACATAGTGAGTGGAGGATACCAAATTGTGGACAATGCATCGTTGAAGGCCAAGTGTAAGAGGGTTTTGGTGCAGTCACAGACTGAGAGAATAACGCTGTCAGTGCCTTTGCTGCTTGTAAAAAGTTTTTAAAAGTATTAGCTTTTGATAGCTGCAAGCTAAGGCTTGTCATCACTGTGGAAATACATCAACTGTGTTAAATCATGGGTGTGGGTCGGGTCACTGGGTTCATATTAACGGGCGGGTGATATTGCAGGAAACGGGTCAGTTCTGGTTCTCAGCAGGTGCGGGTGGGGGCAGGGTCGCAAAACATGAAGGATTCTGAAGTCAGGTGGGGTGTATTTGATGAAGCGAATGCTTCCATTCACATGATGGGTATCAAATATCGCTTTCATGGTATTGATAAAGTATTTTTATTTAAATGATGCCCACTCCTACCTGAGGCTATAACAAATGGATTAATAGAACACATTTTAATGTACATGATGTCCAGGAACCTTGAGTTACTCATGAAGATTCAAAAATTGGTCAGAGGAAAGAAAAGAAGATTCTTGCAGCTCCTGACACCATTCTATAAATATGATAAAGGAGTTTAATATCCCTTTTGTCCTTGAGCTGCCTATGAGAGCCCAAGAACTATTTCTTTTCACTCCAGCTGACACGATTACTTTATTGACTGATTAGAAAATCATTTGAAAATGAATAGGAAACTATTTTAATATTCAATTCAACGTTGGTCCAGGTCCCAAAATGTGATGATCTGATTGGGGATTTTCACACAAGCATTTTATAATATTTCACATTTGGTAGACAAGTGATTAATCAATTTATCAATCAATCAGTTTATATTCACTGTTGCTCAAATTTGCACAGTTGTCATCTATCAAGACCTACTGTTATTTAGGGATGTAAATAATTATTTTCATTATTGATTATGCCACTAAATATTTTTCAGGTTAATCAATGAATTGATTAATACAGAAAGATTAGAAAATTATGAAAAATACAGAAATTTAAATCAGAAGTTCCCTATGGCCAAGGTGAATTGAAATCGCTCCATTTGCTTGATTGACAGCTCACACATTACTGATGCTCAGTAGAGCTGCAACGACTGGTCAATTAATTGATCGAAAGAAAATTAGTTACCAACTATTTTGATCATTGATTAATTGTTGTGTCAAACATTTGCTGCTGCCAGCTTCTTAAATATAAGGATTTGCTACTTTTCTTTGTCATTTAGGACAGTTAATGAAGTGTCTATGAGTTCTGGACTGCTTGTTGGGCAAAAGAAGCAATTTCAAGATGTCACGTTGGGCTCTGTGAAATTGAGATGAGCATTTTTCACTGTTGTCTTACGTTATATAGATTAGAAATTAATTGATTAATCATGAAAATAATCAGCAGATTAATTGACAATCAAAATAACTGTTCAGTGATAAATAATTGTGAAAAGTAGCAAATCCTCATTTTTGGAACAAGCAAAATAAATAAATTTAATTAAAATGTTTTCTATCAATCGACTAACCGCTTAAGCAATCCCAAAAACATGATTTGGGATTTTGTAGCATATCAGTGTTGCGACTTATAACAGGGTTGGGCTTGTTGGGCTACAGTATTTTAAAGTTATTTCTGCTGCAATGGGTTTTCTCAATACCAAACGATAGACTGATGATGATGTGAAGAGGTGTGGAATCACAGGAGTTGCTGTCTTCATTGTAAAACAACAAATCAGTTTCACGGACAAGATAATAATAAAGTTTTGTGTTATATTTAGTCAGGTTCGTCATTCCATCCTCATGTATTAATTTTTGTTTCTCAGGTTTTTCAGGAGGTTATAGTAACTAGCAACCAAATGAAATGCATCTCTGGGTGTATATACAATAATATAAATGTACATTTCCAAACTAAATGGACTAAACTGATCATTCATTTAATATGTGCACTTCTGTGGGATTTCCTCCTAAAGATTAATGTTATTTTTCATAAAGGTGTAATCAGTTCTGACATTAGCAAAGTTGACAGCCCGTTCTCCTCCACTACAATACACTGTTAGAATTTCAATGACGCAATGATGTAGGTTGATTTCATCTGATTCTGTAATAATAATAATTAAAAAAAACAGACACTTAACATAATCTTCCAACTATTCACAAAACTAACGGGAAAACAGATTCAATCAAACATGTGACCTAGACATGCAAAGACAAAAATATAATATAAATTGAAAAAAAAAGAAACCACTGACATGATTGGTCTTAAAGTGACCAAACCCCATCAAATGAAAAGCTGGAAACTTGTGGTCACGGGAGCAGAAGTGTCTGAAGGCAACAACAGTGAGAAGCGAGTGGAATGCCAACACTCCCAGAGGAGATAAAACCTGTTTATTTCCACCCCTGCTAATACACACTCGTCCCCTCATCTGTTTATGGGAAATGTCTGATACATGGTGAACATTCAGTATGAACAAGAACACATCAGCCAGTGACTCCAGTCCCACTGTGACATACAGGATGAGGAGGAAGAAACAATAAAAAGATGGAGAAAAAGAGGGAGAGAGGTATGCTGTGAGGGGGTGGAGGAGGGAGGGGAGGGGGGCTGTTAGTGGGGTTGTTAGTGGTGATGGAGAGACCAGAGGAGGAGAAGGTGGATGGATGGAGGAAGGGAGGGAGTGAGGGAGGAAGGGGAGGTGGAGGAGGGGGGGCTTGACGATAAGAGAAAAATTCAGACCGGTCAAAGTTTCCTTTTTGCCAATCGTGCTCCTGATAAAGACAGCGCCTGCTCCGGAGCTGATAGAGGGGCTATCTCTCTCCCTTACTCCCCCCCCTCCTCCATCCCTCTGCCTCGCTCACCCAGCAGTTAGTTTGTGAGGAGGAGAGGAGGAAGAAAAAACGGAGGGGGCCCTATCAGTGCAGCATCATGGTGCTACCATCAACCAGCCACAGCGCAGCAATTAATATCGCTCCAATTACTGTTAAAGGGACAAGGCTGGGACAGGACGATAATGAACACATCCTCTCTTCCCCAGCAGAGGAATTAAAATACACGTGCACACACACACACACACACACACACATAAACACTCGTAAACAGACACACACTCAACGCCACGTAGACACACATGCACAGACATACATAAAACGTGTGCAGCTTGAAAAGGAAATAATGCGAGATAGTGCGGTAATCTTCTTGCATTGTTTAACTCATTGAAGACAACAGACAGAGAGAAATAAATAACCAAACAAACCTCGATAAGAGAGGAAATAAATAATAAAATTATGGCGATTTACTTGTTATCTCCTTTTAGCTGTGTGTTTGTGTGTGTGTGTGTGTGTGTGTGTGTGTGTGTTTTTGTTACGTCTTGAATAAATTTTCTCCCGGCCTGTCACATTCACATCTCATGTATAGGGGGAGAGCAGGGCAACACGACGGACCCTGAAAGACACTTAGAAGATGCATCACTAAGGAGCGTCACTGAGGGACACAGCCATACAGAGCTGGTTAGATCCACTGGAGAGCACGTTAAGAGTTGAGTTGATGGTCACTTCTGACTATTCAGCAGCACACCAGAAACACCAACAATGAGAGCTCTTTGCGTGTAAAGTACAGGTGTGGAGGTTGAGGGTAGTTTTTTTTTTTTGTAACCCTATCAGTGTTCTGTCCTTAATCAAGTGATTTAGTTTAACCATATCTTAACCATACTATAGTTTCCATGTACAAATACTCTAGACATAATCAGATTAAAAATGACATATTTTTGTCAAATTTGCGATTTTGCAGAATATTAATGCTCTGACTTGTAACAGGTTTGGGTCTGTAATACAGTATTTTAAAGGCATGGTATGTAATGTCTACTACAATGGGGTCTCTCAATATCAAAAGACGGACTCTGATGATGTTGTGAAGTGGTGTGGGATCATGGGAGTTGTGGTCTTTGTTGTAAAACAACTACTAGTGCTGATGAAAATGTGACATGCCTCAGGCAGAAATTATGTTCACAGACAAGGTATATTAAGTTTTACTTGTGCTATATTGAGTCATGTATGATTTGGTGTTTCCCATGTTTCCCTGAATATACAGCAGCAACTTGTGATCAAATGAAATGCACCTCTGGGTTCTGAAAATGTGAAATAAATTTAGGATAAGTGAAGTACACCAATCTATGAAATATATAACATAGGTCTAGCAAATCTACACATTCTAATGTAGATTAGAATATTGTACCTTTAATGATACTTGTCCATACCATAATATAAATATATACTTCCAAACTAAAGACTAAACTAATCACTCATTAAATATGAGCTACTCTGTGTGATTTTCGCCTGCAGATTAATGTTATGTTGATATTTCATAAAAGTGTAATCATGTCTGATGTTTGCAGAGTTGGCAGCCCCGCCTCCCCACACCTGATTTTTATATATATTTATGTATGTTTATATATATAGCTTATTTATCAAATAAACCAAGTTAGAGTTTACAGCCATGTCTGTCTGGTCAGACTCATATATGTAGTGCAGACTTTGTAGTAATTTAATAAAGGTACTATGTGTATTTTTTTTTTTTTTTTTGCAAGATGGAAGTTTTCAATATATTGATGTGTGATTCCAATGAATAATTTCTAGTGAGAAACATGCTGTCTTCACTTAGAGACTATTTTTACAGAGGAGGACAGAAGACTGATAGAGAGCTGAACAGTATGATGTCACAGTGAAGTTGACCTTTGACTTCATTGTTAGATCATTAGATATTTGTGTCTCATTTTGTCATAAGTAGCGTATGAATTCTTGAGCTGTGACCAAAAACATGACCTCCAAATTTGAATCACTTCATCCCTGGGTCCAAGTGAATGTTTGTTACTAAGTTAGAAAAAATGGAGATATCACGTTTACAAGAACTGGATGGACAGATGTTTGTATGTATGGACAACTTGAAGACATAATGTCTCCGGTCATATCTGTCAACCACATGGAGGCATAAACAAGGACCTAACTGAGCCTGGAGGGAGAGAGTTGACTACAAAATGGAAAGCTGTGCACAGAATTTAGAAAACGTACAGTTCTGAGGAATCCTGCGATAGATGTGTGAACATGAGCTGTTATACACATTCACAAGTGAATTTCTTTACTTTAGAGATGTGGGTAAGTCCAAAAATAGACTCAATGCATAAAAATAGCAGAGTATGGAGAACAGCCAGGGTCACGCATGCATCACAGACCCAGGACACACACACACAAACACAAACACAAACACACACACACACACACACACACACACACACACACACACACACACACACAGACACACAGACAGGCTAGAAGAGCAGCATGACTGTGACTGTGCAGCAGAGTACTATGGACAGCACACTTTTCAGGATCGACAGATAGAAAACGGGGATCGCACATGGGTTCCTGCCACTCCACCAGTAACATCTTCTGTACATGCACAGTTAGGAGTAGATTTTAGATTTTATATTCAATAGCAATCTAGCTCCTTAATATAACCTTATTATTGGCAAGGGAAAAAAAAACAACTGAGATCGTCGGCAGTTGATCTGATCAGCAATCTGCAAATTCCTAACTTTAAAGTGGGCAGCAGCTGTCATCACTACAAGCAACAACAGTCTGTGAAAATGTATACCATGAAAAAGACCTGTCGTCTTGAGTTTAATGAATGTTAAATGTTTCTTGACTGACTGATTGTGAAATTGACAACAGGCCCCTCTGTATCTGTGCTTTTTAACACTAGAAAAGCCAAAGTGGTCAGTTTGACTGTTTTCAAAGTTATGTGTACAATAACTTTGTTGATTAAAAACACAACACTGCTGGTACCTGACTTTTCCTGAAAGTGTCTGAATTTTTATTTAAATGTTCGTTTTATATAAAGTACACCAAAGGCAAAGAAAATATGATTATTTTGACCTTTTTCAGCCACACAGGTGGTCATATTGTCCACACGGAAACTGACACTATGTCATTACTGTTTGCGCAGTCGGAGATGCATCTCGGTTGCTTTGCTACTATCATTGTCTCTGTTGATAAAATTTCAGAAGTGGCCTTGATTTCTAATTTCCTGACATTAAAATGCAAATAATTAATTCATTATACAGAATAAAAAATAAAGTAGGGGAGGTCAGGGATGGTTGTAACACTTTTTGTCTCAGCACCTGTAACTCACTGAATTTTTGTGTAAAAGCTTTCAAATGTTCAAACAAAGTACCCTCATTTATTACAAACAGCAGTGTTTCCAACCCCCCCACTTTCATTTGGCTTCAGTACACTAAATGCTGATGTTTACAGGCTGTAAGGAACCCTGTGAGTGAACTGACCTGGACCCCTCCACTGTAACACCTCCTCCTCTTCCGCCCCTTCTTCTTGCTCCCCCCTGCTGCTGTGTGTGGAACCTCGCTCCTCCCCGTCCTCGTCTTCATCATCGGGGCCTCCTCGAGAGTCCTGCGTCCTGGGCTCTGCACAAACAACACAAACGGTCACATTTTAACACACTCAAACACAACACTGACTCACAGCTTCAATCTGAAACTTCGATATCGGTCTTCGAAACCCATCATCGATAAAAAACCTACGTGTGTGTTTACGCGTGTGTGTGTGTGCATGTGCGTGTGTCTGGGCAGTGGCTGTTCCTGTCTGTTGATCAAAGGCAGTGGTGAAATGACTGCCTGAGCTGTGTAACACAACACCTCACAACGCAGATGTGGACCCTTTGATTCTCACCGCAACTCTGGAGAATCAGAGACGACATCTTCGCTCTCTACCTTTAGTTTGGTCTCTGTGTTGTCTCCTTCCATCTGTCTTCCACCAGGTTCTCATTCCCTCTCTGTCAATGCCCACCATCCTTTCCTCCTCACTGAATGCAGGCAAATCTCATTGTGCTCGTCTTTTCCTCCTCCTCTATCTTTCCATCTTCTCCCTCTTCATCCCCTCGGCCTGTCACTTTCAGCAGAGACTGAAGCTGTCTGTGTTCCTCTAATCAGCATTGATACCCCTGCTATTGATCAAGCTGATTACACAGCCTCCTGCTCACTGATCAAAGAGATCTGTG
The DNA here is from genome assembly GCF_056507025.1 of Lutjanus erythropterus. Lineage (NCBI taxonomy): Eukaryota > Metazoa > Chordata > Actinopteri > Lutjaniformes > Lutjanidae > Lutjanus > Lutjanus erythropterus. The sequence continues at coordinate 3,135,630 of NC_139329.1, forward strand.
TGTGGCTCTGCACGTGGCTGGACCTGTGTGTTTGTGTGTGTGTGTGTGTGTGTGTGTGTGTGTGTGTGTGTGTGTGTGTGTGTGTGTGTGTGTGTGTGTGTGTGTGTGAATCTGAATGTGTGTGTATAATGTGTTTATCCAGCATGCATATATGTGAACCCTGAACTTTGCCTGTGCAGCTGGTATCAGCCAGTTCATCACACTGCTGGGTCCCTCCCTATTAGCGGGACTCGTGATTAGTTAGATTAGATTAATAGTTACATCACAGGACCTCGGGCTATCTGAGCTGAAGATCTCTCTCTTCTTGTTCTCTGCTCTTGCATCATCATCAGGCCAAGGGTTAGGGTGACTCAAAAGCTGACTGCATGGAAACAGATCACAAACATGTCTCTAATAATCTCTGTATAAGATTTCACTGGAATTACAACAAAATAAAGTGACCCTGATCTTTCAGTTGATAGATGAGGGAACTATTTATAAAAACTGGATATTGTGCAAATCAATTAATTCTATTACTTGTTGCAAATGCAGTCAGGCAGTTAGTGTTAATGCAATGGATTTTGTGATTAAAAGAATCTTCCCCAGCTAACTTGTGGCAGAGTAGAAAAGTACCAACACTGTGACAGAGATCCTCTGCATCAAAATGTCCATCCATCTTTTATGTATAACCACTTCAGGGGCTGGGGTTAATCACAGGGGTGTCTCACTGGGTCAGAGGTACAGTACTGTAGGGCTGCAACTAACCATTATTTTCTGTCGATCAATTTCTCGATTGAACGATTAATTAATCCTGTTACAGTCTTGAAAAATAGCACTCCATATGTTTGGACCCTTTTCCTATGATGAATATTTTCATTGTCAATTATTTTTATCTGCATAGTCAATTAATCTGCCAATCATTTTCTGTATTAATCAATTTGTTGTTTGGCTGAAAACGATACATTGATTTAATAGTTGATTAATAATCGATTTATAGTTGCAGCTCTACAGTACTGTACACCCTGGGCAGGTGGCCAGTTCATCACAAGACTGATGTATAAAGACAAAAAACCATTCACACACACATTCCAGGAACCGATGCTAATATTTTTATGAACTAGCCTTACAGGCCCTAAATTTGGTGGCCAAAGCCCATTTTTGGTGGCCCAAAAGTTAACTCATGAAAAAGCAATACAGAAAAGGAAAATTAACACAGCCTTCCTTAACTGTGACACTCATTTCCGATGAAAAACAAGCTAGGCTTCTTGTTTAGGGAACTGGCAGTACATTACGTCCTCAGGTGTCTGTTCTCGCCACTTAAACTCTGGCTTCCATTCAATGTGAATGTGTGTTAGCAGAGTAGTCTGAGTAGGCCTAGTAAACCCAGACTTCAGTAGCAGCGACATATGTTGCTAGTCCCTGACAAGTACTGTGCACTGTTTTTACAGAATGTTGAACTAAAAGGTGAGAGGGAATCGGGGAGTTTGTGGTACTGTGACGGTGGGGCTAGAACCTGGTGGCCACAGGGCCACCTACATGGAATATTTGGCGACTAGAGGATAAGACCGCTACTGTGACACCCTGCATCTGTTCATTAAATTGCTCTGAAAGTGATCCCAATGATATTTACCACTGTTGTTGTTATAGTTGTGGTGTGGACTCCAACTACCATCCCTGACAGGATGATGCAGGTCTTAAATCATCCTGAAGGGGTTTATTTCACAATAGTGACCTGCTCGCTGTATGTAATCCTGCTTATTACACTTACTTACCAAGACCAATCAATAATATCACACAAAATATTTATTTCAGAATGATTTTGTTGATTTAAAAATGATTTTATTGCTCCTCCAGAGTCTGTGATCAGGACTGCATCCATAGCAACAGTCTGTTATGTTATACAGAATTAACAGACCTTAAAATGCTGTAATGGAGTATTTAACAAAATCATGTAAGAATGATACAAGTAGTTAGGGTTATAGTTATTGTTATTGTTGTGGACAGCCCTTAAGACAAAGCAATTATATGGAGAAATGTTTCATATGCATTCAGCATTAGAGCTTGTCCAGAGGTCTGACACACATGTAGACACATAGCCATGAATAGGATGTAGAATTAAGCAGTGATACACAGTCCAGTCAAAATGGACTCATTTTGCACCTAAATTATGACTTTTGAAATTGTATAGCATTAGATTACTACTTTGAAGAGAATTCCAGGTTTGGTAAAAAAGATATTATTGTTGCAACTGTCTGTATTTAAGTTAATCCACTTTCCTCATTTCTTCTGTCTTTTGTCCGAATCCTCCTGCTCCTAACTTTTGCCCTTCTCTTCACTTCCTCCTTTGCAGCTTCTCTTTTGTGCTCTCCCTCCCCCTTCATCATCCCACCCCGTCTTCAGCCTCCACCCCGATAACACCTGAGCTGTCTGCACAAAGCCTGTGTTTACCCTTGCATTCCCGCTCCGATAAACAGCGATAGTGCCCGATCGATACCGGCCATAAACGTCCCGCGACCACGTGACGCCCTCACACTCCGCCGTTATTAATGTAACAGTTGAGAGATTGGATCTGCATCGTCAAATAAATCAACACACATACACATACAAAGAGAAACAGATGCACATACACACACCATCCATCTTCACGTCACGTCCACCTTTCAACTTCATCCACACAGACACTCATACACGGAGACATACTGTACACACACTAAAGCAAGCAGACCTACACACACACACACACACACACACACACGCGCGCGCGCGCACACACACACACACACACACACACACACACACACACACACACACACACACACCTCCCCCCTGCCTAAACAGTGCCATTATTTTCAGCTATAAATCACATTGAATGGCACATTGATTTTATCCTGCAGGGGCTGAAGCAAGGGAGGGGAGCTGGAGACACAGTTATTGCGTTTAATATTATCAATATTATCTCCCATATCATCTCAGACAGGGAGGCAGGTATCAGGAGGAGTCGACAGACACTTTTCTGCCAAACCCCCTCCTCCCTCTCTCCCTCTCTCCCACCTTCCCTTCCCCCCCATAGCGAGACAGTCTCCATCAATCTGATAAGCTGAACTTCCCCTGTCACACCTGCAGGGCAAAGTCACCCAACAATCTCGCCTCCTAACTTCTACAACCCTCCATACATTTCTGTCTCTCTGCTTTCTGATTTTAATGCTGCTTTTTGTCTTTTCTTTACATACCTGTTCCCTCATATGTGAGCTTCAGTATGTGTGCAACTACAGCCTCCACACTGGTCAATTTTGGTGGCAACGATGGAGGGGAATTGGACAAAACCATGGTATGGAGCTTTGAGTCTTCCAGCTACAGAAAGCAGCACGTCAGCAGCACAGCATTCAGTCAGCTACACAACTGCTGAACACTGACACACATTCTGCAAAACTCACAGCCCAACACACAATCAATGTAGTGACGCACATTAAGCCTTGGCGATAACGACAAAATCAAATATCACAGTTTTTTGATCAAAAACCTCAATGTTGATATAACAATAAGCATCAGTAATATGGATATAATGGATATGGATATAAGTGTGTAAAGGTTATTAATAAAAAATAAATAAAGAGGTAGAACAGTACACCTCTGCCACATTATGATACAACAATATCCTAAATCTACAGCAATGTCTAGTTTCATATGATGATACTGATATAATATTGTTATACTGCCCAGCCCAAATGTACACACTGTAGACTAAGTTAGAAGAGAAGATTGGATTTATCTGTTTAGTTTAACATGCATGAGACCAACGACTAAAACAGGCGTAAACAGGGAGTGAACATAACCACCTATGACACCTATGAAGTGCTGGTAAAGAAGTTAAAGAAGAAGTTATTTCAAATATATGAGTGAATTTACTATGAGAACAGGGTTTTTAATGCATAGAGAATATTGAGACTGTACTACCTCCTGCTCCCGAGACGGGTGTTTTCATAGGAAACACTAACAAGCATTGCTCTCAGTGGATTTCTGTCATTTGTAACTGCAATTGCAGCACTGGTGGTGGCATGGCACTGTAATCTGCACAGTGCTGGAAAAGGCGCTGCTAAAACTACCAAAAAGGAAGAGTGTCTTTCTGTCTTTCCTGATTGGCACCTTCCTGATCCTTTGTGGCTAATAATAATCTAATAATCAGATGTCTAATGTTACACTTCTTCGCGTCATGATTCTTCTCCTCACAAACTCGCTTTCTAAAGTAACCACTGATCCTGTGAACCATATCTGCGAAGCTGAAAACGTCACACTGATGGGAGACAACATTAATAAGAGGTTTTATAAAATAAAAAACAGGAGGCTGAAATGTTCTGTCCCTGGTTGTGAAATGTCTAGATGAAACAATGTCTGTAATGCAAAGTTCAGCTGCCCTGTAATAAGACCACATTCTGCTGGTTGTGAAATGTGTGAACTAAAGAAAAGGTTTAAAAAAAAGATACATCCTGGCAAAGTGACCCCCCCCCCCCCCCCCCCCCCCCGTGCTCTGAGACAGCCTCTTTCATTTGGACAAGGCCTTGGCTGTTTGTGGTCCGTTTCACACCTGTAACTTTGGTTCGGATCAAACTGGGAAGTCTAAAACTAAACTAAAACTAACTGGATCTAATTGCAATGTAACAACAAAGTCAACTTAAGTTTGAAACTGTGTTCAGACTATCAGGTGTGAAAGCACCCTTAGTGTCGTCTGTACAGAAACAGAGTAAAATAATATTATATAAAAGAATATTCTTTTGGTTGATTATTGATTATTCCCAACCCCCAACCTGTGGGACAATATTAATGAGGGCCCTTGAATTTCTAGCCTCACCCCTGCACACTAGAGGTGCAACTAATTAATCTGTTTTTTCCTAAAAACCTTCTACAAATAGTGGAAAACGCTTATAGAGTGGTAGATCATTTTGTCTATAAAATCCCATCCCATCCTTTAACCTGTAAGGCACCGACCATGAACCACATGTCCACTGGTTCGAGTCTGACTATGGCTCTTTGCTGGAGCTGTGACCCACAGGTGGGTCACGGGAGATTTTATTTGGGTCACCAAATAAATAAGACTATGGAAGAAATTTTGCAAGTTTCATTTTTATATCTGCCGTGTGCTCTTTAAACATTTTAAATTGTATGTATTGTTTTACTGTTGAGAGGAAAAAATGAGGGCCTGTAAATGCACTTTTTTATGTGTACGTTTTCAATGACATGTATCAAGATTGTGGCTGAAACTCTTCGCCAAATAATTTATTGATTAATCAATTAATGGTTGGTCTATAAAATGGTGAAAGAAAATGTCTTGTTTTATCCACATCCCAAAGATTTTCAATTTACTGTTCACATTTAAGAAGCTGAAATCAGAGAATTTTTACCTTTTTGTTGATAAGGTCTATTGTGAAATGGGTTATGATGGTTTCTTGTTTTTAAAGTGTGTTCCAGAAAAAAAAGTTTTAAACAATTCTTCTGTTAAAATGTTCTGTCTTAGTGCACAGGTACAAACTATCAATCATGATGATACTAAAAGATTATGACCTCTGTCATTAGTTACTTTATGCATCACACACGCTCTCGTTATCACCGCTGATCAGATTCTAATGAAAAAAGAAAAACTGGTGGTTTACAAAAATCATTTTGATTGGTCCAAATGAAGGTATGACGATTAGAGGTCAAAAGGAGGTAACATACTGACTAATCAGCCCAGAAGTGGATTGTATCAGGCTTCCTGTGATGGAAGCATGATTGCCTTGTTATGAAAAAGGGACCTTCACGTGTTTCTGTGGGTCGCTGCAACTGTAGAGCAATTCTGAGAAGAGAGAGGAAAGAAAACACACCACAACAGAGAGACAGAGACGTACTGAACAGATGTTCAAGTCTTCCTCGATGAAGTGTGTGTGTGTGTGTGTGTGTGTGTCGATCCATTGTATCAGCATTAATATACTGGCTGTCTGTCAGGTTGAGGAAGGTGTGATGGAGACAACAGAGTGCTTGGTCCTGTTACTAGTAGAATGTGTTTTTCTTGCTAAAGTTATCAGGGCGGTTATCGCCTGTGTGTGTGTGTGTGTGTGTGTGTGTGTGTGTGTGTGTGTGTGTGTGTGTGTGTGTGTGTGTGTGTGTGAGTGTGTCTTTCTCTCTCTCTCTCTTCCAGATGGTGGATAAGAGGCCCTGCCTTTATTAGCCAGAGCTGGCCAGATAAAGACCTGGTATTGATCCCAGGTTGAAAGAGCAGGTTCGTCAAACATGGCTGATTTACAGAGAACTGATAATGGCAGCGCCGGGCAACCGAGGAACCCCACAGAACAGACAGAGAGAGAGAGAGAGAGAGAGAGAGAGAGAGAGAGAGAGAGAGAGAGAGAGAGAGGAGTAAATCAACAGTGTGGTGCGCATGTATGTGTGTGTGTGTGTGTGTGTGTGTGTGTGTGTCAGAGGGGAGGGGGCGGTCTGCCCGAGTTTTCTCATCTTCTTCTTCTTATACAATCTAATACACACGTAACCCACTCCTCACCGCACACACACATACACACACACACACACACACACACACACACACACACACACACACACACACACACACACACACACACACACACACACCTCTAGCTAATCTCTAATCTCGTCTCGATTAGCACCTGACAGAATTTCCATGGGTTTATCAAACCAAGCCAACCAACAGACGCTTATCACTTCCAGCCCCAAAATTTCACAAGAGCAGGAATTTTTGAGATTAAAAAAACACAGCTAGTGAAATCTTGAATAAGTCAAAAGAATATGAGTGAAAACTCTGCTATCACACGGTACAAGGGGGAGGCTCGGGATAAGAGGTGCATGAGGGAGCAGATTCACTGGAGCCAAGATTGAACCTGCACAATTTTTTTTTTTCTTTTCTTTTTTTATTTATTCGTTTAGACACAATAGAGATAAAGGGGCGATACATGTAGAAAGCTGCGACCTCATAATGGTTCCTCAGTCTTTTTTAGTTGTCTCTGGGTAACGTTAACTGTCTCCTGACAGATAACAGGTAGACGTCAGTCGATGAAAGAAAGACTTTGAGTCTTGATGGGGAGATAAATCTGGTAATAACCACTAATAACTGCCTGTAAACTAGACATCTGGATTATTTTATTTGAAGAGGTGCTTCGTGTTGCATGTCTGAATAATAGAATAGAATAATAAGAACAATAATAGAAGAAGAATAAAAACAGGGCTGTACCTTTTTTCATTCAATGTTGCTATTGAGGTTGTTTCACCACAGTGAAAATGTTTTTGAGAGGCTAAACACAGACACATATGGATTAGAACAGAATATATCATTCGATTAAAAAACACTGTGGAAATGATTTTTGAATGACTTGGAATTTACAGCACTCTGGAGGAGCTGCATGATGTGGTAAAAAATATCATATTGTGATTATTCTGATAGATCTGCTGATGCGATTCCCAAGTAGTGAGAACGGCCATTTTTGCAGAACAATTTTCATTTTCACTTAGAACTACTAAAATCATGATGGTGTAGCATTTGTCGGGGTCTGTTATAGACAAACATGTTTCTTACATGTGGAGAACAAGATTTGCAGGCCATCTCTGCAGTACTACAGTATTTCAGTATAATGCCGTTTGTCACATTTTTACTTTATCAAAAACTGCAGCTTCTGCAATTTAGATATTTCCCTGGGCCATACTGTGATTTTGATAATATTTTGATTAAATGTGCAGCCCTACTCTGGAGGTATTGGAAATGTTTGGATCAGAGTCAGAAACAATCCTACGCAGCCACACTGGAATCTTACACTACACATAGTATAATACTAATAATATTGGTGTAGCCTAACCTTTATTCACCAAATGTTGATTTAGAAATCAAATGTCAAGATTAGGAACCTTTTGGATTATCTTAAAATAAGCAATTTGTGATATTTTATAGACCAAATGGTGAATTCGTTGATCAAAAGAATACTTACATTAATCAATAGATGGATTGTGGGAAAGGCAGTTTCTCTAAAGTCTAAGGTGTTGTTTTTCTCAGCAGGAAGTCAGATTTTAGTAGTAGTTTTTTGCTGAAGCCATTTTAGAGCATCACAAGAAGTACTAGGACAGTTTCTAAATTTAATATTAGATACTTTTACAAATAAGCTCATCTTCAGGAACAGGAGGCCAAAAAGTGTTGTTCATTTCCTTCTTAAATTGATTTTTCTGTTGAAGCAGGATTTTTGACTCTTCCATCTACCTCACCTTCATTGTACAGCGGTGTGTACGACGGGGGGCTCGAGCTGTCGCCTTCTGCTGAATCATCTGGGTCCGAAGCTCCTCCCTCCTCTCCCGATAGGCTGAGGTTGTCCGGTGTGTTCTCCTCGCCGCCGTCAAGCTCCCCAAGGGAACCTGCAGGAAGGAGTAGAGGGAAAATGAACAAGTGAACCTGTACAAGTGTGTTCTGCTCTCCCTGCTGGGGAGGATACATTTAACATGTGTGACCTGGATCTGATTCTGATGGAATTAAAAAAAAAAAAAAGAAGATAAGTGGATGAAGACACACTTCCAACAGTTACACTAGAAAAACAGAGCTGGAATAGTAGATCAGTGCACATTTTTGTTTAACTGTACCAATTAGATTATATATAGGTTGGCTGATTTATCAGCTGATATTGATCCATTACAGATATATCAGTATTAGGGATGTAAAAATACCAGAAACACAATTTACGCCAATACCATAATAAAATGTCCACAATATGATATTTATCATAATATTAAAATGCAAAGAAAATGAGGACTTGAACAAATGGCCTTTAACAAATAATAATTTAAAAGAAACCTCCTTAAGGTGCTTTTGTTTATTGTGTTTAATTAAATTAAATAAGTAGCAGCCAAGACTTACACATATGCCAAAAAAAAGCTCAAAATTTTCTTTGGCTACATATGTTAGAATTATGTTTGTACAATTGCAGACTGAAAAAGTGCAGTAGTTAGTAGCAGTCATTTTATTAAATAAAATAAAAAATACTAAAATAAAATAATTAACCATGTAATATCATGGTAGACACTATCAAGGTCCAGGAGGTATTGATATATAAACTTATTGCAATATCATGACATTTGATAGAGCTGCAATGATTAATCTATTATGCCTCAATCATTAAATTAATCACTAACTATTTTGGTAATCTATTAATTGGTTTGTGTTATTGTTTAGGGGGAAAAAGCCCAAATTTAGCTACTTAAATATGAATATTTTCTGGTTTCTTTACTCCTTTATGGCAGTAAATTGAATATCATTGGGTTGTGAGTAAAACAGGATGTCATCTTGGACTTTTGGAAACACTGATCAACATTTTCCTCCATTTTCTCTCTTTCAGTTCACATATTGTTTAAGTATAAATAACACAGTCAAACTGTAAAATACCCTGCCTAAATGTCATATCTTTGTCACAAGTGTTTGAGGGATCATTGCCAAAAAAAGTTGTGTGTTTAACAAATAACAGCCAATATATTGATATCTGATTTTTTTTTTTTTACTTCCTAATATTGTCCCACCCCAAAAAACAGCATCTGCTGGGTTCAACACAAAGTGTACATGAATAGTAAGAGTATCAACAAAGACTCCAAAACTCCAGAGATCTCAGTCTCTGACACAATCACAGCACAATATTACACTTTAGGAGAAGGAGACGGACTGTTAAGGACTGGAGTTTAATTGTCTTCCCATGGGCCCTGAGTCTAAACAGACTGGTGCAGGAGAGGTGAAAAATAAAAGGAAGTGAGATTGTTAAACAAGCTACTTATGATTGTATGTGTGCTGTAGAAGGGAGGAAAAATACCCTAAACACACTGATCCTTTTTTTTTTTTTTTTTTTTTTTTGTAACTGGACTCATTCAAAAAACGGTTTCAAGAATTGGACACGCTGAACGGTCTAATCCAGAAGATTAATAGCAAGAAGCCAAGGGGGACCTTAAAGCCAAATTACAGTATACCTAAAATTGTAGCTAAAAGAGTGATTAGTGTAGGGCTGATCTGTATCAATTACAGTTTCATAATCCCTGCTGACCATAGTAATTATACAGTACTTTTGATCTATTTTAGCCTGTTTGAAGATTACATCCAAAAAAATGGAGTCAGTTAATATGGATTTAATGTGACTTTTTTAAATTGCTTCATTAATAATACTCCTTCTATAAGATGAATACAGCAGGCTGCTTTAATGGTGCATTAAGAGCTCTAAACCTTAGAATATAGTGTCATATTTATTGGCTGGTTTTTCTGTATCTACAGACGGAGTTAGACTTATTAGTGTTTCAAGGCTTGCTGATTATAAAAGGCAGTTTCTCTTCTGTTCATCTGCATCGGATGACATCCTTCATTCTCAGCTCCCGAGAGGATACCATGATAGAATTATTAATTCAGGGTACCATTTCTTTTAAGAGGATTAGGGAGTGATAGAGTGAAGCAGAAATGGTTAATATGCTGCTGCAGACTGCCGAGGGAGAAAACAACTCACATAATAATGATGTATTGGAAAGTCAAGGAGGGTGGGCACATTGTTTTTTGAATAACTAAATCAGAGTGAAATTAATACTGAGAGAAAACCAGGATTCTTTTTTTTTTTCATTTCCCGCCTTTCTTTCCCCCAATCCAGACAGGTTGTAAATTAATTTTCATTAGGTTGTGTCGAACGAACAGAGGGATTGTTTCGGAGCTAAAGCCGTGACTGGGGGCGTATATATTTACAATACTGGAACAAAAGGAGTCTATAATCTATACAAAGCACACAACAATACCCATGAATAAAGAAGCTTGTAGAAAAAGGGAGAGGCAATTTTTCTAATTCTGTTAATTTCACTTCCAAAGCAATTAAAAGCAGGCAGAGATAATGCTGGGAAACAATCGCCGGCTGACAAAGTGTTTCTGTCTTTGTAAATGAAACATCTTTAGGCTAATTTCAACTTCCACGCCTGCATGGTTCACTCTAATTTCAGATAAAATTAACACAGCTAGATTTGGACCTTAACAAAAAAAAAAAAGAGAGTAGAGGAGAACGAGAAAAAAAAAGATCGATCCTGTACACAATATTTTTAGAATTAGGTCTATGTCGCCTGAGCTTTGCTAGATCTAATTTTCAGTATCTATAAGGACATTTTCATACAATTAATTTTCCTTTAATCATAATTGTACAAAGGGACTTCTCTGTATAAAATTCCAATTATATTTCCTGTTTAAAATGTAAGTTTGAATTATGATTTCTCTCCTCATTACGGCTCTGGTTTAATGAATCAATCGCTGCATCACTGCTTTCAGACATCAAATGGTGCGGAAAAGTTTCAGCTCCACTTTCTCCCCTCTTTTATCCAAGGAGAAATATTCTCTCTTCCCACTTCTCTTCCTGTCTCGGATAGTTGGCAGAAAGGATAGCGGGGGACCGTGTGATAAGTGCGGCACATTCTACTTCATTTGCCAGTTTAAAAGTTAAAGCCTTATTAATTGTTACAGCGTGATATCCACGGGAAAATTGGACTGAACTCATTCAAGAGATGGAGAAATAATAAAAAGACATAGCCCACATGTGTATCTCTGTAGGAGGGACATCAATTAAGTTGAGACTTATCCAACAGCACCACTGAACTTTCTAGGTTATGAACTAAAGAGGGAGGATCTTGTTCCTGACAAAGGCCTCAAGCTTACACTCAGTCTTATTTCCAAACTTAATGTTCTCGGGCCAGTAAAACTTGCAATACTCAGATGAAATTCACATCAGTTCCTAGACAGACGACTCATGTTTCTGATTAATTTTCTCTCTGATGTGCAAACCTTTATGTAGTAAAGAACATGCACTGTGTGGATCAGAGCTGACACCATACCAGGATTTGAAACTGCGACACAACACAAAAAAAAAAAAAAAAAAAGACACTCTTTCATTACTACTGCAAAAAGAAAAAAAGTCACACAAAACAGGATATTTTAAAAACCTCTACACAGTACTGGTACAGTAAAAGCCACTGGTTTTGTTGCAAGCCAAATTTCTGAACTGAACTGAGGCCTTGAATTGAGCCGCACCCCTCCTTTTTTTATGACTGGTACTTTCAATTTTATACTCAATAAATACTGAATCATTTTAAACATGTATTGAAGCATTGGTACTTTTGACAGCTTTATTTGGATTGCTTAAGACACAGATCCCAACCTTTTTCATGTGAAGGAACCCCACATTAGATGCACAATAGAACACATTTGTCTTATAGAATCATATCTGAGCAATTTTTATTTTTAAGTGTGAAGATTGAAAAAAAAAAATCAAAGCAGATACCTTTATTTGCTATCTTCTTGTACCCACTTCCAAGAAATGGCCTTTAAGTTCAAATATTATATTTATACACTTTGGATGGGGGCCCCATACAAGTTTCTACAGGACCCCGGTTGGTTCAAATTCACAGAAGAGGATTTCATAACAGAGCGCTGAGCTCAAGATCAGCTGGACTACAACAAAAAACAAACAAACAAACAAAAATGTATTTTTTTTTTATCATTTACCAAAGCAAGACAAAACTTTCCTATATTCCTGATTTCGATCAGGGTCTATCTGTTCAAATAAAAAAATAAAAAATCTGATCACAATGTTCAATAACTGATGGTTTTCCACACAAAATGTTACCGACATTTTTTTTAAGTGCTCAAAATGTATTATTGTTAAAATGCAAATTTAAGAAGCATTAACCAGCTTATGTTTGGTATTTTTACATGATGTGTGTCTTGAAACAATAAACTGATACTGCAAACTAATTAATGAACTGCAGCAGAAACAAATAATCTATTAAACAGTCTATAAACTGATTAGTTGAGACAAAAATAATCAATGACTATTTGAACAATTGATAAACTGTTGCCTCACTGATGTTTAACATTCTCTGTATATCTATTAGAAATGAATGTATTTTATTTGCATTTATTTTTATAGGGACAAGTATGTAGCATAAACCACAGCCTTTTTAGCCTAAGCTAATTTGTAATTCCTGCTCCCAGCTTGGCCTTTAAAATACATAAAACTCAACAATACACACACAAAAGACAGTACAATACACACATTCAACAATAAATACATACATTAAGAACACAAAACTCAGAACTCAACAAGAAAATACAGACAGAACAATACAAGACAAACTATAAAATAAGAAACAGCTGATTATTAATGATAATAATTTAATTTATGTATTGTAAAAGCAGACTATAAAATCTGAATCTCTAAATGTGGTATGAGGTTCTTGTCATTTTGTCTGAAGTAATCTGTAGCCCCTGTCACTGGTTATTTAAAGTTGTGAGTCACTGAAGGCCTCATGGTTGTTTTTTTCTCACATGTATCACCATCAGATGTGTAACTACGGTGTGGCCTTTAGGACATTTACTGCCGGCGTTTCACTCTGATTGTTGATCTTGAAGAAGAGCTGAAACATCATCTAAATAGAAGATGAATGAATATGAAGCCAGAGCGTGTGGTACTTTTTTGTTTGTTTGTAAGTTTGCAAAATTCCTCCACTAACATTTTAGGGGAACAAAAGACATGAAGGTGTTTCAGGTAAGCAGCTGGGACTCAATATGTTGTTTATCAATATATTATATTATTATATATATCTACTGATAGATCCTAGGTCCTGAGACAAAATTATGAGTTGATGGAGGCAAAATCCAGTCCACAGACAGATGTGTTCATAGAAGAGTACTTGAGCGGGAGCGCAGAGACTGCAGCTGTCTGTCTTGGAGGCGCGAGGAGAGGCAGAACAAAGTGCTGCAGCTGATGAAGGCACCAAAGATACTGCTTTATTAACTCTCCGTCCACATCAAACCTGCAGCGAGCAGCTCGCTGATTAAACACAGAGACAACACACATCAAACCTGCATGCTCAACAAGCCTGATTAAACAGACGCAAGCCTCGCCTCTCTCACGCTAATAACCCGCCGCACAAAAAATACATTAGAGCTGAAAGCAAGAGAAGGAGAGGGGGAAGAGGGTGGGGGGGAGGCATACTTGTATCAGAAAATCACAGACTTGTGAAGAGAAACATTAAAAGAGGATATTTAGAGAAAGAAAGGAGGAGAGACCGGGAAGGAGAGGAGGATGTGTGAGCTCTCGAAAGAGACGGAGGTACCTGACACAGAGTCACGCTCTGGAGAGGGGCCACTTATTGATCAGAGTGAAGAGAATTACCCACCGCTGAGGAAATACTTTTAATCAACTTTGCACCTTAAACATTTCCCTCAACACTGCTGCACAGGCTCTTATCACAGCTTCATGGCCACCGTTCCCTACCATCAACCCTCACACAAGAAGAACCATCCACACAGCCCATGATATCGACCCGTTATATTCAGCTTCAATAAAAATCAGCTTTTTCTCCTCAGCCTTTAGGATCTGAGCTGCTAACTACCGCCCATTGATTACTCTGGGGATGACAAACTCAAGCAAAGCAATAGATTTTTTCGACAGATCTGAAATCCCCGGGACTTATTGACCGTCCTGCACATCTTCACATCTAATGTGATGATGATTAAGTTCCCAGATTGCAGCAGGGTGTGATAAGTGACACATAGTGGTGGTCAGCAGGAGGGGAAGGCTCAGCAATCAAGGCCTGTGGACTGATCACCCTGTCAGTCCACTGCAGTGTCTCTTAGATGTTCTGAGACTCATTTGTCATATTTGTCTCCAAACAACCACAACCACAAGAAGGAGCAACTGTCAGAGGACATTACGGCTGCAACAAATGATTATTTTCATGGTCGATTATTTGGGCAATTATTTTCTCAACTAATCAATCAATAGTTGTTTGGTGTATAAAATGTGAAAAATGTTGATCAGTGTTTCCCAAGGCCCAAGATGACGTCTTGTTTTGTCCACACCTGAAACATTTTGGCTTTTTTACTTTAAAAAAAAATGACTCAAAAAAAATAGTTCAATTAATAAGCGATTATTAAACAATAAATAATTGCTGCAATTCTAGGGTACATTTAAGCTTTTTTTTTTTAATCTTGCATAGGTCTAAACCACACTGATAAATAGGTTTGCTTACCACAGCTATATCAGTCTATCCATCTTTGTCTGTTATCCAATTATGCGCCAACATGAAACAGAAAGTAATGCAGATTGTTTTTCTTCTTTTTTTCTATTTTATAGGCAGCAATTCATGTATATTTGATCCCCCTTTTTCATCTATTTAGAATTATTTAAAATTGTCAGTGAAAGTTTACTGTTCCATTTTGGATAATAAAGTTTATTGTTAAACTGTAAAATATCCTGCCTTCATTGCATATATTTGCCCAGTTGCCAAGGAATCTTTGCCCTCTAACATTGGTATCAGCCTCCAAAGTCCTGTATCAGCCAGACGCTATATGGGTCTATTTAGCATTTCTTAATATCACAGGAGCACAGGCTGTAACTAAGCTTTTACATTTACATGGATTTGCATTTACACCAACAGTTAAAAGTTAAAAAGCTAATCAGTTTACAGAGATAGTAGATTTCTAAAGCAACAGTGACCGTCACTCCTCAGAGCAGCTGGGCCTGGTGGTCATTTTTCCCCTGGAGGAACTGTGTGTGTGCTCAAATTACGGTTAGTTTGTTTTCATGACTTCTGCAACCAGACTGTGAGTAATACACAGAAACTTAGAACAGAAAAGTTTATTTCCCTGACCTGGTTCCCTTGATGATAAATCAATAATTTTAATATTTTCTAAGCATCGCAAATATTAACTTTGATCCACTCAAGTAGGAGCATTTGCTGCTTTTCTCTGTCTTATTTTTTATCATGGAAAGCAGAGCTGCAACAATTTGGTGATTAATCTATTAGTCATCAACTACTAAATTAGTTGATTAATCATTTAAGAAAAAAATCTTCATCCTCAAATTCTTTTATTTCAGCATCTCAAATGTGAATATTTTCTGCTTCATTAGTCTTCGTTGACAGTTAAGTAAATATCTTTGGGTTGTGGGTTGGGTTCTGGGAAACACAGATCAAAATATTTTCACCATTTTCTGCAATTTTATAGGCCAAACAACAAATTGATTGATTGAGAAAATAATCAACAGATTGATTGATAACAAAAATGATCATTAGTTGCAGCCCTAATGTTAAGCTACTCCTCTGATTGATTAAAAGAGAAAATATTCGGCAGATCATTGACAATTAAGTTTGTAGAAAATCAGTAAAATCGTTGTTCACAGTTTTCCATTCACCAAGCACTATGTAAAATGTATACAATTATGTGAAAGGTAGTGTGGGTTGAACAAAGTCTGTCAAAAAACAGAGAGCAGATTACGCAGATGGAGGTTGATTGATTATTTATTTATCTATTGTAGGAATGATAAACTGATCACACACTGCACTGCACTGTAGGTGTGACAAACACTGTTCATACATATAAAGAATACATGAATAATAGTGTTCTTATTACTAGCTGTGGTGAATTATTTCATTGTTTGAAAATCATCAAATTTGTCCATTAACATAATTAATTTCAAAACTAACTGGTAGTCGTTTAAACACTTCACCTGAAGTAGAATAAAACAATCAAATGTTGTGTTAAAGTGACGACAGCAACTGCGCAAAAAAGTGTCCAGATAATTTTCTTGGCGTCACAGAGGAACATTGTAATTCCACGCCACAGCAGGTTCGCTGCCATGCCCGCAAGAAATAAAAAGCGCCCGCCGACAGTGTGAAGAAATGGATGGACTGAAGAAAGAAATAAATATGCAGAAATGAAAAGGGAAAAAGGTAGAACATGTCCATCACAGGCACCAGTGATTCACGTACTGTAAGGCTAATGATAATGACTGATTACACTGCCACGATAGAGGGGTGAGCTGGTGTACTTGAACACAGCGGGAGACCCAACATCAAAGACCTGAAAATACATGAACAGAGTAAATATAAAACACAGTAACAGCATGTTTCTGCAGGACTGATCCAGCTTGATGTTTTAACATTACATGTAACAAAATGCAACATATTTAAAACCTATAAAAGTTCTGCATTAAATTTTTAAAAACTGACTGTATTTAAGGCCTTCGAAGGCCTTGAGTTCAAAAGAATTCAAGGCATTTTCATACTTTGAGGCGCCTGTTTTCTCAGCCCTGTTCGTCTCTGTGAAAAAAAAAAAATTCTCTCAGTCTCCATCTCCTCTCTCATCCCTCATCTCTCTCCATTCCAACCTGCACTCTCTCCTTTATATTCTCGCTTCCTCCTCTCTTTCTGTCATTATCTCTCCGTTCCTCATCCTCTCTTATCCCCCCACAACCACCACAGCTGCCACCACCACCTCTTTCTTCTTCTCCGTCCCCTTTCAATATCACTCATGCTCTCTCTCTATCCCTTACACTCCATCACCTTCCCTCCCTCTCTCTTTCTCTTCCTCCCCTCCATCCCTTTTTCTCTTTTTTTTTTTTTTTTTCAGTGAAAAAGCGTAGTGACTGGGAGCGTCACTCTGTGCGGATAGCTGGGAGCCGTTGGCGGTTATCGGCTCCTGCAGACTCTCTCTGCCGGTCTGATCTGTCTCCTCTTCATTAAGCAAATACGCCGACGTGGAAATGAAAACATAATAGCTATTTGATTTCCAGCGAGATATTTTGCATATTGGTTCGGAGCTGATAGCGGAATTTCATCAAGTCGTTTTTTTTCTCTCCTTCTCTCTTCCCTCCCTCTCCTGCCACCACCACCGCTGCCGCCGCCAGCCCCCCCTCCCCTACCCCCACCCCTCCTCCTCCCCCACCACTACCACCACCTCCCTCCTTCCCCTTCCCTCCATCCTCCTGCTTTAAAAACTGAATTACTGAGCCGGGCCAGCTTTCAGCCAGATTTCTTTACATTGCTGGGAAGAGAAAAAAAAGAGATGGAGAGAGAGAAATCTAGTTCCCCAGGAAGACTACTTAACCGATTAAATATCCCCCCATTCCCATCTTTTTTTCTCCCTCTCCCTTTTTGATAACAAGGAAGAAAATTTAAAGAATTCACAGTGCTTTAGGTTGACTATACTAATCAGAGATAGCAGTGAGAAAATTAACTCCTTAATGAGCAGAGCTGTCTCCCTGATAAAGGTCCTGGGGAGACGGCGGGGTGGGACACTGGCTGAACCTTGGGAGAGAGACACAGAGACAGAGAAGGAGAGATAGACGGAGATAGAGTTGGCCAACAGATGGAGGGATGAGAGAGACTTGACACCATGCGGGGGAACAATTAGTTTCCCTCGTCCTCCTCTGAGGAGATATTTGCTTCTTGGGCATGAGGAGAGCAGGTAGAGAGATAGAGGTGATACCGCCCCTTATAGCACCACGGATACCCACAGTGCCTTGCATCAGCACTGGCCGTGATGGATGGTCCAGTGGCGGGGTATCCTTCATGCCCCCCGGAGAGAAAAACTAGCCCTGGAGGAGAGGATCAGCAGCCTCTTCACAGCGGGCCTATCTGATAGTCCGGCGCCTCTCAGGAGGACTATTCACCAGCTCGTCCACTGAAATAAATCTCCCTGCTGCTGCTTTCCATGTTGGAACACCGTGTTGCTTCAGATCTGATAGCAGTCCTGCCGTGTTACGGCTGCAGCTGGATGAGTACTGTACACACTCACACATACAGTGGACTACACACACACCTTTGTCAAAGGTGAGGAAAGTGGGTTACTACAATTTATTAGATATTAACAACCCCCTGATTTGGTGGAATTACTGCTGAAATGTAAGTATAATCAGAGATTTGTTTAACAAATAAGGATGGTGTTATTCTATATTCATATTATTATGAAAAAACAGCAACAATGTCCATCTCCCAAAGAGTCCATCTCTTTATCCTTTCTAACTTTCAAACCCTGTCTGTGACTCTCAGCCCCATGCCCACTGGCTACTGAATACATCTTTGTCAGAGTGTAAGTTTCTAAAAAGGTTCAGTAATTTCATAAAAACAATGGAAACTGTACTTTGTTTTTTATCAAATGTTACTCAAAGTAGACTTTTTGGCAATCACTGTGCTGTTAATAGTCAGTGGCCCACAATGACTACCTGAATGTAGCAATGATTGTTTTAATGTAATTTAATATGGATCAGTCATATAATGGCTGATATCCAGTCTGCTTCATAAGATCAGTATCAAACATACCAAAACCAATCCAGTGTATTGGATCAGTGCATCCCCAAACACTAAAAGAGGGTTGTCATTATGTCAAGTAGAGAGAACTGACATGTTTACTTTGAAATGAAAACTAGCCTAATATGTATAGAAATAAATGAGCAAGCATTCTCTAATTACCAGTTTTAAAATGTGTTATATTGTGACCATGTAAAAAAAAAAAGAATATCAGATAATATGTCCTAATCTGACACTCAAATACCAGTATCATCTCAGAAGAAATCCTGTAACAATCACCTCTACATCAGGGATGCATGATAATATTGTCACATCATTGGTACCAGCAGATCAAGGCTTTAAAATGAAATACTGATTCGGCCTGAAATTAAGTATGTCTGCAGTGTGAAGTGTTAAAAATGGCGAGGAGGAGTCAAAACCTGCAAGATTTGCATGGTGGACCTGCTCATCATGAGAGCACGTTGGTAATGCAGGAACATTTGACGAAGAGGCATGCTGGACATGTGGACAGTACGGACTCTGACTGGCCTCAGTGAGACAGCTTAAAAAACATGGCTTGAAAGTCAGTGTTTTCCATACATTAAACAACACAATAAAAACATGGGCCGCTACAAATTGATTTACTATTTTCTCTCTCAGTCGTGTCTAGATGGGAATCCTTGATTTGCCAATACTCATCACTCAGAACCCAGTTCCTTTCTAGACATGATCCTCTCTGTGTCTCTTTCTCTCACAAACTTGGGTGAAAGAATTCAAAATGCAAGTTGTATTTTTTGGCTGACTTTATAAAACCTCCTGCTGATGAAGAAAGTCAACAGACCAGAGACAGACTATGCAGGGAGAGAGGAACAGAGGCGGTGCGACTATCAAAATAGTTGCAGTTCTACTCTTTAGGATTTCTTCAAGGAACTGCGTGCACACACACAAAAAACAGCATCAATTAATAGAAAATTATCTTTGAATCATTGAGGAATGGAGCGACGCAAAATGTATCCAAATGGAAACACATGACTGACGTACTGTGATAACATTTGGGAGATGCTGCATTTCAGCAGATTTCATCACCTTTGACAGAGAATCCCATCAGGTTCATCTGATCTGACGACGACAAAGTCATCACGTCTGTCTGCCTCTGTTTTGTTTTCCTACAGCTCACTTTGTGCAGACTGTTCTCTAAGCACTGCACTTTGGCGTGAGGAACGAAGCAACATGATAAATACTGTGCACACATCTGCATGACTGAATAAGATGTATTTGTTAATAAGATCTGACTGATAAGTTAACCAGGATGCAGTTTATCAAGTTTAAAATCAAATATACACTTTGTTTTTATTTACTACCCTATCGCTGAAGTGTCTCATACTTTTCCTGCATACTGTGTAGCGTGGAGAAAGCTGGTGATGTGTTGGATCAAGTCTTTGCTCTGGTATTCTGTTTCACAACCGTTTCTTCTCTGGCAGCACTTCAGACGCACTCAGCCCGACAGACTGTTTCATGTTCCTCAAGGACGCCTCACTCCCACATACATCACAGACGAACAGCAGTCTACAGTTTGAATACGGTGAAAATGAGTGGTGTGTTCCTCTGAAAAGCTAATGAAAAGTGAACATGTGTGCATTATGATAAGGCCGTGAGGGAATGACAGCGTCTGTATGTTCCAGACTCATATTTCTCAAAAGAAAAACTACCAGCTTTCATGTCACAGATGTAAATTCAAACCGATCAAACTATTCACTTTTCTGTCTCCCATGTTCTGTTACTGCCACTGATGTTTCACATGAACCTGCACGATGCTGCCCAACTGAGTGCGACACGCTGACAGGCTCCACACATGCTATCTACCCAGAAACTGGACAGCACATTTAATTCAATACACTGTGTGATTAGTCAAATGCAGTGTAAATACATTTCAAAAGTGAGAGCCTCAGCAGTTGCCAGTTGGTGGCTGTTGGCTCAACCGTGCTGGAAAAACCCCTTGTATCACCAACGTGGCAAACAGAAATAAGAGCCTCTCAGATCCGTCATGACAAGACATAAATGAAAGGAACTACTCATTTCATTTTGAACAATGCTCCCAAAATCACTCACTCTGTATAGCATTACATCGCTTTTATGCATGGAGTCTACTGTGACAGTAAGGTCTATGAACCAGCGAGAGACACAAACAACTTCAATTCAACTTGACCAATCACGAGATCCTCACTGTGACTGATTTGTTTTCTCACCAGTAAACCAAGAAAACCACAACACATCTGGCAAGACACGATGTCTGGTAATTATAGTAACCGACAGAAGCCTGAAATCCCAACATCTTCTCTCAGCTGATGTTTATTCACAGTTGATATTTCAAGCTCATAAATGTTAAATTTAACCATTTTGAGGGCGTTTAAGGCAAGATTGTTCAACCTTATCAGCACGTCTCTTTGGTTGTACAACTGACTGTGGTTTAATTTTGTCTTTCATTTTAAAGGGAACAGAATAGTGATCCGTGACACAAATGAAACCATCATAGTGTGAAACACAGTTTTACTGTTGCGGTTACTTTTTAAAGTAATAATTCCCTTGAGTGACGATTTAAAAGCCTTCACACCACCTCTAATCAGTGAAATCCTGGCCATGATTTTGGCACTTTTGCTGGTATAAATGGGAAACTCCATACTTGTTATTATGGACATAGATCATCAGCTTATGATGTTTTTGTAATTTATTGTAACTTCTCTGCTGTAACTATGATGTAACTATCGGCTGTCTTAACTTCCACTCACAGCCCTGCTCAGCTTAGTGGAGTAATAATATAATTTTTATAATAGTTTATTAATATTATTATTATTATTATGATTATTATGTGCACCTTTACAGATGACTACAGACAGAAAGAGATAAAAGCCTAGTGCATTTTTAATTTCTGCTGATCTGAAAAATCATCCAATCTGTGACTCAAAACCATGATACGATCTGAACCATGATTTTTGTGATCCATTGCACCCCTACATATAACTTATTCTTAAACATATTCAATTGCATCAATATCTATGACCCTATCTGCATATCAAGTGGTCCTCCACAACCGGTCATTAAATTAATAAAACATTTTTTTTTACTTTTGTCCTGTCATAAAAAGTATATTTTCCTTTAATGTGTTACTACCAGGCCAGTGTGTGGGAGCTTCAGTTCGATTCGGTTCTGC
The DNA here is from genome assembly GCF_056507025.1 of Lutjanus erythropterus. Taxonomy (NCBI): domain Eukaryota; kingdom Metazoa; phylum Chordata; class Actinopteri; order Lutjaniformes; family Lutjanidae; genus Lutjanus; species Lutjanus erythropterus. The sequence continues at coordinate 3,157,924 of NC_139329.1, forward strand.
ACGAGGAAACCAGAGCATTTGCTATTGAGCTGTGAGGTGGGCTGGATGCTCTGGTTCCAGCCTAACAGTGTGAGAAAGTTGTGTATTGTGTTCACTGCTTCTAAAGAAATAAAGTTCCTGTGAACGGCACCACAACAACCACAAGTTGGCAGCTACAAGCCAAAAAGAAACACACACACACACGCGCAAAGCTGTGCTATAGGGTTGAGGAAAAAAAGATTCTTGGATACACTGCGATTCTCTTATGAAAAAATTATGAATCAATACAGAAAAATCGATATTTTGAAATTCTCAACATTATGATTGCCTGTAACAACATTACCAATAAGATGGTGAAATGTAACAGCTTGTGCATCATGGTCAAGTTAAAGGGAAAAGGGACTAGAGCTACACTGGATTAAAGCTGTGTCTGCTTAAACTAATTATGGATTATTACAATGTTCGCTATGTTTTAAAAGTAGCAAGTAGTCACATAGTAAGAAAAAATGAATCATGTTTAGAAATCAAAATGGATCTTCTATGACTAGTTGAACAGTGGGAGTATTTTTGCTTTGTGCATCCCAACCCTGTGCAGTATGTGCTGGTAAGATCAACAGGATAAACTAATCTGTATCTGCTTCTCTTAGCACGTTATAGGACCAACAACAGCTGATACCAAATATTCTCTTTGTATTTTAATGGACTGGTAAAGATAAAATGTAGAGGAGAAAAAAAAGGCTAAGAACAGGTGGTGTTTCAAAAAGCAAAAAAGAAAAGAGGGGAGGAGTTTGGAGGGAGGGATATAGAGAGCAGTTACCATGCAGCCTGAGCTGAGACCCTGGACTATTGAAGCCAGGCATGCAGACGAGAAAGCCAGCCGATAAGCTCGACTGATAAAAGATAGAAAATAGCAGCAGATTTGAACTTTCCCACCGTCCTAAGATCCACGGGGAGGGGAGGGGTTGATTCAACTACTTATTGAATCCCTTCCTATCTACAACCACCACCACTAACCCCCACCCCCCCTCCAAAAACCCAACAGCCAGGCAAGGCCGAAAGCAGAGCGGGGATACAAGGTTGATACATACAAATACACACACACACACACACACACACACACACACACACACACACACACACACACACACACACACACACACACACACACACACAGCAGGTTTCCCACTGCTGAACAGTTCCATGATTCCTGGAGAAACTGCAGCAGACTCTGGTGATAAATACCATGACCAGTGGGAACCAATACACACACACAGGATTATCAGCAGAATGTAATCACATATTGCAGAATTTAACAGTTAAAATAACCAAAGGGTTTCATGGAGAGGTCAAAGAGAGGTCAAGAAGAACTGGTTTCTGGAGACACACACACACATACACACACACACACACACACACACACAAGGTCATACAGTATGTGAAGTCTAACCATCATCACTCCATCCTTAAATCATATCAGAGTCAGTGTTTCTTTTTCATATCTCTGCTCCTCTGCGTTGATAAAAAGAGACTTGGCCTTCAGTAAAATGGTGAGAATTTTCACACACTTACACAAACACACATGCACACACACACATACACACACTTTGGTGAAATAAGGTCATTCCCATATCCGACATGGTTTTGGCTGTGAAATTTATTGACGGGATTCATCCACAAGGTCTACGCTGCAGACACTCTTTGGCACTAGTTTGATTCTCATGGCCTGATTCTTACTCAACAATACAGGTGTGACCTGTAACAGACCCCATATCCTAAAATACACCAGTGATGACTAACACTGGGTGAAAAACATACACAAAACTAGATATGCACTGTACAAATGAAAACTACCGATCTTTTATTGAGATACTTTACTTTTTTTCTTCAGATAAACTTAAAGCTTTGAATTTTAAAAACTCAAAACATTGAAGTAAAAGAAAACATTGAGTAAGTTCACTGAAGTCAAAGTTCAAGATTCAAGTTTATCTAAAGATGGAAAGTAAATTATCTCAAGATTATAAGTCAGCAAAAGTTTTGAAAGTTTATTTCAAAGCTTAAAAATTTGACTTGGGCATAAAACTCTAAAATATATTTCAGTGCATCGACTTGAAATAAGTCATCTCAACTATTTACATTATAATTATTTACATTTTATGCATCTCTGTGGTTTGAAAAAAAATCCACAGCAGCTTTTCATGAGCAGACTCATGATTGGCAGCACTGACATAAAGACAGGTGCTCCATCTCCACTTCCTCCCTTCACTGTACAAAAACTGAAGTCAAAATACCCCCCGTATTGGCGCTGCCATCTAGAGCCAATGATGTCATTTGGAGCCTGCATAGTAGTGATCAGGATTGGCACCGGCACGAGCCGTCTTACTCCTCTATGACACCAATCTGATTAGGTTTGTGAGTAAAACAAGACATTTGAGGATGCCATCTTAGGCTTTGGGAAACTGCTAGACATTTTTTGACTAATTAATCATCAATCAATATTTGTTGTCTTTGTGGAGCAGTTTATAGGGTTAGTTCTTAGGGTTAATGTAAAGTGGACAGTGTAAGACAGCTAATAAGCCTCCTCCATTTTGGACTCTTGGCCTGTCTGTTTCCTCAGCAAGCCAAGACAGCCACACAAATCTGAAGGTTAAAGTTCACCAAAGTTGAAATAAAGCTACAAAATTTGTATGGATTTACCTTGAGACAAAACACAAATCACAGTGATTCTTTTTGAATGAACTGAATATGGCCCAGAACTTCAGTTTGAAATGCTGGTGTGAGCAGGACTTAAATGGTGTCAGACAAGCTGCAACAAAAGTTGGTCAAAACAAAGTTGGTAGTGTACAGTATGTGGGAGAATCTGTTATCATGCATTTGAGTATATTTGACTTTTAGTGTGATTAGTGTTTGTCTGTCCTGTGTCTGTGTGTGTGTGTGTGTGCGTGCGTGCGTGCGTGTGTGTGTGTGTGTGTGCATGTGTGTATGATATAAGAAGCTTGAATGCAATCCCTTCTCCTTGATCTCAACCCTGAATAAAGACGGGAGGCAGATGAGAGATTATAATGGTATGCAGGAGGAAAGAGAGAGACTCCCTCCACTGGAGTCCTCCCTCCCTGTCTCACCCCCCCAACACCACATCTTTGACATGAACCAGCGCTGTGTTCATTTCACTGCCATGTTGCAGATGTTAAAGAGAAAAATGTTTGTTAATGTTGGAGAAAACAAAAATTGGAGCCGTTCAATTGTGAAAGACAAAAATCATTACAGGGAATGCTTTCAGGGAGGCTTATTACCTATAAAAATTCCTACAATCATTTCTTTCTAAAAAAAATATCAACTCTTTTCAGGTTTCTTATGTGCAGGTACCTTTTCCTGCTCTGTCACCTTCCTGGTTCCTCTCCTTCTCTTCACTTACTCATCTTCCTCTCTCCTCCTCCTCCTTCAGATCATACCACAGCCTTCACTTTTGCTTTTTATCCGAGTGTCAACCCTGAAACCTCATCAACTGTACATCTACACAGGAGGAACTGAGACACGCACACACAGATGTTTCTGCTGCTCGCAGAGACTAAACACACTGAGGGAGGGAGAGAAAACAGCTCTGGCAAACAGAGACAAAAACATGACTGAGAACGCAACAAGAACTGCCCTGAGGGATAGTTTGTGCATGTGTGTGGTATACACAGGCAGGACTGGACTGGGGTATCATCATCACTACAATCCATCAGTATTATTAACTGTATTAAATTATAAACTGATCAGTTCTATGGCTTGTAAATTGCATGACCTCCATCTATCATAGCATCTTCCTGCAGACAGCTGTGTGTCCTGGTATCGCCTAAATGATTTTTCAGAAGAAAACATTTTCTGACATTTGGAGGGCATGACAAAGGACAGGTGACTATGACCTGAAGCTGTATCTGGTTTCAACAACACATAAGTCTGTATGGCCATAGAGTAGATTACTTTAGGCTCACTATATCATGATATGGTACAATGATGAGCTCATCTTAACTGTTGACTGACATGCTTCTGTTTTTGGTTGACTGTACATAGCCCTGTCATTGCAGGTATTTGATTGGCAAACTCAGCATCTTGCTGGATGAAATATTGTGTTGTATAAGAATAAAAAAATAACAAGTGTGTAGTACTGTTGTGGGTCGAACCATGTTGTTACATTCCACATTACTTACACACTGATATAGGGATAGTTCACTCAAAAATGAAGATTCAGTCAAGTCCTGCCAACTTGACTTGAAAGTCGTCATTTGCTCCATGTTTTTAGCCTAAATCTTAAATGTAGATCTTCAGCTTGGAGCCACACTCACGTGCACATGCACACCGTCTCAATTGGATGTGTGAGGTGTGACAGTGTGCATGCACAAGCGAACAGCATGTTGGGGCTTAAGGAGACTAGGGTTACACCAGATGAGCAGTATGGAAGGAGTTTATGTTTCTTTTGTTTTCCTGACATGTGCAAGCATGTACAAGAAACTACTGTGGTTATGATAAATGAGAAAGGCCCTCTCTCGAGCCAGTGTGTGTGGCATGTCCATTCTGGGCTACTGTAGAAACACGGCCATACAACATGGCAGTCTTCATGGAAGAGGACCTGCTGCCTGTGTAGATATAAGGGGCTCATTCTGGTGATTATATACTAATGAAAACATACTTAGGAATATTAGATTCCATATCTGCCATATTCTGCCAATAAACCCCCATAAATCTTACACACTGGACCTTTAAAACAGAAAAAAATAAACTGAATTCATTGGTGAAATAAAAAGCTACAGTAAGTACTCCACACTGTTTAATTTAAAAATGCAATGACTTTTAATGATGTCTTCATCCATGATCTCTGATTTTGTTTGATGGATTGTGTATTACACTCAATAAATGTAACACTTGAGATTATTTGGCAAATAAGATGGATATGAACATGATTCGAAATAATTTTTATTTATTGCTTCAATAACTTGGTTCTTGTCTGCTGCAGTTTGTCCTGACACATTTCTTTTGCAGTTGCCACTGCTGTATTGATTCTACTCCTTTAATAAAGGGACATGAATGGTACGATTCCTCTCAAAGTAATTATTTCAACGATGGGTTCCAGGAGCCCTTTTCAAGTATAACATAAACCAGGCAACCTTACCCTCTGACCAGATATGAATTAGAGTTCAGCACAGGTCTAAAAGTGAGACATTATCTCAGCCTGTACCAGAGTCTTTATGGCACACCCGACCAGCTAATAGCGTTTTCAAAAATATTGATAAATATTAATATTGAATATCTGAAATGCTTTTTAATACTCTTTATCACAGTATCTATACTCAGGTACCAGCTGCATTTTCTCACTCACACACCAATGCAGTGTCCACACAGTCCCACCTCATCTTCATGTCTTCTTGTCATCACTCGTCTCATATGCTGTATCAGTTGTCATGTTATAGTCTTGTTATATTTATCTTTTAATATGCATTTCAAATTTTATGCACTCAATGTTCTATCAGAAATGGTTGAATATCGATAATTTTCAAGGTACTGTGTTGAATTTCCAGTATCATAGCAACACTACCAGCTAGTACTGCCAATTCTGACACACCAAAACCAAACCAAGCTTATTTCAGTCATTACTAATTGTTAGCTTGTCAGGCTAATGCAACAACTAAGACATGCTCTCTCTTTTTACGCTTTAAATAAAGACACAAACACATGGCACAGACAATGACAGATATATCGACATGGCAGATTTATCTGACTAGCTGTTGTTGTTGTATTTTCTAACGGTCTGTTTTCTAATAGGTTTACACTTGTCTTGAATGCACACATTTAGGGCTGCAACTAATGATTATTTTCATCCTCAATTATCATTTTCTCATTTACTCCATTAGTTGTTTGGTCCATAAAATGTCAGAAAATGGTGAAAAATAATGATCATTGTTTCCCAAAGCCCATAAAAATGTATTGTGTTATCCACGACCCAAAAATGTTTATTTGTTTGCCCTTTTTTCCCTTGAAAAAATGACTCAAACCAGTTAATCGATTATTATAATAGTTGGAGATTCATTCAATAATTGATTACTCTATTAATCCTTGCGGCTCTACACACATTGCACTTGAATGCACATGTCAAATAAGGTGGATGAATAAATAAGCACCGACCAAGCCACAAAAAAAAAAAAAATGTAATATGCCATTGTTCCACATGACAAAATCCCAGTGCTATGCATCTGTGTGATGATCTCCAGCTGCCTACTGTACATCTGCCTCTCCTCTGCCACTGCCAAGAAGAGGAAGCTTCTACCAGGAAACCCTCTCTGAGAAGTAAAGAGAAATACCACGAGAGAGGAGGGGTGGGGCGAGATAGAAGGCCGGAGAAGTGATAAAGATAAAGAGACAGACAAGCAAAGCAAAAGAAAAAACAAGGGAAAAGAGAGATGGAAAGAAAGGGGGGGTGGTGGTGGTGGTGGGGTAGTCTTTTTGTTGGAGAGAGCAGAAATGGAGAAGGCTAGGGTGGTGGGGGGGTATGCCACTCACAACTTGGCTTTGCATCTGTTATCTCCGCCTCCTGTCACAAGGCTTAAAATAAAAATAAAAATAAAGTGAGATGGTGGCAGCAGTGTTGGTGCGATAGCCCTGTGGAGCATGGAGAGGGGATGTAAAGGAGATAGCTGGTTAAATATAACCCGCTGCATGGCTGGCAGCAGCAAAGAAAGGGGGTATTTTCAAGAGGCAGGGCATCACTGGAGCCCTCACTGCCCAGATAACATCCATGTTAAGAGTGTGTGTGTGTGTGTGTGTGTGTCTGTGTGTGTGTGTGTGTGTGTGTGTGTGTGTGTGTGTGTGTGTGTGTGTGTGCGCACAAAATACATATCCATAACTACTCTACTGATCGAACACACACTCACAAGTATGCAAGCCCAGACATACACAATTACTTTTACACACTGATGGAGAAGAAAACACACACACACACACACACACTCACATGCACGAACACACAGAAGGAGCAGAGCCAAGAAAAGATGCGTTCGCTCACATCTATGTATCTCTCTGCCTCGCCAAAGGAAGTATCAGTGCCCCCCCCTCCAACGCAAAAAGTCACAACGGGATTTCTGATGGGAAAAATGTGCTTTCCTCAGATGATGGTCAGATAGAGGGGGAGTACAGCCAAATGTCAAAGATGATAAATGGAAGGGTGCAGAGACAAGATCACACACACAAACACAACACAGGCAGGCAGGACACAGAGAAACACTCTTCCTCACTTGGACTCGTAAAAGCACACATGCAAATACACGCGCACACACGCCAGGGCCACGACTGTCACTTCCATGTTTGAAGAATCTATCAAAGCTGACATCCTGTATTCAAATCATCTGGAATCAAGAAAAATAAACCTTTCTTGACTCATTTTAAGATCCTTTTTTTGGCCAGTGTACGAAAGTTTAATTCAGCTTGATGTCTGAGTTAAATATGACAGCATATGATAGCATATAAATATGACATTTTAGAGTTTTCAAACTACTGTTAACCGTTTGGTCCACAACTCAGTGAATATTCTTGTTATCAGTTAATCTGCCTATCTACTTTTGATTAAAGAAGTCACTCCACAATATGTGAAGCAAACAGTAAAAAATTAGCATGATATTTCATTCCCAGTCCTAGGTGATTAAGGGTCAAGTGTGTAAGATTTAGGGGAATGTGTTGCCAGAATATGGCAGAAATGGAATATAATATTCAGAAGTATGAGTATAATCGCCAGAAAAGAAGGAAACGTGTTTTTGTTGCCTTAGAATGAACCGTTTATATCTACAGAGGGTGTAGATCCTCCATGTTGCACCACCATGTTTCTACAGTAGCTCAAAACAGACAAACCAAACACTGGGTCTTTTGCATTTTTCCAGAGTTCTGCAGCCACTGTAGGTTCTCCTACATGTTTGCAATGCGAGGCGTTTGCAATCTGCAATCACCTCTATATTAGGGCGGTGTATTAGCAACAATTTGGCGATATGGTAAGGATCATTACACAAGGGTTGTGATTCAGTACACTGCTACAATTCGTGATACATAAGCAAAGTGATGTATTGCAATTTTTAAGCTGATTTCAGAAAAAAAAAAACTGTCAAATAATGAAGAACACACCACCATATGCATAAAATCTGAGTTAAAAAAAACAACTTTTTTACGCAATCAGAACAGTTAAAATAGATAACAACAAATCAACTCAATTAATCAAATCATAAATTTAAAAATATCTAGTGGTTGGAGTTTCAAACAGAACACAAAATGAACCACTGCTACAAATCTTTGCATGTATCACCATATATCACTACAGGTTTTTGAGAATCCTACAGTATCATGATACTCAAGTACATTGATAATTCTCCCACCCCTACACTACATGCCACTAAATCATACTATTTCAGGTGTGGATGCAGCTTCAAAATAATATGTATGTTCTGTTCATGTACTTTACAGTCAAACTAGACTAGAAGTTTTTGTCGCTGATGGTGTTTTTGTAAAACGGGCCAAAATGTAGGCTGTTCAAAATTATTCTGAAATAGATCGACTCAAATGTGAAAAGGTAATTTTTCAGAATTCTCATAAATCGTACTGTAAAATACAGACTAGAATACACCTGTTCCTCTCCAGTACTAAAATATCAGTGCTTTAAAACCCATTCAATAAGCTTACAGTAAATTATGAATAAAGTTGTGCAGGAGGTAACACTGAGGAACAATTGTATGTTCCAGTCTGCTTTTCTCTGTTTATATTACTGTAAAATTGAATATCTATATTTTGGACTACTGGTCAGGCAAAATGGTCTGAAGGGGTCAACTGGGGCACAAAAAAATTATGATTGGATTTTTTTTTTGATTATTCTATTAAATTGTAGAACGTATGAAGTGTCGGGAAATTTAAAGATTAATGAAAATAATTATTAGCTTCAGCCCTACAAAGTGCATAAAACAATCATTCTCAGTAAATTCATATTGTCAGTTGTGTGAAGGTAGGGTCATTCATTTCTGAATTCACCACATCCACAGTCCAATATATTTGTGTTAGAAGCACAGTAAGAGATCATCAACTGACACCATAATGACATGAAAATTTTTTCTTGTCCATTTTCATTGTTAGTAGATTATCTCCAACAAGTAAGATTTCAATAAGCAGTGTCCTGGCATTAAAGAATCTAGCACCACTACACAGAGCACCTTTTGTTTTAATGTTACAGACACATGCTGATGTATGTGCTCTATGTTTTCTGCATCAAATCCTCCACATTTTCCATCTGTCGTCAGTGTACAGATGTGATATTATAAATGCTTCACTGTCTGTGTGAGTAACTTAACCACCTGCCATGTAAACAATCTTTGGACCAGAGCAATTATTCATGGGAGAGGTTTATTTGCTAAAATTATAATGACAGCAGGCTACTAAAAGAAACACAGGCTGCTACTGTGAGAACAGTACCTTTAATTCGATTTGAAGCCAGTATGCCCAAACATATCCTGCATAAACTTAATTTTCTTTGTTTTACACCATCAAATCACAACACAACTTGACATCAAAGCCACACACTTTTAAAGCATCTTACCGTCTGTGACGATGCATTTCTGTGTATTTCTGTGTATGAAACTTGGGAATCACTAGAGCTGCAACTTGTGATTATTTTCATTATCTATTACCTATCTATTATTAATCCATTATCTTTTCTATTAATCATGAAATGTAAGACAACATGTCAGAAACACAGCCCATAAAATGTCCCAGAGCCCAAGGTGATGTCTTCAAATTACTTTACAATGATATAAAACAGAGGAAAGCTGCGAATCCCCACATTTGAGAAGCTGGAATCCAAGAATGTTTTACAAGATAACAGAATTATCAAAATTGCTACTAAATAATTTTCTGTTAATTAACTAAAGAATTAATCTACTAACCATTTGAACTCAAAATCAGAGAAAATTTCAGACACATTTGTTTCCTGCTAAACTTGCCATTTCTGGAGTTATAAGTAGGGACTGTTTTAAAACATTCTCTCCTGCCGCGTTCAAAGACAGAAATCCAGTCAGCAACAGTGACCTTTTGATCCAGAAAAATCTGATTTTCTCAAAAGAATCATGTTTTCTTACTGTTTGTTTAAGTTTACATTTCAGGCACAGCTCTATGACATTGCTCCTACACACACCTTCATACCCCACCAGGACCCTTCTGTGGAATGTTTTGCCTGTATGTCTTTGATGACTTGCTAAGCTTTTGCTGACTGCTGATTTTTTGTCGTTTTTTGTGCGTCTACCATGGGTAAGTAGGCTACGTGTTTCTTTTTTTGCTGTCTTTACAATCAGAGTCTGTACAGGGTGTTTTATGTTGAAAATGGACTGGACTTTGTCTAACTCTCTGTCCAGTTTGATCTGCTATGTGCAGTTTGACATGGTGTGTATTCTCAATGGAGCAGAGCAGAAAGTTGCGTCTACTTTGAAACTTGACTGTTACAGCATCTTTGATTTCAGCACAAGCAAAAGAAAGAACATGTTCTTCGGTCTCATCGTGCCAAACAGGGGTCAGCAAGAGCTTTTGTGGATCTGGTTGGGGGTCAGTGTGTTGCTCACAGGCACATGTGCCAGCTGATGAGTTTGAACCTTCATCATGCAGTCAGAGGATGACTCTCTGCTGGTAGATTAAGTCATGGTGGACTCAGTGTCTGGTCATTAGGTGACACCCATGATAGCATCATGTCTTGTCTTCCTTAGTCTGCTCTGGTCTTGCCCTGTCTGCTCTGATGTCTTCTTGGGCTTTAGAGTCATTCAGCCTAGCCTAACCGAGGTGCGTGTATGTGTATTTGTATGTGCACGTGTGTGTGTGCGTGTGCGGATGACTTAAGAGATAATTTTAATATCAGGCCGGTGTGGATTGCTGATAGTGTTTTAAGGCAGGGCCCGGTGGACCGAGCGCTGGTACTACCTATCTGTAATTAGTAACCATTCCCTATCACTGATAAGATAAACTACGGCTGACCTTTTCCATTTGGTCACCATAGCAACCCGACACCCCCACCCCGGCACCGCCACCCTCCCCTTCGTATTATTTTAGTGATTAAACAGCAAATAGCGCCGAAGATGTGAGGAGCTGATAGGAGCATGATTAATAATAGTCCTCCACATGGTCCTCTGAGGTGTGTGTGTGTGTGTGTGTGTGTGTGTGTGTGTGTGTGTGTGTGTGTGTGTGTGTGTGTGTGTGCTGAGGAGGAGGGGCCCGTCAGTGTCAAACAGTCATTGTGAAAAGGCTTGGCTTGGCTTTTTGTGGTGAATAATGGAAATTTAAGATGAGCTGAAAGTGAAATAAAAGCAGCGGGATGAGAGCGATAGATGTCTCCCTTTTCCGAGAGCCACTCTCTGAGGATAGGGAATATTAACATCACCCTCTCCCACACCCACTCAGCTCCTGCCCGCCGTGGCCCTTACATTCTGAGGGGCCATGCTGTCGAAGTGCTATCTGTTGATGAATAATGAATGCTGGATTCCAGGGTTACCTCCTCCTCACTTTAAAACGCCACACTGTGGTTTTAGAGTGGTGGGCAGGACGAATAAAGCGTCGATCAGAGACGCTTGAAATGAGAAACTGAGCATAGTTCTTGATCAATGTGAAAAACTTCCCCTAACTGCAAAATCAGTCACAGTTGAGATAGTGAAAGATATATTTAGGTGTGAATATGATGAAACACTTAAAAAATAACATCTTATATCAGTATGGATCAGTATTAACTGATAGCAGGGTCTGCCTGGAAGGGAGGATGCCTAAAATCTAGATCTGAACAATTTTGAAAAAACACCTAATTGCAATTATTTTCACTGATATTGCAATTGCATTATTAAAGGGAATGATCATTTTTACATCACTATTCTCCTTTTCATTAAAAAACACAATAAAATTATTATGGTATCTTATTTTTGTCAGAGATCTGTACTAAACAGATGTTTTCTGAAGTTTAGAGAATGATATGTTGACCAGGACATCTCTGCAGCACCACAGTATTTCATTTAAAGTGGTATTTTGACACACATTTCACACACGTGATAATAGAATTGCAAAACCACCTTTAAATACCAAATACCACACTATGAAGTGTAGCTCTCAAGCTAGGGCTGTTAGCAGAATATGTGGCCGCATTGAGATTTAAATGTTGCTCTGTAACGGTACACCTGAGCTCTAGCTGATTTACTTATTTGTGAATAGGACCTGACCAGTCTATGTTTGTTTGTACAATTCTATTAAAAGCTGTATTACATGGCATCAGCCTGTCAGTGTCACCTAGCCTCTCTGTAACTGTATTAACACAGTGTTGACACGCCAGATGGTTTGTTGCACAGAACCATCTGGGACGTCGTCCTTGGAGACTGTGAGAAAAAGGGCAGGCACTTTCAAAGAATACTTGGCAGGTGATTGGATGAACCAATGGATAATTTCAATCTATCAGATTAACAAACTGTATGAAGTAGTCAAACTCTTGCCGAAGCCAGTCAGGAAAAGAGTGAAAACATCTTTTCCATTGTTTTTTGCTCTTATTACAATAAGAAATATTCTACTGATGCTATAGCAGCATCTATGCTAACCTGTTTAGGAGCTGCCATTGTTGTTTTGCTGTCACCTGGCCTCAACGATGCTCCCAGCTGCCAGTAGTTAGTCTAGGATGCTGATTGGTCCAAGCTGATTGGTCTGTGTAATCTGAAAGGGGACACTTGTAATAATGATGGCACAGAGATTTATCACCCAATTCTGCAGTCCCCTTCAGCCTCTTTTAGCAAATTCTTTTGGTCGTTCCTACTGTGCAGTGATACGGGCCAATAGTGTACACCAGTACAATACACCTTATCTGATGTACCATTAGATGAAAATACTGCCTAATCATTGCTCGTGTGAAAAATACAGTGACTCCAAAACTCCACCTCTCACCACAACACAGATAATTATCCCTTCTTCCAACAGAGCTCGCCCCTGGAGCACTAAATATTTTCCTCTTCCTCCTCAGCAGTCAGAGTCCACTGAGCTCAGAGTGAGGCCTTCCCCACTCCTCGGAAGCCTGCTCCATATCTCCCTCCATTTGCATGCCAGGGAAACGGCGAGTAGGTATGCAAAGCGGAACCAGTTGACTCAAAGGTCAGTGTGGGTTTGCGGAGGCCAGGCAGCCAAAAGAGCTGAGCAGAACCCAGACTACTGTTATCGGACAGATCCCTCAACTGATAGAGGGGAGGGAGGGCACTCCTTTTCTATACTAAAAAGGGAAATCTCCCTTTTACCGCCGCTGGTGGGTTACACTCAGACAGGATGTCCTTATGTAGGTCCACACCAAATTAATTATACACATCATCAGAGTTATCTGAACATACAAAAACGGGCAAAATGTGTGCATGCTACCACAAAACCTGGCTACATTATTGTATAATAACTTTACATGTTTTAAATCATTGAAATTGTAACCCATATCCAACACCTAGGAACTGACAGCAATTTTAAACACAGCATATTTAAGGATGGTACTAACAGCTGTTACACTAAATGTGGCCAATTTAGAACATTTTGTACAACCATGAAGGGTTTTACAGCACCGGCTCTACGGAGCCAACTGAACAGGTGGCTAAAATAATCAGACACTAACGAAACAAACTACTAATTTAACACATACAGATCAGCTTACTTTTTGTAGTGTGATGTAGAATGTATGTATGTAGAATTATGCAAGATGTGTGTGTTTACCTGTAAGGTAGGGTCTGATGCAGGGATGTTTCTGGAAAGTAATTTCCCTCTCAAACTTGTCGGCCAGTCTAAATTAAAATTTGCATTAATTAACAGTAAGAAAACACTCAGAAAGTAGTTCAATTCAGCACAATTTATTAATTGATAATGTTAGACGCCATCAAAAAACATTGTGTATTAAGAGCCATTTAAAGCCATTAATCATATTCTGCATCGCCAAATTGTATTTTAAATGCTGCTGAAATGTGTGACACTTTGCACCATCCAATATGAACATTGCACATTAACCTACAAAACATGACAACAACTCACTAAATGCCACAGGTAAACAACATCATTTACCCAGATATTTTTTTCTGGCACGACCTATATTCAACCTTCTTTTCATTTTCTAGATTAAAACACTGCCAAACCACGCCGGTTTTACGAGCTGTCATTTGACCGACTTTGCTGATAAGAACAACCAGGTGGCCCATTGGGGTGTTTGAGCTGCGCAAGAGGGGCTGCCGTCTGATGGGACCGAAGCCCTGACTAGTGACAGCTGGCTGCAAAACACCTTAGAGACAAAAATTAACTGACATTGTACATGAATAAAACATTGATAAAAAGTTTAATTGACTAGTACTTCTGGTGCAGACTATCAAGGGTAGCGATGTTTACTTGTGTAGTTGATTAATCGCACACATCCCTAGTCTAATGCAGGGAAGCTAATGAGTAGCATTATGGGAAATGCAGGCTTCAGTGTTTGTAGAGTTTGGCCCATGCTAGGAACTTAACAACAGGGCATCTCAAGCTCTGTTGGTTTGATATTTACCCTTTTTCTTTTCAAAAAATTACATACTTACAAAACCTCAGGCTATGGAATCTGATTCAGTGCATGGATCAGTGACATTGGTCTGATATCTTATGAGTGAATGACATCAGTGTATTGGCCCCTGATGTCCATACAGGATTAGATAGATCCCAACTCTGCTAGACATAGATATTACTGTGACATTTTAAATGCATTTTTAAATGCTGAGTGCTCAAAAAATGAAATTCCATTCACACTTATTGTTTTCTAGTATTTCTAAACATGGATGACGCTTTTTTTTGTGATTGTGTGAATAATTCTGGTGAGCTGACCCTTTAATTTTCTGATTCCAATGAGATTTGTGTTCTGTAACAAAAATCTTTTTCCACATTTTGTTTCTCTGGAAATGGCTGGATTTATACAGTTACTAGTCCAATATTATTTTCTATTTGTCACTCAGGCCTAAGCTCCAGAATAAGGACAGGTCTCCCCACACTGCAGTCATTGGGGTTGGGGGGGTCAGAGGAATGTGCCTGGGAAGGCAGATTTAGCCAATCAGATGAGTGTCAGCCATCCAGAGATATTTTAGAGATAATAAGCATTCTGGGATATCTCTGGAAAATTCCTGCCCCTTACAGTGGAGCAGATAATGGATGCCATACACTGCTGAGTGATGTGGACGGAGGCAGGATCAGATTCACACAAGCAACATACACCACACACACGCACACGCACACATGCATGCACACACACGTTTATATATTGTGCTGCTGGTATAAGCACTTCCCAGCAGCACTTTGAAGGCAGTGTGGCCATGGTATATAGACATGCACACGCGCGCGCGCGCACACACACACACACACACACACACACACACACACACACACACACACACACACACACACACACACACACACACACACACACACACACACACACACTATGTCCGCATGATTGCTTGAGTAAGCGAATTAGCCTCAGCGATGGCTGAGGAGGCAATAAGTTGGCAGAAAAGAGGGATAATCTTTTATCTTTCACCCTCCCAAATGATTTCTTAAAGTCTGTATCACTTCCCTGACAGTTGACGTTCCACTTTTTCCTCTTTCATTATTTATTTATCTATTTTTGCTTTGTGTGAATTCAGCTAAAATACTTCTAAAGCGCTTAATGGCCCTATCGCTGCCTCAGATCTGCTGCCACATGCTGCCTTTTCCCCGCTTCCCCTATTTTTTTTTTTTTTTTGAGATATTCTCCGGCCTAGCCCCCGAAGAGCTGCCGCTTTATCAAACCGTCTTGACGAGAATGACACGGCCAATTATTGACAAATTATTCCTTCACAGAATGACAGTAAGACAAGGAGAGGAGTGAGAGAGAGAGAGGGGGAGAGGGACTATTGGCTTGATGATTGGAAGCCAACCCAACGCCCCCCTAACAGGCCTGAGGAGACAGGCGTCTATCTATCAGATTCTATTAAGAGCTCGGCACTTTGGTGAACAAAGCTGCCCGCGCCCCGCCACGCATTAACTGCTATTATACGCTCATGAACTTTGTCACAATCACAATGGTTCCCCCCATTCTCCTTTTTGCACATTTTTAGTCTCTTTTGTATGCTTAAGAACTGAGAATCACATCGCTTTTCTTTTGTGTCTGTGTGTGTGAGTCAAAGATGGGGTACAGAAGATGATGTTGCATATACACAAAAGATGGGTCAGAAAAAATATTTCTTAAAGGGAAGTTGACTAAACTCCATGGATTTTTCTCAGTCAGCATTCTGCCTGATCCTCATTCATACCGGGAGCTGTCCAGTACAACCCCCGTCTCACACTGAGTCAAAGGCATCATCATAGTGTTGCATCACTACATCAAGCAATAAATCATCTGCTTCATCTATTACTCATTCATTCATTCACTCTGGTATTCTATATTTTACTTATTGTCAGAAAATCAAACTAAAGAGTAAAACAAACATTGAATTAGTTCTATTTAGAAGTATAGATGAATCCAGTGAAGTAAGCTAACAAACCGTCATTGCTACAGTGGCGTCTTCCTACAGTGTGTGCACATATGAATGTGAGTCGTCATAAGAAGTTTACAATTTTCTACTTTTACCTTTACTTTTTATGCAATGTTTCTTTTGACAACAATGTCTAGGAAAGAACCTGTGCAGTTCAGCTGCTCCAAAAGTCGTGGCAAACAAAAAAGAAAATCCAAAATACATAAGCCTTTACTTTTTGTTCCTGGAAATACCTATAATAAATTAAATTTATATTATATTCTTTTTACTATGTATTAACAGAGTACTTCATCATTTAAGTAGGACGGAGGTGGTACATGTATTTCTTTTCTCCATAATCCATGTCTGGCTACTGTTACAATCAGCATCAAACTGATAAACTGATAAAATTTGAGGAACGTTAACATCGCCATCATAAAAGGTACCTTCATCAGTTACTGATGGCCACTGTTTAACGTCATCCAAATATCCATGCTGTCGCTGTCAGAAGGCATCTCGTCTTCCACAGACAAACCTCTCTCAGCAGACGTGACATCTAAAAGGGAACCCCAGATCGGCAAGATCTTGCATGAGTGAACATTTTAACTGAAACCATGAAAAATCTTGTGAGAGTCTCGCACGTTTTGGATTCCCTTCTAGACACAAGCAGGGGAGACAGAGAGTTGCAGACACTACAATGTGTCCCTGCAGTAATGCCTGTTGCTGGATTCATTTGTGTTGTGTTTTTGTATTGTTTTAGTATCAAATTTGCTATTCCTCTGTGCAATAGTGCTATTAAAAATACCATTAATAACATTTATTAAAAACTGTGTGTCCAACTGTAAAGAACTATAGGAAATTGCTCAGCTTTTTCCAAAAAGAAACTATACATTTGTGAGACACTTTTTAAAATAGAAGGTATAATGGACTGAGAGCCACAGACAGGGTAAGGAGATCACAAAGTACTGAGACATTGTTGGTTTTGTTATGTTTTAGAAAGGTGTTACAAAAATAAAGAGAAGTTTTCATGAAATTTGCAAAGAAATCATTAGAACAATGTCAGATACATCATTCAAGCAGCATGTCGGTCCAGGGTCCAACAGAAAGGATTGCACAACAGCACGGGTTACATCAAGCCAATAAACAGAATCAGTCAGTTGCCTGATCTGGTCAGTGCAACAAGAAGTTTTTTAAATAATCCACTCCTTTAAATAATTTTTCAGACATTGCTTCATTAGTAATACCTTCTGAGACTTCACTTGGCTTTGTCTGTGTCTGTCTGTCCTGGAGTGAATGTAAGTAGAGCAAAGACAGACAGGCAAGCTTATTTACTTCATAAATGAACATGCTGAAATTCAAAAGAACATTCATTGCATCTTGGAGAAAAACATATGAGTGGGTTGAGAATGATGATTAGCTACATACAGACGTACTGTCTGGTTTGTCTTGAATACACAACAAAGTCTGTTAAGTCAGGACAGGGACAGATAATTATGAGAAAAAAAGGTGTTTGAAATTTGTGAGAAAAAACACCAACATGTGCTAGCCTTAGAGAAGGCAGCCAAAGAATCCTGTCTGCAGGGTCAGTAGGAATTTTGTTTTGGCATGTAGACTCTTGACCCACTTGTCTGGCCGGGACAGTGGCAAAATCATTATTGTGTGAAGCTGATGATTCGTGTCCACTGCACACTCAACCTTGTTGCTTACTTCTCAGAAATGAGCAGGCACTGTCAAACTTGGCAGATCAACTTTCTTGACATGATCTGCTCCAGAAATTCTGCCAGTTTGCCTTGAAGGTTTGGACAGGAGCAGTGCTGGAAACAAGGATGAAGAGACTTTCACAGGTGAGGAAGGTTTGACCTGTACAGTCGTTCCTGTCATGTCTTTAAAATCATTTAAAGGATGATGTTTGGAAGAAAACATCTGAATTTTAGCACAGGTTGTGACCTCACTCACTCATTGTGCCACTGAGATTATTTTTGTTACTCTGACAGCTCCTGGTCCTCCTGGTCCTGCTCTCAAACACTAGGAAGGGGGACTTTTCTTGCCCCTTTCCCACCCTTGTTCTGAACTGCTCAGACAACTCAAACTGGCAACCATCCAGTTTGAGATATGGATGAAAAGATATGACCCATTTGAACTGGCCCAATAATTATCAGTTGACTAACTAGCTAATGCTTTATCAGTCATTTGTACCGTTGCTTTTGTGAGCCACTTCTCTTATCACCTTATCGTAATCAGGGGGACTTTGAGGCCGATGGCTGTGAGATAAAAGTTGTCAATGTGTTCACTGGGACGAGTGGACCGCAGAGTTGGCAGCTGATGAGAACTTTGATACCAATGCCACACATCCAGGCTGGTGGGTAGGTAAATCTTAAACATAAGAAAGGGAAGGCAGCTTGATTTTCATCCATGAGTCAGGACTTTACAAGGACTTTTCAAGAGAAATTCCAATAAAATATTCAGTAAAAATATCTTAACAAAAGTCCAGGTGAATTTGAGGGAGTGGATATTTTAAAAATTAATGAAACAGAGCAGCCATGAAAATGTTACATCTGATTATTTCACATATAAGAATCATATATCTTTTTGAACAAGTTTTGGTACAAGCAGGTACACAATATATATGTCATATTTTTAAAAAGATGGGAAAAAATAGGGGTAAATGTTATCGGAAAGTTAAAGTTGGAAAGGTTAAAACAAAGGTGGGAAAAAAGAAGAAAGTGAGCCTTGTTCCAGTGGCAGAGAAACCCAAGAAAAGAATAGACTTGGTGTGTGTGTTTGAAAAAAAAAGAGACCCACCAGGGCTTGACCCCTCGACCCACAACTGATGCCAAGAAGACCTCTTTTTCCTCTCTGACTCCCCTCCCCGTCACCGCCGCCACCCTCCTCTTCTTCTCTTTCTCTCCATTTTCCACCTCCACACACCCTCCCTATCGCTCCACTTTGCCAAGTCCACATCGTCGGTAACGAGGGTGTAGTTTCTTAACATTCATCATCGCTGAACTCTGAAACTTTATCAGCTCCAGAGAGCGGCGCCACAGCCCCGGCCCTGGCTTTCTCAGCTCTCAGATAGGGCCGATAACACGCTGATAGATTACAGCAGATTGTTTTACTTCAGGGGACACTGCTGCTGCTGCTAATACTAATACACAGACAAGAGGACTCGCTGGTGATAGAAGGGGAGGTGGAGGGACGGGGGCAAAGAGGCACAGAGAGGTAAGGGCAAGGAAACCGCGATGAGCTGGAGGAAATTACAGCCGATGTCCGATATGTCCTTATCCTGCCTCCACACACAATCATTGGTGGAAATACAGACTCGCAAACTTGGAAACTTGTTCATGTTATGTGAGCACACACGTTCAAACTAATAAATGATGTGCACCATAGACCAAATGATTTGAATATTGATTTAAATTGATGGAATATTGATTTCTACAAAAACCGTTAAACTTTGTCTATGTGTGCGTGTACACACACACACACACACACACACACACACACACACACACACACACACACACTTACAGGGGTAACCTGAGCTGGCAGGGTGGGTGGAGGGGAGCAGAGGGTAGAGTGCCAGGTGACCTACGGTTAAAAACAGGGTCAAGTGTGAAACACAAGGACCACTTTCTCTCTTTCTCTCTCTGCCTCAGCTGCTCTCACACAGCCTGTCTCTCCCTGCCCAGATCGACAGTTTACCGCTTAATAAAACCTGTCTTTCTATAAAAGATCCTAATCTCAGATGGAATAACCTAATAAAATCTAACCTTAGAAAATAAGAAATATAACCTAATAAAATATCTCTCCAAAGACATTAAATTAATGGTTTATCATTCTTTATTTCATTTCATTAATCTTCCTACAGTATTCTCTCATTTCAGTTATGGATTTTTCCAGCCTATTTCTACAGGTGCACTCCATCATGATAAAAAAGGGCGAGCCATTATTGTCTAAAATTACTATAAAAATCAAGCACTGCTCATGCAAATGAGCAATGACTTTTGGAGTTAAAGCTTCACCAGGCAGACCCACATCAACGCAGTGAAAAGCAGCTGTTGAAACTGTCATACATTTGCTATCTTACCCAGAGTCAGATGTTAATGAATATGAACTGTACTCACTATACATCCAGTACAAGTCTAGGATGGAGTCTAGGAGTTAAGTCTAACTAGTACAAACACTGGAAACTGGGAAACCGTTAGCTCAACTACTTATGTTGAATGTTAAGAAGATGTGCTTTCCAACAACTCCAAAACTCGCTTTGTTACACACTTAATTGTTTAGTTTACACATAAAGATATATAAAGATATAAAAGTATGAAATTGGCTTGGATGGTATGTACTTTTTCATACCTTCCTGACATTTTGCCAGGGTATATACGGTATATGACAGTATTTGTGTGAAAAAACAAATCATTAAAAGCTGGTGAAATATGTAATTAGCCTTCTTACACAAGCCTTAGTGGATTTAAATACTTATTGGCCCATAGATTAATGAATACATAGGAAATAAACACCCATTGTCCATAGATTCTTGCCTAAGGACCCGATGATGATCTATGTACTGAACACAGATAAACTGCTTGTTCACTGTGTTTCATACACTGTATTTACATGAACCCAAGTGGGAAAAATTGTTCATGTTGTCCTTAATAATATCAGGAATATCTGACAGCTCAATACTGGTGAGAATAACAACAAAACAGTCAACAAACCAGCAGCCAAATCTTCAGCGGTTACACAGAAATAATTATTCCCTGCTCAGCATAATAAATGCTGCATGCAACAGCAAACAAGCACATTCACGGTACATTTAAGTTTACATTCATGCTTTCCAGTGGGTGTCCATCATAGCCACTCACAGTACTGCAGTGGAAAATTCCCCACTGGCCAAGAAAGCATTTTCTTCAAAAGGACATCACTATAAAAAAAAAATGTCCATAATACCATTGTTGGGACACCTCGTACTGAAAAAAAAAATAAATAAAAATGTGTAACGTCACAACGTAAAGTCAAGGGCTGAGCCAGGGCTCACTAGTAGGGGTGAGGGGGGAAACACTACTGTGTCACACTGTCCAGTTCATTATAATACATTTATGGTGTCCATAATGGAGCTGAAACTTTTGATCGTGCAAAGAGTAACTAAACCAAGAAAACAATTTTTCTTGTAACTCTTTTTGTAACCCACTCTCAATGCGGTCCACCCGTTCCAACAGTTCATTTGTGTAGGCCTGCAACTAACCATTATTTTCATTTTTGATTATTTTCTAAATTAATAGTTGTTTGCCTATAAAATGTCAGAAAATGGTGAAAAATGTTCAGTGTTTCCCCATTGCCCAAAGTGATGTCCTCAAATGTCTTGTTTTGTCCACAATCCAAAAATATACAGTCAAAGAGGACTAAAGAACCCCAAAATATTCGCATTTAAGAAGAATTTTGATTTCTTTTCGTCAAACATTATTCAAACGGATTAATCGAACAAAATATTTGACCATTAATTTAATATTTGATTAATAATCAATTAACAATCAATGAATTGTTGCAGCGCTAAGTCTGTGATTTCTAGCCAACAACACACAGGCCTGCAGGTAACTGCACCATACTGAGCTTAACTACATATTCAAATCTGACTAACAGTAATTTCTACTTAACCACTATAACAGCAGGGCTCCGACACCCCAAGCAATAAATCACGTACTGACACTCCCCCTTGGTGGGAGAGCCTCTCCAAGAGAGACACTGAGCAGCAACAACACAATTACCCTCACAGAAACTCTGTCACAGGGGCAGAAATGTGCTCACTGTCTGTCCAGCAGAGACAGCATCTGCTCGTAGCTGCTGATGACGTGCACTGCGGCCATGCACGTCACTGTCCTTAAATTGAGTGGCTGAAGTTAGTGACTGTTAGTGAGTAACTGTGAGTAATATTAGACTGTTGAAACACATCACAGATCTCAGAGGGCTCAATCCAAAACCAATGAGCAGTTAGTATAGGGCACCTTTTTTGTCTTTTTCAAGACAGGAGCAGATTTGAAACATGCATTGCATCTTTAAACATTTGCTGATGTTCTGTTTACAGTCACTGTTAATTGAATATTTTGGGGGCTAGTATTTGTGTGCTGTCTGACATCAGGCTCTGGGAAATTGTGTTCAGTGACATTTTAAAAATTAAAGGATCGAACCTATCTTAGCATTAAGATGGGCAACAGCTAGGATCAAAAACATAACTGATATTGATAGAAATGAGTCTATAATGAAAATATTCTGTAGTTGCAGTCCATACCAAACACCAATACTGAGTTTGACTGTGGTTTTAGGAGGAGTTATGCACTGAAACTAATTCCTGACAACAAGAACATTTTCCAAACTTTAAACTATTCCTTTAATTTATCAAATAGTCATTTTTACATACATAAAGAAAATGCCCATTTCTTTCACTCATCAACACTTCAGTTAGCACAAATGGGACAGCTTTTCTAACTAAGTACAAATAGTTCACTACTGTATCTGTATAGAAAAGAGGACTCAGTGGTAAATCCAGAGGGAGACTTGACAGTTAGCTTTGCACAGAAAAAGCTGGTAGAAATATCCATCAGAGGGTACTTTTTATTTTTACACTTGACTTTTTCACTTTTACTTGAGTGAGAAGTTGAATTTTGGAAGCAATGGGAATTATTATGCTAAATTATACTAAACACTGTACCAATGAGAAGATGAGTGGTGGATGACTGTACACACACACACACACACACACACACACACACACACACACAGAGAGAGAGAGTCAGTTAGTCAGTCAGCTGGGAATTCAGGGCTATTGTATTAAGCACATGAGCAATTAGGGATTCAGATGTAAAGTGGGGTCAAGCTGCTGACCTGCCTGTCTTCATGTCTTCTGTTGGGACGCCACCGGACAGCTCCGTGCCACAAAGTGACCAATCATGGCGCCCCATTCCTGCCACCGTTGCCGACAGAGACGTTTGGGCCCGTCATTGTGGAAACTCAAACCTGTCCGCTGCTGGTTTGTGCCTCTCTATTAGCGACAGATTGAGGACTGAGCTTATCTGGGCCCACCAGAATGTGTATGTGTGTGTGTGTGTGTGTGTGTGTGTGTGTGTGTATGTGTGTTTGTGGAGACAGAGGGTGTGCATGTAATGAATTAGTGTCAGGGAGGGCATAAAGAGTTAAATGAGGTCTAATCTGCTAATAGCAAGCAACGGCAAGAAATTATCAACACTCAGCTTGCACACAATGCAAAAACCTTTACACACATTAATAAACACACAAATATCATTATGAAAAACACTCGCAGAGCAAAAAAACACTGCCTGTATCGGTCTTAATTTCAGCATCAACATTTTATCAGCCAACCCCCATGAATAATCCGCACGGTAATTTCTTTCTTTCTCCCCTTTTTGTTCCTGGCATTTTGGTGCAGCAAGATAAGGGCTAAAAAACAACAGAAGGGCTCGCAGAGCGAAAAAAAGACAGATAGATAACATTGATATCAACTCCTACACAACACAGTCATTCTCTTATCTGGGCTTTTTATCACAGTTTCGTTTTTTTCTTCTATTTTCTTTCTTTCTTTCTTTCTTCCTTTCTTTCTTTCTTTCTTTCATTCTTTCTTTCGAGCCATCCACTCCCTGTTCTTTGTAGACTCACAGGACACAAAAGGAGCACTGCCCTTAAAAACTTAAGTCAGGTTTTGGTATCAAATTCAACTTGATGCTGATTTTCTGCATCATCAGTGTGGTTCATGCGTAAAATGCAGCAGCAGGACCGTGTGCATGCTGTTGAAGAGACAGACACGTTCACATATAACAAAGCAGACTGTGGGCTGAACAAAAACAGAAAAGAACATGTTAAGATACATGATGTAGTGAAGTGGGAGGGGAGCTGCTTATTAGCGGACACAGACAGGAAGATTGGTTGGTAAAAGCACACTAACACACACACACACACACACACACACACACACACACACACACACACATATATACAATCTTGTCCCAGCCTACACTGCAGCCATATTTCTGAGAAGAGGAAAAACTATTTCACACACAGACTTATCATTGCTCTGTGTCAGACAGAAAAGCCTCTCTGGGTCTAATCTATCAAGGTCAGCTAGTGTGGCCCGGACAAACAGCATGTTGTTCCATCCCACTGCTCACTGCTGGAGAACACAACATCTGACTGGCTCACTGGAGGAATGACTGACTGGCTGGCTGACTGACTGACTGACTGACTGACTGACTGACTGACTGACTGACTGACTGACCCACCTGCATAATGGACTCCTAATGCATCATATTGACTTGATTTGAGGTTGGAAAACTTGACAGTTATCATTTAAATCAATGTTTCTCTTAATTGAAATACTAGTACAGTAAACTACTTTTTCTGACCCTGTTCAGTTTTTACATTTCAGAATACTCACAATAACTGCTCATAGTGTTGACTGCTAAGAACAAAGAACCCCACACTGTGTGATTATGTCACTGTCTTACTCTGCTCACTGGGCTTTATTCACCAATATCTTCCTAAGTTTGTTCTTAAAGTTGTTCTTAAGCACAGTCCTAAGAAAGGTCTTATTCAGATTCATTAAGGTGTTCTTAATCTGCAGAATTGTATCTGTGTTTGTACAATGATGAATGATGATATATTTAAATAGCAGTGTGTAAAACCTCAAATCAGGTGATTGTTTTAGTGAATAAGCATTCATTTCTTCAACATGTCCATTTGGTCAATAAGTGTTAGCGGGTTTGTAAAATTTAAACATTTGCTTTTGCAGTATAGACCAAACAGTGCATAATTTAACCCCCCCACCCCCAAAAGGTCACTGCAGTGGTTCTATATTTATCATTTATTTACAGAACTCCCTCAGACAAACCATTGTCTGAGACAGACCCTGGTACCTTGCAGCCAATATCTCCAGGCGTGCACACTCGTTCATCTGCTCCGCATCTGATCTCAAATGCTGTCCAGTGTCTAGACAACCACAGACACTTACACAAATACCTTTGACAGTGGCTAAGGTCTCTGAGACACTTAAAATATTAATCAGGGGTAAAATTAACACCAATTTTACAAACAAATAAAGATATGCACTTAAACCTGTTTGATAACACTGTAAAGTCAAATTAATTATTTCTCTTAAAGATCATAATGCTTTGTAAAATATTAAAAATAATTAGTAAAAATATTACTAATTATATATTTTTTAATTTACCTCCTATGATATAATACAACTTTGGAACTGAAGAAAATGCGATTACAAATTATTTTGCACCAGTATGTCAGCACTCACATGCGTCGAAGTGAGTTCTTACATAAGAACAACTCTGACATAAGAAAACATTGGTGAATGCTAGAATCTTTGTGAAAACTGCATAAGTGGGTTCTATAAGGAAGAATGGTTGAGGCCCATTGTTTCTGTTCCACCACTTTATTAACTCTGCTACACTGGTCACTATATTAACATACAAGCATGCACACTGTACTTTAAATGGCAGCAAGCGCCTTCGTAGTTCTGTTGTTGTTTGTAAAAGTACTTTTTGCCGTGTGTATGATGTCTGTGCCTGCTTGTATATTTTAGTTCTAGCACCTTGGGCTGTGAGAAACAATATTTCATTCCCATATACTCTGGATGTGAAAATGACAAATATGCCACTAGTGAGATGAGAGGATCCATGCCACTATAATGTCTGTATGGTCAGTGGTGGACAGTAACGAAGTACATTTACTTGAGTACTGTACTTAAGTACATTTTTTGAGTATCTGTACTCTACTTGAGTATTTGTTTTTTTGGAAACTTCTGACTTTCACTCCACTACATTTCAAAGACAAATACTGTACTTTTGACTCCACTACATTTGTAGGAAGGTTGTTGTTACTTTTTGACTGAGCACATACTTGAAGTCAGCTGTTGGTGTTTTTTCTTTTCTAAAATGTAATTGGTCACATGCTGTGTTCCTCACAGAAAGAAACCAATCACAGTAGCTCCTCTCAAATGGGACTGATGTAAAAGCAGAAATAAGTCCAGGCGCACTAACAAGCACAAGCAAGCTCTCCCTCTGTCATTCAAACAAAAAGCGGTAATGGTGACAGCAGGAGAAAGACAAAATTAAATCTCAAGATGTTATTATAATTATTAATTATTCCAGGTAGCTTTTAAAGTTGGATTGTTTTTATCGGGGTGAAAAATACCACATAATTCATGTATATATACTGCCTCTGAAGACAGAAAGAAATCTCAGTTATTTAACAGACTTGGAGAACTCCTTACAGTTAACTTCAATCTGCTTTTATACAGTGATTTTAATACAGTTACATCAGAAAATGACAATAGCTGTCCTTTTTGGTTTTGATTGCATTTCTATGCTGAAGTTTTTATATGTGTTTCTATAGACTGTGTGTAGCAGAGTGGTTCTACAAGCAAGTCAGTGCATCATTAGATGGTTTCAGAGAGTTACAAGCTTCTGTAAATGCATCATGAAAACAATACAGCATGAATTGGTATTAGAAAATGTACTTTGTAATTTGTACTTTTGAATACTTAAGTATTTTTAAAAACATGTACTTTTGAATACTTAAGTATTTTTAAAACCAAGTACTCTAGTACTTTAACTCAAGTAAAATTTTGACTGAGCAACTTTCACTTGTAGTTGAGTAATATTTGGCCAGGAGTATCTATACTTTGACTCAAGTACTGGGGTTGAGTACTTTGTCCACTACTGTGTATGGTAAATGGGAAGCTACTGCCAGCAGCTGATTAGCTTAGCATAAAGTCTGACAGCAGTGGGAAACAGCAAGCTAGGCACCTTGACTTCCTGCAGTCTTGTCATCACTGAAAGGTTGCCAGCAGAGATTCTTGGAGCTGATTTAAAAAATAATCTGGTACAAAAAGTGCTGTTTTTACTTTGCTTTTTGTTAAGATTTAAAAAAGAAGATATAATGTGTTTATTAGTGAGATTTAGAGGTACTGGTAGGCAGATTTATATACTTTATATTGAACAGGCAGACATGAGATTGGTATCAAAGAATTCATCTAACTCTCTGCAAGGCAGCAACCAAGGGTGCTTACAAAAACATTGGGGGTTTTTTTGTTTAACAGCCCTGAATGAAATCATAAGAAATTCTTAAAACTGCAACATCACCAACATAATTTTTCTTGAAACTGTGTCAGAGACAAGTTCATTCAGCCCTTCCACTCTTGACCTAGATGTCAGGAGTCACCAGCCTGCAACAGGACTTACCATCTTGTTCATGGACACCTAAAAGAAGAGAGAGGACAGGGCTCTGTCTCGAGCTACTGAGACACTCAGAAAACAGAAATCACGTTACAGCAACATCTGCCAGCTGCTTGACAGCCCCTGTACAGAACTATTCGCATTCAAAGACAAACTGCAGTATAACGTAACTTGTATCACATATAACACTAGTTTTATGTAACCCCTTGATTATCAAGTGACCCTGTGTTCATTTTCAGGCTTTCACACTATAAACAACCCAAAGGCAAAGACAACTCTAACACAGGTTTTATTAAGCCATGTTTAGTTACCCCGTAAAGACTGCTGTGTAGCCTAAAGTTTTTAAAAAAAATCAATAGACATGGGTTATTGTGGAGTTGAAGGTGAATTACATAACGCCCTAGCATTTAAAGGTGTAAATAGTATTCTTCACTCATTTCAAATGTTCTAAACATCCACTCCTTCTGAAAGCTTATTTAAACGTGAAACAGGCACTGTGCAGAATCACACAGGTCAAGACAAAAACAGACATTCTGCGCAGGAATAGTAATTTCTAAGGAGAACACACTGGTTGTAGTGTTGTTGTTGGAGAAGCCAGGATTTTAACTTGGATTATTTCCTTAATCTCTGATGACATATCATGGTCATTTTATGACTATACTATACTACATACTTCTATAGAAGTTAGTGCCTGAGACGCAAAACCACTCATTTAGCAAACAGGAAACATTGTCCACCTCCTACTTACCGTATTACAGCAATAAAATGTAGAGGAAAACAGAACAGACAAAAATAAGAACTACTGCTACTACTGGCAGCTGCTTTTTAGGTGACGCATTCATCTTGAAATTCCGCAGAAACACTGCTACAATAATAAACACTGTTGATTTAGCCCGCAATTGATTAGTATGATGTCGTTTTCTTTTTCACTCTCATGTGTTTCCCCTCAACATCAGTCAACTCAGTCTGAATTCACCATTTATTTTAACTAGGAATGTTAATGATTAGACATTAACTGTTAAGAATTTAACAGATTAAAATTAGATAATAATATAGTATGCTCTGTGCACCATTTCTTCAGAGCTCACAGACTTTGCTTTTCTTTTTTTTTTTTTTTGGAGGGGGTGTGCCTTTAATTCAGAGGACAGCTGAAGGTATGACAGGAAAGGGGGAGAGAGACTAGAAGAATGACATGCAGCAAAGGGCTGCAGGTGGGAACCGAACCCACAGCTGCTGCAGAGGATTCCCAGCTTCAGTACTTGGAGAAAACACTCTACCAACTGAGCTACCAGGCCACCAGCTCAGATTGTTCCAGTTTGAGTTGGTCTGCTTTGTTAGTCTAGAAACAGCAGTAATTACCCTTCTTTAATTGCATTTTGTTTGCTTTGTTTGTTTAAATTGTTGGTGCTTCATGAATTACTGTTTCACATAACTAATGTTCCACTACAACTGTTTAAATATAGTTTCATATCTTATCAATTATTGATTTTAATTTAATCAATTGTTAAGGTTTACAACTATCGGTTAAGGGCAGTGCCTGTCCTCCATATTAACTATTTAACTGCAGGAGTTAGCTAGAAATTCAACTGCTACACCTCAGGTGCAAATAGCAGTGTTGGCTACAGACACCTGGGTGCTAACAGCATCAAACTTATTTTAACCTCACATCCAACAACCTGAATCCAGTTATTGACAGCAGACACTGTCATCATTGTGTCCATCCCGATCAAGGATGAGGAGGAGGGCAAGTGATGGTGCAGTGATGGAAAGGAGAGAGGAAGAGGTGAGAGGAGGAGGTGGAAGGAGGACAGAAGTTCAGTTGGACAGACAGAGAGCTGGAGAGCTAAAGATAAGAGAGGGGAGGGAGATAGAGGTTACTGGGTGTGTATATGGGGGGGTGGGGGGTGAGGATAAAAAGAAAATGGGTTAGAGGATTTGGATGCAGGGAGCATATCCATCAGGGATCTTTCCTGGTATCAAACTGGAGCGATCAGTGATAAAAAAGTCAACCTGGAAACGGCTGTAGCTGCAGTGGGAGTTCACTGGGCTGCAAATAGGTCTGTCTGCCCCTACTCTCTCGCTATCACTATCACTCCATCTCTATGTCTATACCCCCCCCCAGACACTCTTATTGCCGTTATAATGACTCAAAAAGCCAGTAAAACAAGTTTTCTTTATACTGGCTGGTACTGATGGTCACTCTGCAATCATCTTTGTGTCCATGCTGTTTTCACACATTCTGCAAATATAATACACTTCTACATCTCGATACTCTTCTTTCAATCGTATGACCACTACAGAATCTCTCAATCCCCCTTCCCTCTCCCTCTCCGCACTTCATCTCCCTCCTCCTCTAAAAAAAAAGCCCCACAAAAGAAAAGAGAAATGAAAAGAGGAGAGGGTTTTTCTTCTTTCTGCTGCGCCCCACCCTTTTCTAGATAGAGAGAGAGGGGGAGAAGAAGAAGAAGAAGAGGAAGAAAAAAAACATAATTTATCTGTGTATTATCAAGAAAGGCAGACACTTTAATCAGTCAGCTATGAAGTCAGTATTTCCATTCTTATCTGTCGCAGGAGTGGAAATGGAGAGGAGATAGCGTTCTGGGAGCCCATCGGTGGGCAGGAATGATAATGGGGGGGTAGGGGGGGTTGAGGGGGTGAGGGGAGGGAGGGAAGGGGGGCAGGGCTAGGCTATTGGACCGCTGTGTCAGCGCTATCTGCACCCATTATCAACAGCTTTATCTGGCCTACCATCAGCCTCGCTGTAATGGGGCCAGTTCAACTTTCCACATTATCATACCGCCAAGACCTGGTTCGCCAAGGCTAGGGGTCTGGCTGGAGACAGAGGGAGAGAGAGGGAGAGAGGAGGTGGGGGCAGATAGATAGAATGAAAGAAGGGGTGATAGAGAAGTGGAGGTGGAAGGGTAGAGATACAGGGAGCAGTGCTAAAAAAACATGGAGGAGAGGAAAGAGGGAAGATTATTTAAAAAAAAAAAAACAAAGAAAGGATAAACTGATGGAAGAGCTGAAGGTGGAGGTGAAGGGGTGAGAGGGTGAGGGTGATGTTAAGGACCAAAAATCATAACAAACTTCCAAAAAAAAAAAACTTCAGGCTTTGTTATTTAAGCTGATATCAGAGTGACATTGTGTTACGCTCTGTTGTTGCGTCTACACACTGGAGGAGTGTTTACGCTCCGACTTCCTGTTTCTCCTGGCTGTTAAGTTATATGAGATCAACACACCCATAATAAATTCTGTTACTACAGGCCTTCATTAATCTGAAAGATTACATATAGTTAGTTATATAGATCACTCAAGCTTTGTCTCAATCGATAGAGAAGATGAAATACTGTGTCAAGATAATGCACAAATATTTTTTCCCCAACAGTCTTAACCAAAACATTAGAAAGGATGGAAATTAAGCAGCGTGTCCATTTATTTTGAAAAGAGTTTGATACAGACCTTTTATTGCAGACACCAAAACATCTTGTTGTAACAACTTTTAGTTATATCATAACACAACATTTAAGCCAGCTTCAAATGAATCTGCTTCTAGGGCTGCAGCTAATGATTATTTTCTCACTTTTCTCAGAAAACAATCAGTGTTTCCCAAACACCAAGATGACGTTCTCAAATGTCTTGTTTTGTCCACAACTCAAACACATTCAGTTTACTGTCAGATAGGAGTAAAGAAACCAGAAAATATTCACATTGAAGATTCACAATAGTTGGCAACTGTTTTAATAATCAGTTAATTGATTAACAAGCCTTTGAAATTCAATATATGTTATATTAAACATATTGAAGGGGTTCTCAGGCCACTTAGAGTACAGCACTTCTATAAAACTGGGGTACTCATAAAGCAGCAGAGTGATATCCCATTTTTTTTAACTTAATATGGCTCAAGTTTCAAAAACTCTGGATCCCACACTTATTGTAATGTAACCAACAGTTGCATGTTTTTGTCAGATCCTTCTTATATGGTCTTCATGCCCAAAATGATGATATCTCAGACTTTAGAAAGACTCACACAAGAATTAAACCTGACTTTTCTGGATAAAACACCCCTTACCTGGATTTCAAAATATTTCACTGCATTCCACAAAATGCAGTCTACAGACTACATGTTGCCTGACTGAAGTATGGTGTTTGAACAGCACAAGCCCTCACCATTTCCACTGGCTCTTCAACCTTCACCAGTGACTATATGAATGCAACATTCCAAATAAAGACAACTTAGTCCCGAACAGCACAGTGCTGGAACACCAGGAGGTATAATTAAGATGGTAATGATAATCTTTAGCCCTAAGAGCTCTAACTTCAATAAAAAGATGCACGTATATTTACAGAGAGTTTTTTACAGTAGCTGATTTATATTAAATGTTGCTAATAAGATGTCTTTTCACCTGTGACACATACCATACGGTCTATGAGCATACTGTAAGGCCAGACACACAGAACTCCCACCCCACTACACACACACACACACACACACACACACACACACACACACACACACACACATACACACACACACACACACACACACACACACACACACACACACACGGTTGATTGGCAGTTCACTTATCAGTCAGGGAGCCAGAGCACCACGGTTTACACAAGCACAAAGCAATCCAAAGGCCCGGATCACTGCAACACTACTGGCTCACATGACTCATAATGTACACACTGAGACATGAGAAAGAGAGAGAGATACTGAGAGACAGGAGAGAAGAAGAGAGAGAGAGTGGTACGTTATGCACTGCTCACCATCATGGCCCTGGTCAGCCTTATATCCCTAAATGTGATCAAATACATGAACACATTTAACATATTTAGATGGAAAACAAGTTATTTATGACTTTTATCCTCCTCTGTTGGCAGCTGGTGGGAACTGCAACAACAACTGGCTCAGCTTCCACAGGTTGGAACTGACCAGTTCCATTTCCACAACATAGAGAAGGAAACAGGGAGAAATTTAGTTTCAAAAAGCCTGAAATTTGGCAATTGCTCAGGCTCATTATTTAGAATCCTGGTCCCTAAAGTGATTTTCTTATGAAAGTAGATCGTTTTCATTTGTGTGTGTGTGTGTGTGTGTGTGTGTGTGTGTGTGTGTGTGTGTGTGTGTGTGTGTGTGTGTGTGTATGAACAGACAGACAGCGAGAGGAGCCGCTGGTCTAGACCTCCTCTGTTAAGGTGGTTCCCAGGAGGCTACTCCAGCATCTCCTCTTTCTCATGCATTGTCTCGGAGGCCAAGTCACCCTTATCACCTCCTCGGCTCCTATCCTTCCCATTTCCTCCTTCTAACCCTTCCTCATTCCCTCATTGTCCCTTTTTCTTCATCTTCATCCTGTACATCACTGTATATATCAGGGGCTCTTCACATTTTCTATCCTGTCTTTGTGTTTGTTTCTCTCCTCCTCTCCCATTCTATTCTTCTCCACCTTCCGTTTTATTCTTTCATTTTTATAACCAGCCTGGTTGCTGAATCCTCTGAATGCTGTTTAAAGTTTTTTTTTCTACCCCAGCTACAACACCCCTCCTCCTGCATTCTTGAATGTTGTAATTCACAGATATGACGAACTGTAGCATTGTATCGAATTAATTAATATCAGCTCTCCAGAAATACCGTCTGCTTCATGCTCTGTATGTAATGTGCATTTTAAGACTGAGCCAGTTGCACTTCATCCACACATCCAGTTTAGAATGTGATTTCTTGAATGTAAATTAAACATCCACATTAGTAAAAAATAATTCTACATCTTATTTGGTCTCAGAAATGTCCTACTGTGTCAAAAGCTTATTCACAAAGTAGAATATGGACAGAACACACACATCAAATAAACATGTTTCCATCTGATGTTTTCATCCAAGTTTTTTCATAAGGTGAAAACTTCGTTTCACATATAGCTGACCAATTTATTTCACTTCTCTCCCAGCAGCACAGTATGTGTTTAGATGAAATTCAGTTTACAGCAGACTACAGTTAAGGTTAAGTTAAGGTAAAGTGCATATACAAGTCAGGGGTGCAACAATATTTTGTTCCAGATCAATTGATGCAAAGTGAAAATATCGATCTGTATCGGCATCTTTAAGGTATGCCTTTATTTTGAAACTCCCATGGCATGTCTGTGTCACAAATGTCTGGAAGAAATCTGTTATAAAACTATTAAATCATATTTTAGTTGCTTTTTGTGAGTTTATATATTATGCAATTGAATGTGTTAAGTTAACCTATGATATTGTCTGATATTGATCACAGTCCCCTGAACTGAATCAAATCAAAAATATATTGTGAAAGACTTTGTGATATCTGTAAAAATTGTATTGTCCAAAGGATTGTTATAATAGTGTATCATGATGAAAAGTTGTGATTTTTACCCCAAATACAAGTAATACAGTAAGATCCATTTTAGAGCTGCAAGGATTAGTTGATCAGTCGATTAACTGATTAGTTGATTGAAAGAAAAATGTTCTCAACTCTCCATAATAAATTAATAATTTCAGTCATTTTTTAAGCAGGAATGTTCAACATTTACTGGTTACAGCTTCTTCAATATGAGGATTTTGTTGGATTTCTTTGTCATATATGGGAGATGAAGAGTCTTTGGGTTTTGGACTGCTGGTTGGACAAAAGTATCAATTTAACGATGTCACTCTCAAATTGTGATGAGTATTTTTCAAAATTTCTTGACCTTTTATAGACTACACAATCAACCGATTAGTAATGAAAATGAGCAGATTAATATATAATGAAAATAATCTTTAGCTGCAGCCCAAATCATGCTAAAACATGCAGGTCAACCAGTCAGAAAAGCAAGACACTGTTTGTCCTATTTTTCAAAACTGTCCATTTGGGCAACTTTTCTTGTTATTGTTTCCTGTTTTATTTTTTCTTCTTTGTTTGTTTTTTGTTTTTGTTTTGTTTTGTTTTTCAAGAGGGTTCTCTAATTACTGTCTGACATGGTGTGTCTAACCCCCCTATGTTTTACATGTTTGTTTATTGTATCTTCAATGTGTTACACAATATTACATAGGTAATCTAATAGATATATAATTACAATATATACTGATTTCTATGCTTGTGAGCACAGCTGAGGATATAACATTCCTTCACACATAATGCTGTGAAATGCACTATTATATTCTTGCCTGTTTCTCATGATGGACTTTCAATGCAAATCTGTCAGTTACAAAATCCCCCTTGTTGCCCATTAAATCAAAATGAATACATTAAAGAAATACTTTTTTTATTAAAATGATGATCAAACTTAACAGATACGTGGTTTTCACAAAGTGATGCTGTGATATGATGAAGCTTCTTTCCATTTGACGGCTGACTGCGCAGGGAGCAGGTGCACACAGGGTCAAAGGTCAGTGCAAACTAAATGTGTATGTATGAAGCACTGCATGATCTTTAGGGACAGAGGAACATTGTTCCATCTTGTCAGGCTGCTGTGACCTTTAACCCTTATGACCTGTTAAGTGTTTGTCCGGTTTCATTGTGGTGATCTGGGAATTCAGGCTCTGCAGGTTCAAGCTACAGTTGCATTTATTGTGGGTTGGTCAAGGAAAGAGCAGTAGTGGTGTGTGTGTGTGTGTGTGTGTGTGTGTGTGTGTGTGTGTGTGTGTGTGTGTGTGTGTGTGTGTGTGTGTGTGTGTGTGTGGCTGTAAAAGCAGGTCAGGCGGTGTTGTTTGCCCAGGTTGCCTTAACACCCCGGAACAGAGTGCTCAGCACAGTAGGAGCAAATGGTCTGTCTTATCACTGCCGCTGGGGGGGCCTTGTCATAACACTGGCTGTCTCTCTCTCTCTCTCTCTCTCTCTCTCTCTCTCTCTCTCATACACACACACACATATCCAGGCAAACACACTGTCCTTTGAGTGTCCAGAGTCATTCTGACCAGAGATCAGAGCCACGTGGCCCACAGCTATCCAACTACACACACACACACCGCTTCTTTAACCTACAGTACACACCCCAAATAACTGACCTCCATTTGGTCTACCTTGATAAAGTGAGGGTTTATATTCTTTGATTCTTCTATTCCTGGCATTCTCGTAAATCTGAATAATGGTGAAAAACTGTTACCCTAACCCACTGCACCATCATGTGTCCTGCATTTTTGTGCATCGTTTGGACAGCAGCGTCAGGAAGGTTCGGATTCTTTGGTTTCTCTAATAGAGAGCATGTCAGCTGTGAGTTAAGCCCTCACAAAGCTCCCTGGGAAGAGCTGGCAGAGTGGTAATTACTTCTAGAGCAAACAGTTTGGACGTAGATTATGCTACTGTTGGTCGGGGTAATGTTTTCTACCCCTCCCTCATCTGCGGAGTCGTCAGGGCTGAGGGTCAAGGGTGAAACCGTTTACAACTGAGCTGAGTTGGGGAACCATAATTCACCATGAGGCCGTCCCCTGGGTAAATAGCAGGATAGGGTAATAACTCATCCACACACATCGAACACAAACGGTGTTTCCTCTGTAACCCTGCCAACTTCCCCCTTTGGTGTATCTGACCGTGCACACACACACTTGCACACACACACTCTGTCTGTCAGTGCTGCTTGGATAGCTACAATGTAAACACACACCAATGAAAGGAAACCTTAAAAAGGGATAGTTCAAATAATTTAATGTGGGTTTGTGAGGTACTTATCCATAGTCAGTGTATTACCTACAGTAGATGGTGGCCAACACACCCCCATTTTGGAGAGGCAGAGAGCAGTATGATCATTTTTGCATTACAACAATTACAACTACTTGTTCACTGAAAAGAACTATTAAAATTGTGATTATGTGATATTTATTGGGGTCTGTACCAAAAAAACTTTTATTTCATCTGTAGAACAAGACTTTTAGGCCAGCTCATCTATGCAGCACTGTAGTACCTCACTGTAATGCTGTTTTTCCTTTTTCCAAAAATTGCAATTTGGGTCAAGTTCTGTGATTTGGATATTGCACTTGGCCATATTGCAATTTAATTGCACTTGTGATAAACTGTGCAGCCCTAGAAGCAATGTAAACAGGGTCAGCAACAAAACACATTATAGCCACTTAAAACAGATCCACCTGAAGATTTTTATATTTATTCTACTATTTTATTTTTATTTGTAGTCACTACCTAGAAATATGTTTAAATTTTCATCACTTTACTTGCAGCCAGACAGCTTTTTCTGATGGAAAATTGCGATTATATGAGGGAAATATTCATTTTTCCAAACAAACCAGCCTCCCTGGGCAAAGTCAGTGATTCTACCTTACAGAAGTCCGCCCGCAAAGTTTGTTTTGTTTGGAGATATTTGGTATATATAACATAGGTTCTGCTTTAGA
Organism: Lutjanus erythropterus; assembly: GCF_056507025.1. NCBI lineage: Eukaryota > Metazoa > Chordata > Actinopteri > Lutjaniformes > Lutjanidae > Lutjanus > Lutjanus erythropterus. The sequence goes on from NC_139329.1 coordinate 3,195,026, forward strand.
AAAGGCTGTCTGGCAGCAAGGTAAAACAGTGAAAAAATTCTAAATATGTCACTAGATTGTGACCGAAAATAAAAACAAAATGAAAAATGATAAAACCTTTCTTAAGTGGCTAAACACCTTTTGTTGCTGAGCCTGTCCACAGCAATACATTGCTTAGCTTCTGTGCTGGTGTCTTTTCTGCCTCTCCAAATTGGGGGCGTGTCGACCGCCATCTCCTACTGGGAATACACTGACTATGGACTAAGTGCTTCATATAACCCAACATTAAATAATCCAAACTATCCTTTTAACAAGAGCAGAAAAAAACAGGCAAATACAAAAAGTATCTTGATACCAAACACCAAAAAAGACCAAAATGTACTGCTTTTAAGAGAAGAGACGAGGTCAAGTTAAATACTCAGTAGGTCACATGACACAGCTATAACTGAACCTTTGTGGAAAGAAGATTTTATAGCTTCTTTTTTAACTTTCTAAGAATTAACCCCATTCTTACAGAGATCTAATCAGTACTGCTTTGCTTTACCTATTGGAAACGTCATCATTTCTGTGTTTTCATAATGTTCACTGTATATTGTGCACCCAACTGTTTGCAGATACTATATGTGCATGCATATGTGGCTATGACTGATTGCAGTAATATGCAGCTCTCACACCAAGCGATCTCATCGTGAGTATGAGAAACGTTGGCGTCCGATACATAATCAGTCACCATCTAGCTAGTTTAATATCTGCCAGTAGAATCAACCCAGTGCGAGTCATCCTGCTGATGCTGTTACTTTCCTCTTTTTCTTCCCCTCCCGCTTACTGTATGCTCTTCAAGTTTCACGCCTTTAACGGAAAAAATATTTAAAAAGAAAAAAAAAATCACCCTGAAGATAATCATCAACGAACACCAAAATTTCCCAACATGTCTGTGCTATCTTACACAGAATCTGGAATGAGTAATACGTGGTATTAATTTTAATTAAATTAATCAATGACAATGCTTGTTAGGGAGGAGAGAGAAAGAGGGGAGAGACGAGGGGAGGAAAGAAGGAGGGGGTGGGGGGCTGAATGAGTGAGAAAAGATTGAGGGAGAAAAGAAATGCATTCACACCTATCATCTAATTATACAACAACATTAATCCCATTAGGGCTGGAACTGATTGCCAGGGTCCGGACCCCGGCTGCTCCTGCCTGGGCCTGTTGTTATTGCAGTGGAGCCTCGGCTCCTGCCTGCTGCAGCCTGATAACAACTCTAATCACACTTGGCGATCTCTATCTGCACCGGAGATCAGGCCCCACGGCTTATCGAAAGTTCACATCAAGCTAAAAGCAGAACAAAGAAGGAGAAAAAAAACACAAGGGAAAGCCACCAAGGCGCTGCATGAGTCTTCTGGGTGTGTGTTTGTGTGTGTGTGTGCCTGGAATTTAGACATGCTTGTGTTTTATTTCACTTTGGCTCACAAAGAATGAATTAATCTCTCAATTGTGCGTCCATATAACAATCACGTGACCCAGGCCTTGTCAGACTACTGATAAAAGAACAACAGAGTAACACATTCCTTTCACACAGCTGCAACACACTTGACTAGAACCTGTCTCAAGTCATTTAAAAATCTAAAAACACTGTTTTTATAAGCTTTAAAGAAGTTTAAACACTGTTTTATGAAAGAAAAAAGAGAAGAAAGGGAGGAGGAGGAGGAGGTCAATATGTGTTTCCTTGTCTGGCCTCTGCAGGCGTCCTGGTTTGCTTTAAGCCGTGGGAGGCAGCGTATTATTCATGCTGACCTCTGAGCTCTAGCACTGATGTCATAGGAACCAAGCTTTCTCTCACAAACACACACACACACACACACACACACACACACACACACACACACACACACACAGGGGCCCAATCAGCAGTGTGGATCTGCAGGGTGTTATCTATCTACCATCAGCAGGCCTCCTTATCAGCCCCAAACATCTTTCAGAGGGGTGGGGGAGCAGCAGAGCTGGCTGGGCTGCCATTAAAAACACACCACAACACATTCATCTACCAGCTATGTATTCCACACACTTTTTCACTCTTTCTCTATCTCTTTCGTCCCACTATCTACCTCCACTCCTCCTCTTCTCCTCCCTCTTATCACCACCCTTTTTCCCCCACTCTCCCTCTGCTTTTCTCTTCTTTTAATTATCTAGAGATCCACCCCCAGTCAATCGCAAACAAAACCAGCGACAACAACGCAACAACGCTGGGAAAATGGCATGCAACAGCCAGATGTAATTACAATGTGCCCTCCATACTCCATCTCTCTTTCCATCTGCCCAACCTCCCATCTCTCTCTCCCTCCCTCTCTCTTTTGCTTTCTGCGATATCAGCGGCAGCGATCGCCGCCAAGTTTTATCGCGTCTCCCATCTCAACCGCCAAAATATAAGCCCAGGGATCCAGCCTCAGTGGGCTGCCTGCCTGCCTGCCTGCCTGCCTGCTATCTCTCCATCAAGGAGAGGAGCCTTATCAGGCTGAAAGATCACCAACCGTTGGGGAGGATGACGCACAAAGAGACACAGACAAATATCTATCTGCTACACAAACACCCGCTTCTCCTCCTCAACTATGGGCCTCCAGAAAGTCCTGGACTTAATCCATTGTTGTTGGGGAAAAAAATTGAAAAAGATATCCATGCTATGTCTTAATGTAACATTCTGTGTGTGTGTGTGTGTGTGTGTGTGTGTGTGTGTGTGTGTGTGTGTGTGAGTTGGGATGTTGTGTTGCTGTCCACTGTTGTTTTTCTAGTAGTTTTTACAAAAAGTTATTTCAGGTCAGAGTATCGGGGGGGGGGGGGGGGGCGCACACTACCAAACTACATCTCTGTACAGTTTTGATCAAACTTGATACCATATCTGAGTGTGGATGAATACCAAAACCATACTTGCTACTGTACAAACACTTTAAAAATGGTGTAGAACTGGCAAAAATGTTATTGTAATCAAGATCTTCAAGTCAATAAGATTACAATCAAGATTTCTCAGTGGTACAAACACATTTTGGGTAAATATCAGCCCTCTTGTTTGCCCAAAATGGCAGGAAGCACCTGTAGCCTTCACTTTATCACAGGACTGCCAAAGGATGAAGTTCTAGTGAATGAAAACTAACATGTAATTGTTTAAAAGAAACTCAGAGCCAGTCTGATCAGAAAATACACTGTAAACTAAAGAATATTTTTATTCACTGTGCCTCTCCTGCCTCATTTAGTGACAGCAACAGGTGACTTCAGTTTAATGATAATAATTAATTGTCATGTTAAGGATAAAACAAGCTTCTCTGGGCAGTACAAAATCAAGTTTGCATGGGGTCATTCAGAGACCTTCAGGTCGCTGTATCTTTTTTTAAGTATAATATTTACATTTTTGACTCTTAGGTTCGCACAACACATTATTGAGATTTCTGCTAACGTGCATGTCGGCTCTTATCCAAACGGTGGCCCATAACACCCTTCTTTGTGAGGGTTTGCAAAGACATTTGCATGTACCTCTCAAGAGGCAACCTCTGGTCAGCCAATGTGGAAATGCCAAAAACTGCAGTCCCTCAAATGGCCACTTGAGGATGGCTGCAAAAGCGAGTCAATCCCTGTAAACCTCCATATTAAAATGTCATCTTTACAGCAGAAATAAACAGCCTGTTAAAAAGAACAGTTTTTGTCTCTAAAGCTCATCCATTTTAATTATATTAAGGATTACAGGTATGCACAATGAAGCCTTGCCTGCTTTTAGTGACAGGTGGGTGCCATCACAGATGGCTACCCGCTAAGTAGTGGTTTCATTCACGCTCCACCTGCAGACACTGCAAAGATGGTGACAGCCACAGTCACCACACCGTGAGCTGCCCAGTGGACCTTTTTCACAGCAGCCATATTGATATAAAGTAGCAGGATAAACACAGGTGTTGTAATTAAGGTCCCGTTCCACTTAATATAGCAGAGCCTTTCCAGTGAGTGAACATGCACAATAGCAGCACCATGACTGTTCCACCTGAATGGAACAGAACCTAAGTTCGCATCATTGGCAACACCTATGTTTACAATAGGATTTCATGTTAAAAATGGCTGCCGTGAAAAAGGTCTATGGCTCTTCAGAAACTTCAGTGATGTCACAGAGAATAAGTCCATGTGTCATACAGTCTATGGTCTCTGCAGAAGCAGAACTGAAGCTTTACTCAACACAGCTGTTTTACTTTTTTCTGTGATTTTTCCATCGGCTGCCAGCAAAGCTAACTAGTTTCTTCCATTTTGCATAAATAGGAACACAATTGCTCACCAGCACATCAAAATTCACATTTCATCTTTGGACATTATTCAAAACTCTTTGCACCCACTTCAAGGTAAATGCCTTCCAGTGAGTCTTCCAGTGGAAAGCTTTAACTGTGATGCTCTTGCAGGAAGAGCTAAATTTGCATCAACAGCAGATTAAGACCAAATTATCACCAAAATAGACTTCCTTACAACTCGGCAGAAAAAAAAAAAAATCATCTCAGAAAAGAACAACTAATTACAAAAGCAACAATTACTTGGCCACATCAATGTGTGCTATGAAACATTTTCAGAAAGGAAATTCGAGGTGGATTAATGTGATAATGAAACTTGATCCAACAACACTGTGACCTGACTGGAATCTGTCAAATCAGTAACAGCAAGCAGTACGCTCAAACCAACATGGTGGACACACTTAGTAGTAGTGGTGGTGGTAGCACCAGCAGCCCCCACCTCTGCTGAACCCCCACACACCCCAGCAGAACAAAGTCCTTATCACTCCTCACTCTTTCCTATCAAAATGTCTGCCAAATCACAAGAGAGTCACGGGGCTGAGAGCCTGGCTGGCCTCGACCACAGCCGGGGCCTGGTGCACAGGGAAGCATAGTGGACCAGAGGCACTGATAAAGACGGCCATGACACCCCTGAGACGCACACATGTACACACACTCTCTCTCTCATACGCGCCAAGTCTAGCCTGGGTTTATCAGCCTCAGGGTCTGGAATACATCTCCAGGCTTTACTGTAGATGCCTGCTGGGAGTTCACAGCTGATAGGCCTCTCTATGGAGACATATGAAAAAACAGACTATACAAACTACTTGCAGTGGCCTCATCAAGAGAACCTCATCAAGAGAAATCTTTAATGACAGCCCAGGAGATATTTTCAATCACGATAGATGGCGTCATTTAGTTCAATGCTATCAGGGGCAACCTATGGAAAACTGTACAGCTAACAACAGCTCGAACTCCATGTTGGAATTAAGAATGAGCACCTCATCATCATCTGCAAGGAGCAACCAAGAGCATTACATCTGTTAGTCCAATTTAGCTAGCTAATGATACAGATTTGAACAGTTTGCAGCGGGGCTGAACCGTTCGAGGAAAATATCAATACGGGATTTTTATGACCAAAACTGCAATTTAAGAAATAAATGGAAATGTTAAATATTTTCAGCACATCAAACTCCAGGTATGTAACTGTGGTCTAAATAGTTTAAACAAAAGACTTGTGTATCAAGCAAAAGCACAAATAGATGCAGAGATCCTCAAAGGGCTCCTTTTCTTTTAAAGCAGTCGGGCAGAGAAAAGTCAACTTCTGTGCACACTTGATTTGTTTTTTCTGTAGAAATACCAATTTATCCCACATTCATTGAGATATTACATTAATATTAAATATGATGTCCGATAATAATGGTGTTCAATAGTGAGTAAAAATTAAATAGTTTGCCAGTTATGGTAATAATAAAGTGTTTTGTGGGCTGTTTTAGGGCAGAATATAAATAAGGATGTCCCCATTTATCTGCTGAACATCAATGTCAGGTGATATTTGCCTTGCTGGTGTATCAGCAACTAAGATGACATCCACTGATGGCAGTGAATGATGGTTATTGTGTTGCTCATTAAATGTTGTGTTGGTTACTTGCAGTTAGACAACAGAAGCTAGCAAACCCTGCTGTTGTGTGGGAGAGGAGGCTACTGGCTGGACAGGTGCTGTGTTTTTTATAATGAAGATTTCCTTGTTTCCATGGCACAACAGAGGGAATAAACACAACCAATCAGTATCGAGTCACAATCAATTCATCCCTAAATATAAATACACACATCTGATAATGTTTGATACTCGTAATGATCGACTGACTAAAACCGTTCACCTCCTTTTGCTTATCAGCCCCTTCAGGATTTCGCAGACCTTGTTTGGGATTGTTGCAGCCTAAAATACCTGATTTCATGGCAGCTTTTCTAAAAAACTGCAACGCAGGATGCTTTTAGCCATTTTTTAAATTAAATTGCGGGACCAAGTAAAAATTGCACAGGAAAGATTTTTTTTTTAAATAATTCATTAAAGGCAACTTGTTCCTGGGAGAACAAAGCCACACTCTGTTCTGAGTGTTCTAACAAACCTTACAAAAAAGGCTCAGAATTACAGAAGGGGTCTTCCACAAAGTAGCAGATTTTTTTTTTGAGTCAAACTGACAAAACAGCACAAAATTATTGATTACTGAGCACTGATAAATTTCAATAAGTATGACAAATGTGTTCTTTCTAGTACCTGTGACAAAATAAAATATATTTAAATGCAAAAAATAGCGAATAATGAAACAAAACATTGAGTCAGTTCATTGAAACGTACATGGATGGCATTTGAGTGGAGGACTGCTGTGATTGGTAAAACTTGCAGGAAACAACAGTGATTGATCCAATTTGCAGAAAAGTTGCAGCGTTTGGACAAAATTGCAAGGTCATGCAGAATTCACAGGGACTGGGTGAATTAGCTTGAATTGCTGCAATTGCAACATTGCAACTTCCTGGAGGGACTGACTTATTAAGATACTGTTAATACTGTAAGTTATGATTACAGTTAAGTTTTTAAATTGCAATGTCAATCTTCAAATTTAAATAAATCATTGTTCAGCCCTGGTTTGCATGTTGCATTTGTGACCAACTTAGTGATATGACCTAATGCTCCTTGTTTCCTTTGACCTCTCACTGTTAACAACAAGCAAGGTTTGCATTAGACTATGAAAAAAAGTTGCTGACTGCTATTAGATGTGTTTTCTATAAAATGGCACATTGCAGAGAAGATATACCTGCAGTCACCAGAGCTACGGTCAGAAATATCAACTCTTTAATATGTGTAAACTGTCTATTGTGCTACCATACGGCCAGAAGTTCCCAGTGTTGCTTTTTAGCAGCAGGTTTCTGGGGGCACAGTGACTCAATCACTCGTGACAAGATATTATTATTTGCTTAATGTGATAATTTACCAAACTGCCCTGCTGATGTAATGGTTTCCATTCCCTCCAAACAAACATGGAGCACTTTTTCCAAAATCTTCCATCTCCAGGATCATGACATTAAATTTAGACTGAGACTCCAAATCAGCTCAGAGTGCAACAGGCCCCACAGAGCACAAGCAGGGTTAATGACAACATCATTAATATGCTTTATATCAAGTTTGAACATCAGTCACCAGCGATAAACCTCACACGTTTTATAAACAGGAAGAACTCGTCAAGCACGGAGACCAGCCAAGCGCCAGACCAAGAAAAAGGCCTTTCAAGCGGACCTAAGATGCATTATTGAGTTAAAAGGATAGATGAAAAAAAGATCCAATTGTAAGCAGCTATCAGGCGGAGAGATCAGCCAGGCGGCCTATCTGACGCCCCATCTCTGGAAAAGAGAAGTGAAAAGCCAGGGGGAAAATGCAACGGCGGCCTCGGCGCTGCCTCAGACAGAAAACAAATAAAAAAGATCCAATTTTAATCTTTATCTGGCCTCACATCGGATCGCTGCTTTATCTCTGTTCACATCGGCTTTTTCAGAGAACACTGACGTTTCCACAACAGAATTAAACAGGAAGCCACGGCTGCAGTTTAGCTGCCAATGGACAAAGCGTTCTTTATAGGGTAATAAATGAAAACTTTTTGATATTCTTCCACAGTCTAGATAGTGAGGCTGCCAAAGTGGCGCTTTAATAATTTTGAAAAACGGTGTTAGAAAAAGTGTACTGACTCGGTTATTGTGAGAAGATGATGTATCTGACATTTTTTAAGTCCTCTGTGCAGGTCTAGGTTGTGTTTTGAATGATTTTACGCATAAAAAGGTGTCATAAAGCTACTTAGGAGGCAGTCAGGCGTTAGACTTGTGTTTCATACTACTTATTAACTTTATAGTGTAGGATGAGTTCAAAAGAAGCGCCGCCGCACTAAACATGCGGCTTCTTCTCAGCGCGCGCGTGGCTCACACACACGTACACACACACTACTCACAACACACAACATGAAGTGATAAACTCACGCTTTATCTGCCGGGGTTTGCTCTGCTTTCTCCGGGACATGTTTGCCAGAGCCCGCTTGGACGGACTGAAGAAGCGGCAGAGAAGCGGTCTGGTTCTTCTGTTTTCTGCGTCTTCTTCTTCTCTTTCCACACCGTTTATTGCTGCGACGCGGCGCTCCGATCAGCGACCGGAGAAATCCGCATGACCCGCCGCCTGCACTTTGATATGTTCTGCCACGACAGCTAACGGAGGGCTACCTGTAGCTGAGTCCGCTCACTTGTCACTACCCTCCTCTCCTCTTCTTCTTCTCCTTCTCCTTCTTCTTCTCCTTCTTCTTCTTCTTTTTCTTCCCAGACGTGCTTTCCTGCACCTCACCTTTCTCTCCGTTTTCCTGCTATCGTTATTCCTTCGCTGGCCGCGCCTCCGCCGCCACCGCTAGCGCGTCTTGCGAGCGAGCACAGTTGCTTCGCTGTGTTCAGAAGTGTTAACGCTGGTAAATAATATATATATAATATAATAATATAAATAAGAGTTATGTGGAGGTCAGCGGAGTGACTGCTATTGTTTTCTGTCAAGTTTCCTCTCGCCGGTCGGTCCGCCCCCTCGTCCGCCTGCACTGTCTCTGAACCGGGAGCCACTTTCAATGGAGCTCGAGCGCTACAGTCAACTCTGCTTACTACTGAGGACACAACGAGCCTCTGGAACGCCCCTTACGTCTGACGTATGGCACCGCACTCGTCTCCTATTGCTTCACACTTACCCCATGTAAAACAAGCATTTTTTTAATCTGTCAAAATAAAATACAAAATAAAATAGATTTACTACACATTCTAACCGCTTAATTATTCTGTAACTACAGGGAAATTATAATTATATAATTATAATTTATTTATGATTCTATGATCTTATGCTGGATAAGATCACCCTTTTTTGATGTTAAAGAATAAGAACAATAAGACATCAATGAAAAAAATGTTAAATATATCAGAACAGCTAATAATATAATTGCTTAATGCTCCTCCACCAAAAGACAAACTTTTACTCTTGTTATGTGCCAAACTTTGTGTCATTTTCTATTTTTTTGGTTGCATGCATGTTTCTGTGAATCTTTCCACGTCCTATATAGCATAATCTTTTAATGGAAGGCTAAAAAACCTCCGTTAGAAATTCCTCATGAAACTCTCAAAAGATTTTGAGTCTTATGAACAGCATATTCCTAGATTCAGATTAGATCTTATTTTTAACATGTAAAAAAAAAAAATAAAGATAAAATATACAAGTAAGAAAAACTAAACTATAAAAGAATAACAAATGAACTTAACAGCAAACATTCAGAAACTTTGCAGTAAGCAGTTAATGTCTGAAACAGATTAGGAAACTGAATACTTTTCAAGTCCCCCTAATTAACTTGTTATCATTTATTATCCAAAATTTGTATTTATAATGTGTGTGTTGAGTGCTTTCATTGTACTGGACTTTGATTCGTGTTTAAATGTGATACAGACATGAGATTAGCCAGGATTTCCTTTTGGGCTGATGACAGACTGCTTTGGTTTCCTGCATGGATGACTCAGATTGAAGTTATCGCATTACAAAGGTACATACAAAGTGCAATGGCAGTAGAATATGATATATATTTATATAGAGTTTAGCAACATACTTGTGAATGGATTTCTCTTTAGACAAAATGTTATTGAACTTGTTCTCAGTCACCATCGACACTAGACTATGAACAGCAGGTGAGGGGAAAAGTGTTCAGTATCTCCACTGTTTCATCTGATATTCTGTCACGATACTGGTTAAGATTTATTTGTATACTGCAAGGACATGATACATTCATTGCAAAAAGTATATTTAGCAGCTGTTTAGTGATGAAAGGTTTTACCAGTCATTACTAAAATTCATAAGATGAGAAAGTTTGAAGTTGGTTTTAAGGTCTGTATACCACCATCACTTTGTGAAATAACAACTCATGACTGAAAATCTCAAATTTCCACAAGTCAGTCAAGTCACTTTGTGCCTTACAGTTGAATCCCATCCAGGGATCTGAGCCATCAACCCCTGGGTCACACACTTGTTTTTCCAAATATCCTCCTGCCTTCTGACATGAACATGGAGGGGAGCTGGAGTTGGCTTTTTACCAGCTCCATTCACTGGTGCCACCTAGTGGCCATTTGTCAAATCATAAGAGCACCTCAGAGAGATCTGACAGTGTTCAGAGCTGAAAAAATAGATCTCATGCTTTGTACTCGATGTAGTAGCATGGAAACTTGCCATACTAACAGGTTTAGGGTTACAATTTTGAGATGGGGAGGAGATTAATTATGCGAAACTGCATCCTACTGCATTCCCTTAATGACAATACCAACTACACCTTCATGCATGTATAGAAGAAACCCAACCTTAAGTGTTGTTCCACCACAAACACAAACAGCTTCAGTGCTCCTTGTTACAAATTCTCCAAGTGTATGGAACATAGTATCCACGCTGAATGTAGTACATCATGTTTCTGTCCAACAGAAGGCCGTATTTTGGAGATTTGTGTGGCTTACTGGAAATTTCGGGTCATTAATCCAAATTCCAGACTGTTTTTTTGGACCATGACATCATTTCCCTGATTTAAACTGGGGTCATTTGGAAATCCTGGTTTGTTTGTTTTTTACCTTGACTATTTTCTAATAGTCAGTTCACGATGACAGACAGCAGTCAGATTTGTGTTCTATTAGCATGTGTAAATTTTTAAATATAATTGTGTTTATGGATTTTAGTCAAATTCTGCATTCTTCGTTTTTAAGTGGAACAGTCATAAACTTCTTATCCCTGCCAAGAATGACAGATATGGAAAACAAAATTACCTTGTTAGTGTTTGAACCACTTCTGTCTAGCTTTCAAGGGTGTCACAGAAAGAAACATTTATTCTGAGAAGATAAACCTTTGTTGTTGCATGTGAAGTGATGCAGACAACAGCATGGAGAAATTTTTTGAGATACTTAACAAGTAACTTTGTGAAAGAAATCTATGGTTTTGTATCTGAAAATCTTGTTAACAGCATTATCCTGAGTCTTTCCAAAAGCTATGTAATGGTTAAATGGTTTTACAATCAAAGGACCCCCAGGAGTCCCAAGAAGATCTAAGGGGTCATCAAGTCATTTAAAAAATAAGACAGAAAAAAATACACACATTTGTGTCTTGATGTACTGCTTACTTTGACAGCTTGACACTGCTAAAAATTCTCCAAATGCTCACATCTTTAGTCACAAGGCAACACTGATAAGTATTGTTTCACATTAGTGGTTCATAAGCCAAAAATATTGGGATATGGATACTTTCATGCTGAAATTTTGTCATGCTAGTAGTGGGCTTCAAGGGAAGGTAAAATAATCCAGACTGCTACCATTTCCTAGAGGATGAATTGTGTTAAATTTGATGATCTCCTGACTTTTCATTGGGTCAAAATTCTTATTTGGTGTATGATGAAATAGCTATTAAACCAATGACACTCCCACCAGCCACGTCTGTACTTTGTGTTTGTGCTAATTAGCAAATGTTAATATGATAACACCCTAAGATGTAAGGTCTCATAATTAGACTGACAGAAACTTCAAAGTAAGACATGTAGATAAAATCAGTTAAGTTCAGTTTAACCTTGGAGGTAGAAAATGGGCCCACAAACTGAGGTGCCGGCTTCCTGGATTTGACCCTGAGGAGCAAGTCCCACACGGACCAAACCTTCTAGCCAGGGGTGTAGTGAACTGCAGGAATGCTGCAGCAACTGGTCCTCATTTGGTAGCTGTCAGAGGTGTGGAGGAGAATGGACTCTGCCTGCCTCGAGATGCAGCAACTGCAATAAATGAATGATAGGACCGAGGAAATGCCAGCCTCTCATTCTTGGTCTGGAAAGAGAGGGAGCTGGTGGCCCCAGGAGCATTGGAGAGGGAAGAGACTGATGGTAGACCTCAGACAGGAACTGCTGGAATGGGGTATCAGCTTAAGGCTCATGGATCATGGTCAATTAGAGAGAGAAAAGTTGAACTTTGATTACAGAAAAATGGCCACCTGGCTTGATGGGAGTTGAGCTGTTTGGCATAGCAGATGTACTTTTTTCTTAAGGTCAGTCCAGTTTCTTGATGGTTTGCCTCCTCCAAACAGTGTCTCCACTCCTCCAAAGTTTCCAAAGTTTCAAATGTTGCTGAATCCCAGAAAAAGACACTTTGGGGATGTGGAATTTACATTTTTATGTCTTAGCAAAAACAACATTCTTCAGAAGCCTCTGGACGGCCAAACAGTGTGATGAGATGCTGTGTCCACTGGAAATGATGAATGCTGAATTTCACTTATAGTCATGTCATAGACTAAGCTTGGAAAATTTGGTGGTCACTTGTAATAGTTTGAAGGCTGAAGAAATAAGTGGGAAACGGTACCTGACCAGAGGGTCATGTCCTTCTACTTCATGAGGAAGAATCATGCTCAAGTAAGACAGCAGGTGAGTCAGATGATTCTGACAGTCAGGCTGGCATCGTAAGGCATTTGGCATCAGGTATTTTTTTTCATGGCGGTAGTTACAGGGGCAGACAGAGGTGTGGATCCATCGAGGTCAGTGCAGCAATCATATCGGCAATGCGTGGGCAGGGAGGTGGCATGGTGCCTGCTGAAGACTTCCTTCAGATCTAGAGATTATATATGTAGACATCAGTACACCAGTTTTCCAGGAGGCTGCTCTGTCACTCTGAGGATCACAGCTTGGTTCAGCCTAGCTGCAAGGGTTCTGGAGCGCTGCAGGGGCACCAGGAGCAGAAGTCAGAGGAGGAACTGGGGGGCAACTGGGCCGCTGCATTGGACCTTGTGGACGGGATGATAGAGCCTTCTCTTGAAGATGGCCATCGATGCAAATGGTGAGAGCGATGAGGGGATATAGATCATTAGGGGGTTTCCAGGTCACCAATTCATCTTTGATGACTTCAGACAGCCCAAGGTAAAAAACACTGACAAGGAAAGAAGATATTCCACTTACTTTCTGCTGCCATTTTCCAGAACTCAATGAAATAACCAAAGATGACAGAGCAGTGAGTGAGGAAGGGAACAACAGACACAGGAGCTCTGGAATACCACTCCAGAGGTTGTGGGTTGGCTGTGGGTTGGCTATGGGCAGTTGTGCAGGATGGGAAGACTAACAGGAGCCTGACCAGAGATAGAAAGATGCTCAATCTGTTCCCAGATGGATTCCAGGACCTGTTTGTGGTGAGGAGGAATTTCCGCGATGGAGGTGAGTTTGTGGTGATGAAACAAAATGACACAGACTTGTTATGATAGATAATTCCGTACAGAGTCTTCATCAGCTGGGTTCATTCCAGCCAAATTGTAGTGTAAGAGCTCAGGTAACTGGACAAAAATCCAAACTTATCCAGCAAGTAGCAGACCAGGATTACAAGGTCCAAAGATCAGGCAAACGTACAAAAGTGTTGGACAAGCAAGCCATGAGCAAACTAGACAATCTGGCAGGGAATGAGTGAGGATGAGTATAAGTACTGATAGGCTGACTGAAAAAAGAGGGGCAAGAGAGTGAATGGGCAGGACAGTTAGGGGAAACGGCAGGAAAGCGGTTTCTGCGGGGCAGGAGGGAGTGGCTGGATCTGAAATGGAGAGTTAATATGTGGCAAGGTGAAAGAGCAAAATGACATGATTATGACCTGACTGGAGATGTGACATAAACTAAAATGGTTAACACACTAAACAACAGCAAGTTAACATTTTCAGTGTCAGCATGTTGACAATAGCATTTAGCCAAAGCACCACTGTACTGCCTCAAAGAGGTCTTAGCAATGCTGTAGACACTCATTCGTCAACCAGGATTCACAGCAGTGTACCCAGGTGCCCCCCTAGTTGGCCCATCTGTGATGGACTTTGGTTAAAAAGAACACTTAACATTATCCTAATCCTACATGGGGTACCTGTCTGCCCTAAAAGTCTGTAGCAACTTCTCACATGCATCATATATGCTAAGTTTCAGTTGTGCATCTGCTGATCTTACGAGGGACCGAGGATGCTGCTGCATGCTTGATTAAGGGTTATATGAACCCTTTTCAGGGTCTCGTAGGAGTGGAACTGTGGTGTTTACATACATTTATTGTAGGAGACATTTTGACTTGTCTTAGCAGGAAAAGCACAGGTGTAATTAATAACATAATTAATGGTGTTTGTTTGAAGCACTTCTAGTTTTGTGCATGATAGCTCATTCACTCAGACACTTAAACCAAGCAGCCATTAAAGCTACTAATTACTATTATTAATTGTGTTTTACTTGCTGTAACAAGTCAAAGGTCTACTGATGTCCATTGTACAATATCCCTAGATTTCACATTGCCAAACCACTGCAGCATTTTGCAGATCAGCCTCCTGTCACACAGAATGCCTAGGGAGTGCACAGGGCTATAAGCTGTAGCAGGTTGAATATTTACAACAATACAGCCTTCCTGTTCTCTCCTCAAGTTCACAGAGCTAACCATGTTTGTTCGACCTGATGGTACACCTTGTTTCTCCACTGATTATAGAAAGGTAAACAGTGTTGCTAAACTTGACCTCTGGGGTGGAAGACTGAGTTGACAAGCTAGGATTTGTTCACTGTTTCATCACATTAGAGTTACCTAAAGATTGCTGGCAAGTGCTCTACCATCTCTGTTTGTATCCCCATTTAATTTCTTGTGAGGATATTTGTGTAATGTGCAACTTGTCAGGCACTGTTAGTAGTGGGTAATAGTGAAGTGCACTTGAAAGATACAATACTTTACATGTTCAGTTACTTTATGCATTGTTCCATTGCTTGCTGAGTTCCTGAATTCCTGAACAGAATCTTGTGAAATATAAGTTCACTAAATCAAGCATTCCCTACCTGGGCAAGCACAGTAGGATAGTCATACCAGTGTTTCCACTCTAAATCATGATTTGTTTCTCTGTTGCCATGATGTTCCTCACAAAATTAGGAAGTTAGGCAACATTAACTCTGCCCTGCAAAAGTGATACAGGTCAGGTTTCTTACATCTTACATTCAATATAATGTGTAGCCTGAACCAGGGGCATTTCCAGACTTTTATGACAGGGGAGGCTCAAGTGGGACACTGACTTGTGCATGCACACATGCAGACATTAATGCACCAGTTCTCATATCTGCTTTAATTACTAACAGTTTGTTATTCCTCTGTTTAACTAATCACAGCACAACAGAGTGACACTAAAGAAACATAATATAAAACTTTCATACTTTATTCTTTAAGTCCTCAGAAGGAAATTTTACCTCCATTGTACATCTATCCTCAGTCAGGGTAGGTGTATGATGTCATAAATCTAAGGAACCGATCCTGTTAATCAAGCGGGTGGTGCCCAGCCCAGTGATTGTAGTTGGTCACCATGATTAGCTAATAAAACAGAAAAGCCAGGTGCAGCTACTTAGAGGTTGGGTTGGGGGGTGTGGGGTAAGTGTGGAGAGGGTACGGACTATTTGCATATTGAATGCTAAATGAAGGCAATGTGTGGAGCTATATATAAGTCATTTTAATAAGGTATTTGAACTTATTTTGCAAACAAATATCAGACACAATTTATTACTTCATGCAGAACATTTTATATTGTTTAAAACACAACTGGAGGAGGACTTTAAAATAACTATGTTAGGTATGTCATCAGGCAGAAGTGATGTGACAGGTTACTTACTTAGCCACACTTTTGAAGTAACTTAGCATTGTGTAGCCAGATCTCTCCACAGCACTCAGCACTGGAGAAAGGTCTGGCTCCACACATACATTCTGCTATAGAGGAACATTTACACATCGAGAGGTGAGCTCTGGCATTAAAATGACTACATCACTGGTTTGTACCATTAGCATACCAGATGCTGATTTTGCTGTTTTTTTTTTCTCAGGCACTTTGAAAAAGCAGATCGTGGATGCTGCGATACTTCAGCCAATGGCAGGACTTATACTAGCAGTGTGCATCCGGTGAGTCAGATTATAAGTATCTTAAAACTTTAAATAACTCAACATTGACTTTTCATTTCACAAAGGGCTCAAACCCCTGCTTTCCTGGGTAAAAGTCTGTGGGGTCACCACCTCCATGTGCAGTCATTCTCACTCTTTATACTATCAAAATTACTATGTCCACTAGAGGTCAGTGCCTTCAAAACAGCATCAGTTCTTCTAGGTACACTCGCACAAAGTCAGTGATTTTGTAGGATCCTAGACAAGTGTATGATTAACCAGTTATACTAAACAGGTGTTAATGATCATCAATTTCATATGTAGGTTGAAACACAGTCATTAAGTGAAAGAGAAACAGCTGTGTAGGAGGCTTAAAACTGGGTGAGGAACAGACAAACTCTGCTACGAAGGTGAGGTTGGAGAAGACAGTTTGATGTCACAGGTCAGACACCATGACAAGACTGAGCACAGCAACAAGACACAAGGTAGTTCTACTGCATCAGCAAGATCTCTCCCAGGCAAATATTTCAAAGCAGACTGGGGTTTCAAGATGTGCTGTTCAAGCTCTTTTGAAGAAGCACAAAGAAATGGCCAATGTTGAGGGCCTCAGACGCAGTGGTTGGTGCGGACCACTGGGTCCCACTGGGTCCCAGGTACACCCATCCATCCATCTATCTATCTATCTATCTATCTATCTATCTATCTATCTATCTATCTATCTATCTATCTATCTATCTATCTATCTATCTAAGCTTAATGTTGTTGCTAGCCAACTAAGAAGTTAACAAAACATTCAGTTACATTTTTTTGCTGGCTTGCTAAGTAATAGCACACAAAAACCAACATAAAATACCATGACTGGTATTTGTTTCAGTATTTGTCTCAGTTACATGGAGTCAGCACTAGATCATATCATAGACTCTTGGAGGAGGGCCACAGGGAGGTCCAAACTCAGTGTTTGGACATCATATCAGTGACACGTTTGCTTGTTGTCCCACAAGCACAGGGATATCCAAAGGGATAAAGGGATAATAGAGGGATAATTTACCCAAAACTGAAAATTCAGTCTTCATCTACTCACCCTCATGCCAATTGAGGTTTAGGTTGGAAGTGGATGGTGACCAGTTTTCAAACATAAAAAAAAAACAACTGCCTGAATCTTCACTGTAGATCCTTTGGCCTGGAGCCACGTTCATGTGTGTGTGCACACTGTCTGAACTGGGTGTGTGTGCTGTGATGGTGTGCAAACAGCATGTCAGGACTTTAGGAGACTTATTTAAACCAGACGAGCAGTATGGTGACATTTTATGTTTTTTTTCCCAGCTGTTTTTTACATTTGAAAGCAGTATGGAGGCAATTTATGGTCACCATTCACTTTCTGCAAATCTTTTTTCCTTTGAAAACTACAGCAGTGTTTTTTTTGTGGATTAAAAAAACTAAACCCGACCTTCAGTTGGCATGAGGGTGAGTAGATAATGACTGAATTTTCATTTCTGAGTGAAGTATCCCTTTAATGTTATCTACACTTTTGGGAGGATGGACCCTCCACGCAGCCACTCAAACACTGCTTCTCCTATTCTTTTCTTCTCAGTGAAGGACAAAGTGCAAGGAGGAAGTCATGCAGCTGTCAAAATATTTGGGACCACCTCTTACTGTAGCTATTCAGCATCATACATCAGCATGACTCAGCAAGGCGTGTGTGACAGCCAACAATATCTTTTTACTGAAAACTGATTCTGCATGTACACTGCAATAGATGACTGAAGCACAGCAGCATAATGTAAATATAGTAGTAAATATAATTTCATTTGTTCTTAACTTTTTATACCCTTAAAGCCAAACTTTCTCAGCCCTTAAGTAAGGGAACATTGTGTGTTTATTATGCACAGTGTTGTAGAAATGATGGTGTGCAGCATCGAGCTGTAGTGGTCAAAGAGCAGGATTTTGTCATTTTTGACTCAGCGGTCAGAGTTCTGCTTGTGGTGCATTGGAGGTTAAATCAATGAAGATTATACTATTTCTGCTGAGCTGTGGTTGTGACACAGTGAGCTTGTTTGTGGTGTGTGTGTGTGTGTGTGTGGGAGTTAGAGGTTAAAAGTGCGCACACTCACTTTACGTCTGTATATATTCACAAATTTAAGTTTCTGTGTGTGTGTGTGTATGTAGGAGGGGTGGTACTAGAGGACCAGCAGGGGGGCAGAGGGCTATTTCTCTGAAAGTACACTGTAATTCTCTCTGTCTTTTCTTTGAGCGCAGTCAAGATGAGAACAGGACTGCTCATTGTTTATCTCCTTCCTGTGCTGACAGCGACAGCACAGGCAGCACCAGGTAAGAAAACACTTGATTTTACCTCATATTAGAGCAGGACACTTGAATGCACCAGCCACTGACGCACAGGTTCACTGCACAATTTTATAATATCTTAGAAAACATCTTTCTGATAGTTGGCCCAGGAATGTCAAGAACAATCAAACAAAAATAAATTATTTAAGACAAAGCATGACCATGTTGACATATGACTAAAAGAAACCATGTTCACATCATCAGCTTTTCAGAGGCAACCGATAACAGCCTGGTTGTAGCTTTTAAGGAATTTTGAAAGGGTTTCATAAAACAGTAAGTAGATTATGGTGGATTTTTCCAACCCCACCAAGTAATCCCTGGATTGACATTATAGTTTTGTAAATAATAAATAAATAATGTGTCTGAATGTGTTTTTGCATGTGTTGGCCTACACTGACCATTCTCTAAAGTGTCCTGTTAGGGGTCGCTACAGTTCCACAGTTTTTAGAAAATCATTGCACTTGAACAGAAATATGGTGAAAAGAAGGTTGCACTATTATAATTCTACATAATTTTATGTGCAGTTGTTACACACTAATGTTTAAAATATATCAGCGATTGTGAATTTTTTTGTATTTCAACTTTTGTCTTTAAAGAGTTTGACTGTCAGTCATCAAAGACATGTCTGAATCCACTTAATATGAGCCAAAAAATGTATATAAGTATATAATGGTCATACTTCAAAGTGTCAAATCAGTCTACACTTATACCCACATTATCATTAGGGATGGGGATTGATGAGATTATATTGACACCAACGCCATTACTGATTCCCTAATTGATTTCTGATCAGTTTCAATGGAGTTGGCTGTAGTCTGAGAGCTAGCTGTAGCAACAGTGTGTCTGTCATCTAAAGTGGATGAGATGAGAACCACGTCGGTTTCATTCCATTTTCTTTTTCATTGGGTAAAGAAAAAATCTTCTAAGCCTGACTGTGTGTTGCTACTGTTATTATAATAGGATATTTACTCTCGGTGAAGGATGTGCTGCTTGTTTGGGAAGAAGTGATACTCTTGCATAGTGTCAAATATATGGCATTGCTAGAATTTAAAGGGACAGTTCACCCAAAAAGGAAAATCCAGTCGTTATCTACTCACCCTCATGTCAATTGAGGGTAGGTTTAGTTTTTTAGTCCACAAAACACTACTGGAGTTTCACAGGAAAACAGTGTTACGCAATCTCCCAAACAATGTAAGTGAATGGTGACCATAAAATGTCTCCATACTGCTTGTCTGGTGTAATTCAAGTCTCCTAAAGCCCCAACATGCCAAGTTGACTCGAAGGAGGCCATTTACACCATGTTTTTAGCCAAAATCTTCTCTGTAGATCCTTAGCTTGTAGTCGTGTTCACGTATACATGGATGCCATCTGAACTGTGTGTGAGTGGTGTGACGGTGTGTCAACAGCATGTCGTGGCTTCAAGAGACTTGGATTATGTAGCAGTATAGAGGCATTTCATATTTGTTTTTTGTTTTGTTTTTTTGTTGTTGGTGTTTTTGCTTGGTCACAAACATTTCACATATTTGGGAGATTCTGTAACGCTGTTTTCCTGTGAAACTCCAGCAGTGTCTTGTGGACTGAGAAATTAAACCTGACCTTCAGTCGACATGAGGGTGAGTAGATAATGGATGAATTTTCAGTTATGGGTGAACTATCCCTTTATGCAGACATTACAACTAGCACTGTTGTCATCTTTGTTTATGAAATGAAGCCACACTTTGGATCATTTCTTTCTCTCCACCATGACTCCTCCTCAATTTCCAGCAGCGTAGATGCAGGAGTTTTACATCATTGTCTTGTTATGTCAGAAAAACATGGATAAAAAGAATTAATGGAGGCTTGATTCTGATGGATCAAAAAAATTGGAAGTGGGTCTCAATTCCCATTCCTAAACACAACATAACTTTGAAATGATGTCTACTGTGAAGGATTGCCTAATTCCAGCAAGTTCCAAGTCTCATAACTTTGATGTTCAAAACATTCAAAAGACAAATAGAAGGTATGGCTGGGAGTAATGCAAGATTTACGTTAATTGTAAGCTTGTAAAAACACTGGTATGGTCCTTTAACACACAAAACACCCTCTTGTAACTTCAGCAGGGAGCGCTGACCTTGTGGTCTCTGTGAAAAATGGCCAAATCAGAGGGGAGTATGTGACGGTAAAAGGCACGGAGAGGAGGGTGAAGCAGTACCTGGGAATCCCCTTCGCCCAGCCCCCTGTGGGGCCCCTCCGCTGGGCTGCTCCCCAGGACGCAGAGCCCTGGGAGGGGGAGAGAGACGGCACACACCAGCCCCCCATGTAAGACTGGTTGACCTACAAAGGGCACAGAACATGGCAAGATTTGAGTCTTTTCTCTGCGGATGACACACTCTCCTTCTTTGTCTCTCTCATTCTGTCTCAGGTGTATCCAGGATCCAGAAATAGTTCTGAATGTTTCCAGAACCATGTCAATACAATACACCCCACCTGAGCTTTCAGAGGACTGTCTGTATCTGAACGTATACACTCCAGCTGAGGCAACAAGAGGGACAAAACTGCCGGTGGGTTAAAAAGACAGCAGTCCAGTAGAACAGTCCTGCATTAAACACCAGCTTTGTGAAGGAAAGGACTAACTTATGATCACTTCAAGTGCTTCCATCTCTTAGGGTTCAATCTTCCACCCGGCACAAAGTGGTGCACAGTCCAGAGCAGCTGTCATTGCTATTTTATAACCTCATTGTGTTGCCAGCAAATGTATTTGCCCCCACTTGTGTGCCTATGGGTGTGTTGGTTTTAAAATGAGGTGTGGTCAAGTAGATTGCTGGCACATTGCTAATTTGAGGCAGCAGAAAATGATTGCACAATTGACCAACAAAAACCGGGTCTTAAGTCAGGGATGCAGTATTTTAATGCTTTTTAAAGGGCACATTATTCAGACAGTAAGATGAGACTGATTAATAACAGATGAGTTGCAGGTGAGCTAAGAGAGACACATTTACACACAGCATCTGTAACTTCAGGATTGGTCAGGATCTAATTAATCTATCTAATAATATCCTGTGTTCTTCTACACAACCAAAAGACACAGTGGAGGTTCGTACAGGCAGGAGCACCTGGCTCTCTTAAAGACAATGGGAGATGATACTCTAATTGGTTTAACGGATGTTACACCCAAAAGACACCTACGATAAATTAAGAGACTACATACGACTAAATGCGCCTTGTGCCCTACCATTTAAATAGCAAAGTGGAGATGGATGTGCCCTAAATGCACTTGCACCATGCACTTCAGACCATATTCTACAGGTTTTCTAGATGAGGCCCTTATCTTTTTTAACTCACCTGTTCCCAAACTGAGGCTTCTGACCCCCACTAGGTGTCACCAAAGCATCAAAGGGGCTTGTGAGGCCCTCTTGATTTTTGTGTAAGAATGTTTTTAGTTAGCCTGTATCTCAGCATTTCATTAATTTACAAGAAACCAATTGAAATTATTATTGTAAAAGTTTATTTTGTAAAATATACACAAAAACTTCCAGAGCCTTCAGTCTCTGCTAAACAGCCACATCCTGTACTAGAAAAGTAAGATAACCCAAGAATTAATAGAATGATGGCCACAGAGAGAAGAAAATACTGAAACTGTACCAAAAAAAAGCTGAATATGTTTCTAAGAATATCAGGAAACCTCATCACTGATGCAACATTAACAGGAAATCTGCTCAAAATTCATCTAAATCGTTCATTTCACACAAACATCCTGCAGTTAATATGCTCACTTTTTAATTACACAGTTTATCAGTTGAACTCCACTGGTATTTTTATAAATTGAATTGAATATAAAATATCCATAAAGTATATCACTTAAAAATGTGTTCATCCAACTATTTCTATCTCTTATTGCATTTTGTATGGCTTTTAAATACCTAAAACTGACAGTTGAGTGGCTTTAATCTTTTACTCTCCAACTGAGAGTTTGAAATCTCTCATCTTGCGCCTTTAAAGTCTCACATTTCAACTGATTACAGCGCAGACACTTCAACTATATCTATGTGTCACACTCTACAGTTATGATCATATAATCACTTCGACCAGGTCGCACCAATAAAGATGAACTGAATCTAAGATTAATTCAAATCAGAGTTTAGTAAAACTAGCTTCAAAATGAGCAACTGTAGATTTAAAATTAAGCAGAACAATTAGTGAATCCAAGTTTACTGAAGAAACCAAAATTTAATACTAAGTTTAGTTTAATCAACATGGATAGGCTTGCTTACCCAAATTAAAAAAACAAGTTAATAAATAAATAATAAATAAAAACAAAGTAAAATAAAAGTAAAACAATAACAACAGCAACAACAATAAAACTTCATATTTTATGCTAGTCAGCTAAAAAAAAAAGTTAACAGAACATTAGGCTACATTTTTTGCTTGCTCCCTAAATTTTATTATTATTTTTTTAATGTTATATAAGCTGCTACTTAGCTAAAAAAGTTACTGGATCACACTGTAAAATGAAGTTTAAAGTTCTGGTGTAACAAAATTAAATTTAATTTAGGTTTAGAGTAAAAACTAATCTCAAAGAAAGGTTTAAATTGAATTATTATGAAATTATAATAAAATAATTATTAAATCATAATTTTAAGCTAGTTTAAAAGTTAAACCATGACTTAATTGGGTTTAAAAATAAAGCGATGTTGGTGCAGTCCACTGTGAGCTTACAGTGTTTCATGGACACACCTTATGTGACTGTAAACACTTCAGTTTTATATATTATTATATTATTATTAATATTATAAATATTAATCTCAGTTTATCATGGGCCTGTGTCGTCTTTTGTTTTCGTCAGGTGATGGTGTGGATCCATGGAGGAGGTCTGTCAATGGGTGCAGCTTCTCAGTATGATGGCTCTCCATTGGCTGCTTATGAAAACGTAGTGATGGTTATTATTCAGTATCGGCTCGGCATCCTGGGGTTCCTGAGGTAAGGAACTGTGCTGCTGTCACAGGTTTCAAATAAAGAAATAAACTGACGCCATCTACAGTGTCACAGTGAGCACTGACCTCTCCTGTCCCATGAAGCACTGGAGATGAACACGCTCAGGGAAACTGGGGTTTCTTGGATCAGCTGGCAGCTCTGAGATGGGTGCAGGAAAATATTGAGGCCTTCGGAGGCGACCCACAAACCGTCACAGTCGCTGGAGAATCTGCTGGAGGCATTAGTGCATCCATACTGGTAAAAAAAAAATCTCATCATTAGAAGAAAGAATGATTTCAAACACATTTTTAACACGTTGTTCTGATCCAAATGTGAAAACCTTGGTGCCAGTGATATCTGTAATTTATGTTTGAGTGCATTTTTCATTTCTTTTTTATCATGTCCTTTGATCATATGATTTTTATATGTATCTTTTCTCATGAACAGACTCTGTCTCCACAAGCAAAAGGACTATTTCAGAGGGCAATTTTTCAAAGTGGAGTAGCAACACTTGGGACCTACACCACAAGCCACCCTCTGAGTTATGCAAAGGTACTGTAACATATTAACTGAGTTAGCATGAATTTAGAGAAAAACTATCAAAGACATGCTCATTGCTTGGTACATGTATTTATAGTGGCAGTACTTTAGGCTACATCATTTTTTTTCTTTGTATTCTTGGAAAATTAAGACAAAAAGACAACACTGACATATTATAGCCTTTTGGAGTTGTTTCATCAAACATGTTAAACAGTTGCACTATTTACACACCCAGCGGACACAAAACAACATCACAATCCCAGTTTTGTGTCCACCTGATGAATATTCACTCTTCTTTCAGCTCAGTTTTGATCTCCACCAACTCCTGAGAAAAATGTCTGTCTTTTTAACTGCTAAATGCTCCACTGTGTTCACCAGCTGGTTATGCCTGGCGAGGATCATGTGATTGCTTATCTGTGTGTGAGTGTGTGTGCATCAGTTCCTGAGAAATGTCTGGAGCTAATCTTGAATACTTTTGGACTGATCAGCCTAATTTCTTCTGTGCACATTCATGATGACATCATGACTGTATGATGAAGGACATCTGTGATTCAGAATTCTTAAAATACTCAAATACCTTAAAAAACATATTTTTTAAAAATAACTTTTATTCCTTTATGTTTTTAAGGCCAGAGGCATTATGTTTTCAGGTCATCCCATTCTTGTGAATGCAATATCTCAAGAACAATGTGAAAGAATTTCTTCAAACTTGGCACAAATGTTCACTTTGACTCAAGAATGAATTGATTAAAGGTTGGAGGTCAAAGGTCACAGTAATCTCATGTCTGTCCCTTTCACATTAAGGTGATATCTTATGAACACTTGGCAGGAATTTCTTCAAACTTGGTTCAAGTGACCACTTCACAGTGACCTCACTAACTGACTTTTGCCAATAATTCAACAGTTCATACTCTACTTATGATAAAATTACACACAAATATTTAATAGGATAATATGATGAGGTGATGACGTTTATATCCAAAAGGTCAAAGGTCAATTTGACTGTGACATCAAAATGTTCATCTCTCTATCAGTCCTCTGTCCTCCTCTGTAAGTGAAGACAGCATGTTTCTTTTTTTTTTTTTTTTTTTTTAAAGGTTATTTTTTGGGCATTTTTGCCTTTATTGACAGTGACAGCTGAAGGTATGACAGGAAAGGGGGGTGAAGAGACAGGGGATGACATGCAGCGAATGAGCCGCAGGCGGGATTCGAACCAGCGGCCGCTGCAGAGGACTAACAGCCTCAATACATGGTGCGCATGCCCTACCAACTGAGCTATAGGGGCGCCCAGACAGCATGTTTCTATCTGGAAATTATTCATTAGAATCACACGTGTATAATGAGAACTTCCATTTTACCAAACAAAAATACTCTTCATGCCTTTTATTAAATTCATTCAAAGTTACAGGTCAACAGAGTGGAAAGTTCTGTATTAAATTCCTTCAAAATCTTCACTACAGACGTTACAATGTATGTGGGGGTCATGCTAATGTTGGTGGCATTGCAGTAGGTGCTTCACCATCTGTTGTTTGGCAGGGAGTTCATTACCAGAAATCAGATTAATGACCCCCAAAACAGAGTGAAAAGGTCCATGGAGTTGAGGAGAACTCTGTGTAACAAAACTCAGTAAAATTGTGTAATATCAAACTTATATAATTTGAGAACAAATAAGTACTATATATGACAGTCAATCTACACAGAATATTCTTGGTAGGTATATCTGATATCAAACTTACATGAGTTGGGTAACCATTAGTGAAAGCAAAATATTTTTTTTTAAAGGTACACTGGTGGAAAGAGTGCTGGAAATCTGTACTCAAGTAAAAGTACTGTTACAGTACTAAAATATTACTCAGTTACAAGTAAAAGTACTGGTGATAGAAATATACTTGAGTAAAATTAGAAAGTAAGTCATCTCAAATATTACTCAGAGTATTAGTTACTTTTTAACCTTTGATGTCCAGTGCATGTCCCTCTCTGTTCTGCTCAGTGGTCAGTCACTTCTACAAACTACGGTTGTGAATTTTGGGCATTTTGAATTAAGCGTTATTAATTATTAATCAAAAAAACAATAGATAAGATAGAAAACACATATTTTTCTCACCCTTTTCAAAATTTTCTAGGGTTTTCTATCATTTTTTCCTCATTTTAAGTCAAAGTTTACGTTTCCTTATTCAACAAAAGGCTCCACCAGGTAGAACAATGTGAAATGAGGTGCAGTTACTGCCATGACTATTGATTAAATATCCATCAATACGCTTAATTGATTTAATTGGTTAAATTAATTGGTTAAATCTTTGATCAATCTATTAATGATTTATCAGTAACATTTTTATTCCAAACCTGTGCTATCGCAGCTATTTGTTTTGTTTTTGTTTGTATGGAATTGTTTCCATTAGTTCACTTGTGATTGGATAGCCTCATTGGCCACAAAAATATATACAAAGATATTAATTCAAATTGTACTCAGTACTCAATTACGATTTTGAAAATAAGTAGATTAGTGGGAGGAGCACACTGGAGTTTCAAAAGCTTGAAATTTGAGAAACGTCTGCTGCTGATCAACAATCCAACTATCAATCCTCCAGAGATGCAGGATATTGTGGCTCTTTTGTGCAGTGGACAAAAAACTGTAATTTATAGCCACTTTCATATACCAGAATAAAATAAGTCCAGATGTTCACTTTTACCAGAGAACTATTGTATATGTTTGTGATTTTTATTCATTCCTTCTCTTTACAGATTGTTGCCAACCTAACTGGATGTGACCGCAGCAGCACAGAGGAACTGGTCCAGTGTATGAGGGGAAAGAGCAAAGATGAGCTCGTTGATACGACTAAAAAGGTGCATGAACTTCTGAGGATATACGAGCAGATGTTATAGATGTGTTTTGTGTTTACTGTGTGTTGTGTGTACTTGCATTTCCTGGATCCATCTGTCTTCATAGTGTCGTTCAAGTTATATTATAGGATGGCCAAACTTCTTTCAGAAAATGTTGCAATAGACCAAAAATTAAAAAAAAGAAATAAGAAATGCAACTTGTGAATCCAGACAACAAATCTGAAATTATTCTACCTAATTATATAAAGACACATGCAGTAAATATTCTGGCATCATGAGACTATAGAGCATGAACAAACTAATAGAAAGCTCACAAAGAAACGGCTTTTGGTAACACTTTCTGTGAAGGTCATGTCTATAATGCATCATAAGCACATTCATAAGACATTATAATGCATTTATGAGGCTTTATAAAACTCTTCATAATCATGCATGGCAACTTATGACAAGGATCCTAAATCATTATAAGGGGTGCACATAATGTATTATAAGCTCGGCATTCATAATGGAATAATGTCTTATAAACTATGGTATGCTGACTTATAAACCTATGATATGCTACAGCACTGTATAAGGTTATTAGCAACTGTATGTTTGTGAGTCATTATTCCGTTTCAGTAACTTTGAGTTCATAATATGTTATGATACATTAGAGCAACACATCCCTATGTGGCTTTATAACTAAGTAAGTGGCTAAAGTTATGGTGGTTATAGTGTACTGTGAAACCACTACTGAGATTCATCTTTCAAACACCATTGTCACTTTGGCATGGAGTTATAAAGCACTATGAATGTTGAACTTATAATACAAGTACATTATTTCCACCACTTATAATACTTCAGAATAGAATCATTAATGACAATTTACAGGAAGGTTCACAGAATTTGATAAAGCCTAATGTCTTATGAATGTTGAACTCATAATACATTGTCCATCACTTGTAATACAAACCTTATTATAAATGGTTCTATATGATAATAAACATTTGTAAAGAGTTTTATAAAGCCTTACAAATACGTTTTACTGTCTTATGAATGTGCTTATAATGCATTACAGTCATACCTTTCTTTAACTTTTAATTTTGTCTTCAGACTTCAGCCACAAGATGGCAGCATGTGAACACTCTTGGCTGATAGATGCTCCTTGAAAGTTTGGTTTCCCATCAGTCTATTGGGCAGAAGTGCCCTGATGTTGAATAACAGTAAGTTTGGTGTTGTGTTCAGATGAAGATTTACCTGGGGGGCGTGGTGGACGGTGTGTTTCTGACTGATACATCAGAGGAGCTCCTCAAGAGGAAAGAAGTGCTGAAGGTCCCAGTGATGATGGGAATAACCAACCATGAGTTTGGATGGATCCTGCCTCAGGTCACACACTTCTAATTCCGGATGTTCAGATATATAATGCTCTGTTACACTTCTATCATTCCTGTGTCACTCAATCTTTAACTCTCTCTTTCCTGAAAGAGGCTTTTCTTTATCTCAAAGGATTTGTACTAATGTTGCATTGTCTCCTGTCGATCGCAGAGCTTTGCTCCTCCTGGTTGGGAGAACGGTATGAACAGAGAGTCTGTGCTGGCAGTGGTCAACATGTTCAACCCTGCAGGGGTGAGCTCCATGATAGCTACTGCTGCTTATTGATAATAACAATAATAATGATAATAATGATTAATTGATTAATTGTGGCAAGAGAGTTGTTTATTATATTTAGATTTATTTAAATCACCAATCATCCATTTTTTCCTCCACTTTGTTAATTAGTTTTCACAAGTAACAAAGAAACATTACATATACAGAGATAGAATGTTTTTTTTATTTATTTATTCAAGGTATTTTATTTTATTCAAGAACAGACAATTATAAATACAATGTTTGGTTAGTAACGGATTACACGTAATGGGATTATGTAATTTGGATACAAAATAGGTAGCTATTACATTACAGTTACAGATAGAAAAAGGTGTAATCAGATTACAGATACGTTTAGTAAAAATGGGGATCACAAATGGGATTACAATTTTAAAATAAAGAACAATATACTACCATACACACTGCACACAGTTGCAAACAAACAAACATACAGTGGAATAAATACCCAAATGATTTATTTTAATACTGAGGAAACATATGAAAATGTATTTTAATACAATTACTATTATATTATTATCACTATCAAAATAAAGGTTGTCAGCTAACTGATTTTTGCAGGCTTCCAAAGTTTTCATGCTGCATCATTCGACGTTGACTCCAGGCAAACAGCCCCCCACCAACCCCACCCCCACATGCACACACACACACACACACACACACACACACACACACACACACACACACACACACACACACACACACACACACACACACACACAAACAAACAAAGCAAAGACCATGTAATGATAAAGACTAAAATAAGAACAGCACTCATTAAAAACGGAAACTGAGGAAACACTTTCATAAGTGAGGAAACACCAGAGGCAGCACAAAAACTCAAAATAGAAAATAATAATATGATCAATTAATAAATAAGTAATTAATAATAATCAGTGAATAAAATAGAAGAATATGGCAGCTAGAAAAACAGATTAATAAAATAAATAGAGTACACAATAATAATAACTACACAGTAAATAAAGAGATAAAGTTCAATTGAAAGCCTGACTTTTAAAAGTATCAACACTCTCTGCAGCTCTTGGGTCTTCAGGCAAACTGTTCCACAGACGTGGAACCGTGGGTTTTTATTCTAACTTTGGGGATACTTAACAGGCCACTACCAGAAGACCTGAGGGTTCTACTGTAGAGGGTTCATTGGATAAAAGCAAATCTGATAAATAGACCAATAAAAAGCCAATAAAAGGATCTTAAAATCAATTCTGAAGCACACAGGAAGCCAGTTCAGACTTTAAAACAGATGTAATGTGTGCTCTCTATCCAGTCCTCATCAGCACACGTGCAGCTGAGTAATGTAATAATTACAGTTGAGCAATATGTTTCTGAAGAAGAGCAGAAAATAGAGCATTACAGTAATCAGTTCTGCATGTAATAAAAGCATCAGTGTGTGTTTGTGTTGGCTTGAGAGAGAAATGGTCACACTGGTGATGTTCTTATGATACAATCCAGTTTGTATGTGTTTCAAAACTAAGATTCAAATCAAAATAGTCACCAGAAATAAAGAAAGAATCATCAAAGAATCGAAGATAACTCTGAGGTTTTTCACATGTTGGCATGGTTTTAGTACCAGTTCTTGCAGTTTTGCATTAAATTTTCCTCTTTGAACTTTAGTATCAATAATTAAGACCTCACTATCCTTCAATAAATTCAAATTCAAATTCAAATGTGTCAGATCTATTTCCAGGCTGCAGCAGTGTTCTACAAATGCATGGTCAGTGGCTGATTATGTCATGAAATCATCCGTCTTATTAATGGACTCAAAGGAATTCCTGTCCTTTCAGGCCCCTGCTGTCAACAGCCTCATCGCAGACGAATACCTGAAAGACGCTAAAACCCCAGAGGAGATCAGGGACGGATTCACTGAAATCATGGGAGACCTGCTGATGACGCTGCCTGTTGTCACGGTGGCCGGATACCATGCAGGTCAGAAGGCGAGCTCCCTGACAGGACTGTACCATACAGACAGAACTTCATCTCAGCTCATACAAATGCCTCTAATCTTTTTCTCTTTTTGTGTGTTTTCAGATGCGGGTGTTTCAGTCTACATGTATGAGTTTGTGTACCGTGCTGAGATACATAGACACACCAGACCGAGCTTTGTGAAGGCTGACCACGCAGATGATGTGGGCTTCATGTTTGGTGGATGTTTCTGGAATGGACATATAAAAATCATAGGTAGGTTGTATGTAAAATATGACACATAATTTCTTTTCTCATTACACACTGGTGAGAGCAAGTTCTGCTGGGGGAATGGGGGAATAAATGAGAGAATGAACAGGTGAGAACCAAACTGGCAACACAAAAGCAGCTCAGATCATGGTTAATGGGTATCAGCAGTGGTAGAAAGAGTAGACTGCTGAAAAGAAAATACTGATTAACGTAAAATACCAAGGCAACGTGATGCAATAGATTTTTGCATTTTCTCTACTTTTATCTGAGAGTTTGTTGAGAGTTCTGCCAACTTGGATCTTGTTCACCTGATGATGATATTTGAGTTCTAACAAACTTGGATCTTCTTGTTCATCTAATTATGATATTCTTGTGAATTTTCACTTCAATGCCATCTATTTCTACCTACACATATATTTCTTGTTGAATAAATTTACAGTTCTAAGTTCAGCGAAATAATAACTTGCCCACATGCCGAGACTCAGAAACCCTGTAGATTTCCATGTACAAGGTTTCCCACAAGAAAAATAAGGGTGCTGTACTTCAGTCAAAGTCAAAAATACTTGTTGGACTAACTTAAAAATTCTTGTAAGGACTAAACAGAGAGAATTTTTGTTAGTTGCAAGTGGCAAATGTCTGTGTCAGGATAATTTGAAAACTTTAATGAAAAACTTTAATGACTTTCATGAAAAGATCAACCAGTTATCATTTTTACCGTGTACTGAAAATCTGTACTTAAGTACTGTTGCATTGCTAAAATATTACTCAGTTACAAGAGAAAGTTCTGCTGTAAATATTCTTACGTAAAAGTATTTTTCTCAAAAACTACTCAACTCTACTACTACAAAATTTTGTGCATTTTCCTTAACAATAATTGAAAATGCTAACAAACTCATTTCAAACTTTTTTTTTTCTCATTTAAAGTTTAACTTTCCTTATTCAGCAAATGGCTCTGTCAGACAAAAAAAATGTCAAATGAGGTGAAATTACTTTTTGATTAACTATCCATGATTTCATTTTTAATTGGTTTAATTCTTAGGGGCAATTAATCTATTAATGATCAATCATCAGCATCTTTACGCCAAACCTGCTGCTACAGCTTTTTGTTTTGTTTTTTGCTTGTATGTGTCACGGTTTGGGGTTTTTGTTGGTTATTTCCTGTTTTATTTTGTAGTCCTGGTCCTCCCTCACGTGTCCTGTCTTTGCTTCCTGTCTTTGTCCTTTTCCCACTCTTT
This sequence comes from Lutjanus erythropterus, assembly GCF_056507025.1. NCBI lineage: Eukaryota > Metazoa > Chordata > Actinopteri > Lutjaniformes > Lutjanidae > Lutjanus > Lutjanus erythropterus. The sequence goes on from NC_139329.1 coordinate 3,227,010, forward strand.
TTGATTGCCATTGGTTTCACCTGTCTTTCCACCTGTGTCTGATTAGTTCTTTATCTATTTAGTCACTGGGTGCTTTTCCTTCGGTAAATTGGTCTCCTCGTCTCCTCCACTCACTTCCTTTCCTCGCGTCTTAGCTCCACCCAGCGAGGATGCGAGGAAAAGACACAAGCACAGGGGATATGTAACTCCAAAATGAAAAATTCTAGTTTCACAACGTCTGAAGCGAAGCGACGTCAATTACTGATGACGTGTTGCACAGCTGTATTAGCTGTCAAAGGGACTGCAGCTGGATGCCCATAGAAGCCTTTACTTATGAACCATTTCTAAAAAGTCACAGTAGTCTTTCATTTTGAAATATGTTTTAAATATGTGGATCATTTAAACTTTCTTTGAAATCATCTAATATATTCATGAGTTTGTGTTGTTTGACAATCACTCAAAAAAAAAGTTAAAGTCACCTTTATATCCTAAAGTGCCAGACACATCACGCACAGACTGACGGTGCATGATCTTGTGTTTCATCATGTAACTGTGAGAATAAACTGCATAATTAAAATGATTTCATTGTGTTCAGGATAACGTTATACGTCACACCCCTTAATTGATAAAAGACTTCCACGTAGGATACGTGAATCCTCACTCTGAGCTCCTCCAGAAGCCAAAATTCAATGTAATGGAAAGCACCCCCTGTGTTCTCTGTTTCTTTGTCAGTTTGTCATGTCCTTTGTGTGTCATCCTGCCTTCTTGTGTTGGACCTTGTACTCATTTACCTGGACTGTTTTTGCGTTTTGCTCTTTTGTGGATTCTTTTGTTTTTCTGGGCCCTGGTTTTGGCTTGACTGCTTTTTCGTAAGCTTTTGTTCACACACTTTCGTTATTAGACCCATTTGAACTGTTTCCTGTATCGCTGTCTGTGTTTTTGGGTTCACTATCTTATTTAATTTTCACACACACATAACAGTATGTCATTGTTGTCATTAGCCTGTTCGTGATCAGACTTGAAAATTGAAACTTGAGTATTTGTAATTAGCAGAGGTGGAAGTAACTAATTACAAATACTCAAGTTACTGTAATTAAGTAGTTTTTTGGGTACTTGTACTTTTATGAGTAGATTTTCAAGTCTGTATATAAGTATTCATTACACTATGTAATCCACTTAGCTACATTTAAAATCATAATTGAGTACTGAGTAAAATTTGAATTAATATCCAAAGCTTTCATTTACATTTTAGTAGCCAATCAGATGAGCTGATGAGAAATGGGCCAATAAAAATAAATGAAAAATTAAACAAAACGCCGCAGTAGCACACATTTGGAGTAAGGCCATTGATGATTAATCATTAATTGATTAATTGCTGTTAAGAATTGAACCAATTAAAAGTGTATCAATTGACATTTAATCAATAGTCATGGCAGTAATAAAGAAAATTGAACTTAAATGACAAAAACAAAGAAAAACTGAAAATTATGAGAAATAACATGTTTAGTATCTTACAAATTATTAATGACTAATTGATTGTTAGCATTTGCAACTGTTAGTTAAAGGAAAAGCACAAAATTTGCAACCCTAGTTTGGAGAGGTGACTGTGACATCAGCAGGTAAAAGTAACTAATACTCTGAGTAGTTTTTAAGCTGAATACTTTGTACTTTTGTTTAAGTATATTTCTAACAGCAGTACTTTTACTTGTAATTGAGTAATATTTTTAGCAATGTCATAGTACTTGTACTTGAGTACAGATTTTCGGTACTCGTTCCACCTGTGGTAATTAGTTACTTTGACCCCTGGGTATCAGTACTTGATTGTGATTAAACTCCTGTCTCATCCTCAGGGAACGTAACTAAGGAGGATGAAAGATTTTGTCGGACCATGATGTCATACTGGGCCAATTTTGCTCGTACTGGGTAAGTAAACACTGACAGCAACAAGCTGCATGAATCAATATCTTTATACTGATAAAAGAATAAAAGATTAAAGGAATTTAAAGGTGTCTCTTTCACACAAAACCCTACAGAGAATGATCAGCTGACTCTACAGAGTTTTTGGTTTTACGGCCACAATTTTACTTTTTTGTTTAGTCTCAAAACTTTTCATTTCATTTTCATCATTCAGACCTAACTTTATATAATTAATGATTTCTTTTAATCATTCAATCATTTGGCAGGGTGGTTAATAACATGTTTCTGTGGTGTGACAAACTTAACACACATAAATTGTTGCTTTACAGTATCTTTAAATTAAGTCTTGAAAGAAATGATCTACAGAGTGGTAGACTGGTAAGAGAAACTGCTTAATGAAAAGTTGATAGGTTACTTAGTACAGTAACCTTGTTGCAAGGTCAGATTTTGAAAACACTATACTGTGATGCAGAGCAAAATGGCAATATTTATCAGAATGTGCAGAAATGTATAAATTCTGTATATCTAAACTGGGCCGCTGCATCAGCAAATATTCATAAATAAAAGAAATCAAAGAGACATTGATATACTTAAGAAATAAAAAGAATCAAAAGTGTGAATAATATGCTTTACATTATGTGTACATGGTTGAAGTTGCAAGAATGAAGAGACATAGAAATTAACATATATGCATATATACAGGAAAGTAAATCAGGTTGATGGGAAAATTTGCATTTTCAATTTACAAAAGAAATGAACATAGATAAGGTTGAAACTCATTCCTAGTGCACAGGATGCACAAAATTAACATTCCATTCCAGGCTGGCAATCAGGCCTTAGCCAGAAAAAGACTGACTGATTCTAAAGGCTGATCAAATGACATCCATGGCAAACACATATGTAGATGACTTTCCTTTACTGTGTAGACTACACTACAGACCTATATATACACCGATCAGGCATAACATTATGACCACCTGCCTAATATTGTGTTTGTCCCCCTTTTGATGCCAAAAATCGAGGCATGGACTCCACTAGACCCCTGAAGATGTGCTGTGGTATCTGGTATCAAGATGTTAGCAGCAGATCCTTTAAGTCCTGTAAGTTGTGAGGTGGGGCCTCCATGGATCGGACTTGTTTGTTCAGCACATCCCACAGATGATCGATTGGATTGAGATCTGGGGAATTTGAGGCCGAGTCAACACCTCAAACTCATTGTTGTGCTCCTCAAACCATTCCTGAACCATTTTTCTTTGTGTCACGGTGGATTATCCTGCTGAAAGAGGCCACAGCCATCAGGGAATACTGTTTCCATGAAAGGGTGTACATGGTCTGCAACAATGCTTAGGTAGGTGGTACGTGTCAAAGTAACATCCACATGGAGGTTTCCCAGTAGAACATTGCACAAACCCTTGGCTGCCTATGACCCTGTCGCTGGTTCACCACTTTTCCTTCCTTGGACCACTTTTGATAGATACTGACCACTGCAGACTGGGAACACCACTGACAGGTGAAGTGAATAACGCTGATTATCTCTTCATCATGGCGCCTGTTAGTGGGTGGGATATATTAGGCAGCAAGTGAACATTTTGTTCTCAAAGTTGATGTGTTAGAAGGGAAATTGTAAGGATTTGACCAAATTATGATGGCTAGGTGACTGGGTCAGAGCATCTCCAAAACTGCAGCTCTTGTGGGGTGTTCCCAGTCTGCAGTGGTCAGTATCTATCAAAAGTGGTCCAAGAAAGGAACAGTGGTGAACCGGTAACAGGGTCATGGGTGGCCAAGGCTCATTGATGCATGTGGGGAGTGAAGGCTGGCAGGTGTGGTCTGATCCAACAGACGAGCTACTGTTGATCAAATTGCTGAAGAAGTTAATGCTGGTTCTGATAGAAAGGTGTCAGAATACACAGTGCATCACAGTTTGTTGTGTATGGGGCTGCATAGCTGCAGACCAGTCAGGGTGTCCATGCTGACCCCTGTGCACCACAGAAAGCACTAACAATGGACATGTGAGCATCAGAACTGGACCACGGAGCAATGGAAGAAGGTGGCCTGGTCTGATGAATCATGTTTTCTTTTACATCACGTGGATGACCGGGTGTGTGTGCATCACTTACCTGGGGAACACATGGCACCAGGATGCACTATGGGAAGAAGGCAAGCCAGCGAAGGCAGTGTGATGCTTTGTGCAATGTTCTACTGGGAAACCTTGGGTCCTGCCATCCATGTGGATGTTACTTTGACCACCTACCTAAGCATTGTTGCAGACCATGTACACCCTTTCATGGAAACAGTATTCCCTGATGGCTGTGGCCTCTTTCAGCAGGATAATCCACCGTGACACAAAGAAAAATGGTTCAGGAATGGTTTGAGGAGCACAACAATGAGTTTGAGGTGTTGACTTGGCCTCAAATTCCCCAGATCTCAATCCAATCGATCATCTTTAAGATGTGCTGAACAAACAAGTCCGATCCATGGAGGCCCCACCTCACAACTTACAGGACTTAAAGGATCTGCTGCTAACATCTTGATACCAGATACCTCAGCACATCTTCAGGGGTCTAGTGGAGTCCATGCCTCGACAGGTCAGAGCTGATTTGGTAGCAAAAGGGGGACAAACACAATATTAGGCAGGTGGTCATAATGTTATGTCTGATCAGTGTATATTATATAATCTATAAATAGGTAAATTCACATACAGATGTGTGATTAAGAAATATATAATTTTGAAATATGTTTTGAAACATTTAGGGAAATGGCAACTGTAAGGACATTTCCAACATTACTGACATTTGAACAACAGCACCATCTGCGCTGTTTTCTTTTACAATGTTTTTTTTATGTTGTAATGTATGTATTGTTGTGTGTATGTGTTGTGTAATTTTATGCACGTGTCAGACCCCAGTAAGAATAGAGGCAGCATTTGCTGCAGCTAATGTGAATCCTAATCAACTAAACTAAACCAGATTACACTAACATGTGTTGTTGGCATGTGAATCTCTCCTCAGCTCTCCCAACAGTCCTGGTATGGTCACTTGGCCTCAGTATGACAGGCAGAGGCAGGAGTACATGGAGCTGGGCCTGACACAGACGGTCAAACAGAAACTGAAGAAGGACAGGGTCCATTTTGCTACCGTCACCCTCCCTCAGAAGGTGCAGAAGTTATCAGAAGCAGCAACAGCAGATTCTATGTCTTCTCATCAAAACTAACTGGTTTAATCTTAATCACTGCCTGGATCCCTTTGTCTTTGTTTTACAATGGATTCACTGTGCTTCTTTTTCAAATCTTTGAAATCCATGGAAGTGTCTTTTTTTGACATGTACTTTGTAACAGCTGAGATTAAAGGAAATCATTTCACTGCAAAGAAAGAAAATGTGTCTCTTGTTGGTTTGTAAACAGTTTTCAATGAAAAGAAAAGAAATTATGCAGGTGAGTGACGCTTCCCATTATTCTCTCTCTCTCTGTCTCTCTCTCTCTCTCTCTCTCTATATATATATATACATATATATATATATATATATATATATATATATATATATATATATATATATATATATATATATATAAATTATCACCTGCCTTTTCACGCCTGTGCTTCAATTTCTAGTTCCTTGAACAAACTGATGGGTGATCATCCAAAGAAATGGGACAGTTTCCTGCAGTCCACCATGTTTGGACTGAGAAGACAAAACAGCTGAACAGCCTGTATTATCTTATGTGTTGAGGGGAGGTGAGGTAACCCTCAGAGGTCCAAAAAGAGTACCATTATTTATTTATTTATCAGATTATTTCATGTTCTCATCTGCATTTAAAGGACATATTTCCATCCATGTCCTGCTGGTGACAGATGAGACAAGTAAATTTATGTTCAAAAACACGGAGTGCCTATTTTCATGCTTTGGTGAAAGACTTGTGTCAGGTGAGAAAAACTATGAGCTCAGCTCTCCTGTATGTTTTTGTCGCAGGTTGTTTGGATGTAGTCTGCTTGAGTTTAGCTGCTGCTTCCAAACAAACAAACTTAAGTTTGAAGTTTGGTTTATGTAACCAGGCACTGGTCTTTAGCAGGTAGAATTTATAGACCATGGTCACCACCATTTTTTTGTGTGTTAGCATGTAAACATGTGCTCATGTGCATCAGTGTAAATCTGGGTCAGCAACATTAAAGGGAAAATATTTTTATTAAAAAAAATAAAGAAAAAACATAAATATAATGGTACATTTTTACACCTATGTTATCAGTAGGTATTGTTAGTTTTAGATTTGGAAGACCTTTAACACATTTTTAACTTGTTTGAAATTGTGAGTTCTTGTCTGGGACAAGGCTGTTTTCTACCACAGAGCAAGTTTAGAAATAAAAGAAAAAGTAAAGCAAACTAAAACATTTCATAAATTACATATATTTCATTTATATAAATTCCTAAAGAAGAACTCTTGGAATTACAGTGGTAGTATTAATAATTTTTGGGGGGTGAGGACATTTTCAGGAATGGATTTAAACATAATTTCTAGGAGACAAGGCAAGTTTACAAGGTATTTAATCATAAAAACAAAAATGTAATTTTAATTTAATGGGGTAAAAAATCACCAAACAGATTTATAGACTAATTAAGAATTTGGAACAGATGCTGTGCAAACATTACTGTCAGCACCAATCACAGATCACAAGAGCAGATTAACTTCCACTGTTTTTAGATTTGTACTGCTGTGCTCCCCTAGACCCTAAACTGAAGTGTCTTTTTTTGTCTTTTGTTTTGTCACGCTTCTTGGGCTGTTAAAGAGGGCCAAGTAGCTTTAATTTAATTCAGCATCTGTTTAATGTTACATGCCATGTTTCACAAATAATACACATCATGCACTGGGCTGGTGCACCATGCTGTTTGACTGTTGTCTGTGCTCTGGTGCCATCTAGTGCTATGAAGAGTTCCTCACAGTTGAATCACAGCAGCTACTAAAACAGAGTCAGACCTGATGTACATTTTTTAGATTCTTTGTCCATAATCTGTATTGTATTTCCATCTCAAGTTCTCTGTTTGACAGAGTGTGATTCCTTCTAATGATGTGCAGCTGAGACAAGAGGATACACTGCGACAGTCACTGACTTACTTTCTTCAATATGCAGCTGCAAAGTGTTTGTGCTTGTTATTCTTCTGCATTAAAAAAACATTACATATTCAGAAAATGAAAACATCACAGGGCTTCTTTTAACTTTGAATGCCAAACAGTTTACTTGTAGTTTCAGGTTCAGGTTCAGGTTCAGGTGACTTCATTCATGCCCGTGGGCAGATTTGCTTTACAGTGAGTTGTCCACTCATACATACACATATACATGTACACAGACCTCAGGACACCTGCAGTACTGTACAGCATAGCAAACCAGAAACCATGCTAAAAGGTGCTCAAGGCTCAACCAATAAAAGACCAAATAAATAAAACACAATATAAAATATAATGATCTGAGGCAGCCTACATCCACAGAAGATCTGTGTTTAGTTCTCCAAGATGTTTGAACAACCTACTTGCTGAGCTCCTTTAAAACTGTAAGAAAGTGTACCTAGAAAAATTTATGCTGTTCTTAAGGCAAAGGATGGTCACACAAAATATTGATTTGATTTAGATTTTTCTTCTGTTTGCTCACTTTACATTTTGTAAATGGATAAAAAATAAACAATTACATTTTATATTTTTGAAAGTATTCTTACTTTACAGCATTTCTTCACACCTGCCTAAAACTTTTGCACAGTACTATACATCTGTCTTCCCATAAAGCCATGAATAAGTTTGCACCAGGAGCAACTGGTGACTCCACAGTTGTTCCTGGAGTTTGCAGGTAATACTTATTATCAAACATGAAGTAATTAGATTTTAGGATGAACTTCATAAGTGATATAAGCAGTTCCCCTGGGAGTGTTTCTTTCCTGGGTGCAAGATAAAAATCTCTAGCTTCTAATCCAGCATCATGTGGAATACTGGTATATAAACTCTCCACATCAGAAGATACAACAAGGAGTTGTCAGGCATAGTGATGTCCACCACCAGTTTCAAAACATCTCTAGTGTCCACCACATAAGATGGTAATGTCTTTACAACATCTTTAATGAAGTGACCCACAAATTGTTTTAAAGGCTCTGACAGTGAGTCGTTACTCACTGTGTTAGGATGTTCTATTTTCAAAAATTCATACTGACTTTTAGTCACTCACTGATTCTCCAAAGCAGTATTCAGAATTGTGTCTCTCTCTTCCATACGTGTGTCTACAGGGTCTTGTAGCAATGCTCTGTAAAAGGTGTTATTACTTAACTGTCTTAAGGTCTCAGACACATAGTCACATATAGTGTTTTGTATTACCACAGCTCCTCCTTTGTCGGCGGGTTTGATCACAATCCTAGGATTCATTCAGAACTTTTCTTTTTAATACAGTGATGTTGTAGTTCTTCACTCTGTTTTCACATTTAACAGCTTCTTCAGTATCCATTTCCACTGTGCAATCACTGTTTGGTTCTTAAAATTTGCAATTTTGCACACAGATTAAAAAATATATACAGAGTTTATTCATTATATCTATTGACTATTGAAAATCTATTGACTCTCATGGCTTTACACAATGTTTTAAATGAAGGAGTAATCAATATGGAATTTTAAAAATGTGTCAATATGAAACCATTTCAGCAAGTCTTTAAAAGTCATTTTTATTCATGAATGGAAATGAAACGACACAGAAGAGGGAGAGACTGATGGTCGAGTCTTGAAGGGAACCACAGACCTGTGAACAATCTTGCCAGTCTATCATATGTCTGTGTTGCCTACCAGACACAATTGAGGGAAAGAATTCCTTAAAATCTAAAACACACCACAAACTCTAGTAAATGCAATGCATGGCGGAATGTCAACAGTCCGATTGGGCTGTGAGATTTGTGAATCACACAGTTTATGTACTTACTAAGTTAGCTTAGCTGTTTGTACATCAGGCAGACAGGACACTGACAGGCACAGTGCCTTTGCTTCTCCGCACCCTACCTTACAGTGAGCCCCTTTGGCCTGAATGAATATCAGAAGATTGGGGCAAATACTACAATCAAGCAAAAACGACATGAGGAAGACCAACTTCCACCACTGAGGTCCCATGATTTCCTGCCAACTGTGGAGGTGCCCTCTTGCAGAGGTCCACCATGTTGTCTGCAGCCAGGTCCCTCTCACCTTCATTTATTCAAGGATGCATGAATATGCATATAGTCCCATCCTCTCCACACACCGCTATCCCTAAAGTAGCTGCATCTGGCTTCTCCTTTGAGTTGGACATCACCACTAATGATATGTTAAACACCACCCCCTTGATTAACGGGATTGGTTCCTTAGATTTATGATGTCATATACCAAGCCTGACTGAATCCTTTTGTTTTTTGAGACCGCCCTCACTCATGCAGTCCACCACCTCCAACTCCTCTTCTCCGATGGTGAATGGAGTAAGAGGCCCATTTTGCTCCGTCGTCAATCCACCACCAGCTCCCTGGTCTTGTCGACGTAAAGCTGGAGATGATTGTTGTGACACCACCTTACAAAGTTCTCCACCAGGGCTCTGTACTCTGCTTTGTTGTCATCTGTGACATAGCTGACGATGGTGGAGTCATCTGAGAACTTCTGTAGGTGGCATGCTCTAGTGTTGAAGTGGAAGACAGAGGTGTAAGAGGGCGAACAGGAAAAGTGACAGGACAATTCCTTGGGGAGCACTGGTCCTGCTCCCAAGCACATCAGACAGACAGTGTAGTGTGGTCTGCTGGTGAGATAGTCCAAAATCCACATCAACAAGCCATGGTCCACCTGCATCACTGAGAGCTTCTCAATGGGGCTGGATAGTCTTAAACGTGTTACAATACAGTAAAAATAATAGAAAATATAAAATAGGCCTAATAAAGACATAAAAAGAAGAATGCCAGGCGTGGGACTTGAATATGATGGAGAGACAGGTTCCACCATTAATGGGTGGATAGTGCATGCTTGTTGTTAAAATTTATAGAGTTATAGATTGGTAAAGCAGAACATATCTATGAACTACTTTAGTTTTAAACATTTAAATATTATTAATTGAACTATGAGGCCTTTTGTAAAAACAACAATTATAATAATAAGTTTTTATATCATGAATTAAATGAATGAATCTGAAACTTTTAATGGAACACCTGGCATTTGAGTGCCACTGTCAAGAGACCAGGATGTTAAACACAGTTTTGTATATGAAATGAAATATTCCATCCCCCTTAGGACAAATATTCAAACAATGCATTAAGTTATGTGACTGGGGAAAAAAACTCAAAAAATAATTTTGGAGTTCCAAATGTAGTCATCGTGCTTCTATGGTGTGAAAACATCCGGTAATCTTCATGCTGACTTTTTTTTTTTTTTTTTTTTTTTCCAAAGCAAACTTTATTGTCATGTTGAAAACAGAAGAGACATGACATTATACAAGCAGACATGACATTATACAAGCAACAAGACATCGCTCATACACAAAACAACATTTAAGTACAGGGAGTGCACAATACATAACGGGTAGTAAGGACTTTATCTAGTAATGTGTGCCATAATATTTTCCATAAAATCAGATGTCTTTAAAGCTTTCTTGTTTCTGCATATTTTACAAAGAGATTCATAAAAATATTTAAGTTCCACATAAAACACATTTTCATTTGGCATAGTCTGGAGAAATCTAGCTTTATGGATGTGAAATTTACCCAACAGACATAACAGTTTCATTACATTATTAACTTCTTTATTGTTACAATCAACATTTAAGAATAAGACCATATTTTCATTGAAAGTGATCAAAACCTTATGAGATTCCAAAATCATTAAAGATATTTGAGTCCAGAAATTAGTAGAATAGGGACATCCATAAAACAGATGGGAGAGGGACTCAACCTCTTTTTTACAGAAAGAACATAAAGGTGACACATCAGGTCTAAATCTGTTAATAAATTCATTACAAGGATAATATCTATGTAAGATTTTAATATGTATTTCTTTAACTTTACTGGGGACAAAAAATCTATTAAATTCAGTCCAGACATTGTTACTGATGTCAGGAAACATTACTCTCCAACGATTAAGTGAGTTTGGGTACTGACTATTATCAGAAGTAAAAACTGATCTAATATGAGCATTGTTACATGAACGTTCCTCAAGAGCCTTTCCATCGAGCCACAGAGCAGGAATCACTCCTGAGAAAGGTATATACAGAACAGATGCTCTAATAAGAGACAACAAACTAGTAGAAATACTTTTGAGTATTCTGGAGTGCATAGAGCGAGTTGTGTCTAAACCTTTTCGTTGGGTAAATTCTTCATAGGTGGCTAGGTCCCCGTTATCATTCAACACATCGAAAACAAACATAACACCTTGATCATACCAGTCTTTGAAAAATAGGGTCTTATTCTTGTAAACAACATGTTGATTATTCCACAAGATACATGTGTGAGGAGAGAAGTTGTGTTTGAAAGCCATTTTCCATGTGTCCAGGGCTTGTTTATGAAAGTTGGCAAGTTTAACAGGCAGTTTACCTGAGGTAAAGTTACATGACAGCAAAAACTTTAAACCACCACATTTATTAAACAAAAAATTGGGAATAAAAAACCATGGAGCATTATTATGTGCTAGGCAATGTTTTAACCAATTGATTTTGAAAATACTATTTATAGTTTGGAAATCTAAAACATTTAGACCACCCTCTGAATACTGTCTGATAAGTGTTTTCCTCTTTATATACTCAGTTTTGTGTTTCCATATAAATTTAAATATGAGTGAATCAATAGCCACACAGGTTTTGCGATCTACATATAGAGATAAAGCTGGGTACACTAATCTAGACAAACCTTCTGCCTTTGACAGTAAAATTCGACCCATAATAGTAAGATCTCTCTGTAACCAACAGTTAAAAATAGATTTAGACTTTTCAATTTTTGGCATAAAGTTTTGAGAGATCCTCTCAGTAGTAGATATGTTTAGTGTGATACCCAAGTATTTCACCTCCTTTTTCACCTTTATATCATCTATTGAGACAGTGTCAGAATTATGTATGGTCATTATTTCACACTTTCTCTTATTAATTGTGAGTCCAGAGGCACCTGAAAATGCATTTAAAGCCTTTATAACAATAGGGACTTGAAGTTCATTTTGAAGAAACAGACAGGTGTCATCGGCCAGCTGACTGATGGTTAGAACATTGTCACCTATCTTAATGCCTTCTACCTTCACACAGTTAACAATAAACAGATTAAGAAGTTCAGCAGCTATCAAAAATAAAAAAGGTGAAATTGGGCACCCTTGTCTTATCCCACGGTTTATATCAAAGCGAGGAGAGGTACCATGAGCCAGAGATACACAGCTATTAACTTCATGCCGACTTGATGCAGGGACACCACGGCTGATCGGTGGCGCTCATTGGCTGTGCTGCTTGTCGACGTCATAGGGTTCTCCCCCTTCTTACCGTGTTCGCCTTTGTGTGCGCATGCGCTCTTCTGCACCGTCGCAAGCAAAAGCTACGACGCACAAACAGAGGTGAGGAGCAGCAGCCTTCCTCTCCTGACAGCACGGGACATTTCATGTACGTACAGATGATACTTCTGCTGTTGTGACATTAAATATCAATTTACGAATTCGACACTTTTTTGTGTCTTGTAAACGCCATGTTTTTGCGCAGCATTTGTGCTTATTTGAGTGTTTCTGGGGTTAAAACGGAGGGTTAACTCTGCTTTTCTCGTCATATTTTGGCCTTATATCTTATAATTGGAGCTCTTTTAATGTTTATTTGACTTGGCTTGCAGATACACTTCCATGACTGATGTGGGGTGTCCCTGTTTGTCTAAGAATATAGTACCAGCGACTAACGTTACAGGAAGCGTCAGCCTTTAGCTGTGTTTATTCAGTACTGCTTCCTATCAGCTGTCAAGTGCGTCCAGTCCAGCAACTTAACCTCATAGGTCAGAATCTGTGATAAATAATCAGCTCTGGTCTACACTGTGTGAGTCCAAGCACCTGTTTCATTCATACGTTTAAACTCATCAATATTTAATTCATTCACGATACTCTGGTTATCATCTATGGAGAGAGCCTAAACCAAACCTCATTCAGAAAGACTGCGATACAAGGTGACTTTGCTTTTTGACAAAGATTTATACCAAATGAAACATGACCCGAAGCTGTTTGCACGCTGCATCGAGACACATTAATATTCGGCAGGTGTATAATATACCAAGCACGCTGTATTTAGAGGAAATGTCAACTTTTCTGATTCGTCCATATGTGAGTTCGACGAGCTTCTTCTAACAAATCGACCATATGTTTGTAGCGACTCGTATCGAAGATGTATCACATTTTAGAAAAAACGTGCTGTCTTATTGTGCTGTTACGTACGCCGAATTGGAGAACATATTTTCTTGATATACAATGACAGCCATGTGGTGGGTTATGAGGTGTGCCAGCTTGCTGATAAGCACTGAGTTTTGAAATTGCCGGATTTTTAAGTGGAGTCTGGCGTGATGTTCTCCTCATTCGTATTAGAGTAGCTGGTACATTAACAGCCCTAACTAAAGCAGTACATAATACTTGTCGACACTACACGCAAGAGACAGATCTGAATAACAAATATACAAATAAAAAAAAACATGTAGCCTAAAGCCATTTTACACAGTCATGATTTCTAGATTAATCACAAATCCTCATACTACAATTCAAAATCTGCATTAACTCTATTCATCTACTTAATTACATTACTCCAGGGATCTTAAAGAACCGTTTGCTGGTTAAAGCAAAACCTGCCTGACAAAGTGTTACTGGGGCTCCAGTTCTTCGGGCTGACAGACGGAGGCTGTGCTTGGTGTTATCTGGAAGTGCACATGGAGGAGAACTTCCTCTCAGGTTTTAAAGCATCCATTGGTCATTTCACCCTGGCTCTGTTGTGTTTGTTGTGCTGCTTTGTTGTGCTGCTTTGCTGTGACTATCAGTGGCAGTGGGCTCATCTTTTTCTCTTGTTTTGTCTTCCACTCAGGCCTTGAAAGATGGAGAAAAGGCTTGAAATATTTCTTAGCTGCTATATGAGCATAAACTGCACAAGCAGGCATTTCATCTGTGCTTGTGTTCTGCTATGTCACATGTTCGCATGAGATCTGACATGCTAGGTCAAGGGGTGATAATGGTATTAGTATTGGACAGATAGCTCAGGTGTCCTCTGAGACCTCTATTTGACCTTTTTTGTGCTATTATTTAGTGTGAGTGTCTTCAGGCAGAAGTGCATTAAGGCCAAACCCTGTTAGTTTCAGTTCTGGACCTTTGGTATGAGAAAACATATTTATGTAGTTTCATGGTACATTTAGTGAATAAGGTGCACCTCAAGCCATGGTTACACTGCTCTCATGTTGTCTGACATGGTGATGGTGGGATGTGTTATATGGACAAAATCAAATATCACAGTATTTTGAAAAGAGGGACAGATGCTAGCATCGGTGGGTGCTGGAATGACCGTTTAGAATTAGACGTAGTTGAAATATCATCTCACCTTTTTAAATAATATCTGATGAATAGCAATAATATTTGGAACAGTGTCTGTTCGTATGCCTGTGGGTATATTATTCATGATGAAAAATATGATAAATTTGAAGGATAAACTTATAGCCTATCTGGTTTTCTAATTAAATGTCCCAGTACCCTCACATGACTGCCAGCTTTTAGCATCCTTCTGGCAGATTCAACGTGTTCTATAGAGCTGCAACAATTAATTGCTGAATAAACATCAACTATTCTGATAATCAATTAATCGGTTTGAATCATTTTTTGAGAATAAAATGTCCAAAGTCTCTCATTCCAGCTTCTTAAATGTGAATATTTTCTGGTTTCTTTCCTCCTCTATGACATTATATGGAATATCTTCAGGTTGTGGGCAAAACAAGACATTTGAGGATGTCACTGATCAACATTTTCTGACATTTTAAACAACTTTTAATCTATTACTTGAGAAAATAATTGAACCGATAAATTACCGTTTGTGGCCTAGTTTTCTCTGTGGTGTCAACACAGGTTTTGTTCCTAAAAACAAAATGGTGTTGTTTACTGATTTCTGGATCATTATCACTTTAATGTAACAATATGAAAATTAAAAAGGCAACCGTTACCTTCCTAGATTGTGAAGAATTATTTTTGTAACACACAGATGATATCTAGTCTCATATCACGATATAATCGATATAATATCGAATCATTGCACAACCAGAACTCTTCGTCCTCTGACAACAGATTTAGTGTTGCTGTGTTGGGAGTGTTGCCTGTGGTGAACAGATTACATCTGTAAGTGCAGTCCCTTCAGCTGTTACACTGGCTAACCTCAGCTGAGATTCTACACAACCTATCTGCCATCAGCCACTTCTGCTTGTCACACATCTACTGTAGCATGTGATGTGTGGTTGTGCAGTTCAGCTATCACAGTGTGTACCCAAACTGAGCTTTAAATTTACAATTAGGTGGATATTTTGTTCCATAAAACAGAATGACCATATTATAAGTGACAGTTATTTGCCTAGATGGTGGGATTCCTGGCTTTGAAGCTGTGTTGTAAAACTTTATTATTGCTGTCAGTCATACAAAGCTGTGCCAGTGAGCTGTAGTTCCTACTTGTTGGTGACACAAGCTGATAAAAGTTCTTACTGCCCTGTTAATGCCTGTAATCAGGTAACACACACAAACACTAGAGGAAGCTGGGGCCGACTGAGTCCATCCAAGACTGGACATTCCTGCACCTGGAACACTTCACTCACTCCCTGCTGCCTGTCAGGGTGTGATCTATCTCAGCTGGAGGACTGAATGGTGGACAATAAGCCCACATTTGCTCAAGCACCAGATCTAATTTAGATTTTTTACAATCTTATTCTTAAACTTCATGTCAGTAAAAATAATTAGACTCAACACATTAATTGCAACATCAGCAAAAAGAAGTTCAGCAGGTCAAGAAACACGTGCAGTCATAAGACAAACTGTAAACAAAGCCCCAGGTGAGGCACGCTGAAAGAGATCCAGACAGTGTACCCATGTCCCCATGTCTCAATATGACGCCTTTTTCACAGCAGACAGTTTGACATAGTCAAACAATGGCTCCGTTTTCTTTAAGTGTCCAAGTATGAACAATACCAGGCCCCCGAAACTGAAGCAGCTGCATGGAATTCAGCCATCTTTCATTTAGTTATTTAGCCCTATTTACTGTGATGTGTTGAAATATCTTCTGTGGAAAAGTCTATTACGTTGATGTAAGGCTGCACAATTAATCGCACTAAAATTGAAATCACAATATGAGCACATCCAAATGTCCAAATTGCAGAACCAGAACCAAATCACAATTTTTTGAAAAAGGAAAAATGTGTGAGAAAACAGCATTATAATGAGGCAGTAATGCTGCAGAGATGACCTGGTCTAAAAATCTTGTTTTCAGATGAGAGAGAACAGATTATTTGATACAGACCCCCAAAAATATCACATCGTCATTATTTTATTATTATTATCCATCTATTGTTTTATTTGGTGCAATGTGCAGAGTTTTAGAGATATCTGGCCAAGAGATGTCTGCCTTCTCTCTAATATAATGGGATTAAATGGCACAAATCCTGTGGTGCCCAAAGTGCCAAAAAATACATTTGAAAAACTCAACAGCAGTGTCTCTTTCCAGAAATCATGACCTGGTTTCTCAAAGTAATCTGCAGACCTTGTCGTGAGCAGTTTTAAGTAGGAACTGCTTTCTCTCTGAAGTAGAAAGTGAAGACCTTTATTTTGAAATTAAGTGGAGATTCTAAAGTTTCCAAAGATAACCAAATTTGTCAGGCTGAGTTTTGGAAAGATTTGAGACAGTGGGCTTCTCTTCAGACAATTCTTGGAAAAGGGGGCCCCATTAGTTTGCGTGCTTATTTAGCTTAATCGCTTGATAACTATAGCTCATGATTATGTTTTGCAATCCATTACACATTTAACAAAATAGAAATACTAAGGCTATCTTGGCCCAATTGACATCGCTTCAGTTAACACCAAATACAAAAAACACGTCTTTTCTAAGGCATTTATTAGTGTCTGACTCTGAGAGAATTCCTCAGTACATAGCTTACTATCTCTTTAATAAGATCACGCACATTTAGGCTATTGTATGTGATGTATGTAATAACTAATACTTTCATTTCCATTCTCTGAACTTCTCCTGAAACAGTTTAGAGAGCTCTGTGGGAGGCCAGCCTCCCACTTCGAGAAGCTCTGGTTTAGAGAATACTGTGTATTTATAATACTGTCAAACAGTGTGAAAAATGATTATAACAACCTTAAAGCCCTGTCTTCAAGGAAGAGAAGAAACTCACATGTTAAGAGGTTAAGTAAGGGAGTCAGGAGGAAGTTTCCAGCTCTTTGGACACATTCATCCCAAGCATCAAAGAATGCTCAGTGCTCACTGCTTATGTTTTGGTGACTGAGACGTCCCAGTAGACACAATAATGAGGATTCTGAACAACTCGCCGTTTCAGATTACACAAGGAAGCCAAAGGATTGTGGGTCAGGGACGTCCCCAGTCGGGTGTAGGTTCCCACCTCCATCAGGCTGAGCTTTGTTCAGGAATGCCTGACAGAGCACTTTGGGTAAAGAACCAGTGGCCTGAGAAGGGCGTTGAAAGCACCTTGTCCACATGCTGAATTGATATTCTATAAAACCCTATTTGACACAGAAGCAAAGGTGATTAATTGCTATGCATTTGCTGCATATTGCTCATAAAACCAGGCTGACGGAGATGGATGAACTGTGAAACACCACAAGCATGGAGGGGAACAGCCTCGCTCATATCTTGCTCAACTGATGTTTTTGTGGACAAGCGTGCTGAATAATATTTCCTGGGGTGGGGGAGGCTCGGGGGCACGTTGCATAATGATGCTGCCTTCTATGTGTGAATCATGCTAAGTGCAGTAAACACTGACTGAGGATGAAGAAAGGGTGCAGGACAGGTCTTGTGATGCCATTTTGCTGCACAGCTGAAAGCAACAAGCACAGATCCTAGCCACGGAATCACTCAGACTTTTCAGTATCTTCCAGCATGGTGGAAGCACCTCCCTCTGCGCACATTACCTCAAGGAATAGTGTTTGTGCGGGGGCATGTTGTCACTGGTTGTTTGTGCATGTGTGTGTTGGAGAGGGGGGATTTAATGGGGGCTCCTTTTCCTGCTCATGGAAGCAGAAATACAGCAGGCTATGCAGTCTGAGTGAAGGAACGCTGATTTACTGAGTCCCCCAGTTTGTGTGTGCGTACATACACATTTGCTGTGCTCTTGCTGTGGTCATGTCAGGGCAGGAGGACAGGGGACATTAATCGGGCCAAATGCCGTCACTGGCCGGCAGGTGATTGTACTTCTGCCATCCATCTCTAGTAGGGACCGAGGGGCTCTGCCGCTCTCTCGTGTCGGCTCAGGCCTCCAGATAAAAGCTGTGAGGGAAAGATGCGACAGGCAACAGTTCACACCTCCAGTATGGCCAGTAAGAGCGATGAACTGTATGCCATATGCTCGGTCTTCCTGGCGAGATCGCACTTTGGCTCTTCAACATGAAAAACTGAGGTTGGCTTTATTTATTCAGGAGGATTTTAAAGGGATAGTTCAGGTTTTTGAATTGGCCTTGGATGAGGTGTTGATCCATAGTTAGTGTATTACCTAGAGTAGATGGTGGTCGACCACCCCAGTTTGGAGGAGCAGCAGGAGTGTGGGTGTAGGATCCTAAGCAATGCACTACATCTAAAAAAAAATCATCTATCTTCAGAATATTTTCACATGCTTTATCTCGCTGTCAGACAGCGCTATCTGATTGGAAACCTCTGGTATATAAACCAAATATCGCTTTCTCCAAAGTAGCCAGACTCTTTTGGCAAAAACAATAATTTTACCTCACAGAACATGGACGTTCTTGATTTTAAAGCTGCCTCTATCTTTTAGTTAGTTTGTGTGGTGTGACTTCAGCATTTTAAAAGGTTAGTTCAGATTCACCAAAGTCATACAATAACACAAACTAACTAACCAGTTACTTTTTTAGATCTTTTACTTCATTCTCTCTTTAAAAATCAACACTGACTTATTTGGAGCAATGCTTAAGTTACCAAGCCTTCATATTATCCACCAAAAAAGAAAATTAGTGTCCGCCCAGGTGTCATGTTTCCATCACTGCCAATAGGAGCTAGAGCTGATAAATACCTGGGATTATTGCATAGTCATTTGACTCAGGAATTAATGCTGATTAAACCTTTTCCCACTGAAAACAAAAGCCAGCTGTCAGTGTGTTTTGTCCAGTGTAAAATGGGGATTAGATAAAATAACTAAATGAAAATACAGATGTTCTAGATGTCAGTGATGACAACCCAACTTCAAAGTGGTGAGTCATGTGTATATAATGGATACATATAGTGAATCATAGTGTCTTTTTCTCAGTTATTAAAGAAGAAACAAGCTGTGCTCAGGTATGAGGAAATCTCATTTGATCGTTTAGTTTTTGAGCGAGGTGTCCAACGTGAGTTGATGGATCAGAGTAGAAACATCAAAGCTCTCTGCTCTTAATTTAGAACCAGCTTTTAAGACTTGACTTCACATTTCTCTTCAAGTATTTCTCTATAACTTAATATTCATGGCTAAATAAGCAACAATCAAAGCTAAAAAAAAAAAAAAAAGTTAAGTTTTCATTTATGAAGTTGCTGGACTGGGTTATTCTGCTTCATTAGGAATGTGTGGGTGTGGTTTGACCAGATTTATTTGACAGTGGCCAAACAACCCACTGACTGTTATCAGATTCAGATTCAGTTGCTGCTAAGTCCTGACTGGTGCACAGACAAAAAACACACATACAAGAATCTCATTTTTAATCACCAAAATTGTTCTAACTTTGGTAGAAAATAGTGTGCTCATATAGAACCCCCTAACTGAAAGTAAGAAGCTATTTTTAGGGCATTTTTTGTTATTTTTGTTGAAATTCTCCTTACATCCCAAACACAATCAATAAACTGATTTTTATGTGTGCTAAAAGTAGGGATGGGAATCGAATCCCAGTGTTTCAATTCCCTGGAATCATTTGCCAATTTTGCAAACGATTCCCTTATTGATTCCAGTGGGCACAAATGACATCACCACACACGTTGCCATTCACCAGTGCAGCCAGCAGGAAACATGGCACCCAAGTGGCACAAATGCTCGAAAGTTTGGTTACATTTCACGAGAAAGGATGACAACAGGGCAACTTGCAATACTTGCAAAGTTGATATTTCATCAAAGGGAGGAAATACTACCAATATGTAGAAACATTTGCACACACAGCATGCGATAACTTTGAATGAATGTCACGTTTTCGATCCACTCCGGAGTGAATCTCAACCCAGCAGCAGCGGCAACGTTAGCACATCCTCTGCTGTTAATACCACAGGGAACTAACTAACACTGCCTATCATGTTAGCGCTATTTGCCTCATTGTAAAACCTGCTATTACTAACTGTTTACTGTTAATGTTTAATGAATGCCTTCTCGTGCATGACATTTAGATGACCATGACGAGAGACAGAGTCTGACTGGCTCAGAGGCTGGCAGTACTCGCTCCAATTCACATCTAGCTTCCTGTTTGTTCTCCTTTTTTCCAAATGAGAATCGATAAAGAACCGAATCGTTAAGCAGAATTGAAAATGGAATTGGAATCATGAAAATCTTATCAATTCCCATCCCTAGCTAAAAGTTTGTAGAGTGAAAAGTGTTGACAGGTTTATTGTGTTATCCCCATGTGCCTCACGTCTTTTTTGCTCCCACACTTGTTGCTTTGCTAGTTGCTATTTTATGCTTTTTCAAACTCAAATATAAGTAAGGAAACAGAGAATTTAAATAATCTAATCTATCTGTTAATGGCTGTTGTACAGCAACATAATCTATAATACCACTTTGATATCACTTTTTCACGGCAGACATTTCCACTTTTCTTTTTTAACTGATGAATTAATAGAGACTTTCTTGCAGCTAGTCCATGGATGTATTATAAGATCTGGATACCAGACACAAAGATGGTGTCTTCAGTCCAATGAGAATTGTTTTGACACGTACACCAAAAAAGAACAAGTAAGAGAAAGATAGTTTCCTCATATTAACATACTAGCTGGACACCTGTGAACACTTACAGGTAACATTGTTGGTTGTTGGCATTCATTCTACTGTTAGCTGTTTTCTTTCATGTGAATGAGACATGAGGAAGCTGATGTGGACCAGAAGCAGTCAGGCAGTGTGCGTTCATGGGAGTGGCTTTGGTGAGAGACAGGAAGGGAGGGGATGGGACTTTTTTCTGTTGGGAACTTTCAAAATCTAGCTTACTCTTGCTGGTTCCTCCAACATTATCAGCCCCAGCTTCAAATGAATTAAGATGGAGCACAAGATGGTGTTATGAGCATATTGATATTGCAGTATTTGTCTGGAAAATAAATATTCATGCATAGAGTAGGGATGACAACAATTTATCAACGATTGATTAATCGGGCATTAAGAATTTGATCGATCATGTAAAATTTAATGGATCTACTATCGAATAAACATATGAAGTATGTAGCTCTTCATATGTTTCATATGCTGCACTCTTAGAAATAAGGGTTCTTCCTGAAGGGCTGTGGTTCTACCCAGAACAGTTTGCTTCTATAGCAATAGCAATAGCTTCTATACCATTTTTGGAAGGTTTGTCAAGAGTTCTTTGTAAGACTGTGGTTTCCATTAGGAACCCCTCTAAATCCTTGAATAACTCTTTCATCAAGTGTTTGTCAAGGGTTCTTTGTACCATAAGATATATATATATATATGTATATATAAAACAGTTCTCAGTAGAATCCCCGGGTGTGTTCTAGATAAAACCCATGGAATATAAGAAACGTTCTTAGTAGAACCCCCTGGTTGGATTCTTGTTAGCACCCTCAGAATGGTAGAGAGGTTCTGGATAGAGCCTCCACAGAGGGTTCTAGGTGGAACCATTGCACCATAAAAGGCTTCTCTGTAGAGATTTCCACAGGGGGTTCAAGACCAAACCTTTCACAGATGGTTCTAGGTATCTAGCCTTTATGTTGGGTTCTAGGTAGAACTCTTTCAACTACCAACTTTATTTCTAAGAGTATATGTAATGCTGAAAATAAAGCTTTGACTGAGGGGAAAATTGGTATTCGTTGGTAAATTAAAAATTTATAACATTTTGTAAGTATGATTAATCGATTAATTGATAGTTAATTTTACCAATGGTCGATTAAGGAAAGCTTGCAACACCAGTATAGAGTATATGATGGGGCCCTAGTATTAATCCTTGTGAGACAAATTTATCAACAATCTTGGGACTTTAAAGGCAACAGTCTGAACTCTACTAGGGGTGTCCCGATCCGATATTGATCAGCCAAAAAACGAGTATCGGATTTTATCGGACTGCATCTAAAATCTCCGATATAAGCGCTCTGATAAGCAGTCCATTTTCTGCTCCAGCACTTCTATCCATAGGTGACTCTGGTTGCTGACTATTGTTCTCTGTTTGAGTAACATCACTTGAGCAAGCCTTTTCTAACATTCCACACTACAAAATAAGTAATAAAAGTATGTATGATTTGTGCTGATATAATATCGGATAGATATCAGTATCGGCCAATACTCAAGGCTGCAATATCAATATCGTATCGTAAGTGAAAAGGTTGTATCGGGACATCCCTAAACTCTACCAGAAAAATACAGTTTGAATTATCAAAACCAATGAAAAGCTGCTTATTTAACAAAATGTTAGTGTATGTTTTGTGTGTGTGAATGTTTTACCCTGGGTCTTACTAACTAAATACTGTATTATATAACTCTCTCATCTTCAGAGCTGCAGCCCAGACATACAGTAGGCCCCAGGGCTCCTACGCTGGCTTGTGTGTACAAGAGTGTGTGTGTGTTGAGACTAACAGTGTTATAGCTGTTTATGTGCAGTTAGAACACCAAACCATGCCCTATGATAGAGGAGCTGCAGCAGATTAGCCCAAGGACAGAGCGC
Source organism: Lutjanus erythropterus (assembly GCF_056507025.1). Classification (NCBI taxonomy): domain Eukaryota; kingdom Metazoa; phylum Chordata; class Actinopteri; order Lutjaniformes; family Lutjanidae; genus Lutjanus; species Lutjanus erythropterus. Next base: position 3,249,967 of record NC_139329.1, read on the forward strand.
AGGGTGTGTGTGTGATGTGTATGTATGAAGGACGGCAGCCGTTGCTGTTTTCCTCCTCAGAGCGAATGAGGCCAGGGTGAGGAGTCCTGGGAAGCCCCGAGTGGGAGTCAGCAGTATGGTACTGTGCCATGATGGGGTCATTTATTTAAAATCAGACCAGTGTTGAGTACAGTGCTGTGTGAGTTACACAATATTTGTAGAGAAGTGCAGCAGACAGTTTGTGGGAAACATGTTGAAAAGATCAGATATGAAGTTTAAGATTTGAGTTTCCTGTCTTTGTGGTTTTCAATCAATATTTCAGCTTCCTGTCATGTGCTTTATATGAATGCTGACATTTGAATAATAAGGAACTAGTCAGAATGCTTATCCTTACCTTCAGTGGTCATAAATGCAAGCAAACTTACAGGTTGAAAGCTGCAGCTGGAAAATATATCTTTGTACAGATGTTACAAACCTAAATCACAATGTTGAACTGCCTCATCCTGTACACACTAACTGAGAAGCTGCAGAGTCTCCTTATTTGATAAGATGCAGTTCTAGGATGTGTTCTGTTCTCTCTCTACAAAACATTCCCTGCTTTTTTTTCCAACTGCGTTTGTTTGTGAACTGCAAACTGATAATGTCATGATTCTGTTATTGCAAGGAAGGAATGGAGCTGCTCTTTCTAACAACCTCTGATCAAGGAAACACAAAAGTATCCCATCAGGAAGTTTTATTATCAAACCACAAAACCTGCTTTTCTTTCATGAGGGTGCGCACAACATTCTTTGTAGCTGAATGTCTACACCGATCGACAGTACAGGAAATAACCTTACTTGCACTTTCACACTTTTGTGTTCTAAAATGATGTAGACTCTGTAGGTATTTGAGATGCAGGGCTACAACCAATGATTATTTTCCTTATCAATCAATCTGCCTATTATTATTGTTGATTGTTAGACTTGCACCGATTAATCGGCAATGCTCAGAATCAGGACGATTTTCACATGACCGGCCCTGACCGTTGACCGGCTGGTCAGTGTCACATATCTGATTCTGTGCCTGTCATTGTCACACACGTGTTCTGCGTGATGGTCACGTCATGCGCGCAGCAGACAAACTGACCGTGATATCACCACAGTGCTGATAACAGCTACACACTCAGACACATGCTTGCTTGAAGTTGGTGTCAGTGACAGATTCAAGAACAGGATAAAGAAAAGACAGACAGCTGTAAACTCTCTAGCTCTTCACGCTAATGTTAGCCAGCAGCAGACTGCTGTTCACAGAGGGACAGTTAAAATCTCACCTCCTGTTCTGTCTGAAGAATAAACAACTTGTGTTGATGCGTCTCCTCAAACATTTTCTCATCCAGACTGTTTAACTTCTGCGTCTGTTTTTCTCACGGCAAAGTTTTACTGCAGCAAACTGTTGGATCGCGTGCGTCTTTGGTTTGTTTACATCTGCTTCCACAGGAGATCACGTGAAAATGCATCCCACGAAATCCCGTGAGATTCCATTTGTTTTCAGTTAAATTAAATGAATATGATCAGCTAATTATGTCTGAGTCTGTAACACCTCAGAAAACTATTTACTATAGCCAAGAAAAAGCTGGAACCATCAAGTATTTAGCATAAAAATTGATCATCAAAATTGTTTCTGGTAAGTCAACAGGCAGATTTTTTTTAAATTGTTCAATTAAACACAGTTTTTGTTGCTATTCCATGGATGTATTATAAGATCTGGATACCAGACACAAAGATGGCAGATTCAATCAACCTTGCCTGACACGTAGAGTATTCTACCTTATTAATTAGTTTGTTCTGTATTTTTGTTTATTTCTTTAACCAATTCTAGCCAATCAATAAATCAAAGAGGGACTATATCATAATATAGTCTTAAAACCTTATTGTAAATGATAAACAAAATAGTAAAGTAATTAAAGCCATATTGTGATTACTTTGACTGAAATTGTGATATGCGTTGTCATTAGTGAGTGATCTATTTTGCATTGCAATTTTAATTTTAACTGAAAAAAAAATTAAATTGTGATGATGATATATTTGTTGGAGTCTGCGCCAAAAAAATGACACAACAGAACAGAACAGGATTTTTAGGCCAGGACATCTCTGCAGCTGTGTACTTCATTATAATGCTGTTTTCTCACACATTTTCCATTTTTCAGACAACTTCAATTTGGTTCTGGCTCTGCAGTTTGGATATTGCACTTGGCCATATTGCAGTTTCAATAATATTGTGATTAATTGTGCAGCCCTATTTGTTTTTCTGATGGTCCAATTCCATTAAGTGTCCCAGTATACCATTCCAGTGATCAAAAATGCACAACATCAGGACCCTAGGAATGTCTTCAAAGGAATGCAGCCATCATCCTGTTATTATGTGCACCTGAGGTTGTCCATAATGGTTCTGTTCCACCAGAGTATATCAGGGAGCCAGCTTGTACACCAGCAGGGATCCTTGGAACTGATACAGGCAGCAGCCATTATTAATGTGCGCCATTACGTTCACCTGGGGTTGTCCATCCGATAAAAGAAAACATCTGCTATGAAAAAGGCGTATAGATGTGATTTTTTATGATGATAAAAGCAAATATCCTACTTCCTCTAAGTTACTTCCTGGTAGGCAACATGTGGTAGTGAGAGAGGAGAGGAGAGGAGAGGAGAGGAGAGGAGAGGAGAGGAGAGGAGAGGAGAGGAGAGGAGAGGAGAGGAGGAAGGACACATTGATCACACCTTGTGGTGCCAGGTCAACGCCCTTCATCTTCTGCTAAGGAACAAATTGAAATTAAGAGTGAATTTCAAACTGTTAAACAGCAGTGAGCCACACTGCATCCACAGAAAACAGGGCTCATCAGTGTTAGATTTTCCTCTCTCCTCTTTGGTAAAGGCTATGTGCCTTTTCCAAAGATTCAGACTGTTAAACTTACTATTTTAAGTCATATTAGCAATGTGGTGTAAGGACTGCAGTATTTGGTCAGCTGACTGGTCCACCACTACAGACCAGACAGAAATATGACTTAACCTAAACTGATGCCATGTTTATTGATTAGCGTATTAACACATCAAACTAAGAAGGTGGGCTTTGTAAATATTATACCTGTCAAACATCAGCATTCAGTGGTGGAATGTAACTAAGTATGTTTACTCAAGTACTCGAGTACAAATTTGAAGTATCAGTACTTAGTTTTACCAAGTCCTGACTCTTTATGCTTCTACTCTGATACATTTCATAGAGAAATATTGTAATTTTACTCAGTTTTATTTATCTGACAGCCATAGATACTAGTTATTAGTTAGTTAGAATTTACATATGTAGCACACAAAGAACTTTTAAAATATGATGGAAAAAACTTAAATTCCAAATAGAATTTAAGATTTGAACTTAATATAATTAGACGAGTAATCAATTAGTTGATTAGTTAGTATAAAAAAAATCAGCAGCTGTTCTGATAATGGGTTAGGCTAATCGGATCTCATATCAAAATGTGACATTTGCTGCTGTTACTCATCTTAGATTTCAGTAACCTGAATAATTTAGAGGTTTAGACTGTTGGCGGGACAAAGACATTTGAAGATGCCTCTTTAAGCTCTGGCTAATCCATAGTTAAACTTAATCAGTAATTGCAACTTTATATAAAACAGCTGAAAATAAGCTTCATCCCAACCAACTACAAAGTCATTGATAACAAATTAATGCATAATTAATAAGATATAAGATATAATATGTCATTGGATATACTGTAGAAACTCACATGGGGCATTTTTCTATATTGACTACTTTTACTTTTGATACTTAAAGTTTTTCTTCCTCATGATACTCACATACTTTTACTTAAGTGACATTTTTAATGCAGGACTTTTGTGATATAGTAGTATGTTTACTTAAGTAAAGGATTTAAAAACTTCCTCCACAACTGTCAGCTTGTTAGCATTGTCACTGTGAGCACGCTGACAATAGCATTTGTCTTATTTTCTCCACAGAACTTCTTGCATTACTGCAGACTCCTCTTCTTGTTTACCTCTCACTGCTGCTTGGCTCTATCAGGTTGTTCAGTGCATGTTTTGTGTGAAAGGTGACCACAGTGCTAATGTCCTCCTTCCTTTCTTCACAGATGTGTTGGGGTTGTGAGTTCACTTGATGTCAGCACCCTCAGGGGGTGGGAGGGTCTGCAAAATCATAACCCAGTAACAACAGCTCCAACAAGCAGCGACGTCTGTGCGCACCCTCATGTTCCTGCAGAGCACAGAGTAGCTCATTCTAAAGACACCGTTGCAGAGCTAAAAGGAAGGGACTTATTTCCAGGATGGAGGGTGTAGCAGTGGACAACCTAATAGACTTTGACCTGCCCTCAGAGACTGCAACTCTTGGCGTAGACGGAGACCAACACCAAGGCCATACAGACATTTTCTCCCCAGAGCCGACATCTTCCAAGGGAGTCCACCAGCAGCCATTACTGCCAGAGCCCATGGCACCAACCAAGCCCAGCTCTCACCACCACCACCACCACCACCACCAAGAGGAGGGAGACAATGACAGTGATGCTACAGAGTCTGCAGACAGCGAGAACGACATGGACCCGCCCTCTCACATGTGGGAGCTGAGGAGGTCGTCGTCCTCGTCCGCTCACAGCGGAGAGGACGCCGACGCTGAGACAGTGGAGAGGAGGCAGTTCATGAAGGCGTATGTGGAGAAGGTGTTTCATGGAGGGTAAGGACAAACTGTATCTTCTTTCTTTGTTGTGTGATGAACCAGTATGAGGTCAAACCAAAAAGGTGAATCTCCTTGAGGCTGTTCTCACACTGCAGAACATCATCACACAATCGTCACATCAGTCAGAAACAGCATGAAAATTTCTCACTATGTCATCTGATGAAACATGAGTGCAGACAAAGAGACTTAAAGCATAACTATGTGTCTGATTTTTTAAAAAATAATGTGTGCAAGTTACATATGCATTGTTCTATATCTTCCCAGTCTTCCCAGCACCCCATTCTCACTTGCAGTTTATATAAAAAAATATTATAGTAGAAAAACAAGAGTGAAATCACAAACACTGCAACAAAACCACAGCAAAAAAAGCAAAGAATTGAGGAAAAAAGAAAATAAAAGAAAAAATACACAAATAGACAAAAAGACCCAAAAAATAATAATAATAAAAAATATAATACATAAACGTTCCCCAGATGTCTTTGAAAAGATCTTTTCAGGACGTTTCTCTCACTGATCTGTTGGAGGTCTAGTTGTGTTTTTCCAACAGAGGACAGTCAGACATCTTGCCTGTAGTCGGCACATGTCAAGAAGGGATTGTTTATTTTTCTGCAATTTTGGAATACCCGGGTGCATTCCCAAAATCAAATCAAATCTCTGCAGCAGCCATGTTGATTTCCCTCCAAAAAAATCACATACTTTAGCACATTCCCAAAGACAATGGATGAGTGTTCCCCTGTCCTGATCACACTTGATGCATGTGTCTGGATTAGAGATTATAATTAATTATACACAGAAATGTTTGCAAATGTATTATTATGTTTGCTTTTCTCAGCTTCTCAGTTAGGAGGATTTTCTGCTTTTCTCAGTCATAATCTGTTGAATGAATGTTGAAAACTAATATTTAGCTTTCTTTTCTGCCTGGCAAGTGAGCAGTTTGCAGACCTTACTTTGTCTTTTGGTGGCCTATATAGACAAATAATTAGTTCATCAGCTCTTAAAGGGGCAGTCCACTGATTATAAACACCCAAGTCTGTGTACAGGTCTTGAGGAGCATGACTCTGACCAACAAAGACAAAAGGCAGTAACTTCTCAGAGTGCAGACCTGAGAAAAATGACAATTTCTTGTTGTCAAGCTAAAATATGTGGCAGTTTTATAGCTTTATTCAGGTTATTGTTTCTACATGTTATCCTTACTTCTGATTTGATCTTTGACCTTATTTGAATGTTCCTGTATTCTGCCTTTGCAGAGCGTACCAAAAAATAATCGTGTCATAATAATAATTGCCAAAGCAAAAGGCAGTAACTTCCCTTTTAACTGATCACTTTAGCTTTAAAAAGCAGTATAATGACAATGATAATGATGTCAAATGAAATTGCACCTTTGACTGTCATTCTTTACATTATTGTTATTATCATTATTTATTTAAAACATTTATTATTATACTACAGTACGTTTGTGATGTGCCAGGTGACTTTTAAAACCTAATTATTTCAATGGATTTGGGGTGTTTCTGAGCATTTGAAGCTACTAATATTTATATTCTTATAAAATGAAATTGGAATATTAAATATTAAATGTGCAACATAAAAAATATTAAATACCATCAAATCTCTTCTGATAAAATCTGACACTGATTGCTTCATTTCAATGAAATGCATTTCCACATTATAGCTGTTGCCATGGTGAGTCTGAGTTATGACTCTGTTGTTATATATAGTACTATAATGCACATAGTTGACATATTTCTTAATTTTCTTGTGGATATTTTACATGTTAGAATACAGTAACTGGAGGTTACATTAGCTGATAACTGTCAGCAGTCGAGTTTAACATATTATTCATTACTATTTTTTGAAAAAACTGTCCATTGTGAGTCTGGAAATGTTCTAGAGGTGCAATGCAAAATCGATGTAAAATGGGAACTGTGTCAATTAATCTGCCAGTCATTTTCCCAATTGATTAGTTGTTTGGTCATAAAATATTGTGAAATGTGAAAAATATTGATCACTGTTTCACCAGAGCCCCAGATAATGTCCTCAAATGTCTTGTTTTGTCCACAACTCAAAGATATTCAGTTTACTGACAGAGAGGACTAAAGAAACTAGAAAATATTCATATACAGGAATTTGTACTTTTTTTTCTTAAAATATGACTCAAAATGATGAATCATTTATCAGAATAGTTGATGATTAATTTAATATTTCACAGCTAATCAGCTAACTGTTGCAGCTCTACTCTCCACCTCCCTTTACTTGTATTTTGAGAGTAATTCATGTGCCAAAAAAGAGACAAAACTCACAGTTAACAAAGTTAAAGATGAAGTTGAGTGATAGCAAAACTAGAAACTGATTTACTAGAGATATTGTGATAATATCATAATTCTAAAATATTTTGGTCAAGGTAATCCTGTAGTGTCTGCCCTAGTTCTCAACAACTTATGTCTGCAGATGCTAAATCCAGAAGAACATATACTGTATATGCAGATTTGAATGGTTTATAGATCAGAATTGTGTCAAGCAGTGGATATACAAATCAGCACAGGAACGTGGAGCATAGAGACAGAGAGGGACTGTAGACAGTCCTCACTGAGTGATCCTGGGTAAGTTTTGTGTGGCTGCCATCCCTTCCATCCCTTGTGGGTGCAGGGGAAGAATATTGAAGGTGCCCCTCAGCTCATCTCAGAGAGTGCTAAGTATTGTCAAAGATGGGCTTGATTGTCCCCTCTGTCACTTCCTGTAGAGAGTCCAGGCTCAGCAGTGTCAGACAACTGTCTGAACCCCCTGGCTGCATCAATAAGGGTGATGGTGACTCCTCAGCACACAGCAGCGCACTGCTGGCTATTTTGCTGATACTTTTCTGTCCTCACCCTCTCGATCTTTCACCAGTTTTATATCATTTTTTGATGCAGTAATTTGTTATATCAGATTTTTTTTCTTTTTCATGACTGAGTGGTGCTGGCAGTTTCTCCTGCTTCAGGTGGAGTATTCACTTATAGTCAGATCAACACTGTTCCATTCTTGTCACCTAGAATGTCTAGAAACATTCACCCGGTCAGAGGTTCCCATGACTCACCATCAGAGGCCCAGGGGGGACAGCAGTCTGACTGATGCATGAATATTTGACAGAAATCTAATGTGAGCAGAGTGAAATGTTAAAAGGTGCTGCTAAATATCAGGTTACCATTGTGTTTCATTTCATAGACATTCATTCAACTTTTTTGCGGCATTTTTGCTGCAGGCCTGATCAGTTCTGACCCGGCTGAATACTGTGTTTCTGTCAAGTAATTCACCATATGTTGGTCACTGACCTCTTTGTTCAGTGGCTTAGCCACAGACAGCAAATTGACCTCCTCTGTAATGTAATAATCCATCTTGAAAGAATTAAGTTCTTGCCGTGAGAACTCCAAAGTCTGCAGTCTTTCTGTGATGACCTGCACCCTTTTCACCTTCTGTAGAACTGTCCAATCTGTCCTGACTGGACAATGTTAGTGGGTTTTTACTTGTCTTTATCCCTTTCTACCCCAGTGAAGTGGATAGAGATGAGCCACATATATGTTGACTGAACTATTCAAACCCAAAACCTTCTGTTTAACCACTTTGTGACTTTTAGTTTTGTATTTCAGTTGGACAGCAGTAGATATTTGTTCATATTTAGTAGTACATAGATCTATCTTATTTTTTTTAACTTTTTCTAAAAGTCCAGCCTTTAGAAAGAGCTCATTTATGGCTCCTTGTTTGATTGTTTGATTTTTCTCAGACTTAAAGGGATAGTTTGGATCATTTGAAGTGTGGTTGTATGAGGTATAGTCAGTCTGTTACCTACAGTAGATGGCGGTTGACATGCCCCCAGTTTGGGGAAGCAGCAGGAGTACTGATGTAGGAAACTAAGCAATGTACTGTTGTGGATAGGGTCAGCAGCAAAACGGATTTTAGACACCTAAAAAAAATCAATATCAGTTTTAGTGTGTGCTAAATTTAGAATATTTTCACCACTTTACCTTGCTGTCAGACAGACTTTTCTGATGTGAAACCAACATTGTATAAGCCAAATATCACTCTGTCTCCAATCACTCGCACCCCTTTCACAAAAACAGTAATTTAACCTTGCAGAACACAGGAGTTACTTATCTACTGCTGCCTCCATCTGTAAGTTTGTCTTTGTTATTGTGTGATCTCAGTGTCTTCAAAGGTTAGAACGGATTCACCGAAGTTTCCCAATAACACAAATAAACTCACAGTTTGAGGCAATGGTAGGTTAGCAACTCTCATTTTCTATGATGTAAAATGTTGTAAAAAATGCTTTTGCTTTGCAGAAAGTGATATTTGACTTATATAATGCCAGTTGTGTCCACACCAACAGTGGTGCAGCCAATCAGTGTCTTTAGGAGGGACTACTGGCAAATACGGTTGTGGTTTTAGGTGCAACTGCAGCAAGAAACATCCATGGAAGTGACTCATCTTGAACAAACCCGCGCCATATAATACTCTCATATTGAACAAATAATGGCAAGGTTAGCATAGATACTGTGATAGCATCAGTTATATCAGAACTGGAGAGTATTTCTTCATTGAAAGAAGAACAAAGAACAGCACTGAAGGCTTTTCTTCATGGAAAATACATTTTCACTCGTCTCCTGACCAGCTTCGGCAAGAGTTAGATTTACCAGCTGGGTCTGCTGGTTGATCTGATTAGTTGAAGTTAGACGTGGTAGACAGATGGTTCATCCAATCACCTGCCAAGTGTTTTTTAAAAGTGCCTGCCTTTTTCCAAACGATATCTAAGGATGACTTCCCAGATGGTTCTGTGTAACAAACCATCTGACGTGTCAAGTTAGTCCACAGCAGTACATCTGCTGTAGGTAATACATTGACTATGGATAAGTAGCTCATACAACCCACTTAAAATAATCCAGATTATTCCTTTAATGTCCATGTGAAGTTTTATTTACCTACCAGATTTGGAAATTTCCTGCGTCAGATTCTCAGCACAAAACAGCACTTCTGAATAGTAAAATCAATCTGATAAATAGATTATTAAGTAAAAAGAAGCAGCTGTGAAGAGACTGTCCTTTCACAGGGTCTGTAAATCAGTGCTGTAATGAGTTTTTTGGACCTTGTTTTCACAGGGAGGACTTTGACCAGGAAGAGAAGGCTCGTTTTGGAGAGCTGTGCAGTGGAGAAAACGGCAAAGGCAGGGAGTGGTTCGCCAAATACGTCAGCGCTCAGGTAAATATGGGGAAATGATGAAATGGTAACGAGTCAGACATCATCTGTGAGCTTTAAGGGAAAAAGAACTCCAATATTCCAAATGCCCTGACCAAAGAATTACAGGTTCGTATGAGATCCCTAACCACACAGCCAGCACAGGTCAGCCTCCGTTTTGAGTCTGAATAAAAAAAAAATTAATATGGTTACATGAGCGTAAACAGAATCACCTCGTTTCTTTGCTTTGACTTAATTTTTCCTTTTCGTTGAGTAATTCTATATATTTGACAGTAACACGAATGTCAAACTTGAGATTTTCATTTTGTCACAGACAAATATTCTAGAGCAAAACCTACCTACATGAATACAGGAAATCAAACAGAATATCTTTATTTCTTTAAATAATTAAGTAGTGGAATAGAGTTTGAAGTTTTTAATTTGTGTAACTTGGCATATGGTTGTTTAGATCCTGTCTTTGTACCAAGCTTTCCTGAATAAACTCTCTGTCATCCTGTATTCACAGCGCTGCCACTCTAAATGTGTGAGCGAAGCTACCTTCTACAGACTGGTGCAGTCCTTTGCAGTTGTCCTGTTTGAGTGAGTCTATATGTTTGTCTTTATTGGATGGAGACCAGCATTCTGTAAGCGTCTAATCCTGTTTGACCACAAAGGATAAGGCTGGTGATAATCTAAGAAGTCTTTATTGTCAGATGTCCCAAAAAACAATAAAAATCTCTTTGACTTTTACTCTGTATGTGGCACTTAGCCCATTGGTTCCTACTGAAGACATAAAGCTTTAAAATCAGGCCACAAGTACATACTTTCATTTTTTTAAAAGCCTCAATTTTTTCCCAAAACAGATGGGAGTTAATAAACATAACAAAACAGGAGCTAAATAGTGCATTTCATAAGGGCTTTTTTCAGTGGTGGATTAATACACTTTTGTTGCCATAGATCAGTCATTCCCAAAGACTCATGACCCATAGGTGGGGCACGGGAGATTTCATTTGGGTCAGCAAATAAATAAAAGATTTACATCTGCAGTACACCTTTTATGAAGCATTTAAAATATGTTTACTGTTTTACTGATGGAAGGAAAAAACAAGAGCCTGTTAATTCCACCCCATCTAAAACTCAAATGTTCAAGTTTGTCTAAAAAGTAAATGATCTCATCTAAAGATTAAAGTGGAGCTTTTCTTTAGATTATTCCAAAACTAATGAGTTTGAGTTGGGCTCAAAACTCGAAAAACTAATGCAGTGAGTTGCCTTGAAATTTTGAGTTGTCTCAGCTTTTTGTTTGAGGTTTCTTTTCTGGATGAGAGGAAATAAAAATGAGGTGACCTGTTAACTCAGACTAAATGCATTTATTTCTCATTTATTAAGTATTTAATGTGTACTTTAGGAGAGTCAAACTGAAAAGAAAAAACATGTTAAATGCAACATTGTGTTCATTAAAACAATAAATTACTTCTAATCTAGGATTACAGTTGTGCTTTGTTTATTCCTGTACTTTTGTACACACTGTTTCTTTTCCAGTTCTTAAAACTAAAGTAATAAAATAATGTTGAGAAAATAAAAATCTGCATTGTTTTACACAATTATATTCCTGACTTTACAGGTGAGACATAAGAAAGGTAAACGTACGTCCCCTTGGCACTTTACTTAATTTCAAATCTGTCTCTCATTAAAAACTAATTGAATAAGCCTGATATAGAGCATCACCTACTTATCCATTCAGTGAAATGCTCTAGTAAATTAGATCAGTTCTAGCAGTGAAGTCATGAGTGGATCATCTCTAAAAACATGATGTGTGTTTACAGATGTTACCAGATGGATGACTACAGCCCAGCTAAAAACCTCATGACTATGTGTTTCACCTACTACTACCTTGGTAAGATCTAATTCTGTCTCTCTCTAATCTTCACATTAAACCTGTTCTCAGCTGTCTTGGTCAGTCTAGCAGCACTGAGGGATCACACTGCCTGGACATCCACATGAAAAGTGGTGAATTTTCCCTTTAACATAAACACAGCATGGTTTCGAGGTGAGAAAATAGTTGCACAGCACAAGAAAACAATCTGTGCTTATTTTGGTGAGTGTTTCCTTTCAGTGCTGATTCAGAGAATGTTACAACCACAGGCTGTCCCTGTGGCTTCTTTTGCAGCAACAGCGCAAACACATGCAATGACTTTGTGGGCTTAGATGATGGCACAGTTTGTGCTCATGCAATCAGGAAGCTTTGAGTTTCCCACTGTGGTTTAGTACATTGCATCAGCATCTGTCTAAAGTCAGTACATTTACCCCCCCCCCCCCCCCCCCCCAGAAAAAACAAAAAAAAACAAAAAAAACAAATCCCTATTGAAGTTTGGATCTTGTGTAAAATGTAAATACAAACAGAATGCAGTGATTTACAAATACTTTTCAATGTATATTCACTTGAATACAGTACAAAGACTTGAATGAATTGATTAACTTGATTGTTTTTGTAAATATACACTCATTCTGAATTTGATGCCTGCAGCATGTTCCAAAAAAGTTATAACAGGAGCATGTTTACCACTGTGATACATCGGCTTTTCTTTGAACAGCTCTCAGTTAGCATTTGGGAACCGAGGACACTAATTGTTGAAGTTCTGAAAGTGAAATTACTTCTCAGTTTTGCTTGATATTCGAGGTCTATGTGCACCACACATTTTCAGTGGGAGACAGATCTGGACTGCAGGCAGGTCAGTCTAGAACCTGTGTCTTAGCATTGTCTTGCTGAAATAACTAGGGACGTCTCTTACAAAGACATCTGGATGGCAGCATATGTTGCTCCAAATCCTGTATGTACCTTTCAGCATTATAATGGGGCTTTCACAGATGTGACAGTTACCCATGATGCCATGGGCACTAACACACCCTAACATACCATTGCAGATGCTGTCTTTTGAAGTTAGTGCTGGATCTGGATGGTCCTTTTCCTCTTCAGCCCGGAGGACATGACGTCCATGATTTGAGAAAACAATCTGAAATGAGGACTCATCAGACTACAGCACACTTTTACAAGTTCAGAATGAATGTATATTTAAAGAACAGTAAATTTAATCAGTTTGGACATTAAATGTCTTGTCTTTGTACAGCATTCAGTTGAATATGGGTTGAAAAGTTTTTGCAAATTATTGCATTCTGGTTTTTTTTGCATTTTACACAACTTCACAACTTTTTGGAATCAGGGTTGCACACATACACATAAATTGAACTTGCACTATAAGCAGCTTTCCATAGTAGTAAATGACAACAAGAGGTGTCCAAACCATGAACTGCAAAGAAGCATATCTGACTGAAAGGAAGAGTAACTGTGCATGTTAACGGTTCTTTGTCTTGTGAGGTTAGATGTGGATGAACTGAAGTATCATTGAAGGACTAATTATTGTTTTCATTTCCTGCTCACTGAGTTGCACCTGGCTGAGATGAAGCTGATTGGTTCATTATGTTTCAGACAGGCCCATTTTTTCTAAATGCCACATGTCTCACAATGTGAAGACCTGTGAGATTCACTTGGCCTCAGAGGCTGAACAACAAGGTGATGTCTGTAATCTGTACACTGTATATCATCCCAACCAGTCTGTAATTCTTTATATACCAAGGAGTTAAAAAGACAGATTGATGTTAAACGAATTTGCCTTTAAAACATAGAAAAAATACTTAATTGATGTACAGATAGATGTCATCCTTTTGAACTCTCTGCTGTCCTCTCATTCAGGGAAGTCCCAGCCGTCTCCCTCAGAGCTGCTGGATCGTGGTGGTCCTCCAGCTGGTCTGGACTCGTACCTCAACAAGGCCAACTCCTGGCTGTCTGGGAAGAAGGATGCTGCCGAGCGGCTCCTTAAAAACACATCTAAGTCTGATGTCAAAGGCTTCTTTGGAGGCCTTGAGAGCAAGCTGAGGAGCTCAATGGCTCCCAAGCCTGAGTGAGCAAATACATCACCTTCTATGAATTCTGTTCATTAATACAGTCATGTATAGTTCTCATTCCTTGCTCTTTTTCTTGACTGCATTCTCCTTTCTAGGGATGGGGAAAGCCCAACTGAGACAAAGCCTACATCACCAGGTAAAGTGCACCAACATGAAAAATTCATTTCTTTCTCCTTCTTCCTGCTGTTAGTTTTCATAAAATATGATGTAGACATGAATGTAACTGTGCCAGCACCTGTTGTGATTTCTCTGCCTCCCTAGTGTCTGAGGCTCCAGAGGAAAAGAAAGCAGAGAAGGTGTACCTGTACACCCATCTGAAGCAGCAGCCCATCTGGTAAGCTGAGGGAACTCTGGCCACACAGACCAGATACAGGAGCTCTGAAGATTCAACATGCACTGTCAATCAATCATTTTATGTAAAAGACATGATTAAAATGGACTAGATGGTAATGGAATATTTCACTGAAAACCACATATATGCATAAATCATCCACCTACTACCAATGGGAACATATTTTCTCTGATCTAGAGACCCTGTAGACTATATTAATTTTTGAATGACGTTGAGCAGCATGAGTATTTTCTTTAACAGTTTACTTTCAATTAGATTAGAGAGGCTGTTTTCAGTTTTGTCTCCATGTTCACAGTAATATCACTGCAGTAAAGGTCGTGGGACATTTAACCAGCAAAACTAAAACCAGCAGTTATGAACTTCACTGGACAGAGGAAACTCACCGGAGGAAACAGAATTAATTAAAAGTTGAAGAAGAAGTTGCTGCTGTGCACGTACAACGTCTCTTTTAATGGGAAGAGGATTAACCACAGTTTCCGCGGTTGTAACTCCAGTCCATGCATCACTTATGTGTACTTTGATGTTTTTTAGCTTGGCCCATGTCCCAGCTGCTAACATGGAAGGGGTGGGGTTTATGACCTATACTTAAGCCAGTCACCATAGTGTGGTCCAGATGTATTGGCTTCACAGTTAGGCAGCTGTTGTCTTGTCCATCTTTAGTATTTGTCAGTGGTTGCCATTGGAATTTGATGTAATTTCTTTTCAGTGTACTACTCCTTTAACTAGAGTAACAGTTTGGCCACTTATCACAGTTTATGTTCATAATATGGAGTTCTTTTCATACTTTCACTTTTTTTCTAGAGCCTTATAAATGTATGTATGTATGAGGTAAAGGTATCAAGTATATCATGAGAAGAGAAAAATCAGAGTAACAGTTATATGTTATTGTTTTTTTCTTTCCTTCCTCTTTACATCACGTTTTTACCCCTCAGATTTATTTTAGGACATCTTGTCCTGACCCCCCATGCACACTGTGATATATTAGATGTGACGCAAATGACTGACGATATTAAGCATCAAAGCAATGTAGAATGAAATATCACAGCTTAGTGACCGTGTGCCTGCATGTGTTGCCTGGAGAATATTATAAAGTCTGACCTATTAAATATCATCTGTTCTCTCTGTCAGGCATACACTAAGGTTTTGGAATGCTGCATTTTTTGATGCTGTCCACTGTGAGAGGAAGAAAAGATCGCCAACCACAAGGTGAGGCTGGATGGAAATCTAGACAGATAATCAAGCAATTTAGTAACATAATATATTGCAGAGTGGTATGGATGATGGACAAAATGAAGTGTCTTTTAAAACATGAGTGGGTTGTTGTTCTTTGTGTGTTCCTTTCACTGTATCTGTGTGATTAAATAACAGCTGGAGATCCTGTAGTGATGTACGGCTGTTTCCAAAGACAAATTTCATAGAGCTGTTCTGTATGCTTCAGCCTAAACTACCACTGCTGATAATCTCCTGATGCCCCACACCTTCTCTTCTCTTCTCTTCTCTTCTCTTCTCTTCTCTTCTCTTCTCTTCTCTTCTCTTCTCTTCTCTTCTCTTCTCTTCTCTTCTCTTCCTGTCTGCAAGGTGTTGTTGTTCTCCTTCTTTCTGCACGTTGACTTTAACCCTTTGTCTTCTTGTGCCTTGCTGCCGGGCAGGGGAACGCAGGATGAAGAGAAAGACGAGAGGTCTGTCTATCTATTTGTCCGCAGCCCGAAACAAAACAAAACAAACAAACAAACAAAAAAAAATGGTCGAACTACAGGAAAAAGCAAAGAATAATCAAGGTGGAGGGGAGAAGAAGGGCAGAGCTTTGCAGTTGTATCACAGATCTTGTAGAAACAGCATCTGGTACCGTCGTGGAGGCCCAGCATTGTGGTTTAAAAAATAGTCATTATGTGTTTGTGTTATGTTTGTGAGCTGTACTTAGACACTTTGCCTAACCAGGTAGGTCTTGACCTTAAGGCTTACCAGCCCTCAGGCTTAGAGGACGGTGATGGTCATCTTGATGTAGAGGAATACGACTTTTAGAGTGTTTTGTGTCACAGTTACAGCCAAGTTATCATGCACAGACTTCTAGTGTAGATCAGAATAAATTATACTTGAGGCTCTTCATGTAATGGTATTAAGGTGATCCACGGTGTGAAAAAAATACATTAAAGGTCCAGTGTATAAGATTTAGGGGTATTTGTTGGCAAATTAATTAAATTATATTTTTGTAATTGTTAGTCAAACCCTGGTGTCGACCAACCAACCAGACCGAGACCACTTCAAAAAGTGATAGCAGATATGTGGTTTTGGCATGATTTCAAAAGATAAACTACTAATAAATTTAGGGCTGCATCAAATAATTATTTTCATAATCAATTAATATGTTGATTGTTTTCTCAATTTTGTCCACAACCCAAAAATACTCAGTTTACTGTGAGAGAGGAGTAAAGAAAGAAGAAGAAGAACAGAGAAGACAGTCATGAGTCATTTTTCCTTTTAAAAAAATGGCTCAAACTGATTAATCGATTATCAAAATAGTTTGTGATTAATTTAATAATCGATTCAGAATTATCACAGCACTAAATAAATTCATATGCAGAATGTGAAATCTGCTCAGAAAGCAGCTATATAACCAATCTGTATATGCCATGTATATATTTATGCAAATCGTCTAGTCACATGACATGCATGCATGTCAGTGCAGGTATTTTCCATGATTAATAGATCAAAGGTTGTTACAGCTGCTGTGCTTTGATCCTACTCTGTGTACCATCTAATTAAGTCCATTAAAAAGTGTGACAGTGATCCCACAGTAATAAGCCCTAAATCTTTACTGTGCAAGACACCTCCGTCTCATCCTGTCCCTGCATGTTAGTCATTATTACAACATAATGCTTATAATCAGTTATTTCTTTGTGAGCTCTCTGTGAACATGAATATAAACATCAGAATCATTAAAGTGCTGCATAAACCAGAATTTCATTTCCCCACATGGATCCTAAACTATCCAAACAACAGTTTACCTGTCAGGCTTTTTAACTTCATTACTCCTCTTGATTTGTTTGTAAAAAGTCGATGTGAACACAAACTGGCCAGAACAGAAATGCAACAATGAGTTCCCTTTGGTCTGGGCCAAAAGAACTGAACTTCAGGTGTGAAAACTCCCTAAATCCTACACACTGGTGCTCAAAACACAGAAAAAGCCTTCAATTACTCCGTAGGCAGACTACATTGCCTGCATGACCCCCAGTGTCACCGCAAGCCACGTTCCCCCTGAGAATCAAAGTAAAACAGAACATTTAGAGGTGGCGAAAAGCACAAAAAGAAGACAGAGATTGTGAAAGATCTAACAGATGACAGAAACGTGGTTGATGTGAGAGCAGCGCGGTGTTCAGCCCTGTGGTGAAGGGTGAGGTTCAAGGTCTGGGTCTCATTTGCAGTTTGTGAGATGTGCTCTAGTGAGCATCGATAGTCTCTAATGATAAATCCCCATGCAGACAGGAGTCTAGTATGTAAAAATTAAAAGATACAATCTGCTTAATCACAGCAGGGCCACAATGTCCACATCATTATAAATTAGAAGTGGTTTACTTGTAATTATAATTGGATTACTGTGTTTGAGTAAGTGTTGTTTTTAGTGTGTATACTGTTTGGTTGTTTAGCTTTGTATCAGTCATTCACTGGATTCTGTTACAATATTTTTGTGCCTTTTTATTTTGCCTTTGTGTTCATTTGGCTCCTGTAGGCTTGTTGTTGTGGTTGTCTAATAGGTGAAGTGAGTCACCTAGGTACTCTGTCATGCTGCTGTTGAAACAATTTCTGTCCAGATCTTTGATGTAGAAAAGCTTCACACCCACGGTTAATATCCTTAATACGCCGAGAGAGCTTGTATAATGTCTGTGATGGTATTTATATCTGGAGCAGGAGACAGAGGCAGTCTGAAGGTGTTCTCTGCCTCTTCACAGCTCACTGCTGCTGCTGCTGCTGCATGTTCTCACCCTTTAACTCCTCGCATGTGATATTTTTTTTTCCTCTCCCTCTGTCTGCATGTTGCCTTTGCTGTCTCTCTTTTCTTTCACAATTTTTGCACGCTTCTATGTTTCCACTGCAGATTGATTGCAGGGATATGCTGTACAGACTAAAATATCCACCTCAAAACAATTTAACACAGCAGTTGATGATGTACTGCATTGCATTTTTCATCAGCTTTGAAGTTCGGAGAGGTGTTCCTTTTCTTTCCTGCCAACAATACCTTTACAAATGCGCTGTAGGTGATGTGATATATTCATAAAGGTTCAGTAGTAGAGTAAATGTTTCAGCTATATTGTAGAGCCAAAACAGTCTAACACAACTTTCCAAAATCAGTATTGGCTTATAGTTGAGTTTAAGTTTTTTCTGTTCTTTTGGACAAAATCTCTTTTACTTATATGTTGCAGCTCCTTGAATATGTTTTTTTGTTTTTATCCACTTTGGGCATCAGTGATCAAACTGAAAGTACATAATATGCAATGGTGAATGTGTTTGCATAGAGTTGCCTATTTACCATAGATATAAGGAAATAGATAGTGAATGCAAAGATGGTGGCCTTTCAGTCCAATAAGAGTTGCTCATCTGGCGTATAAGCCACAAATGTTTTCTAGCCTCTGGGTTATTTCCTGGTTATCTGGCTGAATATGAATGAATCTGCGCAGTAGTGTTTCGCCCCTTGCCCCAACCTGTGTGTTCCCGCTCAGCCCATAGACTTAACATTGTGAAAATATTACAGATTTTTAAATCACTCAGGTCTCAAGGAAAGTTTTACAAATAGAAAAAGTCATAAGTGACTTTGTTTGCAGTTTGAGGTATCCTGTCAACAGTTTTACAGACGTCTCTTTTATAATGGTGGTTTATGGGCGAAAGGCTTTTTGTGCTGGTGGGGAATTTTTCACTGTAATACAGGAAGTTGCCAGGCTGCATGGCAATGTCCTGTGTAGTTCTGTTATAAGTTTACGTTATTTACACGTCCAGCAGACACAGAGCAACATTGGCATTCATTTAAAGCAAGGCTGCACCATTAAGCTCAATTGCAATCAAATTGCAATATGGCCAAGTGCAATATCCAAATCACAAAGCTTGGACCAAATGGAACCAAAGGACAAATATGTGAGAAAACAGCATATAATGAGGCACTGTAGTGCTGCACAGATGACCTGGCCTAAAAATCTTCATCTTATATAAATCTTTCTAGTAATGGTAGAATATATTGCAGTCACAATTTCAATTAAAATAATAACAATATAACTTTTTTCCAAATTGTGCAGCCCTAATTTAGAGTCACATTTCTGTGCCACCTAAAGAGTGTAAATCCAGTATTCACTTTAAGTGCTTAACGTTGTCTGTCTGCTGTTTAGTTCTGGGCAGGTGGTGCACAGTGGGTTTGTTGAGGATTTTTTGCTGAAGACAGCTCTGCTGCTGCTGGAAATGAGGCTGATGAGAGGAGCAATAAGCAAAAACGAGGTTAACATTCTGTAGTTTGAGAACACCGGAGTGGTTGTTTGATAATTCTCTCTGGGTTCTCCACTACAAGCAAACCCTTCCACATTACACAGCAATGTGCCCCACTGTTAATATGAAAATATTGATTATTGCAGCTTTAATATAAAAGACCCACATTTCACGTTCAATCGTCCTTGGTGGGTTTTAAAGAGAATTCTGGGAAACACACTTGCTAAAAAGCAGAAGCGGAGAATACAGATGGGATTAAAGAAAGTGAGATAAACAAAAAGATGTGCAAATTACAAGATTTCATTACAGACTGACCCCTGGTGTTCACCAAACATCACAGGGTGATTATGTCCAACAAGGGTTACTGCTTATTAAGGCCTTCTTACTTTATGATTTCATGAATGTGTGTTCATTTTTTCAGCCTGTTCTCACTCCCAATTCATCAAATATTGCAGCTGTGCTTCAAACTGTGATGCTGTAGGTATCCCTCTAGCATCATTTGTTGTCACGCCCCTCCAGCGTTATGTTTTCAGTTGCAGTGAAGTCAGGTGATATACGATGAAGAGCAAAAAAGTCGGTGTGTGTGTCCCATGTGAAAACAATAGTCAACATGGACTTCTTTTTAATTCTTTTTTTTGGGGATATAACTTTGGAAAAAATATAAACTGTACTCTGTCATGAGAGAAATATTTTTTTGATCCTGTTTGAGTTGTGCCACATATTACACGTATATTATACATATATTGTTTGTCAATTTAAAAGATAATTTAACAAGTGAAGAAAGTGTGTCTTTCATAAAACTGTTGAAGTATCAGACTGTGAAGATATGTAATTAGAAAGACGATACACCCAGAAGTTGCATAAGTGACGTCATGACTTTCTCCTTCCAAAAGCTAACATTAGCCGCTGATGCTACAATGCCTGTACGTTGTCTTACTCATTATTTCTCTTCCTGGCTGATAAAACGACCAGGAGTCGCTGGATAAAACACTTGATGTTGGTGACGTGTATTGTACGAGACAAGAGATGTAGTTCATCAAGTGGTTTCACGTAAAACTTGACTAAACTATGACAACCCTACCACAAACGGAGAGTTTCTTGACTTGTAAAATTGTTGTTTTAACTTGACAAACAACATTTGTGTAATTCACAGCACAGTTCAAACACAGAATCCAAAAAATTGCCATACACTACTGTTTATATTTTTCCTGAAGTAAGGTCCCATTGGGCACACTGGGAGGGGCGTGACTTTACCTGTCTATCAGCCTAAAACATGATCTTTTCCTAAACCTAAGCAAGCAATTTATGTTCCTTTATTATTGCAAATTTGACTGTGGAGCCCTGGACATGCAAAACTGACATAAAGAGGTACCTACAATGTCATACTTTGAGGCGTGGGGCCACTGACCAAGCTGACGAGTTGTGAGTGAGAACTACTTGCTTTTTTTTTTCTTATGTTGTCACAGCATGTTCTCATTGACCTGCAGCAGCAACCAACATACAAGGATGGCAAGTTGCCCTTTGATAGAAATCTCACATTTACATATATTAGAGCATCAACAATACCACTGTAAGCAATCTGTATTTTTGTTCATGTTATAGACAGTTCAGGACACCAAAGGAAAGTACTTCAGTCACATCATACCTCAGTGATACGTGGCAAAACTAAAACTAGTAAAGCAGTTTACAGTACAGCACCATCCTCTCTTTAGCCAGTTGATTTTGATAAGACCTCAGTGGTGTTGGTGAATTCAGGCATGGAAACATCTCCAGGTTACTAAAATCTTTGTTTTATAGTAACACAGTGCAAATGTACGCTTTTCACCTGCTTGTTAACAATGATGATTCTTTGTGAATGAATCATTTGTTGTTTTTATTCTTTTGCTGATGGCTGATTAATGTGCCCTTTCATATTGTTTTATGTGTAATGGAATCTCTCTGTTTGCATCCCATTACACAGTGAGCAGTTACAGGGATGGTTGTTAAGCTGGATCAGATGTTTTCTAACCTCAAAAAGCTCCCAAACTAGTAAAAAGTTAAAGATCTCGTTATCCAACATTTTGAAGATAACCAGTGGTGTTTGTAGTATGGCTGCAAAAAAGTCAGTATGACATTTTTTGACACCCACCCCTGGTCTGTTTCTGTAGACGAGCTCAAGGTCAAATGGAGAGTTTGGAATTAAAGCCTGACTCTGACTGTCTCTGTGCTGCAGGGAGAAGTGGTGTCATATGACCCAGGAGGAGAGGGACGACAGCTCCAAAATCGATGAGAACATCGCCTTCGGCCAACTAGGGTGAGGAAACCGCCACAGTATTGTCTGTGAACTAATACGATGGAATAAAGCACGTAGAGGCTTTGGTTTGGAGCTGTGAGGAGTTTCAGCAGGTTCCTGTTGGAGACCACCTCATGGTAAAATGATTTACTGGTCCCAATAATTCTGTATAAGACTACATTTTATGTAGAGAGGGTAGGTGAAAAATTTCTTTTCCATCTTTAAACAGTGGAGGAAGTATTTAGATCACACTTTCAGTCAGGCTGGTTACATGACATCATAAACTAAGGAACCAGTACTCATCAGTGTGACGTCCAGCCCACAGGAGAAGCCAGATGTAGCTAGTTACAGTGATAAGCTTGCGAAACAGAGGAGAAGCCAGGGGCGGCTACTTAGAGCTGGGGGTTGGTGTGTGGAGAGGGCGGGGAATATTTGCATGTTCATAAATCCTTGACTAAATATAGGTAAGGTGAAAACAATGTATTACTTATTTGGCAAAAAAAACCATATCAGACACAATTTGTGACTTCTTGCAGAGCATTTTATATTGTTTAAAACATGACTGGAGGTGGACTCTAACACATAATGTACATAAAATGTTAATAGTAAAAGTACTCAATGCAATATATATAATCTTTTCAGCAGTACTTCTGTAAACTGTTGGGTAGTTTAATTTATACCAAAACATATTTTAGAAACTTTTCATATGTTTTGTGTGTAAGGTAGCGCAGTAAAAACTACAATATTTCCCTCTTAGATGCAGTGGAGTTGAAGTATAAAGTGGCATGAAAAGAAAAATACTTAAAAGTGTGGCAGCGACTGCAGATGACATCAGCTTTATTATCACATTATATCTGTCCTTGTAAAGGTCAGTCTTAAATATAATGTGTACTGTAGATAAAATATGATGCTAAATGTAAACCTAGTGCTGGAGATATACTTGCTGTTTAACCATTCACGCGTTACATTCATTTCTGAGGACACACACAACCATCACCTCCAAATGGACGCAGGATATGTGAGGCTGCCATGATGCAGATGGATGTGAAGGCATGCGGCCTAAAAGTTTGTTAGAAGAGGTCACTCAGTAGAGTGCAGATCCCTGCCAGGCAACAGATGTTGAAGCACCTACTGTAATATCACCACACCTGCCAGATGCAACCAGCAGAGATTTGCAAAGTTCTGCCAACATCAACATGACCCCCACATACGTTGTCCTGAGCTGAAACAAGATTTCAAATTGAAGCCGTTGTCGATCACTTGTGACCCCTAGTTGCCAGTTAAGAAGAGTGAGATATCACCAACCAATCAAGTTACAGTTTACATCAATGACTGTCCAGACTCATATAATGTCTGTAGTGGAGACTTTGAATGAATTTAATATGGAACTTACCACTGTATTCACCTGTAACTTAATAAATGTAATACATTTATGAAATTTTTTATTTAATAAAAATGATCTAGTTTATTCTTTGGCAGAATAGAAGTTCTCACTATACATGTGTGATTCCAGCGAATAATTTCCAGTGAGAAACATGCTGTCTTCACTGGCAGGTCTGTTGATCACACACACTCATTCACACACACACACATGGAATCGATCACATAATCCCCTCATGGCTTACGCCTGGCAGGGATAACAAACTCTTATTAAAATAAAATACTCAGAACAGCACAGAGAAGAATTGACTATTGGCCCACACTGTGTTTCTTTTGATACTTAATGAGATGCCATCTTTTTTTTTAAATGGTAAAGAATATATAGTGTGTTTGCAATGATTTCCATTTGTACTGACATGAGTGTTGGTACTGTGTGTATTTTCAGGACATTCACTCATAACATGCTGGCGTTTGGGCTCAGTAAGAAGCTCTGCAATGACTTCCTGAAGAAGCAGGCAGTGATTGGAAACCTCAATGAAGGTAAAGCACCCTAAAAGACTAACAAACTGTCTCTGCTCTCTGCCTATTTACTTACTTGGTATTTTTACATGTGGAGCCCCTCGTGGATTTAGTTTTTGGCCCACAACCTCAAGCCAACTCACTTACTCACATTTTTCAAGCTGCAGCTTCTACACCAGGGTGAGCTGTTCAGTCACCATCAAACCATTTCTACACATTACAGCCAATATGTCCTGCTGAAAAGGAGGAATATAGGACTGGCAGATATGTAGACATGTCAATGTCGCCTCCTACTGGTGAAGAAAAGCTGTAATCTGAAAACTTTGACTCCATCTTTGACACTTTGACACTACAATACCCAGAAATCCATTAAGGTCTCAGACAACACTCACTTTACCCATCCTGGCTGGTTTCTATTACTTTATTGAGTGATTAGGTGACCAGACAGGGAAAAATCACCATTACCTGGATAGGATAAAGTCTTGTTAATGTTAAAGGGACAGTTCACCCCCAAATCAAAAATGCATGTTTTTCCTTTTGCCTGTAGTGCTACTGTATGTTTTTTATCCATACTGTTATGGCGTGAGTTGCAGAGTTTTGGAGATATCGGGCGTAAAGATGTCTGCCACCTCTCCAAAGTAATGGAACTAAATGGCACGTGTCCTATGGTGCTCACAACACCAAAAAATACTTCTGAAAAACTCAACAGCAATGTCTCAATGTCCAGAAATCATGACCCAGTTGCTCAAAAAAATCCACAGACCTCATTGTGAGCAGTTTCACATAGGAACTACTACAGTAGAATCTGCCAGAACCACTTTCTGAAAGAAAGAACAGAAAGAGCAGTTTCATGTAGGACGCACTTTCTCTTTAATGGAAAGAAAGTAGTTCCTACATGAAATTACTCACAGCAAGGTCTGTGGATTATCTTCAGTAACTAGGTCATGATATTTGGAATGGGATACTGGTTTTGAGTTTTTCCAAATGTATTTTTTTGTGCTTTAAGTACCACAAGCCAAGTGCCATTTAGTCCCGTTATATTGGAGAGAAGTGGTGGCCTGGTAGCTCAGTTAGTAGAGCGTTCGCCCCATGTGCTGAGGCTGTGAGTCCTCTGCAGTGGCAGTGGATTCAACTCCCGCCTACAGCCCTTTGCTGAATGTCATTCTCTCACTCTCTCTCCCCCTTTCCTGTCATATCTTCAGCTGTCCTAAAATTAAAAGGCATAAAAAAGGCCCAAAGACATCATATATTGGACAGAAGGCAGACATCTCTATAGCTGATATGTCCAAAACTTTGCAACTCACCCCACAAAAATCCAAAATATGTATCTTTGATTTGAGGGTGAACTGTTCCTTTGTTAACAAGTTCAACCTAAAAGGTGATGATGATGACAGGGTTGTACCTCGGATTTTCCACCAACAACAGTTTTTGGAGATCACCAGCAAAAGCCCCCAGATCACAAATCAGTGCTCAGCCACAGCGTGTGAACTGTCCACATTGGAGAAGTTAGCCTTCAGGGCTTTTTGCCAGAGAGCTCTTTCTGGTAAACAGTTGTCAAGCAGGCTTAATGTCTAGTTGTGCCGGGAACAGTTTGGGGAGATTCCCAATTACAAGGAAGAGCGCTGTGTAGTGTGGGCAGTACAGAGATCTGATCTTTGAAAGTCATGAAGTGTGACCAAGAAATTGGTAACCCTGCAAAAAGTAAATTGTTTGGATGCTTCATCTGTCTGAAGCTGAAATTTTACCTTCCACGTCTGCAAGTGCACGAGGGACCCCTAGCATCCGTGTGATGTAAATTTCATCATGAGAGGGTGTACGTCCAGGCTCTGTGTGGACATCTGCACACCCACAAAGAAAAAAGAAAGTAAAAGTATAAACACAGCAGTCAAGTTGGGCAAGTAAATCTGCCAACTCACTCACATCTGTTAAAATATTTTGTAGTGCTTCACCCATAAATCAATTACTAATCATTATGAGATTAATTAGCAACTATTATGATAATCTGTTTGAGTAGTTTTCTAAGAAAAGAAAACTCAAAATTCTCTGATATCAGCTTCTTAGATGTAAATATTTTTTTGTTTCTTTACTCTTCTCTACGGAGCCCCTAAAGTGTCATGAAGAAAAAAAAAACTATATTGTGCGCACGAGATAATAAAACATGAGCACGAGATGATAAAGGTCCCTTTGAAAAGTACTGTCTTCTGTGAAGTCTCCATCACTGTCTGAATGCAGACCCCTCTGGATCCAGCTTGGCCAGTATGACTCTTACTTCTTCTTTTTTAACTTTTAAGCCATTTTCTTGGCACTTGGTAAACATCCATCGATGTCCATGTGTGATGCCTACTTAATGAATGTTATTCATTTTGTTGTTGTGTATTATTTGTTTTGTTTGGGAAATGCTATGTTCATGTTGTGAGAAAGTAACCTGAATTTGGGTCAAAGTAGATAACTGCAGTGGCGGCTTTGTGTCAGTGGGTGGCAGTGTGAGACCGTTGTTTGCACTGGTCTGTGGCCAGGACCGTTGCTCTGCTGGTTTCCTCTCATAGCAACAGAGGATCCAGTTGAGTCCAGTCACGTCTCCCTGCCTCATCATTGTTCCTTGCATTACGCATTCTTCATGACACTTTAGGGGCTCCGTACTTCTCTGACAGTAAACTGAATATCTATTTGAGGACATCATGTTAAGCTTTAGGAAACACTGATTGGCATTTTTCACCATTTTCTGACATTTTAAAATAAACAACTATTAATTGATTAATTGAGAAAACAACTGACTGATTAATTGACCAATAAAATAATCATTAGTTGCAGCCCTCCTATTTTGATAATCAGTTATTTGTTAAAGTAATTTTTCATGCAAAATGGCAGAAAATGCTGTTTTCAGCTCCTCGAATATGGAAATTTCTGCTTTTCTGTGTGTATTATAATATTGAACTGAATATCTTTGGGTTTTGGACTAACAAAACAGGACATTTAAAGAAATCACTCTGGACATTTTTCACTATTTTCTTACATTTTATTGATTAACGTTGAACTTAAGTCTTTGTTGTTGTTTAATTGCCTCTAATAAATAATACAATTTGTACAGGTACAAGTAAAAATTAACTTTGGTCAAGTAGGGCCTGCTTGCACATCAGAATTTCCTGTGTCTACTTGAACCGAGTTTGAGGTGCACCATTATACCTAATGTACATATTGAGATCTGATTGCATTGCATTTGCATGTTAACACGAGGTAGAAATGGTGTCTTGGTCCTCTTATATAAAAATAACCTTCAGAACAAATCTGTGTCTGTGTTTTGTCCGTACAGAACAGTACAAGTTGCTGACTGACCACATAGAGAAAATGGCAGCAGAGTGAGTCTGAGGACAACGCTGCATTTCAGAGACTGACAGCACACACACACGCATCAGCAATTTCTTCTCAACTCGACGTCACAGTGATCAAGTCTCCGTTTTTGACTGGTGTTGCATTTGTGTGGTACACTGCTGAAAAACAACCTACTGTAGTGAACTGTGCCATGCTGTAGCAGACCCTGTTTATCCACCCTGGTAGTGCTCCTCTGCACGCTGTCCTGTATCAGCAATAATACAACATAATCAGCTGGTGGTGCATACTATAATATCCCCAACACCTGTGTCTGTGACCTGCTTTACAAAGACAAAAGCATCAAGTGAAACCATCCAGTATCAAACCTAAGCAGCCTCAGTATGGTATCAGAGCCTCTGGATTTATTATACACATGGTGTGTACATAATATTATCCTCAACGCTGTTTTATCCTGTGTTTCCTTGGCAACCATATTTATTAGTGGAACACATCGAACAGCATCTGTTGAAACACTGTACTCAGTATCATCCTGCCTTTTAGACACGTGTGCACACAGTTCAGACCAGACCTGGGTATAATAGAACATGGCAATAATAACTCATAGTGCTTTAATCTGATATTCAGGTGGTGTCAGGTCAGTTAAGTTCATTACTGAACGCTCTCTTATGCTTGTCTTTGCTTGTAGTATCCTATTTGGCAATACAGACAAAAAATACTGCATACGTAACAGGAAGTGATGCTCCTCCATGCCTTCCCTTAATGAAAAAGTTCAGCATTTTGAGAAAAACACTTATTTACTTTCTTGTAGAGAG
This sequence comes from Lutjanus erythropterus, assembly GCF_056507025.1. Lineage (NCBI taxonomy): Eukaryota > Metazoa > Chordata > Actinopteri > Lutjaniformes > Lutjanidae > Lutjanus > Lutjanus erythropterus. The sequence continues at coordinate 3,277,970 of NC_139329.1, forward strand.
TTAGACAAGAAGATCACACCACTCTTGTGTCTGAGTACTAAATTTGAGGCCACAGCAAGTCAGTGCTAAGCTTAGTGTAGCTTAGCTTAGCATAAACCCTGGCACTGGGGGTAAACTGCTAGCATGGCTCCACTCAAAGGTAACAAAATCAAGCTACCAGTGCCGCTGAAGGTCACTACTTAACAGGGGTGGGATCAATGCATTGTTTTGCAAATCACACGTGGGTCTTTGCACTCAAGTTCCAAGTCAAGTCCTGAGTCCTAAACTTTGAGATTTTAAGCTTAGGTCTCTTTGTGCGACTTTGACCACATCGTAGTTTATGATCTTTGGTATCTTATTGTTCATCATCCAACTGGAGCTCAGTAATGTAACGTTTTAAAAGTTTTTCATGGTTCACTGCTGTCAGGCTGAATCAAACAAAGTAGATCTGTGGAATTAAGTGTCGACTAGTTGAGAATAAATAGCGTTAATGTTAGTTGATTCAGGAAATGAACTGATTCATTCATTTTTATTTTATTTTATTCAAGTCAAACGGCTCACAGCCAAGTGAAGACACAAGTCATTGGTGTTAAAGTTCAAGTCAAGTTGCAAGTCATTCAAATTTGTGACTCAAGTTCAAGTCATGTGACTCGAGTGCATACTTCTGCTATTATTAACACATTTTGTTTATTTAATCCATGCAAAAAGTTTAGATTTTTTGGGAGGCAAAACCATGACTTGTCATTTTAACATGAACTACACAAACATAAAACATATTAATTAGTGAGTTTTAGAGGTGCTGGTAAGTTTGCACAGGCTGACAGGTTTCTTCTGCTTCCATACTAAGCTAACCACGTGCTGGCGGTGGCTTGTTATTAAACAGACAAAGGTGTCGATCTTCTCGTTTACCTCTGGGCTATAAAGAAAGCAGCAAAGTCTTCCCTTTGAGTAGTCACTCAGAGAAATGTTCCTAACTATTTCAATCCCTTTTCGCCACTTCTACTCTGACACACATTTATAGTGCATTTTATGTTTTTTTTTTATTATAAATTTTTTTATACCCTTGGGAACATTATTGAATCCTTATCCATCCAAAGTGCCTTCCATGAAAGTTACGTCCTCGTCTTTATCACCTGATGCTACCCTCAATCGCCCGACCAAACACTAATGCAGAGCTTGTAAATATCAGTCTTTTAATCATTCCCCAATAGATGCACACCTCTGCATGCAAATAGTTGTAATGCCAGCAGCATAGCTTAGCATGTTACCTGGGTAAAAGACAGAACCAACATACACACTCTGTCCTACCCGCTGCATGTGTATCTGTCGGTGTAGCTATCTAGCACCTGCACATAACTGTAAAATGAGTGACTGAACTGTGAGGTAACATTCCTTAATTGTATTACTTCATCCCACCACTGCGGGGTAGCATTGTGTCTTCATTCAAAGCACTTCTCAATGAAAGATTCCTGAATCCAAGAAAATTCTTCCTAGCTGTGTCAAGAGATATCAGTGTTTGCTTTTTAAGTAATGAAATATGGTTATTATCTTATCTGTCTTTAATTGATGCACCTTTTGGCAGGTTCAATCCCATTTCTGACTGATAATCTGTTTTAATCTATTGTGTTGATGAAGCCACTTTGTAAATACTGTACATGTCCCTCTGTATGTTGTAGGAATTGATCACGTGCTGCTGTTTGTGAATTCTGTGTCTTTAATTGTAAATGTATCAACAATAGCTATAATAGTGTATTGTGACCATTGTTTCAATGAGGAACATAAATGTCTAACTGTAGTTCAGACCCTGAAGTGCCCCCTTACAGCCAACCTCTGTTTGACATTCAATGAATTTAGTGTTGTGCAATAATCTCCAGTGTAGATGTAAATCATTCCTTCAGAGCTGAGTGATGTTTTGAGCGTCATACAAATCATATAGGAAGTCTTGCAGATTTATGTCAATTCTCCCAAGTGTCCATGTGCTAAACGCTTGGTTCCCTCATATCGTGTTTTTACCTTCAACCATGTTGCAGCTTTAACCTTTTGTACACCCGTCTTGCTGGATGAAGTATTGACCTGTAAATATTGTATTTGTTAGGTCAGCATGAGCCATTTGCACTACATGTAGCCCCCACATCTCTACACTCACACTACTCATCCTCCCTCTGAACAATGTTACATTGATGCCTTTCATATTTGCTCTGAATGGCCAGTGCATGCTCTGTCTCTACATCGAGCATGTGTTGTGAAATGTTGACGGTAGATTGTCTTTTGTTTTCTTGATGAAAAGACCATTCTTAATCATACTGACTTTGTGTAAAATATCAGCCATGTGAAATTTAATATTAAAGTGGTACATTAAGTTTCCCTGTTGATTAAGTCATAGTAATGAAAATGTGGTTTCCAAACCCACATGTCCCCAGTTGCTGATTCCTTTAGGACTCCATGCTAACATTCTAGCATACGCTGTGTTGAGTGATAGCACCTAACCAGCATTTTTCTAAGAAAGAACAGTACAATAAAAAAAAGCTACTAGGAGGCATGTTGCTACATAGATGAACAGTTAGTGGATTCATTCAGAACAAAATGAAAGACTGTAGCTAATGTGGCCTGTTTTTATTTCAGCATGCTTGTATTCACGCTGACTCCAATTCTTGTGGAAAAAATAACAAACAGTAAAAGGACAAAAAGTTTATGTGAACATTGAGACCATCATTTAGCTTTACGGTAGAGTGGCTACAAGTTTTCATTTTCTCACCATTAAATAGTGGGATTACCACAGAGGGGCCCACTTAATACATATAAAGATTTTAGCTTAAAATCTTAGCATTGTTAGCTAGCTGCCACCATGGCAGAAGGTGATGACGTATGATTATAAAAATGTGCTGCATGGTAATATTTAAATATTCCAATGAGAGCTGCACAATTAATCCAAATGTTTTTAAAATTGCAGTTTGCCTTGCTGCAATTTGAAAATTGCAGGAGGGGCAATATTTGTTAAAGACAAAATATGTGTCAAAATACCTTTAAGTGAATGAATGTCATGAGACAGAGATTAGAGCTTTAATGGGGCCCATAAAGTTGAGCCCGACAAGGGGCAAGCTTGACATTAGCACATTTCAGCCCAAACCCAAGAATGGCCCAACATTTTTCTCGACAAGTTTCTCTCTATGTCTCTGTAGGAGTTGGCAGGGACAGAGACAATGCATGGGGGGAATTTTAACTGGCAATGACTTGGGGGGGGGGGGGGGAATGAAAAAAACTAACAAAAAAGCTTATAATAGTAAAAATAATGCAGCTTGAATCCGTCGTGAGCCTGTGAAGTAAGTGAGAAATAAGGCCTTACTCGACCCGTTGGGTCCCAGCAGGTTTGGGTACAGATCTCAAGCTCTAGCAGAGATGTCCTGTCCTACAAACCAGATTCTACAGACTTAAAAATAACATCTTCATTTGCTACAGATTTCTGCAAAAAAAAAAAAAACTACACTATAGTCATTTTAACATGTTTTTCAATCAAAAAAAGAAGTATGATGTAAAAATGATCATTATTCCTGATGTTGCAAATGATAATGCAATAACAAGTCAAAATAATCACTATTAGACATTTTTTCAAAATCATTGAGCTGCTGTGACTGTATGTCACGGTAAGAACTTACAAACATATTCAGTGTATGAGATGAGGTGGTGACACCACTGCTGTGCTGTGAGAAACTGGGCCCCTGGGTGCAGACATGCAAAAAGACCCCCCCTCTTCTCCTACATAGGAGCAAGACATCCAGACTGAAATGGACAAAAACTGACAATGCAATCGGTTTACATCTCCTTGTAGCAGTTTTGTGTCTCTTTGTATTTGCTGTTAATCTCTGTGTGGACATTTTGTGGTGTTTTAACATCTCTCTGCAGTCATTTTGCGTCTCTTTCAGTGGCATTTTGCAGTTGAAACCCAGGGGCCTCTTGAAACCTCGGGCCCCCGTACCAGGCCCTGCAGCCATTCAATAATCCAAGAACTAGCGATTTGGACATCAAGTGTGAGCTGTTAAGTCATGCCTGTGTGCTGTAATGTTAGTAAGCATGGAGTCTGTGATGCACTGGGAACATGTGGTTAATATCAATGTGAGCAGTATCAGTCCTACACAGCTGACTGATAAAACCTGGAGGAATCTTCAACATGACAATGCGATATCTGCCATATATACAGACACCTCTGAACATGTGTCTAACAGAGATGTTATTTTGTGCTATGCTTACTTTTTTGCGTTGCTTGGACATGTTGTTATAATGTTGATTCGAGTTGCTGGTACTGTAATAAATTTATTTTTTGATGTCACTTTTTGTGAACTCGTCTTTGATCTCTGTGATGTGCTTTTCCTTTTATATTTGTATTTTATATTTTGAGCAGAAGCTGCTAAAACACATACTATGATTTGTTGCACTTTGGCCTTTTTAGTTTTCCCCTATAATTGTATTTCTTCCTCCATGGGAAAGCCTCTGAAAGACCTTAAAACTCAAAAAGAATAAAAGTACTATAAGATGCAATGCTGCTATAATAGTAATGTTAAAGCCATGAACCTTTATTGATCTAAGAGTTTGTATATGTCTGTGTCAATAAGAGCAGGGTGTTGATTGGGCCCCTCTGCAGCTGTACAATGTGCTGGAGTGTTCCAGTGTTTGAGGTTTGGTCCGAGTTGCCTGCACTCTGCCATTTCCAGCTCTGTGTATAAATAAACAGCAGTCACACTGGCTGCACTCTGATTGGACACCATGTAATGAGCTGTGAAAGGCCAGTCAGCAGTGTCACACCATGAACACCCTCCTTCATCTAATTAATACCAGACCTCAGCACACATGACACAGTCATGCAATATGCAAGTCACTCCACATCTGGCTCTGAATGGGTTAAACATTTCATAATGAAATCTGCACATCCTGTGTTCAGATACGTGTAAAATTATATGTTACAGCAAGTTTCTTCAGTGCATGTCTGGACATCTGGACACTTTTTCTGTTAAGACCTGTTGTTAATGTGTTAAAGATGCACGTGTTGCACATCTTGTGTCACTCTTATGCTGGATTTCCTCCCACAACTTTTAGTCTCAGGAACTTTCCCAGGAACCTAAAGCGTCCGTCAGCAGGTTCTTATCTGACTTTTCACTGTGGTGTGAAGACCAGTGAAGACTAAGAAAATTAGTCTATTGACGTATGTAAAAATGACAGATGTTTTTACTTGACATTTTTCTGCGTGATGATGCCATATAAAGCATCAGTCATCATGAATGACTTCATTGTTGGTCCATCTGTTATATGCTTTTTTTTTTTGTAACTCCATGTTGATGTGTTGATTTTCAAAGCACAATGAACAAAAAAACAAACTGTTTTGCGGACTGTGAAATAAAATGCTGCAAGAAATCAACCGGTCAGAAATGTTCAGCCCCACTTTCAAAGTTTGTGATCTTTTTGAAAGCACTATCCCCCAAATAGGGGGATAGTTAAATAATGTCCTTGAAAAGTAATTTCAACCCTGAGTTCCTCCAAAGGTTCCTAGTCCTTAAAGAAAGTTCCTGCAGTGGTTTTAAGGAGAAATTCACGAACTTCACCAGTGTTTCAGGCAAGTTTTTTTTTTATCCTCAAAAATAGCAGTTGTGTAGCATTGTGGAAAGTGTTGGTAGTGTAAAACAAAGATGTATGAAAAAGCAGGTGCTGTTCCTAGCCTCCCCTGTGGCTCGGTGGTGGAGCGTGCGCCCCATGTGCTCAGGCTGTTCAACCTGTGCAGCAGCAGCTGGTTCAACCTGTGGCCTTTTGCTGTGTGTCATCCCCTCTCTCTGTTTCCTATCTTCACTTCAGCTATCAAATAAAGGCATAGAAAGCCCCCAAAAAGAAAAAAGAAAAAAATCTAAAAAGCAGGTGCTGTTCCTAAAATGTTCCTTTGGTGGAAATACAGGAAAAGTTCCAGAGTTTGTGCAGGAAAGGAAAAAGTTCCAAAAACTAGGTTCTAGGTTTCCATGTAACCAAATAATCCAAGCTCAAATTCTTGACTAACTATCTTTTAGAGCTAAGATTTAGTGGTATCAAGGGGTGAGCCTGCAGATTGCAATAACTTCATCTTGCCTTCCTCTTCCAAGCATGTAGGAGAACCTATGAAACTTGCAAAAAAATGTGCAAGTCCCTATCTAGAGCGTGTTGGGTTTGTCGGTTTTGAGCAACATTGTGGTGCAACATGGCAGCAGGTCCCACTCCCTCTGTAGATATGGGGGTTCATGCTAAGGTAACGAAAGCTGAGAAAACTTATAATTTCAAGGCATTTGTCTTCACTAGATTTTGCAGTTTTGAATCAAACTCTTATTAACCATTATTCATTTTCAATTCAACAAGTTTATTCAGCAATTTTTGAATTTTTTTTTTGGTTTCTAAACTTAAGGTTCAAGCTTATCCAAGGAAGAAAAGTAAATTATCTCAACAAAACATCATTAGTTGGCATAACTTTTTTTAAAACTTTCAAAAGAGTGTGAGTTCAAATTTCAAAAATTTCCTGAATGAAGTTGCTTGAAATTTTGATTTTTCTCAGCTTTTTCATTTTTACAGCGTGTTAACTCGTTTCAGTGAAATTCTGTGTTGCATTTACTGAAAATATTTGAGTTAGCTTAATCAAGCAAATTTAATCAAAGAGTACATGTAACATTAACCTCTGATAACCTCCAACCTTCAAGTTTATCAACTCAAAAAAATTATGGCAGCCGATTGCCTCATTTTTTATTTTTTATTTTTTTCTAGTATTGTTGAGTCATTTTGGGTTTACAGTGTGTGCGATCTGTAAACTAACCACTAGCTGACACTAAATTCTACAGGCAGGACCTTTAAGTCTCTCTCTCTCACACATAAACACACAGTCAGTGATGCTCAGCTGAGAACACACACATCTGAGTCACCAGTGTATTTTACAGTAGACACTCAACAACACTCTACATACAAACATAACTATGATGCATTCACTGTCACTCCGACAATAACACATTCAGCAAACATGTTGGACCAGCTGTACAGTATAAATCTGAACTGTTTTGTTTGAGCTTAAGTGTTCAAATTAATTGTGTGTGTGTGTGTGTGTACTCCATTGCAACACAATTCCTCCATACTTTGCATAGACATTTGTGTGTGTGTGTGTGTGTGTGTGTGTGTGTGTGTGTGTGTGTGTGTGTGTGTGTGTGTGTGTGTGTGCAGAGGGGGCGGTGGCCCTCAGTGAGCCTGTGATGCAGCTCCACTTCCTCCTGGATTAAGTGTTAAAGTCAGGGTGGTCCCAGTCTGGGGGTGGTAATCCTGCTGCGCTGTACAAGTCCTCCTGCCAGTGTTCGTATACACACACACACACAGACATACATATACACACAAGCCTCGTGGGACTGTGGGTATTTATTTACAGTTGGTGAAAGCAAAGCTGCAGAGATGTTGAAAAGTTTTGATGAGAGCAGTGTTTCACCAGCCAGCGAGGATGACGCCATCATCTGCAGGACTGGAAATGTTTTGTCTGAAGGATTTCAGTTTTTATGGAATTTTGTTTTGACCGCAACAAACTCATGTTAGAAATAAAATAAATATTTGTTTCTGTCTGTTACAGTATGATGTATTTAAATATTCAGAAATAATCCTGTTGTTTGAGCTGAATATCCAACAAGTTGAGAAAAATAACCACAGTTTTACAGTGCAAGTAAAGCAACCAGCTGGTATGAATGAAAAAGAAGAGTGAACATAAATACTTAGATGATTTATTTCTTTTTCATTCATTTGTGATCTGAGCTGATGAGCTCTTGGGGACGGATGTATAATTATAAGATAGACTCTAAACCTAGAGACGCATGTGTGTGCTTATTGTGAAGACTGGTGCTGATTGAGGTGATTTTCAGATGACTATAAATGTGAAAACTCTACTTCATTCTTACAGATGCAATAGAAAAGAATTGAGGCTTTACAGTAGTTTAGCATTAAGCTTTAAAGGAGCAGTAAGCAATTCTGAAGAAGCTGATTGTTCCAGGGTCAGTCCAAGCCATCAACTCAATGAGGTGGTATTTGACAACCTGGGAATGAGACTCAACAATCAACTTTCTCTCTCCAGAATCTCTTACTCTGTCTCCCTCTTGCTCCTCCTGATATTTTCACATTTAACACTGTGAACTGAGTTGTTTCGTTTCAACCAGAGATGGAAGTAACTAATTTCAAATATTCAAATAACTGCAATTAAGTATTTCAAGTCTGTACTTTTACTCATACTCAAGTATGCATTACAAGTTGAAATATACTTAGTTACTTTTAAAATCATAGTTGAGTAATGAGTACAATTTGAATCAATATCCAAACCTTTCATCTGTATTTTTGTAGCCAATCAGATGATCTGATCACAAACAGGCCAATGAAAACCAGGACATATGAATGAAAAACAAAACAAAATACTGCGGCAGCACATATTTGGAGTAAGGATGTTCATGATTAATCATTAATTGATTAATTTCCATTAAATATTTAACCAATTAAAAATTTATTCATGGGTTTTTAATTAATAGTAATAATAAAAATTGAAAATGAGGAAAAAACGTGTTTCCAACTATTTGTTAAGGAAAACACAAAATTTATAACCCTGGTTTGGAGAGGTGACTGTGACATCAACAGTTAAAAGTAACTAATAATCTGAGTAGTTGTGATGATTTCTTTGTGTTTTTACTACAGTACATTTCTAACACCAGTACTTTTACATGTAATTGAGTAATATTGTAGCAATGTAACAATACATGTACTTGAGTACAGATTTTCAGTACTCATTCTACCACTGCAAGCCAGACTTAGTGATTGTTGAACAGTGGAAAGACGAGCTAAGACAGTTCTCTGAATTTTATTTTGTCTGTGGAGTTATGAAAAATGAAGTGCGTGGATCTTACTCTTTACCAAAAAGTTTTGCCAGCTGCAGCAGAACCAATTTCAAAAATTGCTGTCCTCATTAGTCACTTAGACACAAAAACATGGGAAAATTGGGAACAAGACAAATACTTTACTTTACCTCTAAATATATTTTAATATACAATACCTAAAGTATAAATGTCATCCTGATTCACAGTTGTAATCCTGAGTATTGTTGGAATTCAAGCAGAGCTTATACTGTTTACAGGTGATATGTTATAAATACAGTGGGACTGAAGAGGTTTTAATGCAGTTTACGATTCATAATAACCCATAAACATTACATCATCATGGCTTATGTGCAGCTGATCAGTGTGCAACACCTATCATTTTGAAAAATGAATGGGGTTTTTTGTGTGTGTGACAAAAAAGTCACTGACTGGATAAAACACAGGCAACACTTATCATCCAGGATTTATCTTATTAAAACATGCATAATTCAAGTCAATGGGAACTGTAAAAGTAACAAAACCATCTTTGACCCTTTATTTTCATTCATTTATTTATTGAAATTCCATTTTTATTGGATTATATCAAGGTGCAGTTCAATTAAATTCAGTATCCTTTATTGGCATTAATGTTTAATAAACAATACTGCATTATGATGCAGTTAGAAAAGAGTAGTACATATTAATTCAATTCAATAATGGTATTAAAGAAAAAACACAATCCATAAAGAAAAAGTATTCATTATGTTCAATAAGACAAATATATAAAGAAAAGGCACAAAAAAAATGTTTTTCTTGTGTACAAACAATGTCAGTATTCTGTCATGGACTCTGCTGGAGCTTCCTGCTCCTCTTAAACTCCGCCCTCCTGCTGCTCCTCCTGCACACACACCTCTACTCATCCTCCAGGCAGCACCTGCTACCGTCCACACCCATTGGCCCTGTACTGTAAATTTACCAAAATGGCTCAGGATGACAAAAAATCTAAGAAAATATGCTCAAACTGTAGTGCAAACTCAGTCAAAACAGCAAGGGCAAAATTATAAAATATAAAAGTGCTTAGAGCATTGACAAATGTCAATAACAATGATAAACCTTGTGTGTTTTTTTAGTACTTGTGAAAAAAAATAATAAAATACATAAAATAGTAAATAATAAAACACTGAGTCCAGTTCAGTGAGGTATAGTGTACATGTCTCTTGTTTTGTGGAAAAGTTGCCATGATTGGACAAATTTGCAAGGTTGTGCTGAATTCACAGGTGTTAACTGAATTTATGTTAATGGTTGTGATCACAACTTCGCAACTTCCTGAAGGGACTGACTCATGACCCCTCATGACAGGACGCTACACACATTTCAACCAAGGACTGAATTTTCTTTTCTCAGGTTGTTTTTATTAATTAACACAGACATAAGGTGGTGAAACTCATCAGTATTTCACAAGAGGAAAAGCAAATGTTGGACAAAAGTCAGAGAAAATAAAGGCAGTTTTGGGCGTTTTCTTCTGTCTATTTAATCAGTGATGATCACCTTCAGGACAGGAGCCCATTGGTCTGTCCCCTCTGGAGTCTGGTGGGCGGAGTCAGGTCATCAGGGAGATTCAGCTCGCCTGCCTGTCTGATATGAACTGGTAGCGAGCTTCCTCTCCACCCTGCCCTCCATCACATTTAGTAATTCTTTTGTCTTTAAGTTCTGCAACATAAACACATTTTTAGTTACATTCCATGTGTGGTGTGTCTGCCTTTCTCCAGCCATGAGACAAGGATGAGGAGGATGAAGAACAATTATCCTGTTGCTTAGTTTTTTAAAGACATTCAGTGTGGATTGTTTGTAAAGATCTTGTAAAGAAATAAATATGTGTTCTGAGTTTGTCACACCACAGAAACATGTTATTAACCACCCAGCCAAATTTCAATGACTTCAAAAGTCTCAAAGTGAAAAACTGATCTGTTTTCTCTGCTCTGAAATGCTGGGGATGTGTCTGCTAAAGAGTAACATGTTTGTAGTAATATTTTCACCAAATCAACTCTGACCTGAATTCCATGTAGAACATACAGATTAGAGACAAATTAAAGATGAAGGCAAGATAAAGTGTGTTAGTGGATGTTGTTCTACCTCCAGAAACTCCTCATCCCTGGGGGGATGAAAAGGGAAAATGTACAACATAATGCAGAACAGCTACAATACAACGCACAAACTCTGCCTCAGAAATAACCACAGGGTTTCTCTGACACATTCCACAGTTTGGATTTGTTGCACGCCTGTTGTATCTAATGTCATGAGACTTTACAGGTGTTCATGTTGTTGCTCGGTGTATGCATACACACACACGTGCACTGTGTTTGTGTCCAGGTTGTTAACAGCATCAGTCGTGATCTGGAGGACATTTCAGGCACATAATGGTGTATAGAGCTCTGTGCCAGGAAACCTAACTTGATTAGCAGCTAATGTGGCCTGAACCAGGCCCATCAATCTTCATCATGGCCCCGCCCTCCCCCGGTGCTGAGTGTGTATTTGGACAAGTGTAGCTGGTTTATGTAGAGAGTGAAAAAATATAATAAACACTTGGATTAGGAGGCCTTTTGAACCAGCAAGCTTTAAACTGTGTGATTGAGCGCTGAGCTGCAACTTGATTGCACATGAAACAGAGCTGACGACACTTTCCAGAGTCACAGCTGTACTTCTCTTTTCCTCTCTCTGTTACTGTAGAGGCCTGTCAGCTCAGTGTAAAATGAGTCATGATGAAGATATTTAAAGTCAGCTGAAAATGCTCTGAACTAATCTGCAGTTATCCCTCAAAGTGTCCCGCACACCGAGCGTGCAGGAGTTCACTTTCCTCTTAAAACTACTGCGAAGGAACAGAAACACTGTAACTAAGTACAAAGATGCTTCATAGCATGAAGTAATCTATCAGTAATCTAAATGCGGACTTGCTATTATTTCATTGGCTGAATGGCATCAGGGTTGCATGCAGGGGTGGTTCTCAGAGGGAGTCATTGGGGGCCAGTGCCAGAGTTTAGAGTCCTCCCTGTGACGCTCCCTCCAAGAGTCTGCAATTACTGTTGCACAGTATACTGAAATTTTGGTATTTTTCCCATATTTTTTTTAATAACAATGGACTGGTATTACAATTTTTCAAAGTTCGGTACTTGTCATGGGTCAGAAACTGAAGCGAATGTCTGCTCCGCACAGCACCAAGGGGTGGGGCTTTTCCAATGGCGCTTTAGACAGCACCAAGTCAAACCGTGCTGCTCTGATTTGCATTTCCATTAGCACTTTTATTGCGCCGAGCTGCACCCGAGATGACCTACTGAGAGAACCTACTCTGGAGTGGGCCCAAAGCGAGCCCAGCCTGCCTCCAGGTGCCTCCAGGTGACATCTTGCCACCTATAAGCAACCAGCAATGACCCTCTTCTCCCCCTGGAACAAGATAGTGTTGTGATACTCATCTCATGTGAGTGCAGGAGAACAGAGAGAAAGATGTCTCTTTATGTTCACCTCTCAGTACTTTGAAATGTAGTTGTTCTACTGTGTTTGTACTTTCGGGTATCTGCATTAATTTATCATTTCATATTTGCTTTCAGCTGTCAGAGTTGTTACTGCTGATGACACCCCCAAATGAAACATTTCCTGTTTGTGCTGCTTCATAATAAAAGCATTTCAATAGTGAAACAACAGGGGACTTTTACTGTGAAGAACTTAAGAAAACAGCATATTTATCCCAGAGATGTATATGAACAGTTTATCCACCTCTGCCTTACAGCCGCTCGACTTGAGCCTCCTCGAGTTCGTCTTCAGGTAAAAGAAATTTCTTTCAAGCTGCAGTTCTCTTTGGACGTCTTCCTTCAGCCAGTCTGAGGACAATATTTACTCTACAGTAATAATCCACAGCGTTTTCACATTAATGCTTTGCTGCCTCTATGACTGATTACTACAACAGAGCAGTGATTCAACCTGATGAAAGCTTTAACATTTGATGCTCTAAACACACACACACACACACACACACACACACTGTCTGGTGGGTCTTTTCCTCTCTTAAACAGGAAGTGATGTGTTTTCTGCTTCTGGTTTGTTTGGATTCAGTAGAAGAGGTTTTTAGCAGTTGAAGACAGACAGAAAAAAGGATGAATAGAAATAGAATAGCAAGTACTGCAACAAAAACCTCTTCATTCAAGGAAGCAAAGACAGAAGCAAACTTTTTTTCACCATCAAATGATACATTAAAACCTGCAGGCATTTAGTGAAACTGATGACAAAATACCAAAAATATTTAATCATTTTTACAGTATATCTTGCCATCAGCTCAGAGGCTCACTCTTGAAGTATACTTAAAGTATACTTTCATACACCAGAAAGTGGACTACTATTACCTAACTAGTAAACTACAAGTATATATAAGTTTAGTTGTAGTATACTTTCATAAACTAAAAACTTAGATTGTATGTACTCAGTAAACTAATAGTGTAGATATAAGTTCACTTGTAGTGCAGTTCACAGTATAGTTGCAGTACAAAATAAAACTTAGGTATAAACTTTTTGTGTACTTAAGGTTTACTAATCTTATACTTAAAGTATACTTTTATAAACTAAAAAGTGGGTCAATTTAGTGCCAAGAACTATTAAAGTAATACATTTACAAATATACTACTATGTATTGATATTAGTATACTTACTACATAAGGTGTACTTGGAAATATACTTGAACCTTTCATAAGTATACTTAATAAAATTAACTTTAGCAGTCACCTTACTTTAATCACAGTTTCCTACTGTTTGCATCACCACCAGCTAACCATCCTGCTGTCTCTTTACTTGTGACTTAGTACTGATTATACAGTTAAAGGTTTTGTCCCTCTGCGTGGTTTCACACAATGACTGAGCCAACACGAGACAAACGAGATTTCTTTTCACAACATATCATATATGCATTTTTACTATCTACTATAAGCCAAGTTTTCAGAGGCTTCATGGTGCATAATGTGACTTTCATTTTGCAACTTGCTTCACTGAAATTAGATAAGTAACCCAGAATACTTACTGATATAAGATCAACTAGCTAAAATATATATCAAAGAATTAAGAAAAATAAAATATAAGTACTAAATTTGACAACGCCATCCACTCAAGACTATATACACTATACACACATTTCACTTATACATATATATGTAAATGTTTGGATATATGGACATATATGAGTATATATGGATAGCCGTGGAGGATAATTGTAGACAGGTTGTAATACACACATGCTGTGAAGAATTATAATTAAAAGAAAAACAATGTAAACAGTGTTGCCTAGCAAAGGCAGATTACACAGAGGCAGACTGGATTGCACAGAATATCAGCAGTAAAAATTTTACAGTGAGGACTTACAGTAGAAGAATACATATTGTAAATATACAGTATTGCACCAGGTAAAGTAAGTGAACGAGTAATATAACAGATTTACTAGTGTTACATTGAGTCATGCTGGTGGGATGAAGGACCTGCAGTAGCATTCCTTCTTGCACTGTGACATATATGACATACTTATTTAACCCAAAACATAATCATTTTCTATACCTAACCAAACTATGACCACTTCACAATGTTAACCCTGTGTTTAAAAGGCTTTCTGGCAGCTGCTAAATTTTCTGCACCAGTATGAGATGTGGAGGGACGTGACAAAGCAGCATAAGTAGCCCTGTAGCACTGCTGACAGCTTGCTTTCAAATTGAAAGCACATCTTTCTTCAGGAAGTTGAAGAACAAAGAAGTGCGTATACATGAGTATGATCATCTAAATCAGGGATCAGCAACGTGTGGCACCAGAGCTGCATTTGGCTTTCCAGTCCTCTCTGTGACTTAGACACAACAATTATATGACAGTAAAATGAATATCTTAGGGGTGTGGACAAAACGAGACATTTGAGGACGTCATCTTGGGCTTTGTGAAACACTGATCAACACTTTTCACCATTTTATGAACCAAACAACTGATCAATTAATCATGAAAAATAATCAACAATGAAAATAATGGTTAGTTGCACCCCAAATGAATCATGGTCATTTTAAAAAACATTTTAATTGTCATTTATCATTTTTGTAGGCCTAAAGTGATTATTACACCCACTTGTATTGCAAATCCAAATGTGCTGCTTATGCCCTAAATTAAAAAATGTCTCCCTGGGCCAAAACACAAATGTCTTAGAGTTAAAGGTTGTGGCAGAAAGACTTTATTTTTCCTTTTGGCCCACAAATGTCTCTTTTGAGAATAAAGGTTGCAGACCCCTGATCTAAACAGACAAACTGAAAGATAATTCAAGAAAATGCATTAAGGTTGAATAGCAGCTAAAGAAAGAGTCTTGGATTTGGAGGAGTGTAGATTATGATGATACACTCTGATGAATAATAATAAAATGATCCAGAATCTGGAAGTTTATCTGACCTCATCTGTCAGGCTGTGGGCCGACAGAAGAAGCACCAAAACCACATCTCCGTCCTGCCAGAGAGTTCAGACTGGTGCTAATACTCCATGTATGTTAAAGATGTCTGACCGCAGCCCATCAGCACCGTTTGTTTTCTCACATAATAAATAAAACCGAGAGAACTTCCCCTTTGTCTGAGCTGCTTTCTCATGAGGATCTTTTACTGTTCAAACACTCACGGACACCATCAGATAATTTCATTTATTAATTCACTGGGATTTCAGAAGACTTTGGAGACCACTGGAGGATGAAGAGCCAGTGGAACCAAACACAGCACTTCGCGTGTTGGTATGAAATGCACCCAAATCCCACGGAGAAAAAAGCACCGAGCGCTGAGTTAAACCGATCCTTCTCACTCCTTCTCTTTCCTCTCCTCCCTCGCCCTCTCCTCCATTCTTCCCCTCGGAGGTTTTCATCATGTTTTATTTACACGTCTGACCAAAAGAATCCTATACACAGGAAATGCTTGTGATTGTGAGTTCCTCTCCTCAAATGTGGGGAAGTTTATTTATTTCAACAAACATTCCTGATTTGCACAGCGCCGGCCGGGCCTCGCAAGCTTTTTCGGACCAGCGTGTGTGTCTAAGCTATAGGCCTATATTTAGACATGGCTGCTCTCTGTTTGTAATGATGCTGTCAGCAGGGCTCTTTGATTTCATGCAGGTGTCATCCTACAGCCACTCGCAGCTCATTTACAAAGGAAGACCATGTAGCTGCACAATAAAGATGCTAACTAGAACCATAAAGTGTTCTTTGGTATATTTGTTTTGGTTCCTGGTAGGATCTTTCCACCTGGAATCCTGTCAGACATAAAGTGTTATACCTAGAACCATCTGTGAAAGATTTCACCAAAAACTCCCGTGAGAGATTATACAGAAAACCTTTCTATGGTGGAATGGTTCCACCTAGAACCCTCTCTGGGGGTTCTACCGAGAACCTTTTTACTCTCCAAGGGGATTTATCTAGAAAACACTCAGTGGGTTCTGCTGAGAACCTTTTTATATTCTAGGGGTTTTATTTAAAAACACTCAGGGGGTTCTACCACCAACACTTAAGAGAATTCTACCAAGACTCCAACATAAAGGATTACTCCATGAAACATGTGTGGAAGGTTTCAATCAGAGCCCCCAATGAGAGGTTCTAGAGAAAACTTTTGTATGTTGTAATGGTTCCACCCAGAACCCTTTCTGGGCGTTCTTTCCACCTGATAAGGGTGTTAACAAGAACCTACCCAGAGGGGTCTACTGAGAGCCTTTTTATATTCCAAGTGTGTTATCTAGAAAACACTAGACACTAACAAGGTTTCACCCAGAAACCGTGAACTCTTTCATACTCCAACAGTGTTATCGAACCCATCCAGGTCATTCAAGAACCCTCATTGGGGGTTTTATCCAGAACCTTTTCACCCTCTAAGGGTGCTAACAAGACCCCACCCAAGGGCTTCCAGTAACCTTTTTATATTCCAAGGGCTTTATTTAAAACACAGTAAGGGTTTAAAATCCAAGGGTTTCATCTAAAGCCCGACAGGGGTGTCTTCCTGTTATGGTACAAAGGATTTCAACAATCCTTGAGGAAACTTTCTTCTTCACAGGATTCTTCAGATGAAAATGTTTTTTAATGGAACCCTTTGTCTTGCAGACAACTCTTGACAAACCCTTTCTTCAAAAAAGGGTTCTTCAGAAGTGAAGGGTTCTGGGAAGAACCTCAGTCCTGCAGGAAGAACCCTTTTGGAACCCTTATTTCTCAGAGGGCAGTGACTCTCTGGCTTGTCATTAAAGTGAAGTGTTCAGTGTGGACAGATTTCTGACCCATCGGTCCAGAGCCTCAGTCAGGGAATCAGAGGGTTCTTTAAACATTACTGATTCTGAGTGTGACCGTTCATTCCTTCATTCAAACATGGAATTTGCTCAGTAATGAACGGTGGTGGACAGAGTACTGAAAGTCTACTGGTGTTAAAAATGACTCAAGTATAAATACGTAATATTCATCTCAAACACTACTCAGAGTATTTCTTACTTTGTAACTGCTGAAGTTAAGTGGATGTTCAGTACTCTTAGAAATAAGCCAAAAGGGTTCTTCCTGAAGGGATGAGATTCTGCCCACAGCCATTTAAAACCTTTTTCAAGAAAGGGTTAGTCAAAGATGCTTTGTAAGACTAAAAGTTCCTTCACCCTTAACTTCACTCTAAAACCCTTCACTCTAAAAAAAAAAAAAAGATCATACAGGCGTTTAGTGGGATCAAAAGGAATCTCGAGAACTTAACTTCCAGTAAATATAGAAGTTTTATTTAGTTAAAATTAATCACGCTTAAAATTTATAGGATTTATTTTCAGAAAACATTAGTTTTTTTAAACTGAAGTATTTTGGCTTGACATAATAATTTGAGTGAATGTGCTGCACAGTGTTGAGTCAACTCATTAAATTAAGTTTCTAAAGAAACATGATCAGCATATTAGCAGACTTCCCAGCATGCATTGTTTGAGAGTTAACTCTCCTGAGACTCTTCTTTTGATAGTTTGAAGAAAACATATGAAAAGTTGCTGTGTGTCTCTGATACACTTTAAGATACGTAACGATTGCTTGTTTACACAATAATGAAAAGGCTGTGAACTGTGATGAACATGAGCATTGAATTCAGTTCCCACCCGCTACACTTACTATTCAATAAATTGACATCTTTCAGTGAAAAAAAAAAAAGATTTTTGTCATGTCAAGTGAATTCATCATGTTGCTAAAGTTATCAGTCTTGTATCTTCATTAAAATAGATAGGTTTTGATCATGACTTTGTGTTAATTTGAGTCAGTGTAAGCTATAAAACAAAGTTAGAAACTAGTTAAACAAGTATAATTGTGGATCTGACCCACAGCTTGAAACAGTTTGTCAAAATGGAAGTTGTGGGGTAAAGTGTGCCAGTGATGTTGGGGAAAGTTGGGTCAGTGGCTCAATGTATAGCCCCAAAAGTTTAAATAGCATATAGTGCAGACTAACCTGTGTATTTATGAATTATTTTCTGATATACTGTAGATAAGATCAAGATGGCAAGGCAGTAAAGAGATCAGCAAGGTAAGTGTCAGAGAGGAGCTCCATTCAGTCTGTGGCAAAGGACAAAACAAGTAAAGGAGAGGTCCCAGAACAAGTTATGCCGGACTAGCACAAAATAATCAGAGTTAGCCTGAAAACTGGAATGAGAATCCATTCTCATTTTACCCCGACCTTAAGGAAAGTTGTGCCAACTGACGTTTTTGATGGGTCATTGTTCTTAAAACTTAGTAATTAGATGACTTGTTTTAAAGGACTAATGTGCAGGATTTTGTGGCATTTTGTGGTGAGCTAGCAGATTGCACCCCCTCTTCCCCAAACTGGGGAAGGAGGCTCAGTGAGAACTACTGCTCTTGTATAATAAAACCTACAGTGGCCACAAAACTCACACAAATCTCAACCCCTCTGTAGATAAAAAAAAAAAAAAAGGGCTCATTCTATGGTTACAAAAATACAACAATTCTTGTTTCCAGGTGATCATACACTGATGAAAACATGCTTTTCATTTCTGCCATATTCTGTCAATAATTCCCCCTAAATCTTACACACTGGACCTTTAATTTACTTGGGTACACAACAACCTGGGATACATACAGTATATCTACTATTTGAAACAAATAAACTTTGCAGTAAAATAACCAAAAGTAAAAACTGGCTCATGTTACCCAGTTTTCCTTGACCCTAAAAATGACTAAATTACAGTAACATGAGTAGTTTGATTTGAAATGTTGCATGAGAATAGAACAAACTTCATCTGCTGAGGACGGCTATGAGATGTGGTTGGACACTCATGACATCCTAATAAGTGGACCGTGACTTAAGATTATTTTTGTCTAATTTATGTACTTTAAAGAATGAAGTCATTTTGTCCAGCTGTGTGATGCCAGTCCAAAAATGATCCAGGGTCAGTATTGTTGGAATTAAAATGATTTGTTTAGTCCGTGTCAGATACAGTTTGATTGATCACGTGTTTATGTTGAGTTATGATACTGAAGCAGTTATTTATGCAAATGCCTGGACCTCATCATTAAAATCTGCACACAAAAGTATTTTCATTTTCATCACCATTAGTAGAACGAATAGAACTATGAGTACAATAAAGTGAAGTTTCTCATTTTCAGAGGTTTTCAACACAAAAAGAGATAATTGGGGGGGGGGGGGGGGGCACTGATTATTGTATATTGTCTCAACATCAGCTATAATTTCAATCAAGTATTTGAAAATCAAAACATATGATCAGCTTGGGTCAATAATGATTTTCCCGTTTTAGACTATGTTGCCTGAGTAATTTCCAGAAGAAGCCAAGACACTGAAAACGGCAAAGTGAGGCCTGACAGTTCTCAGTGAACATACAACTTTATATTTCAGCATTGAAGAAAATACACACACAAACATACATGTCATGTCTCTCTTTTCGTCAGTAAAAAACTTTTGATCAAAATGTGGAATAACATTAGGTGTCATGCCATTGAAATAGCACCAGCTCCCTGTCTTCCAACAGTATTTCTAATTTGACAGTTTTAAATAAATCATGCTGTGTCTTTATTACCAAACTAAACTTTATTTAGCATTCAGAGCAGAATGGAATGTAAAACAGCATTTGCTTATATTATTGAGCACTAAACTTTATTCTCATATTGTGTCTGCAGAGTTCCAAGAGGCTGTTTAGGCTACTCAGACCCAGACATAACATTCAAGATTCTTTTTTTAACTACAGGACATATTGACTATCAGGGCTCCCATCATCATGGACGAGGAGAGAACTACTGTATATATGAGCTTTCCCTAAATATTCGAGTGACAATGACAACGTCCGTATATACTTTGACCTTTTGTTGAATTATTAAGCATTAAATTGCGCAGCCATATAGTTTGAGGAGCGATAGTTTGGAAAACAGTGAAAATAACCACAAACTTGACAATTGCGCATGCGTAAAAATGAATCTAAAATGCTCCTTAATGCTCTTTGTCATTGTCTGAACATTAGTGTAGGTGATGAAGATGGCAGATATCCTGAAAAGAGCAGAACAGTTAGCTTTCTCATCCTAACTAGTCATGCAAAGCTAATTACAGACATTTCACTTTTACGCATCCGTGCGTAAAATACATGAAAGTTAAAATTCAGGTCTGTAGTCATTTAAAATGCAGTACTTTGTCGGGATATGTGAGTGACATGTAGGAGCAGAAGGGGAATCCCATTTGGTACAGCTGGTGCGGTCTACCACCGAGGACCACAGACGGACTGAAAGCAGGACTTTGGCGCTCTGCGCATGTCTCCGCTGACAGACCGAGGATGCTGCTGCGCATCTCGTCCTCACTTTTCGACAAGATGCTTTCGATGCTGAAGCCTTTCAGTTTATCCCTGCTCGGAGCATTTCCTTTTGGCCTGTCCTGCTCAGGTGCTGCCAAGTTAGTGTTTCCTGCGCAGCTGACGGCGCACAGAGGACCTCTGTCTCTGTCTCTCCCGCTGAACGCTGACCGTCTCTCATCTGGCTCCCGGCGGAGGGACGCGCCCAGGAGATGCGCACCATCCACCCACAGCGGAGCGTGTCTCGGAGCGTGGCATGGCTCAGTCTGGGTGGACGCAGGGGTGTCCTGGTTGGGGGACACTTTGAGTCTCTGTATGGGGGGATTGTGCGGCTGGTTAAGCTCGACAAGAACAGCTTTGGTGTCTGCTTGTGTCTCCATCCTCTCCGCGTCCTGCCTTGCTGGTACCTCTGTTGTCCCTGAGCCAGTATGGTGTTTCACAGGGGATTGAGGGTCCTTGCAGGGCCCGGGGCCTTTGACGCGCTTGTGTCCTGCAGCTTTGGAGTCCACAGTGTCCTGCTGGCTCCTCGCCTTCCTCTTCCTACGCCGGTAGTTGCCATTCTCAAACATGTCCAGGCACTTGGTGTCCAGCGTCCAGTAGCTGCCTTTGCCGGGCCGGCCCTTCTCTCGGGGCACCTTGATGAAGCAGTCGTTGAGGGACAGGTTGTGTCGGATAGAGTTCTGCCAGCCCTGCTTGTTGTCGTGGTAGAAGGGAAAGCGGTCCATGATGAACTGGTAGATGCCGCTGAGCGTGGCGCGCTGCTCTGGCGCGCTCTTGATGGCCATGGCGATGAGCGCGATGTAGCTGTAGGGCGGCTTCTGCGGAGGCTCCTGGCGGGCCGGCACGAAGCTCAGGCCGGCCGGAACCACCCCTCCGCTGTCCCCGCCGTACACATAGATGAGCGGGGGCCCGGGGAGGCTCAAAGCCGAGGACGGCACTCCGAGCGACGGCAGGCGGCCGTGATAGAGAGTCATGACGCCGTAGTGAGTCCCGGGGAAAGCTGAGGCTGCTCCCGGAGCTCCTCTCCTCCACTGACTGACTCCCCGGCCTCATGAGGGCCCCACAAATGTTAATAATTGTTGTACGTTTGCTGTGTTGTGTTGACTTTGCACTGGGAAATAAATTGTCCATCATAAACAGTCGGTGGTGTTCTCAGCCCACCCACATTAATTAAAATTTCATTGCGCTGAAACTCCCTCATGTTCCCCCCCTCTGCCCAACAGCCAATGAGGTGGCGGCTTATTCCCTCATCTGTTTATAGAATTAGTCGCTTGATAAGTCTGCCCACCCAGGTCGAATCAAGCTGTGTTTATTTGGAAAAATTTCCGGGCACCCAATACATAAACGCACTGATGTGCTGTTTGAAATATCACGTCCACCCCTGACGCTCAGAGTTGCTCACACAGAGAGAACAAGCAAACATTGCCGAGTCCTTTCTGGGAGTTGCTGTGGCTTTGCTCAAATGAAAACAAAGTGTATAAAAGGGAAAATAACTGAAACAGTTCCTTTTAACTCTGTGCTGTCCTCCAGTCCAACAACATTCTGTGGAGCACTTCACTCCACAGCACTTTACTCCTCATTAAAGAACATCTGAGAGTGATGAATGACTGACAAGATATGACAATAATAATCACAATGACACTGGTACAACTGATACAGCTCTATAACTGCTCTAAATACATGATTCACTATGAAAGCATTATTATCCTGGTAAATATAGCAACAACAACAACAACAACAACAACAACATTAATAATGATCGTACCATAAAGTTTGTAAAATTTCACATTTCTGATTTTGTCATATTTAATTTATTCAGTAATCAAAATTTGAGGTCAGAAATCAGAATTTAACTAAAACTAGAGGTCACTCAATTGAGCAAAAATAATATTTAAACCTTACCCCATTGTAATTATCAATCTTTTGACTGATTTTGTCATAATAAGGACATGAATCGTTGAATTACGGCCAAAAACATGTTTTGTTAGGCCACAGTGACCTTTGACCACTAAAATCTGATCAGTTCATCCTTTGGGGAAAATTCTCTCCATGTGTTCCTGAGATAAGGTGTTCACCAGAATAGGATGGACATGGAGTTACAGTAACCTTTGACCTGTGACCAGCATAATCTAAGTGATCAAGTGAAATTTATCAGTAATTTTAGACTGTAAAATTCCCATAGTCCTACAATCTTCAGGGAGTTCTCTATCTGCAAGAGATGTACCCACATCTGAATACTTTAAATCAATTATATGCCATTTAATCATTTGATGTTTTGTAGGCACAACAACTGCATTGTCAGTGAATATTAGGTTTGAAAGTCAAACATTTGCCCAATTTAACATCTTGCTGGTTTCTTGTATAAACCACTCCAGACCTTGAATTCCATCCTTTTTGAGAGACAAAGGCCAAACACCCGGGCAGCAACGCCATCAAATAAAACAATGATTTTAATTCAACATAAATAATGATTAAACTTGAGGGTTAGGGAAATACATGAACAAAATGGATTCTATTTGAAATAGGCTTAAATTCAACAAAAACAGTTTATTTCACAAAATAATTGATTATTATTTACAGATTGCCAATATTTATACAAACTCCTGAGTCAGAAGTTCATACATGCTTATCTGTGGACTAATCAGAGTCACTGCACTCATTTGAAGATGGGGAGTCAGGCGGACTAACATTACATTTGTTAACATTAATGTTATAAACAGATAAGTCGAAGTAACATTATATTTTCAGTGTCATGTCCTTGTCATTTGCTAATTTATCAAACTGTAGTCATGAGTAGCATGATTTTTCTTAACAACATAGAAATCAAAACCATTATATTAGACTTTTTGAGACTTTACTCAAATCTTTTTTGAACCGATAAAAAAAAATAAGTGAGAAACTGTGATGAGCAAGGGTCACAAGTGGAGATGGAGGTAACTAAGTACAAATACTTTGTTACTATACACAAGCCAGCAGCACTGTATATGGCAGCATTTTATCTCCACAGTCTCACCTGGCCACACATTTTCTGCATACCAGTTAAAGGGGAGATCCATAAAATAATTACTGTTATAAATCATAAAATGGCCACACAATGTCATCAGAGACCAAGGAAACATGGAACTAGTATACCTGTTTTTATTTGCCCATTACATGTTAACTGGATTTCAAATTTATGCAGAATTTTAGCTGAATGAGTAAGTGTATGTTTATGAGTTGTAAGAAATCATTCTTAATCTTGTAGAAGGCAGAGATGTTAAAATGGTTAAATTAAGCAGTACATTATGGAGTTCGGCAGTCACTGAACTCATCGTCGTGTTATTTCACAGCAGTGGGCTTGTGTTCTCAGGATAGCGGGCTGAACTGACAGTTATAGACAGTTATAAACAGCTAATCAACGTACAGTGGAGGACACTTGCTTGTCATTGTCGGTTTACAATGTTACGCGTCTTGGGCTCCTGCAGTGTTCCTGCATCCTGCCTGAGCTTCCTGTTTCAACCTATTTAATATACTGTCTATGGCTCCAGCTCACTGTTTGGTCTGCTGTGCTCATTACAGGACATGCAATTGCTACGTATTGCTCCTTCATGCCGCAGCCAATTGATTAAACAAAACATTATTTAGGAATGTTCACACTGTGAACTCAATATAAACTAAAATAATGATGAGTGTTCATACAAGACAGGTCCATGAGGTTTCACAATAATACAGCAGAGAGTTGATTATTTACTTTAGCAGAAACAAATATTCAATTATTCATATTACAAAAATAGAATTACTGCCTCACAGTTACATGTCTCCATCAACCAATGAGGTTGCAGTTTGCATCCATGTCTGTCCAGACTCATACAATGTCTGTAGTGAAGATTTTGAGGGAATTTAATATGGAATTTACCACTATATTGACCTGTAACTTTGAAGGAATATAATAAAAGGTTGTAATCCCTCCTTGTAGTAAATTAAAGATCTTTGGATTTTTATTTTTCCTGCCAGACAAAATAAGTCATGTAAATACAGATTAACTACTTGTTATTTTGTTCTTTGGAGCCCACGTGTTGCTGTAATATTCCACTATGAATGATCAGAGGGAATATGGGACCTGGATTGACAGAGCCATGTCTAACTGATGGTGACTCTGCTCACTGGGAAAAGTTCCTTGTTTCATATAGTGACTCTGTTTGTATGAAAGCTGAACAAAATGAAACGTGGTGTTTTAATTGTCCTCTGAGAGGCTGCAGGCAGCCGCTCAGGACTGTATTGCCTTACAAGGACAACATGGACAGTGTATTATTTGTAGATGTGAGCATGATGCTTTATATTATGTATTTTCCTGTTTATAGGTCAAAGGAGGATTATAACAACTTTACAAGTGCACACAGCTGGCTCCTGCTTACATTAGGGGTTTGGAGCTTTCATTGGATAAACTCAGAAGTTGCTCTTTTCTCTGTTTCTCTCTCAGCAGACGGTGATTCATTAGCGAATAAAACTAAACTAACATGCAAGTATTAGACGTGTACAAGCCACAGAAAGCAGGATTTGACATTTTCAAAGGGCATCTGCTGGGAAGTTCTGTCCTGCAGAAGACTAATTTTAGAATTTATATTAATGGGAGAGCATTCATCTATCAGCCAGTGCACCAGACGTGTGAGCTTATGATGTGAGCAGTTTATTGAGAGATTTATTTAAGGGACAGTTCATCCAAAAATCAAAATTCAGTCATTATCTAATCACCTTCATGCTGATTGAAGGTCAGGTTTAGGTTTTTAGTCCACAAAACACTGCTGGAGTTTCACAGTGTGCAGGCTAACAACACGGTGTAAATGATGACTTTCAAGTCAACTTGCCATGTTGGGGCTTTAGAAGATTAAACCAGACAAGCAGTCCAATGCCATTGTTTAGGAGATTCTGCAACACTGTTTTCCTGTGAAACTCCAGCAGTGTTTTGTGGACTAACAAAATGAACCCGACCTTCTGTCAGCATGAGGGGGAGTAGATAACGACCGAATTTTCATTTTTAGGTCAATTATCCCTTTAACCACTTATCTCAGTATTAATGCTGCAGCATTTAGGATGGAAAACTGGACCAGTGTCCAACATTCAGGAGCAGTAATTCACCAGACTCCATGCTGTAGAAACATCCCTGGATCTGATATCATTTGGCACCATACATAACTAAACTTACATGTGTATATCACAATTATTATTATCTGATCGGGGCCAGAAATCATTCCACATAGTTTGCAAAACCTTCAAATTAGAGGCAACTCAAGTTTAAAATATATTATTAATGGATCACCCATATACATTTAGTACCACAGCTCACTGCACCATATGTGGATGTACAAAAGGCCCTTTTCAACCAGCCTGATAGGTTTACTCAGGCCATTTAACCACTGATTATGGGATTCAATTATTGGCAGAAATGCTGACTTAATCCGTTGTTGTAACTATCACAACAGTCACTTTGTGCGAGAGCATTAACCCGATTAAAGGCTGAATTAATCTTCTGTATTATTCTTTATCAATGTTGTAAAAATGTTGAGATGTTGATCTGGTGTCCACGTTGGTTACAACACATTAGCACTTTTTACACTTTTGCATTTACACCCTACACTCTGTGCTGAATCACACAACCTCACCCCCTTACAAATGTACAGTCCAATGCGTGTGGTATGTGGTGACATCATCTGGACAAACAGAAAACTGCTTTACTTTCACAATTTATACAAGTTATATTGCTGAAGTACAGCATATGTGTTAAAGTACACATCAGTCTGAGACAGCAACTGTGGACACAGTTTTGCACAAATTGTAAATAGTAGTTCTAACATCTATTTATTCATTTTTTTCCCACTACCTCTAAATAACCTGCAAAATGTGAAGAATCTGTACAATGTACATAACATTAAATCTATTTTAAAGCTGCTATTACTGGTGTTGGTCTGTTTCTGCCTTTCTTTATATTTTATATTTGTATATTTTTTATATCTTTATGTCTATATTTTTCTGTCACATGGAGAGAGGCCATTCATAATTTCCCTGTCTGAGTGACAATAAAGATCTTTCTGATTCTGATATAGAAAACTGGTAAATATCAATGAATCTTTAACATTTATTTCATATAATAAATAAGTTTGATGAATTTGAAGTCACTTTAAAATTCTAGTTATCATTTCAGACTATTAGTCCTCACTTCTGAAAAGTTATGAGTGTTCAGTAAACTAATCAAATTATGTTTCTGAGGACTGATGGTTAGCACATAAGCATACTTCCCAACATGCATTGTGTATAAGTTAAAACACCCAGCATAGCCTTCTTTTCTCTACATTGAATTTGATGGGTTTTATAAAGGTGACTTTTAATAAACAGCTGTTTCCTCTGATATGATGATCATGGTTAGTCCACTTCAGTCCACTGAGCATTATTTATTAAGTTTAAAGCAGCACTAATCTACATTTTTTGCCAACAATGGATCAAATTATTGTGTGATGTAAAAGTGGTTGCTGTGGAAGCCCTTAGAGGCAAGTGAGGAAATCCAATCCATTTTCTACGTCAGATCTAAATTGTTTTCTCTCCTGTGTTTAGAATTTGAGAGCTGCTTATCCATTATGAAGCTCCTGTTTTTTGTCAGTTAAGTGTCTGTTATTCACACTACAGCCACAAGAGGCTGAAGTGACCCACAGCTCCGTGTTCTACACAGGACTAAAAGCATTCATGTTTTATTCCAGATGAGTTTTAATTCCTTGCCTCTCACCCAGGGAAATCATTTAATAAAAATGGACTTATGATCACTTTTGATCTTAAGTATGACTTAAGTTGAAAAACAAAACCTTATTTTGACTTGGAGATGATCTTATCTCTGAGCAAAGTCTAGACTTGGCACTAGAAGTGCCTACAATTAAATGTGAATATGAAACAGTTAAATGTATTTCATAAGATTATAAACATGTTATTTTAATGTGTGTTGGAAAAGGCTGGAAACAAGTACAAAAATCACACCATAGAAGTTGGAAACACTGTTGTTTATAAGAAGTAAGGACACTTTGTTTTAAAATTTGAGTTTCAGCACAATCCAGTCAGTTATGGGTGCTGAGACAAAAAAAGTGTTACAACCGTCCCTGAATTAATGCAGTTTTAATAATTTATGTTTTCTCAAATTCAGTGAGGAGCTCGCTGAGATTAACATTACAACACATCACAATCAAACTTTCAACAAATATCTTCAAGAAGTGTGTGAAAGCTCCAGAGAAAAAGCCAGTCGGTGGACGTTGGCTTGTGTGCTTTGTCTGTTTGTTAATAACGCAAAGCAACTTGTTCTTTGTTTACACTGAACATGTTTAAAATGTTTCACAGTGAACACGTACCAACATTATATAAATATATATACTTTTACAAACATTTTAATTTTATCTGAACTGTACAAAATAGACTCAACTATACAGAGCTGCCCTGGAACATCAACATGAGTCAATATTATGTCAGAGGAGTAAAAACAAAAGGACTGAAAACAAGTGAAACATTAACTGAACTACGAGGAAGCTGAACACAACAGAAAAACAAAACCTGCAGCCTCCATCAGGTATCACAACGGCGGTTATTTGTAGAGCTGCAATGATTAATCGATCATTAAATTAATCACCAACTATTTTGATAATAAATTAATTGTTTTGTGTCTTTGTTTTTAGTCCAAATTCTTTTATCAGCTTCTCAAAGTTGAATATTTTCTAGTTTCTTTACTGACATTTGAGGATGTCAACTTGAGACATTTTTCACAATTTTTTGACATTTTATGGACCAAAGTACTGATTGAAGAAACTGAAGAAATTAACTGATAGTGAAAACAATCGTTAGTTGCAGTCCTTGTCATTTGTCCCTTGTCTCTTTCTGCCCGTGAGACGTCTACTTAAGTCAAGATTAACAGGTTGTTTTAATGGACAATATAAAAAAAATATGGCAAAGAACTGTAGCTGCAAATAAGACGAGAGAGGAATGCTGACAGAAAATTACTGAATGACTTAATGTGCTCTTAATGCTGCTATTTTGAACATTAAGAATTAAACAAATCACTGATTATCAAAATAGTGGGCGACTAATTTAATAATCAGCTAATCATTGCAGCTCTATTTTGAACCTAAAGTTGTGTGACCTATGTCCTGTCAGATGAAGTCTGATTGGAGCTCGTGGACATGTTGTGTGGATTATCTGTCTGCTTTGGGACAACAAGATACTTCACAGCCCAGTGCAGCAGCGACTCAGAGACTTTGAACCGACTGAAGTCCTGCAGATTCTGTCCAGTCACTCTGTAAGTGTAAGAAAACGGCTTGCCGTCGCTGTGAGCAGTGGGAGTGTTTCTCAGCACAGTCCTTGTGGTTTGACTCTGTTGGTGACTGCTGTCCTCTGTTGCCCTGGAGCTTGAATTTGAGTCAAAGAGCCAGGATGGAGGACTCACACTGACCTGAGCTTCCTCATCCACTGAGGACAGGCCTGGTGCTCCTGGTGTGGGCGCGGTTCTCTTTCTCTTTGCTTTTCTACATTTCCTCACAACAGTCTCCAAAACCTCACTTTCTTGGTCCAAAGTGGGAGGACTTTGTTGTGTCGTGTCAGTGCAGTGTTCATCTTTTGTGGGCGAGAGGTTTGACGGTCTGGTAAAAGGTTCTGGAAGCCTCGCAGAACTTGAAGTTGAAGAGCCAGCAGTGGAGGGGATGCGAGATGACAGTGGGGGTTTCTGGTATGGCAGAAGGTCGCTGTGCTCTCCTTTGTTGTGCTCCGATATCTGCCAGGATTCATCTGAGCTATGGACAGGAAGCTGCGTGCCGGTTACCATGGCAGCATGTTCAGGGTAGGACTCAGCATGATTGTGCAGCGAGCAGGTTGGTGTTACTTCTTGGGATGCACCAGAGGATGACAGGGTTTCTGCAAAGTTCAACAAATTAGATTTAAGAAGATTTAAGACAATTATGAATGCAATTCATCAGACCTATTTCACAATCATACTGACAAGAAAACAAAACAAATACTTAGGAGATGATGGAAAACTGTCCCAGAGTTACACAACATGACTACACAGAACTGTGTGTAATCAGAGTAAAAGTACTACCTCCATATTGCTTTCAGTTTGTAGTTGTTACAGTGTGATCAATACAAACCTTTCCACAAGAGACATTCAAAAACTACACTCAAGTTAATTAGGGCTGCAACTAACGATTATTGTCATAGTCAATTACTCAGTCGATTATTTTCTAGATTAATCAATTAATAGCTGTTTGTTTTAAAATGTCAGACAATGGTGAAAAATGTTGATAAATGTTTCCCAAAGCCTAAGATGACATCCTCAAATGTCCTTTTCACTCACAACCCAAAGATATTCAGTTTACTGTCAGAGAGGAGTAAAGAAACCAAAAAGAAGAAGTTGAAATCAGATCATTTTTACTTTTTTTTTCTTTAAAAAAAATACTTGAACTGATTATTTGATTATCAAAATAGTTGGCGATTAATTTAATAACTGAATGTTAACTGAGTCATCACTTCAGCTCTTAAGTTAATACAACACTACCTTCATAATCCAATGAAGCTTTAAGATCTTTTATAAGATCTATAAAAATCATATTAAAGATATTTCAGATTTTAAAGGGACAGTTCACCCCAAAATCAAAAATATAATTTTTCCCCCTGGCCTATAGTGCTATTTATCAATATAGATTTTGTGAAACAAGTTGCAGAGTTTTTCAGATATCAGCTGTAGAGATGTCTGCTTTCTTTCCAGTATAATGGGACAAACTGGAACTTGTGGTATTCAAAGCACAAAAAAAGAAATACATTTGAAAAATTCAAAACCAGTGATCTTTTTTCAAGATACTCCGTTTTCTGTCAGAGAGAAGAGCAAAGAAACCAAAAAATATCTAGCTAAAGTAGTTCTGGTCGATTCTAAAGTAGTTGCAGTGGATTCTACTGCAGAAATAAAGTAGCCCCTACATGAAATGCCTCACAACAAGATCTGTGGGTTATTTTAAGTAACCGGGTCATGATTTGTGGAAAGAGATATTGCTGTTGAATTTTTCAAATCTGTCCAGAGAAGGCAGACATCTCTACAGCTGATATCATCAAAATTCTGCAACTCACACCAAAAACATGGAATGGGACGGAAAAATACACTACAGAGTCAGGGAAAATATGTTATTTTTGATTTTGGGGTGGCTTGCCTATTTCAGTCCTAAAATTAAGATTACTGGATTTTAGACTTTTTAAGATCTGTGGAAATCCAGAATGGGGAAGTGTCACCTGGTGGAGGAAACATGTCCCAAGGGTTGGATAAAGGTCTGATGTCACTGTCCATCATGCCTCTGATCATGTCCTCATCCAGCATCCCGTCCTCTGAAGGAAGAGGTAAGTTCTCATTTGTGTTGCGGTCTGTCCCTACAACTCCTGGCCTGGCTATTCTCCACTCTACATCATCAACAGGAGACTGTGTGCTCCCTGAAGGTTTGACTCCTGGTAAATCTCTCTTTCCACCCTCAGAGGCAGCAGAAAGCCGACTTGGCATCCTGCTTCTGACATGCGGTTGAGCATCTTCCTCTGGGATGAGAAGACACTTTATGGGGACACTGAAACGTTTCACTCCCTTACATCTGACCCTGTCAGCATCCCAGCTGGTGGTGATGGGTGTGTCTGAGCGGGTCAGCAATGAAGCAGAAGTGGAGGTGGATGGCTGCGGGCTCACAGGGCGGCTGATCTCTGTCATCAGCCTCTCCCTGACGTCCTGCATCACAGCCTGCAGACAGTCATGCTGCCACTCCCCCAGCAGCTCTGACAGGTCGAACCCACACTGGCTTGCCTGAGAATCCTGCGTCTCCTGACCCAGCAGAAGCCTCCACATCTTACAGATCTTCATCCTAATGGATGGCAGCGTTGTACAGCAGGGTGTGTTATCTTTAACTGGACCGGCTGCAGTTGTAGCCAGCTCTCCGACTGATAAGAAGAATCTGCATTTCGTCTGTTCGTGGACCATGTGAAACTGCAGCCGGTAGTCCTGGATGCACACAGTGGTGTTGAGGAGACTGGTGAAACACTCACGGTCCTCCTGCTGCTGGAGATGCTCCCAGGCTGATGCAGTGAGGATGGCAGGGATCTGGAGCAGCCCGTCAGACAGGAAGAGCAGTCCTGTGGGGCTCTCAGAGCCCTGAGCCTGGGACTGAGGCATGTGACCCACCCCGATGACATGAGCCTTAAGCCGCCCGCTGCTGGTGGTGGTGGTAGTGGAGGTGGTGGTCCCCTCCTGGCTGTAGCTCAGGATCAGACGCTCTATCCACGGACACAGCCTGGTCTGAGCAGCGCGGGACATGTTTGTAGTTTCAAACTGTGTGTCTCCAGTTACGGTCCGTCAGGCAAACACTTGCAATGCTCAGTAGTTCCTTCATCCAAACATTAGCACATGAGCTAGGGACGAAAGACATAGCTAGTTAGCCTATATGAGTCGTTATAAAATACCAATGTGTTGTTTTAAAATGACACACTGTGGTTAAATTATGTGAAGAACTGATAACTTAAAAACCTTTCTAGGACTAATGTTAGTACACTGCTGACATCTCTTAATGTTTTACAACATATGCACAATTCCCTCTTAGCTAGCTAAGTTAGCACAGCATAATAATAGGCTAGTCTACATAAATAGTCTGCACTAACCTTTATGTAACCCAGTGCAAAGCATAACAATACTTACGTTTGTTCAAAGTTGTGGCTGTTGGTCTTAGTTTTGTTGTTTTCAGTTAAGTTTTCAGCCAGCGGATACAATGAAGACGAAATTTCCTTCAAATTAAAAGCACAAATGTTAGTCTATGTACTCTTCAATATACCGATAACTTGTGGCCACAAAAACAATACGGTGAAAAGAAAATTAACCACTTCATTAATTTATATTATTATAAAGTATACCAGCGCTGTACAAGTGGGCCATACAGGTTTTACTCACAACAGAACTACGATTTGGTGTTATTTTCGATAGCTTTACGCTGGTCGTGTCTAGAAGGTAACCCCAGACCCGAAAAAATCTCGCGAGAGTGATCAATTGAACCTAAACTATGATCTTTTCTTACCTTAACCGAGTGTTTTCAGTCGCTAAACATATCTACTCATAGTTTAACCACGATGTGACCACATTTTAAAACATAATTAGTTTGTAAAAGGTGCGAAATGAAGAAATTACGCGTTCAAAACTCGCGAGAGTATCGCAAATCTTGGTTTCCTTCTAGACGTGACCATTTAGATCAGTAGTTTGGTTTTGTGGCCTCGTTCAATGTCGTTTTCATTTTTACTTGTCACATTTAATTATAGATCTAGAAAACAAACACGTGAAAAACACTAAATTGTCTTGATTTATAAAGATAAGCTATACAAACTATTTATATAACCGAACTCATATCTGTTGTAGAAGTAAGTGATCTACAATTATGTTGGTACACAGGTTGCTTCGTAAAGTATTGGAACACGGTTTAACTACACGCTTTCCGCCCAGCTGATGCTACATTCAAGTGCATCACGAATTTTTCATGTCAACATATTTGAAGCTATTCAACTAATAAACTGTCTTGTTTTTATGAGAACTTAAGTCACAAAATGGTTTCTTATGTTAATATATTTGTTTATACTTTATCTTTAATTGGATATAAAACCCATATAATTACATATTAACACTTGAATTGCGCATATCCCTTGTTTTCTTCCGCCATGAATGCAGCATAGACATGTCTTCACGTCCACTTACAACATTCTCGCCTGGAGTGATTCATGTTGTCTAAATGTAGTTAGGTACAGCCTGTGTCAAGTAAAAAGAAACACGTATTTCGTAATTTTAAGGTAAGACGCCTGAAAAAGAGTGCATTTAAAAATGAATTGTTAAAATGAAAAGCGTGACAAAACAAGTTTGAACCATTGTAAACATTCAGTGCAGGGCTCCAGCCTACGTGAATGTGTTTGCAGCTTTCCTGATTTGTCAGCAGTTTGTTTGGCCAAATGAGACTAACGTTAGCTAAGTTACCTTTGCTGAACTGTAAAAACATTGCTGCGACATTATATCGTGTTTGACAGCGGAGCTGTTGTACGTAGACGGCTGCTCTGCTGCTAGCCTAACCTAGCCCTCACGGACCATGTTCTCCAGCAGCTTCGCCAAACCTCACTCAGAAACCTGCCAGTTTAAGATTCCACAGACGAGGCGAAATGTTTCCAGCATACAAGTGATTGACTTTGCAGTATTTCATTTACATTTTAACGTTTAAATCTTGTTAGCACACAACAACTCGCCACTGCCCACTGTGGTCTGTTGTAGTAGTGTCTATAAATTAGGGGAGTAGCCTCGGAGCCGATTGTTGAAGTCATTTTATTTATATAACAGGTGTTGTGTGTTGTCTTTTGTGCAAGACGAATTGAAGACTTCTCCCTGTTAATGTGTTTGAAGTCAAGTGTAGACATGCCCCATTCTGAGAGTGAAAGCGGTTCGAAGGTTTCGGACCCGCAACATTCCCAGAAACTCCTTAGGGTCCTTCGCGTCTTCTGGCAGGAGCAAAGTTTCCACGATGCGCTGCTGGTGGTGGATGGAGAGGAGCTGCCTGTGCAGAAGAACATCCTGGCTGCTGCCAGCCCTTACATCAGGTCAGTCCTCATTTGACCTTCCAGCAAACAGTCAGTCACACCAGCCCTGCCCCTATAACACGAAGTTCATTCAAATGTGCCATTAGTATATATATATTTTTTTAACTTAAAATAAGAGAGTGCGCTTTCAGTTTACTTTTTATATACTTATCAGGGATACGACTTAACATAATATGACTTAAACATACTTGATTTATGTTGAAAGGTACACAGAAAAGTCAAATATTTTTGGCTTAATCTTGTACTTAATAAAGAAGAAAGAAAAGTAAAGTGTTCTAGCCTTACACAGAAAGTTAAAGTATACTGGGAGTAGTCTATTCAAATACTTCAAAAATAAAACACATATGAGCTTCTCTGAGGTAGTATTCCATCATATGTTTAACATATTATCTGATGTTTGTGGGCAGCCAGGGCCTGATTTCAGAGAGGCTCCTGCATGACACAAACTCTAATATCAACCTCCTCTAAAGACTCTGTTCAAACTGTTAGTTGGATTTGTTTTGTCATTGTTACGTTCTTATATTGCATCCTATATGGCATCACTACCTATTTGTTTGAAATTTTTAATTTTATAAAGAAAATGATCTTCTTAATCCTGAGTCTTGTGAATTCTTATGTGTATGTTGAAATGTACTTAAAGCAGGTATTTTTCAACTATAAATACATACATAGTGTTGAAGAAAAAAGATTATCTCAGGTACAAAATCTTTGGCTGGTTCAAGAAGAGTTTTATTCACTGTACAGCTGAGACAGCCTCACTTAATGGTAGTTTACAGGAAATACAGGAAATGACAGAAAGACCAGAATGCTAATTCTCAAAAAGGGAGGAAAGGGAGCTTCCTGAACCTAAATGAGTACCTGCTAACCCAGCAAGAGTGCATCTAAGAGGCCCAGAGTCAATGTCTCTGGCTTTATAATAGGGGAGTTTGGCTGGGGTTGGGTAAGGTACGATTTCAAGGGACTCCTCACAATACCATATAAAGTTCATTCACAGAGGTGTATATTAATTAATATAAAAAGGTTGACTCAGCAGAGATGCTCAAATAAGAATATACAAAAAAAAAAAAAACACACCAAGATAAGAATAAAACTGGATAGGAATACAGTATTTTCTCCTACAATAGTAAACTTGAAAGTGCAAAAATAATATAGAAATAATGAAATATAAGTATGATCTTAAGTTCACTTGCAGAAAACTTACAAGTGTACTTGCAGTATAAAAACTACTATTACATTAGCAGTTTACTGAGAGTGTACTTGAAAGTATGCTTAGATAAACTAAAAAGTGAGTTCTAAGTATTTAACTAGTAAACAACAGTATAGCTATAAGTTATCTTGTAGTATAGTTCACCTTATAGTTGCAGTACAAAATAAAACTAAGAATACTTACTTACTTAGATGTAAAGTATTTGTGTACTTAAAGTGTACTATTCTAATACTTCAAGTATACTTTTATAAATTTAAAAAGTGGGTCAGTTTAGTCCTAAGAAGTGTCAAAGTAGTACACTTAGAAATATAATTCTACTACATCAGTATTAGTATACTTACTACATAAAAAGTACATGGGAAATACACTTAAGCGTTATTTAAGTATACTTAATAAAATGAACTCAAAGTATACTTTTTTGTAAGGGTGATTTAATCTTGTGTGCTATCTTTGGCTGGTGTTTACAATGTTAAAGCAACATGGGTGTGTCCACTCTCACAATAGCAGTGGTACAACTGAGAACGATAAAAGGAGTTTCAATGTCCATATTTGCCATATTGTGTTGTGTTAATGTTTTCCTGTTAGGACCAAGCTGAACTACAATCCTCCGAAGGCAGATGGGTCCACATACAGGATTGAGCTGCAGGGGGTCTCCATGCCCATCATGAAACATATCCTGGACTACATCTTCAGTGGT
Source organism: Lutjanus erythropterus (assembly GCF_056507025.1). Lineage (NCBI taxonomy): Eukaryota > Metazoa > Chordata > Actinopteri > Lutjaniformes > Lutjanidae > Lutjanus > Lutjanus erythropterus. The sequence continues at coordinate 3,314,199 of NC_139329.1, forward strand.
GAGGTGAGCGTGGAGGCTTTCAGAGTGTCATTGTTGTTGTAACGGTACTTCAGGGTTCACACAGGGCTGTCAGAACTTGATGTTCGTGTCTTGACTTGTACCCATAGCTCAACAACATGAGCACCTGCCTTCAGCTGGGAGCCATTGCCTCATGGGGACTGGAGTTCACATTGTGTCAGTGGCATAACAGACTAGTTGCTATTAAATTCAGCTTTTGCCCAAGGGCATTGGAACTGTATGCATCATTGTTACACAATGGCCATTTTGTCTTTGTCTTTTGTTTGTAGTCTGAACTTTCCCACTGCTTATTTTGTATTTTATGATCTGATCCAATAAATCTGTTTATTGGAAGGAATCTGGTGATACAATACACACCACAGTACAGGGATTATGATTCAACATACTGTGATTGGGGCTGCAACTAGGGATTATTTTCAGTTATTAATCAATTAGTAGTTTGATCCATAAAATGTCAGAAAATGGTGAAAAATGTTCACCATTCACCAAGAGTCCAAGGCAATGTCCTCAGATGTCTTGTTATGTCAAAGATACTCAGTTTATTGCCAGATAGGACTAAAGAAACCTAAAAATATTCACATTTGAGAAGCTGGAATCAGAGAACTTGGACAGTTTTTTATTTTAAAAATGACTCAAAATGATTAATTGATCATCAAAATAGTTGCCAGTTGATTTAGTAATTGATTAATCTAATTTTGGGAAAACTGTCATAGGTACAAAGATAAAGCACCATATGAAAAACATTTTAATCATTTTTTTAAAAACTTTTTTTATGTGAAGAAAAGTAACAGCACTGCTGTCTAGTGTTCTGGGGGTTAAACGCAGTGAACCACTGCCACAAATCTTTGCATGTATCTCAATATAAGACAGTGTTTGGAGAATTCAATGCAGTATCACAAAACATAATATTGTGATACTCAACCATTTTAATATTTTCTTACACCCCTAATGCTAACGCCCTGTTTCTTTCCCTACCTTTTTATTTTTTTTTCTTTCTTCCTCTAGAGTTCACCTCAGCTGTGAGGATTGGAGAGAGGGAGGGAGGTAGGGGGGAGGTGATGCATATAGTATGCATGTTTGTTTGTGTTATGTTGAAAAATTGTAAAACCTAATAAACAGATATTTTTTTAAAAAGCAAAGTGACTTGCTTAGGTTTTTAGGTGTAGTAAGCAAAAGTCATTATTCCCTGCTGATCCTAATGTATTGTTGTGGGTATAATTTGCCTGTATCGCTCCACCTTCGTCTTTGTCTCATCACCTGTGTGTGTCTGTCCTTCACACACAGATCACTTTGAGTGAAGAGACCATCCAGGACATGGTGCAGGCGTCTGACCTGCTCCTCATGACTGACCTCAAGTCCCTGTGCTGCCAGTTCCTGGAGAGCTGCATCACTGCAGAGAACTGCATTGGCATCCGCCTCTTCTCCCTGCATTACTGCCTTAACCATGTCCACTACACTGCCACCGAGTTCCTGCAGACACATTTTAACGATGTGGCGCACTCTGAGGAATTCAGGGAGCTGCCCCCAGACCGGCTCTGCGAGGTGCTGGCCATGGAGAAGCTCAACGTGGGCAACGAAAAGCACGTGCTGGAGTCTGTGGTGCGATGGTTTGCACATGACCCTGAGGATCGCAGGGTGGGTGACACTTACTTCAGGTTCAGTGTGAAGATAAAAGACGATATAAAACATGCAGACTGGCAACTTTTAGTTCAACTGCTGATTAGAAAAATAATAATATATTTTACTGACTGAAACAAATGTTCCAAATTTTCAGTACAGTTTTGCGTTCAAATTGCCTTTTATAAAAAGGCAAGACAGTACATTTTAATGATAGATCAGGACTAGTGTTTTCATGGTACTGGAGTTTCTAATTTTGATACAATACTTTGAAAAACATTGATTTTCTTTACCATTTTTGATTCCACAGGGAAAATTGACAACCTTGAGGGCATAAAATGTTAGATTTTTTTAATTAAAAGACAGGTATGACAAAGCTAAAACTTGACAATGGTTATTCAACCAGAGCGAATGAGACAAGTGACAAGAATAGAGGCGGGGCTCTGTGGGCACAGCAGTGATAAGTGTGTCAACTAGCTGTCAGACAGGAGAAAGAGCTAGAAAGTGCACCTGGTGACGGCGTACGGGTACTGTGGAAACTTGACTATTGAAAGCATTTCATATATTCAGAATTGAAATGCGTCGATAGTAACCAGGACGTTTACCTTCTCTTAGTTACCTATTCAAGTAATTGTTTGTTAATTTTACCTGTGAAGTTGGTTTTATGATCTTTTCCCGGTCAGTAAGCTCCGAAATAAATGTGATTTCTAGAAAATGAGAATTCTAGCTTCTCATATCTCTGACATGGCAATAGAAGTACAGGGTCATATCAGTGGCTTAAGCATTTAGTGCACATGATATATGCTTTACCACAGTTCAGTGTGCTTTTTGGATGTAAAAATGTGAACCTTTTCTTTCTAGACATCCTGTGGTCTCCATTTATTTCTGCACAGTCTGAAAATCATCAAGACTGTAATGCCGTGCAAACGGGTTTACCACATGATGAGAATGAAACATTGACCCAAAAAAATCATGTAAGCTTGACCTGATTGTGGTTGATAGCACAGCTCGAACTAGTCCAGTCTGAAGAGCTGAGTTTTATTAGGATGAAAATAAAACTTGAAAAACAGTTTATTGAGCCTTTCAGTTGAAATAGTTCATTTCAGTGTTTTTTGGAGGTTGTGTGTCCTCATACTGCTAAGAGCTCCCTGTGCAGTTTCTATTTATTTAGTGGTGTAATACCCCTCATAAATACAAATGCATATGGGAAAATATTACTATTTATAAGTAACACTTCTTGCCATATGGCATTGCAAAACAAGATCAACTATTTAATACTGATGTTTTTTTCACACCTTGTATTGTTAAAGTTGCACAAAGCTTCATTTTCTCTTTTAACAATGGGTCAGTGAGGAGAAAAGTGTCACTCACATTGTCAAATCAACTCCTATGGTCTATTTTAGTGTCTTTCAGCTCATTGCTTTGCTTTTAGCAGCTGCAACTTTATTCATTAAGCTTGTTTCCAGCAGAATCAGGTAGGTGTTAAAAGAAAAGGTCTAAAAAACTGCTAAAAGGCCTGATATTTTTGTGACTTTCCCAACTTCTTCACTATAAATAAAGTAATGAACTACATGTAAATAAACTAGTAGTTTAATTACTGGTACTTCAACTACATACTTACTTGCAGAGTGATTCAGGTAGCTTAATTGCTTTTTTTGGCCAGTTTGTTTTTGTGTAGTTACCTACTGAAACTGCAGACAGTTTTAGGTCATAAAAGGAAAACAATGATTTTTACTGAATTTTACCTTTGCTTCTCTGCTGTAATTGAACCCTGCTGAACAGCCCTGCAAACCTTTTCTTTCATCCTGAGCCTGTGAATTCATGCCCAGGCAGCCACCTCCACACTTGACCTTTGTGTGGTGCATGCACAAAAACCAGGGCATGCGATGCTAAGTGCTCACACAACAACAGCTCTCACTGTCTGAGAAGATTCAAGTTGAACTGTTCTAGCAGTCATGTTAGTAAACTGGCCCATTTTTGTCGAATGGTGAGTCGGTGAAACCATCTAAGTCAGATGTCTTTACTATTTTAGCTCTACTCAGGTAAAACAAAATCCATATTAAGTGACAACAAAAACATTCCTTGCAGTTTTGCGATTGGAAAGCCCAGATGAGATTGTTTTGGTTGGGACAATTTTAGGTCTATGGAGATTCCAGAAAAGCTTTTTGCATTAAATGCAATTGAGAGGCATTTTTTGCTGGAATGTGACCTTTTGTTATAACCTGGTATGAACTATACATTGTCAACCTGATCTTTTTTTCATAGTAGTTTGAACAACTTTTTCCAAGTAGCTTCAGATAACCAAACTTTATTGGTACCTAGATTAGCTTTACTATACTTTAACTTCTTCCAGTGTGAAGTCATTGGTAGCTTCTCCATCACTGACTATATGTCAATATTGTATTTGCAGCCTGTTCCTGTGCCCCTATGTGGCCATAAATGTGAATGAATTCAGTTTGTGTTTGTTCCATAAAGCACAAAGTTTATCCTGTTCCATCTTTATTTGCAGGTACACATGAAGGAGGTGATGTCTGCAGTCTGGCTGCATGGCCTGGACACGAGCTACTTAAGAGAGCAGGTAGGGAAACTGTCAAGTGCTGTCCAGATTTAAAGGCAGAATAAGTGGGATTAGTCCGAGCTGTTCATAAATGCACCAGAAAGATACCAGGACGTCAAATAAAGACATTTTGGGTTGGTAAAGCGTCCCGAGCATCACAACATAATGAAGAAATAAGGTAATACAGACAGAGGGCTGCAGAGTCTCTGCAAATACACACACAACACACACTTCTAGTCAGTCATAAGTGACTAATGAACAATATTATGTTTATATGAGTAGAAATTGTTTTTTGAAAAAATGCTGCATGTTAGACCTTTAAACGTATGCTTATAGTATCATCAAAAGTCTAACAACATGGTATCCCATCAGGCCATGGGGGAGCCGCTGATGAGGGAGGTGATCAGAGAGTACTGTCAGCCAGTGTTGGCGGGTGGTCCACTGCAGGGTGAGGCTCTGCTCGCTGCCTTCAAACCCCGAGGTTACTCAGAGTGTATAGTTGTCGCCGGAGGAGAGGATCGCAAGTGAGTCCACTGTCCACCATCTTTATTTATTGTCTGAATTACATGTAACTATTTATCACCTGCATTACTTTCATAACCTAATGATGTGTTGTAGAGAGCTTTAGTCTCCAATCACAACAGATAAAGAAGTCTCTCCATATCACTCCACAAAAGTTTTGGAGAAAACATTAAGTAGTTTAAAGTTACAGATTTTGCCCTAAAACATTTCATTTTTAAGCAGATTCACTATAGAACTCTCAGAATTTGCATTAAATCCACTGAAATCCCAGCTGTCATGTGACCATTTTAAGTCATGTGTGAATGAGGCTCAAGACAGTTTTGGCCCTCAGTGACAGAGAATACTGGTATTTTTAGTGAAATGTGGTCACAGCTGGAGCTGCAATGAGTAATCTATTATTTATAGATTATTAAATTAATCATAAGAAAAATGAAATCTGATTTCAGCTTCTTGAAAGTGAATATTTTCTTTACTCCTCTCTGACAGTAAACTGATTATCTTTTGGTTGTGGACAAAACAAGACATTTCAGGGCGCCGTCTTGGGCTTTGGTAAACACTGATCAATATTTTATGGACTGTCTGCTCACATCCTGCCTCTTCTGTTGGTTTTTGTCCTGTACAGAACCAGGAAGCCGACCGCTGTGACACGCTGCATGTGTCCACTATATGACACCAACAGACAGGGCTGGATCGAGCTGCAGCCAATGAGCGTAGCCCGCCTCGGCCACGGGGTGATCGCTGCAGGTTGGTGCTGGCCCTCGGCCAGGAAAATACATCCAATCATGACTGAAGTAAACAGTGCCATGAATAACTAATGATTCTTTCATCGGGATTAGTAGACGGTAGTGAATACACAAGTCAGTAACAAGTGTGTTTTCTGTCTGTTAGAGGGTTTCCTGTTTGTGATGGGTGGAACAGATGAACACAACATAGTCCTGGACAGTGGAGAGAAATATGACCCAGACTCCAACACCTGGAGCCCCATACCCCCAATGCTACAGGTATACTCACCCCCTCTCTCTAATCACACCTTTCCTGTGGTCTCAGCTGTTAGAATGATCCCTCCATTATACATATGTAAACAGCTGAAGGTGATTTGACTTTGCTGTAGAACTTCTGACTCCTTTTCTCTTGTATTTCACTGTGCAATTCAATCTCCCACTCAGTTGAATCTCTCTACTAAAAAGACACTTACAAGGTTTTAAAATGTAACATTTTTGTTACTGGAACTTGCTGTTTATTTTTTTATTTAAGCAGGATTGAATATCAGTCCATCATACCAATCTTGTTTATGCAGCCATGTTATGCTCTCTAACTTGTTATTTTATTTCATGACCACTAGGTGTCAGCAGTGCTGCAATAGAGGTGCAGACTGAACACCCACAGTCACCTGCTTTCACTTCCAGAGAAAAGTGGTGTCATTCATATTATATGTTGACTATACATTATTGACTGCTCTGAGCAATATTTATGCATTAAAATCATACTTTAATTATTTGTGTTATTCGTATTAAAGTAAGATCATGTAAACCAGTACTTGACATTTAAATCGAAAAACACTGGAGAGATTGAAGGAAAGCTAAAGGTAAAAAGCAAAGGCAAAAACTCTCATGAAATATTAAGTTAAAAAATAAAATATGAAAGATCTGAATGATCACATCTGTGTGTTTATTGAAATGGACAACTTCTCTATTCACAGAATTGTAGTGACTGTTTGAAAATACAGTACAGCTGTTTCAAGTTTCTATACAAAGTAACTTACTGTACTGTGTATATCACAAATACACTGTAATACAGTGCAGTACTGTTATGAAATAATAACTGTAGTTTTGCTGCTGCATCTCATTGACTAATTTTTGGCAGTTTCTTTCTTTATTGCATGATTTCAGTGTGCAGCAGCCTCAGATAGCAGCAGATGGCTCACTGTGAGGCAAAGCATCATGAGAGTAATGTTAAAAAAAAAAGTAGAATTACCATAGTTTTAAACCCAAAAGTCCTAAAAGGAAAGATTTTGTGGGTTTTTCATGATTTCAAGAGTTGATACAGAACACACCAGGCTGAGCTCTTCCAGCAGGTCAACACTGCGTTTTGTTGGTAATATACATTTTGGAAATGTTGGTAAAGGCAGGTCTTACAACCCCAGACTGTATGTGATCAGCAGTGGAGCTTGGTCCATACCTGTGCTTTAAATGTGATTTCAGAATTTCCAAACGTGAATTTGAACATTTGAACCCAAGGAGCTCATGTGTAGCTGCATGTGTGGGACATTGCTGTGGTTTGATTATCATGATGATCACTGACTGTTCGTAGGCTCGTCAGAACTTTGGCGTGGTGGAGCTGGACGGTCTGATCTACGTTCTCGGAGGAGAGAACGGAGAAACGGAGCTGATCACTGTGGAAGTGTTTGACCCTCACTGCAACACCTGGAAAGTGCAGACCAGTATGACCATGATCCGCAAGGTAACAACACATGCATACAAATATCACATTCACAGAATAGACATAATAATTTCACAACACATTAATATTCCATATAATGTTGTACATTAATACTATTTACAAATTATATCAAATCTGTGGTGGCCAGGCAAAATACAGTAACCATCTCAGAAATTTTTTACGGTATCACACAGGGTATTACAGTTATTATCAGTTACAGTAACACTTAAAATAATGAAAGCAAAGGTCCTTTTTGGGTTGAGCAACACTTTATCATGTATCATGTACATTGTATGATAACTGAACATTTTCATACCATGCTATTCCATGAAACCTGTATACTGCTGCAGCCCATCAGTATCATGATTAACTGTCACATTGAACCCCAGGTAATACTTTTTCCATCCTCACACTGGAGCTCTTATAGAGCAGGTCTAAACCGTACTTTTTATAATATTATTTACAGAAGTCCAGCAGTTTTCCCCATGAGCAAGAACTAGGTGACAGTGGTGAGGAAAAACTTTCTTTTAACAGGCAGAAACGTCAAGCAGAATCAGGCTCAGGGTGTGTGAAGGGGGGAGAGAGCAGGAGGAAAGAGAACTTACAGTAGCACAGTGATACTTCCAGGCAATGCAAAGTTCTGCATAGAGATTTAAAGCAATAATAATGGTAATGGTAGTAATGATAAGACTAATAATAATAATGATGGCAGCAGGTGTTGCGCAACTAGCATCTGTTTCAACTATCAAAATAATTCAGATTATAATGGATCTGAATAACACTTCTATGGAATCTATTATTTCATTCAATCAGTGGTATGTTTTTTTTTTTTTTTAATTTGGTATCCATACCAAACTTATGGAGATGCAATAGTTGCCACTGTCAAAATTCAGAGGAAAAAGTGAAAAAGGCACAGTCATAAACATAGGCTATGATGCAAATTTTAGTTGATGAAATATTAAAACTTTTTCTTTTTTAAAAATAATTGAGACAACTCAAAATTTCGAGGCAACGTACTGCAATAGATGATTTGATTTATGAGCCCAACTTATGCTTTGATGTTTTTAAATAAACCTTAAAAAGTTTTGCTGACATATAATCTTTAATTGAGTTAATTTACTTTTCTTCTTTAGATAAACTTGAATCTTTGAGTTTTGGTAATTCAAAAAAATTTGTCTCCTTTCATTTCCTCTAACTATCAAAATAAAGGCAAGGCAAAAAAAGTATATCATTGATGTAACAATTTCAGCACTAAACAAAATCTTTCCTCAAAATCCAGATAAAAGGGGACCTGGAAGACCTGAAAGTCTTCTATCTCCTCATTCAGATGTTGCTTATTTTTAGGTCTCACACATGTTGTCTTTGTCTGGACAGTTTAATAGTAGCACTTCACAATGTAACTAAAATGACCATGCAGAATGAGCCCAGGGCCATTACAACCCTTGTCCAGGCTTGTCCAGACATTAGACACAACTCGGTCCAAGTGATTCATTTTCCAGTAAACCTCTCCTCACATGCTGTGACTTGTACAGCCGTATCTGTCTTTTCTTTTAGGTCGGCTGCTATGCCTCCATGAATAAGAAGATCTATGCCATGGGTGGGGGCTCCTACGGGAAGCTGTTTGACTCTGTCGAATGCTTTGACCCCAAAACCCAACATTGGACGGGCCTGTGTCCTCTGAAAGAGAGACGGTAAAAACATTGTCTGATAGTGTTTGTTGTCGTAGTCTGAGCAGGTCAAAAGCAAAAGGATCTATGATTCGATCAGCTGTATGCTACATTTAACTTCAGCCTGTGATACTTTGTTCTTGTTTGTATTGCACAACAGGAAATGAAACATGGCTCTGTGGTCATTGTTGCACTCCCAGAACTGTCAGTTTTAGTTTCAGTTTGACATCCATCTGATATGTCACGCTGACATATCAGAATGATGCTCAGGAAGATGAAGTAGCTATAAATGAGCCAGTTGAGTCACACCATGTACATTGTGTTAGTCATAGCTGAACCTGAAATTTAAGATCTAAAGAAACATTCGGTGTTTCCGTTTGAATGGAGTTCTTGATCAGTCGTGTCATTTATGTGTTTGGGATCAATGTTGTGCAAGTTCAAACTTCACAAGAGGTCACTTGAAGTTCAGTCCACAAAGATTAAAATGAACTAGTTTACGTTCAAAGTTCAATTTTGAGCTAAGCCAACAGTCCCCAAAAAATGTTCATTTCTTCTGTTTTAAAAAATTATATTATATTTTTTGTATTAGTTTGAACAGCCTTGATAACTTATATTTATATGTTAATCACAACAATTTGAGAACGTTTTACGCTACAACAAACAGCAGACTTGAACACCAACATACTGTTTAAAGTTCCAACTGGGAATTCTGACTTACCATTTCGCACAGAATGCACCACAATGAGAACTGCAGGGAGATGAAGAGGGAGACAAGCTAGAGGACACAAGCATATATAACGTGGATCAGTCTTATCTGTCACTGTGACTGAGACTCCAGTCTGCAGTGTAGCCCAGCACATACACTTCATGCTACATGATCAGAGAAAGTCTTTATATCATATTGTCCACATTTGCTCTGTGCTGCAAGTCTGCATCACACTGTTTTTTATCAGTTGACAATGTGAGTGTTGTTGACTCTTTCAGGAGTGAACAGTGCTCACATTTACATTCATTAGTTGCAAACTGATTTGTTCAGTTCACCAAAAATATAAGCACATTCAGTGACTGCTCTTTTGGCACATTCATGTACAGCTCTGTTTCTTAAGCTAGCATTTCTGATACTTGTTCATGACATCGTGTCTCTGAGAGTAAACTTGTAAAGAATTGTTGCTAAAAATCAGATAAGCTTTGTCTTTTTCTCAGTTTGGAAAGGATTCATTTAGCTTTTATCTGATCATGTTTGCCTCTGTCTTATTGACCAGTTTTCCTAAATGAACTGCTGTGATGTGAAACCTTTGATCATAAAGAGGCCCAACCCTTATCATGTTAGTTTCATGGTTAGTTTAACAGCTTTTTTTGTCACGACACTTTTTTGCTCCCATCTATGAGTTGAACTGATTCCCTTCAAATATTAACCTTATACAATCACAAAATAGAAACACAATATCTCAGAAAGACATTTCAAATACAGAGAGTAGTCCTCTCAGCATTTTGACCGTACCAAATCAAGCTAGACGGGCAGGCGATTCCAAACTTTTGACTGGTAATATGTGTCCAGATAGAGGGTGTGCTTTATATTGCTCACTCTTGTCTCTTAAATTCCCTGCTCTTATTTTCCTCAGGTTTGGTTCAGTGGCGTGTGGCGTCGGCCAGGAGCTCTACGTGTTTGGTGGAGTTAGAAGCCAAGAGAACGAAAACGCTGAGCAAAGACAGATGATGACCTGCAAGTCGGAGTTCTACCATGATGAGATGAGGAGGTCAGTATGAAAATACCTCAGGTTCTGAAGGTTTTTTTTAAGCTGCAGTTTTTAAACATTTATTAGACTCTATAAATACTATTATTACTACTACTTTTTTATATTTTAGTGTCCCATTATGGTCTAGATATTAAGTTTTAAAGATCATTCTTCACCTTGTAAACAGCAGTAAAAAAAACACATCTTAGGAACCATTTGTGGCAAGACATTCCCAACGTATCAAACACAGTAGCTTGATCATTGGCCCTATGCTTTATAATCATATAGTTAGCAATAGTATATATGAAATGTCTGTTATACGATGTTACCTGACTTAGGGCTGCACGATTTAGTAAAAAAAGTCATATTGTGACTGAAATTGTGATTGTGTTGTGCAATACGATTAGTGGAAATGATCAGTTTTGCATCACAATTTTCATGTTCACTGAAAAATAACTAATAAAATCATGGTGATGTGATATTAATTGAGGTCTGAACCAATCAAACATGTTTTCTTTCATCTGGAGAACAAGATTTTTAGGTCAGGTCATCTCTGCAACACTACAGTTCCTCATTATAATGTTGTTTTCTCATGCATTTTTCCTTTTTCAAAAGATTGTGATTTGGTTCTGCGATTTGGATATCACACTTGGCAACGCTGTGATTTTATTGTGATTAACTGTGCAACCCTAGTTAGATGGCACATCAAACTATAACACTCGAGAAATTACACAAGAAGGGCACGTACAGCTTCATAGTTTGAAACATAGGTGCACTGACGAAGTTGCAGTGTTGGAGTTTGGAGTGAAAACTATATCGCTTATTTAGCAGATGGATAAAAATTCTCTCTCTTTTTTTCTGTCTTATTTTTTCTATATTTTAATGATCTTTCTTTATTTCCATAATAAAATTCCATTGTTTGGGAAACCAGGACACAAATAAAGGATAAACTTTGGACTGCACACTGTGTAATGAAACACCTGTCACATGTTCTCACAAAATTGTTCCTGTCCTACGTTTTTATGTTATGAAAAGAAGCCAATCTTGAAATTGATCAATAAAAACACATGTTTTTGATAATCATATCTGTCTGACTGTTGATGGATGCAGGTGGATGTTCCTGGATGACCAGAATCTGTGTATCCAGACCAGCTCATCCTTCGTTTACGGAGCTGTGCCCATCGGAGCCAGCATCTACGTAGTGGGCGACCTGGACACAGGTTAGTAAAATAAAACCACACAAAACAACGAGAGTTCTAACGTGGTTACAGCAACATCACTATCTGAATGTGAAATGTTGCCATTTACCTGTGTGTACAGGAACAAGCTTCGACTACATCCGGGAGTTTCGCCGCAGCACCGGGACGTGGCATCGCACTAAGCCCATGTTGCCGTCTGACCTCTCCAAAACAGCCTGCGCTGCCCTGCGCATCGCCAACTGTCGACTGTTCCGCCTTCAGTTGAGCCAGGGCATGTTCCGAATCCGAGTCTGACTCCACTTTTGCACACTGGTACCTTCTACCTGCTGTAGGTCTGGATTTAGGGATCTTATGAACACTAAAGTATTCTAGTTGCTAGATGTTGAGGATTGTTTATACTTGAGACCCTCTTCCTGTATGACTTGACGGGACAAAAGCTCATCTAAACACATTTTTAACATTATAGGTTTTATAGCATTTTTTTTAATAATTCTAAATATTTGTTTCTTTTTGATGTGGGATTTGATTGGTTTCTGCCTTTTATTTTAATGAACATTCCTCCTTTGTAATGTTTACCAGTGGTCTGTTACTTGGTGAGGGATTTAACTACCAGTGTTACATGAGGGATCATTATACACATTTTAAAAGTTCTGCTGTGTTGCAGTTTACAATTTAGGATTTATTGTTCATCTTTCTGGCCAGACAGAGTCAACATGATCATTTGTCCAGATGTTTGCAACAGCTGCAGTTCGAGTTAGGCAGAAAGTGTCATGTTAAGAAAATCTTTCAGTTATCTACATCTTCGGTGGGAAGTGGGACGTTGGAGTCAGTCTCTTAGAATCAGAGGGAAAGCAGATGTTTTGCAGCAGTCACATGAGGAGAATTCCACTACTGAAGGCAGATCCCTTACCACCTACTACTGCTAGCCTCAGTATAGACCAGAATGCAATGCAGTGCATGTCGCTCTGTAAAATCTGCGCGTTGCAATCTGTGCCAGATTATACAATATCAATTTAAAGACCTGTGAGACTGGGATAGATGCCTGGTGAACTCTAGCGCTACAGTGTAAATAGAAAAAAAAATGCAAGTGGTGAAACATCAACTCACACCATTGATCTGTGCAGCAAAACAAAACAAGCTGTGGACAAAGTGTGGACAACACCAAGTAGCTGTATTCAAAAAGTGACACTGACCACATCCTGTCAGCCAGTATATTCTGCATTCATGTTCATGTTAAATGTTAGATAGATGCTGCATTGACTGGTTCAGCCTGTTTCTGTGATACGTCTCTGTCACCGGCATATTGGACCAACAAGTCTGGCCTGTGAACTAATACATGTAAACACCTGGAAAACTGCTGTTTATCTGGATTAAAAAAACAGTGTGTTTACATTTCTCAACTGATTTCGATGAGTCATGTTATATTCAAGAGTTTGTAAGTAAAAAAAAAACTTTTTCCAACTCCATGTTGATCATAAACCCTTGAATATAACACGCTTCATTGAAATTGGTTGAGAAATGTAAAAATTATAGTGATTTTTATCCAGAAAAGTAGCAGCATCCCCATTTACTTGTATTTGTTTACAGGCCAGTCTTGTCAGGACCAATATGGCGACTCTGAAGTCTGATCCAACGACCAATATAGCTTCTAAATATGACTATAGCAGCAGCAGCAGTCACATTTTGACTCTGTCAAAATTGTAAGGCCAAATTCTGTCCTCTCAAAAAAAGGAACCTTGGATGGTGTGAGGTTTTCACAGAGCCATTAAGTCTGCAGAGGTGGGGGTGAGAAGTTGGGTCAACCTTTAACATGGGAGCTATTGGGAGACCGTTTTCTAGCAGCGCTCAACCTTTCTTTTAAACTCCTCCCATTATTAACCAAGGAGTTCTCATTGTAACCATGATGACGAAGGTCTGACTTTAGCAAAGCAGCAGTTGTAACCCAAATTCTGATTGTTACAGTTAGTTGCAGATGACATATTTCGTTTAATTTTGGTTGGCGAGCTTTGCTTGACAAAACTCTAAATTGTCCATCAGTAGACTGTTTCTTTTAGTTTCATCATGTTCATTCTGGACATCCCAAAAGCACCTTTAGCATAGGGTTGGGCAATATGTTAAAATTTTCCAACCGGCGATCGTCAGCCATGCTACAGCAATTGTGAGTTTATTTTATTTATGGGACGAATATATCACCAAAGTGTCAAAAAAATAAACAAAGTCTCTCTCCTTTACCAAACTAAGATGCACTTAAACACACTTAATTCAGACTTGACAGAAAAGCATGTGAAACTCACCAAAACAGTCTTTATTAGTCTGTCCACTCTTCTACCAATCACTGACTCTGGTTTGGTGGAATTAAATCCTTCATTTACTGCGTGAAAAGAGTGCAAAGAGTCTGACTCTGCAGGGTGTTTACCTCTCACTCCTCACCCAGCTCAGCACACTCACAGTCCAGCTGAGCGTGCGTGTGTGTGTCCTGTGCTCCTGGAGGAGAGCAGCACTCTGCAGACGGTTACATTAGCAAAACAAAAAGACGAATATTGCCCCAAATATCATCCAAAAAATCTCAACAACTGGCTATGGATTCACCAATCATCTAACCTTACTTTAGCACCTTTATCATGGCACCTTGATTGTCACTGGAAACTTCTGCTCTGCTGACACGTTTGTTCTTTCTGCCTTCAGATGCTAAGCAGCAAATTAATCATGTACAGTGTAGAAATCACTAATCCCAGAATGCACTGCATTCACTGACTGTTTGCACATTAGAGCACTAGCGCTTTACTTGATAGCTTTTATCTTTGAGCGAGCTGTGTGGGCCCAGCCTGCTCAGAAATAGCCGTTGCAGGCGAGTGACACTCTTGAGTTGCTGGATGTGTTGCCGCCTTCGTGACCTCTGACCTGGCTTTCCAGTCAGTACAGTTTTGGCATCCATTGACCCCATTTGTTCTGTGCGAGTTACAGCTGCTGCTGTCTGTCCTCAGCTCAGCGGCAGCACATGCAAAGTAGAAACACACTCTCTCCTAATATTAGGACACCTCACACACATCAAAGACTGTTACCAATAAACACCAAAATAAAGTAGTCTTAAAATTGTAAGTTATAATCTGACTCTAAAATATAAGATAATCTTGTAAATTTTAAATAAGTGCTGTACAATTATGTCTTCTTTTATGGAAAACTGAGGAAACTGTCACATTAGAATCACTGTAGTGTATCACCTCAATAATAATCGTGTAAGCAACCAGGTTTCTAATATAAAAATGGGATCCAAATTGAAACCAAACCATACAGCATTCTATAATTCTCAAACTGAGAGAGATGACATCCTGTTGCACCAGCTGGAGCCAAGTTTGATCCACAACATTAACTGATGCATTGTAACAACCTAGTTTCACAATAAACTCGCCACTTTACTCACTTTGTTACTTCTTCTTCACTACAACTTCACTAAGATGGCCACAATCAAAATATTGTTATATATACAGTAGGCAGTATGAGAAACTATAGACTGCTCAGCTGAGATAGAGACAGTAATATATGCCTCTTTGTCTGTGTAACATCACCTCATCAGCAATTCAACTGCTGGACTATGATGTCTTTTTTGTTACTAAGCTGAAGATGTCTGTATTTCACATAGGATCATAAACAGCAGCAGAGTGTCAAAAATTCAGTTCAAATGTTGAGAATAAAGTCAAAATAGTAATTCAACTTAATTTTCTGCATTTGGACTTAATACTTGAAATTGTTGATTCATTTGTGAAATTTTAACTTAAGTCCTGACAATTTGACTAAATAGCTGATTTTTTTCTTAATTAGTGACATATTTACTCTATACTCAAAAATTTTAAATAACTCATGGAATTTTAACTTAATTCTTGATATTTTGACTCAGCTATCAGCATTTTAACTTAATTGTTGACATTTTGACTTAATTCTTGACATGTTGACTTTATTCTTGAATTTTGACTAAATTGCTGATATTTTTCTTGATTAGCGACATTTTGGCGTAATACTTAATCTTTTTACCTAATTCTCAACATTTTTACTTTATTCTCAACATTTGATCTAGTTCTTGAGATTTTGACTGAATTCCTGAAAATTTTGCTGAAATTTTTCTTAATTAGCAACATTTTGACTTAATACTGGCTAAATTGCTGAGTTTTTGTTTTTGTTTTTCTTAATTCTCAACAGTTTAACTTTATACCCAAAATTTGTACCTAATTCTTGATATTTTGACTTAATTCTCAAAGGCCAAAATACAATTTCACAATATTTCCATCCGATTTTTTTATTTATTTATTTATTTATTTTTGTGCGTGGAACTACTGAATACTGAAAGTTGGGCTTTATTCTTCACATTTTGACTTTACTCTTGAAATACCAAAATAATTAAATAAAAAAATCTTTTTCTGGATGGCCCTAATACTTTCTCCTTGATATGACACACACCAGCTGAAACAGGATTTGCTGGAGCTCTCCAAAGCAGCAGGACCAGTCTGCTGTGGCTCAACTGAAAATACTGTGCTGCCTTATTTTTGCATAGACACTTAACATTTCATAGTGTCTCATCATTTACTGTAAATACAGTAAGTTTCCGAGCTGCTCTGTATCCTAAACAACACTTGCTCTCACATGTTAACACGTCATAGCTGTCTCTGTTATGATACACCGGAACACACCGTGTGGGAAAATACTGCAGTCTGACCTGAAAATAGTCATGCTTTAACCAAAGTCGTGTTGTGAAAGATGGGGTGTCAAACTTCTGTTTCGGTTTGTACTTTTGTAACTGATGCATGCGGAAGTTTTGTAACATGTTGCCCGTGAGTGTCATTCATTTACGTCAAAGGAATTAAATCACCAAAGTGGTCAAAACAATATCTCATATCCCATTTGTTTGATTTTTGTGTGTATGCAACCAAACACCAACAACTGATAACTTGCTCTGAGAGCTGAACCACACAAAGACTTAACTTTCTTAGAATCTGTTAGTCATCCTCTTCCTGTCCCTTTTACTGTGTACTAAGTGATGTACAAAAAGCTGCCGATGTTCTTTAGTAATGATAAACACAGACTTTTTAAAACTATTTTTTATGTTGTATTCAGTAGTATTGTTCAGTGGTACACCCAAATTAAATGGTCAAGAAGTTGCATTTCAGTTTTTACTGTAGCTTCAGTTTCATTGATTGATATAAAGATTGATGAGATGAGATTAAACCTTTCTTACCAGTAATGAGACTAAAAGTGAAAAAGTTTGACCTGGTTACCATAGAAGTGTAACTGGCATATGATCATTAAAATCAAGGTGGTGACCCCCTTAGATCAATAGTATGGAGGCATTTTATGTATTTATTATGTTATTTTTTTCTTTTTGAAAACTGGTCACCATTCACTTCCATTGTTTGGGAGATTCTGCAACACTGTTTTCCTGTGAAACTCCAGCATGAAGGTGAGTAGATAATGACTGAATTTTCATTTTTGGGTGAACTATCCCCTTAATATGAGTGTGAATTCTGTAAATTAAATGTTTAATCTGACTATTACATTTCAACATTTGGATCTGAAGGTGGCACCAGATGTCAGAATGTTGATTGGTCCATTCAAAGGGGCAACATAGATATTTTTATTGCAGAGTTGGGGACTCCAGTCACAAATTAGATGAATTTAGATTTTCAATCAAAACAGACTTCTTACTTGACTTGGGACTCTTGGGCCTTTTGACTTGAAAATACTGGAAACCTTCCAACAAGTCCAAAGATTCAAAAGTCTGTGAATCAACAAATCAGTTCATTTACTTTAATTTCCTGAATCAACTAGCGTGAACGCTATTCGTTGTAGTCGACACTTAATTCCCCAGATCTGCTTTGTTTAAACCAATTCGACAGCATCCAATCAAGTTGCAGGAGAGAACCATGAAGAATTAATGTTGTGTTTCTCAGCTCCAGTTGGGAAAAACACCAAAGATAATTTCATTAATGTAGAAAAATGATGCGGAGGTCAACGGAAAATGAGCCGGTCAGGAGTTGACAAGGAACAATAAGAAACAATGACTTTGTCTCATCTCTGTTTCATGGAAATCCAGCCAGTAGTTCCCAAGGCCGCTTTATCCAAACCCGTTCCTCGGGGCCCGCTGCCATGTGTGTTTTAGGTATTTTCTTGCTCTGACACACCTGATTGAAATCAACAGGTCGTATCAGGCTTCTGCAGAGACTTGATGACACGCTGATTGTTCTGATTCAGGTTTGTTGGAGCAGGAAAACGCCTAAAATGTCAATGACGGTGAGCCCTGAGGAACAGGATTGGGAAACGCTGTTCCGAGGTAACTTGTCATGAACCAAAAGATTCCTCCTATGATCAGTTCAGCAGTTTAAGACCTTCATTAAATATCAGTTTTCTTTCTTTTTTAAAATACTGCTCTCTGCTTCAGGTTGTGCTCCTGCAAAACTGCCTCAGAATACTTACTAATGTGTTCTGAAAATGACCAGACAATGTTTTGTGTGTACTTCCTCAGTGTGAACATGTATAAATTGAGTGTCTAGCTGGCTTCGTCTGTATGAGCAGGATACGCTGTATGTGAACGCTGATCGGGAAAAGTCTGGACTATGGATTAAGAGGATTACATAGCATGACTAGGATGGAGGTAATTCAGTTCAAGTGAGCTGCTCTCGTGACCGCTCCCAGGATCCAGCTAACCTGGGTCCTGTGACTGATGTGGGGAGAGGTTGGGGAGGGGTTGCTGACATGGCACTTTGGAATTTGCTGCAGAACTGGGTTTACCCTGAGATGCTGTACGATTGAACAATTGCCACAACTGATCAGAGTAACTGACAGATTAGAGGTTGCTTTTTTTTTTTTTTTTAATCAGCTTGTGTGATACAATACAGAAATCTGGTTCCACACTGGTCACTACAGAAAAACATTTTCAGTCTCTACATGTGTATATGAGTTTCAGATGCTTAGCTCATTGTGGTCTGAAATCTGTTCCAGGGACTTTCACGCTTTGAGAATTGGAGCAAGATTATAAAACTTCTCAAAGAACACAGAACACAATTATCTTCATACAAATTAAAGGTCAGCGTGTAACATTTACTGGGATTTATTGGTAGAATATGTTAGAAATGGAATATAATATTGGTGTATAATCACCTGAAAATAAAACTTGGCATATTTTCGTCACCTTAGACTGAGCCCTTAATATCTTCAGAGGGCGCTGGTCCTCTTCCATGGAATCTGCCATGTTGCAACATCATGTCTCTGCAGAAGCCCGGAGCAGACAAACCAAACACTGGCTCTAGATAAGGCCTTGCATGTTTTGCATGAGTTTCATGGCCACTTTAGGTTCTCCTACACCACATGTGTCAAAGTCGAGGCCCGCAGGCCAAATCTGGCACGGCACATCAGTCTGTGCGGCTCATGAGATCTTGCAAGGAAGAGAACTTGTGCAGTACAGTGGGGCTGCAACTAACCATTATTTTCTCAATTGATTGATTAGTGGTTTGGTCCCTAAAATATCAGAAAATGGTGAAAAGTGTTGATTGGTGTTTTCCAAAGTCCAAGGTGATGTTCTCAAATGTCTTGTTTTATCAGAAACATTCAGTTTTGTGTCAGAGAGGAGTAAAGACACCATAAAATATTCACGTTTAAGAAGCTGAAATCAGAGAATTTGGGAATTTTTCATTTAAAAAATGACTCAAATAAGTGACTAATTGTTGCAGCTCTACAAAACAGTTCCAAGCTGTGTTACAGAACTAAAATGTCCATAAACTGCAGAATGCATTCTGATTTTGTTTTCTATGCACTATGCTAGATCACCTCTCAGTCTTTGTTTTCAGCAGTGTTAGCCTAGCCGAGTGCTAGGGACATTAATAATCTCAGCCAATTAAGATATAGTAATGTCATTAAATGCAAATAAACATTTTGAATTTGAAAGTTTGTAGGCTACACGAACTGAGACAAACCTTTCTGCTGTTTTGACTTAATCATTTATGTTACTTTGTCTATTTCATTTTTTTTTTTTTAATTGTACAATAATTGTACACTTGAATGTCTGCTTTCCATTGTTTTTGTAAGACTTTCAATTTCAGAGCTAGTTATTAATTAGTAAGTTAATCTAAAACCAGTAACTGAATGCAGAGGAAGTTATGTAATATGAAAATAAGCAGATGCATTTACACAGTCGTACATTACACACAGCCCATAGAGGTCGAACATAATGTTTATATGGCCCAGGATGAAACTGAGTTTGACAGCCCTGTCTTACACGCTCAGAAGGGGAGAGTGAGACAAGGTGTTTGCAGTCAGCAAGCTCACTGCTGGATGTCCCTAAATCCTACACACTGGTCCTGTAAGAGTTAACTTCATAAGTAATAAAACACACTCTTGCTCAGTTTGATACATGCCTTACTTGGTCTTACTAGCTTATGTTGGCTAATGTTAGCAAACAGGCTCACTTTAAAGCACCAATGTGTAGGATTTAGTGGATTGCAACCAACTCGCCTCAACCTCCTCTTCCATGCATGTAGGAGAACTATGGTGCCACAAAACTAAAAAAAAAAAACACAAAAAACTGAAAGGTTGCATCTAGAGCCAGTATTTGGTTTTTCTGTTCTGGGTTATTTTTCCTGTGGAACTGGGCTACTTTTTAAGTGCTGCCGTTGCCGCAGGATAAATTGTTTGCCCACTGGTTTGGTGGACCTAAATTAAATTAATAATATCTGTAAATACACATACATATTTGAAATGAAATAATTTATTTATAACTGTACCAAACTGACTCTATATCATGTGCCTATTCTCCCTGCCTGCTGGCACTGGTTTTGTCACACAGTCCCAGTAACCCTGCGCTGTAGAAATATGGCAGCCTCCGTGGAAGAGGACCCACTCTCTCAAGAGATATTAAGTGCTCATTATATGGTACGAATGGTAATAAAAACATACCTATGACTATTATATTAAATTTCTCCCAAATTCTGCCCATAAACCCCCCCCCCCCCCCCAAAAAAAAAAAAAATCTTGCATATTGGACCTTTAAATCCTCAATTCTTTAAATTATTTTTATATCCCTCAAAATCAGTCAAGCCTCTAGTGGCTGGCTCATTGGGCATGTAGCTGTCTCACTGTCTGCCTGCTCTGAAGACGAGCTTACCTTTTATAGAGTATAGACTTTGATTAACACTGACCAGAACATTTTTCTCTCAGTGCTTCATCTAATTAATGATGACGTGGGTTTAAAACAGGCTTGACTTTAGTCAATTTATAATAATTAACACAAAAACACATCATATATATTCCAGTAACAAATGTATTGAGTAAATAAAGAATAAAAAAGCAATTACAAATGAAATAACAACAAAGGAAATAAAACAGAAGTATAAATGAAAAGTAATAGAAAGTGTGATGCTGCCCATCTTCTTCTTCTTCATCATCTTATTCACAAGTACAGACGCTGCAGATTCACTTGATCCTGACTGAAAAACACAGGGTTTCATCTAAAGTGCTGTTTGTTACAAGGACGAATCAATAAGAGAGCATCATCAATCTAAATAATCAAGTGTCTATTCACAGTAACTAACCTTTGCTGGAATAATAATTTTTTTTTTTTTTAAAAAACACATTTGTGGACACTTTCTATTGTATTTGTGAGTCACATATAAGCATGGTGTTTTTTTAGTCATCTTAATTTTCATTGACATAGTGATCAAAAACCATTTTACCTTCCCTCCTTATATGGCAAGAAGTGGTTCAGTCCGTCGCACTATGGTATGGTCAAAATTTTAAAACCTGACCAGCCCCTCATCCCCTCCAGTAAACTTTAAAAATGCCCAATCACCAAAAGTGAGGAGTTCAGAGAAGAAGAGAGAAACCAAACAGAGAAAATGACAGCAGAGGTGTGAAGGACTTCATCAACAGTAAAAAGATACTGAGATGCACATGTGATTGGAGAGGAGGGTATTAATAGAACACAAGGTGAGACATGCGTTTAGCATTAGCTCAAACATCTGGCAAAATGTAGTCACATATTTAATATGTATGTATAAGTACTGTTACATGACTAAAATATTAATAAATTACAAGTAAAAGTTCTGGTGTTAGAAAACTACTTAAGTAAAAGTACAAAGTATTCTTCTCAAAAACTTATCTGAGTATTAGTTACTTTTTAACCATTGATGTAATAGATTATCAATAGCAGCATTCAGTTGAAAGCAGTTTCTGTTTCTCCAAATCTTCAGTCTAAAAAACTCCAGACTCCTGTTCTGTTCTCTTCAGGTGTGCTGGGTAATGCAGTCTTGGTTGATCTACTATGTGTGTCAAATAAGAGACAATATCTATACAGGCTGTAGGCTATAGATATTAGTATATTCTACATCATTGGTTCCCAACCTGGGGGTCCCAACACCCACTAGGGGTCTCCAAAGCTTCATAGGGGGTCATAACATCTTCTTTATCATACAGCATTTCATTCAGTTCTGTGAAGAAAACTAAATGAAATTATTATTTTTAAAGTTTAGATTAAACAGTTAAAGTGCTAATAGAACAATGGCTGAGTGTCAATCAAATTTAAAGTTAAATTACGATTATAACTTAATAACATTTGAAAGAAGACATAACACATTCTTGCTCTTACAAATTGGCACTTAAATCAATAAGTAATAAAAAGCACCCTTGCTCAGTTCAGTGCTGTCAGGGTTAAACTGCTACAGCTGGATTAGGTCTGGTCTGACCAGTCACTTATGATGAATAATGTTGGCTAATACGCTACATTAGCTAGTACCTCTCCAAAAATGTGCCTACTGCAGTGTTTTTGGGGGAAGTTTTCTTGCATATGTCATAGTTCTCATTAGGGATGTTCCTGTCGACTGATTTCCCTGTCAGTTAAACTCACATTATAATTTAGACTAGCAGACTAGCTGACTAGTCTAACAGTAAGAAAACTTAGGAAGCAGTTAAAATTAAGCATAATTTGTAACTGATGATGTGAAACACTGTCCGAAAAAACACTGTGTGTATTCAGAGCAATTTAATCACAGCCTACATTCATCAAATTGTATTTTAAATGCCGTTGAAATATGTGGCACTTTGCGTTGTGCAATATGAACATTGCACATTAACCTACTAAAATGATAAGAACTCACTAAATGCTTCAGTTTTTCAGCCTGAAAATGATCACAGTGTCAGCAGGTAAATGATATTATTTACCTGGAGCTGACATTAGCTGCCACACAGTGTGGCTAATGTTAGCAGTGCTAGCAGCAGCAGCAGCAGCTGTTCTGCTTGCAGGTTAATGTCTGTGTCTGTGCTGAATGTGGTCACATGTTGCTTCAACTTAGTGTTTATATATCAGTTTATTCTGTCACAGCCTACATTCAAACTTATTTTCATTTTCTAGATTAAAAGATGCTGGTTTTACCAGCTGTCATCTGACCAACTTTTCTGATAAGAACCAGGCTTAGTTTTCTGGGGTTGGGTGGGCCATTGAGGCATTCATGCTGGGTGATAGGGGCTGCCGTAAGACAGGGCCCCGACTAGGGGTGGGCAGCTGCATAACAACTTAGAGACAACGGTTAACTGGCATTGTGCATGAATAAAATATTGCTAAACAGTTAAACTGACTACTATTTCTGGTGCCTGGTGGTGACGTTTAATTGTGTAATCGACTAATCGCACACATCCCTAGTTCTCACTGGATCGTGTGTGATCAAATAGCTTTATGGTTACAAAAATGAAGATAAAAGATTTGGATATTAATTCAAATTGTTCTTAGTGCTCAGTTATGATTGTAGAGGAACTAAGAAGAAAATTTCAAAATCTATGCAGCAATCAGTTTGACTCACTATACACTTTTTTTTACAAATACTTAAAAAAGGGAAGAAAGGAGATTAAATGAAACGGGGCATTGTTCCTGGAAAGATATGTTGCTGTTGATTACACAGTGTAGTCCCTACTTAAGTACAAATAGAGACTGAAAGTCTGCCTATAAAAGTACAAGTACTCCCAAATAAACTACTTAATAACAGTATTTTGAGTATTTGTAATTGGTCTCCTCCACCATTCATCATTTCCATGATTGCCAAATGAATACATCAGTCTGGCTCTCTGACATATTACGTTCTTGCTGCATTCATTTATTTCCCCTCTGGCTTTCATTGACTGTTGTCACAACAGCAGACAGTCTGCCCGGCGTGTTGTAACTTGTCTAGAACAATACAGGCTGGAGTGCTGGTGGTGCTGCAACAGGAAGGATTCTGCTGATGGGGGATTGTGGGTGAAATGGAAAAAAATAGAGGCTGGAGGAGAACTGTGGGACATCCCGGTGGGGGGTATGTGGAAACCTCTGTGGTGACATGGAGGTGGCTGTTGTCGTGTGTCGGGACCCTTGAGATGGGAAGCCGTGAAGCCTGTGTTCCCAGTCACTTACACTCAGTACGGACACTCTGCACCTAAAGCTGCGCTCCCCTGGGTTCACTCCCCTGGGAGATTCAAAACAGTGATGTCATCAAGCAGATTTTTTCCACCTGCATTTGACAGATGATGTCGTCTCTATTGCATAAAATATGAGCCGCATTTGACCTGAAGTGCACTTTTTGGTTTGTGTTTGAGGGATTCATAATGGTTATTTCTCTTATGGCCAGGAGGAAGCCTGCGACTTCAAGTTTAGTCTCGAAATTCAAAGTAAAATTTCAAAGAATCCTCCTCTTTTCATTTTTTCACTTTATATCCGGCCCTAATACTTTTCCGTAGCCTCCACGCCAATACAATTTAGTAATTTAGTTACTTGGGCGCACAGCATTAAAATACATTTGAAAATTTCAAATTCTGTGCAGCAATCACTTTGACTCATTGGACACTTCTTTGCAAATACTTCTCAAAAAAGGGGAAAGGAAATTAAATGAAACCAGATGTTGTTGCTGTTGATTTTTTTTAAAGTCAACATGAAATGAAAAATGGCCTTTTAACTTGTTTAGATCACATTCGGTATCATATTGTGGACCTGTTTAAAGGATCAATATGTAGCTATTGCTTGTGCTAAAATGAGAACAGCAGTGGAAATAGCAACTTGGGGCCATAGACTGCATATTAAATAGCTTGTGATCCTGTTATACATACAGTTTATGGTTGTTTCCCTCTGCCTGCCTCCTCCTCCTCCTCCTCCTCCTCCTCCTCCTCCTCCTCCTCCCCAGACACAGCAGAGACAGGCAGGCTGCAGGAGTGCAGGATGCATGCAGCCTCATAAATTGAAAATAAAAAGTGACGATGAGTCCTCCATTGCAAATTGATCAGGTGTTTATAACTGTGAAAAGTGGCTGCCTGTCTCACTGCCTCACTGCCTGCCAAACTCCATTAACATTTTGCTCAGTTAAAAAGTTATAAACATCTGCACCTTCTACAAGATTATTAATGATTTCTTACAACTCATAAACAGACACTCACTGGTTTGACAAAAAGTTATTCTAGTTCTGAATGGAAATTTTAAACATCTCTGATGACACATGGAGGTCATTTTATGATTTTTTTTTTTTTTTACAGTAATTGTATAACAGATTTCTCCTTTAACAGTATATGCAAAAATAATTCTTTCTTTACTTATATCAAAATTCTGTAAAACCAAATATGATGTGTACTTTTGCATGCTTGAAACAACCAGTTTTAACCATTAATATCATGACATCTACTCATCAATCAGTCTTCAACTTTTAGCGTTACAGAGCTAAGATTCATTTGTTAGCTGGCTAGCAACAGCATGGTACATCGGGTTATGAGTCGCCCACTTTTCAATGTTCAAATCAAATGTCCACCCGATGTTATATCCTGGCTGCCTGCCCAGAAATATGTCACGATACAGAACCTAGATGTGCTAAAACATCATTCACATCCCATGTATTGAAGTGGAGGCGTAAATCTGAGAAGCAAATACCTCAAAATTTTGGCAAATGAAACCAAAACTTTATTTTTTCCTCTGTAATTTGGATGAACTGACTCTGAAAGGCTCGCACGGGAAATGTGATTGCTACAGTAGCTTGGAAAATAGCAACATGACGCACTGGATTTGTTTAATTCACCGTTTATTGGCTCTAAAATGAGACAAGAAGTCAGCTAGTGTGCCATTTCCTAACATGCAGTGGGTGGCTGTGCAAGCATAGAGGGTGCATTATGTGTAGCTTGGAAAATTGCTGAATTGCTGTACGGGACCTACATAAAAAGACTTTTACTGTCTTACTGTTGTTCCTCGTTGAAGATGTATAATGAGATGTCATCAGGTTTGCCAGTCATGGTGGTTAATGCTTCAGAAAAACCACAGAGTTAACACTTCATCAGAGGGAGATTACACGACAAAGAGCATCATCCGCTCGGTTTGCCAGTGGTTTTATTTCCATGTAACCATATGAATATATTTTGTTTACTTTTCCTGTTGACCTTTCTGATAGGAGGATTTACATGCTATGCTGTTTAAATACTGTCACTAACAATTGCTGAATAATAATTGAAGAAGTGATCAAAATGCCGAATGAATCTTGTTAATCAGCCAGTGACACAGTTTAAAGCAACAACTTCAGAGTTATTAAACCAATCATGCTTAATTTGAGTAAATATAATATGAGCATTGGATGATTCATAAGTGACTGAGTGCTCAGGTTAGGGGTGGTTATTAAAGTGGAAACCATGACTTCAGGGCCTTGTATTGTTCAACATCCGCCCCGCTGAAGTACCCATGACACAGACAATAAATCTCTACCTAGGTGTGGTGAGGCATGTGTCTCTCTGGGCTGTAACTCAAACTCCAAACTTGATCCGGTGGACTGATAGCTCAAAGCCAGCTAACAGCCCGTAGAGGCTGTCATATTCATTACACATGGCGAATATGTTGACAGAGCAAAAGAACATATCGATGCTGCTGCTGTTAGTTGTGCTGCTGGGGGAGCTAATGTGTTAAGTTTAACTTCAGGTGTTGGTACACAAAAGATCAGTGTCCCTCCAGGAAGTTGATGTTTTATGACCTATACTGCAGCCAGCCACCAGGGGGCCATCCAGGTGTTTTGGCTTGACTTTTGTGGAGATGTCATGTCGTCCATCTCTTTATATGTCAGTGATTCAGACAGAACGTGAAGCATATTGTAGACGCAGCACAATTGCATAAAAAGTAATTTTATTGTGAATCTGTGGGTTTTAGCAACCTGGGTGGAATTTACATTCTACAATTAAAATTCACACATGCTGAGTATTTTATAAAAAGCACTCAGTAGTCATTACTATATTATCTTATAGAAACTCGCAGGTCAATCTATACGTCTAACTATAACTCTACGTTTCATGACTGCGTCTTGCAGAAGTGAGCTGCAAATATGTCATTTGTAGCACAGTTAAAACAGAATCAATAACTTCTTTGTCTCTCACTATGGATTCCTGTTCAGATTTTTTCTGGGGGTCAGGTCCCATGGGGCATACGTGAAGGGGTGTGACTTTGGCTGACTGTTGGAGTGATGAAGTAGTGTAAACCATAACCATGCAGAAATTCTAAGGAAAATTTACTCATGATACAATCAGTGATTGATTAATCAATGTTCATCTTCCAAGAAATTAAATCTATTGGTTTTGATATCTTACCTCAGCTGAGACTAAGAGCCTGATATGTGCATGATGGGTCACACAGATTTATGTCAGGCCTCAGGTTACCAAGTGTGACATCAAGTTCTGGTTTTATCTCTTAAACTACCCTACATGTTGATGTATCAGTGCCTCATCAACAATCTTCCTCACTCCTTCCCTGGAAAATTATCTCAACATCAACTAGTGGTAGAAAAAAATGTACTCATGTACCGTACTTAAAGGGATAGTTCACCCAGAAATGAAAATTCAGTCGTTCATTCATTCATCCATTTTCTGTAACCACTTATTCCTGAAGGGTGGCGGGGGGCTGAAGTCTATCCCAGCTGACATAGAGCGAGAGGCGGGGTTCACTCTGGACAAGTCGCCAGTTCATCACAGGGATAATTCAGTCGTTATCTATTCCAATCTACTCCGCGCCAATTGAAGGTTGGATTTAGTGTTTTAGTCCACAAAACACTGCTGGAGTTTCACAGGAAAACAGAGTTGTAAAATCTCCCAAACAATGGAAGTGAATGGTGACCAGTTTTCAAAACAGAAAAAAACAACAGAAAAAAAAAAGATAAAATGCCTAGGAGACTTGGATTATGCCAGATGAACAGTATGAAGGCATTTTATTATTATTATTATTTTAATTGTTGGTTGTTTTTCTATTTAAATCTGATAACCATTCACTTCCATTGTTTGGGGGATTCTGCAACACTGAACACTTCTGAAACTCCAGCAGTGTTTTGTGGACTAAAAAACTAAACCCGACCTTCAGTTAGCATGAGGGTGAGTCGATAATGACTGAATTTTCATTTTTGGGTGAACTATCCTTTTAAGTACAATTTTGAGAATGTTGCACTTTACTTTACTATTTCCATTTTCTCTTTTTCTCCATTTTTCCCATTGATCTCCAGGAGGAAATTCACAAGCTACCCACATGATTAAGTATTAGCGACTGACCTAGAAATCACTTGACCAATACTATCTGCTTGATATTTTTCATCACATCTACAGCAGTATTGGCATATATGTTGTATATATGTTTTTTCTTTTACAGAACAAAATGTGGATTGTTTTTATTTTTTTGGATTTATAAGTTTTTATGTATATTCAAGTTTGTAAAAAGTTTATAAAATTGCAAATTTAACTATATATGTATATAAAGTAAAATTTACACTATTTAATTTTCATAATTAAATTTACACTTTTTTATATATCATGTCACAAGTGTTTAACAAGTACATTTAAGGTATCATTGCAAAAAGTGTGTTTACATATTTTGTATCGTGTATAGAGCCCAACTTTATGGAGAATATGGAATATATAAACACACACTCTCACCTTTATATATCACATCACTTCAATTAAGAAAAATTGCCAAATGCACATAAAATGCTGCCTTTAAAATTAAAATGATCTACATTATTTCTGTAAAAATGTTTTAATATCTGCACATATCACATATCCGATATCTGGCCACTAATATTGGTTGACTGATATACCAGTTGGTCTTTAATTCTGTATTAAGAATATCGGCTGATATATCTATCGGTGCTGGTATCAGCAACAGCCCCAAAAATCTAACATCAGTCGGGCTCTGTAAAGCATATAAAGTGGTTGAAATGAACGCCATCTATACCAGCTTCAACAAAGTGATGTACACATTAATTTATTAATACTTATTAGACAGTAAGCTACATTATTATGCAAAGTGACATCCTGTTCATTAAGTACTTTTGGTACTTGAACTATATTTTGATTCTAGTGCTTTGACTTTTCCTGGTATTGAAGTATTTGTACAGAGTAGTATTGTTAATTTACTTAAGAACACGATCTGATAACTTCTTCCAGGCTGATGTCGGTAGGCTGCATCATTTCCAGAGAAAAGAAAAAGAGGTGGATTCTCTTGAAGTCCCTGCGCCCTCCTCCTTTTTTTTTTTTTTTTCCTTTTTGCGTTCGGGAGGAGGAGGAGGAGGAGGGAGGGTGGGTGAGGGGGGGGCGTGGTGGAGGGGGGGGTGGTGGGGGTGAGCGTGCGCCCTCGGCAGACAGTCAAGCGCAAAAGACACACGGCTCATCCGCTCGCCTCCCCATTGACGTCAGTCCGGTATCACATGAACGAGCAGGGACCAATCGGCGCGGCGCTGCCGGAGAGTGCTGGCTCCTTCACACCGAGATAGGGGAAAAGACTGAATAAAAGGAAACCGTGCCAGTGAGCCTGGAATGACCACAAAACCCGATCGAGGAGCCTAGAGCCGCCGCCATTGGACATCTGGCCCGCGTTCCCGTCCTGTCCGTGCGCTCCTCGCCGTGGATTACTGTGTTTGGCACCGGGGCGGACGGAATGGATAAGGCCATGGCCCTAACATATTGAATAGCTCGTTGGTGGTGGGGGGGAGGCGAGACGCACCGTGGAGACAATTCATGGGGCATTGTGTGGTGAGGAAAATGGTGGATTATTTGCACTGTATCATAAAAAGCTTCCCCGGCCTGGATACCCTGCCGTAAGACGCTGCTGGTGGCATTGTGCGCCTGTCTCGGCCCTGTCTACACTAACTGAGGTCGTGTTATAGCGGTGGGTAGGTAGGTACCCCCCCCTCCTCTCCTCCAGCTCCAGCTCGATCCCAACGACCTTATCCATTTCTGTTTTTTTATCGCCTCTACATGTAGGATTCTTGTACCCACCCTCCTGCCTCACAGCGACATTTGGAAACAATTAAGTGTTGGATTACCGAACTATGGATTTCAGCAGCGGCAGCGGCGGCGGCGGAGGGAGCGAGCTGCACAACAACCAGTTTTATCAGTGCGAGGAGAACAAGCCTCTGCTGGGGGAGATGTCGGAGGGGAACAACAATACCAAGCTGGGCGCAGGGCCGTGCAAGAGGTCCCTGCACCACTGCAGCAGCAGCGGGATGCGCTACAAGCTGCTCCACGAGGGGGACATCCAGGTGTGCGTGGTTAAACACCCCCGCACCTTCCTCAGCAAGATCCTCACCTCCAAGTTCCTGCGGAGATGGGAGCCGCACCACCTCACACTCACTGACAGCAGCCTGACCTCCGCCACTGTGAGTCGCCTTCCACTGTTTGTGTGTGTGTGTGTGTGTGTGTGTGTGTGTGTGTTTGAGACTATATAATACGCTGCGTGTAACATTCCACAGGCAGCTTCAGTGTTTGTCTTTTCTTGTCTGGACGCAGCAGACGCGCGCCGAGATTACGCACAGTCTGTTGTTGACGCAGTTTACCAGAAGGCAGCGTGTCACCGCTCTCATGGCCCGTTCTCAGCATCATATCACAACACTGTTGCTGCGGCCTACTCCCCCCACACTCACACAAACCACATCCACTCCTCTCCATCACCTTTACCAGGGACGGACTCAGGCTGTCTGAGGGGCAGGGGCCCAAAAAAAGGTGGTGGGTGGTGGGGTTCCAGCTGTACTGTGAAATTGTTATACATTGAAAGTGAAACTGTTATAAATCCTGGTTTAGATTAAAATTGTTTGGTTGTCCAACAATTACTACAACTTTGAGACAAACACACAAGTGACTATATGTTGGGCCTAACCCTGCATGGTGTTTTGTGGAAGGGCACTTTAGAGGGCACTTTACAACATTTTATCTACTAGAAGGTCACTTTGGGGAACACTTAATCATGTTTTGTCCACTGGAAAGCCATCCCAGAAGGCAATTTATCACATGCACCTTACCATGTAATGTACCCTAGAAGAGCACATTAGAGGGCACTTTTCCAAGTTTTGTCCACTACAAGGGCACTTTGGAGGACATGTTACCACATATTGTCCACTAGAAGAGCACTCTGGAGGGCACTCTATCATGTTTTGTCCACTAGAAAGGCACCTTAGAGGGTAGACAGCTGAGAGGGCATTTTATCACGTTTCTTCTGCTGGAAGGGCACCTTAGAGGGCACTTTACCATGTTTTGTCCATTAGAAGGGCACTGTATCACTTTTTCACTCCCTTAGGGGCATCCAAACCTAAGCAATGACACATGTACCCTACATGTGTCATTGCTTAGGTTTTTAGTTTCGAACATGGGGGGACCAGGGTTGGCAATTGCCCCCTTGCCTTGCCTTTAGTTCCACCAGACCATACCCGTGATCTGACCTGGTATCTGGTTCTCACAGTGGGGTTGCAGGGACGCAAAAGCTCCCCTGGAGTGGAGGCTCCTGAAGCATGTGTGTAGTATATATGTGTCTCCTTTGGGTCATTATTTGGCTCCATGCTGCTTTCAGAGGGTTGAAACTCTTGATTTAAATTATTAAACATCTTCTCTTATTAGTGCCTGGAACTAAAACCATCAGCTGGGGGTCAGAGGGGCCTGTCAGTCAGGCGTGTGACATGAAACCAGTTGAGAACCCCCCACTGGATCAGCCTGTATCCCAATAACAAACCAGTGTTTATGCGGTGCTTCTTGCCTGTCTTATGGTTGAAGTGCAGAGTGGAGAGAAAGGATGCTCTGATGATGTGCCATCTTCATTAATATTGGTATTATTGTTGTTACAATACTGTTAGAAGCCAGTTTAGCTTCAGTGGTGAGAATATATGCTGTAGAGGATTTTTCTGTGTTGCTGATGTGGCAGCCTATAGGTTCTGTTGATCAGCTGACAGGCCTACCCAGTATATCAGTTCAGTGCCAACAGGCCTGCAAGATATATTCTCATAAATATTACTAAGTCTGGGCAATATGTCTGATAAAGTGATGTGAGACTAGATATCATCCTATTTTGGACATTGTGATATTATGATCTAGTAGAAGTGTTGCCATTTCCTGGTTTAAAGGCTGTATTACACTAAACTGCTCTGGCTGTTCTGTTATCTTCCTTTAGCCACATTTGTCATTATAGCCACACTACTAATGATTATTTATCAAAAATCTTATTGTGTTTATATTTTGTGAAAGCAACACTGGTCATCCCCAGAGGTGTTTGATCAAAAATATTGTGATATTTGATTTTGGCCGTATTTGCTACTTTATACACTGCTGGGTAGTTAAATCCACAGAAATGCATCATTTTCTCCAAGACAATCATATTTTTGCACTATTTCAGAATTTATGATAAATTATTTTAGAGAGATGTGTATATTTAGAAATACTGTATGTTGTATATCGTGGCATAGCCTAAAAATATCAAGATATTATTTATAAGCCACATCATCCAGCTTTACTACACACAGTATCATAAATATTACTATGCATTAATCGAAATATTAGCAAAATCACAATATGGCCAACTGCAATATCCAAATCACAGAAGCTGCATTATTTTTGATAAAGATAAAATGTGTGACAAAACAGCATTATGATAAAGTACTGCGGAGCTGCAGAGATGACTTGGACTACAAATGTTGTTCTCCAGATGTTTATTTTCTATAGATGCCAACAAATATCACATTGTCATGATTTTTCTCATTTTTTTACCATTTTGTTTTTCGGCCATGCTAGCTTCTGCTAAACACTTGGACGAGGAGGGAGAGATGAGATGTTCGCAGTCTGCAAGCTCACAGCTAGATGACACTAGATGGTCATTTTCAACCAGGAAAAAAAGTTGAATTTAATCATTATTTATCAAGATAAACGCATAGTAATTTTGATGTTACAGATATGGATGCTCTGTCAAGAAACTTTATTGGACATGAGCCTCCAGAAGATGGTGACAGGATGGTTTTTTTTTTTTTATTCTGTGTCGGGTTGTTGGAACTGAAGTGAACTGCTGGACTGATTTGGACTGAGAGAGTTGTGCTAGGTACATTTGTGTGTCGATTTGTGGGGCTTATATAGTGTTGGCTCCGACACGTCACCAAACCATATTGCACGTCCAGCCAAAAAAATACTGAACACAGATGGCGAACAACAGTTGAATGGTCAAACTCCACATAGCTCTCAGTCTTATCACATTTTCAGCAACTATTTTCCAAGAAAAACCTTTTTTCTTTACAAAGACTTTAACACAACAATGCAGAACACACACAATTACAGACACGTACACAGTTTAAAAATAAATAATTGTAGCTAAATCAGTGACCTCACCTCGATTTACATTCAATTCTGGTGAGCTGATCTGCACTCATGTTCTCCCTCCACGCTGTTTCTGTTGTTGTGTCACATGTCAACAGTGCAGCTGAACAACACGCCTGTTAAACGATTGGCTGTTTGTGTGTCACTCACAGCACGCTCCTTTATCGAGATATGATAGGCTGTTTACAAGCCAGGGTGGAGGTTCGCATTTAATGCATTTAAGTGAAACCGCTGTACATTTTACTGAACAATTTTATTATAGCTATTAATGCAGTGTGTACTGCACACATGTATCAGCGCTGTTTTATGACCCGGGCCTGATATTATACTATCCTAACTTAAACACATTAACTGTATATGTGCATTTACAGCCTGTAGGAGTCACAGACACAGTGTAATTATTAACCAGAACAGGAGTCATGTCTGTGCTAATCAATTGTAATTGTTAGTAATCCAGCAGAATAATGCCAAAATAACAAAAGCCTTTATTTCCCCTTCTGTTATTATCAACACTTGTGACATTTTCCATAAAGCCAGGCCCATTGTTTTATCAACACACCTTGTTAGAGGCTTTTTGGACGCCTGCCTATCACAACCATGCTGGAGGAGTGTGCTGAACTGCTTACTGCAGTGTGCAGCGTCTCGGAGTCTGTTATCATTTGTAGGAAAGACTTGTGGATGCAGTTCAGGGTAAACCCACGTGAGCTCGGTTTACCTGCTTGTTTACAGGGGATTAATGCCTATATAATCCACTATAAAGTAATCTGTAATTCATCTGAATGAATTTTATACATCACACCATGGACACCAAGATTAATTATACAGGTTATGGGAGGATGTATAGGCCTGAAAATGTGGGGAAAATGTATTAATTCTCTAGTTTTATCATCTCAGTTGATGACTTGTTGATTGTTTGAATACATTAACATGTTATTGTGGGTTTAAGATGATGATAGAAGTCAATGACGAGCCAAAAGGGTATTTATCATGAAATTAACACCTCTATTAAATATGCTTGGGTAGATAACACTTGATCATGAAGCATCATTTAAATGGTAAATGCACCATGCTGCATCTTGAATTCACAAAGTTTACTTATAAATCAGTCTGGGAACCCACTGACTATCGTCTGATGATGATTTAGCCTCTGGGGGCAACGGCCAATGTTTCAGTGCTTCCAGTGAAGCCAGACTTCCTTCCTGGTAAAGTGTCCGATTAGCAACTTGACACTTGAGAACTGAGTTGGAGGCTAGTCTCTAAACAGTTATCAGCATATAAATATATATATATTTTTTTAAAAAGGCTGGTAAAAAGTGTAATTGTCTTCAGACAGTACCCCATTGGTCTGCAGCTTTTATGATTGAAGGAGCCGAAAATAAATAAATAAATAAATAAATAAAATCTGTCTGGAGCCACAACTATAAAATTCTTCTTCTTCTTCTTCTTCTTCTTTTTTTTTGTTTTTGTTTTTTTGGCATAAAGGCTTTTTTCTAGCAGTAAGAATGTAAGAATCACTTTGGACTAGAGTTGTAAATTATAAGTGCTTTCCTTACTTGATCAGTTGTTGTCACAGAAAATAAAAAGTTTGATTTCACCAAACAATACCAAATGCCCATGAAATGTATAAAGACAAAAGGCATATTAAACACATAGACTTGAATATTTAACACTGGAGTGCACTCATAAAAATAATATATTTCAGATTTTTATTTAATAGTATATCGATTTAATTTTACCTGAATGGCCAAATTCTTAACATTAAAGATCCTCGATTAATTGTCATCATCCCTACTTTAGACCTACCACAATGATAAATTAAAATTCAAATGTTAACAAAGCAACGGTTATTCATTTCTATATAGTTTTTTTGCGAAAAGCTACAGGGAGAGCAGCAAAAAAAAAAAAAAAGAAAACAGCTGCATGTGGCTCTGGAGCCGCAGGTGAGACGCAAACAATAGCCGATGGCTTCCAAAATTGTATTTTGGCCAGTTTGACTCAGTTTTGTTGACGGTGTTACTCTCCACATGGACTGTTTACCAGCCTGACTGGTCAATACTACTTGGACTATAAACACACTACAAACAGATGCCTGAACACTTTTGACAATAAAATTTGTCCCTTGCCTGTTCAGAGAGATTAACTGTGCCATATTATATGTTTTAAGATGATGCTCCAAACTTGTTAGCAAGCAGCTGCTTATTTACTCATTCAGAGAAATTGACCAACATTGTCATTCATTTGGAGTCGTGTTTTACCACCAGAGGTAGAAATCTGACTCTTTGTTAGCTAATTGTTTCACCAATGTGCCTTTTCACACTTGCAAATCCAAACCAAGTTTCATGTTTTGTGCATTGTGTACATTTGAGCCATTAAGTTTGGTTTTACATTGCAATTATGCAAGCACACAAAAGAACTACACACAAATAATCCTCTGTCCTACGTGAGCTGTGTCTCCTGATATATATAATTGATTGGTTTGTAGACTCTCTCTCAACCTCTTGGAAATTCATTGAAAAGTGTCAGAATTTTTGTGAGTTTTTTCCAACTGTTTATAAAGTTGTTGGACCAAATGACACTTAAACATTTGGTCCCAGAACTTTTCATAAATGGCCCAAAAGTCCAAACCATCCATTGTCACACTAGAAAGGGGAACCAAACATGGTCCAATTTGATCGGGATGGTGACCACCTCTTTCGGTTGGACCGAGGATTGGTCTGGGGAGGTTTGACACCTGTGATTTTGGTTCAGATCAAACTGAAAAGTCCAAAATTCTAGATCAAACGAGGTAGGTGTGAAAGGGGCCAAGGTTCACCAGCTATGGTGACTATAAAGCTCCGTCAAGTCATGGACAGCCGCAGATTCAGGTGGTAATTCTGTGTGGGTTTATCACTACAAGTGACCACTTTCACATTCAAGTCACAATACCTGGTCCAATGCTTTTGTGTCATTGTGATGAGGTTTTCTGTTGTCTGGTTAGGTTACCTTAACAGCAACATCTCTTAATTTTCAAGTGGCTGGCTGTGAAATATGGAGTTGGACCAAACTTTACAGCTACAGGGTTGAGTAGAAGGCATAACACCTAAATCTAACTAGATGATGCAAAAGAGACGAGGAATAGGCTGCGGTTGCTTCAGAAGGGCTTAGGGTCAGAGTTAGGGTTAGAACCTGCAATACTACTGCCCTATCACTGATCAAATAGATCATACATCTACTGTACGTTTCACAGGTTTCACTTTTGTAAGTGATTTGGCAGTATGAAACCTTTGATGTACGCGCAGTTTCTACATTGGTCGCATAATTTCTGAAGAGACATCACAAAGCTTTAGACAGTTCTGCCATTTCTTATCTCATTTGTTTTACTTGTATGTTGTGACCCAAGCTAAAGCTCTTGGTCAAGTGATAGCAAGAGCACTTCACCAAACACTATTTTGACAGGTATGTGTGGGTCAATCATCATTTTATAGGAATTCACAGTTCCAATTACTGTCCTGTGATTGTGAAATAAGTCATTGCTGTTTTGGGGGATTTTGTGTTACTCTGATCACATTTCGTCAATGTGGTTTAAAGTGGTGTGCTGTGAGCTCCACTACATATCAGTGACTCTTTATTGATTGTGGTTGTAGTGGGAAATGAGGGCAGCCTTCGAACTTTGGCCAGTCAACAGCAGCCCTCAGCAACAGCCAGGAAATGATCTCTGTGGGAGCAGGAATTAGGCAAAGCATATTTCCACATCTCTTAAAGTCAGAATTCATGGAAATTGTCTTGCATTTGTTGGGTCTAAATGCTCATTGCTCATGCTGCGGTGTTCTTGTATTGCCACTTCCCAGGAATTTCTTGTGACTCGGACAATGAATGGTGTTTTTTTTCTTCTGGGAATTTGTATTGTTGAAGTTTATACTCCACACTAACTACCTTATCTATTTACTCCAAAACAAACCTGAAGGGGCCACAGGACACCAAGTGTTACAAGCAGCTAATGGGAAAGATTCATAGACTGGATGTAAGTTGAATCACTGTATTCAATCAGTACAAGCAGTCACTCAGTTTATTCAGTGAACACTTCATTTGGTACTGTACAGTCTATTGTAATCCAACACAACAGTTCTGCCATCAGCAGTTTATGTGTACAAAAAACTACGAGGTGCTCAACAAAAAATGAAATGCAGTGTGCATATTGAAAATTACAGAGATGAAACATCTTTGAGGTTTGTTTGACATTTGAAGACTAATATTAAGATAGTTATCGAGCTAATACTGAGCTTAACAGCTAAATAAGTTTGTATATAAATGAAGCTGGAAACTCACTGTTACATTATGGCTCGTTTAGAACTCAAAACTCAAAGTTTACGATTTGGAACTTAAGTTGAGACTTGAGCACAAAGAACTGCATAAGAATGATTTGGTTCCATCTCTACCTTAACCCGATTGTTGTTGCCATGCACAGAAAGTGTAACCTGACACGTCAGATGGTTTGTTACACAGAACCGTCTGGGAAGGCGTCCATAGAAACTGTTTGGAAAAGGGCAGGCACTTTCAAAAAACGTCAACCAGTCAGATCTACTCACCAAACTGAAGAGTCAAAACATCTTTTGAATCGATAAAAGCCTTCAGTGTCATTCTTTGCTCTTCTTTCAATCATGAATTTCTCTCCAGTTTTGATATAACTGATGCTATCACAGTATCTGTGGTAATATTTTCAAGAGACGCCATTGTTTGTTCTAGACGAGTCGTGTCCATGGATGCTTCTCGCTGTCGGTGCGCCTAAAACCACGCCCACAGCTGCCAGTAGTCCCTCCGAGGACGCTGACTGGCAGGCACCACCTCTGGTGCGGACACAAACAGATAAGTTGCAGCCTGGCAAGATGGGTTCTCTTGTGATCTCACGAATCCAGCTGCCACGCAAGGTAGCGTAGAAACAGATAGCGTAGAAAATGAGAATTTTACAAACTCCATTGGTTGCAAAAAACAAAATCGATTAATTCAGCATAACCTAAATTTGCAGAATTATCCACTGTTGACAGTTTTGTCACAAATGTTCATGCTTGACCACAGAAAAAGTAGTTTGACCAAATAATAATAATAATAATAATAATAATAATAATAATAATAATAATAATAATAATGATAATAATAATTTCAAGGTCTACTTACTAGCTTTTTCTTGTGAATCTTGTGCTTGGAAGCTTCAAAACAAGGTAGAATAATAACTACTTTGTATACTAGGGTTGGTCTGATACTGGTACCAGTATCAGAAATGCCTCTGTAACAGCCTGAAATGCTAGATTTTGTCAGCAATCCAGGAGTATTCGAGTCCATGTAGCAATCTGATATTACGTACATTAATTAACCCCAAAATTGTATCCTGCTATTTCCAAACAGTGTCCCATGAGCCAAATTTTTTTGGTATCCAGAAGGAAAAAATTGTGTCTGATATAGCATTTCTAGTGTGGCTTCTGCAGATTGTACTTTTGTTACTACACAACCCTTTTCCAGTATCTTTCCAAGGATCTCAATGCTTATAGCAGGCGCTTTATTGTTCTTGCTTCAAAGAGTTAAATGCTTACAGTCACTGTGACTGCCACGGACTGGCTGTCATAAATTATCCTGTAAAACCCCCAGAGACTAATGGAAGTGTTGTGGTCCTGTAAGGTAACAAAGCATCAACTGAATGCCTTAAGCACTGCACATTTTGTTAAAATAGTAGAAAATTACCCAGAAATGGTGTTATTTATCATCAGCTGTGCTGTAGCGAACCATATTCTGCTTTGTATGGCAGGAAACTGAATGTGTATAGACCCCAGTGTCAGAAATCATGATGCTGATGTTAATTCTTTTGTTTTGAATCAAGTCATGTGGCTGATTTATCCACAAATTCCCCCGACTCGAGCGTCGGGTGGCCATCATGTGTCTGCGAGTCAGCTTGTCGACGATGTCACATATTCTCTCCTCTGTGAAGGCTGAAATATGAGGAAGAGGCCTTTATTCAGGGCGAAGCATGAATGTGCATTTCCTGAGTGGAGCCGTTATGCTCGATGTCGCAGAGAGCTGTTATGTGGGCAGAGGAACAATGCTGAGCCATTTGCTCTGCTCTCTCACAGAGGCACTACTCCCAACAAGGAGGCAAAGAGCGTTGACTCGGCGTCTCCAACAACATCCCCACGCACTGCAAATAACTGAGATGATTGTGAGAAAAGAGCTTTGTGAAAGTGAACGTGGCTGCCAACAAGCTTTTATTTGTTTCACTAACAAAAATCACATGAAGCTGGTTACGGCCATTTGTCCAAAACTGTTAATCATTTTGGAAGCTGAATAGAACATGACATTGTGTCAGTGTTAAATGTAGCCTAGACCTGCGTCATTAATCAAATAATTGCTTATTAACTGATTATTAAATTAATCAATTTTGATATTAATGAATCGGTATTAAGTATTTTTTTAAAGAACAAAAGTCAAAATTCTCTGGTTTTACTGTCTTATATGTAAATATTTTCCGGTTTCTTTACTTCTGTCTGACAGTAAACTGAATATTTTTGAGTTGTGAGTAAAATGGGACATTTGAGGATGTCATCTTAGGATTTAGGAAATTTAGGAAAACTTTTCACCATTTTCTGATATTTTAAAGCAAACAACTTTTAATGGATTAATGACCATGAAAATAATGGTCACTTCCAGCCCTAAGGTAGTCATTAATTTCTTTGCTTTTAATTTGAGGAGGAATCCACATATTATTTGATGTTTTGGTGTGGTTTAAATTTTGTGTCAGGAAACAGCCTTCTCACAACTTTGAACAGTTAGAAAATGTGTTAAAAACCTTCAAAATCTCAAACTAACAATAGCTACTGATAACAGAGGTATAAAACTGTGCTATTATAATCATCTTTGTTTTAAATTTGACTTTTAGCCCTTTGAAGTTGTGTTAATGCTATCAGATTTTCAGGCATAAAAGGGTTAGCTATACCCTGAGGACCCCTGTGTCACTACCAGGTGTAAAAAAGGCAGGAAAACTGCTCAAGCACTGGTAAACTCTATTTTTCATGACAAATTAATCAATAACATTTCTATCAGATGTGTCTTAATCATAACATGTCAAGTCTGTAGTCCTTCTAAATCAATGCTAAATAAGAATTATGCTGTGAAATGAGAAAATGTAACATTTTGTCAGCTCTGTTAGACGTCTTCTCTGTCAAATTCTCCATCTGATGGAGCGGACATCTACACTTAATTAAAAATTAAATCACTAGGAGGTTGGCTCATTTTGACAGCCAGGAGTTTGATCTTTTAAAATATATATTCTCAGCATAATTGAAGGGTAAAAATAAAAAGCCCCTCAAATTTACGGTTTTGTCCCAGTTCTCAACAGTGAGTGATGCACACGTAAAGGTAGCAGTGTGTGTGTGTGTGTGTGTGTGTGTGCGTGTGTGTGTGTGTGTGTGTGTGTGTGAGAGAGAGAGAGTGAGATGTCATTGGGTAACCAGACAGAGCTGTGACTCACTTTTCTTTCCTCTGACAGTCCTGCCTGCCTTGACTGCAGGCAGAAACCTTAACCTACATCACATTTGCGTAAGAAGGGTACGAGCTCGAGCAAGCACTTCCTGTGACTCGCCTCGCTCACAAAAGGCCCGAGATGAAAGGAATTCAGGTGGTGTCGGGAGCGCGAGGGGCTCATTATTTGCAGTGAGGCGAGATCCTTTTAGAAATCAATCAGGTAGACCTGAGTGTCCTCTGGTCACATAATGTCCAGTGATTACGCAAGAAGCCTCATCACCAATCTATTTTAATGATCCTCTGTGTCAGTTTTACTCTCACTGAAGATCTTTCAGGCATTAATTAGCAAAAGATGAATTTCAATAATTTATTTTTAATGGAGAAAAAATAAATTTAACCACTTTATTTTAAATTTAACTATTTTCTATTTTTTCTATTCTTTGAATTTAATCACTTTTTTTTATCAAGACACACTGGTAATTTTAACAGGAGAGAAAAAAGACATTTCAAAATGCATCTCTGTGTCTTCACATGCCATAGTGTTGTGTTGCCTGTCTCACAAATACTCATTCATTGTCTTGATGAACCCAGTGCACCTCGGGTACTGAATCATACATGAACCATGCTGGTGTTAGTCTCTGCACAGAGACAAAAAGGGTTTAGTTTTCACTGGCTATTAGGGCGAACATGTTAAACCTTGAACTCTTACATCCTGTCACACATGCAGACTCAGGATGCAAGATATCGTAAACTGAAGCTTAATTCACATGCTGGTAACACCCACTGAGACTCAAAATATATCCATAGGTGTGACATGTGGGAGGTGAAAAAGTTTCAACTATGTAATGTATGAAAAAACACAAAGCAAAAATACTTTTTTTTTAAATTCCCACCGGGGGTGGCACAAAGTTTTTCCTGTCTCTGTGTGTGAGTTAAATACCAGAGGGCACCGTACAGTGGTACCACCCAAACTGTCTGATTGGATCTGAGTCTGTAAATTACAGTGACGCTGTGCAGTGTTTACTGACACAGGCCACATGTGACATTTACAGGGAAATCATAAAATCTAACACTCATTACTGAGAACTGGGACAAACCCCTGTTTTGAGGGGTTTTTGATTTTTACTCTTCAGTTCAGAAAAAATAGAGAAAAATATATTTTTAAAAGACCAAATTCTTGTCTGTTAAACCTTGGCCAGCCTCCTGGAGATTAATTAATTAATTTTTTTTTTTTTATGTAGTTGTTATCTGATAGAGTCAGAGAAGATTTTAATTTTTTGATTTCACTGCATAGTCACAGTGAGCATCCATTTTATTTTTTAAAGTGTCTCACAGTTCTCTTAATGCTAATCAAAATACACATTTTAAACCATAATTCTTATTTAGCTTTGATTTAGAAGAACTACAGAGTTGACATGTTATTGTTGAGACACATCTGAGTATTCCTGACAAAGAACATTTTGACAAAGTGGGCAGAAGTCCAGGACACAACTTGAAAGGGCCAATATTCAATAACACCTTTTTACACCTATGTTATCAGTAGAAATTTTTTGTTTT
This sequence comes from Lutjanus erythropterus, assembly GCF_056507025.1. NCBI lineage: Eukaryota > Metazoa > Chordata > Actinopteri > Lutjaniformes > Lutjanidae > Lutjanus > Lutjanus erythropterus. Next base: position 3,356,614 of record NC_139329.1, read on the forward strand.
ATATTGAATACATTAATATGTTTTTTTAATTGTTTGAAGTAGGGATGTTCCTGGGGACTAATTTCCCTGTCGATTAAACGCAAAATTTAATTTAGACTAGTCAACTAGTCTACCACTAAGAAAACACTCAGAAAACAGTTAAAATTTAGCAGAATTTATTAAATTATAATGTTAAACCTGTCCGAAAAAAACACTGTTTGTATTAAGAGCCATTTGAAGCCACAGTCTACAATCGCCAAATCGTACTTTAAATGCCGCTTAAATGTGCACTATTTTGCACTGTGCAATACAAGCCTTACACATTAACGTACAAAACATGACAACAACTCAATAAATGCTTCACCTTTTCAGACTGAAGAGTGTCACAGTGTCTGCAGGTAAAGGACCCAGAGCTAACGTTAGCTGCCAGCCTGACACACAGTGTGGCTAATGTTAGCAGTGTTAGCAGCTGCAGCAGCTCCGCTTACAGGTTTATGTCCGTGTCTGTGCTGAATGTGGTCACGTTTCTACAGTCGAGTGAATATATATCAGCTTATTCTGTCACAGTCTACATTCAACATTGTTTCCATTTTCTAGATTAAAACACTGCCACACTTTTATGAGCTGTCATCTGTCTGACTTTGCCTAGGCGATCGGTTCATACGCGCTGGGCGTCTACAGTGCCGCAGCCCTGACTGGTAGCGGTCGGCTGCATAAAATCTTAGAGGCAACAGATAACTGGCGTCATGCATGAATGAAATATTGATAAACAGTTTAAACGACTAGTATTTCTGGTGCCGACTAGCAAGGGTGGAGACGTTTAATCATATAGTTGACTAATCGCGTACATCCATAGTTTGAAGTTGTGAATTCTTGTCAAGGGACAAGGCTGTTTTCTGACACAGAGCAAGTATAGAAAATGAAAAAAATAAACTAAACCAAACCATTTAATCAGTTATCTGTATTCCATATATATACAACTCCTTTGACCCAATTCTCAAGCATTGGTGCATAAATTTAATGCAACAGTAACACAGGTGGAGAGGAAAGAAAGCAACTTGGCTGAAAAATATCAGTTATATCGATCTAAAATGAAAAAAAAAAAACAGCCACCATAAGTGTGGGTTAGTGTGTGAGTTTATTTATTAGTCATGATTTAAGTTTTTGTTTGTATGAGGAACAATGCTCATTTCTACTATGAGTGCACAGTGACAGCCTGACATTTTTGAATCTGCGCGACATGAGAAGCATTCAGCCAGCTGTCTTAACTCCTCCACCTCTAAATAAAAAAAAAAGTATCTTCCTGATGTGGCCGGATGACACGTCATCAAACCTTGTTCTCTTTAAGTAGGCCTCAACCCCGAGCATGGCCCTAATCCTAATCTCAGCCATCGCTGAACTAGGCCTAAACAGGACAGTTTGATTGCTTACAGGCTGTACAACGGTAGAGGAAGCAACTCAAGGCAGAAAAATATCTCGCAATCTGTCCACAACGTCTTGCAAATTAAAAAAAAAAAAAAAAAAAAAAGTTTTGATGCATGATTGTAAACTTTATGGAACACAGTGAAAGAGGACATGTATATGAGAACATTCCTCAGAACAACGATAAAAGTGTGTGTCTTTGCCGAAGCAGAACCAGAGGAGGTTGTGGATAAAGTTTATATCTAGATCAGCTGATCTTGCGCCGCGTCACGCTGCTCCTCAAAGCAGAAGCAGTGCGAGATAGCTGGGCTGCCAGGCGCTGTTGGTGGTATTGTTTTAATGCAAAATAAAGGGAAGAGAAACAAAATGCAGTGACTACAGCCTGTGAGCTCTGTCTCTCTCTCTTTCTCTCTCGCTCACACACACACACACACACACACACACACACACACACACACACACACACACACACACAGACTGGGCAGACATCCAGGACAGGCTGCAGTACATGTTCATATTCAAATACTGGATCCTCCCAGTTTTGTTTGAACAATGCAGCCATTAGGCAAAGATTTGACTTACAGTCAGCAATGATAGCATTGCCCGCCATATTGATTTATGATATTTAGAATAGATTGGAACTGGACCTCATTCTGCCTTTTTATGTGTGTGCGTGTGTGTGTGTGTGTGTGTGTGTGTGTGTGTGTGTGTGTGTGTGTGAGAGAGAGAGTGATGGATAGGGTGAAGGAAAACAGAGAAACCAAACAAGAGAGTATGCGAGGAGGAGTAAACTCTTGACATGGACTGGAGTGTGCAGGCCTGCAGCGGTCACTCTGTGTTTGTGACTGTTTTTAGTCATGTCTTTCAGGGAAACGGGGTTGTTTTTAACCACGATGAAAAAAAAGGCACATCCCATGAGGGCAGTGGGAAGTCTCACACACCACTCTGCTGTAGCTCGGGGCTGTGAAACTTCATCGTCTTCACACCTTTCTTAGAATTTACACCTCCCATTGTCTACTTTGCATTTTTAAGTTTCATTGATGTCACACTGAGGCACTTTGCCTTCTAGTTTGCATGATTTAGTGATTTATGCACAGCTGTTTGAACTTATTGCAGTAGGGTAACACAGTAGCTCAAATTACATGCTGACATTAGATTGGCATCTCCTCTTTGCATGTAATATAATGTGCTTTCAGATACTGTATGTTTGCTAATGTTACTGTAATTTTCATAATTTTCATTTGCAGGATACAGCTAGTTTGTCTCTGTTCAAACAAAAAAAAATACATCAACACCTCTGTGTCTCTCTGTAAAAATAAACATAAATGCAAAAGACATTGCAACGTATGAAAATTTCAGTTTTTTATCCTCAGCAGCATGGCTGTGGATTAAGATGAAAAAAGTGCAGAAAAAAATGTTTTCCATTGCAAGCAATGTCACTGCTTACTGTTGATTTGGATTAAAGTCACCAGAACAGCAAGAAAAGCTTCAGAATGAGAACATGCAGGTATAAAGACAGAAACAAGAATTTAAAATTCATTATTCAAACAACGATGCATAGACTTTAGGGCTGCAACTCCTGATTATTTTCAATAGCGATTAATCTGTCGATTATTTTCTGGATTAATTCGATTAGTGCTGATTAAAAGCCAACGCTTCCTGACTTTCCTGCTTTATAATAAAAGCTTTTAGGTAATAAAACAACTGGGGACTTTAATTGTGAAGAATTTATAGGAAATGAAATATGTTTCTCTGTTGTTTTACGGCTGCTTGACTCAATAAAGTTCTGTCATCAGTTCAAAGATATGCCTTCAAGGGAGCTTTGTTGTAATGGAGATGCAAATCCCTGTCATGATTAGTCCAACTAAGTCTTAACCAAGCCAGCACATGTGTATGGAAAAGGGGCTTCAGACAGGGTTCAGAAATCAACCCATGTCTGTAGCTTTTCCATGATTCCACAGATGACCTTATTAATCCAACAAGCTGTTGTAAAAAAGGCAGAAAAATGATGTGATATCTGTGGATAAAATACAAAGACACTTTAGAAAAGAATACAGACATGGGGCTGAGGGGGAGGTGCATTAATGAGAGGGTGATGTGATGAAAGACAGTCAGCAATTTCCTGCGTAAACCCACAGCTCATCATATGTGACACGCTAAAACACATGAAGTCAATGCCAGTCTCCTGTCATTGGCTGCTTTGGTGGAGGCTTCGATACAGTGACCCTGTTCACAGTTTGAAAGTTCAGCTCTACGTGCTCCACTTTTTTCAGCCTGAGAGCTTTAGCAACTAAAATAATCCTGCAGATGTGTTAAACTAAAAGTCTAAAGGCTTGTGATGTCAACTATCTGTATAGGAAGCATTGAGTTTTATTGACACAAGCTTAACAAATTAAAAAAAAAACCCGTGGACCAAAAAACTATAATGAGTGAATAAATATTTCTCTAAGAAGAGAGAACAATGACTGTGACGTGATTATCTTTAGCTCCAGGAAGTTGAGATTGCAACAGTTCTGCACAGCCTTGCAGTTGTGTCCAATAACTACAACTCCTCTGCAAATCTGATCAATCATCATAACTTTCTGCAAGTTCCCCCGCACAAATGTCAAACATGCATATCTCACTGACATTTAACAGTGACAGTTAAATGTCAGTTTTAACTCCAAAAAGATTTTGTTTCTTTGTGGAATATGCTGCAGGCAAACTAATTCTTTTACATATAAAGCATATCAAATAAAGCAACGTAATAAAATAAAATATATCAATAAAGCAAAGAAGGCCTGAGCCTTTATGGCCTTTATGGTTACCTGGAACACTTAAGTTGCCACTCAGAAAAAAATATATGTATTTAGTTTTGCAATTTCACTGTATAAAAACACTGCGACATGCATTGCATTTTTTTTATTTTAGAAAATGCTGAAATCAGGAATTTGTATGCCTCAACAATCCCCCAAAAAAGCCTGCAAAATCCTGGAGGGACTGATTATTTTATTGTACTGATAGTGCTGTGTATTGTACATTTTCTTTCTTTATTTTTATCTTATTTATTTATTTATTTAACAGATAAATATTTTTGCATTAACGGCAAATAGCAAGTTAGAAGAAGAGCAGTCCAGGAAACAAGGAAACATCTCAGTAAAATTTGATGAAATGTATTTAAAAAACAAGGAAAATTGACATTGAAGGTCTCGAATACAGGTCTGTTTCAAATAAAGGCCTGATAATAAACAGAACTATTATGTTGCCTGTATTTATGCCTTCAGATGTGTTCAGAAAGTGACTTCACTTTGTAGTTTTTATGCTTTTCTTTAGTGTAAAGTATGTTTAATGATGCGTTGTGAAGGGTTTGTGTTGCTGTCTGATTGAAAAAGAGAACTGTCAGTTATGTATTGTCCAGCCTACTTGAAATGACGTCTTTAGCTCATTCATCTGTGACCCTGCCAGACCACAATGAGATGTGAAACTGTGGTCTAACTCTGAGCAGCCTCCCTTTAAATGTCAGACTGGCTAAATCTGACTCTAAAGATCACATTCTTAAAGTTTTCTTGTCTGTGAGACACACGCCTAAGCTGTAAAAGTATTCATCTGTTCCGTTCCTTCGCGTTTTTTGTTTTAGGTAAAGAAGGGATGTAAATGGGAGAGAGTCGCTGGACTCTCCAGTCACACTGGCTGAACTGTGAACATGCAAAACTGCCGTTATCAGTCTGCATGAATGAAATGACGTTCGCAGGCAGACCCATGCAAAACAGTATCTCAGTATCTCTGCTCTCACATCTTGGTCTGTCCTTGTATTTCTCCTCTGTTGTTCATATCTATCCAGCAGTCCAGGTGCAGATTGACTGTGTTCACTCCACTGATACACACTTTGATGTAACTGTGTGTTTGTGCACATGCTATGTGTCACAATGCTGGATGTTGACCTGCTTCTACAGGGAATAGTGACGTCTCGCAGCAGTACAGTCTGTAGGTTCATTTTCCGCTGTAACATTCCTGGATAATCAGAAGCGCACATGCACACGAGGTTCTTCACGATCTGATTTACAGTTTTGTTTAGGCTGGCGTTATATTTGGATCTAAGTGCGGAGCTGCTTACAGTTTTCGGGCTCCTGCACTCCGATTGGCTGTGGAAGTGGTGTTGCCAGGAGCTACTCCTGCTACAGCCGTTAATATTACTGTGTTGTTGGTTTGGTTTGTTGGTGATGTGGTGTCTGGTCATTATTGTGATTGTTGTTATAGAGGTTGCTGTTTGGTTATACTGGGGCCGGGTACCAAAATCTGATTATGGTGCGTAATTTCGTTGCAAGAATGCAACAGAAGTTTTCATTCATTTTACTGTTATTAGTACTGTAACTGTTATGCAGTGTATTTAATGTAGTTAAGTTTTATTTATCATGTGAATTTGTGAATATGTATTTAATATTTATTTATATTTATATATTGAAGTATTCTTTAAACTGTTAACAGTTTATATATTGTTCAATTTCAAATTTAGATTTACCTCAGCAATGAAAAGGCTGTTATTTCATGTCACTGACTGTCATTTTGTGCTTTGTTTTTTTAAAAAAGTACTGGTTCAGGCTCTGTTTAGGCACCAGTACTGTTTTTAAAGTCATTATAACACTGGTGTCGGCTAAAACCCACACGATACCCAACTCTTTTCTTCAGGTGAAGGGCTCATTACATGGGTCAGACAGTCTCGGTAAAAACTCAATGATTCTTCTCATCCTCCTCTTTCAAAAACACTCCAAGGCTCACTGTAAGGTTTGTCTAAAGTTAAAGTGCCTTTATTTTACATGGCAAAAAGAGTTCAAAATGACCAGCACAAATCGACCAACAGAGGTCTTCTTCAGTGTAAAAGTACAGAAGTAAAAACAAAAAGGAAAAATACAGGAAAGGAGGAAAGAAAGAAAAGAATAGAAACAAACAAATGAAAAAAAAATTGAATAAAATAAAAATAGGAAAAAATAAAATACAATAATAGGATACCCAACCCTCATTGCTGCAGTTTTTGTAGGTTTAGTTTGTACTGATATCTGGTTTGTTGCTTCTTATTAATTCTTTTGTTTTAATCAAAAGCCAGTAATAGTCAACTTATCAAATTTTTGAAGGCTTCCACTTTCTCTTAATAAGATAGTTAATAAGATAACAAAGAACATGATCGTATCCAAAACACTAAAACATCCAGCTTCTTTTTTAAAATTTATAATATGCTATAAAGTCCCTCAAATTAATCCGGCTGGTAGAAATGAGACGGAGCATTAAAATGCAACACATTCTAATATTTAGAAGCAAAAATCAGCAAATTTTGACTTGAAAAAGTGTTGTGTAACTAATCATACATGTTCACATGCATCTGAATTTTTTTATGTTGGAGAGGTCAACTAATGTCCCATGGGGTTTGTATGGTGGCCAGCTTGAATTGATGTCCACACAAATGGTGAAAAAAATGCAGATTTCCATAATTCCTGAACCAGAACAACATACAGAGACAAACGAACCCTTTTTTTTTTTTTTTTTTGTTGATTCACAATATTTTCCTAAATGAAACAAATTTATTCTCTAATATAATTTACAAGCTTATTATATAGATGTCAATAAACAATATGGCTTGAAAGTCTGAGAATATGGAATGATAGTTAGAATATGGGATAAAAGTCAGAATATGCTGTGACTTTCATCTAATTTTCTTAAGACATTTTATTAAAATTACACTCCATATGTGTTGCCATTTTGTTGCCATTTTATACCATATTTTCAGACTTTCTTTCCACATTCTATGACTTTAATTCCATATTCTGTTACTGTAATTCAATATTCTCAGACTTCTCTAGCATATATTCTGACTTCCATTCTAATTTCTCAGACTTTAATTTCTCATTTTAAGACTTTATGTCCATGTTCTCAAACATATATATTCTATGACTTTCATTCCATAAAATAATCTTGAAAATGATATGAGAGAATAAATTAGTTTCATTTGCTAGAAACTATTTTCCTATTTTCATCCATATAGAGTGGTTGCAATAAATGAAAAAAAGGGCTTGTTTGTTTTTGAATGTTGTCTGACTCCCCCCAACAAAATCAGGTTCCAAAACAATGCCACTCGGGACCATGGGAACATATTTCTCCTACTACACTGTTTCTGTTGAAGTATTCTCATATTGTTTGTCTTGTCATGTGACCTGCAGTCTCATGCAGTCTTACTTCTTGACACACATGGTTGTAGTTTCTAGAAGCTGTCACTAATTCCATAATTTTAGCGAGTGAAGACACTTAAATTTTTGGCTTGAGATGTGTGTTTTCACAGAAAGTAGCAGTGTGAAACCACAGAGCACTGTCACCAAACAGCAAACTCAACGCAAGAGCTCTCTGTCCTCCTCGGCTCTGTGAGGGCCCGCTGACTTGTTGTCGATGCACTGCGGGTCAGCAGCAGTGTGTTTTTTGTCCTCCCAAGTTTACGAGCAGCGCTCTGGTCGTTCCTTCGCAAATGGAGAAGTGGAGCAGTTTATCGTTCAGGGAAGTGACTCTTAAATGCCCGACGGTGACGTCACACCCAAGTCCAGCGGTTTCGTGCCGTGACTGAGTCCTTAAACAGAGCATATGACATGTTTATGTTAGAGCGTGATCAATCTGTTGGTCACAGAGAGGCTCTCCGAACAAACGGGGCTGGTACATCCCCTCAGCTAACCCTCAAATGTGGGTCACTGCTGAATGTGCTTTTGTTTCCAAGCTGCTGTTGTGTGATTATTGGTAAATATGAAACTGATGGAACACAGGATGTGAGATGATCATGTTTGCTCGATGAGAACAGGAAGAAATGTGCACTCAGTGCCCTCTTATCCACTCGCTGTCTGTGTTTAACAGGAGGATTGTGGTTGTCACTATGTGATGCAAACAAACACAGTGGCTGCAAAAGACCACAGAGGTTTGATGTGAACTGAACTTCATTCTCTGTCCACAGTGTCTCTGTCTTATGTGTTACATATGTAACATCCTGCTCTGTTACTAATACCTGTTCCAGGGTACCTGCATCCTGGTATGTCGTGTTGTGTGACTGCTTTATCACAGGCAGAGTTCCTTTTTTTCAGAATACAGAACAACATAAACATGAAACTAGAAGAGGAGAGTGAAGAAATGACGGAAGCAAAGGATGAGCAAGTTTAGAGGTGAAAGAAAAGGTAGAAAGACAAGTGCTTGACTGATATACTGGATTTTGGGGGCAAATACTGCCGATACTGATATTAGGGAGTAAAAAAAACCAACCCAAAAAAATCAATATCAATAAATCATATAGAATGTATATGCATAAACACATTTTTTGCAGTGATTAATACTTGTGACAAAGATATGTAATGGAGGCAGGATATATTGCAGTTTAACAATAAACTTTATTATCTAAATGATATCTGGGCACTGAAACAGTAAACTTGTGATATTTCTGATAGGGATGCACAATAAGAATCTGGGCCAGTAAATTATCAGCCGATATTGATCTATCCAGTCATATCGGTCTGCATCGGTATTGGCATATATTAGCTGATAAATATCAGTTGTACCGATGTCTGACTCGACAGATTGTCAAAGCATTTAATTTAAAAATGCTTTATAAATGCAAAGTGTATTTGTAAAGTTTTTTGAAGAAGTTTGGAAGAGTTGGAATGGTTTTGTTTGTTTGTTTTTTTGTTGTAGTAATAATGTCATATAGATTTGGAATATGAAGTCATCCATTTTTGTTCACTACCAGTCATATGAACTTATTTTTAAAATAAATAAAAATAAAAATAAATCTGTATTGGGCACCAGAAGACTGGGAATCTGTTTCAGCTAAAGAAAATCCAAACCATGTATCCCTAATTTTTGATAAATGGGAGTTGCTATAAATAATAAAAAACACAAATACAACAAAATATATATATTCCACCTGAATTAAGAAAGAATATCATATATACACAGAATGCTGCCTATAAAGCTAGCAAAACAATCTGCATTATGTTCTATTAAAAAAGTTCACTTGATGTTGGCAATCAGGCTGAGATAACTGTTAGAGATCAATGACTGCGAGAGGAAGTGGAGTAAAAGAAGATGAGGAAACAAGGAAGGAAGGGAGAATGAAAAGGGGAGGGTCAGAGGATGAAGGTGGGGACAGAGAGGAGTGCAGGAGTTTTTGAATTAATGTGAAACGGGCAAACAAAATTCAGTTATTCTAGGCAATGGAAATTTCAAAGGGGAACATCATGGCTGCAGCGTTGATTTCAGAGAAGCAAGTACTTCAATTGCATGGTCATTTTATGATTTATTACACTATGTATATTACAGATTTCTCTTTTAAAGAGGAAATAACACACTAAATTCCACAGTACAGTCTCAACACTGCTAATACTACTGTGTCTGTTGTTCCAGGTGTGTGTGTAGTGGACTGAACATTAAAGTGGCTGCTTGGCCTTTTCAGTGCGCTGACACCAGCAGCAGGTAGCAGGAGCTGAACACCTGAGTGGTGTCTCAGCTCGCACTCCTTCAGTCAGCTGTTTCCTCTGTCGCCGTACTTCACTTTCTCTTTCTTCTTCCTGTCGATGTGTTTCCTGCTTTGAGTCATCAAAGAGCACAGTTACAAAGTTTTCCCTGCCCCGCAGTGCTCGGCGAACACGACATATCAGGGAGCTGATAGGCAGTGACTCAGCGTATACACGTGCTGACAGTCTTCCAAAGTCACAGCACACCTGAAAGTTAAAGGAGAAGGCAGGCCTTTCTGTGTTTTTATTGCGGAAAAGTCTGTCTCTACTGAAGATGTACAGCAAATTGTCACAAATATGGGTGTTTCATTTTAAAAAAGGCACAGTACTTTTCTAAAACTGCTGGGCATTGTAGTTTTTAACATATATGAATGAAACAGGAGGAAATGCTGCATTTTTGGGGGACTATTTTCAGCAGCGAATTAATACATACACTAGTTAGTTACTGTTGTTCCATTGCAGTGCACTCAAACTTCAGTCATTACATGAAAAGCATTAATCTAGTGCTGCATACATAATTTTCGTCATCACTTTCATTGTTTTGCTTGTCAAAGGTCAGATTAAATCACAATTATGAGTCAAGGATTTTTTCAGATCAGCAAAACAGAAAGAAAGGGTGGGGTTACAGTTAAAATAATTTAAAAATTTACTTAATACAGTACTAATACTATACTCTGTATTATAGTGTTATAATATAGTATACAGTGCATAAAAGAGATAATTATATACTGTATAGCGCAATACACTACTACACTCTGTAATCTTTCTCAGTGTCCTGCCCACAGTGCTTTCTGGTTAGAAATTAGCCAATCAACACTGAAGGCCGGTCACAGACAGACAGAGACACAGATCTGCTCCGGTGAGCTGAGCAGAGCTGTGTGTAGAAGTTCAGACAGCAGACGTCGCTGAAGTCACAATAACAACATCACAATCTCATGCCCAGTTTCCCACTTACACCAGTGAAAATGAGGTCACAGCCTGCAGGATTTGGGTCGATGGAGCTGGAGCCACGCAGAGCCCTGCAGATTAAAACAGCGCACAAATGTCTTGTCTGCTCACTGCAACTCTGTATCGAGATCTAAAACAGTAGTAATGGCAACAGTAAAACTTACACTATGATGGTTTCATTTAAGGCTCCGCCCACTTGTTGTAAAGGATTTAATGGCACAAAGACCACTTCCGTCTACAGCACCACCTCCATTTTTGCCTCTTCACAGGAGTTACATTATTACAGCCTCCTACAGCGTTGCAATGTTCTTGTTGTCACAAACCTTTGGCTCTTCTTCTTTTTATGCCTTCTAATGAATGTATTTCTTGACATCCATGAGCAACATAAAGGATTCAGGGAAGTATGTGGGCAGTGGTGATTATATCGTTTGAGGTGTAGGTATCTATTTTTGTATGTAAAGGGAGCATAAGTGAGCCTTTAGTCTTGGGGGGGGGGGTGATCCCTACAGACCAAAAATGATCTGTTACACCCGCAATGATCAGTCAGGTTATATAGGAGATTCTGAACATTAATATAGCAGCAAACTATTTGCTATGTAAAGATATAGTGGAGTAACAGCATCCTGAGCAGAGCCACTTTTAGTAGATGGACTTTTATGGGTGCAGTTGCCTCCAAGGATTACGTTGCAACCTTCACAGCCTGTTTGACGAGCCAGAACATTTTCATATCTAACTCAGTGAATTAAGGCTTTGTTTATTTATGATTGTTGAAACAGTGGAATGATGAACCAAGCTGGTTTTGGTGTCTGTCAAATTTGAATTCAAGATCTGTGAGATTAAATGACCGTATTTGTCACTGGAGTCTGGTGCTCCCTTCTCTTTTGGTCTGAGGCCCCGGTGCTACAACTAGTGGCAGTGAACATAGTATATAGAAGCTTTAATTATAAATTAATCACCATTAAAATACTAATTTACATTAGCAAATGATTTGTTTATCATTAGCCAATAGCATAGCAGTGCGGCAGAGCGTTTCATGTGTCCTCTCACATGTGATGTGATCTGAGCAGCTCTGGTGTATTGACCATTTTTGAAAATGCAGCACACAGATCATGCTTTCATTCTTTTCCCCTCCTTCCATTCTTTTTTTCCCTTCCATCATTGCTCCCTGCCTCCTTCTGGAAACAAACAACAACAAAAAAAAACATAACATACATCTCCATCCCCTTGTTTCTATGGCAACACAGCAGTGAGGAGAGGAGACAAGAGGAGCTGTAGCCTCCTCCAACCCTCCTCCACGATGAAAAGCAGAACAGAAAGAGACAGAACGAGAAAAAAAAGAGGACTCGGAGCAGGAAAACGGAGTCAAGTAGAAAGAAATGAGGAAGGAAAAACAGAGAGAGAGAAAGAAGGAAAGAGAGTCGCAGAGGATGAGAGAGGAAGGTGGAGCGGCAGGCAATCACTGCATGCTCTTGTGCAGGATGGAGTATCTATGGTAACCTCGGCTGGTTATCAGAAAATTGAAGCGCCTTCTGTTTGTCTCCATTCTGCTCTGCCTCAGCCTATTCAAAAACACCATTTATCTCCTCCTTCAGCACACAATTTCATATTCCGCTCTTTATTCTACACTTCATCTTGTTAGTGCGGCGTGTGCGCCCAAGTCAAGCGAAAAACTCGTTCAGAAACACTATTTGGCAGTGTACATGGACACACAGACAGTAAGACAGACGGACAGACAGACAGACAGACAGGGGCTGACGTTTACTCTTCCAAGGAAATGAGACATCTCAGCCAGAGCCAATATTTGCCGTGGACGTTGTCTGTAATGAAAATCCTGTATGGGTGGCGTTTCACAACACTGATTCTGTGTGTGTGTGTGTGTGTGTGTGTGTGTGTGTGTGTGTGTGTGTGTGTTTGTGTGTGTGGAGGGGGTGAGACAGAAGAGCCGGTCTGCTCTACCAACCAGGGAGGGAGGCGTAAATAAAGGAATAGCGTGTTTGTTCATCAGCCGGGGGGAGAAGGTGTGGGGTGGGGGTATCGAGAGTGAGATGTATTCAAATACAGAGAACCACCTGTCTGCTGACTCTGCTGCAGAGGGGCGCGTTCACTGCTGCTGCTTCCATGTAACTACTCAGATGTGTTTGTGTTGAGTGGAGCCATGACTGTGTGTGTGTGTGTGTGTGTGTATGTGTGTGTGCCAGAGGAGGCCAGAGACAGGCTGTTTATCTGTCTGGAAGCAGAAGAAAAAGTAGAAGAAGAAGAGAGGCAGTAGAAGCCTGTTTACTGAGAGTGCAGCTTGACAGAACTAGTTTATTCATATTATAATAAAAATTTGTATGCAACAATTAATCGGTTAGTTGTCAGCTACTAAATTAATCAACAACTGTTTTTATAATCTAGGGCTGCAGCTAATGATTACAGTTGATTATTCAATTGATTATTTTCTTGATTAATTAATAGTTATTAATAGTTATTTAGATTAGTTTAGATTAATAGTTATTTGTCTATAGAATGTCAGAAAATTGTTTTCCAAAGCACAAGATGACGTCCTCAGATGTTTGCTTGTTGTGATGAATCTGGCAAGAATTTTTCCACTAATCAATTAGCTGTTTGGTCCATAAAATAAATTTTTGATGTTTTCTCTTTAAAAAAATTACTCAAACCAATTAATCGATTATCAGAATATTTGGCGATTAATTTAGTAATAAATTAATAATCGGCTAATCGATTGCAGCTCTATTATAATCAGTGAATCATTTTGAGAATTTTTTTAAAGAAAAAAAGTAAAAATTCTCTGATTTCAGGTTTTTAATGCGTTTCTGAAGGGATCTTTGGGTTGTGAACAGAACATTTGACATTTGACGACGTCATCTCGGGCTTTAGGAAACACTGATGGACGTCTTTTACCGTTGTCCGTTTTACCATTTTATAGACCAAACAACTAATCAAATGATCAAAAAAATAATTAGCAGATTAATCAACAATGAGCAACATATTTCTAAACCAGTTCCAATGAATCAATCAGATTCATCCAAATCACAAATTAATTTATAGTTTTCTTTATAATACAGTATAATTTTTTTTTAATCACTCTGAGGTTTTCCTCATCAGACAAGGATTTGATATTGGAATAAATGATAAAGTGAACATTATGTTGACCTCGGCTGAACAAGATGAGCCAAGGCCTCACTGCGCCTTTTTTGGCCTCAAACTCACCCCTTCTTGTCAAGAGTCATAAGAGAACACACACACACTCATGTGACACAGATATTGAAACCATGTAAGGTAGAACAGTCATTCCCAAACACTGGGTCGGGACCCACAGGTGGGTCACAGAAGACTGTATTTGGGTCTCCAAGTAAATAAAAGAATATGGAAGAAATTTAGTAATTATATTCTGATAATTCAGTTGTCTGAAATGTTTTATATGGTTTTCCTTATGAGAGGAAATAAAACCAGTGAGTGAACCTGTTACCTCAGACTAAATGCATTTTTCTCTCATTTTTACAATATTTAACATTTGTATATGTATATATAACCTGTTTTCACATGTTTGGACCTATTTTTCAACTAGAAATCAATCTGGCAATATTTTTTCCACCAATCAATTAGCTGTTTAGTCCAAAAAATGTCAGAAACTATCAGTAAGTGTTTCTTGTTTTGTCCACAACTTAAATATATTCAATGTACTGTCAGAAAGGACTAAAGAAACCAGAAAATATTCACATTTAAGAAGCTGAAATCAGAGAACTTTGACTTTTTCTAATTCTAATTAATCGATTCTTCACTGTGAATGAGTGGCTTCAACACTCACATCAGGTCAACAACATTTCTTTTTTTTCCACTTCTTTTTGACTTTTTACCTGATGGAAACCTGCTGCGTCCCATCCAGCTCTCACAAGAGATGTCAAACACAACAGCGCCGTACGTCCTGTACGTCCTGAGAGGATACGGACGTGTTTTACACTTTCTCTTTCATCTCTGCTGTTGTCTTTTTCTGTTACACGTAAGAACAGTAAATCTGCCACTGATAACTCAGAATGGAACATGTATATGTAAGGCGCCTTCAGATTTTCTGAAATAATGATTTTTTACAAAGAATTCACCTTCTAGAACTGCGGCGACGTGGAAACTTTTTTTTTTTTACATTCACTCTGATCGGACACTCTCAGCACACTCCGAGCGAGCGTCTCAGGTTTTCTAAATGAAAATGGTCTCGGAAAAATGAGAAGAAAAGAGAAAAAATAATGCTGATAAATGCCAGAAAGCTTTGCAGTCTAATGAGGGTGCAAAAGCCACTGCAGATGACGTCTGCGGGGCCCATTTGTGTGGATATACAGTTAGTCTCCCATCAACAATAATTGGTACTAAGTCATGCAGTGACGCTAATGTCTGGGAAATCAACTGGTGATTCATTTACTGCCATTTCTGCATTACTGACAGACACATGTCTTATTATAGACACACTGTGGCATTAACATTTCTCTTCAAATTTCTCCTGGGGCTCAAAAGATATACAAGCTCGGTTTCCTTGTGGCTTTCGCTTGGCCTAGTTATTTTTATCTGTTTAGATTCCCCCCCCACCCACCCCCCCCCTCCGCTTTCTCTCTAAAGACTCTTCTGTTCCTGAGTCCGGAAACTTGTGGTCATTTGTCAGCATTTCTGTAATCATTTTGAGACTAGCAAACAGGTTGTGGCCTGTTACTCAGTTGCATCTGCTTCCAGCTCTCACAATGGTGAGACTGGGATCAGAGCTGTGCATGACAGCATGCTACGCTCTCTCTCTCTCTCTCTCTCTCTCTCTGTGTGTGTGTGTTGACTCAAAGCTACATGAACAATGTCCTCGGTGATGTTTGTGTATTTGTGTGATTAATGGCTTTTGCTAAATTGATTTTCCACTTTGTTTCAGCATTCAGTGACTACCCTGTTGGAACTACATCAAATGTCACCACAGCTGATAAAGACTACTCTGTGTGCTGTAGAACAGCGTTTGTGGCTCTGCTGTATTTGGTGGTTTTGTTTGGCCTTGTGTTTACTCAGGGCAGGTTAGCTCAGGATAGCTTTCTTTTTGTCTTTCCAGCTGACTGCCAGTAAAAATAAATGCCTTTTGGTGCTCCAGCTCTGTTTAAATATACAGTATGTACTGTAAATGTTAGACAGTGGCAGACTAATATCCTCTTGCTTTCTTTCGCTCTCCTCTCCAGCCCACCGGTTACATGGAGACGTCATTGTCCTACAGCTCCATAGAGGACCTGCAGCTCCTCTCGTGGGACAACGCTCCGAAGTACTGTGTCCAGCTCAGCTTCCCTGGAGGCACCGTCCTGCTGCAGGTAAAAATAAGCCAGTGACAACATGCATAAGAGGTTTTATCAGATCATTTTACTGCTCACTTTACAAGAAAATCCCAGGACGGTCCAGTCAGGCTGGAATAACACAAATTAGTGACAGTAAAATAAAACTGCAAGCTGACATCTTTGTAGGATAACAGCTGTTTTCATACAGTAATTACAGCTTGTTTTGTTTGCAGTAGCGATGGCTACAAACAAGATGACAAGTTGGAATGTTCATTACTTTAATCTAATTAGTTTAATCAGTTTGATGCACTAGAAGCATAAATGTGATCATTTTGATTTCTCTGCGCAGATGGGCAGTGAACATAAATACTTTTATAGTATCAGCTGAATCATGTTTATAGCAAACAAGTATTGGAAAATGTCAAGTACCAAAATTTTAACGTTGTTTATTTATAGGTTTAATCAGATATTTTCTTATTTTAACAAAATTGTTGTTCAGTTGTGTTACATTTTCAAATAAAAGGTTTTCTAGAAAAATGTTTTGACATAGATTCCCCAGTGAAGGAATGTATTTTGGTGTCCAACCAACTATACTGATACAGACACCAAAATACTTTAATATAATAATTCATCCGTACTGATTAGGTACTGGGGATGTAACTGTATTGAATATCACAATATTACAATAAAATATATTGTATACACAATATAATATCTCGATGCTGTACCAAAAATCATTTTATTTTTTTATTTTATTTTATTTTATAAAAGACTGCTACATCGGGCACAATAGCATCTCGTTGGAGTCCTAGTCTTGTCAGCCTGATAAATGAAAGTCCAGTATTCAGTCTCTTTTAACTCTACTTTGGTCTCCACCAACCACTGAACTAACCATTAGTTGTTAACTTCAGTGCTCGTGTTTCTTTGCACGCTAGTCATTCACTTCTGCTGTCTGCTGTGAAGTACTGGATCAGTACAGTTACCTGATACTCAACTTATTCTCTGACAGCCTCTAAGTATTATTATAGGATAGGTTTTTAGCTTTAAAAGTTAGCTGTTACATGCAATTTTTGTTTTATTTGGATATTAGACAGAGACTCTGTGCAGCTTCTTAGCTGTACCAGAGTTAGCTATAAGCTAGTTTTTGTAGTCTCTTACTAAAAGAAACCATAACACTGTGTTATAAACACACATAAACAGTACATATTCATGACACAACAACTTCCGCAACAGCAATAACTGGATCTCCCAACATTGCGACACCACAACAGCAACGGAAGCAAAATTTCCAAAACTCTTTCACATTACACAGTGGCAGCATTTCATTCAGCTGCAATGATAAAAATATCACTTCATGCACATTTAAGGTTATTTATGAATGGAATGTTTCCCACTGTCACACTGTTTCCTGCTGTGCAGCAGCAGACGCACACGATCCCTGCCTGAGTGTAATCTGGCATTAATGCAGGCCAACAGTGTAGCAAACTCTAAACAAGGTCAGTGTATCTACTGTCATGTATCACAAAAACACACATGTAGAGACGGATTGAATATCTGAGGACAAAGTAGAACTCTGCCTGTTAACTGACCACTGTTTGTCAGAGGTCTGTGAAAACTGATTTGATGTAGAGCTATCAGTACAGTGGGAACTCAGGTCCTGATCGCTCCCTGTTGGTATGTATTTTTAGTAGTAGATTAGTGGTGAATTTGGTTGATATTAATTTCCCATGATGTTTTCATGATTAAAGAATCTCTAGATTCTCTAGAGCTGCTCTCCAGTGGCTCCCTGTGGCTTTAGCAAAAGAATTATATGAATATTAATAACAGTTTTTCTTTTTTAACATTTCAATTTTTATTTTTGTCGTTGGCCTACACTGTAAAAACAAAAAAGTTTTACCAACTGCAAATCTTTTGTTGATAATTTAAATAAAAACTTTTTTTTTGGATAAACTTAAATCTGAAACTTTTTCGAAACCCAAAAAAGTTGTATTTAAAAGTAAATTCATTGAGGTTAAAATGATAATATTTTTAATTAAAACTATTCAATTTTCAGGCACCAAAGTACAAATCAGTGCTTCTTTTTTCTTAAACTCAAAGATTTAGGTTTATCTAAAGAAGAAAAGTAAATTATGTCAACTGAAGATTACAGGTCAGCAGAACTTTTTAAACTTTTGTTCAGAAATCTATTGCAGTTTCTTGAAATGTTGAGTTGTCTCAACTATTTCTTTACAGTGTAAATTGATTCTTACATGCTCCAACTGTGAAAATATGTAGCTTTTACACCAAAAAGTATTCTGTCAACTGAAAACACAGAATTTAATAGTTATGGCTCCAGTTTTCCAGAACTGTTTGTTTTGATGGTAAAGGTTGCAGAGCCCTGCTGTAAGGTTTTTGACTCCATACAGGACTAGAAGCTGTACTGGACAGTGTAAACCTCGTGCCTACTGAACTCTGGGAGACTGCTGTGAATTTCTGGGAAAATTTCACCTCCACGTTAACCAGAGCCGTCCAGCGAGCACATTTGGTACTGTTACCCATTAGCCCAGTTACCTCTGATGCACAATTCAATCCATTACGGGTGTCGGGGGGTCAACAGTGTATACCCACGTCTTCAGCTGTGTTTGCTTACGACTGCTGCCAGCTGTTTGGACCGCTGCCAGGCCCGTTCAGTCGGTGCTCTGAAGGAAAAGCTCCTCTCCGCAAATGAGTCAGGGCTCTTGCACAGGACCTGGAAAACTGGACGGACTGGTGTAGCATTCCAGGTCTGGAAGAACAGGGAAAATGAGAAAATAATTGGAGTGTCATGGAAAACTGAGGATGGTAGAGGTTCAGACGTCAAGATAGTAAGTATGACGAGGTGTGATCACTGAGGGAATGTGCTGGCTAATTCCTGTGGTAGTGAGTGTGATGAATGTAGGCCAGGTCAGCATCATGGGTTCCCATCTGCACTGCTGCATCACTGGTAAATATTCAAAACCTCCTTGTCTTAGATTTTGGGTGTAAGCAAGTAGTAATGAATGCAATATATTTTCATGGCAGAACAGTTGAATTATGAATCAACTCCAGACAGCAGTAGCTTTACTAAAAAAAAACAGGTCAGTGGTGGATTATTGAAGTTAGTTACTTTTGACTAATTTGGTGACAAAAGGGAAACAAAACAGGTGACAATATTCCACTATTATTCAGAGTGTGACAATATTTTAGATTTAATACAGGTCATGCAAAGAGCGTGTTCTGTTTGGGTATTCAAATTCAGCCTGATTCTGAATGCAGCATTTTGCAATTAAAGGCACAGTCAACCCCAAAATTAAAAATACATATTTTTCTATTTTATTTATTGTCAAGAACCCAGATATTAATGCTAAAAAGGGCTAAAAACACAAGTATCAATGCTAGAAATGGTTAAAAACCCAGATACCAATGCTAAAAATTGTTCAAAACCCAGATATCAATGCTAGAAATGGTTAAAAACCAGATATCAATGCTAAAAATGGTTTAAAACCCAAATAACAATGCTGAAAATCGCCAAGAACCCAGATATCAATGCAAAAAATTATTAAAAACACAGAGATCAATGCTAGAAATGGTTGAAACCCATATATCAATGCTAAAAATCACCAAGAACACAGATATCACCACTTAAAATGATCAAGAACCTCAATATCAACACTGAGAGTCATCAAGAACCCAGATATCGACATTGAATGTTTATACAGATATAGAATTTAAACAGACTTTCGTATAATTCGTGATTTTTGTTAACATGCTAATCTACTTTTGATGACCTCAGAGCAGGCAAAGTCTTGGGACCGCGTGTGATTTTTGCAGCCCAGGTTGGGAACCAATGCACTGGGCTACATGCGCTCTTGATGACACAGTTCCTTATAAGCCGTCTATAACATGCACCATTTTTTCCTCTGAACACAGCCTGCACCCAGACCACTCTGACCTTAAAGTCATTGCACTCGGGTTTTCTGGCGATCAATAATTTTACAGTTAACAAACACTGGGACAGGTAGTAAAAAGTGCAAACACACAGGAAGCAGATGGAACCAACAGCAGGCTGACACTTTTTTTGAAGGCAAAGTTCATTGTCTGCAGTTGTGTCATTTCAGTTTACAGTGTAGTTGTATATCGATGAAGTCCGAAGTCCAGATTTAAAAGGTGTTAATTGATTATTTGTAACCATTTTTCCATCTTGCCTCTACTCTTTTGTGCAAATCTTGTCTTGTTTAAGTAGGTGTGTCCCTCAGTTCAAATATTAATTTAATGTTAATAATTGAAAACCGGATTAAATAATGATAATGATCAGTTTAGGAAACACCACCCTCCAATAAAATACATACTGCAAACGATAACAAACACAGTGCTGAAATAAAAATACGTACCTGTCTGATATATTTGTTAGTTTGAAGTTATACTTTTGGTTGCTGTGTTTAAAGAGTTCATTTATTGTTAATAACTCTGGACAGCTAATAGCTTTATGTCATGGAGCAAATGAAAGAAACAATCATGTGGTGAGACTGGCTGCATCCAGACATCTCTGTACATGCTCACACCGCTCTAATATGGACGTGTCAGGCCTGGCTGGGAATGATTGGTG
Source organism: Lutjanus erythropterus (assembly GCF_056507025.1). NCBI lineage: Eukaryota > Metazoa > Chordata > Actinopteri > Lutjaniformes > Lutjanidae > Lutjanus > Lutjanus erythropterus. Next base: position 3,377,367 of record NC_139329.1, read on the forward strand.
GATGTTTCTTAGCTTCATTTAATTATAATACAAGAAGCAGCTCTGAGTAGACTTGTTTATTTTAAAATTACACTTATTTCTGCTTCTGAGACTTTTGCAACATCAGTGTGATCAATACATTAAAGATCAAACTGTCGTATACAGTCTGAGACATGGATTATCTGGATTATCAGTGCCACCGTGCCAGTGCAGAATCCAACATGGCTGCCTGCACATTTGAGTTTTTTCAGGAAAATCTTTACTAACTTTGACAGAGTTACTGTAAGAATAACAGTTATGTTGTTATTAATATTTCAATATGGATATTTACTTCAGTAGAACAGCCTGTGATTATGTAATATTTAGGACATTATTTTATAGTAAAATTCTGTTGAAGATGTGTGCATTAAAAAGACGATGACAAAATTTATCTCTGAGTCACTTAATCATTATTCTGTTGAATTTCATGATGCAATCTGCATCATTCCTACCACAAACACAACTTCGCTGTCAAATAAACTAAAGCTAAACATGTCATCTTAAGATAAATTTAGATCATTTAGAATGAAAATGTACATTTTACATTTTTCTTTCTTTTCTATTTTTTTACATATGCAACCTGCTCTCATTATAATCACTAATAATAAATCATTTTTAAATTGATTTTCATTGAAACAACTCCTATCATAATTTATGTTATATTGACCAGTTCAGTTTACATTGAACGAGCTGTTTTTGCTGACAAAAATGCAAAATAAAAAGGTTCCTGTTTGAAGAACAAAAAAAAAAAAAAAAAAAGAACCAAACCACTTAAATGTGCCAAATTTTATAACAACAATGAACAATACTTGTTGTTTGTGAAATAAAGATTTTTGTGATCAATGACTTTTCATAAATGCCTGATGTATCAAATGAAAAATGATTAAAAACATGTAAATGTTATAGAAGGGTTTTTTTTTATTCTATCAAAAGGTCCAATGAGCACTTCAATTTCAAACAGAAATTTCTGGCATTTATTTCATGTGTCAACCTTGTTTTCTCATTCATCTTTGTACTTTGAGCCACAGAATCCTACATGAACACAACGTTTTATTGTTGCTTATTCAAGTATGAATATTTGATATTACAGAGGAATACTTATGATTTGAAATCAAGTTTTTAGGCTTAAAAATATGATCATCTTATCAGCAACAACTTGTCCGGGGATGTTGTGGTGTGGAACAGGTCTTTGTCAGATGTGGGCACAACAGTCTGATCAGGTTTGATTGTCCAACCTGAGAATTCAAGGACATTTATCATCAGTATACAACTCAGGGTTGTATAACAAAGTCAGAGCTGTTGTTCCTTCATAATACACACAAAGATGAGTCATTAAATTCACACTGGAATAAGGCGAATGTATAAAATAAAACATATATATAATATATTTTTTTAATTTGTGTCAGGTTAAATATGAACAAGATGATGATAATATGGCATCTTCACATTCAGAGTTCAACATGTGGGAAACACTGTCCATCAACACTGACTGCTTTTGAGCACGGAGCATCATGGATGTGAAAACACACAGTCCTCCTCACCCACTTGTCCTACCAGAGCTTTGTCGTGTTGCGTCCTGTGAGCTTGGAGCACGATCGGCACCTCAGGTCACTTTTTGGGGATTTTGTTCTGTTGACCTGTTGGATTCACTCTCCATTTAGTTCAGTTTTGGTCTCCACCAAGTCCTGGGGAAAATATCCAGCTGAGTTTAACAGGACTTTTTCACTGCCGACTGCTGCTGGAAACAAGGCTGATGAGGGCAGTGCAAGTGAACCAAACAGTCAGTCAGAAACATTGATTAGTGCATCGTCAAGACATTCCTGCTGAATTATTTTTTCTTTTGGCAAGCAGTCCAAAAACTAGTGATGTAATACCAAAAAGTCACGGTATGAAACAACCACAATATGAAGTATGCAATGCAATATTTGTTGTGAAATTAAAAAAAACAAGGAACTTAAAGTTCTTCTGCTTCCTTCTTTAATAAACTAAAATATACTAAAATAAAAGTTGTAACCATGACTGAAGCATGTCCAACAAATTATTCTCTTTGGCAATGAATGTTTGAATTATGTGTATATAACTGCAAACAATGCAACAGTCAGTAGGAGTCCTTTTAGTCCTTTTATAATACAAAAATAAAAATACATGAAATAATATAATCAACCATGTAATATCACAGACAGTCTGCTACTGTATCTAAACATTTTTTTAAATTGAGATTTTCAATATATTGTTACCTCTTTTTGTTCTTTGCATCCAGTAACAACAGCAGCTCGTCTTGTATTCTTGAGTTGACTAATACAGAAGCTGCACAGCAGCAGATGCTGACAGGTCTGTTTTAAAAGTGAAATTACCACACAGTGAGTGACAGGACGCAGTCAGAGGGCTGGGGCTGCATTTGTGGTTAAAAACTCCTCTGATATTATTCTGCAGCTGTAAGTGTCAAGGCTTCAGGAAGTCTAATTTATCTGTACAAGTTCCTGATAAATACACTGAATTTACACTATAAAAAAATGACTGTACAGCAACAACTGTTCATTTACTGTTGGCTGACATTGTTACTGTGTGTGTTAACCTTTTACCAGAGGAGGCAAAACGTACACTCAATCTTTACTCAAGAAGAAGTACAGATAGTTGTGTAAAGAAACACTCTGGTAAAAGAAGAAGTTGTTGTGTTTTTTTTTTTTATGTCTTTTACATTGTTTTCATTGTTACGTCTGTTATGTCATGGTCATTGTTCTGCCTTTCACATCATCTTTGTATTGAAACATCTTTTACATTGTTTTTGTCTTGTTGCATCTTTTATGGCTTTGTTTTATCCATCTTTTACGTAGCTTAGTCTTGTTACATAATTTCATAATTTTCATCTTGTTACATGTTTTACATCATTTTCGTCCTGTCACACCTTCTCGTTATGTCTTTTACATTGTTTTTGTTGTTACGTCTCTTATATCTGTTATGTCTTTTATATCATTTTCATCATTATACCGTTCACACAGTGTTTGGCTTGTTACATCTTTTATCTCATTTTCATATTGTTTCATCTTTTGTCATTTTTGTCTTGTGTCTTTTACGTATTGTTTTGTTACATCTTTTATGACATTTGCATCTTGCTACATCTTTTATATAGCTTTGTATTGTTACATAATTTTTGAGTTGTTACGTGTTCTACGTCATTTTTGTCTTGTTATGTCTTTTTCATTATTTTTACCCTTGCATCTTTCACATCTTTTATGTCTTTTTTATTGTTATTCCTCTAACATTGTTTATGTCTTGTAACATCTTTTACGTTGTTTTCGTCCTGTTGTGTCTTTTACGTCATTTCCATTGTGTCATTTTTGTCTAGCTATGTCTTTTACATCATTTTCATCATTACATCTTTTACGCCTTGTTACATTTTGTTATTTTTTACGTTCTTTTTGTCATTATACCTTTTGCATCATTTTTGTCTTGTAACATCTTTTACATTGTTTTCGTCTTGTTGAGTCTTTTCCATCATTTTCATCTTCTTATGTCCTTTACATTGTTTCTTTGTCACAACTTGTTACATATTTTATGTCACTTTCGTTGTTGTGCCCTTCCCATCATTTATGTCTTCTAGCATCTTTTACATGGTTTTCATCTTGTTGCATCTTTTTCATCATTACGTCTTTTACATCTTGTTATGTTTTATTACATCTTTTACACGGGTTTCCTCGTTATTCCTTTCACATTGTTTTTGAATCATCTTTTCTCTGCGTTAATGTCCCATCCATTTAGTTTAACATCGGTCTTGATGTTGGAAGGTGGCATCCAGTGATTCAAAATCAAAATAATCAATAATTTACCTCAAATGTGTTCAAACTAAAGTAACGAGCCTGTTTTGAAAATGCAGGAAGTAGAAAGTACAGATAATTGTGTTCAAATGTAAGGAGTAAAAGTAAAAAATAACTACTGAAATAAAAGTACAGATACTACAGTATCTGTAGTATACTTTTTGGTGTAAAAGCTACATATTTTTACAGTTGGAGCATGTAAGAATCAATTTACACTGTGAAGAAATAGTTGAGACAACTCAACATTTCAAGGCAAGAAACTGCAATAGATTTCTGAGCAAAAGTTTAAAAAGTTCTGCTGACCTGTACTACAATAGTACAGTAACTATTTGTACTTAGTTATTTCACATCTCTGCCTTTTACTTCTTGCAGGATGTAGATGTTGATGAGAGCCAGTGTCATGAATTTTTTGTCTGTGAGGTTACTTTCTTTTACCTGAGATCAAATTTAACAAATAGCTTGTGTCTCTCTGTGTGTGTTTGTGTTGCTACAGGCTGCAAACAGCTACTTAAGGGACCAGTGGTTTCACTCCCTGCAGTGGAAGGTAAGGTTACTGTTTGTCTTTAACTATTAATTGATCTTTTTTCATGGGGTCCATGAAAGCATCACGTCAAGGCCTTCAACGCCTCTCAGCTTTCCTGTTCCTTATGTTTCAGACACTGAAGTTTATTCATCATGTGGAAACACCAAAAATAGTTTCTTGTTGTGTTAGAAATCTTCTCACAGTCTGATACACCATTTTATGGCACTTTGCAGACCTTTATGAGGATCAGACCTCTAAACCTGTCACTGTCAGAGCCCTGCTGTGCTCACAGAGCTAAATAAAGCTTTACAAGGAAGTGTGCCTGGGTTAGTTCACAATGATACAGCTCACAGATACTCTCTTTGGTGTCATTTTAATTGTTCATGTTTTTCTGTGTTTAATTTCCCTCATGCTCAACAGTGATTCTCAGAAAATAATTAAAATTAGTCACATAAGGAGCACTGCCGTTTTCAGTATGCAAAGGTGTCTTGATAGGTAGACATCACACTCTGATTCATTTCCTGTTTGTGTTTCCACTTGCACCATTCTGAATTCAAATTTTCCGTGCCAGCCAAGCATTTGAGAGATAGTGACATGAACCTGTCCAACAAAATTCACCTAGTAGTTCAGTTCTTACAATGATCTCAGAGGTGTTGATGTGCTGGTTTCACAGAAACTACAGCTACAGGAAATGAAATAATATTCCAAACGCTGCCACAGTCACGCGCTGTGTTTGTGTGTTGTGTTTGCTACAGAAAAAGATCTACAAGTACCGTAAGGTCCTGAACAACCCGAGTCGCTGGGACGTGGTGCTGAAGGAGATCAGAGCGCTGGTGGACATGGCTCTGACCTCGCCGCTGCAGGACGAGTCCATTCACCAGGCCCCCCTGCACATCATCTCCACCCTGCTGGCTGAGGTAGACACACACAGACACACACACAGACACACACACACACACCTGTGCACACACACACACACGCACACAAGCACACACACACGCGCACACACGCGCACACACACACAAGCACACACACAAACGCTAATCCTTGATCTTTTCTTGTTTTCTCTTTTTCATTCTTGTAATTATAACAATAACAAGCCTGTATGAGGTTATATTCAAATGATAATGTAAACCTGAAAATGAAAATACATACATACAGTAGCATTATAATTTTCCACATATGTACATGTTATATGAGTAAAAATGAAAATACAGTAATCCAATTTGAAATTTCATTTTCACATATTTGCATGTATGGAAAATAAAGACATTATGAAATAAAATATCAGTATATGGTGTACATTATATAAATGAACCAATAAAATGTGAACTAATTTGAGAAATCATTAAAAACAAATTCAATATTTCAGATATTATTTCTGGATTGTTTTTTCATAACATTCTAACTTTATTACATTTCTGTTTCAATTGATAAAATATTCCAACCCTGTTCTTTTATTTTAGAATGAAACAAACAAACAAACAAACAAACAATAATCATAATTTAAATTAAAAATTTTCCGAAGCGGTTAATGATTGGTGGCAACATCACTTAAAGGAAAAATGACACTTTGAAATTAAAACATAAAAACTTTATTTAATTAACTAATTAATACATTAAATAGTAATTCTAAGTTTTTCTGTGTTTCAGGCAATAATTCAATTTTGAAATAAAAATGTGACATGAAATAAAAGTGTTGTCATGTCATTATGATATAAAAGAGACTATTTGAAAAATGATAAAATAACTCCAGCAAAATAATTAATATCATAATAAAAAATATGAAATAAGCAGACCTGAATTTTATGAAATAATAATAGAAATAATGTAATATATATCAACTTAAAATAATTAACAATTATTTCATGACTGCTTTTTTATTCATTCAATACTGAACACTTTGGAGCTTCATATACTTGTAATTTACTCGAGTATTTAACCTCCATCATATTTCTACTCTACTACTAATCAGAAGCTATGGTATATACTAGGTCCTAGTTCTATAGTAGTGTTTGATGGACAGTCTGAACTGACAGAGCAGCTCATCAGGTTCTGCCAATACTATGAGGTAGCAAGAAGACAGCAAATAAGTTGTAACATCATTTCTAAGCTGGTATTGTAACATGTTTTTCATCAGAGGAGCCATAAAAGAATAAATAAAAAAAAAACTAGGAAAAACTAAATGTCTCATCTCTCTAACTGTCATTGTCCCATTGGGATTTGTCATCATGTTTGCTGTGATGCTGGTGTCATTTCCTCTGAGTATTCCAGGGAAGCTGTTTGGATAGTCCTGACGTGGCACTGACTCTGTAGTGACACACGGCCGCAGAAAGCAGGAAGCCAGCTGGCTCTCAACCGCGCCTTATTCTAATCCTAAACTAATAATCCTGATCTTAATCCTAAACACATGTTTTAATGTTAAGATAAACCCTTTCTTTATGTCTGTCTGTTCACACACAAGCACAATCATCCATTGAGTTCTTCCATAAACTCTTGTGTTTTTCTCTTCTCCTCCTCCTCAGAACTCTAATCTGAGCGCTCAGGATCATGAGAATATCATTGTGGTGAGTATAACTTCACCATTACTGTAAATTGGTATTTGATGTCAGGCTGAGGTTAATCATTAACACCTTTCAGTCCGGCCTCTCCTTGTTTTGGTCTGTGACACTAGACACGCCAGAATTCCTCAACTACGAGAACATTTTGACCTTTGATTTCCAAATACCAGACTAAGAGATTAATGCATTTATTCTGTGAGTTTATTGTTTTAAAAATGAAATAATTGTACATTTTGTAATTTTGTATTTATATATTTATCAATATGCAGCCATCATGTGTAGTAAACTGCAATGACTGCATTAATTCACGGCAGTATTTTTCTGTTTTCTGTAAATTGCTGTTTGTAATAAGTGAGGGTACCTTGTTTCAAAATGAGTGGTGAGACAACCGTGTTACAACCATCCCTGGTCTCCCCTACTTTATTTTAATTGTGTCTACTTAATGAATTAATTGTTTGTATTTTAATGTCGGGAAATTGGAAATCCACACGTGGAAAACCACATGTGAAATTTTATTGACAGAGACAGTGATAGTTTCTAAGCAACCAGGATGCATCTCCAACTGTGCAAACTGTAATGATATAACAGTGGCAATTTCTGTGGGGTCAGTATGACCACCCGTGGCTGAATTGGGTCAAAATGATCACATTTTATTTGCCTTTTGTGTTATATAAAAACATTTTAAATGAAAATACAGACACTTTCAGGAAAAGTCAGCTACCAGCAGCGTTGTGTTATTTTTAATTCAACAAAGTTATTGCACGGGTCAAAATGAGCCTTGGCTGTTTTAGTGTTAAACTGAAGAAAAATATTGATTGTCCTCGCTGATCTGCTCATGTTACACTTGTGTTCTTGTGTGTTTTTGATTGTTGCCGTCGATGCCCATATGGTGGTATCAGGGCAGAACAGAAGGGTTTGATGCTGAGAGAGGTTGTGATGTTTGTGTAGCTCACCTGTGGGCTGTTTTTACAAGGCTGCTGCACCTGACAGCCCAGATCTCTACTGCTGGCTCCCAGCCACAGTAAATAACAGATAGGATATGGAAATATTCATCTATCTCTCTATCTGTTTGTGTGTGTGTGTGTGTGTGTGTGTGTGTGTGTGTGTGTGTGTGTGTGTGTGTGTGTGTGTGTGTGTGTGCGCGTGTCTAGGCCATTGCTCCTCTTCTGGAAAATAACCACCCACCACCTGACCTGTGTGAGTTCTTCTGTAAGGTGAGGTCACATGCTGCAGTCATAACACTGAACATACGGTGGCTGTAGGAGAGACAAGTAGTTTGAAGCGTTTCAGATTGCTGCATGTTGACGGTTGTTTGTGTGTGTTGCAGCACTGTCGGGAGCGGCCGCGGTCGATGGTCGTAATTGAAGTGTTCACTCCTGTGGTCCAGAGAATCCTCAAACACAACATGGTGAGAACTGCTCTGTTCACCAGCTCAGGACTCAGCTAACAGTTAGCAATATGGCTAAAATATTCTGTCACTGTATATGGAATTTTATGTAATGTTAACAGTATATCACAAATTCAGTAAATAAAATTTGGAAGATTTTGAACTCCCATACGAACAAAAACAACTGCCTCACATGAGACAACACTTAAAGGGACAGTTATGCAAAAATAATGCATGGAAAGAAAACATGGAGGAGGAGAGTAAAACCTCCAACACTTTAAATTATTGTTCTTATTTGGGACCTTTATGTTTTTTTTATTTTGAAAGTATGTTTGTTTTAATGTTTTGAGTCTTTTGTTTTTAACTTAAAGGGACAGTTCACCCCAAAATAACACAAAAAAATAAAAAGTATTTATAAAAATATTTTAAAAAAAACAACAAAAACAAATACAATTAAAAAAATGTATAAAAGATTTTTTCCTCTTCTATTCAAACACCTAAATATTTTCGGTGTGAGTTGCAGAGTTTTGGAGATATTGGCCATAGAGATGTCTACAATGTAATGGGACTAAATTGCTCTCAGCTTGTGGTGCTCAAAGTGCAAAAAAATAAAGAATACTTTTGAAAAACTCAACAGCAATGTATCTTTCCAGAAATCATGACCCAAAAGTTTTTGATGGATAAATAATCCCACAGAACAGAGGAAAAAAAATATATTTTGATTTTGGGGTGAACTGTCCCTTTAAGTTAATTAAAAACAAACAAACAAACAAAAAAGAGCCAAAACAGTAGAACTAACATTCTTTCAAAGTGGAAACCTAAAGGTCCCAAATAAGAACAATAAAACGTGTCAGAGGTTTCACTCACACCCAGAGGTGCATCACTGCCAACATCTGTCCTCTGAGAACATGATGAGCAGTCCTGTCAAACAAAATCACTTTAATTCCCAGGTCAAACTGGATTTCTGAGATCATGCAATAATCACACCAGATCTCATGAGAGTAGCTCCCGCGGTGGGAACAATATTGCCAAATCTGTACTGGTGGATACATTATTACCACATGACGGTTCATACTGTCACATCGCCCAACCCCAGTGTCACTTCCTATTTAATACTGGTTCCACATGGCCCAGTTCCTCTTTTGCCTGTTTATTGCATGCAGTTTCATGGTTTTGATCATTTATGTGAAATTGCTTCATGTCATTTCTTGTAGAAGAGCTACTTTATCCAGTATATCCGAACCACTGATCCAAATAAAACATCCTCAATAAGAACTGCGTGTTGATTGACATGCTTTTGTCAACTTTGACAAAAAGTTTTCATTTTTTAGTTGTGTTGGGTTGTGCAACTGAAATACTTCTTCCATAAGTTTTTGATTGATAGTTTAAACAGAAAAACTAAACTAATATAAAACATTTATGGCTCTGTTCTACACAGAAGTTAATAAAATGAGAAACAGATCAATAAGAAAAGTTAAAAATGAAATAGATGGAGAAGTTATAAATTATTTTCAGGAGTGCTCTGGTGGCTGAGGGGACAAGCCATGAAACGCAACATATCTCTCATTTCTTGTCATATGTCTAATTTAAAAAAAAAAAAAAAGAGATGTTGTAGAAGCTCAGTTTGCATAAGGATCATTTTTGTCTGCATAAATATTTCACTCAACTTTTAAATGAGTTGCATTAATGTGTGCCGTTTAATGAAGAGACACAAGCAGAATACAAGCATTAGTTAAACTTCATACAGTGATCGTAACAGTTGCATCAGAGTTTGATAAACAGATCGTACTTTATTGATCCCAAACTGGGAAATTCTTGTGTTACATCAGCAAGTCATCAGACACAGTACATATATACACGTGAAGACCAAAAGAGAAAAGTAGATTGAAAAATAAAATATCAGAGAATATAGAAAATATATACAAAAATAAAGAGTACTAAAATGTAAAAATATGCAAGAGTAATATACAAGGATACACTACAACAAATATAAAATACAACTCGTGTATCAGAACACTGTACAAAAATATCAAAATTGCAGAAATAGAATAACAGTTATATACATAAGACAATGTTCTTTCCAAAGAAAGTTGTTTCTGTTGATGTGATCATGAAGTTCTGTCTTTTCTCTTTTGCAGTTTGGTTGTTTTTTTTTAAGCTCCTCACTTGTTTTTGTGTCTCTCTGTCAGGATTTTGGAAAGTGCCCTCGACTGCGTCTCTTCACTCAGGAGTACATCCTGGCTCTCAATGAGCTGAACGCCGGGATGGAGGTCGTCAAGAAGTTCGTACACAGGTGAGAACCTTTCACGCACATTCGCATGTGACAACATGTGACTTGTTAATGTCCAGTTATCAGTAGTGGAGGGTTTGGATTTTTGTGAATTTTGTTATATATATTTATAGATCTGTTTGATCAGTTTCATACCCAGACTTAATTGTTGAAAAAAAAAAAAACACTTAAAGGGACAGTTCACCCCAAAATCAAAGCCGTATATTTTTATAATGGCTTGTAGTGCTATTTATCCATCTAGATAGTTGATGTGAGTCGCAGAGTTTTGGAGATATTGTCCATAGAGATGTCTGCCTTCTCGCCAATCCACATACCTTGTTCTGAGTTTCACGTAGTAAATACTTTCTTTCTAGTAGACAAGAAAGTAGTAGTAGGAGTGTGGATTATCTGGAGGATCGGATCATGACTTTTGCTTTGAGCACCACAACCCAAGTCTCGTTTAGCCCATCTCTACAACATCTCTACAGCCGATATCTCCAAAACTCTGTAGCTCACACCAAACTATTCTAGATGGATAAACAGGACTACAGGCACGGGGGGAAAAATGTACTTTTGATTGGTGCACTGTCCCTTTAAAACAGCCTGAGAGCTGATAGTGAGCTATGACAGAAGCTGAGCCTTCAGCAGACAGGTGAGACTGGATCGTGGTATCTAACCTGCGCCATGTGTGTTGCAGCATGCATGGGCCAACAGGGCAGTGCCCTCACCCACGGGTCCTGCCAAACCTGGTGGCAGTGTGTCTCGCCGCCATCTATTCCTGTTATGAGGAGTTCATCAACAGGTCAGTGATCCACATACACACACTTTCTTTCCAGAAATCATGACCCAGTTGCTCAAAATAATCCACAGACTTTGTTGTGAACAGTTTCACGTAGGAACTATTTTCTGTCTTCAGTACAGTTTTGCAGAAATACTTTGGAATCTACTTTCTTTTCTACTAGAAAGAAAGTAATTCCTATGTGAAACTGCTGATGACATGGTTTGTGGATTATCTGGAGGAAATGAGTCATGATTTTTGGAAACAAACTGGTTTTGAATTTTTCCAATGTATTTTTATGATGTTTTAAGCACCACAAGCAGAGTGTCTTGTAGTTCAGACATCTTTACATCTTGAACAGATGACTCAGTCCTGGCATGATGGGAAATGAGGACCATCACTACAATATTTTAGTGCAAATCCTCGTTTAGATCCGCCCCTGTTTACCCCGCATTATGCCGTTACACAAGCTAATACAAACTCAACTCTTCCTGTTTCACTGTCAAATTAAAAGCTCTTCAAAGCGTTTCACTGGACAGTCCAAGTTCATCATTAGATCTTGAGAAACTTTTCATTACACTCAGCTAATTTGATTATTGATGTGAAGAACTTTGATAATTGAATGAAACATTTTATGTAAGTTTTACATTCATGGTTTGTTGTGTCTTTTATCACTTTCTAAATTTAGATGTATTGACTTATTTTTGTAAGTTTTGGGTCTCGAGCTGGAAAAGTTTTGGAGCTGCTTCATAAGAGAGGCATTGATTCAATGGCTGTCTTATTAGACTACAATATTTGTAGCACGCTGTACCTCATAATAAAGTTTTAAAAAAAGCAAATGCTAAGAGCTAGAAGTGCATAATTAGTTGAGCCTATACTGTAAGTTTGCCCCAGAAAAAAATGGATGTTTGCTGGTCTGCTTGCTTTGTATGGTCTTAGAAAACACATTGTGCCATTTCCTTTTATTTCCTGATGTGAGACAGAAGCTTTAGGACGTTCTTTAAGGCTGATCGTTCCACACAGTACCTGTTTATTCAGCTGTTCTGGTAGACGGCTCATTCGTTTGTTTACCTCTGTTCATGATTTCATTGATTAGACAAACGCATGATTGGTAATTTCCCACATCTTGCACGGCTGCTGACAGTACGGTATCTGATCTGCTTTCCCGGTAACATCTGCAAATTAATGTTTGTACTGTTTCCTTCATATTAGATCACATTATGCCATTTATAGCCTAAACTCATTTGCAGTGTCCCCACATGTTTCTTAAAGAAATAAACCTCTACAGGGGAATAAAGAGACAGAGGCAGTGAGACAGGCAGCCACTTCAGTCCAGAGTGTGTATTTCGCGTCCTGCCTGAGGTTCCCCGAGTCGGGGGGGGGGGGGGCAACTCACTTCAACCATACATCGTATATTAAAAAGGATTTCTGCCCAGCCATTCACTCATATTGGCAAGAGGTGATATGAGTGACACAGAAACCTTTTGGAGACAGATTTCATCATTTTTTCTCTACAGTCTATTTGTGCCATACAGCTGCTCATCTGTTGATGCAAGACAACTAACTGTTGAAGATATCATTAGCAGCCAGCAAGAAGGCTCTAACCTGAGAGTGTTCACAGGCTGAACCTGTAGAGGTTGACAATATAACTATATCATGATAACAGTCTTACGTGTCCTGGGGTTAAAGGCTGAAGTACAGTATTATATCCACATTACTGCAGGTTATTGCTCAAAAATCTCATTTTGTTAGTATTTTGTCATCCTCACAATATTGTCCCAATATCAATATGTATTGATATGGAAGTATTTGTTCAAAAATATATTTAATTTAGTCTGTATTGCCTAGTTTGTATACTTTTGAGTAGATTAATCTACAGCAATGCATAAGAATCTATAAGATCATATGAGAATTTGCACCATGTCACTTAAGAGAAAATGTGTATATTGAGATATATATCATATATTGCCTGATAGCCATACTGTCTCACCCTGTGTACCTCCAACAATCTAGACAGACATGTTTCAAATATGGAATGATCGACCTTTTCTCTAAATCTACGGGTTAATAAATTCTTGCAGTACTGGGAAAACAGGATTGTGTTTTTTATCTGTTACTGTATGAACTGATATTTCTATCAGTATAACATTTTTATGAATGGATGCAACTGTTTTTATCACTATATTTTGATGTATTAGAGGTGTAATGATTAAAAAATTAATCGATTAAATTCATTACATACTATTTTGATAATCGATTAATTGTTTTGAGTAATTAAAAAAAATACAAATTCTCTGATTTTGGCTTCTAAAATGTAACTATTTTCTGGTTTCTTTAGTTCTCTTTTGACAGTAAACTGAATATCATTTGAGGACGTCATCTTGGGCTTTGGAAAACAGTGATCAACATTTTTCACATTTTTTTGCTACTTTATGGACCAAACCACTAATTGATTAATAATTAAGAAAATAACAGACAGATTAATTGATAAAGAAGCATTCTCTATGGCGTCTACAGAACATTATATTTTACATATGTCACGGTACATAAGAGAAAATAAAACTGCAATCTTCCAATGCCAAAAGAAAATCCCACCTCACGCGTCTCTAATTAGCCTCATTCCAGTGATTGACTGTGAAATGATCTTGTTTATTTCTAGTCTGTTCCATAGGGGCTTTTTGTTGACTGTAGATGTATTGCATGGTCTATCCTAACTAATTAGCGTCATCTCCTCAGCCTCCTTTGCCCCACAGTGGAACATTCTTAGCCAAATTTTCCAAAACTCTACACACACAAAGGAGCCATCACTATGGTAGCCATCTCTCCTGGCTCTTACTATATCACACCTGTCTTTTCTTCTCTTTTTGTTACTACTGTTATTTTTCTTCGCTGACATTACTGCTGTACTTTGACACTTAAAAGGGCAGTTCACCTCAAACATCAAAAATACATCTTTTGGAGATATCGGTTGTAGGGATGCCCAGAATAATGGGACTAGATGGCACTAAGCTTGTAACGCTTAAAGCACCAAAATATAAATTTGAAAAACTCAGCGTCTCTTTTCAGAAATCATGTCCTGATTGGGTGTAGTTTAGTAGAAAGAGAATAGTTCCTACATTAAACCCACACTGGATTATCTTGGGTTATGATTTATTTTTGTTTTTGGGGTGAACTGTCCCTTTAATGTCCATGGACTGACTATTTTCGCATGTGGTCCAATCACCTTTCCTGCTCTCTGCTCTCCCTGCAGTCGGGACAACTCTCCCAGCCTAAAGGAGATCAGAAACGGCTGCCAGCAGCAGAACGACCGCAAACCCCCGATGCCGCTCCGCCTCCTGCGCCCCGAGCCTCCCACGCCGCCTCCCGCCACCCTCCTCCCCCTCTCCTCCAACCCCAGTCCTCCTCAGCCGCCTCCCCCGGCCCCGTCAAACCCCGCCCCGTCCATTCCCATCTCCTCCCCGACGCCCTCCCTGCCCCTCTCCCCTCCTCCCTCAGTCGTCAACTCCAGCGAGATCCTCGTGGAGCTGGAGCGAAACAACAACTCGGCCAACGCCAAGCGGAAGGGCGGGCCGTCGGGGGGCGACAGCGAGCCCAACCTCATCGACTGTCTGCTGGTCAGCCCTGCCGTCAACACTCTGTCCATCCAGCTGCCGGCGCAGGCTGACCGAGTGCTGGGCTGCTTCGCCCTCATCCTCAAGATGCTGTGAGTTCACATAGATGTGACAGTCACACACGTTCATACTGGTTCACACAAGAAGATCAATATCAGTTTTAACTCCAGGTTCTGGAGCTTGACCAATCCTGGATTTTGGGGCTGATAATAGAGAGTAAAAAACATTCCAATATAAATGTATCTGATAGTCTTTATTTATACATATAAAATCCAAAATTACATCTGGACATGGAAACAGTTATTTACAGCTATTTTTTTTAATAATTTTAGATTGCTGTTAATTAAAAAAAACACAAATAGGACAAGTTGAATTAAGAAAAATCACAAAATAAAATGCTATGCTTTATAAAAAAAAGATAAGATAAAACTTTGTTCTCACAACAGACAAATTAACACGTTACAGCAGCTCAGAAAGTACAGAAAGAAAAGATCAACTAAAAAAATAAAAGAATAAAAACATACACATACATACACTATATACACACCTTTAACTTATAGACAGGTGGAAAAAATGTACGACTATTTGGACGGACATATGGATATATATGGATGACTCTGCAGGAAAATTGCACACTTTGTAAATGCGCACATGGTGTGTAGCAGTGTATTAAGATAAAAATACAAATAATATTGCCTTTAGAAGGGATATTTGCTCTGAGACATAGAGATTTGAACATAAATAAATACATAACAATCTGCATTATGCGTTATGTTGACAACATGACGCTGATACAGATATAGACTGATACAGTACAGTACTGATACAGCCCATATCAAGCTGACCGATATATCAGTCTACAGAGTTACATATGAGACAGTATGCCAGAAAAGATTTTTACCTTTTACATAATGATCATAATAATAATGATAATCTAATAATAAATATCTTTCATACAAAACATTCGGCTCAAATGCTTTACACATTATATAAAAAAGGAATAAAAATGGGAAATACAGTAAGAATACACATGCATTTATACACACACACACACACACACACACGCAAATAAAAAAAAATCACATTTGAAAGCATGATTAAAAATCCAAGGCATTAGGGTAGGTTAAAAAGATGTGTCTTTAAGTGCTGTTTAAAGATCTCAGTGGTTTCATGTGGTTAATGTTATGAAATGATGACAGTTTGGTCAGGTTAGGTTTAAGAAAAGATCATGGTGCGAGTTAAGATAAGTAGGGTGCATTGCATCATGTGGCGTCATGTTGCATCACGTCGTGCCGCCTTACGTTAGATGTTATATAATAATATGTAACATAAAACTTTAGATAATGTTGACTTTTGGTTTCACACGGGACACAACCTGCAGCCTCCTGGGTGAATTAATTCTTTCTTTTTTTTTTCTTTTTCCTTTTTTTTTTTTTTTTAAGAAAAAACGTCCAAAGATTTCAGCTTCTCATATGGGAATATTTTCTGTTTCTTTACTCCTCTCTGACAGTAAACTGAATGTCTTTGGGTTGTGAATAAAACAAGACATTTGAGGACGTCACCTCGGGCTTTGGGAAACACTGATCAACATTTTTCACAGTTTTCTGACATTTTATGTAACAAAATCTGAATCAGCTAATGGAGAAAATGATCGACAGATTAATCAATAATGAAAATGATGGTTAGCTGCAGCCCTGCATCCAGACCTACTGTATTTGTGACATGTGGACAGATATCTAGTGCTGCTTGTAATAAAAAGCAGTTTCATAAAGCCTCAGCAAACATCAGTGTCTTGATGAAGCCACTTTAAAAGCCAATTTCATATTGTAGAAATTACATGTCAACAACCCAGGAAGTGTCCTAGTTAGTAAATGTGACATTATGTGAAGAAGTGATCAAAAGGCCCTGCCTGAATCAATGTATGAGCTTCAGTGCTGATTACATACTGTGAAAGTAGAGCAGCAGTTGTGTGTGTGTGTGTGTGTGTGTGTGTGTGTGTGTGTGTGTGTGTGTGTGTGTGTGTGTGTGTGGTAACCATAAGTGCAGTAACCAAACAGGATGGCCTAAAAAGCGAGTATCTGTGCGTTTGTAGCGTTTGTAACAAAGCCAGTGTTACTTAACTCCCAGTAATGTGATGCTGCTCTAGTTTCTGTTAAATCAGCTGTGCGTCATGTCAGCGCTGCTCAAGTTTCAGCTGCCCCTCCGTCTTTTTTGTTCTTCGGCCTCAGTCATCCAGACTACACCCTCCTCTCAACTCTGTGACACTGACCCTCGCCATCTCTGTCTCTTTTCCTTTTCTTTTGACGGCTGTCTGTCTCTGTCAGGTCGGACTACGATGACTGGAGACCTGCTCTGGCCAGTCTGCTGCAGCCCATCCCCTTCCCTAAAGAGTGAGTATTCACACATACAGTTCATACCTTTATTCTTTTATTTATCTTGTGATCTCAGATATAAGCCACTTTGACACTCCTGCCACACTGCAGGGGTTTCAAACTCAATTTCATCCCGGGCCACATCAGTGCTACAATTTACCTACGTGTGATCATTAGGGTTGAGCGAATGCTCGACTAAAACGAGTATCCGGTACGGATGATGTGGTTTTATGAGCATCATCAGAGTAAAATGTGTCAATGTTTTCGTGATGAAGGAAAATCCTAAAGCGTGTGCAAAATAATTGTCTTGAATTAACTTTGGCACTGGATGTCTGAATTATGTTTGTACAACTGCAAAACTAGAACAACAGTCTGTGTGGTTTTTTTTTCGTTTTGTACAAATATCACACTGCAACTACTTCAAAATTTATAGTTTATAGTTTATACATGTTTACTGTACTAAATCATAAAATTACCATGATATGTCATCAGAGATCAACAACACTGACAACAAAATCCTTTAAATTTTTTATTCCGGGCCGGAATAACTGTTTTTGTATGTCTGTTTCATGTTGATTAGAGTTCACATTAATGCTGAATGTTCACCGAAAGAGTAAGTGTCTGTTTATGAGTCAGAAAAAATCATTTGTAATCTTGTAGAAGGCGTAGATGTTTTTAATGTTTAAATTGATCAAAATGTTAATGGAGTTTGGCAGGCAGTGAGTCCAGAGTCAGAGCAGCTGATCAACTTACAGTGTAGAACTCGATGTTGCAATTATCCGACTTGCTATCTTGACCACTGTGCTCATTTTTGCATGTGCAATTGCGACATATTTCTCCTTTAAAGAACCTTTGACTTGATTGTGTCAGCCTCACTTCTGAAACCAAACCGGCAGCGCTCAGTCAGTGATGCCGGCGTTCCAGGCCTCAGCTGGCCTTTTCATTTTCCTGTGAACATGCAATAGTTTCATTGAGTTACACAGTGTCGACACAGCCTGCGCAGTGAAAGCAGCACATTAGCAAAACAGCAGGAGCAGCTTCACTCCTCCACCTGTGTCAACAAAGAATGTGTGAGGGTAGAGCTGCAATAATTAATTGCATAATCAATTATTTAGTTAATCAACAACTATTATAATAATTGATTAATCAGTTTGAGTAATTTTTTAAAGAAAATTTTTTTTAATTGTAGTTTTGTAAATGTTTTTATTTGTTATTTTCTGGTTTCTGTCTGGTTTCTGAGGACATCAGCAGCAGCATTTATGTTTTTGCCATTTTATGGCAAGATTCTGACAGGATTGATTAGCTAATTAATTTTTAATCTCATCAATAAAAAGAATGGTTAGTTGCAGCCATAATTAAGGGACACACCATTGAGTGAGGGTCACCTGTGTACCAGCAGTGTCCAGAACCCTTCAGACAATCACACATGTAAAATGCATGAACACCGAAAGTGCAAAGAAAATGTTCATGTCATTGAATGAAGTTGTAATAGTAGTCGTAAAAGTAGTACCAGCAGTGGTTGGTGGTAGCAGCAACAATATATTACAGAGTAATGTGTTACTGCACAACACTGCTGAATTCTTATTTTTGTACTTTGTTTTGTTCTTTTGTCTATTTGTGCATTTACATTTCTGTTTTCCTATTTTTTGTATATTACATTATTGTATCTTCTTTTTTTTCCCTTTTTTGTAGTTTTTTTTCTAAATATAGTTCTAGTTATTACTTTATCTCTTTATTTAACTTTACTATTTTTTATTTTCTGTCTCTTTTTCTTTGTGCGTGGTGATCTATATATTTTTCTTTATTTTTTTGCAACAATAAATAATTGATCACACACACACACAAATCCACTGCTTTTCAGGTTGTACAGGTTAACGTTAGGTTCTCTAAACTACATGACATTTGGACTGCTGACCATTTGCAGCAGCGCCACCAATGGAGCCATACTTTACTAGGAACAATTTGGTATTCAGTGTTAATATAAGAAGTGAATGATTTTTTTGCAAAAAACAGACAACAAAAAAGAAGAAGAATGTGCTGGTGGCTGATGTCAGTTGCAGTGATGCCAGAAACAGAGCAGCCATAACCATAATCATCATCATACACTGTAACCATCAGCATGGGCCCAGTGTGCCACACCACCCTCCCTCCTGTCTCCCTCCGTCCCTCTTCCACTTTCTCACATCGCCGTCTCAGGGGAGGTGCAGACATGTTTCTTGGAGGGTCCTGCTGGGGCCTGGCCATTGACGTGAATGAGGAACCTCACCACGCCTCCTGGGGGTGGTGACCTGGAGGGGCGGCTGTTCTCTCCCCGGAGAGCCCGCTTTAATTGGCTATAAGCAGCCCCAAGACTTATTTATAATTGGGTGGCTCGTCCAGAGCATCATTAGCGTCAACTGGCGGACGGCTTGTTGTTTCTCCAACACTGACGCGCACCTGTTGCTCACCTGCGCCACTGTTGCCTGGTCGATGGCTTCAGGCGTCATTAGGAAAAGGCAACAATACTCCCCTGCAGCACCCTGTAGTTAAGGATATAATGAGTCACATCAACGCACTCACAAATTTAGACAAAGACAAACACACTGACGTGCTCAGATGAATTCACGCACACACATGCAGAAAACAACTGTATCGAACAAATGCGTTCTGTACATTTGTAAACTGAACGCAACACAGGAAGATCCTCCTCACACCTTCATCACAGAGGTGCCACTTCTTACAACAGCGTTAAAGGACTAATGCAGAGGATTTAGTGACATCTAGTGGTGAGCTTGCAGGTTGCAAACTCCTCGATTCACTCTCTCCTTCCAAGCAGAAAAACCTAGACTAACAATTCAGCAAGCGGGTAACATAATGTGACTGTGAATTTGCCAACAACATGAAATAAAAGCTTTGCAGATTTGCAAATCTGCAGATTTTTTGGGGGTGAAAAATAACTGAAAGAACAAACATAAAGTACCTCCATGCTGTCCATCTGGTGTAATCCTGGTTTCCTAACTTGTGCACACACCGTCACACCAAACACACATAGTTCAGAGGGTGTGCTCCAAGCTAAGGCTCTACAGTGAAGATTCAGGCTAAAAACTTGGTGTAAATGACATCTTTCAAGTCAACTTGGCAATGCACTATTCCAAGCTGACTACTCCTTTAACCTTCTTGCCACTGTTTTTTATGAATTTTGTGTAAACTCCTGGATGTTTTTTGTAAAAAAGGGGATTCTGAAGTTTCCAGAGATACCAAAACTGGCAGGTTGAGCTGACTGTAGTGATAAACAAGACATTTGCAACTGTGTAAACTCAAATTAAACAGCAGCTAACCACAGCTAACCTCTTACAACTGCTACTGAAACATAATTGTAATGATTCCCCACAGGGATCATTATAATGACATCTAAAGTAACAAACAGTCCCTTCAAGTTCACATGCTCATATCCTGTGCACACGTGCCGAAAATGAGCTCCTCATTTCCCTCTGAAACTCACCTGAGCATGTTGACTACATCCACAAATACAAAGTAACACTGTACCACTGTGTCATCAGCTCATTGTCACCGCTGGAGGCCACACAGAGGAGAACTCCAACCAAAACATGTTAGGAAAAGCGTGCATTGAATGAACATTTCCCAACAGAGATATGTTTGCTTTGTCATATTTCTCAGCTCCAAGTATTTATATCTGACGTCTCTCATTGTCTTCTTTCTCTCCAGGGCCCTCGCACACGCCAAATTCACAAAGTAAGCACCTCAGACATCATAAATCGTTCTTTATAGATTGAGTTAGAGTCCACTTTGAAAACAATCTGACATTTGTGTCTTTGTTTCTCTCTCTAAATAGGGAACTGAAATATGTTATTCAGAGGTTTGCGGAGGACCCGAGGCAGGAGGTGAGTGTGTGTTTCTGCATGTTTACAGCTGCTTTAACTTTGTAACAGTTCTAGAGCTTAAAGAAAAGGGTTTTGTGGAGATTTTTCTTGACATATAGAAAAAATTATGTGTGTGTGTGTGTGTTTCCAGGTCCATTCATGCCTGCTGAGTGTGCGTTCAGGTAAAGACGGCTGGTTTCAGCTCTACAGTCCAGGAGGTGTGGCCTGCGATGATGATGGAGAGCTTTTTGCCAGTATGGTGAGTATATTAACACACCCTTACACACATGTCCTGCTTACACTTGGCATTAACATGTGTACTGGGTGATCAGAGCACAACTGGACAGTACGACAGAATATGAAATGTATTTTCAAAATACAGTCTCTGAATAAAAATCTCGACAAATGAAGAATTAACAAATATAAACTAAAATATTTTGCTTCGTTCAAGAGAGGCGCGGAGTCCCATGTGGGGGTAGATAGGTTGTATCGAAACCGACATTGAATCAAGACCTTGTGAATTGAATCAAATTGATTCAGGAAATCTGACTCGATACTCAGACCGGATCATTTCCATTTGCAAAGACAAAATGTGTTGTTATTTTTAACTGGGGGCCCAACAGCAGACACAATGTTTTTTACACAAAGAAAGAAATAACTTAATGTGCAACTTTTGCCAAATTTACAAGTTGGCACAAATAATGAATGTTTTTTCATAGGCAGCATTCTCTAAGTTTATAACATTTCTCCTAACTCAACAGTTCACAAAATTGTGTGATTTCTTAAGGGAGTCTGGGAACTTTCTCCACGAGCCACAAAGAAGTAGCCTTTACTGGTTACTCTTTACTGTATTTGTAAAATTTGACAATAAAATGTTGTCTTCTCTCATAAATGTAGTGTAATTAGTAAAATCAGTTGAAAGAGTGTGTTCTAAGAGTTACTAACTGTTGGCACGTAGATGCACTTTAGAAAGAGCAGACAGTCACACTGTTTTTTTATGAGCTAAGAAAAAAGTTAATGCACTGACGTTAATGCCAAATTTACAAGAAGGCATAAATGATTAAGAATTTGCTGTTGCAGTTTCACAAAGATTCTCCTCACTCAACAACTCTCAAAATGGCTTGATTTTTTTAAAGGGAGTACAGTGATGTTGCAGACACTAGTTCAATGGTTAAATCGGCTGAAACAGGCGGCGTGTCCACAAACATCTGCTGCTTATCTTGGCAGGTCAGAGAGCCCAAACACGTCATTTGCATCACAGTGAACCGAATGGAAATCAGACAGCTGTTTCATGTGTGCTCGCAGGCCGTGAGTTGAGTAGGCGGCCCAGGACACGTTGCATACACACTGCTGAAAGAATGTGGTCACATGCGGCCCAGACCACCTCTGAATGTGGTCTGAGCGATCTGTTCTCAGTGCATCCTCAATGCATCTTGGGTCCACACAGTCAGAACTATTACTGTGTGCTAATGAATGTGTGCTCGTGTTTGCTAACAACTGACCGTCCCCTCCTCCAGGTTCATATCTTGATGGGCTCCTGCTATAAGACCAAGAAGTTCCTGCTCTCTCTGGCTGAGAACAAGCTGGGTCCCTGCATGCTGCTGGCCCTGCGGGGAAACCAGACCATGGTGGAGGTACGTCCATGTTTGTCTGTCTGTCAATAAATAATTTAATTCATTCTTACTCATTTCCTTTTCCTTAATTTGGTCTTGGTCTTGCTACATTCAAATCAGTGCAAAGGGAAACTGGAGTGGGACCAGTAGCAGTATTCTGCTGCGTTCCAAGTTGGAGGTTGGAATTTCTCAGTTGACATTTCTGACTTCCAACTTCAAAGTGTTCCAGGTGCACAATGCCAAAAGTAGATACAGGGAAATTTAATGATGTTGTCTTTTAGTTGGTGGTTTATGATTTACAATGTGTGCTTCAGTGGGTGCTGCCATTGCTTATAAGCAGGAACTGTGACTACGAGCAGCGTTCCATTGTATTTTTTCTTGTAAGAGGTTGTAAATGTTAGGTTTCTCAGATGTCTGTGATGCAGCTTTAGTTGTAAAGAGAGGTTAAAGGTTAAAGAGACTGAATTAAAGGGATCAAAGGACCAGAGTCCAAAAAAACAAGCTCCAAGAATGCTAAATCCTACATTTCCCATAATGCAACCAGTAGCACTTTTCATTTGATCCCTAGTGTGTAACCTATAAATTATTATTTTTCAATCTCAAGCCACAGTAACCCTGATGACATCACTTTGACATCATCAGGGTTATTTTTAGAGCTGCAACGATTAATCAGTTAATCAGTTATTAATCAATCATTAAATTAATCGGCAACTAATTTGACAATCGATTAATTTGTTTGAGTAAATCTTTAGGATTTTATGATTTCAGCTTCTTAAATCTGAATATTTTCTGATTTCTTTACTCCTGTCTGTCAATAAACTCAACACCTTTTTCACAACAACTATTAACTGATTAATCAAGAGAATAATCAGCCGATTAATTGACTACAAAAATAATTATTATTGCAGCCTGAGTTATTTTGTCAGATTCAAAGGGAAGGCTGAGCAGTTCTCCTCATAACCAGCAAAATGATTATCACATGTAAAATCAGCCGAATGCCCCTTTACAGTGTGTGTGTGTGTTTCCATGTGTGCGTCCAGATCCTGTGTCTGATGCTGGAGTACAACATCATCGAGAACAAAGACACCCAGCTGCAGATCATCTCCACCCTGGAGAGCACCCAGGTGGGCCTGCGCATGTACGAGCAGCTCTGCGACCGACAGAGAGAGCTCAAAGAACTGGTGAGTTACTGCGCTGACTCACACTCACAGACACACACACACACACAGTCAGTAAGGTACACTGAGGCTCCCTGCAGTTCTTGTAGATCTGCACTAAGAACATCTTGTCCAGCTCGTCCCACGTGTCTGTCTGGTTGAGCTCGGTGGAGTGAAGGCCTCTGCAGGAAAATCAAGTCACCAGTTTCTCATTACAAGCCGATTCTTGTGTCCTGAGTGACTCATGTGACCTACTTGTCAATCCACAATTCTGACACGCCGACTACTGTCAGCAACTGTTAAAGGCCTCAGGAGTTAAAGGAAAAATTTGACATTTTTCATGTGGCTACATGGTAAATGTAGTCAAGTGAAGCAGCTGCGATACATTGACCAAGAAATCTGAAAAAGAAGTTCAAGTTCAAAGTTCAAGTAAGTTTCCAAGTACTAATATCAATGTACTAGTAGTACATTTGTAAGTGTACTACTTTAATACTTCTTTGGACTAAACTAACCCACTTTAAGATAAGATATAAGATGTTATATAAGAACGTAACAATGACAAAACAAATCCAACTAACAGTTTGAACAGAGTCTTTAGAGGAGGTTGATATTAGAGTTTGTGTCATGCAGGAGCCTCTCTGAAATCAGGCCCTGGCTGCCCACAAACATCAGATAGTATGTTAAACATATGATGGAATACTACCTCAGAGAAGCTACAAGCCAAGTATACTTCTGTGTAAGGAAAGAATACTTAATAATACTTTTCTGAAGTATCAATCAAAAGATTAAGTACAAGCCAAATATCCTTAGACTTTTCTGTAAACTTTTCAGTGTAAGTCAAAAATACTTAAGTATAATTTTGTTAAGTATATCTCAAGAAGTATATTAATAGCACACTTGAATAAACTTCTTCTCTGTGGAGGCTGTGATCCAGAAGGGCCACAGCTTACTGGATAATTCTTCATTGTCGCGCACCTCTTAGTAAACATCAGCACCGGAGTGTGAACGTCGTCTGGGCTTGAAATGTTGTAACGGATAAAGATGAGAGCAGTAACAGTCAGTGGGCCTCTCAGCTCAGTCTGCGTGTTCCACACGCTGAGTCACAGCCACTTGACTCTGTCTGCAGAGCTGAGCTCTTCATTTCTGTGTGGAGGCAGCGGCTAGTGGACGTGCGCTCTGTCTGCACGCTCTTCAACGACAGCTCATACACACTCACAGCACATACAGAAGTCAGGATTTGTACAAAGTCTGGAAAATACTGTGTAATACTGTTATGCTTTCAAGGTTGTTTGAATTTCAAATTTCTCCCTAAAAATGCTTGATTCACCACATAATCTAGTGTCTTGTGGACACAATCACTCATGGAACCCAAAAATCTTTAAATATTTGAAATGAAGCCATTATGTTGTCACCCATAACTAGATGTGCCCTCTGTTGATCCCTTCTTCTACATTAAATAATCATGATCAAAATGCAATCAAGGCTAATATTAACAACTGGCAAAATAAGCATACAACAGTGATTACTGTGGGTATAAAAGAATTCAGATGCATAATAGTAAGGCTTTGCATGAAGAATAAAAGGCTTTGAGAGTGTGGACATTTCTGTTTAGACATTTTGAAAGTGCTTGAGCTTTACCCTTAAAAAGCTGCACAAACCCTGAGAATTATAAATACTGTATGTGTGAGTATGACCAGTACAGTATATATTTTCTACACTCTGATCCTAAATTTATCTGTGTGGAAATTTTGGACTTTAGGGGGCAGAACTACCAAAATAATGACAAAAATAGCTAGGAAAACTTCCTGTGTTTCTGTGTCCATAACACAGAAATATTACAGTCAAAACTAAATGTGGTAGTAAACATATTACTTATATTACTTATTATATTACTTATACTAATACATTTCTTACAAATTATAATTGATGACCCATAGTCTCCTTAAACTAGTTTGTAATTAGTGGTTAAATAAATGACTAATTGTTGGCAAACGATCTCTGGTAAAAAATAAAAATAAAAAATAAAAAATATCACATTTATGTCATGTAAGAAAATAAGGGAACAACTTCGCAGGAAACAACAACTTAGAAGTTTGAACAGTCAGTCTGAAGCAATTGCAGCAATTTAGTTTTGACTGGTGGAGATGACACCTCAACATGTCCAAATGTTAATTTAAGATATCTGTGAAACAATTTTGACATGTTTCAATAAATATTTTCACATATAGAAATGACATTTCAATTAATCAAAATTAATTCACTTTTCACTAGTAAAAATTACAATTATAGATATCTACAATTGAATTTGCACAATGAAATAGGATTGTGATCAGAGGAAATGTAATATTGATTTTGTATATGTTGGCCTATTTTATTGAACATATTTACAGTGACATTTAGACAAGTGGAAATTCCTTTTTCATACCTAAATTCACTTCTGCTTGTTATAAAATGAATTGTAGATATAATTGTTAATAGCACACATATCATTTTCACTGTCAGATCAGATCAGACGTCTGAAACTTACTAGTTACAATTCCTCGTCAACTTATCTATAACTGAATTCTTCTAAATTAAATTTGAAAATGTTAATGTTAAATGATAATGTAAGTACACAGGTACAACACTTCCACCAGTGAAAAGTGAGTTGTGGATATAATGAAGCAGAATTGCAACTAGTTAGAATTACATTATACACATATTGATTTGGAATCATAACACCAATTCCCACCATAAAGAAATAAACTGTTGATATAAATAATGAACATTTTGTCCAGTGAGAAGTGAATTGTTGATATCTTTAATAAGACCTTCTACTAGTTCAAATTACATCTTGGTTTTGGAATTGTTACCAGTCAGAAAGTTGTAACACCATGTTTAAAATATGCCATTACTATATTTGAAATATTAGGTGAACAGTGTTTTGTTTGAAGCCTCATGTCCCATTTCCTCAGTGTGACTGAATGCAGCATGTGTGCAGACCTGCTCACACACACCATCTACTGTCTGAAAATGTTCCTGCAAGACATAAAACTCAGACGCCATCTTTTTTTTTTTCCGTCTGTCTTTTCAGCAAAGGAAAGGAGGCCCCACCCGGCTCACTCTGCCCTCAAAGTCCACGGTGAGGTTTCACTGATGCCTTCACTGCTGCACGCCTTCTGTCCATGTTAACATCAGTTAGAGTTCAGTATATTAAAAATAACTGCTTAAATATTCAAAGTTTTTTTGTTTTTTGTTTTTTTTTCCTCATCGTTGCTCAGGACGCCGACCTGGCCCGCCTGCTGAGTTCAGGTTCTTTTGGCAACTTGGAGAACCTGAGCCTGGCCTTCACCAACGTCACCAGTGCCTGTGCCGAGCAGCTCATCAAGCTGCCCTCACTCAAACAGCTCAACCTCTGGTCCACACAGGTACACACACCCACACACACACACACACACACACAGCAGGGTTGGGAGGATTACTTTAAAATGTATTCTGATACAGTTACCTGTTAAAATATCTGGTCAGTAATATATTCCAAATATCACAATATTAAAGTAATGTAAATTGATTACTTTCCGTTTCTTTTGGATTATTTCAGACTAAAATATGGTGAAACTGTTCAGCCTAATGTTTTTAGGGCTGCAACTATTGATTATTTTCGTCTCTAATTCAGTAATTTTCTCAATTAATTGATTAGTTGTTTGTTCCATGAAATGTCAGAAAATGGTGAAAAATGCCGATCAAGGATCAAGATGACGTCCTCAAATGTCTTGTTTTGTCCACAACTCCAAAAATATTCAGTTTATTCAGTGAAAATATTCACGTGTAAGAAGCTGAAATCAGAGAAATTTGGACTTTTTATTGAAAAATGACTCGAAACGATTGATTATCAAAATAGATGCAGATTAATTACATAGTTGATCAGTAATAGATTAATCATTGCAGCTCTAAGTGCCTTATGTTGATTGTGAGGTTTATTAGTTTGTCCAGCTGTTCCTTCCTTTGTTGTGCGCAATTTATTGATTGATTCACAGGCAAAAAATGTTACATTTTCCACCTAGTGATGCATGTTTTTCTCCAGGGGTCATGATAATGGTTTGTCAGCTGTGTGTGCACTGTGCATGGTGGTATATTGTTCTTTATTTGAAAATTGTATCTGTAATTAGTTACATGTAATCCATTACTCCCCAGGCCTGTACACTAGTAATCAGTAATGACTGAATGTCTGATGTTTGTCTCCTCTGTGTCTCTTGTTTCTTCCTTCAGTTCGGGGATGCAGGCTTGAGGTTGTTATCTGAGCATCTGGCCTGTCTGCAGGTTCTGAATCTGTGTGAGACTCCAGTCACTGATGCTGGCCTGCTGGCTCTCAGCTGTAAGAAGACACACACACACACACACACACTCATAAATCAGTCATATCACTTTATTCCATACAGTTTTATTAGGCAGAGTTTTATGAGAATCACACATATTAAGAATGGCTTTAAGGAAAAAAAGAAGAGAACCTGCTCACTGTGTTGAGAGTGTTTGTAAATGAATTGTGGGTAATTATTATGTATTTCCTTTTCAGCCATGAAAAGTCTGTGCAGTCTGAACATGAACAGCACTAAGCTCACAGCTGACACATATGAGGACCTCAAGGTAAACACCGCTACACAACTCAGAGCAGAGGCAAAGGGATCATTTTCACAATACTGATTTGGAAATGCATTCTTTTCTGTCTCCGTCCATCTAAACTGTTCTTTTAACAAATGAGCCAATATATATTTATATTTTTTAAATCTGCATTTATACTTATGTTGTCAGATGAATTAATGTACATTAAAAAGATAGTTCACCCAAAATTGAAAATTCAGCCATTATCTGCTCACCATCATGCCGAGTGAAGGTCGGGTTTAGTTTTTTAGTCCATAAAACACTGCTGGAGTTTCACAAGAAAACAGTGTTGCACAATCTCCCAAATAATGGAAGTGAATGGTGACCAGTTTTCAAACTGATAACAGCCAAGTCGGCCATTTTGACTATTTTCAAGTTGTGCAAAAACTTTGTTAAATTCAAAAATACAACACTGCTGGTTCATGACTTTTCCTAAGTGTCTGTATTTTCATATATGTATATATATATATATGAATATAAATTACTCAAAGGGCAAAGAAGATCAAGTCATTATTTTGTAATGTCATATTGACCACACAGAAACTGTCACTGTTATATCATTACTGTTTGCACAGTTGAAGATGCATCTTCATTGCTTAGCAACTACCATTGTCTCCGTCAATAAAACTTAACAAGTGGTCTTGATTTCCAATTTCCCGACATTAAAATACAAATAATTATAATAATAATTAGACTCAAGTAAAATAAGGTAGGGGAGACCAGGGACAGTTGTAACCTTTTTGTCTCAGCATCTATAAGTCACTGAATTTTTGTGGTAAAGCACAAAGAACAAATAATAATATTTCCAACTTCTTTCAGTTTTATTTTTGTACTCGTTTCCCATAAACTATGATTTTTTTTAGTGAAGGCTCTAGATGGAAATTTATTATTAATGTTAAAGTAACATGTTTCTAATCTTATTAAATATATTTAACTCCTTCTCACTCTGAGTAATTCTAGATGAATCTAAAATTTGAATCAGATCACTGATGGTTATTATCCTACAGAAACATGTGCAGTCATATGCAGTCATTACTGTTTACTGCATGTGATGGCTGCATATTCATTCATTCATCCATTTTCTGTAACCGCTTATTCCGTAAGGGTCGCGGGCTGCTGGAGTCTATCCCAGCTGACTGGGCGAGAGGCGGGGTTCACCCTGGACAAGTCGCCAGTTCATCGCAGGGCTGACTGCATATTGATAAATATATAAATACATTTTACAAAATGTACAATTTGTTGTTATATTATTTTTAAAAAGACAAACTAGCAGAATAAATGCGTGAATCTCTTAGTCTGTTATTTATCATGAGGGATAATAAGAGTTCGGAAGTCAAAGGTCAAAATGATGCTTATGGTTGTTCTAGCAGTGGAAGTGGAATCCGCCACTTCTGGTGTTAAAGCTGCACTAAGCAACGTTTTTATATTAATAATATATAGTTGATAGTACGTGTGTGTCGAGGTGTTAATACAGTTTCCATGTCTGTCTGTTTCTCTGCAGGCCAAACTGCCCAACCTGAAAGACGTTGACGTTCGGTACACAGAGGCCTGGTGATCCACCAACCACGCTCACACACCTCTCATACACAACCGGACACACACACAAACATATGCACACACTGCACACAGGCTCAGCAACATAACATGAAAATTGTGTGGTGATGTCGTCCCCGTCACCGCCATCATTCGACCAGGAACTCCTGACATCATCCCAGCGTGAGGATCACCTGATGTACCTGGAACGTCTTTGACACATACAGGTCAGAGGAGGAGGAGCCTTCATCATTGACCCTTATAGTGACGCCATGTCCAGTCAGCATCACTTTTTTCTAAATGAGAAATCTTTACAGACCTCGCCGCTCCCCTGATGTTTCAAGGACCCTGTTTTTACCGCCATGATCAGAGGACATGCAAGGACCCGCTATATTGTAACATAAGGGACCCTTTTCTCTGTCTGTCTTTATCCTCTGCCCCGTCTTTCATACGTCACTTTTCATATTCAGCCGTTGCCCTCCCGCCTCCGTGTTTCCGAGTCACGAGGAAAACCTGAACGGAAGCCCCTCCCCCTCGGGGCCTTCCCCCCTCATTCTCTTCCCTTCCCGCCCTCATGCGATGAAGGCTGGACACAGCAGCTCACATTCCAGTCCATCCGTCTCCTGATCTGATCCACGGTGTAGCCCCAAACGGACGTGTTGAACTGTCGGACCCCGTCAGTCTTCACTCTCAGCGATCCGATTTTGGTCTTTTCAAGCATTTCATTGCGAAAAATGAGGTGCTGCCTCAGAGAAAAGAAGAGCTGCAAGACTGTGCCTAAATCCTCACTCACGACACACAGAAAATAAATTTTTATCAACTTGAATGAACATATTTTTCCAGACATCTGTGCTTTCATATACTGTGTGTTTCTATATAAAACATATATGAAGAGAACCCCCAGTGATGACATTTCACAACCATGCAGGAGCTCTGCAGGAAAGTTAAACGGCGATGGCGAATTTGTTCTTTTTTTGTTTTCAGTGTACATACTGATGATCTCCCATTACTATTTAATAGGGCAGTTGTGTAGCAGTAGCTGGGTGGTCTGGGACTGCCTAATATTTATAAGTTGTGTCTTTTCAAACCTCCTTTACTCTGTCTCTCCTGGATTTTTGTCCTGACAGTAATGAAGTACGCAGGCCCTGTTGTCTTTTTTTTTTTTTTGCAACATATAACACAAGAGGCCAACGGAGCAGGCGGCCACATGTGGATCACATGGTCTCACGCCATGGTGGGGGACGCAGACCCGTAAAAAAACAAAAAAAAAGACTCATCACCAGCTGAGAGTTGTATATTTTCATATCCTCTGCTATTTCTTGGCTCAGTTTGAGACGTTTTGAAAAGAAGAACGGACACTTGCCAAATCATCAAATGTAGTTTCTTTTTTTTTTTTTTTTTTTTGTTCTGTTGTTGTTGTTGTTGTTGTTGTTGTTGTTTTGTGCACTTGTTTCATCAGGCCAATGTTGGCGTGGCGTGGTTTCAGTACTGATGCCTGTGTCGAGTGGAACCTGTCACGACCCGCCTGTGGAGAGGCAGTGACACTGCCCGGGGGGTCATGTCTCTGACCCCCGCCCCCCACCCTCCCAACCCCACCCAACCCCACCCACCCTCCTCCTCCACTCCTCCGCTGAGGTCGGAGTGAGGAGTCGCAGTGCCTCTGGTGGAGCTGTGGATGAGTTGTTCTCTTTTTATCTGTCTCACCACCTGTTTTGAATTGTTCTGCTGTATTTATATTAACGCCATAATACATGGGCGACATTTTTAGGCTGTATGGATGAATGGGACAAAGTTATTGTACATATTCTGTCACGATGGGCTAAAAGGGACAAAAGATTGGAGGAAAAAAAAAAGGCACCTTTCTGCCATATTTGCCCGTCTACATTCCCTCTAAATGTTGCCTGTTTATTGTGGCAACATTTCATATGATGTGGTAACTGCCCTGACACACTGCAAGTCTGTCAGAATCTGTTTTTCCTCTCTGTCTACATGTGGTTTGGGTTGATTTGTCCTGTGTCCCAGAAAACACGAGACAAGTCTGATTTGCAGCCTTTTTTCCCAGTCAGCCTCGCTCCGACTGCATCCATCCATTTTATTTATTCGTGTCGACCTCCAGAATGCTCCGGATGTTTGTCCAATCAAAGCAGAAGCTGCAGCAGAGGACAGGATGCCGTCCACTATGAGATACTTTGTTTCCTATTTATTGGGTGCCATGACAGTTTTCTGTTTGGCCTGTAGACTCGGTTTGCGTACGGCCATCTTTAAGGTCTGGCTTTAGGACCTTGTGCTCTCTTTCATATCCTGTATGATGTATATACGAGTGTATATAGTCGTCTCCTCCCTTCCTCTCTCTGAACCATTTTTGAATTTTTCTTCTTCATCCTTTTCTCTCAGCCTCCCTTCATCGGCAGGCTGGTGTTGCCTTCATCTTAATGTGTGTGTGGTTGTTTTTGTTTTGTTTTTTTTCACACAAAGTGCACTGTAATCTAACAAATTATGTTTTCATAATATCTTTTAAGTTTCCGACATCTTTGATTTGATCACTTTAATCAAACATTTGTTTCCTGTGTTCATGTTGTTTAGGTTTTTTTTTTCTGCATGTGTTGTACATGTTGCTGCATCATCTGATATTTTTATTTTGTAATTTTGTTTTATAAAAGGTTTGAAATATGATAAAGGGTCTGATCACTATCTCACTGAGGTTAAGGACTGAAATGAGAGATCCCATCCCATCTGTTTTCTGATTGGTTGTTGCCAGGAGCTACCCACAAGCCTCAATGGATCCTATTGGTTGAGGCAGATTTTCTTAAAAGCCAATACCAGCACTGGTACTTTTTTTTGGACTGAAGCTGCCCCCTGCTGAGATGTAACCCTTCAAGTTTGACCATTTTCATATCAAGAAATGCTAATGTGTCTTGTTTCCTCAAGAATTTTTTTTCTAATCCTGCCAGGTAGTCATATCAGAGGTGGACCACGCTGACCGGCCATTATCGTGTTTAAATCAAGCTGTTGGTTCCACACATCAGCAAACTGATAATTCAGGGTAACTTTACTGTAGTTTTGTTTTATCCCAAATGTTTTGTCTGAATGTTTTAAAGGAATAGTCTGAGATTTTGGAAGATAGCTTTACTTGCTGTTTGGATGAGAGTAGCACGAGAAAATTGCCAGTGTGACGAATAAAAGATCCCACAAGTCATTATAATGAGGATTTTTCTCAAAAAAAAAAAAAAGACTCACTATAATCTCAATAAAATGACTTAGTATCCCAAAATAATGTGTTAGTATAAATAATGGCTTTTATACTAAGTCATAATTTTGGAAAGTTTCTTTTTTTTTTTAGCACATTAGCAGAAATGGGCCTCCGTATATAAAAACTGTCACATCTGTCCATTTAATATGCAGCTACAGTCAGCATCCGGTTAGCTTATGCTTAGCATCAACCTTGAAAACTGGAGGAAACAGTAGCCCAACTCTGTCCTTATTAGATTTTGTTTGCTTTAAAAAAAAAAAAAAAAACAGTGGGAAAAGTCTCTGTTGGTTGCCTGGCAACTTCATAATGATGACAAGACTGCAGGAAGTCACTGTACCGCGCCAAGGAAAAGTCCGGTCCAAGCATTGACCTCCGGCACTGAAAAATAAAGCCAATGCAGAAGTGCCAAAAACTGCGGTTCCTTGAATGGACACTCTGGCTCCCAAATCGAGTCCATCCCCATAGACCAAGCCCCCAGGAAGAGCGCCAAGCTTTCAAGCCAATTTGACAGTGGCCAAACCGTGCACTGACACTGTCATGTGATGCACAAGCGGCTATAAAACAGTGGATACGTTTTTTTGAGCATCACAACAACCACGAAATGACTCGTTCCACTATCAGGACTAATAAGATTTGAAAAGTGTAGAGGAATGCTCGAAAAAATAATTTTATCCCCATTCAAGTTAGCAGAGGGCTAAAGCTGGATTTTCGCTCGCTGTACTGGCGTGCAACATCGCATCATGTCGGTTCAGTCGCGAGGGCTCCAAAAGGTGTCGTATCACTTGTTCATGCACCTCTGAACTTTTTCCAAGTAGTTGGCCCTCAGTGCGAGCTGCACCTCTCATTTCAACATGGAGGAAGACTGGGCGAGCAGGAACAGACACAGCTACAGAAAGATTTGTAGATGTCTGCACTCTTAGACACAGTATAGACTGTTAAAACTGAATGTGTTCAACCAAAATAGATCATAAAACACCTGTGATATTCTGTATATTAAATCCCATCCTTAAAAATCATTGTTAGAATGAAATATGCACCAATCTCTCCTCAGGAATCCTACTGCTTTTTAAGACTAAATTTTAAGCACTTTCAAGGTATCATCTCATCTTGCGTCAACTTTGTAATTTTTGACAGTTATAAGCAGATCAATTCTTGGTCAGCAATGACCTTCGGTCAGCAGGGGCAGCCATGTTGGAAAATGACATTCCTCCAGTTGAATATTTTGTCTGTTCGCCTTCTGTAATGAACAACACGTTTAGAATAAACGTCTCTGTGCTGGCCTGTAGGTTGTACACCATCTACGTGAGCCCACACAAGCATAGCACGAGGCATGATTACAGCTTGGTGCAATTTTCTCCATTCCCAGAATTTTTATAAAACTCACGTTAAATTATATTAAGGCTTAAAGTTTTGTATAATTAAGGGCGTGCCGTCACAGATGGCCAGCCACTAGGTAGCCAGCTCCACCTACGCTCCTCCTCTTTGCCCATTTTTGGATAAGGAGGGAGTTAGCCCAGTCAGGCACTGCCAAGATGGCAACAGCCTGAGCCACCACACTGTCCATGTTTTACAGTCTATGTCCAGCGAGTGTCAGATTTTTAGTTAGCTTTAGAAGTGCTGGGAGGAAGATTTTATTTCATGTGGACAGAGCTGGGCTAGATATTTGCTCCTGTTTCCAGTCTTTATGCTAAGCTAAGCTAACTGGTTGCTAGCTGTAGCTTAATACAAGCCATGAGAGTCATATCAATCTTAACTGTGCATGTAAGCAAATATGCATATTTCTCAAAATGTCAAACTAGTCTTTTAAAGAAAAGGGGAAATCTTGTCACTGAACTCATCCTGCAGTTTTTTAGGCCATTTTAAGCTGCCAGTTTGCCCAGTCTGGGTGCCAGCATGTTGAGGTTATGATGTAAGGTTTTTGTATTACTGTGGAACATGTAATGG
This sequence comes from Lutjanus erythropterus, assembly GCF_056507025.1. Taxonomy (NCBI): domain Eukaryota; kingdom Metazoa; phylum Chordata; class Actinopteri; order Lutjaniformes; family Lutjanidae; genus Lutjanus; species Lutjanus erythropterus. Next base: position 3,412,696 of record NC_139329.1, read on the forward strand.
TTGAATAGAGACGCCTCTTCTGTTCTCTTCTGTTCTGTCATGTCTCCGTATCCTGTGGAGCTCACTGTGCTTTGCTTTCCGTTCCCATCCTGATCCCTCCCTCTCATCTATGATCGCTCATGTTTTTTATTCTACACAGACTGTAAAGAATTTCTACCATGTCCAAGTTGTGTACAGCCGTGCTCGAGTCTTAACAGTTGTTATGGAAGGAACAGGGTCAGATGTGGCACAGCCTGACAAATCTGACAGACTGAAAAAAAACAACTCTATTTCCCATAATTCCTTGTAGTAAAATCTTTTTTGGCAGCTGGAAAAGGGGCGCCCATCATGTTTCTCTCTATTTTTCAGTCTTTCTCTGCATTGATCTGCTTCTCCTGCTGGGTTATAATTATTGCTGCTGCTGCTGCTCTGTGGCTGTTGTAATAAAAATACAAAAGATCTTCAACAGGAAAAATAACAACTATGATGTGAAATAATTTCAATCAAAAATAAATTGTCTGTGAATATGTTTCAGCTGTGTGTGCCATGTGTTCTTTTTGATCCTTTTACAAGAAAACTTAACAGTAAAATTGAATAATTATCCATTAAATAAGAGACATGCAACTCCTCTCCTTCAGTGACACCAGAAATTACAGAACGACTGCAGTCATTTAAATCCATTGTCATACACTTTACAGTCGCACCAGGAAGTTGTTATGTTGCAGTCCCCATGAATTCTGCAGGAACTTGCAAATTTTGTCCAATCACCACAAGTGATTCCTTGTTCCTTCCTGCAAGTTCCACCAATCACAGCAGTCCCTTGTGCAAACATCATACATGTACGTGTCAATGAACCAACTCAATATTTCTTTTTTTTCCTTAATTTTGTCATGAATAAAGAACGCAAGTTTTGTTACTGTCACTGATATTATCAGTGCCCTGTGCACTTTTATTTTATTCTCGCTGATTTGACTGAGGTTGAGCTCCAAAAAGATTTTGCTTCTTGTGGAATGCTTCCCAGGTTCATATCTTCATTTACAAATAAACCATATTTTGTTAGAATTCTTCTTTTTTTTAATGAAGAGTCTTTTTGGTAAGGTTACTTAGAAGTCTCAGAAGACAATGCAGCTTTATTCTCCCTGGATTAAGTAGCCTTTGACTTTTAATGAATTGCACACAATTTTTTTTCAATTTTCACTTCATTTCATCGCACAAAAACACTGAAAAACATTACAACACGCATCACAGTTTTTCAGAAAACCTGCCATGCAATCACATATTCTAGTTTGCAACATTCTACGAAATCCTGGAGGTACAAGAAATCTAACATATGTTGGTTGAGTGCATAGTGGGACGTTCTCAAACAAATTATAAGCATAAATCAGCACTAAAACCTATCAAAACACAATCATACTAATGTTTAAATTTGGTATTGATTAGCAAAATAAGTAAATCTTTCAGCCTTGTCCATCACAGGGGGTGGAGTCTGCCCTGCGACTGGTGGTTGAACTTGAATCTGCTGCTTTTGGCAGCATCCACTGGGGATTTAAAGAGAGCTTGATTGACTGGTGTCCATTCATCAGTCAGACACTTTAACCCACCTGACTGTTGATGGATGAAGTTGACATAACAAAAAGTTGCACTATGGAAAAATAGAATAATTAATTAGAATAAAAGAATAAATTAAGACTGAATAAATACACGTATAAATGTGTAGTAAATATACTGTGTAAATAAATACACTAAATAAAAACACATACATTCAACATGTATGCATTTTTTGTCTCATTTCATGTGTGATTTATTTATGTTGACAATTATACATTAAAAACATGATAATTTTTTAATTTATTCATATATTCATTTATTAAAACATTTAATTACACAATTATTCATGTATTTAGTTTGACCCTAAAAACCCTCCACACAAATGGAGCTTTGCTTAAATGTGTGAGGTCCAAGATTGTTTTACTGAGCCCAGAGGTCATTTGTCAGAGATGGGAATCTAACTCAGGCCACCAGAGGAGGCTACGATGTGAGCGGAGCAGCAGGACAACCTGAAATGAACCCCGAATGATGTCAGAATGTACAGATTTAATTTGTTCTTTGTTTTCTTGTATACTAACAACACCTTCACCTAACCAGAATAGTGTTTCTGTTTGGTGGCTCAGCATCAACTGCTCAGCTTTACACACGGCTCTGTAGCTCCCTCTGCTGGTGATAAATGCACCTGAAATGTTTCTCAGCAAGCTTTATTTTGAAAGTGTAACTAGAAACAATTATATATATATATAAAATCTGTTAAAAGTCAAATCTAAAACTGCTAATGTTAATGTGGGTAGTAAATTGTGCTGTTCTAATCACTTTTATTTTGAAATTGTTTTTTTGATGAAAATGTTGACCCTTTAAAGTTGTATCTCAGATTTGCATCAACTCTGTCAGATTCTTACAAAGACATGGTTTAATCAGGCATAAAAAGGTTTTGCTATACCATAAGGACCCCTGTCTCACTTCCTGGTTTAAAAAAGGCAGGAATGCTGCTCAAGCACTGGTAAATTCATGAAATAATATTACTGTCAGATGTGTCTCAAACCATAACACATAAAGTCTGTAGTCCTTCTAAATCAAAGCTAAATAAGAATTATGGTTTTAAATGAGTATTTTGATTAGCATTAAGAGAGGAACATTAAAAAATAAAATGGCTGCTCGCTATGACTATACTGTGAAATAGAAAAAATGTTCACAGTTGACATTTACACTTAATGAAAACTGTAATCATGAGGAGGCTGGCCCGTTAAAATGTTTAAGAGCCAAGACCCCCTCAAACCCACTCAAAATATGGCTTTGTCCCAATTCTCATGAATGTGTATAATATATTCTATATTATATTCTGTATATCAGGATTTTTTGTACTCTACTCCCTTTTGCATGGTTATTCACTCCTTTAATACATGGTGATTAACTATTTCTTCATCTTTCTACTGTTGAAGGAGTCCCCCCCCCTCTCTCTCATACACACACACACACACACACACACACACACACACACACACACACACACACACACACACACACACTATCATGATCAGTGTCACAAACACATGTACTAAAGGCTGAATGTGTGACGTCCCACTTGTGCAGTTTGTTGCTCACTGTGCAGCCGTTCTCCACCCACTGGTGATCTGAAGAGGTCACATTTTGCAGGAATGTAATTCCCGCTGACATTGCAGGGTGGTGTCTACTTCCTGAATTCTAATGTGCTGGTTACAGAGCATTCAAGTCCACCACATGAATCTATAATTATATTTAAATCACATAATGTAAATTACAGTAATGTACCTACATAATACATATGATTTAGATTACTTTACTGTATGTATAAGTACAGCTCTAGACACACACACACACACACACACACACACACACACACACACACACACACACAGATGAATAAAGGTTTTTGGTTGGTGATGTCAGAGGTCACCGAGGAGAGTTGAGGTGAGATGAGGTAGAGTGAGTGTTTTTGGGTGAGTGTGTGTCAGAGAGGTGGGAGGGCCAGTCCTGTGCTGATGTATGAGCTGATACTTGGGTGTGATATGACTCATCCTGATTCCTGCTACAAGCTCGGAAGTGATCAGACTGGCCAAAACGAAATAAAATTAAAATAACAACATCAACAAAAAAAAAAAAAAAAGAATTTAAATAATTTCTTTCTTATTGGCTGCCTGGATATGGGCCTACCACAGTTACATTAAGGTTCAAACACATTTAGTTTCACAGATGACTCACATTTCAATTTGGCGGAAATCTTTCTGTCAGAAAGGAAAGATGTCTGCCAGAAAGAACCTTCTGACAGAAAAGTTTTAAGAAAGTCCACACCTGAACCAGACTGTGGTGGATGATTGGCTTAAAGGGACAGTTCACCACAAAAAAAAAGCATATTTTTTCTCCTGGCCGAGTTGCACAATGTCCCAATGTCTCTTTACAAAAATCATGACACAGTTATTCAAGATAATCTACAGACTTTGTCGTGAGCATTTTCATAGGAACTACTTTCTTTATGTAGCAGAATGTGCTGGAACTACTTTAGCATGTGCCAGCACTAAAGTAGTTCCTGCATGAAACTGCTCACAACAAGGTCTGTGGATTATTCTGAATAACCGGGTTATGATTTTTGGAAAGAGACACCTGTATTCAATTTTTCAAATGCATTTTTTGGCGCTTTGAGCACCACAAGCCGAGTGCCGTTTAGACCCAGTCCATACGTTATGGAGAGAAGGCAGACATCTCTATGGCTGATATCTCCAAAACTCTGCAACCCACAACAAAAAATCTAGCTGGTCAAACAGCACTACAGGTCAGGGGAAAAATATGTGTTTTTGATTTTTGGGTAAACTGTCCCCTTCAAAAAATATTTTGTGAAAATATTCACAAATTTACAGTATATTGCAGTACAATACAGCAATACAATACAATACAGTACATAGGATACACATGCATATCAAATGAGCTTCATTTGTGCTTAAGAGGATAGTTCACCCAAAAACCAAAAAAAACTGGTCACCACTCACTTCCATTGTTTGGGAGATTCTGCAACACTGTTTTCCTGTCAAACTCCAGCAGTGTTTTGTGAACTAAGAAACTAAACCCGACCCTCAACTGGCATGAGGGTGAGTAGATAATGACTGAATTTTCATTTCTGGGAGAACTATCCCTTTAAGGTCTTCACTTGGCACTGTTCTGAGTCAGTTTGTGACTTTATAGCTCTGACAGTTCCATTCAGTCTCTGTTGATGAATGTAAGCTAATGTCTTGAGGACTGGCATTCATAATAAATCTCATATTTATAGACATTTTTAAACTAATTTGTCCTTAATACCAGTTGTTTAACTGACAGTGTGAGCCCCTCATATGCAGAATACTTTGCTTTGAACAATCTGAAATAATGTTGGCAATAGCCAACCCATAGCTATATCAGACAATAATGTTAAGAACACATCAGATCAAATGAATACTTGTGAAAAAAAAAGGTTTATTGAAATCATACTGACATATGTCTCACATCAGCTTGAGCGCAGAATCATTATACAAATCCATAAATATCAGGATTAAATAGCATAAGACTAAAATGTGATTGGAAAGGTAATGTAGTATCAAAACATACAACAACAGATTTTGTGTCATCAGATACAACAAACACACATAACAAAGAATATAGTACATTTTCAACCCTGCACCTCATGAATCAGGGCTTTATTTCCTTGAATAAGCAGGGACTCAAGACAGTGGTGATTTGGAGCAGAGAAAAGGAACGAAGATAAAGGGCAACATGTTAGGTCAGAAATACGAGACATTAAATGGTACAATGAAGGAACATGAAGAAGAAGCACATATGTGCGAGGCATCATGCAAAGCCAGAAATCATCTGACATACAGTGGCTTTAAGGTGATAATACGTGTCAAGCATTTCTTTGTGGATAGGGACGTGGTCATCATAGAAAAAACAGCTATAATTTTAACAGAACTTATCTGCATATACAGAACATTTCGACACTTAGCGTCTGCTCTCATTTTGGCACTTATTTTGTTTTGTTTTAATTCGAACAAGGCAGCTCCTCCTCTCACATTCAGCAGATGTCACAGTATCCCACAATCTAAGATATGTTGGGTTCCATTCACTCCAAACATTTTTAGAGATATCTAGTAATCTCAGGGATGAATGGGTTGTTCTTCTTGTGGACAACCACAGTGGCGACTCCCTTCACGTCCTTCAGTCTGTCTGAGTCGAAGTCCACCAGGAGCTTCCTCACCCCGGTCCGCGTGGGTGAGAAGGAGCACTTGATGGACACTTTCCCTCCTGGAACTACATCACCGCTGAAGAGAAAAAGAAAGAGAGTGATGAATACATTGTTGAGGTCCTGTCGTGAACCAAAGTGTCGGTCAAAAAGGTGAGAAAATTGACATTTCTGTGCAAACCTAAATGAACCTCAACGGTCGAGTCGCCCACTGTCTGTCTCGTCTTGTTACATCATGTTTTACGTTTTACGTTGCTTTTGTCTTTTTATGTCCTGTTAAGTCTTTTACATATTTTTTGTCTTTTTATGTCTTTTACGTGGTTTTGTCCTGTTACATCTTTTATGTTTTCTCATCTAGTTCCATCTTTTCATTGATTTTCTCTTGTTACGTCATTAGAGGCTTGTTTTGTCTTTTATATAATTTTTGTCTTGTTACATTCTGTTCTTATAGTTCTGTCTTGTTACACCATTTTTGTCTTGTTACATCTTTAACATAATTTTCATCTTGCTACATCTTTAACATAATTTTCATCTTGCTACATCTTTTATGTCGTTTTTGTCTTGTTACTTTTTTTAATGTGTCTTGCGTCTTGCTTTAAAACTAAAGTAACAACCATTGTGTTTGTATTGCCATGTCTTGTTACATCATTTTTGTCTTGTTACTTCTTTTATGTAATTTTTGTCTTTTTATGTATTGTTATATTATATGTGTCTTGTTACATCATTTACTTAATTTTTGTTGTTACATCTTTTACATAATTTTATCTTATTATGTCTTTTTACATTGTATTTGTCTTGTTATACTTTTAACATCGTTTTCATCTTGTTACATCATTTTTATCTTGTTATGCCTTTGATGTTGTTTTTGTCTTACATGTTCTACATATTTTTTAGGTGTTTTTTTTTGTGCATTAAAACTAAAGTAATGAGCCTGTTTTGAAAATGTGAGGAGTAGAAAGTACAGATGTTTGTGTTAAAATGTAGGCAGTAAAAGTAAAAAGTAAAGTAAAGTACACATACCTGAAAAATCTACTTAAATACAGTAATGAAGTATTTGTACTTAGTTACATCTCACCTTTGGACCAGGCTAACAGTTAGGCCCTGTTTACACCTGGTATTAACATGTATGTCAAAGAATTCATGAGTAAAGACAAATTTAAATAACTTAAATAATCGCCAAGGTCTTTGCAAACTTCTTTTAATTTCTGGCAACCTAGGTACAGGAAGTGAATTGCTGCTTCAACGACACATTTGGTCTTAACAAATGGAAATGATGTGATGATAAGAGCAGGCAAGCATGATCCAATCACAAGCAGTCACTGAGACACAAGTTGTAATGCCAGGTGTGAACTGATGTGCACAGAGCTGTGATCACTTCACAAGATGCATGTTAATACCAGGTGTAAACAGGGCCATAGTGCCAAGTCTGATGTTTGGATACTGAGACACCCACCAACTTTTATTCTAGTATGTGTGATATTGAAGTCTGCAGTGATATAAGGAGTTTCTCTATTCCCTGTGCATCGACTCGTGACTTACTTCAAAGGGATCTGAGTGGCTGACAGTAGGCCGGCCCCCTCCACAGTGAAAACACCATCCTTTAGAGGAACTGGTAGAGGATTGGTGAAGGAAATGTAGGCTGTCACATCTTTCCTCACAACAGCCTTCCCAGGTACCTGGAGACAGAGGAGACAGCTTTGTAGTTTTTGAGACTATATAAAGGTGCAATTCACATTTTCCAATCTCAGAACACAAAAATCCACAAGACAGACCAGTGGATTTTACAGGACAAATGCCTTTTTCGATCAAAGCATTCGGGAATTCACCTCTATGAGGAGTTCAGGCACGCTCAGTGGGATGTTGGCGACACTCATGATGTGTTTGTTCTCCCCTGGAACATCTAGGAGCGCTTTCACTCTGATCAGATGATGCTCAGAGACACAGTTGACATAGTCGTCATAGTGCAGACGCAGAATCTCCTTGTGGACTGAATACACAAACACACACAAAGTATTAAACATCATAGTGCACAAGCTCTGCTGCAAAAAAGGGACAAAAGGGCAAAGTATGCAGGTAGGACACAGCAGCACTGTTTTTTACTCGGCATGTGATCGTTTGAGCTACTAACCTTTGTGAGCGGGAACAGTCACGTTGATTGTTTTTCTCTCGCACTCCCTCCGGTGACGAGAGTTGTAAGTTACACCCATGACCAGCACGGTCAGCTGAGCGTAAGCGTCTCTGCCTCCTTCATTCTTCACCTGCGGACAGAATGGAGTCATGACTGGATGAATGGACAGACTGCTGCTAGTGGTCACTCTGATGTTGTTTCACTAAATATCCATAAATATCCATCCATCCAGACATTTATAAATACAGTCCATACCTCAACAGTCACATCAAAGTCTGTCCCAAATACAGGCTTTGCATCCTTGATCGACAGCTGCAGTCTTACTGGTTCTTCTCCGTAATTGGCTGGCTCTGTGACCCTCCGTCCTGCATTCTCGTACACTTCCCTCTCCTTCTGGGAGCCTGTGGAGAAGATGTGACAGCCAGTCCTGAGCATGAGTGTGAACAGACTGTGAGCAGATATCACAAGTCAATGTCTTCAGTTCTGTGGGGGCATTCACAACCCCAGCCCAACCATAAATATACTATATGGAATGAGATAGTGAATTCAAAGATGGTGCCCAGTCAGTTCAATGAGAGTTGCTCACCTGGTATGTCAAAATAGTTTTGAGGTTTACTTCCAGCCACTTGGCCCATAGACTTTATATTGTGATGATAGATCACAATACAAATATAAAAATTCCTTGGATCAAAAAATCATCATAGAGAGACTCATAACAGACCTCATTTGCAGTTCTAAATGTCCTTTCAACAGCTTTTTTTTAATCTTGTTTATAATGGTGGCTTATGAGGGAAAATGCTATTTGGGCTTGTGGGGAATTTTTCACTGCAATACCGCAAGTGGCCACTGGGAAAAATTAGCGACAAGGCTGAGAGGCAGGTCTACAGGTCCAATAATAATCTTCAGGTTCCAGATTTCAGGTGAGGTATGCACCCCCTATGGTGTATACTACTATCTGCCCTTACAGCGCCCCCCTAAAAATACCAAAAATGTGTGTATGGTGGGGGGGCTGGAGTGGATGAGCATTACAGCGTTAGAGAGTGCTGCAGGTTTATGGAGGCCATCAGTATCCTCAATCAGCTGTATGATTTCTGCAACTGCTGCTGTCACTGACCCTGTTCGGCCAACTCCTCAGTGTACAACTTTTCAACTAACCTTCAGGATATTTATAGTGTAGAGTGACGTCTTCTCTGTCGTTGCTGTAAACACTTTTGGTGCTGATGTTCTTCCCCACACCTGCTTGGTCCTCCAGGATCTATAACAACAATAACAATCATCGTTGTCTTCACTGCGTTTTACCTGGAGCAAACATAAGACACATTCCACACAAAGGTCAATCACCTTCCACCGCTCGCCATCCGCTTGAACCATCCAGTAGATGATGTCAGCGTTCACCTCAGCGAATATAAATGAAGCGTCGTACTTGACTCCCAGATTTCCCTCCTTGATTGCTGTCACTGGACACGGACCGCAGCAATACTCACCTGGAGGGCAAACATTAACCGGAAACAAGTGTGTGTTGCATTAATGATGGTAACTCGGTTTGACTATCAGGCTGATGGGAAGAGAAGCCATTCATAATTTCATTGTACCTGAGTGTAACGACAATAAAGATCTTTCTGATTCTAATTCTGGTACAGAGAGGAAGGTGTCTCACAGAGATTTGGTTCAAATTTAGTAATGTACCATCACTCAGTTCTTGAGGGGTGGGGTCCAAAACCTGCCAGCCTTCATTTCCTTCTGGGAGATCCTCTCTCCTCATCCAGGACTCGACCCAACAGTGGAAGTTCCTAAAATCATGAGGATTTTTTGTATATTATGATATAGTCCCCTCTTACAAATCATCTACAAAATACATGTTATCCCTTTGGAATCTTAAGGTTCTCTCTGTATTCTGAGTAGTTTTGAGATATTGAGCTTGAAAGTTTTTGCATTTAAAATGACAAAAATGATATGTGGAACAAATCTTTTTCATACATGAACCCTAAATGTACTCTAAATGTAAAATATCAAAATCCTATCAAATTTGTGAATGGGATTTTTGGAACAGGTCAAATGCAGATGGAACCTTCTAATCCTAAGAACTCATGTTCTGCTTGGAAATATAAGGTTCTATCTGTAAAACATGAAAAGAGGCAACAATTTTCAAGGAACAAAAACAGTTTATTCTTATAAAAATCAGTGTTGTAACATAGTGTCTGCATGTATGAAAAGATGATTGACTTTTTCATGAGATTTAGTTTTATATCAAAAATGTTGATTCTGATACACTGTCTGCAAAGAAAAAAATGGATTAATGAATGGAATTAATACTTAAATTGTGATTAAGACCCTATCAATTCAAATGTAGATGATTTAATTAACTTTAAAAACCTTTGACTGACAGTGCAAAGGTAACATGTTTTCAAGTTTTAAATCATTTTAGATCTTAATGAGGTGTTTATTTTCATTGTTAGCCACCACACTAGTCAGCTAACACTAGCTTTCTAATGTTAGTCTGGCAGCCAGGGTGGGGAATTAACTTAAAAAATGTGAACATTTACCAGCTACTGACAGATAAATGTTCAAATTCACCATTCACTCAAGAGGCATGCAAAATAGGTATATAGGAAATATTTCAAAAGTAGCCAATTCCATGGAAAAAATGCAGACCTGGCAACCCTGGAGCAAGGCGGCAGCATGAAAAAGAAGCAGAACCTGATTGGTCCTCTTGTGTATCTTTAAAGTGCTGATTATTGCTTGCTGCTATTTATTGTCTCTCTTTTGCTGTTGTTTCTACTATTTTTGCTATACACTTTGCTGCTGTAACACTGAAAATTTCCCCACTGTGGGACTAATAAAGGAATATCTTATCTTATCTTATTGGCTCATGCCAATCAACAATCACAGAATAACTGAATTTTGATCAAAATGACAGATTGAACCATATAATCCCAAGGAGACAATGTGTGTGTGTGTGTGTGTGTGTGTGTGTGTGTGTGTGTGTGTGTGTGTTCCTACCAGCTACTATCATGTCTGCCTCTTTCATCAAGGCTCTCCAGTTTCTCATTCACCAGGAAGTCTACAGAGAGGTTTCCGTCGACATCGTGGGCTGAAGCGAAGTTTGTGATGAGGCGTGTCGGGATTCCCAGACTGCGCAGCACTGTGAAGATAACATGACACATCATTCCTTTGCTCCTAACTACTTTACTCTCCGTCCCTCCTTTCCTTTTTGAAATGCAGCTCCGCAAGCTGTCTTTGATCTGCATACACACACTTTATGCTAAGCTAAGGTTTTATTGTACAGACAGTCTTCTCATCTCATCTGTCAGCGGCAGTGTTTATTTTATTGAAAAATTATTTTCATGATATTTTTTTCATTGACAAGAATGAGACATTAACTAAATAAAGAGTAACTTATGGGACAAAAACTACAATGAAATCTGAAGCACTTCACATCAACAAATAGAAGAGATGAAAATGTTAAGGATGGACAAGTCGGGGAGAGATCCAGTCTCTTTGTGTGGAGGTTAGACACATTTAGGATAATGCACCAGTCAGTCAGAACCATAGCCTTATAATCTGAATAGAATGGACGTTGCCACTTAGCCTTGCCACCAATTTTTCCCAGTGGCCACTCACAGTATTGCAGTGAAAAATTCCCCACCAGTACAAAAACCATTTTCTCCCATGAGCCACAATTATACATGAGATGTCTGTAAAACTGTTGACAGGACACCTCAACAAGCTCAGTTATGACTCTCTCTGTGTATGAAATTTTGATACATGGACCCAGGTTTTATATTTATATTGTATTATTTTCCCTGGGATGAAAAAAATCATCCCCCAACCCTAATTCAAGGTTTCAAGGCTTACTTTAATATCTTTTTAAGTACAACAAGTACAAGGCTTTAATGCTTCTGCTTGTGGGGTGAAATCGGTTTATAAAAACACATTGGAATAATACTTTTCCCTCCTCCCTCTCATGATCCGTGCACCAAGCTCCATGGGATCTTGGTGATGATTAGTGCTGTTTGGCAAAGACAACTGATTGTAAAGAAGTGAACCACTGAGGTAGGACCGAAAACCCAGAGTTAATCCAGAAAATAACCATAAATCCAGCTTCATGGTACAGGCCACAGGTGGGGTCCTGTTTACCCAGACGTGTAGACTGTGTGACGCCACAGTCGGTATCAGCGACATTCCCAGACCGGTCATCCAAAAGAATTAAACACACTTAAATGTTTTGGATTTTTCAAGCTAATTGATCAGCTAATCTGAGCTGGTGTGCTTTCACTAAACTTGAAATACAATACAAGTTTAAACAAACCACAGCAGTCCTGTCCTGATTAGAGAAGTGGATAAACCAGTGTTGCTAATCTTAGATTGTAAAATAAAAAATCAATTGACATGCTAAAGAAATTTAAAATTTGCTGTCAAAATTAACTGTTCAGCAAGAATGCAAATAGGCATATTTCCTAAAATGCTGAACTATTCCTTTAAAACATGCTTTATACAGTGAGAATGAAGTACTCCTGAAAACACTTTTTTTTTTTTTTTCCTTATCTTCAGCACCATTATACTTAGTCTCACCTGTACAGGCGACAGCAGCAAACACCCAGCACTGGCCATATCTGACCGCTTTCGCCCCGGCCTTGCTCCACTGTTGGAGGATTGGCACGCTGCCAGTCCATCGATACGGTGCGATTCCGTTAGTGTATGGCTCCTCCCAGCGACCGGCCAGAACACCCCTGTCACCATTAGCGTTCACCTGCGCAGGTGGAGAAAACAGGTCGAGGGGACATCTTTAACTACTGTAGGTAATACACTGACTGTGGATAAGTACCTCATTCAACCCCATTTCAAATAATCTGAACTATCCCTTTAACTGTCAGTATTGTTTCAGTAGAAGAGTAGAAGAGATCGTCACCATCGCACTGATGATCCTGCTGACATAAACAGGGTCGAATCTCTTCTCAATGTCCATTTCTGAGTTTTTCAGGGCCTGCTCGGAGTTGTCCAAGATTTCAAAGCAGATGTCCATCACATAGTCCTCAAACTAAGAGACACAGTAACAGGGAGATCAGGAGAAAACATGAGAGAGAGAGACAAAGAAAGGAAAATGTTGACTTCTTAACATTTTTTTAAACGGTATTGGTATCGGTATTGCTTCAGATTACAGCCCGCAGCGTACTGTGTAATTACTCCAGGGTTACAGAGTAATGTGTTTTAATAACGCTGTACCAGCACAGTAATTACCAATACATATAGGTACTGGAGAAAAAGATGGAATAAGGAGGTGACATTTAGGATTTTACAAAGAAACTATTAAGTAATTATTTTTTAACTACTGGGCACCTATTCTTTTATTACAGGGTAAGTATGATCAACTGGATGTTTGTGATGAATTTAGAGAGAATTTATACTGTAGTTATGGGACTGTAGCGGGCTGTAATCTGAAGTATTACCCAGATTTCAAATCATTAGTCGGTCTGTGTGTGTGTGCCTGTTGCAACAGCTCCTGTCTGTGTATCTGCCATCTATCTGTTTGTCTTCCTCTCTGCGTTCCCAGCGAGCTGTGAAGAGACAAGCCCTTGTTTGTGTGGTTTGGTTACATTCTGACACCTCTCGTCCACAAGTTTCCTCTGTCCAACAAACAGATGTCCCGATGCAGGCTCCGCCGTCACACTGCTGTGACAATTCACACAGACTACCGACAGACATACTCAGCTCACTCAAGCACTCACACAATGTGTGTGTGTTACCTGTCCATAATTCCAGGGAATACTATTAATATGATCCCAGCTCCCCATGAAAATCACTCCATGTTCATTCATGATGTACTCCTGGAGCAGGCTTTCATCAGGGAGGTACACCACATCATCTGGTTCACATACACACACGCAGAGTGAGAGAAATTGAGAGAGAAGACCATGAGTACACATACAACAAGCAGGAACAACAACATTAATTCTGGGTCCGGTTTCACAAAGACAGACTTTGACTATGGTTTAGATGTAACAGATAATCCGACTTCAGATAGACATCTAAATCCATCCTCTGCATGAAGCAGTTTAGCTCTTGACTTTCTTATGTAGTCTTATCTAATTTAAAAAAAAGGCAGATGGAGTGACCGCATCCAACTGCTCAGCTCCATTCACTCTTGCAGAAAATATCTGTCTTTTGGAGGGATTCAACATTTACAAGGAAATTTTGTCTTTACTCCTCACTGACAGTAAATATAATCGACTCATTAAAGCGATAGTTCACCAAAATGAAATTTCACTCAATATCTCCTCACCCCTGTGCTGATGTGAGGATGGGTGAAGATCTCCAGCTCATAAAACACTCCCGGAGCTTCAGTGGAAAACAGCGTTGCAGCCAAATCCAGTACAGTTGAAGTGAATGGTGACCAGTTTTAAAATGTGAAAAAAGAACACAAAAAAAAACCCAGAAAATGTCTCCATACTGCTTGTGTGGTGTAATCCAAGCGTCCATAAGCTAACATAAAAATCTGACCCAAAAATACATCATTTACACCATGTTTTTATCCTAAATGTCAACTGTAGCCTCTTAGACCTGATCCTCGTGCACACGCCTGAAGCAGGTACACAAGCTCTCACCCAAGCAGCGTGACTGCAGCAAAGAAATTATGTCCCTCTTCTATTTCAAAGTCCTCAGACATTTTCTGAAAGTTTGCGAAGTCAACCGTAGGTATAACAAGTCACAATTTCAGAGCAGATCTCTCTCTGTTGTCTGAGTCTCTTCCAGGTAGCATGTAAACACAGATGTGAAGGTATCATGAGATCTCATATATCTCGTGTGTTGCTGCTTGGGTGAGAGCTTGTGTACCTGCTTCAGGTGTGTGCACGAGGATCAGGTCTGAGAGGCTACAGTTGACATTTAGGATAAAAACATGGTGTAAATGATGTCTTTTTGGGTCAAATTTTAATGTTGCAGCTTATGGACACTTGGATTACACCGCACAAACAGTATGGAGACATTTTGTGTTTTTTTACATTTTAAAACTGGTCACCATTCACTTCAATTGTACTGGATTTGGCTGCAACGCTGGTTTCCGCTGAAGCTCCAGGAGTGTTTTGTGAGCTGGAGATCTTCACCCATCCTCACATCAGCACAGGGGTGAGGAGATACTGAGTGAAATTTCATTTTTGGGTGAACTATCACTTTAAGTGATGATGAAAATAACATTAACAGGTAATTAGTAACTGCATCAAAATACATTTTTAAAGTAACCCTCCCAAGCCTGTTAGTGAGACTACTACAAACTAGTACGAACAGGACATTTGTGTTTTCAGCTGAAGTTATGATCAGTTTTACCTTTGCACCATGGGTTGAAGAGCAGGTGGAACTTAATTTTGTCGGCCTTCTCCACAATATGTCCATCTGGTGATGTCACCAGCACAGCTAGGTGATATTGGCCAATGATAGCATCAGCTGGACTGTGCAGCGTCAGCAGCATTTCATCCTGCGCCCCCTGCTGGGTGAACCACCACTTGTCTCCAGCCCCACGATCCTTCTGAACCTTGATCACCACTTCATCTCTCTTACCTGAAGAAACATTGAGAAAATGTTTATATTATTTAGAAAATGGATAATGGCACCTTCGAGTCATCCTAATGTTGTTTATCTGAGCCAGCATCACAAAGAAAATTAGTGGAAATCAGCCTGATGTCTTAGAACAGGGTTGTCCTACAGAACCAGTCTTCCAAAGGGTCTAATCGTTGAGAACCACTGGTGTAGAAGAATGATGCTGACTGCAGCTTTTTACTATGTCTTGAAGTATTTTTTGTGTTTATTTGCTTTTTTGTAATGTTGTACTCACCAAGGTGCAGGACCAGTTCAAGGTGGTGTTTTGGGGGCAGAGAGTCAGAGAACTGCAGAGTTATGTAGAAGGGCTGACCCCTGCGGACAATCAGGCGCTCCCGATCGATCTCCCTGGTGCGGTGAGCCAAGTTGTTTTCATGGCTTCTCAGATCCACGTCAATAATCAAGCCTGACAGAGCAAACAGAGACAAAGTTCAACAATCGAGATCACGCGCAAATACATCTAGCCAGGCTTCAAGTTATCCGTTTGTGTCAGGCAGGCATTTTTTGTTACCTTTGGACAGAGACATGGTAGCGCTAAGCTAAGCTAATTGTCTCCTGGATATAGCTTCAAGTGTCTTTCCAAAAATATCCAACTTTTCCTTTAAATGCAATAAATGTAAGTTGAGTGATATGAACTGGGTTTAAACCATAAAACTATCCTACTCACTGTACTGTAGTATAACTGTAGTCAAAACCCATGATTTGAATTTCAGTTAAATCATCTTCACAGCTTCTAAACATGCTGTCATTGTTTGAGCTGTCGCGTGCAAAATGATCCACTTGGTTATCAAAATCTGTCAGACACACATGTAGGCATAAATAACTGTGACATGGTATGTTTGTGGTGTCTGCTGAATTGGAACATGAGCTGCCAGGTGTCACATGGAGGTCATTTTGTGGCAAATCTTCTGAATATGACTTAAAATGAAAGATCAAAGGTGAATTCCCCGTTTACAGTGTATGTCACACATTTCTACACGTGCACATCCTTCTTCTGTTGTACTACAGTATTACAGAGTGCAGACCTGAGAAAAATGATTTTCTTGTTGTCGAGCCAAAATAATTGCAGGCAGTCTTATAGCTTTATATCAGGTTATTGTTTCTACATATTAATCCTGACCTCTGATTTGACCTTTGACCTTATTTGGAAGTTCCTGTATTCTGCCTTTGCAGAGCATAGCAAAAAATATTGTGTCATACCAAAGCAAAAGGCAGCAACTTCCATTTTATCTGATCACTTTAGCTTTAAAAAGCAGAATAATGACAAATATGATCAAATCCTTAATTTGATAATGATAAAAAATGATGCTTCTTAACGCTATTGTTATTATTATTATTTACAACATTAATTATTATATTACGGTATACTTATAATGTTCCAAGTAAATTTTAAAATCAAATTATTTTAATTATTTTAGGATGTTTCTGAGTATTTGAAGCTAATAATATTTATATTCTAATAAAATATTAGCAATATGCTTCAACAGAAAAAATATGACACTGATTGCTTCACTTTAATGCAATACATTTTCACATAGTCATTGCAGTGGTTAGTCTGTGGTCTTATTTTAATTTTTGTTGTGATATATAGTATTATAATGTACATAACTGACATATTCATTTTCTTGCAGATATTTTACATGTTAGAATACCATGACTGAAGTTACAGTTGTTTGCTGTTCACTTTGGCTTTTTGCAGTTACTGTAATTTCGACCCCCAGTTTTCTCCAGAATGCAACACATTTGAGAGAAGATATTTGTTCACATGACAAAGGGTGTCACAAGATGTCACAAGAACTGTTACTGTCGTTTTCCTTTATAGGACAGCATTGAACAGAATTGACTTTTTCTGTTTCTCTAAATCTTTAGTCTGAATGACTCCTCACTCCTGCTCTGTTCTGCTCAGTGGTCACAAACTAGGGTTACACTAACAATCAATTAATCATGAATCATTTATAACATTTTTTTTTCTCATTTTAAGTTTGAGTTTACTTTTTCAACAAATGGCTCCACCAGACATCAAATGAGCTGCAATTACTGCCATCTCTAGACTACTGTTCTTCACTGTGAACAGATAATCACCTGGCAGCTCATTTGCCATCACAAACATTATATGTCATAGATATTTATGGAATATACTGTACATGTCTGTCTGATAGATTTTGGTGACCGAATTGATCATTTTTCATGTGACGGCTCGAACAATGAAAGAATCTTTAAAAGTTGTGAAGAGTTTGACAGTTTCACTGAGAATCAACTCATCAGGTTTGATCAGCGAGATATGCAAATGATTACTGTGCAAAATTGTTGACAACTGTACTTTTGAACATATGATAAGACATGCTTGAATGACTGAAATACTGAAATGAAAAGTTCCACTCTGTTGTGAACAACAAACTAGTTGTTCAGAGATTTGAACTCTCATTTGAGAATTGAGCCGAAGAAAATGAGAAAAAGTGAAAATTTGTACAATGTTGTTCCATTGTTGACTTTCATGGTGAAAAAACATCTAAATGTTTTGAGCAGTACGGCTCACACGGTGACAGAGCCTTCATTTTGACGGCAGTGACCAATTTAATGATACAATAACTTGGTTTTGAAGCATGAATTAAATATTTTGGGTGAGTTACTACCTTTTCCACAAATGCAATAAGGCTGTCAAGTTCCGTGAAACAGTTGTGACAACTGCACAGACAGTTTTGATAAGAGTTAAGTTTTAAAAATGAGAAAAAGGGGTTGAGAAAAAACTGTAATGGATCATTTTGCATCCAACGTTTGACAATTGTCACTGAACTCAGCTCAGAGCCATGTGCAAGTGATGACAGTTGTACAAATTGTTTTGCACGCGTGCTAAAACGTGCCGTATGCTTGAATGAAAGATAAATTCAAATCTGTTGTGAATAACTAACTGTTCAGAGATTTGAACTTAATGGTTTATAAAACAGACTGGCTGATCTGATCCCTGTCTGAGCTCGGCTTGTACACACTGCAGGAATCAGGATGGGACATATCACACCCAAGTGTTGAATTACACATCAGCACATTTTTCACTCGCATCATAATCTTCCATAAAGTTTGTGATATTGACTGCAGAGAGAAGACAGTACAGTTTGTTTAAAGGTTCTAATAACTTCAAAAAAAAGAGTGCCAGTAGAATTTTCTTTAATTTTTTATTAAACTAATAAATAATCTCTAAAATTAATCATTTTAAATAAAGGTCCCTAAAACACGAAATGAAAAAGAAAAGAAGCATTTTTTTGATGTATTTCTACTTTAAGTTTACTGAAAGTGAAATAATATACTTATTATATATATTAATACTATATACTCATATATTATACACTGCACCAAACTAATTAATTCAGTTCTGTTTAACTTATTGCAACAAGGTGGGTGAATGAAAATTCCGAGTTGCATTTACTGAAAATATTTGATTTGGTTTGATCAGTAATTTTAATTTAACTGCAATCAAAGAGTCCATACTCTATAACACATATTTATTATATTTAGCATATTTAAGTTTAGATAAGCTCCAACTTTTGAGCTCCTAAACTTAAAAGAAAATTGTGGCAATTTTTTTGAGTATTGCTAACTTATTAGGCTTTACAGTGTAGATGAGATGACTTACCTGCGCGGTTGGTCATCGCAGTTCTTCTTCTGTGTAGTCTGTTAAAACGTTGAGTGTCCTCAAGTGTCTTCACACTCTTCTTTTCGCGCTGTGTCCATCACAGTCATGCATTTATACAGGACAAGACTGACCCTCCCACCTCGCTGACACACACTCACCCCAACACTCCACCTCACCTCCCTCTGTGACCTCTCAGTGACATCACTTACCAAAAACCTATTTCCTGTGCGGGTGTATGCATGCATGCGTGTGTGTGTCAGTGATTGCTTAAAGTGAGTCTCTCACCTCTGAGACACTGGGGTCCTTGTCAGTGTGTATGTGTGTGTTAAGGTGCAGTGTGTTAGTGTGTCAGTGTGTTAACATCCACTGACCTTTTGTTACAGAGCACTTTGAGCAACTGACAAACTTCCCACAGCACTTCCATATCACTGCTCAGCTGTTTCAGACGGGATGGAGGCAGAGCTGGTCTTGACCTCCCCGGGGCCCGAAGCAAAATCATGCTAAAGAGCCTTTCTAACTGACGTGTGAGTCATATAAACCGTTTGCCATCACCACACAGTCACACCTGACACCCCAGTGCTTCTGTTAGTCAAAGAATGAGTAGATCTATACAGAACTGAATGAGAAACAAAAAAATAAAATTTATTGAATAGAATATTTTATATAGAATCTTAAGATAAATAAATATTAACATTAGAGCTTTGGCTCTGCTACCTGGTGGCCAGTAAATTGATTTTAAGCTCAATGTTTAATCAATCATCACACACATCTCACTGTAAAAAAATAGTTGAAAAGTCTTAAAACTTAAAGGCAACAGACTGCAATAGATTTTTGAGTTTCGAGCCTCAAGTTAAGAAATAAACTTTAAAAAGTTTTGCTGACATTAGTTTATCTTTAGTTAAGATAATTAAGAAAAATAAATTATCTCAACAACAGATCAGTAGTTGGTAAAGCTTTTTCAAAACTTTTAGTTGGGGTCAGTACGTTGCCTTGAAATTTTGAGTTTTCTCAACTTTCTTGTTTTTAGAGGATGATTTCCATCTTGCATTAGCACAGTCATAATCAGTGGCTGTGGCCACAGGCTGGAAGCGAACCCATGGCGGATGCTTAGACGCAAGGAGTTGTGCCACTTCCCAGCTTTGGATGCCTGATGGGCGTGCCACAAGGCCGTATCACAGTAGTTGACTGATGGGTAGTCTCCTTGGAAACCAATACACAACTGCACAAACGCTTCCTATCTGCACCTGACTGGATAAATGCAGTCTTATCCTGGATTTTAAATCAAACTAACATGGCGGCTCTTTTGGAAACTTTTTATGAAAACAGTTCACCAAAATGTGATTCAGGTTTTCAACATTTTAGGCTGAGATATAAACCACACAGTTGCTGAATCACTTTTCATTTTAGAAGTAAAATAAATGTAAAAGTTTAGGCGAATCACACTTGATGCCCCTGGTTTGCGTATAGTAGCCTGAACTTCAACTTTATGCAAGGCGACGCTTCTGGTATGGATTGCGCAGCTGCTTATATAGACAATGAATGGGAAGCATGGAAATGATGATCCTATGAACATGTACCACCTCTGTGCATGCAGGGCGTGCTGAGCTAACAGGGTGTCCGATGGACTGAAAATTTCTACATCTTCTATGGCTATGTTATGTCTATGTTTTATGTCTCATTATAATTATGAAGCATGAAGCCCATCAAGATACCGATAGAGGTTTTGAGATTTGTCCAAAAGTAAAACAAGCACACGAGATATAAAAACGTGTGCACGAGATAATAAATCGTGCGCACGTTTAAGTATCTGTGAACATCTGAAGTGGTCACTACCGAGAGCCGTATGCATGGACAAGTCAAAGCTGGGAAATAATTGTATCTTGAGCGCACGTTTTAGTATCTTGTGTGCACGATTTAGCTTAAATGTGCACACGTTTTAATATCTCGTGCGCTCGATTTAGTATCTCGTGCGCACGTTTTAATATCTCGTGTGCATGTTTTAGTATCTCGTGCGCACAATATAGTTTTTTTCTTCATGACACTTTAGGGGCTCGGTACAATTCAAACTGATCAGTGAGAAGCTGTGAGGAATTAATAGCGACACACTCCCAGGCTTTGTGTTCGGCTTTGTCGTATTTGTATTGTGGGGATTACTATCGGTGCTTTCACAATATTTATGAAATAATATATTTCACAATCGGTATTTCACAATATGCTTTTCACATATTAACACAATGAGATTTTTGATAAATAATCAGTATGATTCTTAGTAATGTGAATATAATGACAAAATGGGTAAAGGTAAATAATAGAACAGGTAGAACAGTCCATAAAATGACTTCACTTTAATGTAATGCAGCCTCTAAAACCAGGAAAAGGCAACACTTTAGCCATATCACAATAAGATCAAACACAATATCTGACCAAGTTACATGTCTCTTGTGTTCTTCATACCTTCATATCCTCCTTCATACCCTCCTCCTTCATACCCTATACCAGGGTATATGGTAGTACAGCAGTATTTGTGTAAAACTTTAGGTTTTACACAAATACTGCTGCTAATATGTCACTTTATATAAGTTTTATATTTTTTAATGCAGGGTAAGTTTATCCAAATATCACCTTTTTTGAAATTTACTCCAACATTTTCAGAGATGTGAGATGTGAAAGCTGTTTTAGACAGTACAGCAGCACATAGGTGAGAAATGTTCAAAATGAGCATTTGCATGTGACAACATGCATATTTAACCTGAAAAAAATTTTGTGCACTTATTTTTATTTTGAATACATTGATGTATTTTTTTCAAAATTCAAGATCCAAAACTTAAATTTTCAGTTTCAAAGTTTATTTTTTCAAGTACAAAACTTTTGACCCCAATATAGCTCCATATTATACCCCCAAATATAGTTTTGACAAATCTTGCAGTTTTTCTCAATCATTTCGGCTCAAATTCGGCTGGGAAATTCCACTCTGTTGTCAACAACAAACTAATTGTTCTGAGAAGTGAAATTAGTGTTCTGACAAATATAATTCTCATTTGAGAAAGCGAAGAAGAAAAACTAAAACTATGTTTTTAGCTCTCCATTTAATTGAGGTAAATTGAAAGGATTATTACCTAGTTGAGGTACACCAAAATTTGCTGCAGCTTTCCCTGCAACAAATTACACATTTACAGGCTAATCAGTTGGTTTTAATTTACAATGAAGTGTCAGAATGCATCATCCAGCCCAGAGGCCTCATTTATAAAAAAGGACTATGATCAGTTTTGATATTATACAGAAAACCAAGTATAAGTACTTCATTATAAAACCCAGTGGTGGACAGTAATGAAGTACATGTACATGTATTGTATTTAAGTACATATTTTGAGTATCTGTACTTTACTTGAGTATTTGTTTTTTTGGTTTTTGTTTTTTTGGAAACTTTCACTACACTACATTTCAAAGACAAATATTGTACTTTTGACTCCACTACATTTCTAGGAAGGTTGTTGTCACCCAATAGTTTTAGTCTAAGCAGAGTCAGCTGTTTTTTCTTTTCTAAAATGCAGTTGGCCACACAGAAGGAAACCAATCACAGTACCCGCTCTCAACTGGGACTGATGTAAAAGTAAAAATACATCATCCAGGTGCTCTGTGAGAAGAACAAGCAAGCTCTCCCTCTTGTCATTCTAACAAAACTCAGTAATGGTGACAGCAGAACAAAGACAACATTAAATCTCAAAATGTTATTATAATTTAAAAAAGAAATAATTCTAGGTAAGCTTTTAATGTTTGATTGTTTTTATTGGGGTGAAAAATACCTCATAATTCATGTATATACTGCCCCTGAAGACAGAAAGAAATCTCAGATATTTAACAGACTCCTTACAGTCGGCTTCAATCTAATTTTATGCAGTGATTTTAATACAGTTACATCAGAAAATGACAACAGCTGTTTTTGATTGTATTTCTATGTTGAAGTTTTTATAGGTGTTTCTATAGACTTTGTGTAGAAGAGTGATTCTACAAGCAGGTCAGTGCATCATTAGATGGTTTCAGAGAGTTACAAGCTTCTGTAAATGCATTGTGTAAACAATACAGCATGTATTGATATTAGAATATGTACTTTATATACAATGTACTTTGTATAATTTGTACTTTTGAATACTTGAGTATTTTTAAAAGCAAATACTCTAGTACTTTAAATTGAGTAAAATTTTGACTGAGCAACTTTCACTTGTAGTTGAGTAATATTTGACCAGGAGTATCTATACTTCGACTCAAGTACTGCAGTTGAGTACTTTGTCCACCACTGATATAACCTTACAAGTCTAGACTAGTCTAGACTTGACAGGTGATTTTCCTGATTATTCTGTCAGGTTATTGAAGTTTGGGAGACAGATGTGCCTGAGCCTGTGGTGACCTTTGCATCAGCTTTATTAACAATGCAATTCTACGGAGCCCCTAAAGCGTCATGCAGAAAAAAAATATATATATATCGTGCGCACGAGATAGTAAAACAAGCACACGAGATATGAAAACG
The DNA here is from genome assembly GCF_056507025.1 of Lutjanus erythropterus. Taxonomy (NCBI): domain Eukaryota; kingdom Metazoa; phylum Chordata; class Actinopteri; order Lutjaniformes; family Lutjanidae; genus Lutjanus; species Lutjanus erythropterus. The sequence continues at coordinate 3,436,340 of NC_139329.1, forward strand.
TGTGCACGAGATAATAAATCGTGCGCACGTTTAAGTATCTGTGAACATCTGAAGTGGTCACTACCGAGAGCCGTATGCATGGACAAGCCGTATGCATGGACAAGTCAAAGCTGGGAAATAATTGTATCTCGAGCGCACGTTTTAGTATCTTGTGTGCACGATTTAGCTTAAACGTGCACACGTTTTAATATCTCGTGCGCTCGATTTAGTATCTCGTGCGCACGTTTTAATATCTCGTGCGCATGTTTTAGTATCTCGTGCGCACGATATAGTTTTTTTCTTCATGACACTTTAGGGGCTCCGTACAATTCGAACTGATCAGTGAGAAGCTGTGAGGAATTAATAGCGACACACTCCCAGGCTTTGTGTTCGGCTTTGTCGTATTTGTATTGTGGGGATTACTATCGGTGCTTTCACAATATTTATGAAATAATATATTTCACAATCGGTATTTCACAATATGCTTTTCACATATTAACACAATGAGATTTTTGATAAATAATCAGTATGATTCTTAGTAATGTGAATATAATGACAAAATGGGTAAAGGTAAATAATAGAACAGGTAGAACAGTCCATAAAATGACTTCACTTTAATGTAATGCAGCCTCTAAAACCAGGAAAAGGCAACACTTTAGCCATATCACAATAAGATCAAACACAATATTTGACCAAGTAATTTATTGATTTCTTTTGATAAAAATACACAATAACTTTGCAAAATGGAACTTATAAAGGTGTTGGATTAATGTTAACCTTTTGGGGAGGCAGTTTCTCCTCAGTTCTTTCACAACTTTCTACGTGACACATTTTAGCCAAGAACAGGATGTACATGAGTTCACATCAAGTAAACTTTCCTAACTTTGTCATTACATTTCTTCTTAAATCATTTCAATGTCACAATAATGTCACAACAAACATCCGCCACCTGCACCTCCTCCTTAAATTTCTCCTCAACCCCGCTTCAGGCTAACCTCCCTGACACTAATGACACGACATATCTAGTCACTCCAGCAAAAACATAATTTTTTCCCCTCTTAAACAGGAAAGAATTGGCAGAAACTTCAGGTAGAGGATGGATTGACATCAAGAAGCTTCAGGCGTCATCAAACAGCTTGGACCTGAGCCTCAACTATGAGACACAACTGACAAAAACGCTAAACTCAGTTATGACTTGGAAGTTGATTTTAATGCTGAGAAAGCAACAAACTGTGTGTTAAAGCACTAACATGCACATCAGAGAGAATATTTGGATCAAACTGACTAAATTAAATGGTCTCCTCTGTTTTAGAGTTGGGACAAAACTGTATTTAGAGGAGGGGGGGGGGGGGGGGGGTGATTTTTACTGTTCAATTATGCTGGGAAAATATATTTTAAAAGATCACACACTTGGCAATTAAACCTGGTAACAGGCCAACCATCTGGTGATGAAATTAAAGTTGCTGTAAAGCAAAAAGGAACTTTTTGCAGTTGCTGAAAATGTGAAAACACTGAAAACTATGTAGCACCGAACTGTGGCGTTAGACTGGTAAACTGTTGACCTGAAATACGGCTCGGTGACGTGCCAGAGCCATGGTCCCCCAACGCTGTATAAGCTCTCACCTTCCCTAACGGTCACTTCAGCTCACTCCAGTTCCAACAACAAAACACAGCAGAAAAAAAACATCTTGTCACCGTCCTCTGGCTCCGGTTTTGTCTGGACATGTCCAATAAAGCTGCTCAACAGGGCGTCCATGTTTCAGGTGGTTTTCAGGTCATAGTGGTGTTTGATACTGAGACACTGGAGTGGGGGCGGCACGGTGGTGCAGTGGTTAGCACTGCCGCCTCACAGCAAGAAGGTCCTGAGTTTGATCCCCGGCTTGCTGGAGCAGGGCCTTTGCATGTTCTCCCCGTGTCTGCGTGGGTTCTCTCTGGGTTCTCCGGCTTCCTCCCACAGTCCAAAGACATGCATGCTAGGTTAATTGGTGACTCTAAATTTCCCATAGGTGTGAATGTGAGTGTGAGTGGTTGTCTGTCTCTATATGTCAGCCCTGTGATGAACTGGCGACTTGTCCAGGGTGAACCCCGCCTCTTGCCCAGTGTCAGCTGGGATAGGCTCCACTGCCCCGTGACTCTTTGGGAATAAGCGGTTACAGAAAATGGATGGATGGATGGACAGTGGAGTGGACACTGCGTTTCAGAACAGAGAAAACTGCTTATTTTTTCATGATTTTGAGATCTAATTTTATATACTGCCTGGATGGTTAATAACACGTTTCTGTGGTGTGACCAACTCAGAACACACATTTATTGTTGCTTCACACGATCTTTAAGCTGGACTGTGTGACTGGAGACTGAGAGACATGGTCTGTTGGAGTAACTCAACAATTTCCTGCATGCAGTAACATCAGCGCCCACAAATCCATGGATAGCTGCTGATGGCAGCTGTATTGTCTGTCTCAGAGCAGCAAGATAATGAGGTCCGAGAATACACACACAATGGACACAGTGCAATACACAGCACAGATGATGATCCAGACATTACGTAGCCTGGAGGATTGTCACTACTCTGCTATAATGGTGACATACACTGACACATTCACTCACTTTTCTTTTCTTTTTCTCATAAAGTGATGATCTCAACTTTTTCCTACCCCTACACACACCACTGAGGTGGACAACAAAAAACAAAGTTCAGGATACAAAACATGCAACGATGAAAATTACAGATGAAGAGCTAATGACTTCCAATTCTATTCGACATTTGAGGTTAAACAAATGATGCTAGTGAGCTAATGCTTTACCAACCTTAACAGTTAAGTCATTTTGTAAATCAATGAGGCTCCAGTTCCATTATGACTTGTTTTGGACTCAAGGGCTTGGGACTTGGGTGCAAAGACTTGACACTTACTTTTGACTTGCAAAACAATGACTTGGTCACACCCCTGCTGATCCTCTGCCTCTCCTCTGTAGTAGAACCACTGCAGAAGAGGTGCGGAAGACCAGGAGAGAAATAAAGAGTGAAACAAAGTTTAATCAGTATGATCTATGAAGGGGAAATAAATGACCAAGTTTGCTGATTCTATCCTGCTAAATGTATTTCACTAAAATTCAACTTTTGAATCCTTTTTTTTTTATCAGTTCCATCCCCTGTTATTTTTACTGACTGGTAAAAAAATGTATTTGGCTTTGAAGGGGGTGCATGCCAGAAGAAGTTTGGGAACCACTGACCAGTGTTGTGCTAGTTACTGAAAACCAGTAACTAGTTACTGTTACTGTTACTAGCTACTTTATTTCAAAAGTAAAGTAGTTTACTTACAAGTAAGTTTACTGATTACTTACACCAAAAAGTAATGCAGTACTGTGAAAAGTAACTTTTTAGTTACTATGAAAAAAAAGGTTTCCCATTAATGCCCTTATAGCCTTCATTTCAGTACTGTTTTTGCACTGGAGATTAATACAATAGAAATTGGCTGCATGTCTTCTACAACATACCCTGTAATGGCTTTATCAACTCTTTCCTGGTTAGCAGGAGCAGTCAGTCCCTCAGTTCAAATCCAGCCGCTGTTGATCAGGTGGTGGAGGCATCACAGTCTGTATCTGTACTCTTAGCTACTAGCTTCGTCGCAGCATGTTGTTTCTGTAGGTGTTTCAACAGGTTTGAAGTGCTATTTTGGGCAGTAGGTAAGATGTTTGATCCAAGACACAACTTACATTTAACTAAAACGTTCTTGTCTTTGTGCTCGACAAAGGTCAAGTAGTGAGAATATCTCCATGTAAAGAAACTTGACTTGGGCTCCGCCGCTGACGCCATGATGATACCAGTCTTGTAAACAGACACGCACACACAGCGTGTCTTCTCCCGTCTCCCCGCTGACACACACACACACACACACACACACACACACACACACACACACACACACACACACAGGAAGATTCAGGACTACACAGCTCTGGCTGCAGCTCAGTCTCTAGCCGAGACTACACAAAAAATGACATAAAATAACGGAGTAACGCATCATGTAGTAACGTTAACTGAGTTACTGAATTTAAAAAGTAATGCGTTAGATTACTAGTTACTTCAAAAAATAATGGCGTTACAGTAACGCGTTAGTCCCAACACTGCCACTGACCTACACAGATCAAGCGCTGCCATTAGCTCACAGACCAACCACCAACTTTAGCTACACAGAACAAATGATATGTCTTGTCATGGGTGACAAATTACAGCTCAGCTGAGAAGTACGCAATTAATATGTACATCCCGTGCTGTCACAAACAGGAGCCTCTTGCCGATGAGTAGATACACACTTTTGTCTGTGCAGTGATATGGTTCGCATGTGGTTTAAGGGAAGTAGCTCCTGCAAGAAACTGGTCACAACCAGGTCAGTAGATTATCTTTAGATTTCTGGACATTGCTATCTTTTTTTTTGGTGTTTTGAGCCATGTAGTTCCATAACGATTTCTAGTCTGTCTTGCTTGACACTGTCACTGACTGACACTTCCCATCCCACCCATCTAAGCCTGTACATCTGATATGGTGCTCCAGCAATTCATAATAATACTTGTAGACTGACGTTCTTGCAGAGAGAAGTTTCAAAAGGATCAACACTGAGGCAGCAGAGTTGGGTTTTGTAGTCTCTAGTGTGGATCAAGTTCCCTAATGTTCTGCTCTGCGTGGTGAACACCAGCATCTTTCAGTGTTCATGACCTCTGACATGTATTCTACAAGCCCATCCTAAGGTACATGCATGAAGTCTCTTAAATAGATTTCTCAGACAGAAGACATTATACAGCTGTTCTCACAGGCTGTATGGTGTGTTCTATGTGTGCCATACTTCCTTTATGCATTTGGACTCACAACGCCAGCAGAGGCGCTTCCCGTTACAGAGCCTTGCCCTGACTGACGGGGCTGTGACATTAAGCAGAAGCACAAACATTTTGCAGAGTAAATATGTGTCTTGGTGACAGTGTATCTGTCTGACTGGAAAACAGTGTTCGTATTTGTGTGATGCCAAGCTGTGGAATGCTGGGATGGTCATGTTTCGGGAAAACGAGGTCTCTGACTGACCTCAGCCTTCTGATCACACCGACGTGTTAACAGACGGTCACACTGATGGGCATGGACTAATGTTCAGGGCACTTCATTAGAATCTCACCGCGTATTTTAAAATAAGGAACAGGGCACGCACATTGCAACACCTCACAAAACACTCTAAAATGTATCTAAGAAGGTTGGTGTTTAAAGGGATAGTTCACCCAAAAATAAAAATTCTGTCATTATCTACTCACCTTCAGGCTGATTGAAGGTTGGATTTATTTTTTTAGGCCACAAAAAACGACTGGACCAGTTTTCAAATGTAAAACAAGGACAGAATAAAAACATAAAATGCCTCCATACTACTCATCTGGAGTAATCCAAGTCTCCTAAAGCCCCAACCGTGTTTTTAGCCTAAATCTTCACTGTAGATTCATAGCTTGCAGCCATGTTCATGTGCACATGAACACCTGGTCTAAATTCGGTGTGTGTGGTGTCACGGTGTGCAAATGATATGTCAGGACTTTAGACATTTTTAGATTTTTGTTTTTTTCCATTTTTTTTTTTCCATTTACGTTTTTACGTCACCATTCACTTCCATTGCTTGGGAGATTCTGCAACGCTGTTTTCCTGTGAAACTCCAGCAGTGTTTTGTAGATTAACAAAATAAACCTAACCCTCAATTGGAACAAGGGCAATAATGACTCAATTTTCAATTTTGGGTGATCTATCCCTTTAAGACTGTAAATGAGTTCAAGTACCTTTCCTTCAAAAGTCAGGTAAAAAAAAAAAAGTGTCCAACACTGTTAAATTTAATTCATTTCAGGCAAATCAAAGTGCTGGCCTAATGTCTTTACGCTCCATGATACTCTCACATATGACTACTGTCTCACCAGTTGGTCACTCACAGGTACAACAACCCATAAACCCTTTCAGTCACTTTTCAAAAAAGTGTTTAAGTCCAAAAAACTTTTCTCTTACCATCACTGTAATTTCCTCATTATTAAGGGCAGCATGACTGATGGTTGGCACTCTCTTCCTGTTCGGTGTGGGTTGCCTCCTACACTTCAAAGACAAGCAAGTTCAAAATTCAATGGAATTAAATTGATTCAATTAGAATAAAGCCAAATAAAACTTTGACTTTAACCTCAAAATACCATTTACTTTGAATTTATACATATATACAGGTTTCTTTTAGCACAATATGAAATAACAATAGACATTTTCTCCTGTGTCATGTATGGGGTGGAAAAATTGCAAAAATGTGTGTGACCTGAAACACAGAGGGGTAAAAATGGATGTTCAACGGCTTATATTCATTATTCATTTATCAAAACGTGGCCTGAAGGGTGGGAGCAACAAAAAGTAATTGAAAAAAGTGAAAGTGATGAAAATGATTATGAATTCTCCAGGGCATCACTTACTTCAGATGGACTAGTTGCACAGCAACCATTTTGACAAGTCATAGCAGGACACTTGCAGGCGTATTAAAGGGATAGTTCATCCAGAAATGAAAATTCAGTCATTATCTACTCACGCCTGTGCCAGTTGAAAGTCAGGTTTAGTTTTTTTTTAGTCCACAAAACACTGCTGGAGTTTCACAGGAAAAAAGTGTTGCAGAATCTCCCAAACATTCGAAGTGAATGGTGACCAGTTTTCAAACATTAAAAAACAACAGTGTAATCCAAGTCTCCTAAAGCCCCAACATGTCAGGTTGAGCAAAAAAAAAAAGTTATTTACACCATGTTGTCAGCTTGAATCTTCACTGTAGATCCTTAGCTTGGAGTTACATTCATGTGCAAATGAAAATTCAGTCATTATTATTATCTATTCTCCAACTGAAGGTCGGGTTTAGATTTTTAGTCCACAAAACACTACTGGAGTTTCACAGAAAAACACTGTAGCAGAATCTCGCAAACAATGCAAGTGAATGGTGACCAGTTTTCTTTTTTCTTTTTCTTTTTTTTAAAAAAAAGGAAACTAGAAAAAAAGGCATAAAATGCCTCCATACTGCTTGTCTAAAGCCCCAACATACCAAGATGACTAAAAAAATGTTATATACACCATGTTTTTAGCCCAAATCTTCACTGTAGATCCTTAGCTTGCAGCCATGTTCATGTGCACATGCACACTGTCCAAACTATGTGTGTGTGTGTGTGTGTTGTGACAGTGTGCAAATGACATATTGGGACTTCAGGAGACTTGGATTACACCAGATGAGCAGTATGTATTTATTCTGTTGTTATTTTATGTTTGAAAACTGGTCACCATTCACTTCCATTGTTTTGTAGATTCTACAATGCTGTTTTTATTCCTGTGAAAATCCAGCAGTGTTTCATGGATCAAAAAACTAACCCCTTAAATCAGCATGAGGGTGAGTAGATAAGGACTGAATTTTCATTTTTCAGTGAACTATGCGTTTAAGTCCGCCTGTGTCTTTCTTGTTCTGACAGGTCAGGATGTCTTGTTGTGCAACTGGTCCATTATCCAAATGATCAAAAATACTTCTGAAACTGTACTGGGTCAAGGCAAATCTAGATTTACAATGCATCAGTGGAGGTACAAGGAAACCAATGGCTATTCCATGGAAAAAACACACTGAATAGAAATCTGTGTGATGCCTGCTTTTATACTCCTAGTGGAGCTTAATTTTTCTCATTCAAACATCAGGTATTTTCCACCATTAGTTCCTAAATCTCCCTGGTGTTCACATTCTCGGACACTATTGGTAGGGTTGTCCCGATCCAATATTGATATCAGATATTGATCTGATATCAGCCAAAAAAACGATTATTGGATTTTATTGGACTGCATCTAAAATCTCCGATATAAGCGCTCCGATAAGCAGTCCATTTTCCGCTCCAGCACTTCTATCCATAGGTGACTCTGGTTGCTGACTATTGTTCTCTGTTTGAGTAACATCACTTGATCAAGCCTTTTCTAACATTCCACACTACAAAATAAGTAATAAAAGTTGTATGATTCGTGCTGATATTGTATCAGATCGATATCGGTATCGGCCAATACTCAAGAATCGGTATCGTATCGGAAGTGAAAAAGTTGTAACTATTGGTTCCCAATACTTCCTTGGATAGTTGAACTTTAGATAGCAGTCATTCCACACTACTGACCTTTTAACACTAATGTGTTGTGGTACACTCAAAATTTATTCTGCTTAATGACGCCTAATGTTTCACAATTTGTACTTTCACAGCTTGACACACCCTGTCTTGACTCAAGGTTAGCTTCTGCTTTCATTTTTACTTCTGCACTTCTTCTACTGATTTTACACTGGATTGAAATAGCTACACATTAAATCAAAAATAAATTATGATCAGTCAAAATCCACAATTATTAGACTGGATAGTCAGTCAAAACAATCAGACACCACAATATGCTTCTTCATCACCTTTATTTTTCATAGGGATGCACAAAATGATTTTTTTTAATTGATACAGGTGACCGATATTCACCTGCCTCCCATAGCCAATACCAATAAGATAACCAATGATTCCACACTTTTATATTTTAAAAATAAGTTTATACAGCCTGTAGTTTGTGCACATCTGAGGGTAAGATGTTGTGAACAAAGATGGATGATTTAATATTCCACAAACCTACTAACATCACTGTTACAACAAGAAAAGAACATCTTCATTCAGTTTTTCAAGTAAAGTTAATCAAAAAACACAAAAAACAAACTTGGCTTTTATGGAGAATTTCACCTTAGAATTTAAGTTAAATTCTTTGACATATCTGTCCAATCAGATATTATAGCTGATATGTATTGGGTAATATGCACTGATACTGACATAGACCAATATATGAATAAACCAATAACAACTGATAATTTATTGTTCCCAATATTTATTTTTCATTCCGAACTTTTATCAGTTCTTTTTTGTTGCTTTCACCTCTCATAGCGTCATGCTCCAATGTCATGAGCATAAAGCCAGTGAGATCAACTGCTTAGTTTTCTAAATATGTGTTACATATATCAGTTATAGCGGCTTCATTGCGTATAGTTGGTTCATTTAAGAAAGAAACTGGGGAGTAAAGAAATTCCAGAGTCTGGACATTAGGCACATTTGAGATGAGAGATTTAATGCTAAATATATTAATCTTCTATTATGCAACAAAGTTTCCACCTGTTAACAAGCAGATATTGTGTAGCTGATAATAATAATAAAGGTCATATATATCTGCAGATTACAGGTAGCCTACAGGTGATCTGTTAGTGTCTGTTAGTGAAGTCTGCTGGAAACTGCACTGCAGCTTTTTGTCACCCCCTCCTGCTGTGGCCGCCTGATCTCATCTAATCTCCAGGCGAAGTGCAGTTCATATTGAGCAAGTCCGCTGACTGATGCTGAATAAAGGTTCATTTAAGAGAATAAAGTATTGTGCAATTGTCCTAAAATATTCTAATGAAAAGATCAGTCCCCTCATACACACCAGTGTATGTCTGTCCAGGCAGTGGGTGATTTATTAAGAGCCTGAAACATAATTGTCAGTCAGTACAAAATACCAGGGAATGTATTTTGGATATTCATGATCCCAAGAGCTTGATTTTCAAACATATTGTAGTGGGGGGCCCAGGATTTTTCCTCTACTGCCACCTTGAGGCCAAAAGTCCTACATGTACACAAGATATCTCATACTTCCAGGCTCCTTTCCCTCTAGTTTGGTCATTACATGATCTACACTGCCTTTGTTAAGTGTGGCCATATGTTTCGGAAAAAGTCATGATGTAAAGAATCACTTGATTGTTTGTGTGATTCTCCTGCTGTGGTGGACATGAGGATGCAACAAAGCTCCCTAAACAGAGTCAGTGCAAACCTTTGAACATCAAGATGCATCAATTCATGGTGTTTTAGTGGGCTTATTTTGTAGTGCCTGGAGCAGACTTTGTCACACCAACTTTAATAAGGAGACAGAGTAGAACAGGCCCTCTCTTTAAGGTCTAGTGTGTATGATTTACTGGGATCTATTGGTGGAATGTGGCAGAAAAAGAGTGCCTTGCTGTGCGCCCCATGGGACATAAATTCAGAATAAAAATATGAGCAGAAGTGTGTGGCAGGGAACAAACTATTTTTTGATTCTGTTTGAACTGTGCCACGAATTACGCATGTGCTGTGTTTCAAATATAATTTCACAAGTCAAGAAAGTCTCAGCTTGTCATAGGTTTGTTGTAGTTTAGTTTTGTGTGAAACCACTCAGTGAATTACATCTTTTGTCTCGCACAGTATACACCAACACCGATCTCACTGCCCCTTGTGATGTTATCTTACCGGTTTTATCCAGTGACTTCTGGTCCTTTTATCAGCTGTGGAAAGAAAGAACGACTACACCCTGTTACAAAAACACACAGGCATCGTAGCTCCAGCAGCTAAGCTAACATGGAGGACTGCTATGATTGCTGGGACGTTCTCCCTCCAAAAAGAAAATCATGACATCACTTACGAGACTTCTGGGTGTGTAGTCTTTCTAACTACGTATCTTCACAGTCCGATACGAACTGGAACTGTTTTCTTGGAAATTTATCTTTTAAACTAACAAATAACATACGTGTAATTCATAGCACAACTCCGTCTAGTAGCTTTGCTGCATGTGCCAAGTCATGTTTGAGCCACCAGAGCCAGAGGACAGTGACAGGATAGTACTTCTTTTCTTCTGTGTCGGCTTGTTTGAACTGAAGTGAGCTGAAGTGAACTGCTGGGCTGATTTGGACTGAGAGAATCACTAAAGGTACATTTGTAACTGACTGTTAGGGAGGGTGAGGCAGTGACATTCATGTGTCTGTTCATGGGGCTTATATAGAGCTGGGGGGACCATGGTTCCATCACATCACCAAGACATGTTTCAGGTCTGCCCAAAAACTCCTGAACACAGAAATGGTGAACAACGGTTTAATGAGTTCTCAGTGTTTTTACGTTTTCAACATCTTTGTTCATCTTCCAACATGTATCATGTGTTTAAAAGAAAAAAAACTTCTGTTTTCTTTCTTAAGGACTTTAACATCATGTATTATATTGAAGCCAATTACCTGAAATCACAACTTTAGTAAGATATAAATAAGTATTTAAAGTAATTTTGGCTGCAAGTAAGAAAACCAAAACTGCAAAATGGTTAGAGCCTGATGAATGTGAAGTCTTTTGTGTTCTAAACGTGCAGTTTATTTCAGTCTGTTCCCAATATGTCCTCACGCATTTTTTTCCCTCTTTTTTCAGTTTGTTTTACTTCACTTTGTTGTTTTTTTTTTAATAGTTTTACACTAGTTTTCTAGTAGTTCTAGTGGATTCTACTGCAGAAAGAAAGTAGTTCCTACATGAAACTGCTCACAACAAGGTCATGATTTTTAAAGAGACACTGGTATTGAATTTTTGAATGTTTTTCCAGCTCTTTGAGCATCCAAGTGCCATTTAGTCCCCTCTCTTTAGAGAGAAAGCAGACATCTCTATGGCCGATATAAAAAAAATCTAGATGGAATGATGGATGGAAGTAGTTCTACAGGGTAGGGGAAAATTTTCTATTTTTGATTTTGGGGTCAACTTGCCCTTTAAAGCGCCATCTTATTGGCCTGTCCACTGGCAGAAATATCAGCATTTCAGGCTGACACAATATTTAATTTTAAAGCCTTTACTGGCCGATACAAACAACACACAGATATCATCACACATCATCAACATTTTCCTTCCAGATTCAGATAACTGAACTTTGCAAGTTGCACTAGTACAATAAAAATATACTATTACTATTTTTCAAATCTGTACCAAACCCATATCAGTGTAATATGATTGCTGTCATTGGTGTATGGCCTGCTTCAGGTGGTATCACACTGGTGCATGCACTTGCATACTTGCCGATACCTGATAGCACATTTCAAACATTTCTGGGGCATTTTCCAATAATGGTATCAGTTTAGGAATCTTATTTCCAATGTCAGGAAAATTTGAAGCTTCAAGTCCAAAGTATATTGTTAAATTATTTAATAAGAAAATGCAGATAAATCAGTCTTGGCAATTTTCATTTAAAGAACATAATAGCAAACAGAGAAAAATAGGTATTGTGAAGTAGAAAAACTGAAGTGAGCAGTTAATGGTGAGTGAGTGTCTCAGCTCTCTGATGGTGGGGGGGCAGCCCTGCGTACAGCCCTGGCCAGGGCTTGTTGGATGACCGGGTAGAGTTTATAGCATCCCTCGATGCAGGTCCGAACCCCAGCTGTCAGTGTCTCCTCAGCCATTTCTCCGTCTGACTGCAGCCCAGAGATCTGGTTCAGGCTCGGGAGGAACGCCACGGTCAGACAGCCCTGGTTGTCGCCACCGACCGAGCTGCAGCTGTTTTCCTCCAAGTAAGAAGGATCGACCACGAAAGAGGTGCCGTCCTGGCGAATGGAACAACCGAGCACCAGGTCGTACATTTCGATCCCCGCATCAGCGAGAGCGAGAGAAGCGCACGTGACGGCATGGGCCAGAACCGAACCGCTGTTCTCAAGAACCATTACGTTGACCTCGATCTGAGAGCGGGGATATTTGTGGAGGCACACGGCCGGCTGCAGACTCTCGTGCAGCATTAAGGAGAGATCCTTGTCATGGCTCCCCTGAATCCAGGAGCCCCTCTCTGGGCAGGAAAATGGAGCGAAACGCATGTCAGTGGTCAACCTGGACAGACAGAGAAAGACAGCGTTTTATTGTCTTTGTAAAGTATCATGGACACGCATCAGTGTCCACTTCAAACACACAATATGAAATAGTGATGTGGATGTTATGACCACTATTAAAAGAAAAAAACATATCTTTTTAAATCTGTTTTTGATAAAAGTGATGAGTTATTATATGTCTTGAGTAAATAATGTAGCTGGAAGCTATTTTTTGTCAGTCAGGGCTTATCAGTTCCTCTAGGAAGTTACAATAATGCAATTTCAACAACTAAGGCAAATTCAACCAATTCCTGTGAATTCTGCATGACCCTGCAAATTTGTCCAAATGTCACAACTTTGCTTTACAACTTTAATCAAACAAAGTTTAAAATTTTACCCATTAATCTATTTTGTTCAGGTGTATTATATGGACCATATACCGATGATTTTTGCTTGGGCTAGTTTGCACTGATGATTTATTTTTTATTTTGATGATGACTTTTTATGGTACATGTTTCAGTCTGTCTTTTCATATCTTGGGACAGTACTGGAAATGAGGAAATGCATATTTCCTCTATTTATCCATCAAGAGAGTTTTGGAGATATAGGCCTTAGAGATGTCTTTCTTGAAATACTGAGCCGGTTACTCAAGATAATCCACTGATGTTACTGTGAGCAGTTTCGTGTAGGAACCATTTTCTTTCTACCGAACGACACCCACCAACCGTATCACTGTGCAGAGGGACGCATGCATCTCGTCATTGACAGGGCAGGATGTAAACAATAATAGCATCCTCCTTGGCTGAGCTTTAACCTCTCATCCATGAATACATGCACACTTTCTTCTGTGTGATGATATGTTGGTATTCAGTAGATAGAAAATAGTTCCTGCATGAACCCACAACAAGGTCTGTGGATTATCTACATCATGATTTCTGCTAAGTGTTGCTGTTGAGTTTTTCAAATGTGTTTTCTTTTTTTTTGCCGCTTTGAGCTCCAGCTGAGTGCCATCTAGTCACATTATATTTGAGAGAAGGCAGACATCTCTTCAGCTGGTATCTCCAAAACTCTGCACCTCACACAAAAATGTCTAGATAGATGAATAACACTACAGTTAAGAGGAAAAATGTATTTTAGATTTTGGGGTGAACTGTACCCTAATTAAAGGAAATTCTAGTAATATTTCACCCATACATACAGCGCTCATGATACTCCTCACAGTATATTAATGCTACAACACCTCACATGAAACTTGTTGAACATTTATCCTCAGTGGTCATGCCAATGAATATTTATGTTCTCAGACAACAATGACACATACTGCACATGACTACAACAGGAGGAGCAGTGTACCGCAACCTGTCTTGAGGAAATAATGTAGCCAGAAGCTCTTTTTCGCATTCCATAAAATAACATATCAGCAAACCCAAAAGGAACTTTGGTCAGCATATTATATTATTTGATCTGGTTTGCAATGAGCTTCTGTTATTTTGTTTAATGTCACATGTTTCTGTCTTTTGCATCTTTAACAGGGCTGCAACGATTATTTTCACAGTTGATTAATCTGTTAAATATTGTCTCAATTGATCGATTAGTTGTTTGGTTCTCATATGTCTTGTTTTCTCCACAACCCAAAGGTATCAAGTATAATGTCAGAGGAGTAAAGAAACCACAAAATATCAATGAATTAATTAAAGTAACTAATTTAAGAAACTATAATCAGAGAATTGACTGTTTTTCTTAGTAAAATACTCAAACCGATAAATGATTAACAAAATAGTTGGCAAGTACTGTAATAATTGATTATTAATCGATTTGATTAATCATTGCAGCTCAAATCTCTATAGCAAGCCTTATCTGTCTGTCTCATTGATTCAACTTCTCATTTGTAAGTATTACACAGTCATTACATTTGTGTGTTTACTGTGACCAATAAATAAGTCAAGTAAAATAAATGAACACACTTTAAAATCACTAAATACCTTCCACTTTTCATATCGGTCTCATCTTTCCGCTCTGTTTCTCTGGGGCCGTAAACGCAGCACATCAGCTTGGTGTTTCCAGCCTCGATGTACGCGGAGCCTTTAGCCTGGCTCACCAGCCCGCAGCGGACAAACACGGGCCGCACGTCCACTTGATCCCGCTGCCGACCGTCCGCTCTGGGGCCATGCGAGGGGAGAACAACCGCCGGTTTGCACGAAAACAGAAACGGGCTTTGAGACACCTCTGGGCCGCGTACGCGTTTGGTGTCGGTCGGCATGGTGCAGTTAGACAAGTGAATTGAACTGGTCCACCACAAAAACCTGTCCCCCAAGAAACAGAGCACGCAGAGAAATGATTCCGCTATTGCGTGGCACTTAGGGAAACTAACTAGTTCCTGTCACTGATGTAACTTTACATCACTGTAAACAAACAGTGAGTTAATACTCACAGAAGTGACTATGTAGTCAGAAAAAATATAAAAACATTTGTCATGATTATTATGTCACAAAATCACAAATCATCACAAATTTGGTGATGCATCTCATGATGACTGAGCAGAACATAGACACCCGAACTAAAAAATATATAACAACTAGAAATCATCATTGTCAAAACATTTACTTAAGCCTTTTATTTATGAATTTGTGCAAAAACTACGTTTGTTGGAGAAAATAACTATCTATTGACACCGGCGTCTTTTCCATTGCATCAGCCAGACAAGGGAAGTTCATACCATCGATGTGGCGGGCTCGACTAAGATTGACAGTAGGCTTGTCCAATACAGTTTGACATCTGCTAACGTATCGGTAAGGGCGGACCAATGGGCGACTGCCGTGGGCGTGTTCTCTGCCTCTGTGCTGTCTTTCTGGTCGAGCAGCGTGGGCCAAAGCAGTGTGTTTGGGAGCAGTACTTGATTCATTCTGCAAGAATAGCGACTTCTGTGAGTATTACCGCTTGTTCAGGCGCTGTTATAATAAATAATGTTTACCGTGTCATTCAGTAACCTAGGTGTTTGGTCAGTGGTGTGAGCTGAAGCCTTGTAAAGAGGTAGCCTGTTTGGCTAAGATTTAGCTTGCTAACGTCAGCTTGTCAAGCTAACCTAATGCCTCTGCCCTGCATAGCAGTTTACAATCAGCTGACGGTTTAGTATGCACTTGCCGGTTCTTAGAAGCAGCTTGGAAGAAAGGTGTTGTCTGATATGACTGACACTATTTTATGATACATTATTTTCTGCCACCAATCTCTGGGCGCTTGTTTACAGCAGAGGTGTGAAGGTGCCATGGGACAGCTGGTTTTAGTCAGCATGAGAGAGCGAAATTAACCCTCTGAGACTTAATGTGAGACCTTCGGATATAACTCATTTTAGCCCCCCCCCCGCCGCTCCCCACCTTGGTAAAAATCCACCAAGCTAAGATTTGGAAATAGACTACAGTGCTGCTTCACTTACTGACTTCGAGCTGTGGACATAACTTGCAGCTTTTTCCACCCATCTGAGCTCTCTGCCAGTGTAGTGATTACAAGTAAGGACAACAAAATTAGTGTTGATCCTTATTTCTGTCTTTATTTGCATGCTTAAAGTATAGCTGCAGTAATTAGTCACCTGAAATAAAAGTGTTGCCAAAATAGTTGTCAGCTAACAAGATAATCGATTAATCGTGTCATCCATTTTTCAAACAAAAATGTCAGCCATTTGCTGCTTCCAGCTTCTGACATGAAGGGATTTGCTGCTTTCCTTTGTCATTTATGATCGTAAATGAAGCGTCTTTGGGTTTATAATGGACAAAATATGCATTTTGAATGATTCACCTTAGGCTGTGGGCAAGTGTGATCATCATTCTGCACATTTTTTTTGACATTTTATACAATAAATGATTAGTTGTAAAGTAATCAACAGATTAATAAATAATGAAAATAGCACTTAGTTGCAGCCCAACTTAAAAGTGTGTACTTTTTCCCTTTTGTTGTTGTGGTGTCTATTGTTGTCTTCCTGTTTTCTGTTTCACCATTGCCCTTAGTGAAGTCTTAGGTGCCTCACCTTTTTTTATAACCCACTATTTTTTTCAGTCTGTTCTTCGCACAGACTAAAATTTCCATCCCATCACCCCATCCTGACTACCAATGGTTTGGTAGTCAGGATGGGGACAGCGGCTGTTTACCGTCCGCTTGCTGACCCTAGAGAGATGAAGATACCAGCTGTGTGGTTTCCTTTGCCAGCTAGTTTGCGAATCTGTCTGCTCTTGGGAATTCAACTAGCTGCCTTTTAATTATGGACAGCATACTGTTCTTTGTGATACTGTGGGTGTATGACTGAAAAAAAGACTGAAAGTCCAAAAATATTTTGATTTCGATTAATTGAATTCAGACTCTTAAAGGATATTTAAAGGTTTTAATTTAGCTTTACTTTCAAGTGAAGGATTAAATTTCTGACTAGTGATATTTGGTGTTTAATTTTTTTTATTTCTGGTCATGATCTTTAGTTGCTAGCACAAATGTAGTTGTCTGTCTCCATTTTGAATTGAAAATAGCTTGAAGAGTTCAAAATTTAAATGATCCAGTTTATTTGCATAGACCTGTATGTCATGCTTTGTCTGAATGAAAATTACAGGCCCACATTGGCTGCGGTGTCCCACCCAGCCAGAGCTCTCCTTACAAGTTAAGGGGAAAAAGCTCCAGCCCTACACAAGGAGAATGGAAGAACCCTAAATTAAAAGTTAGTTATTTCATGGTGGCTCTAAGCAGTTAAACACTACTGAAGCTCCACCCCACCCAACTACACTCCGTATATCCTGCGGGAGCAACCACTGGAGCACTAGATGTTGTTTAGATGTATTTTGGATTAGAAATGAAATCATCCATAACTGAAATGATTCATTGGTGAATCTTCAGTAATACCACAGTGCTTTGTTGGAACACATTCAGATCTAAAACGGCTCTGTCAGAATCTCAGTTTGCTAGCACACCTTGCAGCATAAATCACCTTGCTCGCCTGACAGGATTTTTAAGGTACAGTTGGTATATGAGAAGAGCCAGAGGCCAATTTGTGATAGCGAGATGATAGAGTAACTTGTTAAGGCACATACCATGCCAACTGTCTTGACTGTGGGCTAGAAGGGGACGGGGGGGGGGGGGCAGGGGGCAGGGGGGGGTCGTTTGGAAAAAAGACAGTCATTTGGCAGGTAAATAATTGCCCATAATTTTGATAGCTGATTTATTAAGTCATTTGTTAAGCAAAAATGTAAAATATTCCCTGTTTCCAGTTTTCCTCAGTTGATTCTCTGTTTTATAGCTTTGTAAATTGAATATGTTTTGATTTCTGGTTGTAAAACCAAAGATGTTTGAAGATGTTGCATTAGAAGAAGTATAGGAACATGAAATTATTGGTTTGTAACACTATTATGTAAGCACTTTCCACTTATAGTCAACCATAAGTGGAGAGTGGTGTAAACAGATAATGAATGACAATATAGTAGAGCTGCAACAATTGATTGATTATTAAATTAATTGAACTATTTTGAAAAGTGATTAATTGGTTTGAGTAATTTTTTAAAGAAAAAAAGTCAAAATTCTTTGATTCCAGCTTCTTAAATGTGAATATTTTCTGTTGTCTTTACTCTTCTATGACAGTAACATGCATATTTTGGGGTTTGGGGCAAAACAAGACATTTCAGGACATTACTCTGGACTTTGGGAAGCAGTGATCAACATATTTCACCATATTCAGACATATTTAATCAAGAAAATAATCGACTGTGAAAATAATTGTGAATTACAGCCTTGCTGTTGACAAATGCATGTCTTGCTGGAGAGGTTAAGCTGGTCTAACTGGTTGTAACTATTGTCATAATGGTACTATATGACCAAACAACTCTTAAAGTAAACTTAATTTGAAACTGAATTGAAAAACTGTTTCACAGAAATAGCAGCAGGCAGTTAGGTAGTTTTGTAGTGTCTATTAACCTTGTTAGAAAGCCTGGGAGATGGATTTTTACAGGAAAGAGCTCCACATAAATGTTTTCTCTATGATGACAGACAAGCTGTGCAATGTTCAGGTGCCACACAATGACAGAAGAAGGAATTTTAGCATTTCAGACACAAGTTTTTAATCAATAAATAGAACAGTTCTTTTTAATCAGACCAAATGTTTTCCAGGAAAGCACTGATCTGCCGACCAGAGGTCAGCGCACATTTCTGATTCTGCAGCGGTCAGTTTTACACACATGGCCCGGACGATGGTCATGTCAAACACACAGTGACACAGATAGTAAAGTCACAGCCGCTACAGTGCTGGTTACAGCCACACACACTCAGACCCATGCTTGCATGAAGTTGGCGTTAGCGACAGATTCCAAGAACAGGATTAAGAGAAGACAGACTGCTGACAGTGTCGCCCAACAACAGTAAACTTTCTAGCTCTTCAGGCAAATGCAGACTGCTGTTCACGGACTGACAGTTAAAATCTCACTGAAGAATAAACAATCCGCGTTGCTGTGTCTCCTCAAATATTTTCTCATCCAGACTTGTTTAACTTCTCCTTACTACAGCAAGCAGTTGCACTGCATCAGGCTCTCATTTGTTAACATCTGCTTTCAAGTGAGCTCACATAAAATCTTGTTCCATTTAAGATCTTGTGAGATTGTGCTCCCTCTAGCAGATAATCTTGATATAATAACACAATAAGTTCTGGCTGTAACCGGGAGCACTTTTCAAGAAATGTTATTCCATAGCCAGTGTTTTAGTATGAACATCCATTTTATTTTTCCTCTAACTGGGTCTAGCTGCTGGGAGTGCAAGTTGCCAAATGTTCAGACCAGTTCTGCAGTCAGAGACCCAGAACAATTTAGTTGGATATAAAATTGAAAATGGTGGCCACCCGTGAGAGCTGCCTACATAAACATGCTTGATGGTTAGCCTGTTAATTTCTTTGTGTTTTTTTTTCTAGAGAGCTGATTCAGAATGGACTCCTCTTTGAGTGCAGCTCAAATCCGCGAGAAGTTCATTGACTTCTTCCGTCGCTATGAGCACCAGTATGTCCACTCGTCATCCACCATCCCACTGGATGACCCCACGCTGCTTTTTGCCAATGCCGGCATGAACCAGGTACACAATCCATGAGTCTCCAGGTCTTCCAAACATGACTTGCTCTTTTTATGCACACCCAGTGATTTACAACATTTTGACTCTCTCTCACTTCCTGTGCTTATAGTTCAAGCCCATCTTCCTCAACACCATCGATCCGTCCCACCCTATGGCCAGGCTTCGTCGTGCTGCCAACACCCAAAAGTGTATCCGCGCAGGAGGCAAACACAACGACCTGGACGATGTGGGTAAAGATGTGTACCACCACACCTTCTTCGAGATGCTGGGGTCCTGGTCCTTTGGGGACTACTTTAAGGTATTGTCATTCTTCTCAACTGTATTCTGATTATTACCTGACTGATACTAGAGTTTGTGGCAGATTTAAAAAAAAAAAGAAAAAAGTCTGGTAAATGTATATCACAGATAGTAATTGTTTTAACAAACACACAACATAAAAATAATCTTGATTAGGGATGCCACGGTGAGGAAAGAAGAAAAGTACGGAATCACAGAAACTTTGAGTTTATAACTGTAGCATCCATAGTTAACTAAGTATTGATAACATGCTTAGACAGTGGGGGCGGTGGGCAAGTAATGCAATCAATGTCCTAATACTGCGGAACACCAGTAACACCTACCACTGCAACAAGCCCAATCCTGATACAGATCCTTTAGATTTATTTTGAATTGTGAAAAAGATGTGTACAAGTTGTTAGTGTTCTCTGGACAAAGTATGAAATGTTGAAACTGTTTCTCAATGACCTCAAACCTAGTTCGGCATTCCTGTACTGCAGTTTATCAGCCAACATGTACAACAATGCAGATATATTGTCCTGGCAGAGTTATATGTAGTTCTACTCACAACTTTATCCACTGTAGAGCCCTTAATCTTGATATGAAGATAAAGTGGGAAACTAGATTCAGAATGATATGATTTATGCAGAAAGCATGATTATCGTGTCCTGACTGTGGCTGAGTAAATGCATTTGTGAGCTGAAACCTTGTCGAATGTGAGTCTGAAATGAGTTTTTTTCTGCTGACATGATGCAGAATGAAAATGAAAATAATTCTTCATAAAAACCAGGAGTAGGAGCCTAAAAATTAGTCTATTAGTAATCAACTATTAAATTAATCTGCATCCATTTTGATACCTTTTTAGATAAAAAATGTCCAAAACACAATTTTTTCTCCGGCCTGCACGTCTTTATCCCAAATGTGTGCTTTCTTTAGTACTTTTTCTTATGCTTCTGTATTTGTTTCATCTTCCTCTGCAGCACCTGGCCTGTCAGATGGCACTAGAGCTGCTGACCAAGGAGTTTGGTATTCCTATTGAACGTCTGTATGTCACCTACTTTGGCGGTAACGATGAGGCAGGCCTGGAGCCCGACCTGGAGTGCAAACAGATCTGGATTGATCTTGGGTGAGCCAAGCTTGGGAATGAGATGTATTAGTCAAACAAGTCAAATGAAGACATTTTGTTTAAGGACTTTTTAAGTAACTTTAAATAATCACCCCCCCCACAACTGTGAGTGTTTTTTTTTTAAATCCCCTGGGAGTATTTGATACATCCTCTACAAAACATTTACAGCTGTTTTTTTACAGATCTTGTATTTGTATCTCTGCATGAAAGCTGCAAAACAGCTACTGTTTATCTGCCCCTGTTGAAAGTAATTGCATGATGTGTGATCATTCCCCGAGGAGCTGCTTCTCTTCTCCTCCCCCAGTCCCACCGAGCCTCCACTGCATGCAACAACAGCCTAGAAGATTCTCTCTCCTCATTTCTCCTCCTCTTTTCAGGCCCAAAACATGAATGAATGAATGCATGAATGAATGAGTGAATGAATGGATTTCTCACTGCAGTTATCTACATTTTATTTATTTATTCAGAGCTCAGTTAATATGTTCCTCATTCAGCTTTCTGTCTCTACTTACATAAAAACACATCACTGCTAAAGCAGCTCCAACAGAGAAATTTACAAGTTATAAACCTGCTGAGATGTTTTCATGTTATTTATTTGCTTTTTCAAACGTCTGATTTTCAGCGAATGCACATCTCAGTTTATTTTTATTACATCTTTTATATTTTTCTGTCTTCATTTTTTGACCTTCCTATAATTACGTTTTAGCAACAAGGTAAGAAACTTTCATCGATCCTCAGAGGAGAAATTCAGGACAGCGACAGAAATAAGTACAGATTAATGGAGAAAATCAATAATTGATATTAGAATTGTATGTAATACAATTACAAATAAAAATTTAAATTAAACCTATACAAGAGCAATTGGAAACAAGGCAACAGTGACATTGTGGATTGATTAATAACAAGTCAGCAATTCTGTCTAAGTATATAATAAGTAATGATACTTGGTGTTTGTGAAAGGTGAAATGTAGTATAATATAACAGTTGGGACTGATGATTATAATGATATTACGTATATATGAAAATAAAATATATTGGCTGGTATTGCAATGATCTCTCAAATATGTGTATCAAATACTCATGACAAAGAAATGTAATGCGTGCTTTACAGTTTAATAATAAACTATTGTCCAGAATGACATCAGGTCACTGGAACAGTAAACTTTCACTGTAATTTTTAAAAATTATAAATAACTATAAATTAAAAATAGCACAAATAGATTAAACAATCTGCTTTATGCTCAAAATAAATCTCTTATCAGCACATATAAGACAGCATATCCGTCGATACTGATATAGTTATGACAGGCTGATATCAACCGACCAATTTATCATGCTGGCTCTAATAACAATAAATATAGTATAGTAAAGCAATATAGTGTAGATATAGTATAATAAAAAAGTCAAACTATTGAAAAGGCACTCACAGAAAAAAGAGTATTTCTATTGCTCTTAGAGCTTTCAGTCTTTGTATTTGTGTCTTAATTTTCACACAACTTCATTATCTACTCACTAACAGAACTGATTGTATTAGCTCCTCTGCTCATGTGTGTTTCTCTCAGGGTGGAGGAGTCTCGCATCCTGCCAGGCAGCATGAAGGATAACTTCTGGGAGATGGGAGACACCGGTCCCTGTGGTCCCTGCAGCGAGATCCACTACGACCGCATCGGAGGGAGGGACGCCGCTCACCTGGTGAACATGGACGATCCCAACGTCCTGGAGATCTGGAACCTGGTGTTCATCCAGTTCAACAGGTAATGGAAGAACACACACGCACACACACACACACACACACACACACACACACACACACACACACACACACACACACAATGATCAGAATATGCTTAAAGTCTTTAAAGGGATGGCATATTTACCTCACAAATTGGATTACATTCTTTTACAGCATAAACTCAATTTAAAAATAGACCACTCATATCTTTATTATAGTGTGCGTTATGTGTCTATTTTTCAGGATTAATATTGAATAAAATATTGAAATATTTATGAGACAAGGTTTTGAGATTTATTTTAGATAAATTAATTGATTAATAAAAAATTGTTGTTAGATGCAGCCCTTGATTATTCACAGTTCTAAAGTTCTAAAATCTAAAATCTAACATAATTTACTGTGATGCCTTGTGATGTGATATAAATGTTAAGTCTTTTTGGTTCATTGAGTTTGTTTACACCTGCTAACATGTCATAATCATGAATCTGAGTAAAAACAAATGAATCAAGAGCTGAAACATGAGGTCATGTGGACAGACAGTGAACTGATTCACTGGGCAGTTTTTATCTTCCTGCATCATCAGCTCAGATTCTGCTGACTGACAGAAAGTCATGCAGTGTTTTTCTGCCTGTTATGTTTATATTTATGTTTTCTGGCATCACATGAAGAAATAAGCTATGATAAGCTGTATTAGTGAAGTCAGCCTCATCGTATGAATAATGAAGACCAGGTAGAAGCAGGACGAAAAGATGGCGTCTTTCCACTGTAATATTGCTGCGTGGTTACTCTGTAACTCTGACTTATTTCAGGAGCTGCTGAAATACATGAAAAATAAAAGCACAGCAGACCTCTGTTTTAACTCCTTAATATTTTCTGAATCAGCAGGTGATCATATGTGTTACTGTGGTTTATGAATCATTTGAATCTGAACTGAACAGATTAGGTATAAAAGCTCCCTAACAGCAGCGTTTAATCTGCAGTCTCTGAATTTATTGCTCCTCTGGTTGTCAGATGCAACAAAGCGTCTCCATGCAGATGATTGTTTCTGCTCATGAATCTAATAAGGCTCCTAAATAGTTTTCTTCTAGATTTCTCCATAGACACTTTTTTTTCCACTGCTGCGTCTGAACAGTGCTGTGAACAGAACACAAAACACTGCATACAAATGATGTTGGAGTTTGGACACACATTTATAAGCACCTGTATGCAGTGCAGCTACTAAATCAGAGGCACACACCCACCCCCTCCACACCTTTTTACGGTTCCTTCTATTGTTCGTGAAGTCTAAAGAACTTTTGCAGTTGATTACATGTTGTTTACAACTGATCTGATTTTATTAATGTCCATCTCAACAG
This sequence comes from Lutjanus erythropterus, assembly GCF_056507025.1. Classification (NCBI taxonomy): domain Eukaryota; kingdom Metazoa; phylum Chordata; class Actinopteri; order Lutjaniformes; family Lutjanidae; genus Lutjanus; species Lutjanus erythropterus. The sequence continues at coordinate 3,460,562 of NC_139329.1, forward strand.
AGACCTATTTCATTTTAGATGATAAAGGTAAATGTAAGTAGGTTTCTGCCAAAGACATCTGATCACTTGGCTGTGTAAACCTAAACAGGACGATCTAAAATGATCCAAAGTTTGATGTGAACTGAACAAAACTGTGTGGTGAACCAGTTTTCTTGTCAAAACAGCAGGTTATTTTGTAAAACACATGCACACAGTAAGAAAATCAGCTGTCCTGCTATGACTACTGTGTCAAACATGCTTAATCCTCATTAACATTCATAAATCAGTGTTTGTAACTGCTGTTCCCTGTCCCACCCTGCTTAGGGAGTCTGAGACGGAGCTGAAGCCACTGCCTAAGAAGAGCATCGACACAGGGATGGGTCTGGAGCGCCTGGTGTCTGTTCTGCAGAACAAGATGTCAAACTATGACACTGACCTCTTCATCCCGTACTTCGAAGCCATTCAGAAGGTCCTGAAATGCCCCAGATTTGTATAACTGAATGTTAGCAGCTGGTACACTGGTACACAGAATTTCACAGAGCGAATGAGGTCACACTTATTTATTTGCTTGGAGACTGAAGCAGCTGGCTCCTCAGCAGAGGAAGTGAGCAACTGCACAAGTAACGCTTTTGGCAGAAATTTGGTTTTGCTCACATCTAATACGTAGGGTTTGGTGTTGATTTTATCGAATGTCTGGTTTCTGCCACTAGCAGTGCACATAGTAGATTTTTGTAGAGTTTGTAGAGAAATGATCTGTTGAAAGTGACTTTCATATTGGACTTGTATGTCAGCAGTGTGCCCTCCTGAGGGAAGGTAAGAAGTAATGTAATTCAGTAATTGCGTGTGGGGGGAAAAAAGGAAGATAAATATATCCAAGCATTTGTATTGAGGAGGAATAGATAAACACGATTGTAATAATAATAATAATCATCTTTCTTTATAGAGCACTTTTCAAAATTCACATTACAAAGTGCTTCACAGGCAGCAACATAAAACAGACAGGTTCGAGAGTCAGATAACAAAACAGATTAAATAAAATAGTATAGTGCAAAATGGTAAGAATAGGAAAATAAAAACATTTATTACAATTACGATAATGATTAGAAAATGTGTTGGGCTTCAGAATATTTATCGTCACAATATCCAGTACATTAACAGCCAAGGCAGTAGGGCTGGGCGGGTAATCAAATTTTAATTTCAATTGCGATTTTTCTTCCCACGATCATTAAAACAAGATAATCGTAATGAAATGATTATTGAGATGCGTGCTGTGGTGGCGTGTTGCATTTTGTATTGTTGTAAATAAAGGAAACCCTTCCTTTTCAGCCAGTTCGATTACATGTTCACTGCTGTTTGTGTTAAATTCCGAACTTATTCAACATATTTGTCAGCTGTTTTAAGCAGAGTCAGGGAGGGAGACAAGCGGATGCTTTTCGCAGCACTGATACAGAGCTGTGTACACTGAGCAGATACACAGATAGTCAGGAGGAGAGAAATCATCCACACACATCATCAGACAGGGCGATCTTTTTAACTTTTCTGTAGCAGAGGTGGCGACTGCCCATTTATCCAGGAACACATAAAAAGCTTTGCATTATAAATCCATGAGGTTATCAGCTCTGTGTGTGATTATACACGAGCAGAATCTCCTAGTGACCGGTGCACCGTTGTGTTGTTTCATGTTGTTGTGTTGTTTAAAACTACTACTACTTATAACTATCTACTGAGTAGATAGTAATAAGTAATGGATACATGTCTCTTTTCTGCTGCTTTGGACCAAGATTGAGCCTTAACAAAAACAATCCCAGTATCATCATGTCTTTTATAATGTGTTATATCTGTGTTTGTGTAATTAATACTGGTAGGTGAACACATTTGGAGCATGAGTTCATGGTTGGTGGTGAGGATGAACAGCTGTGGGTGCACATCTGAAAAGAAAGGTCGGGAACCACTGGTCTAACTTGCAGTTTAAACATAATTTTGTTTCAGGGTACAGGTGCTCGACCATACTCCGGTAAAGTAGGTGCAGAGGACACTGATGGGATTGACATGGCCTACCGTGTGCTGGCTGACCACGCCCGCACCATCACCATCGCCCTATCAGACGGCGGCCGGCCTGACAACACAGGACGAGGGTGAGACATGAACATTTTGCAGCATAAAAGAAAGGAATTGCAAAACTTTGTGTGCAACACAGTTTTAATTTACAGTTTTGAGTTTAAGAATTTACAAAATATTGTACACGCTTGACAAACTAGGGTGCTAGTTCTTGAGGTACTTTGTATTTCCAAATTTGGAATAGTTGGTAATTTGGTGTTTCATTACTGACAAACACACCACAGTTAGTACAACATGCAGTTTTTACAGTTTATTTTAAAACTTCATTGTAATGTTTTGTTTCCATCATGTTTAGCTACGTGTTGAGGAGGATCCTACGTCGCGCTGTCCGTTATTCCCATGAGAAGCTGGGAGCTCAGAAAGGCTTTTTTGCCTCTCTGGTGGATGTGGTGGTCGATTCCCTGGTGAGATTTCAAGAAGCTTTTTAATGTTTACTTTGGTATTTTTCAAGCAGGACCCTATTTTCCCATGTTTTTGTGTCTAAGCGACTAATGAGGGCACCGGTTTTTGAAGGTGATCCAGTACTGTGTAAGACCACTGCAGCCAGCAGCTGTAAAACGGGCTGCAGGGTAATCCTTATGGGCAGTTGGAAATGACAGGCTCAGATTATGACATTATGGAAAGGATCCCTACAGTGATAGACCATTTTGTTAAAAAGTGAGATCTACTTTGTTCAACCAGAAACGGCTGTTATATCCTACTAGCCAAAGCCACCAGACGCCCTTTACAGAAATAGTAATTTCATCATTGTAAAACACATTTCACACTTCATCTGAAAATATTGGAATAGGAGCAAGAGGGAGGTTGGACACCAGAGAGGCAGGAGGGAGAAATGAAATCTTTCAGAGAAACCAGAGTTTGTGATTGTTGTAAAGACAAACCAAGAAAGTTTTGGTGAGTTTTATTTTGTTTCTGTTTAGTTTGAATGAACCTGATTTTCACAATGATACAATTGCTGTTTCTGTAAATTGAGTCTGTTTGGGTTTGGTTTGTTGAAACCAATAATCTTCTGTGTCTGGTTTAACAAAGTGGTCTGTAGGGATCCTAATGTTGTCAGACACTTAAACTAACAATCTAAGCTTGTTGCCCCCTTTCATCATTTAGACACAGTAACATGGATAAATGGGGTCCAGATGGAAAGATATTGAAGTTTTCCTTTAAAATGCTTTAAATTTTATTTGAGAAGTGTCCAGTTACACTGTATTCTCCTTTATTCACTGTAAAAAGGTGCATATCTATCACTGTTAAACTCAATAGTAACTTCTCACGTCCAGTTCATGGTTAAAGCTATAAATGGTGACATTTGTGTTTCTTTTACCATCTCCTCTCCACCTTTCCTCTTTTATCTCTTCTCTTCTCCCATCTCATTATTCTGCCTCTCGTCCTCCATTGCTCTCCCGCTCCACATTCATTCCCCATCTTCTTCCCCTCTCTCTCTAACCAGGGTGATGCCTTTCCTGAATTGAGGAAAGACCCAGAAATGGTGAAGGACATCATTAATGAGGAGGAGGTGCAGTTCCTCAAAACCCTCAGCAGAGGACGCCGTATCCTCGATAGGAAGATCATGAGTCTGGCAGACTGCAAGACCATCCCAGGTAAAAGTGTTACCGTGTGCATGCATACTTGCTACCTTTCCTTTGCTGATGATTTTAGTGAGGAGAGTGAGGCTTATTTTTAGATATCTTCAGAAAATAAACTGCTTCAAAACATAGATATCATTATAACAAGTTCAGTGAACTGAATTCAGTACATTCTTGTGTCTGTGTTGTTTCATTTGCCCTCTTTTGTCCTCTTCTACTTTATCTCAGCTCACCACCCACAACACTTTCTCTCTTCTGTCACTTCTTCTCTCCCTCTGCTGGTCTGCTTTTTTTCTTTTAATTAGAATGCGTTTGTTGCTATTATGGATCAGTCTCTTGTTGATTTTTGATGACTTGAGGAGTCTTTGAGCATTACCTATAAATTCTATGTTTTGTAGTTAAAATGCAGTGTTTTTCAACATGTGTTTGGGAATCATATTTGATTCTGATTGTTTGATGTTCGATTCAGAGTCAGTTCTTGATTGCACAAATAGAAGCAGTGTCTTGCTCAATTAAACAGACATTACTAATTGACTGGTATAAAAGAAAACACTCAGGCGGGAAGCACTGTCATCCTGGTTTGCTGAGTGTGGCTAATGTTGGCAGTGCTAGCACCAGCACCCTGCTCCCTTTGCATGAATGTGGTTAGACGTTGCTCTGGTCAAGTGGTTATACATCAGTTTATTCAGTCCACATACAACCTCATTTTCATTTTCTACATCAAAATACTGCCATACCAAGCTGGTTTAGATCTCATCTTTGTCCTGCTTTCCACCTCGATGGTTTAAATCCAGGCATTGGTGCCTGGATGCCGGAGCAGCCCCGGCTCGTGGTGGTTGGCTGCATAACATCTGAGACACAACAGTCAGATAATTAATTGTGCACATCCCTATGGCAGACCATTTACTGGTGTCTTTATTCCACTGAAATACAACATGAAACATAACTGGCAATAAAGATAAATAGTCTGAGTTAATAGATTAATTAATTTGAAAGCACCCTCCAGTCTCCCGCCCACTTAAGAATAACATAATGGGGGCACCTGGGTAGCCAGTTGGTAGAGTGTCCGCACCATGTACAGCGGCTATGAGTACTCTGCAGCAGCCATGGGCTCGACTCAGGCCTGCAGCCCTTTGCTGCTTGTCAGTCCACATAATAACATAATGTGGGGATTTTTAGATAGATAATGTTATGTCTCCAGCAGTGGAGGGCAGCCTGTATCGTCAGCTCTGGGGAAGGAAGGTCATAGCTGCCCATGACATGGAGCCTGTGCAGAAAACAGAACTGTGCAGTTATTTTCTTCGCCACAGAGTTGGTTTAAGTTGTGTAATGCTGCAGTGTGTATTGATCAACTAGTCTCGTTTATTACTGTTGATTGCCGTTTTGCTCTGTTAGCATTAGTCTCTGGGTGATGGCAGAGAATACAGATATGGACCGATTAGAACTGTACCTTTGGTAGTCTGGGGGCAGTGTAGCAGCATAGCCAGTAGTTCAAGCAAGACACGACCACAGGACATGATTAACAAGTCTTATCGAACCAGTAGTATTGTAAATGACGTTCATCGTCAAATAGGCAATGAAAAAGAAATTCCGTCCATATGTTGTGATGTATTTTACTCCTCCAGCATCACCATGTTTGCTGTTGTCAGAAATGGTTAATTCTGAGTGGCGACCTCTAGTGGATGTATTGCTTCACATGTATGCCAGTCTAAAGGACACATGGAAGTATGTGTACAGTGACTGTTATATCATTTAAATAGTACGTGTCTGTTTTAATACATGAAGGGAGCAGAAATCAAGCTTAAAGGGACAGTTCATCCAAAAATGAATATTCCTTTGTTATCTTTTCAGCTGCATGCCAATTGGGGAAAAAAACAACAGAAAAAAACAAAATGCCTCCATACTGCTCGTCTGGTTTAATCCAAGTTTACTTGAAAGACGTCATTTCCACCATGTGTTTAGCCAAAATCTTCACTGTAAATACTTAGCTTGGAGCCATGTTCACGTGCACATGCATGCTGTCTGAACCGGGTGTGTGTGGTGTGACGGTGTGCAAATGGCATGTCAAAGCTTTAGGAGACTTGGTTTAAACCAGACAAGCAGTACTTTGTGTTTTTTTCCTGTAAATTTGAACTGTACAACATTGAGAGCAATCTGAAAACAGAGTCACATTCCTTGTATGTGCGCACACTGACGCTGAGTCAGATTGTGGCCTCAGACACCTCTGCTGAATATCAATCCGCTTGTGTCTCCCTCTGTCTGTACATCCAGGTGACACCGCATGGTTGTTGTATGACACATACGGCTTCCCTCTGGACCTGACCTCCCTCATTGCTGAGGAGAAAGGCCTGTCTGTGGACATGGCCGCCTTCGAAGAGGAGAAGAAGGCAGCACAGGTGAGGAGAGCTTCTGATATTTACTGATCGTTTGAATTGGGCCTTGACTGTCCTGTGAGGAGAAACTCCACTGAACAGTGTTTTCACTGTGTCCACTCCCATGGGTACATGATTCTGCCTTGTGTCAGCATTCCCTAGTATTGCACTGTAAGTCAGAATCAGGAGTCATGCACCTGCTGTTTAAATAACCCCTCATTTACTTTACAGCACTGTGCTAATCCCTTGGTGTTTGATTTTGCAATATGACTGATTCCTTTCCAAGTTTACTGCGGCTTCATACTGCTGTCACACTGCTGTCTGACAGATCACAGCGAGTTTATATCCAGCTCTGCAGTTCTGCTCCCTGCCAGATGGGGGAGTTTGACCCACTATGCCTTTTTATTTCCTCCTTATCCTGTCATGTACACTCAGTTTATTAGGCACAATCTAAGGTACTACAACACAAGAGGCCTGCAGTAAATCCTAACTTAATGTAAAGTTTAGTTTTTGAGAGGTATGGATTCAAAGCTCAGAGTTTATTCAGATATTATAAGCTTTACAGAGATATGATGTAATCCAGGTCTTTTGTGTTAAATTACATTAGATTGTTCAGGTGCAGCTAATAACATAAACTGACTCCACAGCACAACTGAGACAAGTTGGAGACAAAGTTTTTGTGAATGTTCACAACAGGGCTGCACAATGAATCAAAATTTTTTATCAAAATTGCAGTATGCAGTATGGCCTCCTACTTGTAGGAGATGCAATATTTGTGAAAGGCAAAATGTGTGTCAAAAAACTTTTAAGTGATTGAATGTGGTTAGGCAGCGATGTCCTTTCCTTCACATCAGATTCAGTAGATTCCTGCAAAAAAATCACAACAAAATTGTTCAGCCTTAGTTTACACACATTTATTGTCATATATGTAGGCTGCAGTATCGTTGCCTTGTGTGCACTGAAACAAAGCTGATTCATGGGAAACATGAATTTTAAGAAAACCAGACAATTAGATAATAGATTTGTGTTGATTGGATAAATACTTATCTTGATCTTTACAGTTAGATCATCAGATCTTCACCTTACTTTGAACAGAAAAAAATGCTAAGAAGGTTGAAGATTAAGTTTGGAGTTGCCAGGTCTATCAAACATCCCCCTCACTCATCAAAACAACTGTAGCTGACTTCCACTGATGAGTTGTGAAGTAACGCTAACGTTAAGCACACGTTAGTTTAGACAAAGTAGCACCAGCCAACAGAATACTCACTTTTATGTCTGTGTTCACCCCATAACTGTTTGCCAGTGCTGGAGCTCTCTACTATTGTCCCTCTAGCAGTCTATATAACCATATTCATTTGTCAAGCAGCCTCATGTCAGAGTGTGATTAGCCACCGAGGTTGCATTTGAAATCTGACTCCTACTACTGCTGTACGGAAATTTTCACTTTAGAATTGTTGGGTCACTCATCCAACAAAATATTGATGAGACTCTTAGACGGTGGGAGCAGTGGGCAAGTAATGTAATCAGTGTATGCCTAAACACCGGTAACACCTACTACTGCAGCAAGCCTTCAGTCAGGTTTAGACTAATGTCATATTTTTCCAGTTACAACATTAAATTGCAGATAAGGTAAACAAAGCTATGATTTGCTTTGGTTATCAATAATATAGTAGATATATCACTGTTTCAATTAATGTTTCAATAATTTCTCTTTAAAAAATGTGTAAGTTTGTTCCTCTGAGCTAGGGCTGTTAAAAATTAGTCATTAAAGGATTCATCTTGGCTAAGAATTCAACAGATAAAAGTATATTAACCAACAATGTATGTCTTGTGTAGCATTACTTCAGAGCTCACAGGTTTTCTCATGGTTTGGTCTGCCTTGTTAGTCTAGAAATGACAGTAATTGAGTCCAATTTAACAGTGTTTAGTTCATGGAGCCATTTGTTTAATAAAGACAGAAGGACAACAGCAGCTGTTTGAAGCGAGAGCGTTTTTGTTTTATTATTTTGTTTGGTTAAAGTGTTTGTGTTTCATGAGTTAATGTTTCACAGAACTAATGTGCCACTATAATTGTTCGAATACGACTTAAACTGAGAAAAAAGACATTTATTATATCTCATTCATTATTAATTGATTGTGAATGTGTTCAACCATCAGTAATGGAAAATGCACAAAATTTTCAACCCTACACTGAACTGATCATGTGTTGTATTGAATTGTCCAGTGTTGTAGATAGTTTGCTTGAATAACACAGGTTTGTGTGTGTGTGTGTGTGTGTGTGTGTAGTTAAAGTCCCAGGGTAAGGGTGCAGGAGATGAGGACCACATCATGTTGGACATCTACGCCATTGAAGAGCTGAGAAACAAAAATGTCCCAGCCACAGATGACTCTCCCAAATACAAATACACCTCAGATGAAAATGGCAAATATGGTGAGTGATTTACATCCTCACAATGGGACCTTGAGTTCAGCTTCAGCAAATGGTATTTTCAGGACGTCCATCACTAACCGTTATCCTGTTTGCGTGTCTAGAGTTTGAGCAGGCCTCAGCCACAGTGCTGGCCCTGCGCCGTGACCGTGCCTTCTGTGATGAAGTGACCACAGGTCAGGAGTGCGGTGTGCTGCTGGATCAGACGTCCTTCTATGCCGAGCAGGGCGGACAGACATTTGACGAGGGCTACATGCTTCGAGAGGATGACAACACAGGAGATGTAAGTGTGACAAAAATGATGAAAAAGTGGATGTGAAGGCCTCTCAGTGGTTTGTAATGAGCTCCACTGATGCTGTTTGAGAGTATTTTGTAAAAACCCCATGAGGTCTGAGGCATTAAAAAGCCCTCATTAAGGTAATTTTCCGTGTGTGTGTTGTTTTTTTGCCCAAACTACACAGTGGTCACATTGCGGGTAGGACAAAAATCCAGCTCGCTACCAAAGCTAAATTGAAATCATCTTTGGTTGACTTTTAACTGTGGAGAAATGGCAGTCACACTATCAGTGACAGCTTGTGTTTAACATTTGTTTAAAGGACTGGTGGCTCTGATAGCTGGTGCAAAGAATGCCTGCCAGGAAAAAAAAACCTCTGCTACGAGACAAAGGCTGCCAAATGATATATCACAATTTTGACAGCAGAATAGATGAAAGATGATAACTTGTTCTCATCTGTCTCATGAGCAAGAACCTGAATGGCACATTCATATCACAGTTTGCAAAAAATTCATTCAGATGTCAGTCTTTTATACGTCTTGATATGTTCAGTTTTTGCTGAGGCTGTGAAGGCCTTATGAAGTTGTGGCCTGGTATTAAAGTCCACATGAAATGTGCTATTTGCTGCTGCATATTTTTGTGTGTCCTGTAAAAATGGACAGCTATGTAGGGACTCATCACAGTAGACAATAGCACTGAATGAGTGTTAAAGCTATGCCCTCACAGCTATGCTGCTACAGTGCAGCAGCCTGTATACGTTGCAGAGTGGAAGCAGTGAACACAGTGAGACTGGAACTAAACACAGCCTCCAAAACCAGTGGAGATTTGATGACAGGGACTGCAGTCATGGTTTTCTCACCAGGTTTGGCTTCTGACACTCTGAGTCAGCTGTCTTAGCTACATGGCTAGCAGAGCTAACAGCTGTTTGTGGTTAGCTATTTTAGCAACAAATTAAGCGATCAGGATGCTCAGGAAAGCATCAGGAAACTCAGTAAATGACCTTGGTACTGTGTGTTCAGTCCTGGTTTGGCCGTGTTCACTGGGTGGTTGCTGAGCTCTGTTCTGTTGTCTGCTAACGGCAGCTGAGCTAGCAGAAGCTCTGACCCAGAGTCAAAGCTGAGCAGTTGGAAGACATCAGAGGGAAAACCAGAAAGCATTTCTTCACAAAATATGATCCCATTTCACCCAAATCTGTGAATAAAGTCAATAAGTTGTGCTTTTGTATAGTAATTTTAATCAGTGAGGCCTGGCCCCCAGTCCATGTAGATTATTTCTAACATTTGTTTAAGCAGTGCATTGTAAAATGCCTCTGAATGTAGTTTGAGCGATCAGATCTCAATCCATTCTCAGTGTGTCTTTGGTGCGTTCACACCTGTGCTTATACCTGTCCACTTGTGATCAGACCACCTAGGACTCGAGTTAATACCAGGTGGAAACTGGTTAAAAGTTCTCTTCTGTGTCAGACACCATTTCTTTGAATGACGAGTTTAAAAAAATGTTTATTTAATCTCTAAATGCTACAGCAAAGCACACACATACACATGCCTCTGCCAGCTTTCTAATTAAACCAACAGGATTTGTCCTAGGTTTTCAGCGGAGCAAAAAACACGTCTAACCGTGTTTTCTCTCTGCTTCTTTCTTTCTCTGCAGAGGATGGAGTTCACAGTGAAGAACACACAGGTCCGAGGAGGTTATGTTCTCCATGTGGGGACAGTCTATGGCACGCTGAGGGTTGGAGACCAAGTTACTTTACGTGTGGATGAGGTGAGAACATATGCAGAATACACACCGTTCATTATTAGTCGGTTAAATGGCATGAAAATAAGTTTTATCACTCATTTTCAGGGTCTGTATCTGAGCTCTGTCAGTTTTATTGCCTCTTGCTGATGCTCTGATTTGTCTGTATGACAAATATCCGTTCATATTCTCTTTCAGGCTCGTCGCAGGCCCATCATGAGCAACCACACCGCCACGCACATCTTAAACTTTGCTCTGCGGGGGGTTTTGGGTGAGGCAGACCAGAGGGGTTCCCTGGTCGCTCCCGACCGCCTGCGCTTTGACTTCACTGCTAAAGGTGCCCTGAGCACAGGGGATGTCCGGCGGACTGAGGAGATCGCTTGTGCTTTGATAAGAGACGCTAAGGTCAGTGGAGGAACACTGACGTAGCCTCACACCAGATAGTAGAAGTATTTAGATATGTTTTTCTCTCTGAATGATGTTGATGTAGCTCAGTTGTTGGGTAATGTCTCCTGCTGAAGAAATAATGGAGGGTTTGTACCAAGCTTCAAGCCTGATTTAAGTTTCATTCTTAGTATTAACTCCATCTAATCCGTCACTTGACAGATATTTTCCTCCCACTTTGCTCTCTCCAGATGGTCTACGCCATGGAAGCTCCACTAGCACAAGCCAAGGCCATTCAGGGTCTGCGTGCCGTGTTCGACGAGACCTACCCTGACCCTGTCCGAGTCGTGTCTATTGGTATCCCCGTTGAGGAGCTGCTGAAGGACCCCGACAGTGCTGCTGGTTCTCTCACCTCCATTGAGTTCTGTGGTGGAACGTGAGTAAACGCTTTACATCATTTCTCATGCACTTCTGCTGACCTGTGACAGGGGATGTAAACCAGCCACTTCACTTCATGTGCATGGTGACCACACAGTATGTCGACTGAAATTCATATTTGTCATTCTGTCTTATCTGTCTAAATCAGAGACAACCATGTTTCAGAAAAGATAACAGTAGCATCTCCAGTATCAAAGTGTATATCACTATTAGGCCATTAATGAGTTGTGGGATTTATGTTTCGTTTCTACTCTCTCCTGGAAATACATATTTGTTCACAATTGATTTTAAGATAAGAATATGAGTTTTTGATATTTTTTAAGCATACACGGTATATAATTCTGTTATGCCAAAGAGAAACACTAAATTAAATGGTAAAACATATAGTTGTGGTTAGCCTTAGCTAAAGCTAAAACTTACTGATTTAAAAAAAAAAAATCTCCCTTTTGGTGAACTGAAATCTTAGGTTTTCCACAAAATGGCCAATAAAATAATAAGCAAACCCCAGGACGAGGTAGAAGGCGAGGAGCATCCAGACAGAAATCCAATCATCTCTTCAGTCAGTTTGAGTGTTGAAGTTCTGGGAGGCGCTACAGAGTCTCTCTGGCAACTAAAAATTTATATTTAAGAAGTCCTCCCTTCCAGGTGCCATCAGTGTTCATGACATGAGCTGCTTTTAGTGTTTAATGGTTAATGTTTGATATGCATTTGGTCTTAACTAACTACTGTGTTGCTTCTTGTTTTTGGGGGCACCAAAGACAAATTTTCACTCCAGTGCCAATAAAGATTTGTTCTTTTCTGGTCTAGTCTGTAATGAGGCAGCAGCTAAACTCTATCTCTGGTGGTGCCATGTTAGCTTTTGACTGTAGTGGTTACCTTTTAAAGGCGACTCTATCTGCCTTCTTTTCCAGGTTATTCAAGTGGAAACCTGCCCTTATATGTATCAACATCATCATGCAAAAACCTATGTCAGGTCATTTGGCAAAATATTTTTAGAGGGGCGTGGGAAAATAGCATTTTGATGTTAAAACCTAGGTACTTAAACCAAAATTGATCGTTCTGATTTGGATACATCAGGAACACCACTGGGAAGCTATAGAATGGTATAAGAAAGTGCTTGCCCTTTAAATCACATATTAAAATGTATTAAATTGTTTGTCAATATAAATATTAATAGTGGATGGACATGCAGACACAGTAGAAATGGTTAAATGTTTTTATACTCACAAAGTAAAATTACTTCTATAATGTTTCTTCATTTGTGCCTTTATTACTGTATTACAACCTTTCTGTTACAGTTTGCCGTTTGTTTTGTTCTACAATTGTAGCTCGTGTAGTTCTGTTGTAACTTTATGCAACACACCTTCGTTCTGATTCAGCCTCACAGCTTCTGCACACACATGCTCCATACAGTAACTGTCATGACACATAACTGTAGTTTTTGCAGGTTGTGCTTCTGTAAATGTTTGTGTGTGTTCATTCTGTCTGAAGTGTCGCTGCTGATTGCTGCATACGCTTCTGCTGGAGTCAAGTGCACACGTTAACATGGAGAAGTAGAGTTGTCTCTGAATAAACGTCTGCATCTGCATGAAGCCGGCAGTTTTCACAGATGTCAGACCTGCCCAGTGGTGGTGTGTAAACTGGAAAGCATTAATTGGATTTGTGGGTCTTTACGGTGAGACGGCCGTGTCCCTGCACAGAGAAGGCCTGGAACATTTTGAAGAGCTCAATCCAGCAATTAGATGTGCCTCACTGACTTTTGCAGTGTCTGCTCCTGGCTGTAAAATTCACCTGAATGCTAAGATGTCCCCGTTCTTATGTAGATTATAGCAAGACTCTTCATTTCATTTGGTTACTGTCAGAGTCAAAATGATTTCCAGGCTGTATTTTATGTGTACAGGTGTAGAAGTAGTGATTTCAGCACTGGAGGAGACATTAACGTGAAGCCTGTGCCACCATTTGATGCTGCTTGAGGTTTTAAAATCTCCCACTTTAGCAAACTGATGTTGTCTTTGATGTTGTTCTCATGTGCAGCCGCTTCAAAGCCTCCCTCGTACCTGCTGCTGTTGTTCTGTAATGTTTTCTCTCCTGCTCGTGTTCCTCCTTCTCCTCAGTGCTCTCCCTCTCCACCGCCTCGCCTCCCACAGTTGTGTAACACTGCTGCTAATCTACTCTTGGTTTCTGTTATCTGCAGCCATCTGCAGAACTCGGGTCACGCTGCACCGTTTGTCATCGTCTCAGAGGAGGCCATCGCTAAGGGCATCCGCCGCATTGTTGCTGTGACAGGAACAGAGGCCCAGAAGGTCGGGACACACACACACGCACACACACGTACTTTACAGCATTATGCTCATATACACACTTCCACCCACACTCGCATAGAACAGAGTTTAGCCAACACTTCAGAGAAAGTAGATTGATTTAATATTCCTGCGGTGCATGTCTCTGTCTGAAATTAAATGATGACTTGTTGTAGCGTGTTGATGGTCAAATCGTCAATCATTTTCTCGCCACTCATGACAGAAAAGCCAAACTGATTAAATGAGACTGTCTCGGATTGAGGGACTGCGTGACTAATTTGAGTCCCTGGTGAGAAAAGCTCCCTGGTGATGAAACTTTAATCAAGCTTGTTTTTGACTTGTTGTGAACTTGGAGGCAGAATGGAGCATTTTGCATTTTTTCCCTTCATCCAGGCCCTGAGGACAAATTAATCTTTACTATTTTTAGACAACAATTGCTGTTTGATCCTGCTCTGTATCTTCTCCTCTTCCCTCTTGCCTACACCACTCTGCTACGTCTTCACTCTCTGTGCTCGTTGCTCTCGTCTCACACCTCTGCGTCTCACATTCGCCAGGCCCAGAGGAAAGCTGATTCCCTGCATCAGTCTCTGTCCGCGCTGGGAGACAAGGTGAAGCAGCAGACGGCCCCGAACAAGGACATTCAGAAAGAGATCGCCGACATGACCGAGGTAAATGGCATTTTTGTGCTGCAAAGAACGTCCAGCAGCTCTCCAAACTAAGGATGTCCTGTTGTCCCAACAATAAAAACTGCACTAGGGACACAAAGATATGATGTCTAGGATAGTTGGGAAATTTATCACAGAAAATGAAATTATTATGTTAATGTATTATGGAATATATATCATTTTAATGGTTAGTTGTTCAGATTTGAAAAATGTGAGTTCTATGCTGTGTCACATGTACACTTACACACTCATAATACACTTTTATCTTAAACACCATGAGAGTGTGTATATGCCATTTTTCATCACCACATACCATCAGAAACTGGTTTGCATTCCCACTGCAGTTTGGATTGATTAAAGTTTTCCGTCACTACGACGGATTTCTGCCTTTTGGATTCCAGTGAGGACTGCAGACGTCACCATCCCAGATATTTAGTGTCTGATACCGATACTGGTGAATTTCCAAGGGTTTTGGTACCTAATATTGAACCACAGTAAAAGATGAAAATGAGAATAAAATTCAGCCAGTGTTGCTCGTCTTTGCCACCTAAAATAAAAACTCAGGACAAAAGACTGAGGGGGAGATTTACTGACTGCCACAAATCAGTGTCAGGAGAGCATGTTGTCATGTCTGGAATGTAGTGCGACAGTGATTTCTGTTCAGATATGAAGTCTGTTGCTTTTTTCCTTTCATTCTCTCACTCTTTTTCCCTTCATATTATAACAGTTTATTTTAACAGAATTGCAGTGCACATCTCTAGGTTTATACTGATTTTTTAGCCTGGTGTTCAGCTGCAGTGGAGGAAAGAACAGAGTCCACAGTTTAGAGATTTAACCTATTTTGGGGTTCTTTGAGCATCGATCAGCTGAGCTGACAGAGCGCATTGGATGCGCTGCTGTGTGCACTGCTGCAGCCAGGATGTGTGTGTGTGTTTGACTGAGAGGGAGACAGAGAGAGGAAGGTAGATGGAGGACAAATGCACACAGTCTTTCTGTGAGTCATTTAAACTTACTCTGACTGCTGCTTTGTCACTTGACCTACTTGTCGTAACCTATGATATTTTCTAGAAAGTTAATCCAAACCTGCCCACCCTGTGGGTTAACTAAGTTGATCTGCACATAGCTGCTTTTTCTTTTGGACAAGTTGAAGTGGAGCCTTGCTGCATATCGCTATGTTGTACATGTAGTTGCTCAGTGCTGGTAGGTGTTGTTCTCCTTCCTCTGGAATTTAACAACAGACTACAGCACTTGAAGTGTTTGTATCCCCGTCATGTTCACAAGAACTGCATCTCTGTGACCTACAATACTGTAAAAGAACGAGTACCATCATGTTTTCACAGTTTTGGGGGGTTATAATTACTCTAATTTGATTGAATATTATTTCCTTTAAACATGGACAATGAACTTGTAACCAGGTGGATGCAATAGCACATTATGTGAACAGATTTTGTCTAATAAAAAGGTTTCACCCACTCTGAAATTAAATATTTTTATTCAGACATTATGTAAACCTGACTATATTTCACAGATCGAAAAAAGCTTTAAAATTACTAGACTTGCACCGATTAATCGGCAGTGCTCGGAATCGGGCCGGTTTTCACGTGACTGGCCTTGACCGGTGACCGGCCGGTCAGCGTCACAAATCCGGTTCTGTGCCCGTCATTGTCACACACATGTTCTTCACGATGATCACGTCATGCGCGCAGCAGACAAACTGACCGTGACGTCAACACAGCGCTGATAACAGCTACACACTCTGACACACGTCTGCTTGAAGATGGTGTCAGAGACAGATTCCAAGAACAAGATAAAGAGAAGACAGACAGTCTACAACGAAACAGAGCAGCTGACAATGTCGCAAAACAGCCGTAAACTCTCTCACACTTCAGGCTAATGCTAGCAAGCTAGCAGCAGACTGCTGTTCACAGAGGGACAGTTCAAATCTCACCTCCTGTTCTGGCTGAAGAATAAACATCCTGTGTTGATGCATCTCCTCAGACATTTTCTCATCCAGACTCCTTTAACTTCTGTGTTTGTTTTTCTCACGGCAAAGTTTTACTTCAAACTGTTGCACCGCGTTAGTCTCCGGTTTGTTTACATCCGCTTCCACAAAAGATCACGTGAAATCGCGTCCCACGAAATCCCGCGAGATATCGCGAGATCACGTTCACCCAATTCATAATCTTAATATAAAAATTATAACAAGGCCTGGTTGTAATCTGGATGATTTTGGAGAAAGTATTAAATTAATATTTAATAGTCAGTGTCTTATTATGAACATATTTACAAGAAAAGTTGCAAAAATGTTTGTGAATGCTGTCAATTACAGTTCTTAGAAAGACTGAAAATCGGAACCGGCCAAAATCGGAATCGGTAGGTCAGACCCCTCAATAATCGGAAATCAGAATCGGCTAAGAAAGTTGAAATCGGTGCAAGTCTAAAAATTACAAACAAACAAACTACAGAAATAAAATAGAAATAATATAGAAAAGCACTGTTTTCTCATCGAACTCTGTTGGTCTTGAGTATATTACTGCAGAAGAAAACAGCAGTAGTGGTTGTGTGTTATGGTGTTATTTGTTTCACAGGTGTCGAGGGTTAATGTGTGGCAGGCCTTCTCTGCTTCTCTGTTTTATAGTTTGTCCATGGGGAGTCTGTAGTTTGTCCTGGAGTTTTTTTAATGCTTTAATCCATTTCTATGCATTGATGCATTTTGATCAAATGTTAGTGATAAACAAGAAACAGTAATTCAACCGATGACTAAAAGAATACTGAAAAGTGGCTGTGTGTTCAGAAACCTTTGTGATTTCTTTTTTAAAATTCTGATAAAAGTGCAGCAACTAACAGAACTTAAGTTGTTGACCAGGGTGAGTCACTGAAGTGATGCAAGGTACTGAAACAAAGTTAATAAAACTATATTTAGTTTGTAGAATGGGAAAAATAAACTTTTAATTTAGGACAGTAGCTGTACAGTCCGGGGCAGTTGAAACTAGAATTTGGAACAGTTGTGGGACACTGAGGTAGAAAGTTAAATTTGCAACTCTGTGCTGTGGTACCAACATGTCTGTCCTCTCTGCAGTCCATAGGCACAGCTGTGATCTCCCAGTGGCAGAAGGATGAGATGAGGGAAACCCTGAAGGGCCTGAAGAAGATCATGGACGACCTGGACCGCTCCTACAAGGCTGACATCCAGAAGAGAGTCCTGGAAAAGACCAATGAGGTGATTCAAAGCAACCCCAACCAACCGCTGCTCATCATGGAGATGGAGACCGGAGCCTCAGCTAAGGTGAGAGAGACTTTTAACAACTTCGGAAATTAAATGTCACAAAATTACGTAACAGAATTTGTACGACACCATTCCTTCTCATTTTATTTTACCTGAATTGACATATCAGCCTAAAATGAGCCCCTTCACACCCACAAGGAGGAAATCTGTAACCAAACCCCAAGACTTCATCTGCATCATGAACCAAAATAAATAATAGTATTAAAATTCACTTTATCTCTGCAGTATTGCACATTTTCTCAGGCAGTCTCATTGCTTATCTCTTTGTGTTATTGCCATGGGACCAAATCAGCTCTGTGGCCCATTAATTCTGACCTTGAGACATCAATAGTGCTGATTAGGAGACTTTTTGTCTTTCTTCCCGCCCTGTTTCTACTCCACTTCTCTTTCTGTCCTCCTTTTATTTCCTCCTCACATTTATCCTTCACTTCTCTCAGGCACTGAACGAGTCTCTGAAGCTGCTGAAGACGAGCTCCCCTCAGACCGCCGCCATGCTCTTCACTGTAGACCCCGACGCCGGCAAGATCACCTGCCTGTGTCAAGTCCCACAGGTAACGCAGCCGATCATTCACTCAATCCCAGTGTCCCCCCTTAAAGCTTTAAGCCCTGAACACTCACAGACTGGGTAAGTGTGTGTGTGTGTGTGTGTGTGAGAGGCTGAAAGGGCCTGAAAGGGTATAAATGTGAATGAGACAGTGTGTCAGTCAGTTACTCCTTTATGTCAAAACAGCATTATACACTTAGATGTAAACTTATTTGTTCTTGTGCTCCTCCCATGTTTGACTTTTTTGTTAATTAAAGCTACTACAAGGAGTTTTTAATTGGTTATCATTAATTAAATTATTAATTTAATGCTATTGCCTCTAAATGACCTACATAAGTTAACTAGACCATCCACGGGAAGATAGGCTATTTCTGTATAAATGTTCTTAATGTCTGCCAGCGGCTTTGATTCTCCTTAATCAGCCTGCGTTCACATTTTCCCAGGCAGAGTCACAGGAAGTCAAATGTTCGCCAGTTAAAAAGAAGCAGCAGGAGATTTTTCTGTCAGTATTTTTTTTTTTGACGTTCAGTTTTATGGTGGAAACAACTGTTTTTGTCTACAAGAAGCCTCTAAAATCAACATAATATGAAACTTCCTAAAAGAAAAACATTCAGGTAACAATAGCAGCACATACAAATCAATTTTTAAGACACAAATGCAGACAATTCATAGACCAAATAATGTGCAATGGGCAGCATTTTACAAAGGTGTCCTGGCCTCACATCATATTCTACAGACAGAGGGAAACATCTTAGTTCAGTACAGATCACTGCAAAAATCACACCATAATCAAAAACTATCTACTACTGATTTACAAAATTTCTGTTTGTGGAAAAAAAAAAAAAATTAATATATAATAATGAAATTTTTTAGAATGCAGGAGTTCCATCATCTACAATCCTTGTAGAGTTGCCGTGGTCGCCCTGTGTTTAAAGGGATAGTTCACCCAAAAATGAAAATTCAGTCATTATTTCACCCTCATGCTGATTGAAGGTCGGGTTTATATACTGCTCATCTGGTGTAATCCAAGTCTCCTACAGCCCCAATATGCCAAGTTGACTAGAAAGATGTCACTGACACCATGTTTTTAGCCTGAATCTTCACTGTAGATCCTTAGCTTGGCTAATGTGGCATTGACATGCATTTGTACAGCTCTAAACCGTGTGGACTTAACTAGAAACCTACCTCAGAGTCTGAGAGTCTGTGAATGTGGACGTTGGGATTGGCCGGTACAGCATGCTGAGAACCTTTCTCACCCCTCCTCTCTTCTCCAGGAGGTGGCCAATCGCGGTCTGAAGGCCAGTGAGTGGGTTCAGGAGCTGTGCCCCCTGCTGGACGGCAAAGGAGGCGGCAAGGACATGTCGGCCCAGGCGACAGGCAGGAACACACAGTGCCTGCAGGAGGCGCTACAGATGGCCAACACATTTGCACGGCTCAAACTGGGAGAGAACTAAGAGAGCGGGGTCTGTGTAGGAGGTGGAGAGAGGAGGAGACGAGGTTGCATACATACGTCAGGGAGTGAAGTGGAAAAAAATGAGGTGCCAGTGCACGTTACTGGTCCTGAGTCTTAACTGAGTTAAAGACACCAAACGCCAAACTTCCTCTCCTCTTTTCTTCCCCCTTTGGGTCAAAACACAAACTAAACTCGGGTTTCTCTCTCCTGCCATGTTGACAGACGACCACTGACTCTCAGCCAGCTGTAAATGAGCCACTTATATATTTACTGGGACAATGGTGGCTGACTGTCCCCAGTAAAAGTCATCTCTGTGGAAATAGCTTGAATAAATAGAAAGGTCCTCTCATCCAGTTGAAAGAGATGATTTAAAGAATTTATTTTAGTGGCCACTTATTTTGCATGCTTGTGTACAGAGGAACAGAAAAGGGATGTACTTCTGATTGATTTAGCCTCCTACAAGTACTGTACAGCTCAGACGAAGCAACAAAAACTCTAGACTGGTGTTTTGAGCATGAAGTTGGCTCTTGATGAACTCTTATCCTTCCTCTGTGTTCGTTTCATCTCACTGTAGTCCTGTTTATTTAAAGACGACCCCCCAAAGCACTTCGGCTCTCCCTCCTGTTCAGGGCTGCTTTCAACTTCAGCAGTTTAAACTTGAGGCTCGCTGTTCCACCTGAGCTCAGCCCTCAGAAAGAAAAGTGAAAAGCCAGCGAGGCTCTTGAATGATTTTAGCTACAGAACACACAGCGTATCAATAGTTTGATCTGATCTCTGAGCAGTGGCGCCGTCCATCTATGTGAGCGAAAGCCTGAGTTCTCTCCTGTGATTGGTTGGACTTCAGTTATACACGCAGTAGCTGTATCATAGTCTTGCTTAAATAACAAGCCATTACCTAAGTCAACAGGTTTAATTTAGTAAATTAATAATTCATTATGTGTATAAAATGATCATGAACCTGTCCAATAATTAATCTGTAACTTTTCACTGACATTTAATTCTGATTGAATGCAGACTGTTCAAAGTGTCTTTAATCATTGTAGCTGTTTCATGTCAAAGAAATGTCAGATAGTGGGAATGGAATAAATATGACCGGTAATTGCTATGTGCCTACCTTGTTTTATTCAGATGTGATATATTTGTATTGGTGATTCATTTCAAAGATACAGATACAGACACAGTTTACTCTGAACATTAAGTATTGCCTTAGTTCATATGTGATCAGTTACACCACACTGTTCATTATTAACACTGTTGGTTTAAAGGTGCAGTATGTAAACCAACACACTCTGAACAAACGGGGCAACATAACACCAGAGTAATGGCTAGCTAGGTGCTGTAGGCTAGATAGCTCAGTTAGCCGTGCAGCTGGAGGTCTGGAGCGCCAAGTGTTGGTTCCACCACTAGCACAGGTGCTTGGTACTGCCAAGAAGAAGAGGTTTTAGGCCCATGGTCCAAAAGAAGCGGGCAATAGGGAAATCACTGTTACTGACCAGGTGCTAACATGCCATTTTATTTCCTCACATTATGTTGATCATTTCAGTTCATTTTTGAATGTTTCAAACCAAAATAGAACATTTAAAGAGAGGGAGTATAGGTGCATCATTCAGGCCTGATGTTGTCTCTACAGTAACAGTACTGATAAACTGTTCTTTACATCCACTAACATTTTTTGGCCACTTTGGGGGCAAAAGAAGCGAGCTGTAAACACTAACATATCACCTTTTAAACTGATCCATTGCAAACACTAACCTATTTAAATGCCCTGCAGTACAGTCCCTCACTGTGGCGTTCAATTTTAGTCTAGTTTAAGAGAAGGATAGCCCCCTGGCTCAATGCCTCACGATGCTATCATAATAGTTTGTACATACAGTGGTGTTTCAGAGCTCTTTTGCCAAGAATGAAGCCGTAAAACAGTGAAAAACCGTAAAACCAAAACCCTGAGCCTGAACATGGTATCAGTAAGTCATATGCATTATAGAACCCTAGTTTTTCCAAAAACTATCGATTGTAGCTGCTTAAAATGTTTGTTTTGCAGCTGAAGGAAATAAATTTAGTTGCCACTTTCCAGGCTAATAAATGACTTTGGCTTTAATCATCCTTGTCTGGCAGTTCAAGTTAAATGGCACCTGGCAGCAGAGGAGGGAGGATTGATGATCCAACACCACAACACAAATTAAACCACAGGCAGAAATCCTGCACTCAAAGTCTTACGCCAGGAAAAGTATGCTAGTATATGGAATTGAAAATGGAATATTATTACTGATAAATGAGTAAACTGCTCAGTGGGTAGTTTAGAACAAGTCAAACAAACTTAGCACATTTTAAAATCTTGATTACTCAGCAGCGTACTCCCCAGTGCTAACTTGAAGCTAGTTTTAATATTTTTCTGCTTTCTAGACCAAATTATGTAACAGATACTTAAACACATCACACTTTAAATTCATGTTTCATGAAGCTTTTATTTGTACAATAGCATAAGATACAAAGAGTCAGATCACATATCATACATATGTTTGAATGTAGTAAATACACATGTACTACCTTGTTTGAACGGTAGTCCTACTTAAGTATGCGACATGAAAGTAATAGTTCAGATAATTTGACGTGTGGTTGCGTGAGCTGCTTCTCCACAGTCCAGTTGTCTTTGTCTTTGTATAGCTCCTACAAATGTAAGCTTAAAGGTAGAATCAGTAGGATTTGTCAGTTGCTGCTTGTAAATGCACCAGAAAGATAGTTGATTGTTGACTCTCATTCTCACTTTACCTTTGCTGTCAGACAGCCTTTTCTGACAGGGAACTGCTGTTATATAAATTAATACCACTCTCTCAAATCTAATCAGACTCCACTGGTGAAATTATTCATTTAATCTTGTAGAACACAGAAGTTGCTCGTCTACCGCTGCCTCGATTTGTTAGTTTGTTGTTAATCATTGTGTGACTGGTGAATCTGAACAAACCCTGTAAAACACCAAAGTCACACAATAACACGAACAAACGAACAGATCGAGGCAGCAGTAGACCTGCAACCCCCATGTACTGCAAGGTAAAATTACTGCTTTTGTCTTTGGAGTCTGGTTGCTTATATAACGGCAGTTTCCTGTTAGAAATGGCAAGGTAAAAAATATTTTAAATAGCTTCCTACACAGGTATCCTGCTGCTGGGAGCATGTCGACCGCCCTCTTCTGAAAGTGACACACTGACTACAGGTAAGTAGCTCACTTAACCCCACTTAAAAACATCTGAACTATCCCTTTAAAGCCATGACTAGACGATGACAGATCCAGAGAGCAGGAAACCATCCAAACTGAATTCCTGGACTCCTCTGTTTCCTGCAGCATCTGTTTCACATGAGCCACCTGTACGTTTTGCTGTTATGGGATGTATTGACTAAGCGGCCTGTAATCCTGCTTGATGCTTCATATTTGATTGCTGGGTGTTGGCACGGTAGCTGACAGAGGTACGAGTGTTAGCGTTAGAATCCACAGAGACAGTCTGACATGTGCAGCGTGCAGCTCAGCGGCTGCTGCTAAAGAGCCATTTCTGTTCGGCGCAGACCAGTGAGATGATGAGCAAAGAGCTGCCCGAGGCTGTCCTCACCTCCGCCTCACACGCCACAGCGAGCTGGCAACAGTCGCAGGCCGTGTCACCACGCCAGCAGCCCGGACCGGCGGTGTTTTGATCAGGATGTATTTGCTCTTTCTCGCAGAAATATCCTCTATTACCTCTGAAACGACTGAGCTGCGGCCACCTCAGTTATAGCAACTGGAAAGAAAAACAGGTTGAGGAGATGTGAGCGGTATTAAAGTTTTTCTCAAGCCACGAGAGCTGTGATTTCTTTTCTTCTGGCACCGATTCTCTGGTGTTACAGCTGGAGATGCTGCCTAGATTGTTTTTCCCCTGCCAGACGGCCACAAATTGATCCAATTTTCTGATTTTGTGTGAACTGTAGCTCAGTAATGAGGTTCTGATGAATATTTCAGAGCAATAAAGCCTAAAGTACGACAGCTAGGGAAAAAAACGAGCAGGGATATATAGTTTGACATTTTGGGATGAACGCTTATTTTGCTTTCTTGCTGAGAGTTAGATGAGAAGATTGATCCCACTCTCTGTCTCTGTTATCAATCTTCCCAACTGACTCTGAGCAAAAAGTGTATTTTCCAAAATGTCAAACAATCCCTTTAAAATCAATACATGTGAAAACATCACTGTCTGTGAGCTGAACAGGTTCATTTGCGCGCTCAATCTGTTTAATTACCCCACACAAAATTTAGTGGAATGACTTTAATGTGCCTCTTTTTTTCTATCCAGTAAAAAAAAAAAAGTAGGATTCGTGGTAGGCTCCAGTTGTTTGTGTCTGCTGTTTTCTGCAGTCGCACAAGGCTCCATAACACGTTTTCAGGCAAACAGTAATTGGGTGGTTTGTGGCTTTACTGAAATGCGCCTCAGCACGTAATGTGTGAGACAAAATGGTGTAAAAATAGTCCTGGATGAGAGGAACCTGGATCCCACTGACAGCAACGTAGAACAAAGAGCGCGGGGATGTTTTGGAGAGCCTGGCCCAGAATTTCAAAAAGAAAATAAAATGTTATAAAGAAATTAGACCAGTTTAAAAGTTGTGACGGAGACTCAACGCGTGCTGTCACTGTTATCAGAGGATGGCACCAAGGCTGCAACAAACAAGTGTTTTTGCGATTAACAGATTAATTGTTTTCTCTATAAAATGTCAAATTTCCCAGAGCTCAAAGTGACGTCCAAAACCCAAGACTCTTCATCTACTGTCATAAATGACCAGAAAGCCACAAATCCTCCCATTTAAAGGGACAGTTAGGATTTTTTGAAGTCTGGTTGTATGAGGTACTTCTCCACAGTCAGTGTGTTACCTACAGTAGATGGAGGTCGAAGCAGCAGGAGTCCTGGTGTAGGAAACTAAGCAATGTGCTGCTGTGAACAGGGTCAGCAACAAAATGTGTTTTATACACATATCAATCAATATCTGTGCAAGTATATGTTATATTCAGAATGTTCTCATCACTTTACCTTGCAGTCAGATAGACTTTTCTGACGGGAAACTACCGTTATATAAACCAACCAAACTCCATTGGTGAAATCACTGATTTTACCTTGCAGGCGACAGGAGTTTCTGGCCTACGGCTGCTTGGATCTGTTAGTTTACTCGTGTGAGTGACCTCAGTGAATCCTAACTAACACTGTAAAACACCAAAGTCACACAATGACACAAACAAACGAACCGATCAAGGCAGCGGTACATCACTCCTGTGTTCTGTGAGATAAAATGACTGATTTTGCCTATGGAGTTTGGTTGGTTTAGAGAGAGCAATATCTGGTTTATATAACAGCGGTTTCCTATTAGAAAATAATATGGCAAAAGTATTCTAAATACAGTATATACTTAAACTGATTTTTTTTTAGGTGGACCATTTTTGAGTGACTAAAATACCTTTTGTTGCTGACCCTGTCGACAGCAGTGCATTTCCTAACTTTACTAGTATTCCTCTCTTCTTCTCTAACTTGGGGGTGAGTCAACCGGCATCTACTGCAGGTAATACACTCACTATCAATAAGTACCTCATACAACCACATTTCAAATAATCCAAACTATCCCTTTAAGAAGTTGGAACCAGCAAGTAAAAACTGAAATGATTAAAACAGCTGGCTGCTAATATTCTTCCCACCTAATCAACTAACTGCTGCAGCTCTAGACGGAACCACAGGTTCAGATTTCTCTTGAGAAAACACGCTGCTGCTTCCTGGACCCCTGACCGTCACAGTCACGGACCACGCTTCCTAAAAATGCTCTCAACCCACGCAGCTCTTCATTCCTTCAGACGCTGACCTGAAAACTGCTGCCGCTGCTCCCAGTTATTTTAAGAAATCAGCTCTAGAAGAAGAAGAACGGGTGTATTGGGTCAGCGACAGGAGAAAAGACCTACTTTAGGTTAGAAATGCTACAGGGAACACGCTCAGATCTGTGTCATGTACTGTTGATGGGAAAAAAACTAAAAAAAACAACAACTCTAATTTAGGCTGCCACACAGCAGAGGGGGATCACCCTGCTCCACCCTCTATCTGATCACAATGTTCTGGTCTACAACTGTGAGAAATTGAGGCAGCTGATAACAGTTTCAACACTGGAACAGGGTCTCGCCTGTTTGGGGGCACAGTGAGGACTTTTCTAACCCGCCACTCGGCTGTCAGGATGTGATAGTCATGTGTTACCCTGCTGCCGGAGAGCCCAGAGATGCTCTGACATTATCTCCAAAACAATTTACACATTCATTTTGAAGCTGGAAGGAGCATCTTGGGGAAAGAAACATCAATAACACAGGACCACGGCAGCCCGAGCAACTCCCAGAAAACACTGAGTCATGATGGCAGCGGCGCACACTGATATGTGGAAACCTTTAAACGCTTTGTCATCTTCACCATCTGTTGTTTGCAGTTGGAAAGGAAGAGGAGACAGGTAGCTGCAGCATTTAGGCTTGGATCCAGCAGATGACCCTCTCTGTCTGCTCTTCATCACTATGTGTAGTCGAGTAAAAGCAGAAAAGCCTCAGAAGTGTTCGCTATATGTTCAAAAAGTAGTCTAATACGGATTCACAGCTGCGTCAGTTTACTTCGTCTCCTTTAGCCTGCAGCAGTCTTTAGAAAACAATGTCAGCGTACAAAGCAGTAAGAAGTGAAGAGCGGGACGCGTCTGTACCCCGAGCAGAAGGCAGAGTGTGTGTTTTCATGTGGGTGTGTGTGCAGCTCAAAAGGCACAGCTCTCAGCCAAGAAGACGTGTGTGAGACTAAAAAAAATGCAAAGGTAGCAGGTGTTAGTCACCGATGGAGCAGCTGTAGGCGAGAGACGTCTAGCAGCAGGACAAGGCACAAAAGCATGAATGTGTGTTTGAGACAGATAGAGAAAACACAAACAATACGTCCAGATTCAGCCACACCGACCTTTAAAGGAATAGTTCAGATTATTTTAAGTGGGTTTGTATGAGGTACAGAAAGAATGAGCTACTGATAATGACTTACTTTTTGATCACCTCGTGTTTAGCCTAATTAATGTTTTTAGGGCTGCAACTAATGATTATTTTCATCATTGATTGATCAGTCGATTATTTTCTCAATTGATCAATTAGTTGTTTGGTCCTAGCTCAAGATGACGTCCTCAAATGTCTTGTTTTGTCCACAACTCAAAGATATTCAGTTTACTGTCAGAGGAGTAAAGAAACCAGAAAATATTTACATTTAAGAAGCTGAAATCAGAGAATTTAGTCTTTTTTTTTAAGTAAAAAATGACTCAAAATGATTGATTATCAAACTAGATGTAGATGAACTTAATAGTTGATTAATACGATCTTAATCGTTGCAACTCCAGCTGTTCCTTCCTTTGATGAGTGCAATTCTTTGATTGACTGATTGAATGATTTAAAGACAAAAATGTTTAAATTTCCACCCAGTGAGTCATTTTTTCACTAGATGTCATGATAATGATTGAATGTGTGCACTGTGCATGGCAGTATATTGTTCCTTATTTTAAATTGTAATCCTGTGAATAATCCTCATTTTTACTAAATGTATCTGTAATCTGATTACATTTTTTTAATCTTTAACTGTAATGGAATACATTTACCTTTTTTGTGTGCATGTAATCCTTTACTCTTCAAGCCTGACACCTAAAAATATCATTATCATGTTAAGAGTACGCTATATTTACAATGTTTTCACGGCTTTACTTTGCTGTCAGACACCTTTTCCCAACCCAGTGTGAACCAGCCGTGACGTCACCCATCGGTTTGTGTTCGTCTGTTCAGAAGCCTTGAGTTTGACACCATGAAGGTTGCCATCTTTTCATGCACAGCACAGATGAGAATGTGGAGCTGCTTTTGGCTCATCCATACAGCAAGACATAACGGCAGCCTGTCGGGCCACAAAGTTTCTCATAGTGCAGCTAAACCATCACTAAAATGTTTCCAGAAGTATTTTAGACAAGAAACAGGTGATGCAGTATTTCCATATTTGATCAAATTATTACTTTTGACAGTTTGAGGCGACATTTTTTGAGCCCTGTGTTACATTGAACAGACTCAGAGAAAATTGACTTGTCAGTCACATGGTGGCCCCGCCCTACAGCACACCCTGCTTAATTGTCTACTTTTATTCTAAATGGTACCTTGCCTTACAAAATGAGCATCATGCTGTAGAGAGGAAGACTTAAAACTAGCAACTGAGACTATAAACTCATTAGGAAACTACTGGAAGTCAGCTCATTTTGCCATAAGAGTACATACAATTGGACTGCTTTTTGCAACCAGTGGACATGCCCTCTGCTGGTCATTAGAAAAAAAATGCAGGTTGAAGGCACTTTCATGTTTACTTCACTTTTCAGACCTGGAAGCTCCATCCACTATATGATATACGTTCTGTTTCCAAATGGTCACCACCGTTAGATGAGCCAAATATCTCTCACTCAACCAGACTCCCTTTGCAAAAACATGTCATTTTGGCTCACAGAACACAGGAGTTGCTGGTCTACCACTACCTCATTGGTTAGTTTGTTTGAGTATTTGTGTGCCTTCAGTGAATTTGACCCAACCTTTTAAAACACCAAAGTCACACAATAACACAAACGGTAGACAGTGGTAGACCAGCAACTCCCAGTTCCTGTGAGGTAAAATTACTGATTTCACCAATGGAGTTTGGTTGGTTCAGAGAGAGCTATTTAGCTAATATAACTTCAATTTACCATCAGAAAAGGCTGTCTGACAGCAAAGTAAAGTGGTGGGAAAACTCTACATATAATGTACACTTAATAACACTTGATATACTTGTACTTCACAAAACTGGAGGCGTGCCGACCGCCATCTACTGTAGGTAGTACACTGACTATTAAAAGTACCTCATGCAACCCCACTTCAAAAAATCTGAACTGTCCCTTTAAAATGAGCCCAGCTCAAAACTTAAGCGCCCTATAAAAACCTATTGTGTGCAAAGTAGGATAAAAACATTGAAAGCAGATAAAAGTACAATAGTGGTACAATGAGTCACATGGTTACACAATATCATCCAGAGATAATACAACAATACACCAACAGAACTGATATCAACATAGGAGGCACAGTTTTTCACATCGCCTGCTGGGGGCGGTATGACACCCCAACCCTCCTCATTTTCTGTGTGTGCGTGTGTGTATTTGCGTGTGTCGACCCCAAACAGCAAGAGCAATGGTTAAAATAAGAAAAAAAAAACCACTTGATAAGAATGAGTTTCATAATGTCACGTGGTTAAATCCTTTAACTTTTCACAGCAGACTGTGAGGCTCTGCTCTCACACGCACCACAGGTGTTATTTCATATAAAAGAACCATCTGCTGCAGCAGCTTGCACTCACGGTTCCTACACAGCTTCTTCTCACAAATTTAGCGTTCTTTACCATTTTGGAGGTGGCAGAGGTGTTTTTTTTAGCTCACTGTATAGCACATTATGAGTCACTAAAACAATACACCGACTCCTTCTGAGGAAAAAACTTCTGCTGAACTCTTAGCTGTAACTAGTGTAGCGCTCTAATAGTTTCAACATGTTTTCTCAACCTGCTTCTCACTGTGAGGCATTTGATCCTCCATCAAAACACTTTTTCTGCAACAGTTTTGGTTATTTTAGTGAGAGATGGTAGGGATTCAGTGAGGTGTTTGGGTGTCCCACACAGTCCTGATGAAACCGATTAGCTGACTTAGTTAAACTCTTAAATAAATAATAGCTATGGATGTTTTTTATCCAAACTTAATGTGCCCTGTGGAGTTTCTGTTTACATTCAGTGTTTCTCACCAAAATGCATTGTGTGTCTCCTTGTGTTGATGCATTTCCCTCCTCATAAAATTTGCAGTGCCTGCTTTCTGAATATTTTATAACCTGCATTGTTTACATCAATTGGCACATCCCAAGTCTCTGATTTGATATTTCTTCACTTCTTGATCCTCGCCTGAACCAAAGGTCATTCTGATCCGCCATCTTCCAGGCCGTCCCAAAGTTCTTATTTCTGCTCTGACAAGCAAGAAGGGGATCTCTGAGGAGGTGAGCGAGGAACCAAAAGAGCAGTCCAGACTCCTACTGTACATCTGGCTCATTTGAATAAGATGTCACAGAAACAGCATCGGTGTAAGTTGCTGTTATTTTCTTCTTTGCAATGTAATTCAGACATGCCTGCTTTAAAGACTGCAACCAGTGATGATAATTAATGTAACAAGATGAGCGTCATGAGTGTTGTTTGTTTCTGATGTCCTTCCATGCATCCTTGATGGGACTAAGACGCAAGGAAAGGCTGCAAGCCAAGGAAACATGGATGCAATTGAAGAGACTTGAGATGTATCCAGTGTTTACTTGCTACTTGTAATTCTTCCCTGCCTTTGTTGGTGCATTTCTGCGTTTCTTGGCACATTTTCACCAGCTGGGTCTACGTACAAAGTATAATTCATCTGCAGTTGTTCCCACTTTATAATGAAAAATGCCAGTCACTTCTCTTCAGTCGTTTAATTCTTTTGTTTTTTTCTTTTTATCTTAACAAATACAAATGAACATTGTCTGTGTTGTTTTTCTTCCTTGGACAAAAAAGCGACTGCATGCTGCTCATTCCATTAGTGAAGCTGTGCAGTGAAAACAGAATAAGTTAGCTCAGAGCAGGAAACAGAGGCAGCTGACCTTCAGAGTAAAAGTTGCCACTTTCCCATGACTGATCGTGAATAAAATGTCAATGAGCGCCAAGAGTGCTGTGATTCATGTGTGAATGTAACGATTCATTATATTCATCAACTTATTTATTGATTAATCCATCTGTTACTTTGATGAACGTTGTGCTGTATAGTGTTGCAACCTGTGAGCTTTGACAGTATTACCTGCTCTGATTTAAAGACAATTATCATATTGCCTTGTGTTCCAGCTGCTGGCTGCCTTGATGAATTGTTACTATCTTACAATAGTTTTTATTTTAGGCATGAATGTATAGATATATCTTTAGCAATACTTCACATGCTTCAAAACTGTTCAAAATGCTCAACTTTTAGTTTGAAGGTCTGCTCTCATCTTACTTTTTCAATTTTCATGATACAAGTTCAATAATGGAACAAGCTGATTGGAGTGAGAATGAGAAGAACAGATACAGATATGATGTTCATTTGTGTTTGTTAAGATAAAAAGAAGAAACAAAAATGTATCACAGTCGCTTTTCTGTTTCCTGGTTTAAGAAAGAAAAACAAATGAATCAAAGTGAGTTCATTACACAGCGTGTGCTGCAGATGATTTATACCTTATCCACTGGCCCACCTGTAGATCAGCAGAATCATGTGAAACCAGCAGCAGAAGTGAGCGCTGTGTTTGTGTTCTTGTACGAGAACAAACTAAATGAGCACCCACAGATAAAGGACATTGCTCGAAAGCACTGCTGGTGGTCAAAAACTCCACAGGGTACCTTTAATGTTGAATGTTGCTTATATAGAAATATGGAAAATTTGTTTTCAGCGGCTTTACTATAAATGATCTGACTCTTTTATCACTTCTGTAACTGTTGAGGCATTAATACTAACATTTGTTGGTGTAAAGGGGCAGTAAGAATATTACTTATGGCATCTTGAAAGACTGATACAATCACCACTTCTCCATATTGTCCAGAGCTGCATAGGAACCTTCAGTACTCTGCTCGTCAGCCACCAGCTGCTTCTTGATAAACATCTCTTTGGATGGATTTACAGCCTCAGCTCAAACCAAATAGTTTTATTTTCCTTCCTCTCTGTGGCACACATTCTCTGTTTCTCCCTCATGTTTCTGTTTGTCGATACAGTCTAACAGTGCTTCCATGACTGATATTTGTTTGGAGGCTATAAATGTGTAAATGGGTATTATTTGATGCTGCCAAATTATGATAAAAAACACTAATGTGCTACCTGGGTGGAGAGGAAAATCTAATCTGAGCCAATAGAATAAATCCAGCCAAAGTGTAAACTCAAAGCTCAACGGTACATAAAACTAACAAATGAGATCTGCAGTCTGCAGGGGGATATGCCATCATCGTGAAAATCAGAAGAGCAAGTGCAGTTTATGGAGGTAAAGTCTAAGGCGTCCGGTGGCTCCACCCCCTCCAGACACGGCTGAAGTTTGGATTGGCCGAGCAGGGACCAGGGCTAGTGGTTACTGAAGCCGAGCTGCTGACAGGTTAAAGATTTCCCAGATCCTGTGGGGGTTTTCTTTCACCCCATCATGTGGGCTTTAATGTGGGGCAAAATGCCTCTGACAGTCTCCAGCTCCTCTGGGATACAGGAGTCAGGTCGGAGCTGTATGTCTGTGAGAGAAAAGAGAGACGGAGCGAGCGTCCTTTTTTTTTTTTTTTGTCACAGTTCTTTCAAAAGCAAAGTGGTGAAGCCAGTACACTTTGTGTAGAAGCTTCTTTTCTTTTTTCATCCACAAATGATGTGTTTCTCATGCTGGCTTTGTCAAGTTCTTCATGCCCCAGCTCTCCCCTCCCCAAAAATAGGCCCTGACAGACCACATGGGGATTAAACTCCGGTCCAGAAAACCAGCGTGCCTCCATCCAAACATGAAATCCCAGGAGATGGACTTTTGGCCTCATTAGAGTCTCATGCAGTCAAACCAACGCTCTCCCAGAACATTTCTGCCTGCGTCCGGATGTGAAGAAGCACTATAGTGGAGTCGCCAGGCTGGCTGGCTCTGCAGAAGCTGAAGCTCATGCTAGTGCTGCAGTGATCCTTCTGAGTCAGAATGGCCAAAGGGCAAAAGTCTCAATCTTGTTTCTTGTGAGTCTGCTGCAAAGGTGTCGAGGACCCGCTGAGCCCAGCGAGGACCTGGAGGAGGTTTAAAGGAAAGTCAGACAACATAAACTCAGAGCAACCACCAATCGTCTTATAACCAACCCTTTTACAACCCAGATAAGGTCCTTGTAACACCGTCCTGCGAGGCAGTCCTCACATAAAGTGGAGTTATGACAGTGTACACTGGCAGGCCAGATTTTGCCTCATATAGGATTTGAGAAGAAAAAATCTCCCTCAAGGGAGTCATGGATGGAAAATTAGTCCTCCAGTCTCAACATGTTCAGCAGCACATTTGCCTCTGATAGCTCCTCAGTCTGCTTCCCTCGTGTCTGTCTTCTCTGTAGGCCTGCAGTACAGTTTTTACACACTGTGTTACTCTACATGGCTGTGGAACAACAGTCTCCTAGATGCTGATGGTGCCGTTTCTGTGGCCGTCTCAGTGCGTACTGCAGCATGCTGTGTTTCTGTTCGTGGATGAGGATTAGACACTCATCCTGGATTGAGTCCAGCAGTGCGAAATCTGCATGTCAGATCTCCCCTCTCCGGCTGTCTCTGCACGGTACACAGTCATAGTCGGTATATGTGGTGACAGGTTGAGCTTTCCTGCAGTCCAGCCCTCACTCGTGTTTTTGAAGCTGCCCTTCGAAAAAGAGATATGTGACCTTGTCTTTCAGTCTTTCAGTCCTCACACTGGCTGTTTTAGGTAGAACCTTGAAAAGAGATGGTAACTTTATTGTCAAATTTAAGGCTTAACTCCCATGTGTAGGTCAGGCCCAAGTGAACAGAACTACTTTAGGATCTGGATGTTGCTGGTTCCTACGAGTCTACACCATGTTCTCCAATCAGAGCATTGACTGGTGGGCAACCTCCCGAACATAAGGGAAAGTGAATGGAATAACATTATTTGGTACTATTTCATGACTATTTTGTCTCACTCTCTGTTGCTGGTAGGTGGAAGCTAGAACATCTAACACATTGTAAGCAGCCTCTTTAGTGTCTGTTGCCGTACCAGCGTTGGAACATTAGATACACGGGGTGATTTGCTGGTTATTTCCCAGGGAATACAGTGATTTTGCCGGCCTTGGCCAGCCGTTGGATGATCTGGGCTTCATAGTCGGCATCGTGGACGCCCGTCTTCCTGAACTCTCCTGAGTACCGGTTCTGCTCCCAGTAGTGGTGCCAGTTTCCCCGACTGTCTGCCCCGAAACCAAAAACATTCACCTAGAGGAGAGTCAGAGAGCGGGTGTTGGAAAGCAAGTGTCTGAATACTTTTTTTTTTACATCCCCAATTCCAAAAGAGTTGGAATGTTGTGTACAACATAAATAAAAACACAATGCAACAATTTGCAAATATACTATGACTTGTATTCAATTGAATACAGTACAAAGACAAGATATTTAATGTTCAGACTGATAAGCAAAGTTGTGAAATGCTCAAAAAACACACAGGTGAATTGGTAACATGAATTGAATTGGTAACAGTATCATGATTGAGTATTAAAGGAGCATCTTGAAAAAATTCAGTCATTCGTAAGCATGGATGTGATTCACCACCTCCTGGTAAACTGTGTGGGCAAACAGTCAAGGTTTCTCAACGCAAAAGGACTTTAGAGATTACAATCCATAATATCCTTAAAATATTCAGAGAATCCAGAGGAATCTTTGCATGAAATGGGCAGGACTGAAAACCAACATTGAATGTCTGTGACCCCCCGAGCCCTAACCCTTTCACCACTCAGGCATCACTGCATTAAAAACTGCATTAAAAACCCACATCATTGTCTAAAAGATATTACATGGATTCCCAAAAACGTACTGTTGTCAGTAAACAGTTTGGTGCTGCATCTACAAATGCAAGACTGCAGACTTCTCTGGGCCTGAGCTCATCTGACTGACGTAAAGTGGAAAAGTGTGCTGTGGTCTGACCAGTCCACATTTCACACTGATTTTGAAAATCATAGATGTAGAGTCCTCCAGGCTAAAGAGCAGAATGACCATCCAGATTGTTACCAGTGCTAACTTCAAAAGACAGCAGTTGTAATGGTATGGGGGTGTGTTAGTGCCCATGGCATCATGGGTAACTGTCACATCTGTGAAGGTCCCATTAATGCTGAAGGTACATACAGGATTTGGAGCAACATATGCTGCCATCCAGACGATGTCTTTTTCAGAGACGTCCCTCAAGCATGTCTTTGTAGTAAAAGAGTTCAGGTTCTAGACTGACCTGCCTGCAGTCCAGACCTGTCTCCTATTGAAAATGTGTGGTGCATTATGAAGTGCTGGACTGTTGAGCACCTGAAGCCATATATCAAAGAATGAGAAAGAATTTCACTTTCACAACTTCAACAATTAGTGTTCTCAGTTCCCAAATGCTGGCTGAGTGTTGTTAAAAGAAAAGCCGATGTATCACAGTGGTAAACATGCTCCTGTCCCAATTTTTTAGGACATGATGCAGGCATCAAATTCAAAATGAGTGTATATTAAAAACAATAAAAGTTTATCAGTTTGAACATTAAATTTAAATCATTAAGTCTTTGTTGTTTATTTAAGAGGTTCATTTTGCAAATCATTGCATTCTCTTTTTATGTATGTTTTACACAACGTCCCAACTTTTATAGAATTTGGGTCGTAACATAGACAATTACAATTACATTATGACAGTTACATGAATGACATATGTCTTCTTTCAGGGTCTGTCCAGACTTTTCTTTTTAAAGAAAAACGTCAATAAATCTGTTTATTTTCACAATTACTTGATCAAATGTTTGGTCAATAAAGTTATTATTGAAATCATTGTTCCCAAAAACCAAAGATGACGTCCTAAAATGTCTTGTTTTGTCCACAACCCAAAGACATTCAGTTTACTGTCAGAGAGGAGTAAAGAAACAAAAGCATTCATATTCAAGAAGCTGAGATTAGAGAATTATGCCTGTTTTCTTAAAAAAAATCCTTAAGAATGATAAATTGAGACTAAGACAGAGAAATTCATTACTTTATCATCAACACTGACTGGACATCCACAGGAGAAGTGCCAAACATTGTGTGACAGTTCAGCAAGTGAGTGATTAGAAATGTGTATCTCTTCAGGATGAATATAAAGTGAGAGTAATTTCAGCATGTTGTAAAGTGTGTGTGTGTGTGTGTGTGTGTGTTATGTGCAAGAAGAGAGAGGAGGAGGGAGTAAACTGACCTCATCACAGACATGCAGGGCAAAGAACAGCACCAGCATGCCAGTGGAGGGGTATCGCCCGTGATGTCTGGTCCAGTGGTCGTGGATGTATTTAAAGAATGCTGGGTTAAAGATCTGGACCTGGGAGGTGAACAGAGAGAGAATCAAATCAAGCTCCTGCATGGAAGGTAAGTAGTATTTTTCTGCTTATCTATATTTAAAACGATGTACAAAACTTCTTCCAAAGTTTATGAATAGTTAAATCTATGTTTCTGCGAATTCAGACTGAAATCTTTCACTCAGATGATTTGTTCACTAAAACAGGAGAGCTCATGCATAGCCACACTGCATATTCAAAAGGTCTGACCCAACAAGAAAAGATTTTGCCAAGTTAATTTTTAATACTCCCCGTGGTTGTGGTTGCTCTGAAAGATTAAAAGCACTGTTAACCAAATGAATAGTAATTACACGTTTATCATGTACCTCCAGGTGATGTTCAGTCCCAACAAACAGGGCTTTAGGCTGCTTCAAGCACCGCAGTGGAGGAGTAAATCTTATAAATCTATATTTCTGGGCCGAATCCAAAGACACTGTAAAAACTGAGTCTCTGACCAGGCAAAGACATTCGCAGTCGTCACATTGCAGGGATTAGTTTGAATTTATTTATTTTCAGGGATTAAAGAGCGAGCAGAAGATTATTAAAAACAAAGGAAAGGTTTTTAATCTAACTGTAATCCTTCATCAAGAATGGGGAGGGGATAATATTAATTGCAGCAAAGCGGAGTGTGTCCGTGTGTGTGCTGGCATATTACTGTGAGTGAGGGAACGGCCAAAAGTGCGTGCAGTGAACGTTGAAAATACACACCTTGTCTTTATCTACACGGAGGAACTGCTTCACTGGAGCATACGTACTGACAGACAGAGAGAGAGAGAAAAATTGATTAAACACATTCAATCAGCACTTTATGTGATTGCTGCAGCTATGAATCCTGGGTGATTGACAACTGACAGATTGTTCCAGCCCAGAGAGACTCTGGCTCCACACATATCTACTCTGTGTGTGTGTGTGTGTGTGTGTGTGTGTGTGTGTGTGTGTGTGTGTGTGTGTGAGTGTGTGAGTGTGTGAGAGTGTGAGAGAGAGAGAGAGAGAGAGAGAGAGAGAGAGTAAATGAAGTGTATTTTTGCCCCCAAACTATACTAATGTGTGCCTTAAAGTCAAATAGTGGATGCCAACATTTTAGCACAATATGTCCAGAATCCATTTCATGTGTGAGCACACATAAGTGTTAATCCGTGCTTATGTATATCTGTGTATGTGTGTGTGTCTGACTTAACCTACTTTCTGCGGCACATTTCAGACGAAAGACCAGTTCATTGGGGACTGCTTGTGCAAGTGGGAAGAAAATCTATTTCCCCAAATGGGAAAAAGCTGAATTTTGGGTCAGTGGTTAAGGTTAGGGTTGGGGTTACGCAAGTAGTGATCATAGTTGGGTTAAGTCCCTGGGAAATTAATGTAAAGCTATTTTTACACCGGACAAAGCAACCCACGAACAACCACTAACATCTGGCTTTTGTCTTCAGCAGGAAAGGCTACCCACTCCAACAAGAGCTGAAAATGGTACACAGTGGACCCTCTGGACACAACTTGATGACCTAGACTTTGCCGATGATCTGGCCTTCCTGTCACACAATTATAACCAGATGTAAGACATCCAAACTGGCAACCACAGCCCTTGGGACAGGGCTGAGGATAAACATGACGAAGACCAAACTAATGAAGATCAAAAACACAGTCGTAGTAGGTGGTGAACCCATATAGGAAGTCAGCTCTTTCACCTTCCTCAGCAGCATTGTGGATAAGCAAGGAGGCACAAACAGCAACGTCGACGCCTTCATCACTCTCAACAACATCTTGTCCTCTAAGGAAATAGCCACAACAACAAAAGTGCGAAGCTTTAACTCCAGTGTGAAATCTATCCTTCTCTAAGGATCAGAGATGTGGAAACTGATGAAAAGGACGTTGGAGAAGATCCAGACCTTCACCAACAGCTGTTTGAGGCACATTTTAAATATCAGGTGGCCGAGCAAAATCAGCAACACGTAACTGTGCAGAGAGGGAGACCGGAGTCAGTAGGGAAACTGATCCTGAGGCATAAGTGGGGGATGGATCGGCCACACATTGAGGAAACTGGCATCTAGAGCTATACGCCAGGTCCTGAACCTGAAGCCCCTGAGGGAAACCTAAAAGAGGACGGCACAAAAACAGCTGGAGGCAGGACACTGAGGCAGAGCTCAAGAGGCAGGGAACCACCTGGAAAGAGATAGAAAGTGCAGCCCAGAGCTGAGAGGTGTCGTCAGTGGCCTGTGCTCCATTTGAAGTGAGGGGCCTTACAGTAAGTAAGTAAGGAAACAGCGTTCACTCCTGGGTCACATGAATCTATCGGCTCCAGCTCTGGCTGTGATGAAAACATGACACCTAGGTTTTTATTTTAATTTGTTTATTTCACAGGGACAATGCACAGCTGCTTAGCTGTACCAGAGTCAGCTCTGAGCTCATTTTCATCTGTAGTCCCTGGACAGGTAACAGAATATTATCTCTGCTAAAAACACTATTATAAGACAGAACATATTCATGTTTTAACAGCTTCAGCACTAACAACAGTAACAAGACCACAGAACATCAAGACAACGGGACAATAACAACAACGCTGACACTCTAATTTCTGCTTCTTTTCTGCAGAATGCATTGAAGACTTGTTGCCTCTGTCTGTAACTTCTGCCTCTCTTTTGCCTCTTTTCCATGAACATGTGCCGACATAACATGACTCAGCGCGTCAGCCCAGCACGGCAGAGATTTACATCTCCATTAACAACAGGGCAACCCACATGAAGGTCTGTATTTAACTAACACACTTTGAGTTGAACAATAAAAGTCATCCCTTGTTTTGTTATCTAAAAGCTTTTCAGCACCAAAATCACAAAATGTTGGGATTTTTTGTGTTGTCTTGATACTAAAATTTTGACTTCAATGCCAATATCAATACCCAGTTTAGTATCACAATATTCAATATTTGAGAGTGTACAAAACATATTTACAAAGAAATCTGAAGTATTTCATTTTAATTTGATACACGAGGGCAAATTGCACATCTATGGCTATATTTATTGGATGACATGTTAATATATTCTTATATGTGTATCATAGACCTACTCTACACAATGCACAAGTATCATTCTATGAATAGTTCTGAAATTAAAACAGCAGCACCTTTCTGTCTGACCCTACAGAGCCACTGTAGTTCAGAAACAAAACCCCCAAATAACTTCTGCTTAATACTTACTGTATTAAGTTGAAAGCATGAGTTGAAAATATTCAATTTATGTAAAAAGTTTGCAAGTGTTGCTTTGTAGATTGCAGAGCGGAGGGACAGAGCCAGCGCTCACCTGCAGAGAGCTGTTGAGCTCTGGGGAGCGATGCTGTGCAAGGTGGAAATTCACTTCAGTTTCTGTGCGATCACTCCAACACTGATCAATAACAAGTACCAAATTTTGGGAAATTCTAACACTGGCTTTAATAGAAAGGATAGAAAAAATACTGAAATTTCAGATTATCACGCAACAGTAGCAGGAAGTTAAGACAACTCCTACATGGCTGGTGAACACAAAACAGTAAAATAAAATAGAAACCTGAATGTACAGCGACGCAGGAGAGAAACTAAACATCAAACCACAGAGATTCAGTTAGAAGCTACAAAAGTCCTAGGAGCTGAACACACAGACACTTTAAAAATGTTTTTCTAACTGCTCTCTCAGCTTTCTTGTGCACATCAGAAAAAAATGAAGCAAACTTGTCTATTAGCGATATGAAAGGAGTCAAAGCTATTTTAGTGAGTTTAGTCAAGTTTTAAAAAGCTGCATATGTATGCTAATTAGCTAATTATGTAAATAGTATCGGTCTATGAAACTTTCCCAAAAGTGTCCTAAGTAAATGTGTGTGTGTATGTGTGTGTGTATGTGTGTGTGTGCGTGTGTGTGTGCGTGTGTGTGTGTGTGTGTGTGTGTGTGTGTGTGTGTGTGTGTGTGTGTGTGTGCATCTTCTCACAATCGTATCTGGCCTGTGGACAGAGCACTGGTGATCCAGACAAGATCCAGCGTCTTGAAGGGAACCAGGACGAAGCTGACGTTGGCTGCCAGGTTCTTGGCACTCTCCGGGTACATGAAGTGGTGAGTGGTGTGGCTGCCGGCGTCTTCCTCGTAGCCCACCGTGGGGGCCAGGTTTATCCTGGGAGCGAGAGAGGGACAACGTAAGAGATGCACTCTGTGCCCTCAAGTCACACCTTGTTGGGTGGCAATGTGTGAGGCCTCCAGTTTTAACTGCGTTCAAATAGATGCTAAAACTGTTTCACAGGGATCTCAGAGATTTCATGCTGGCTTGATAGCAGTTCCTCTAACTTAAAGGAATAGTTCACCCAAAAGTGAAAATTCAGTCTACTCACCCTCATGCTAAATGAAGGTCAGGTTTAGTTTTTTAGTTCACAAAACACTGCTGGAGTTTAACAGGAAAACAGTGTTGCAGAGTCTAAAAAACAATGTCAGTGAATGGTGAGCAGTTTTCAAACGTAAAAAAACAACCAAAAAACCCATAAAATGCTACCATACTGCTCGTCTGGTGTAATCCAAGTCTCCTAAAGCCCTGATATGGTGTTCACTTTTGCACATGCACACTGCCACACCACACACACACACAGTTCAGATGGAGTGCACACGCTCGTGAACATGGCTCAAAGCTAAGGATGTACAGTAAAGATTTCAGCTGAAAACATGGTGTAAATGACATATTTCAAGTCAGATTGGCATGTCAGAGCTTTAGGAGACTTGGATTACACCAGAGGAGCAGTATGGAGGCATTTTATGTTTGTTTTGGTTATTTATTCTGTTTGGAAACTGGTCACCATTCACTAAAACTGTGGGAGATTCTGCAACACTGTTTTCCTGTCAAACTCCAGCAGTGTTTTGTGAACTAAAAAACTAAACTTGACCATCAATCAGCATGAGGGTGAGTAGATAATGATTGAATTTTTATTTTGAACTATCCCTTTAAGGGCTTTTAAATGGGGTAGTTCAACATTTTAGAAAATTAGAAGGTCACTAGTTCTATTTCAACGTGTTAAACCTGCATTTATTTATTTATTTATTTATTTTTTTAATCCACTTGAGGCAGTGCAACAAGCTGCAAACACAAAACTGACATTAGCATCTTAGCTGCTAAATCCTCCACTCTGTTCTTCATCTGCCTACTTAATGTTGGACAGACAGCATACAGTAGGTCCATCAGAGCTTTGGACCTGAAAACAATTTCACTGTCAGTCACGCTTTTAGTACAGCATGGCTATTTATCAACAGGTATACACACTGTTCATGAACTTCTTCCATCTGTCCGTGTTGCTCACAGGTCCATTAAGCTTCTGTAGCAGCACAACACATGGAAGCAGCCAAATCTGTAGAATTCCCCCAAATATTCAAGTATTGCACCCTGGGTAACTGGGGTGAGGTACTATTTTGTGAC
Organism: Lutjanus erythropterus; assembly: GCF_056507025.1. NCBI lineage: Eukaryota > Metazoa > Chordata > Actinopteri > Lutjaniformes > Lutjanidae > Lutjanus > Lutjanus erythropterus. The sequence goes on from NC_139329.1 coordinate 3,501,680, forward strand.
TGCAAACACATTCAAAGGCTGTAAAATTTTTATTGCAGTGTTACTGAATGGTCTAGTATCAGAAAAAAGTCCATCTGCTACTTGAGCAGCACTTAATTATTCATGATTACCAACATATATACATGCGTTTCATTTTTTTGAGTTGCTTAATACATAGTTGTGCATTGTATAAAACTAAATGTTACAGAGTAAAATTTGTGGAGAGGTTTGATATAAGCAGGAAATGTGTATCTTATTTTTAGTTTTCTGGTCATGCTGCTCATCATGTACCCCCCACCACACTTGTGTTTTCATCCTTCCAAGACAGCTGATCCAGGCCTAATACTAATAACACAATATTTTAATTGAAAAGTCTGGACTTATCATCCCAATTATTGTTTTTCTCATTCAGTTTATACAGCTAGGCGGACCGGGACACTCAGTTCCAATACCATTACTCTCTATGCATATTAAAGAGAACTGAGATTATACTATGCAAAAATAAAAAATGTATTCAAATTTAAATCTCCAAAGGTTGCAGTCTGGCAGTTGTGGTGGAGTTGCAGGAGGTGCTTCACCATCTGTTGCCTGGTGCACATCTGCTCTCTACTGAGTGACCTCTCAGTTGCTCATGAATTCAACTTTTCATCTATAAGAGGGTTGTTCTATTTCTTCTTTCAAAGGTTACTTGCTTTAAGTGACACTCCATGGATTTTAAGGAGCCTGATAAACCCCGACTCCCAACAGTATTACACAACAACACTCAGTCGTGACCTGCAGATTCATGTGGTTTAAACCAACCAACAAGATATAAGAGAAAACTGGAATATTTGTCACACTTTCCCTCTTTAGTTTCTTCATCTTGTGCTGTGCAGAGCTGTAGCTGCTGACGACTGTCTGCTTCAACTCTCAACAACTTGTATGTTCTTACACACCACATTGTTCTGTGTCGTTTGTTCACTAGCGTTTTGCTTTAACAAGTCTGAGTATGAAGACTTCCCCACAGAACATTTTATTATATGATATAATTCTTGAGAATTGGACAAAACTGTATTTTAAGGGGGTTTTGATTTTTGCTCTTCAATTATGCTGGAAAATATATTTTAAAAGATCAAACTCTTGGCTGTCAAACCTTGTAAGGGGCCAAACTCCTAGTGATTACATTTTTTATCAAATGAATTTTACTTTTTAAAGTCTCTCAGAGTTCTCTTAATGCTAATCAAAATACACTTTTTTAAACATTTTTAATTCTTGAGCAGAATTCACGCATTTTTTAAATCAGGAAGTAAGACAGGGGTCCTTAGGGAATAGCTAAACCCTTTTATGCCTGATTAAATCAGTTTTTTAAAATAAAAATCTGGGACAAATCTTTAAAGGGCCATTTATTTTTATACAAAAAACTATTTTAACACAAAGCCGATTATAATAGCACTTTTTTTAACACCCATGTTATCAGCAGGTATTGTAAGTTTTAGCTTTTGAAGGCTTTTAACAAATTTTAAATTGTGCAGAGTTGTGAATTCTTGCCTGGGGCAAAGGTGTTTTCTGGGACAGAGCAAGCTTAGAAATTAAAAAATTAAAGCAAACCAAAACATTTCATGAATTACATATACTTCATTATTATAAAATCCTTAAGGAATAAATTTTCACCAAAAATTAGAATTGCAGTGTTAATATTAATAATTTTTAATGTTTTTTTTTTGTAAGGATATGATTTGTCCCACTTCTCAAGAATAGGTGGAGTATATTTTGTCCAGTGTAAACTCCAGACAGACAGTAACTGAACCACTCTGCTCTGTCTGGGTGCTTCTGCTGTATTTACAGTAGATGTGACTCACTGTCTGGAGGAGTGAGCTGTTTATGTAAACAGGAAGGTCCACCTGAAAGAAGAAATTGGCCACTGAGAGCGCCTGCCCGTATGTCAGTGAAACAGATGTTTGTTCAGATAGGGGGAGTGATGAGGCAGACAGACAAGGAGGTGGGTGGTGGAGGTGAGCGGCGCTGCTGCGGTCCAAGCTGATTTTAAAAACAAATGAGGATCGAACCAACAAGAACGCAGAACAGGAGATGGGAGCTGGAGGCTGCCCACACAGGTCTGCTGAGAGAGCAACGCTGATGGATGCTAATGTCTTTAGCACACAGAAACACAAAATACTAGTCATTCCTGCAGAGGCTTTCATACCATTAGCACGTGGCCACACACACACACACTCACACACACACACGCACACACACACACACACATGCACTTGCAGGAAACAACATATAGCTGTGTGTTCATGCCAACTGACAACAATCAGGCTCTGTGATTCATCGCTGCTGCACGAAAACGAGCAGGGGAACAGATCGAGACAAAAGGATTTGTGTGCCTGTCGGCATGGGTGTGCATGTGACAGACACAATCTATGTGTCTCATCTTCTTGGGACGTAAAGCGCTCTGTGGTGACCTCACGTGAGTCAAGTGACCTCTACACTGAATAGAAGACAGTGAGATTAAATATAGTACAGTATCAGAAACACACATCTGCCGTCTGCTTCCTCTGCCTTTTGGACACACAATCTTGCATAATGTAAGTTTAAAGAGTCAGTTCGGATTATTTAAAGAGGGGTTGTATGAGGTTCTTACGAGTTCAGGAAGCTACGTAATGTACTGCTGTGGACAGTAAAATTTATTTTAGCCAAATAGTTTAGATGTGAATTTTATTTAATATATTTTTACAGCTTTACCTTGCTGACAGACTGACAGGAAACTGAAGTTATTGAAGCCAAATATCACTCTCTCTAAAGCCACCAGACTCCCTTGGCAAAATCAGTCATTTTACCTCACAGAACACAGGAGTTGTTGGTCTATCACTGCCTCGATCAGTTATCGTATTGTCCAGATTATAAATCGCACTTTTTTTCATAGTTTGGCTGGTCCTGCGACTTATACTCAGGTGCGACTTGTATATATTAAAATATATAATTTCACATGTTCTTAAATGTTATTTCACACTGACCTACATGACCAAGGAGTAAACATTACCTACAGCAGAGAGAGGGCACTCTAGGCTTGTGACAACTACCGCTATCTGCTACTCCTGTACCACTGAAAATTAATTTAAACATTAACTTAAAGACAACTGAGAAAGACTGAACACAAATGGCCCCCAAAAAGAAAATCATATTCTACAGATTACAAGCTGCAAGTAGCGAAATATGCAGCCGAAAACGGTAATCGAGCAGCAGAAAGAAAGTTTGGAGTGAGATTGAGAGTTTGGTAAACTTGCTTAATGGTATCTGGACTCGCGACTTTATTTTTATTCCTCCTATTCATCCTCCCTGTTTTGTTCTTTATGCTATAGAGTATCTGAATAACTGTTAATATGTTATGTTAACATAAATATGGTATGGTATATATGGTATAATATGGAAAATATGGTAGTTTGTTTGTGTCATTGTGTGACTTTGTGTGTGAATCCGAGCAAACCTTTTAAAACACTTATGTCACACAATAACACACACAAACTTAACAGATGGAGGCAGCGATACATTGGCAACTCCTGTCTTCTGTGAGGTAAAATAACTGTTTTTCCTTACGGAGTTTGGTTGCTTCAGAGAAAGTGACATTTGGCTTATATAACAGTGGTTTCCTGTCAGAAAAATGTGTCTGACAGCAAAGTAAAGCAGTGAAAATATTCTAAATTTATCTGACTTGAACTGATATTAATTATTTTAAGTACAATGCTTAGCTTCCAACACTGGTAATCTGGCTGCTTCTCTAAACTGGGGGCATGCCGGCCGTCATCTACTGTAAGTAACACACCGAGTATGGAGAAGAACTTAATATAACCACACTTCAGATAATCTGATGGCACATACATGCAGTGTGATTTTATAGTGCTCTCCTGACATGAACTATCTCCAGCTGTCTCTCCCTCCTCCTCCTCCTCCTCCTCATTTTATTTGTCTCTCTGTTTCAGTTGTCATCTCGCCTCCACATCTTTCAGTTTCACTCTATCGTAGTTTTCAAACAAAATGTCACGGCACAAAGTAGCCCCTATAACACGTTCTCACTCTTAGCACCAGTGGTGGAAGAGTACAAGTACTGTTACAATGCTAAAATATCAATCAATCACAAGTAAAAGTACTAGTGTTAGAAATATACTTGAGTAAGTCTCGAAACTACTATTAGTTGAGTATTAGTTACTTTTAACCTCTGATGTCCAATGCATGTCCTTCCCTGTTCTGCTCAGTGATCAGTCACCTCTAAAAAGTAGGGTTGTGAATTTTGTCTTTTTCGATTAAGCATTATTAATTTAGAAGATAAAAACACTTGTTTTTCTCTCATTTTCAAAAATTTCAGGGATTTTTTGTCATGTTTTTTCTCATTTAAAGTCCAACTTTAAGTTTCCTTATTCAACAAATGGCTCCATCAGACAAAACAATGTCAAATAAGGTGCAATTACTGCCATAACTATTTAATATCCATGAACACATTTTTAATTAGATACATTCTTAACAGTGATCAATCAATGAATGATTAATATGTATGTATTTAATATGTATTTCTGGATATTTAATCAATAGTCATGGCAGCCATTTGTCGAATAAGGAAACTTTGACTTAAAATGAGAAAAATGACAAATAACAGCCAAAAAAAACTGAAAATGAGAGAAAAACAACTGTTTTGTATCTTATAAACGAGTAATTATTTGAAAATGCACAAAATTTATGACCCTAGTTTGTAGAGGTGAGTGACACTGAGCAGAACAGAGAGGGACATGCATTAAGCATCCACCACTGCTCAGTAGTCAATTATGATCTTAAAAGTAACTAGTAATTTACATAGTGTAATGCATACTAAAGTATGAGTAAAAGTACAAGTACCTAAAAAATCTACTTAATTACAGTAACTTGAGTATTTGTAATTAGTTATTTCACTCATCACTCTTAACTAAATAATTTAAGAATTCATTTGAAACTTTATTATTATTACATCAAAGCAGCAACACACCCATTTAAACCAGAGAGGTCACAAACTTCAAGGGTGTATAATTTGCCTCTGTATTAGGAAACTTTTTGTGTAGTTGTACATTGCAATAATAATGGGGAGCCAGCTGTCTGCATCTAGTCTCTGGTCTCATCAATCTAACGGGTCCATCCCTCTTACCTCATGATGTAGTTGTGTCCGTCAATGGTCGCACCGTACCCGGCCCCACGGAGGTTTCCGGAGTTCCCCACCACGGCGCAGCGCAGGCAGCGTCCCGGATCCCACGAGCCGTACGGCGACCTCCCAGGAATCACCTGTGACACACGGAGCCATGACTGAATGGAGCTAACTGGATTCTAGGTGCACAGGAAATGAAACAGGACACTAGAACAGCAAGAGACATAAACTGACCTAACCTCCATCGCATACCTGATTGTAAAAATACATCCTGCTCTCAATACTGGGTCTGAATACTTTATGAGACCCTCCATGAAAAATACATGAGGCCTGTTCTGCCCTCGGGGAGCTAGACTGAGATATCTAAACATTATGTGAATACACTGCATTGAGTCAGATTGAAAATAAAGATATACAGATGCATTAAAAAGGAATGAGCTGGGTCACTGACAGACCTAATGTCTAATAAAGACAATCTGTTCCCCTCAGTCTTTGCCCAGCAGTGTGAAGTAATGACTTGGCTGATTTGAGAGAGGCAGGTTAATGGAAAGATGAATTAATAATATAAAATACCTGGAACAGCCTGAGCAGCACCTGCTGGATGCTGTGGGGCTTGAACTGTGGCTGCAACATCTAGAGAGAAAGAAAAACTACGGTCAGGATGTGTCCTTTCTCCTCTGCAGACAAATTGGTTGTGACGTGTGTGTATATTTAGTTACTTTCTGTGGACCCATGTACGTGTGTATGCATGCAGTCATCAGCATTCGTGTGCAGATAAGCAGGTGTTTGCATCTGTGTGTGTGTGTGTGTGTGTGTTAAGGTAACAGCCATGTGTCAGAATGACAGGACGCAGTCAGACTGGATGGGCTGTGGTCAGAGGAGCAGAGACATCGCTGTCCACATGTCAAAAACAAGCAGACGGGAGAAAAACAAAAACAGATGGCTGCGGAGGAAGAGCTGCAAAATGTCAAAAAGAAAGCAAGCAGTGTGGGAGAATCCAAACACCTTGTAAACTTCTCCCTCCCACCAAATGCTTTTGCTTTTTTTAAGACCGCTTGTATCTGCTTGTCTGCACGTAAACCGTTTATTACACCTAAACATATGTTACTTTAAGTGTCTTTGTATCTTTCCAGGGAAGTTTTCTTTTACACTGTCCATGACAGACAACAGGGAGATGTCCAGAAGTCCCACAGACGACGACGATATACAAGGTTAGGAGGGTAACCCAAAGCCACTACAGAGGACTGACAGCCTCCAAACACTCTAATACCTGAGTTACGAGGCCACCGATGCAGTTACTAATTACCTGTTCAAAACTGTAATCTGTAATGTAATAAAAGTATCACAATATTAAAGTAATGTAACTAGATTACTTCCCATTCCTTTTGGATTACTTCAATATAAAATATGGTGAAATTGCTAAGCCTATTATAGTATTTTTAGGGCTGCAAGTAATGTTAATGTCATAATCGATTAACGTTTGATTATTTTCTCAATTAATCAATTAGTTGTTTGGTTCATGAAATGTGTGAAAAATGTTGATCAGTGTTTCCCAAAGTCCAAGATGATGTTCTCAAATGTCTTGTTTTGTCCACAACTCACATTTAAGAAATTGAAATCAGAATTATTTTAAATTAAAAAAATGACTAAAAATAGAAGCAAATTAATTTAATAGTTGATTAATAATAGATTTATTGGTGCTTCTCAGTGTTTTATGTTGGTTGTTAGGTTTATTAGTTTGTCCAGCTGTTCTTTCCTTTATTGAGTGCAATTTATTGATCGATCGATTGATTTAAAGGCACCAGTGAAGTAATGAATTGGCAGCTGTGTGTGCACTGTGCATGGTAGGATATCATTCTTTATTTTAAAACTGTAATCTTACTAATACTCCCCATTTTTACTAAATACTTCTGTAATCTGATTACACCGTTATTGTCTGTAACTGTAATGGAGTACAGTTACCTTTTCTTGTATCCAGATTACATAATCCCGTTACATGTAATTTTTTACTCCCCAAACCTGATGATAGTGTAGGTGTTTCTGCCCTGTAAGTACCCGACTGTCAAAGACTTCATGGATAAATAACACTGTGAAAACTTTAATTCAGGACTTCCTCTTCAGCTCCCTCGAGTACGGCCTTAATGCACTGTTGGATTTCTTGTTTGAAAACATTAAACACCGTAAACGTTGTTCAACTTGAACACAATCTATTAAAATGTTAATAAGCCAGGTCACTTAATTAAAGTGAATTAAAAAGCTTAAAGGTCCGGTGTGTAAAATTTACAGGGTTTACTGGCAAAATATGGCAGAAATTGAACCTAACGTTTATATGGATGTTTTAATTAATGTGCAATCACCTGAAAATAAGAATCTTTAAGTGAGGTAAGACAGAAAAATTTATGTTGGAAAAAAAATGTTCTTTCCATTTAAATCAGTCCACAGGCTGTTCAAGTCAAAGTGTAGATTGCTTCACACAGTACCTTAAATAAGACTAAACAAATCTGGACATGATATTATAATTACCTGCACGTGTCACATGTAGACTCTTGCTCTTTTTAACAGATGCACCAAATGCAGGCAAGACGTGTTACAGCTCATTTCATTTTTGTGTCTTTTAGAGTTGCTGTTTTGTGTTTATTTTGTATAAATAAATATAAGTAATAACCTGCTAAATAAGCTTACAAAATTAAAATTGGAATACTTTTGAGTATGGGTTCTATTTAACTTTTCAAACCCTGATTAAATAATGCTTTAATACTAAAAAGAGTGTAACTTTGGAAGACACCCATTTGATTTGATAAACTCAGACTGCTGATGCCTCATATCAATGTCAGATAAACTCTGGAACATATTTTTGAGAAGTTAATCCCCCTTCAACAGATCTGGACTAGCCGTCGGGAGCACCGGGACAGTTCCCTGTGACCTTGCAAGCTGACTGGTCTGGACCAGTGTTTCTCAATCTGTTTTTACACCACCTCACAAATGACTAAGCTGTCCAAGTACGGCCTTACTGTTTTTAAACTAGCAGGTGCTATGGACACTTCACTGACACTTTTTTAAGTAGTCACTAGCACTTGTCCTTGCTTCCCTATCATCCACTTATTTTTCAACACGGCTGGTTGAAATATTCTCCTTCTGATCTGCACTTTATTTTTCCTGTTTGGAGGCCTGATTGCAGTGTTTCTCATTTTACCTCCGCTTCCTATCTTGCCATCACAGTTTAGCTTGTAACTACCGGTAATCATGAATGACGTATAAGCACGTGCTACATGAATGATTGTGACCATGTTATTTTGTTTTGTTTTTTGTAGTAATTATTGAGTATTATTTTGAGTATTAATTATTAAAAAAATATTTCTGACATTCCTCTGCACACCACGAGAGCCGGCTCATGTACCACCAGTGGTACACGTACCACAGTTTGAGAATCTACGGCCTGGACTGTCTGGCAGCAGTGTTAAAAAATGCTAAACATTTGCAGTATTTCCAGTTATCGGAGCTTCCACAACTTCATGATGATAAGCATTAAGCTGAGCACATCCCATTAGACCTCTGAGGAAACGCCAGCGGCAAAATAAACACTGCACATAAATGATATATATGAATATTTATTCCTGTTGCCTTAATTATGGCAATTACTAGGACCTGTTTGGAATATTTTGGATGTTTTTTTTTTGACTAAAATTAAAAGATATGTTCAGGGGGAGAAGTAACTACTTACAAATACTCAAATTACTGTAATTAAGTAGTTTTTTGGGGGGTACTTTTAAGGGTAGATTTTCAAGTCTGCACTTAAGTATGCACTGCAAGATGTAATCTACTTAGTTACTTTTAAAATCATAGTGGAGTACTGAGTACAGTTTGAATTAATATCCAAACCTTTCATCTGCATTTTTGTAGCCAATCAGGTGATCTGATCACAAATGAACCAATGAAATCAATGACATACAAACAATTAATTAATTACACATGGATTTTTAATCAATAGATGTGCAATTGCAACTCATTTGACATGTTCTGTCTGGTGGAGTCATTTGTCAAAAAAGGAAAATTAAATTTGCCTAAAATGAGAAAAAGAAAAAGAACATGAGGAAATAAATGTGTGTTTTGAGTCTTATAAATTAATAATGATTAATTGATTTTCAGATGATGCACAAAATTTGCAACCCTAGTTTGGAGAGGCGACTGAGATGTCAACAGTTAAAAGTAACTAATACTCTGAGAAGTTTTTGCAACAAATACTTTGTACTTTTACTTCAGTATTTAGTCTGCTGCTTTAATGTCCAGTATGAACAAGAGAAAATAGTGTTTCTATGGTGAAACTATCCTTTGAAATCTAAGGCAGGACTTGTGTTCTTAGAAGCATTGGATATTCTGAAGCCACACGTTTGCAGGCTGGAGTAAAAACATATTTCTACTTTGTCTGTTCATTTAAATGTGATGCATGGCTCTTTTATTTTATTTGGATCATGGTTTTGAACTACTTCCTTGTGGGATGTAAAGAGAATGACACATACTAGCAGCGGCTGACAAAGAGAAGTTGTTCGATGAAAAAAAAAAGATCTTTTAGCATCTGCCAAACCACACAGGAAAATGTGCATTCATGCATATAAAGAGAAAGTGAGCACCTGCACACACAAAACAACATCCCCCAAAACAAAACTGCACACACACAAAAGTTTCATCAGGATATTGGCAGCCGCTACATGGCAGTTCCACTCCAGAGCCATCTTTTCCTTTCTCTGTCTCCCACACACCAATCTTCATTTTCACACTCCTTTGTCTCCACTTCCTTTTCACCCACCATCGGCCTTAATTCGCTTTTCCCAACACAGATCTCATTCACTTACGATTTCATTCACACATCCTCTCCAGCAGTCTCCTTGCCCTCATGTCTAATTCCTTCTCTTTAATTTCCCTCGCTCCCTCTTTGTTTCTCCTCCTTCTCTTGTCTTTCTTCATATCTTCGTCTCTCTGGGACGCCCGTGCACCATGCAGCTCATCAGTGCTGATCAGAGACTACTAAATCTTTCCTTTACTCTCCCTGACTTTGTTTCTCATGCTGTTACCTCTCCACATTTCTCCTTCCCTCTCTGTTTTGCCATTCTCCTTGATCCCTCCATCCTTTGCCTTCTTCTGTCTCTGACTCCCTGCATGATGCCAGAGCCAGCTTGGCACGCTGCGCCGCTGTTGTTCAGGGGCTACTAATTTTTGGCAGATGTTTTTTGGCAGCCATGCCAACTGCCGTCTTGCTTGCTTCCTCTCAGCTGTCCTCTGACTCCTGAGGTATAAGCTGCCTGGCACCTACTTTCAAGTAAGTACAAATTATCTTTTTTACTTAAACTAATATTTCACATTAGCAGAAAACTGTTACCTCCAGGAGCCAAGCCAAGCCAAGCTGTGCTAACACCAAACTTAGCCTAACTGTAACGTTTATCTCCGCTTAGTTAACAAGTGTTACTAAGTGGTGATTTATGCATTACTAAATTTAAAAGGGTTGCACCACACAAACAATTTCTTGCACAGAGATTAGTTCTAACTAAATATTTACAGCCAGTAACTGCCAGGTACATCTGCAGCCAGGCTTAAATAACCTGAACAGGAGGTTAGATGTGAATATTATACAAATTGCAAACATGAAATTAGCAGGGCTGGGGCAATTCAATAACATTATCGATTAGGGAAATAGATTACTTTGCATATCATGCGTTGACATGTCGCAATGAATTTGCTGCTCCTGGTAAAAGCACCTGCAGAACAAGCTGCAGCTGATAAAGTTTGCTACGATCATCTAAACAGTGGGAGTGTTTTAGACAGAGATGCAACAGTATGGTTCTCTATACGCTGTGCAAACTTAAAGACGTTATCACAGCAGTACAAGTGCTCTGCACGAACACGAGGTAAAATCTGGAGCGTGCTTCTGTTAGTAATAGCCTCTTATAATTTGTTTTCTTATTGTTTCTTCATTGGCTCCATGTTAGTAACATCTGCACTGCTGCCACTAATGTAATGTTACACCATGTGTCATCTAACAGTGTTATTCTGCCATTTTATACTTTACTTTAATGGCCATGTATGAGTGAGAAATGGATATTCTGTGATTGGGTTCAATTATTTTACTCACCCCACACTGCAACAATACATTGCCAACGATTGTCTTACTACATATTACTCCACTGATGAAATAAATCCATGTCATAACTAGAAGAGGTCACAGATCTAAAGCAGGCAACAGATGGTGAAGCACCTACTGCAATGCCACCTCAACTGACAGATATAGCAGAGATTTGCAAAGTTCTGTCAACATTAACATGAACTCCACAAATGTTGTCTCTGGCTGAAACGCAATTTCAATCTGAAGCAGTTGTTGATCACTTGCGGCCCCTAGTGGCCAGTTAAGAAGAGTTAAGAGTCAGCTGTCAATGGTCGTATAAAACAGAGTAGTCAAAAAATAGAAGTTTCACAGTTGTTTGTCTCCACCAACCAGTCAAGTTACAGTTTATATCCCTGTCTGTCCACACTTATATAATGTCTGTAGTCAAGACTTTAATATGGAATGTAACACTATATTGATCTGTAACTCTGAAGGAATTTAATGTTTAATAAGTGTGTTTTTGGCAAATGGAAGTTCTCACTGTACATATGTGATTCCAGTGAATAATTTCCAGGTAGAAACATGCTGTCTTCACTTAGAGACTATCTTTACAGAGGAGGACAGAGGACTGATAGAGAGCTGAACATTATGATGTCACAGTGAAGTTGACCTTTGACCTTTTGGATATAAAATGTCATCACCTCACCATTTTAACCTATTGGATATCTGTGTGTAATTTTGTCATAATTAGTATATGAAATCTGAAAATGTGTTTAGTGAGGTCACCGTGACCTTGACCTTTGACCACTAAAATCCAATCAGCTCATCCTCAGATCATTTGTTCCAAGTTTGAAGAAATTCCCTGGAGGCGTTTTTGAGATATCGTGTTCACAAGAACGGGATGACAATAAAACACATTATTCGATGCCTTCACATTATGAAGGCACTGCATGATTCCCTGGCGGGGATGATAAAAATACTGATTGTCCAGATCAGGGAAAGGGTTGATACAGTGATTAAATTAATATGCGTCAGAGCAGTCCTTTGTAATTTGAGGTCCAGTATTTTCTGACCAGCATCTGACAAGTAGGGTCTATCAAATAGGTGGATATTAGACTGATTGTAAAATATCCGTTTTTCAGCATTATAATTGAATAACATACTGAAATAATAATGAGAAAGGGTTTTGATATTTATTTTGAGTAAATTGTTATATAATAATTTTTTTGATTAATTGATAAGTTACTTGTTACTTTAATCAACTAATTGAAAAACAATTGTTACATTAATTGTTTAAAAAGAAATTGTATGGTGCAACCCTAAAAAAAAGTATGTTGTGGCATCTAGCGGTGAACTTACAGATTGCAGACTCCTCATCTCACTCTCACAAAATGCATAATGCTGCTATCTAGAGCCAGTGTTTGGTTTGTCTGTTCTGGTTACTGTAGAATATTATATTGAATTTTGTCAGATCTTACACACAGGATTTTTAAATGGGGAAATGTTTCACCAAACAAAAACATCATTTGCTGCACATCTTCTTTAAAATGCTTCTTTCATTTAATGCTTGAGTCCTTCCTCTCCTGAGGCAGGAGTGCACAATAGCACATTAAGTTTGATTGAAGAGCATATACTCCAATCATGCATACAAGTAATCATTTCGTTTTCCTTCCTTCCTAACACTAGTTGATTGGATGCGGGATTAAAAGCAAGTCAAGCGATGAAAAGAAAAGACAAAGGCAGAGATGTTATTTCACCATTTTGTTTGGTTATATCGACTCCCCATATTAAACTATTCTGGACTGAAGAATTTCCCTCAGAAGAGAAAGAAGCAAGTAATTGACTGGGGAGCACTTAGACGGCTACAGCTCACTGTGCATCAGTGATGTCTGCCACAAAAACTCTTTACCAGGAAACAACCTCTTATTCTGCCCTCTGACTCCCAACAGAGAGAGCTCCAGCTCCCCTGAATCTTCACATTATGGTGTCCTAAAAGCAAATATTGGTTAGAACCACACAGAGGCCAGTGCATTATTCCTCCTGAGGTCTCTGACCATCCCTCTCTGTTTTTTTTCCATCTCCACCCAGCCATCCATTAACTCAAGTTTACTTAAAATGGTTTTATTGATCCTCCGTAGTCGACATATGCTGACTGCAATGTCAAAGAAGAAATTATAGGGCCAGTCTTTGGAGTAGACTATCCGCTATTAATTCTCATATAAATAATAGTTGGGGGGCATGGCCAGCACTAATGCAGGCTGGGTCACAGACAAGGGCTTGAAATTACCTGCAACCTACCACAACAACTAACACAGTAAATTTACTATAATGTTCATTTCAAAAGCAGTATTTCCATCAGTGGAGTCATGTGACATGCACCGCTCTGCTGCTTGGAGTTTTCATACTCTCACTAATTCCAGATGTTTCTTCTTTGCTGTACTCCTGATCGATACTGAGCTACTTTTAAGAAAACTCAAGACTTCCTGATGATTTTTCATATTAAAAATCTACCTATAAAATGAAGGTTGCATGGCTTTTAAAGGGGACAGTTCACCCCAAAATCAAAAATACACATTTTCCTGTGGCCTGTAGTGCTATTTATCCATCTAGACTTTTTTTTGGTGTGAGTTACAGAGTTATAAAAAAAGAGATATAAACCACAGAGATGTCTGACTTCTCTCCAATATAATGGCACTAAATGTCACAAAAAACATTTGAACACAAAACCAATGTCTCTTTCTAAATGTCAGGTCAGGACCCGGTTACTCAAGATAATCCACAGACCTTGTTGTGAGCAGTTTCATGTAGGATCTACTTTCTTTCTTGTAGATCTATCTACTGAAACTAGTTCTGATTAATACTAATACTAATAGATTATCTTAAAGTAGTTCCTACTTTCTTTCTGCTGTAAAATCGACTGGAACATCTTTAGAATCTACATGAAACTGCTCACATCAAGGTCTGTGAATCATCTTGAGTAACTGGGTCATGATTTTTGGAAAAAGTCACTAGCTTTAAATTTTTAAGTTGTATTTCTCTGGCACCAGAGCACCTTTCTAAATGGCACCACAAGCCAAGTGCCATTTAGTCCCATTATATTGGAGAGAAGGCATACATCTCTACATCTGTCATCTCCAAAACTCTGCAACTAACATTTAAAATTTGGATGGATTAACAGCACCACAGGCCAGTGGCGAAATACTTGATTTTGGGGTGAACTGTCCCTTTAACATGATAATTCTAGAGGAAACATACATACATGGAGTTTGTATTAACTAGGGAACAGGGACATAAAGAAACAAAGGCCTGTCTCTTATATAAGACTAAAAAACAAATAAAGGCCTGGTTCCCTAAAAAATGACAATTTACTGTATATTTATTCCTTTCAAAGTTGACATGTACCCTGAGGGTCTTCTAGGGCTTCAGAGAAGGCCTAAGATCAGAATTTCAAATGTTATATTTAAATACATCATATTTGATTTATTTAATTTACTGTAATTATTAGGCTGTTCTCTTCTAATTCTAGCTAAATAGAGTTATCCAATCAGACTTTTTTGTTGTTGGTTCTAGGTAGAGAAAGGTTAGAGCTGGCTCACTCATTGGTTAGGGCTTCATCACTGGGACAGAAGGCCACAGCCTGTGTGTTTGTCATGGAAGTGACAGATGAATTATCAATCACATTTTGATTTACAGTGGGTGGGACAAAAAATAATCCCCGTCGGCCTTCTAGAAGACCAGTGATATCTTGTCCTAGACGAAGTAGTCAAGACTGACACTGTAGCTAGGCGGCTGACTTGATAGTGTTGCCTTTTATAAAGTGGACTTTTGCAGCGTAGTGGAGGATCTGCAAAGGATGGATTTTGAAGGACCAAAATTGTGTTCATGCCCGAGTCTGTTAGAAAACAATTTTCGATGCTTGAATCTTCTTTTTTAAAGCAACTTCCAGCAGAACGCCACAGACAACTGTGTTGGTAGACAGACATAATACATCTCTGCTAAGTGTGTGGTACTGAAACATAGAATAAGAATGATAAAAAGAAACTCCGAGTGATTCATATAGATTATTACAGCCCTTACTATGAAACACAACTACCTGCTGCCTGCCGTTTACTCTAGCAAAATTTTCCTCCATTTTTGCTAAGTCCTGGCTGAACTGAAGTCCCAGCTCTGACAGTCACGGTTGGTGGTGGTGTCCATTTGTCCGAGACCTTTCCATAATTCCATGAAATTGTGCAAGACACCCTGACTTCTACAGTACTCTATGATTCTGAGACACACTCACCATGGAGGAACACCATGCCATCTTTCCATGATATTCCAGAATTTCTCCACCAATCTCCCAGTTAAAAACCATGTCTGCAAGGTTGTCACACTAGTGTGAGCAAAGGTTGATAAATGCTTGAGTCAAACCCACTAACAACTGTAAAATCTTCATACTGATATAATGCATTAATGGCCATCATTTGCAAGGATTAACAGGAAAGAAGAAATCTGGTTGAGATTTCAGAAGTTTTGTACGATATATTTGCAAGCAATGCAATGTTCTGTCCAATACAGAATAACAGCAAGGCAACCCTGACAAGAAAACAAAGAAACACTGATCAAATAGACTTTTCTTCTCTTTGTTCTCTACTTCGTTTCATTGTTTTATCCCACATGTTCCATATTTTTCCTTTCTTCCATTCTCTTTTTCTGTCCTCCTTCCCCTCCCGATTTCTCTGGTTTATTTACAAATCTGTTTCATCTCTCACTCCCCTCTCTTCTGTAATTGCACCACTCCCATTTTTCTACTGTCCATGTTTCCCTTTTCTGTGCCTTTGTTCCATGTGATCACCTCTAATTCTTCCCTATCCACTGTCCCTGTCTCTGACTTTTCTTTCTCTCATTTATTTCTCCTCCTTTTTCTCTCCCAGTTCATCACCTCCCTGTTGCAGTGTGACCTAATGACTTGGCAGCTGTTGGCCTGTGTTTGCAGTTTTCTGCCATTTCAGAGCCGGACTGAGGCTGCAGCTCTGAAATAGGACTCTAGACCAGCTATTGAAGGACACCGTACAACGCTGGAAACAGTGTTACACAAACACATTTACTCAATTAGGAAATTCATGTGGACAGACAGAAGCTGCAGAAACACACACACACACACACACACACACACACACACACACACACACACTGAGAAGAGGTGTTAATTTAAGGATTCCTTGATTATATGCATCTTGTCTATCTCTCTCGCTCTCAAAGATTTATTCATTTCAGTTTTTCTGACATTACTCAGTGGTGGTTTAAGAAAATCACAGTAATCAACCATGTAATTTTCTACCATGACACATGACTGGCAGGGACACATGAGGAGCATGTACTACTTGTAAGAGGGGATTGGTTGGCTCAATGACAAGAGAAGATGAAGAGGATGGACAGAGATTACTTCCCTTATGTTGGTGTCCCAATAAACTTATATCTCCCATGTAACTGGCTTCCCCCCTCTGTGCCATATACACAGATAGAACATTTGTGATGGTGCTACATCCACTAAAAAATGATGACTGATAATGTAGTGTTATAGAACTAGAATAGCATTTATTTGCTTTTAACGAATGTCAATAAATGTAGGGATATTAAATGAGAAAAACAGTCTGCAGGTTCACTGTATGTCATCAGTCCTAATGTCTTGCAATGTGTCCTGTAAGAGATCAGTTTGGGAGCTTTATTCAAACAAGAGAAATCATCATCATTGGGTTTGTTACTCTTATTTTCTATAAACAAAAATGTAAGCTATCACTAGGGCTGGGCAACTGACCCTTCGCTAAGCCCCGCCACCAAACAGCAACTGTCCAATCATAGTTTAGTAACCATCACCAACTAGGGCGCCACAGGCCCATCAAGCTTTGCATTTCTCTACATGTTACATGTGACAGTGGCGTCTTTTTTGTAGTCTCTTAAAAACGTGATAAACAAGAGCACACGTGCGGTGAACGGATTAAACTCTGTCTTCATCTGTTCGAACATAAGCTCTGGTCTGGGTAACTAACGCTAGCTTACTAGCTGCAGTAACTTTACCTCCTGACAAACTTGTTAGGTACCACTGCATCTGCGTTTGTTCTGTGGGGGTTTGAGGAGGAGGATGTGAGCTGATGCAGAACTAAAGTGGGTCGACGATGATGCATCTCACTCTGGCTCACTGTCTCAGGTTTAAGCCAAGTTAGCTTAGCTCTTATCGCGGCTCTCTTCTGCAATCGCTGGGTGACCTGTCTCAAGGTCCGCTGCACTAATCAAGTCCCTGTGTTTCCTTTTCCCACATTAATGAGTGTATTCCTATCCTCTATGACATAGATATACCTGCTATATTTCACCAACCAGGGTTTGCTGAGTTTGCTCAGTCTTTTAGCATTAACATTATACTATGTATGCAGCTGCAAGGTACATATACACTTTCATAGAGTTCTTGTTTTAAAACGTGTCAGAAACATAAAAAAGTCAGCTGAAGAAGGACTTCTCACCAACTCAAGGAGTCTACATTACCTTACATTAGAAAGCTACACTTAGGAAATCTGTTTGTGAGCGTCATCATTTTAGCCGAGAAAACCCACAGTCATCAGCTAAGAAATGAGAAGCTGCTTTTGCTTACTTCTTCAAGGAATCACAGACTTCATGTTTCAACAATTACTCCCAGTTTCAGTGTTAAATCTGCCACTGTTATCACCGTCAACTGCATAAATGCAGGGCAAGAAGGGAAGGCTTGACATCAAGAGTTATCTCTACAATATCGTCCCAATATCAATAAATATTGACACTGAGGTATTTGGTCAAAAATATTGTGATACTTAATTTTGTCTATATCGCATAGCCCTTGATGTTACAATGAAAGATGCTATGATCATATAACAATCACAGCACACTGTCTTTCTATTGGTTGTCCTGCATGGCTGTCAGCCTAGGAGGCGGGCTCATCCAGTCATACAGCAGGTGTTACTTTGATTAAGAGGGACGACTTGGGGAAAGTATGGAACTGGAGTGTTTGTCTTTTCCCTGCACCGTTTTGGTTTCAGGTCATGGCCCGCGTGTTTAATGTCTGCTGATGAGCTGCCAATAGAGCATCAACACTGTGATGCACAAGGGTGACGGACCACACAGAGCAAGCTGGCTGAGTGACGGGCATCAGGTGGCAGGTTGACTTGCACACTTTGCCTTTAGCCTGGCAGCTGAACACACATTTTTGAGGATTCATACATGCCAAGCCCTGGAAGCCCCAGACACGGACATTAGCTAAGTAACAGCACCAAGATCCCAGGGTTGTGCTACCATGACATTAAAAAAAATCTACACAGAGTTACATTATGTCCTCTGTCGAGAGAATAAAGACACTTTTACATGTGAGCGTATAGATATGTTTAGACACACTGAGTGACAAACTTAATGTAACATTTTACTAAACATGCACATGAACTGTTTGGTTGCATTGTACTGTGTGCTGTTGAATAATGCCATCCTTAACTTCAGTGAATAGCGAATTTGCTTATTCGTTTTCTGTTAGAGAGTTGGATGGTCAAAATGTTTTGTATGTTATTTATGGAACTGGGGTGAGGAGTCAATTAGGTTAGCTTAGCATAAAGACTGGAGGCAGGTGGAAGCAGTTAGCCTGGCTCTGTTTTAAGTTGTAAAAAAAATGTGCCAACCAGCACCGCTAAAGCTTGCTAATTAATGCATTATATCTCATCTGTTTAAAAATAGCAAAAAACAACTAGCTGGTTGTTTTCTCCTGATACCAGAGTTTATGCTAAGCTAAGTGGCTGCTGGCTGTAGCTTTATATTTACTTTACAGATGTGCCTGTACAGATGTACAGACATGACTTAAAGGGACAATTCACCTCCGAACCAAAAATTCATGTTTTTTCCCTTGTCTGTAGTGCTGTTTATGCATCTAGATTTTTTTAGAGTGAGTTGCAGAATTTTGAAGATATCGGCTGTAGAGATGTTTGCCTTCTCTCTAATATAGCGGGACTAAATGGCACTTGGCTTGTGGTGCTGGGAAGCACCAAAAAAATACATTTGAAAAATTCCAAACCAGTCTCTTTCCAAAAATCATGACCTGATATCAGAGAGAAGGCAGACATCTCTCCAGCTGATATCTCCAAAACTCTGCAACTCACACCAAAAAAATCTAGATGGCTAAACAGCACTAACTGTCCCTTTAATTCAGTGTATACTAATCATGTCACAACTCTAGCATATAAGTTAATCATATTGTTACTTACCACCCACCAGTAGTAGACATCGGAGGGCAGCTGGATGTTGTCTCTGGTCCAAACAGGTGAGATATCTGGGTCGTAGTTCTCGTCAAACCAATCAGACACACCGGGGTCTCCGACACAGCGTGGGCAGGCACATGTCTTCTGCTGCGGGGTATGAGGTGGGGACAGCCTGTGTGCGCCAACATAGCTGGGCACTAGCTTCACTCGCCTCGACTCCTCCCACCCAGGCGGCTCCAGGTAGTTGAAGCCCACACCTCCACGGAGCGAGACAGAGAAGAAGAGCGAGGTGAGGAAGACGAGAGTAAGCGAGCCAAGGAGGACGCAGACTCTGCGGGAACATCTCACCCTGCCTCCTTTCTCCGCCCCGCCTCCTGCCCCGGTACTACCTCCGCCTCCCGCCGCCCCGGCCGTCCCTCCGCTCAGCCAGGGCCTGAGCTCGGAGAGTCTGGGAGCTCCCCTGGATGGGCCCCCGCCCCAGGACCCCCAGCCCCACCTCCTGTCCCGGTGCAGGGTGGAGGACGGGATGCGGCCCCCCCATGGCCATGCCCCCACCCCTAGGCCTGCCACTGTCCCCAGCCCACCACTACCACCTCCTCCTCCGTCTCCACGCAACGACCACCAAGGCCCGGTCAGCGTGATTGGGACGACCCCCTGACTAGCACAGGATCACCCAGTACATCAGATGAGTAAAAACACACACATGCACACACACACACTGATGGAAGACAATGTGTCAGAGTCAATTTGTCTCACAGTCAAGCTGTGCGCTCAGCGATGCTCCTACGCTTTCTCTCTTGTCTCCCGCTGGATTCTCTCTCTCTCTCCTTCACAGCTATGTGCTCGTCTCACACACAGAAATGTCTCGACACACACACACAGACTGAAGTCGCTGCTGAATTACACACAGCTGTAGCCTGACTGCTTCCGAAGTCCTCTGCTTTCAATGAGAGGTGATCTCTCATTCAGCCTTGACCACAGTCTCTATCCTTTGTTCATTCCCTTCTTTTTTTACTTTCTAACTTTCCCTCCTCTGGCTTCCACTGTTTTTATATCCACCTCTCTCTTTTCCCTCCCTCTTTTCTTTTGGATTAACTGCAGTGTCCATCTTCAGTGAAATCCAGTGTGTGGTGTGGATGGATGCAGCAGGTCCTTTTCGCTCTCTCTGCCATCTGTGTGAGCGTTGAGCTCGGCTCCAGCGCTCTGCTTTCTCTCTTCTCCTGCCTCTCTCGTTGCACTGAAGCGACGTAGCCAAAGGAAAGCTGGCAGACTAGTTGAGAGCAGCAGAGAGAGGGAGGGAAGAAGGGAGGAGGAGGAGAGGGAGGAGGAGGAGTGGTAGATTGGAGGAGGTCTGGCCTGAAGGGTGTTCCATCACGTCTCTAGCCATCCTAGACCAAAAAATACCTATTCCGTTCCTATCGTTTCTCCTTCCCTGCTCGGTTCCTCTGCTGTCACCATCAGTATTCTCTCTTCTGTTTTTTTTACTCCTCTTTTTGCCTCTCTCTGGAGGTTCACCTCGTCTCGTCTCGCTCCGTCTCAAGGTCTCTCCTCTCCTCTTTCACCCCTTTCAGTCCATTGTCTGCCTGTTCAGGCTCTGAGAGCTTCTCGCTGAATAGCAGTTGTGTCGAGTTAAAGGCGCTCTTCTGCTGCTGTCCCTCTCCACACTTTCTGAAGACACAGAGTTAGGACAAAAAGTTTCAGTTCTTTGTGGGGAAAGGTGAAATCTTGGTGAGTAGAAAACACTAAGAGAGCAGTGCAAGATTTCAGGGTGCAGTTCCAATGAGAGTACAGCACTTGCCACTATCACCTTCTAGATGTCAGCTTTGCAGTTGAGCTCTTCTGCCAAGTCTGATTAATATATTTCCCGCAATCCCTATAACAGCCAAACACTAATCAAGAAGTCTTTTCATTGCTCCACGCTGTGGCCATAAAGAAGAAAAAAATGATGAAAACACAAAGATAAAAGTAAAAATTACTTTGGGGGAAGTAATCAAAGCATTGCAAGCAGATTGTCTGATGTTCTTCCAATGGAGAGATTTTTATGACGACGGTTGATCCATGAATGAAGCTGCACCGAGGAATGGTGAAAGAGGTGCATGGAGTGTTGTGCAGAGGGTGCGATGGAAAAAAAGACAAAACCAATCAGCCCCAAATCTCATCTTCTCTCCAGCTGGCTTTGAGAGGACGACGGGAGGAAGGGTGGGGGCAGCGTCTGTCCTGCTGCCCAGAGTGTGTGTGTGTTTGTGTGTGTGCACGTCTTTGTGCCTGTGATTTAATGTGTGTATGGTGTTAAGCTAGGGTTGCACAACGTCTGCCAGCTGCACTAATTTAATTGTGTTCTACAGCTGTGCTGCTGTGTGTGTGTGTGTGTGTGTGTGTGTGTTTGTGCACGCCCTGTTGGCTGGCGGCGTACGTTTCATGAAGCTGGTGAGCTTGAGGTGACTGCTGCTTAGCTCTAATCTGCCAAACTGTAATCCAAGGGTAAGACCCCAGCAGTGCCCACTTTATGCCAGCTGTCTGTCCTGCCCATGTTCATCTGATGCCCAATAAACACCTGCTTAACTCACCTGACACACACATACACACTCACACACAGATCTAAGTTACACTGCTGCCTTTCTGCTGCAATAACAACTCATTTTGATGTGTTTCTGTGTAATGTGGACCCCTAAGGAACAAACCACTGCTCCCAGTGTTTTATTTCATCATCAGATGTCTGTGTGTGTTGATCTGGCCTGAGGTCTGGCTTCCTGTTCCCATGGACAACCTGTGGAGACAGAGACAGAGATAAAAGACAAAATGTCATTTACTGCCATTAGCCACATTGAGCATATTGATATCTTTAATCCTCATCTCCTGTCCCACTTTGATCTGCTTCCCCTGTTTTTAATTCTCATTTCCTCTTCTCCCCTCTCAGTCTAACTCAGCTCACCTCAAACTGTGCTTTTTTCTGTTTTTATTTGTCTCCAGCAGCATTTTTCGCCTTTCCCATCTGTTCTTTTTCATTCCTCTTTTCATCCCTACTCCCTCTTGCTCAGTTTGTCTTTCTGGCTGTCCATCACACGGGACAAGGGCAAACGTGGAACAAACTTCTCCTCAGTCCTGTTTGTGTGTCTGTTGATTGGTACTGAATAAATTTCAAAATGTCACTATGCTGAATTGGAAATGCTGGAGCAGACTGACAGGACACAGATTGAAGGAGTCAGAGCAGAATACGAAGCAAAGAAATACACCTCCCATACAAACTCCTTCCAGATCTGGTAGCTGCTGTTCGAGATGATCATCAGGCTACAATGTAGCGAGGAATTTATTAATCAGCTCAGCTCAAGTTCATCTGATTTCTGACTCTGATGCTGGGCTTTTCTGATGCACATATCTGGAAAGTAATGGAGCACAACACAAAGCATTTTCCATTGCTAAACTTGGAATATTGATTGAAGTGGAAACATTTTTGGAACTACAAGCGTGTGTTCCTTCTGCAAGAAGAAGGCTGTATGAGAGGAAATATGACTTAATGTCATCAGCCCAACAAAAAGGTCAACAATTGAATAATGTGAAAAATCAATGTGGAGATTTCTGGTAAAACTGTTCGACTCATTTGACTTGATTATTTCAGATGAAAATAATAAAACAAGCCACCGGCTGATTAAATCATGCTGCAAACTGAAGTAGACCTGCTATAAAGCTGTTTAAAGTCAGAAGAAAAAACACAAATTCATGCAGGAGACCACTAAGAAAAAATCAGAAAGGTAGCATAAATCATATGTGAAAATAACAGGATGTTGTATTGCCTTTGTCTTGTTCGAGCTAATTAAAAGAAAATAGACTGAATTAAGCAGAGTTGAAGCAACTAGTCAATCAATTATTAAGAAATAATCATCATCTCTTTTGATGATGATCAATGGTTGGTTTGAAGTCATAAAATGACTAAATAAATCATACTTTCAGCTCCTCAGCTGTGAGGATGTGCTGCTTTTCTTTGTCTTATTCAATTTTGTAATATATTGACAAGACCGCGCACAGAATGACAATCAACCGCAACTACTGATATGTTCATGTTTTTTTAGGTCCTCGACAAGCAACAACAACAGTTCAAGCTCAAGGATGGAACAATGCCGGCTGTCTCTGACCTGACTTCAAACTAGGAAGCTGTAGGTTTTGCCATGTTTTATCCTGTTTTAGTGTTTATTTATTTGTTGGTTAACCTGTTCAACCCTGCATTAGCATGTTGCACGGCTAATGTGGCTGCTCCCCACAGGTTGGGGTGATGTTGAACTGATGTTGCGATACTGAGGGACAGTCAGAAGAAACAGTGCGAACGTTAAACCTCATTTGAAGCCAACTGAATAAGGACAACAGAGGGTCGGACGCTGGTACTGTTGGTTCTACTCTGTGATACTCATTGCCGTTTTTTTGTGTGTATGTGTGTTATGATGTGGAAAACTGCAGGAAATCATTTCATTTACAGTGTTGTGTAACTACAGCTAGCACCCTGCAGCTAGCTCGCTCAGACTATACAGTTGTCTGCTGGGCAGTGAGGTGAGATCCACAGATAATGTTACACTTTTTACTTTATATACTTGACCAAATTACTTCTTTTATCATAAATGAAGTAATTTGCAAAATAAACAAAAGGACGCTAATAAAGCATGCCATGCTGCTGTTGAGCCAAACTAAACCCAACCCAACCAGTCGTATTCTGAAGCAGCTGGGGAAAATGACACTTCAATGGTGGTAGTGAAGGAGAGGCAAGTGCTACCTTGATTTATCCTGCCAGTCTGGGGATTAAACCAACCAGCTTCCAGTGTCAAGCTTGTTTTTTTAACCTGTAGGCAAGCCTAAAACCTTGGATCAGTTGCACAATGGCAGAGTGGTTAGCCCTTTTGCCTCACAACAAGAAGGTGGTTTGTTTGAATCCTGGTTGGGACACGGCCTTTCTGTTCTTCTCAATTTTGCGTGGGCTTCCTCCTGATGCTCCAGTTTCCCCTCACCATCAAAAACATGCAAGCTAGGTCAGTTCTCTAGTCAGTACAGGTGACTCCTGTCACCGTCCTCTGGCTCTGGTGGCGCTAGATGGAGGATTTTCAGGTCATAGTGGTGTTTGACACTGAGACAGCAGAGCAGACATGCAGCATTTCAGAGCAGAGAAAACTGCTCATTTTTTCATGATTTTGAGACCTAATTTCATATACTTGTGATTTTTTAAGCATTCAAATTTGGCTGGGTGGTTAATAATGTTTCTGTGGGATGACAAACTCAGAACACACATTTATTGTTGCTTTACAGTATCTTTAAAAGCAGAGACCGAATCTGACTGTATATTTTCACTGTGCATGATTACATGATCACAATAAAGTTGACCTTTATCTTTAGTAAATAATGACAAAAGCTACTTGACTTTTTTTGGACCCTGTGTGTTGTTCTCAACACAGTAACATCCTGCTCTTTGTCCCCATCACCTACAAAGATTTAATAAGTAATTACATCATGAGACTGTCTCTCTTTCTTGTTCCTAAACCAGCCACCCAGCAGCGATTATTTTCCACTATCCTATTTTTGATGCATCGCCATGGCAGCCAGCAAGCGATGCTGGGTTGTTACGGCAACACAAACCACAGAGTCCCCAACCTTGACCCATGTAATCAATGCTAGAGAACAAGGACAGACTTTGCTTTCCTCTGGATGACATATTTCTACATTTGCCGAATATATCATGCCATCCATGACAGAGAGTTGCACACATTTACACCTGGAGGCACAGCCCTGGCAGTCCTGCTGTTTTCTTTTTTTTTAGAACTTTACTGTTGTCACTGGATGTCCTCTGGGTGGAAAAGTGCAGCAACAGCAGCCTGATAAACACAAACACACATGCAAACGTAGCTGACACAGCTTGTGGCGTTGCTACAGCTGTCTTCTGAGCCCTAACAAGCTGCAGATTTACAAAATGAACTTAAGGTTTTGGTTTTTCCACCAGTTACACATTTTTCAGATTGTGTATTCCTTCCATTTGTCATTGATGCCAAGGGATACAATTAATTTGAGCATGAAGCTCGCCTCTGCCCCTTTGGTTTTAATAAGAAATGCTCCCAATGCAACCGACAGCATTCTTTATTGAATTTATTTTTCATTTTTGAGGAAGTGAAGGACAAATGTGGATAATTGTCTTCTATGGCAGCTGTTAATGGGAGCAGCTGTCAGTATTTTCCACTGTATTTACCACTGTTATGCATAATGTCCACACAGAGTCCACATAGCTGTCCAATGAAGTAATGTCAAATGATTCATCTCATCAGGTTTTCACTGAGCAAATCCAAGAAAGCACAGTTACTGTACTGCACCGATGTTAGCAGAGTCCTTCACATACTGCAGCTAAAATGTAACATCTTTTTCACCAGCCCAGATACATCACCAGTCTAGGTATACAGTATGTACCTTGGAAGCAGTTTTCACTTCAGTATGTAAACTTGGCTCCTGTGTTTTGTATTCTGTCCAGTTTTTGTACCCTTCCCTGCCTTCTGAATGGTAACATTTCTCTTGCATTGATTCCAGTCCAACTTTAACAGGAACTCACCACTTTAAACTGTCAATCACTTCCCCCACGTTTCCCTACCTTCGCTCTCTCCATTTTCTGCTTTAGGCGTACCTATTGTCCTGTCATACTGCTGGAAGTTTGATGCCATCACATTTTTACAGCTAGCAATTATCCCCCAGTACCCTTCTGCCAGCCGCCTCTCTGTAACAAAGGCTCTTAACAGGTGCGGGAAAATTTCAGTCTTTTCTCTCACGCTGCCTCCTGTCGAGTGATCTTGTAAACGCCGCCCTCAGTCACCTCCTCTCTTTATTCTGTGGGTGAGGGTTTCTAATAACTGAACAAAACAATGACTAACTCGAGTGCAAGTACATCTCTATGCAAGCTGCTTTCGGGCCCTTGTTAGTCCAAAGCCCAAACCACATGCACCACAGTGGAATGTATGTGGCAGGCGTTTCTGCACACCGCTGCAGAACAGTGAGCACCAGCATTATTATTATTGACACCGAAAAGCTGCTCTGGGAAACTGACACTTCTGCTCCAGGTCTGCATGCCATGAATAGATGATAAATGCTGTGGGTGTAAAGAGTTTTCTGACATAATAAAATGCTTTCAGAGAGGGGTGGCACTTCAAACTGTGAATGTAAATGTAAATATAAATTGTTCCTGCACATACACCATTTAAAAGATGAATCATCAAGTATATTTTTCTTAATGTCAAGAAATCCCATAAAAAAACAACAACATGATCCTAATAACACATGACGACATATTTCTACTGTTTACCTCACAAAAGATGAAACTGTTGTTGCCATGACAATCAATTAGAACTGGCTGTGCAGTGTTTTGAATGTCCTGGATTGCATTTCAAATGTCAGGGGTACCCGAATCAACACAACCCCGCCAGTGCCCCTTCCACTGTTTTAATGCAGGGCTGCCTGCTTAGCATAGCACTGACATGACAGCCACGTTTCTACCCAAAGAATGCAAAACTTTTAGTCCCAGGAACAACTTTTCAACTTTTTGCATGCAACTATACAACAACGATAATGCCATACAAAGCTAACGTTCAGCTTGCATACACCTACAGGACTTTGTCCTCAACATAAACGCTCAATAAAGCCTGGACCACCTGACGCCGGTCTACCTGTTGTATGTTTTCTTCTGGTACTCCAAGTTCATGTGTCAAAGTACAATTAACAAAAGAAATAAAACTGTTTTGTGGAGGCAGATTTTTTAAAAAGGTAGCTGAAATAAACTCCTGTTCTCATCCAATCAGAAATTTTCAGCGCTAGATGCCCAACCCCCCGAAGTTCCTGTACTTTTGCTAAGTTCTATCCCCCAAGTAGGGACACTGATTAAAGTTTAGACCAATGTGGCTCATGTTCCCAAAGTCCTATGTTTTCCAGGGTCCTATGGTCCCCAGGTTCTTATGTTCTATGCCAGTGTTTTTCAAACTTCCTACACCACATACCACCTCCCCAAGTACAACTTAATTATTTTGCACTGTTTGTTGCTAGCAGGTTCTGTAGACATGTCATAAGTAGCCACTAGCACGTGTGTTTAGTTCACTGTTGTTCAATTCATTTTCAACATGCGCTGCTGAAAATATTCTCGTCCTGATTTGCACTTTTCTTCATAAGAGTTCCCTTTTTGAGACAGAACTGCAGCTTTTTAACCATTTTTCTTAGTCTCTTCATTTCACCTCTGCTTACATGTGGCTGCACACGCCACATGCATCACTGTGACTATGTAGTAGGCTGATATCGGAACAATCATTTAAAAAATTGTAATATTTGGAGAGTATTATGTTTTTTTGTTTTGTATTTTTTTCATTTTTAAAAATATATTTCTTACATTATTCCAAATACCACTAGAGGGAGCTTGTTTACCACCTGTGGCACACGTACCACAGTCTGAGAATCTAGTTTCTATGCTATCCTCTAACCCCGTGGTTCCCAACCTTTTTTGGCATGCCCCCGTTCAGAAGTCAACACCCCAGAATTATTATCAACTATCAGTTATCAACAAGCACTGGGGAGGCAACTAATTAAAAAAGGCTTCAAGTTGAATTTTAATTAAATAAATGTAGGCATGATAGCATCAGCAAACTCCCTGATTATTTCCCCTACATAAAGTCATATTCATTTAACTTCACTCCATATTTCTTCCTTCATCAGCCACGACCCTCTGCAGTGGCTCTGCACCCCTCCAAGGGGGCCCAACCCACAGTTTGGGAAACACTGCCCTAACCCTATTCTGTCCTATATAAAACTGGGGAGCATAAGATGCTGGGAACATAGGATCTTAGAACATAGAACCCCTTGTCATGTTCTCATTATGTGCCATTTAAATCTGAGGAACATTAGGCTCCTGGGAACAAAGCAATGACCCTGACCTGGAAGACACTAGTTCCTGTTCCTACTTTAGCAGCAATTAGCTGCTTTAGCCAGCCTGTATGTCTGGATTAAGGGCTGTGCAATTAATTGCAATATAATCAGAATTTCAGTAAGGCCTAGTGCAATATCCATATTGCAGAACCAGTCCCAAATCACAATTTGTTAAAGGAAAAATGTGTGAGAAAACAGCATTATAATGCAGTTCTGTAGTGCTGCAGAGATGCACTGGCCTAAAAATCCTGTCCTCCACATGACAGAGGACATGTTCTTTTGGTACAGACCCCATCAAATATCACATCATCACGATTCTATGATCATTCCCACTCATTTTTGCAATTTCAGTCAACATAATCGCAACTGTTATACCATATCCTGCAACCTTAGTCTGGGTGCATATATACATGACTGCACCGGTATGACTCCCCTTAAAGGTTTAATTACCATATTTCATTTACTTTAATTACTCGTCTTAACTGTTGCTGTCACTGAGCACATTGTTGCCAGCCTGCCATTAACCTGCCTGGATGAGTCAAATCATCTCAGTCGACTCGCATCTTATTTTTCTCCATCTACATTCTCCGTCTCTTCTTCTCTCATTATCGCAGTTTAAAACAAAGCGTCAGCAAAATTCTGCAGAAGAAACATCTGTCATTAGCAGCTGTCATCGTGGCGCCGACCATTTTCAATTACTTTTCCCAATCACCCTCTGATAATCTACCCCCCCCCCCACACACACACACACAACAGCCACCTATTTCCTTTGTCTCCCACAGTTGCTATTTGCTTCTATTATTTCCCAGTCCACTCATTCATCCCCATCTCCTCCAATCATGACTGTAACTGGAGTGTGTTTATGATGATGAATGATTGATGCAGACATTATGAGTGCACAGCGACCAGTGTGACGCATCCTCCACCACAGTCTCCATCTCTCCCATCTCGTTCGCTCTCACACCCTCACTGTAGAAGCATCTGACAAAAGCAGTTGATCTTACTGATTTTTTTTTAAAGGTTCTCATAATTTTCCACTATTTCTCTTTCCTTGTGCTCTTCCAAATTTTTCTCCCAACCTTGCCGTCTCATTTGTTATTGTTTTTCTTCGTTCCCCTCCATCACCCCTCTCTCTTTCCCTTTCAATCACCAGCGGTGGTGGCACAAGTCAGAAAATATAAAATACAGCCATTTTGATTATCAGTGTCCAGTACACCCCGTCCTGACCCATCCTTCTGCTTTGACTCTACTTTTTGCCAACTTCAACAAGTATTCAATGGTCGGTCACGGTATAGTTCTATAAAATGAACGATATTTTTGTTATGCAATCCTCTCTTCTTCTTCCTTTTTATCTTACTTTTCGAGTATTCTCATGCATGCTGCACATGGAGGCCATGACACTTCAGCAAACAACAAACTTCAAGCCCAAATGATGAGAAAAAAATACTGCTGTGCAAAATATAAAAAGCCAAAACACAGGTCCAAGTATGCTAACAAAAATCTTATTATTAAAGTAACAGTGTGAAGGATTTCGTGGCATCTAGTGGTGAGGTTGTAGATTGCAAGCAACTTCCCTCACCCTCTTCTTCCAGGAGAACCTTCAGTTGCTGCAAAACTTGTGAAAAACATGAAAGGCCCAAGAGCCAGTGTTTGGTTTGTTTGTTCTGGGCTACTGTAGAAACATGGTGGTACAACATGGTGGCCCAGAAGAGACTCTGCATACTCTGTAGATATAACAGGCTCATTCTAAGGTGACGAAAACACACAATTCTTATTTTCAGGAGATTATACAATAATGAAAACATAGTTATGACTATTACATTCCATTTCTGCCAATAAATCCCTGTAAATCTAATCTATTTGACTCTTTGCAAAGCCATGAATCTATCTTAGTGGCTGTAATATTTAACAAAAACAGATTACATGCACAAAAACTTGACCTTGGTCTTCTACAGGTAGTATTTTTCTTCGCTAAATTTCATCTTCCATATGTTTGCTGGTTTAGGGGACTGTCACTGCTGAATCATATTTGCCCTGGCTGTATCTGTCCCCTGGTCACACCAGAGAGTGGCACAGCAAAATTCTTTTAAGTGTCTTTGCAAAATATTTGGTTCTTAAAATGTATTGACGTGGGGCCACTCCCAGAACTCAGTGGTAAATTACGTGCACTGTACTGTATGCTAGCTTTAGTCCGACACAAACTCTTCAGACTGTGGTAGACCATGTCCCCCATGTACTGAGGCTGCAGCAGCCGTGGGTCCAACTCCAGCCTTGCCCCTTTGCCACATGACAGCTCTCCACTCTCTCTCCACCTTTCCTGCCATGACTTCACCTGTTCAATCTAATAAAGCCCCCTTCTTACTTTAAAGAAAAGAGACAACAAGGTAACAACATTGTTAACTGCTTGCTTGCTTACTGTCAGTTAGCAAGCTTGTTAGCTTGGCCTCCGATTAGAGAAAAAGATCACACACAAGATTCACTTCAGTACATCTTTTGGCCTGGCCTTTAGTCTCTATCTCATCGAAGGCTGCACAATCAATCAAAACTTTTTAAAAATTGCAATATGGCTTTCTGCAATTTTCAAATCGTAGGAGGTACAATTTTTGTGAAAGGCGAAATGTGTAAAAAAGAAAACACATTCACCACCTTTAACACCCAAGAAGTTCTCACAGCCTCCTGTCTTAAAGCTTGTCTATATTTAAGTCTTGACCTGAGGACCTTCCTGGATTTGTCTTTAAGAAAACCACTTTCAGCAACAACCTGGATCTTATGTCTCTACTTTGATGTGTCTGAGACACAAAAAACCTTAGACTCTGATGGTACTCGTCATCTGGAGACACGGGGAGAAAGTGATGACCGACATCAAGAGACACAGCAATGAAAGACAATGAAAACACCAAATGAAATAAAGCAATATGAGAAAATAATCCAAGACCCAGTCAAAGACCGGCCAATTTGAAAAGAAGATAGTGGCTTATTT
Organism: Lutjanus erythropterus; assembly: GCF_056507025.1. Lineage (NCBI taxonomy): Eukaryota > Metazoa > Chordata > Actinopteri > Lutjaniformes > Lutjanidae > Lutjanus > Lutjanus erythropterus. The sequence continues at coordinate 3,533,047 of NC_139329.1, forward strand.
ATCACAGAATTCGAGTGTCTCCATTTTTATAAACTGCGAGCAGAAAGCCTCGCTCTGCAACTGGGCTGTAGCCATGGAAACCCACTATCTGTATCCTATGCAAAGAGATTATTCTTTCATTCCTGCCTTCAGTTAATTGTGTCATACAGCCACTCTGATTACACAAAATTACTATAAAAAGCTAGACCTTTGAATTTAATTCAGGCTTCATTATACAACTTCACAATTCATGTGCCTCCAACTGGATACGTCTGTGCATATGTCCCCTCTGACTGTTCTCTGGATAAAATATTTCTATTAAAGAACGATTATTTATTTTTACTTAATCCTAATGTTTCCAGGCCAGGCTGCAGTCTTCAGTGTATTTACTTAGACTCTGGTGAAATGACACATTTGAAAAACATTCAAGTCATTTTCCAGGAAGTAACTGATCATATCTGCTGCAATCAAACATTTGGATCTCTGTTCCAAACATCTATCAGGGTGTAAATGTACCATCATACTGAGATACCTGGGACCAGGGGTGAAATTACAAATACTCAAGTTACTGTAATTTAGTCGTTTTTTGAGTTTGTACTTTTCTGAGTACACTTACTTGTACTTGTACTTGACTACCCATTACACAGTGTAATCTAGTTAGTTTGTTTAACATGCTAATTGAGTACTGAGTACAATTTGAGATCTGAACCTTTCATCTGCATTTTTGTAACCATAGGTTACATAAGTATTGTAGTACTTCTCCATGACTGAACAAGGTTGATATAATTTGGACTTGTGTCGTCTACAGGAGCATAAACCATCATTTGACAATCACAGAGCTCTTGGTCAGTCCACATTGGATGGTTATGATATAATCAGTATTAATCTAAATCCTCCATATAGAATTTACTTACTGAACTTACTACTGAACTCTCTTTATAAGAAGAATAATGTTATGTATCTTTCAAAGGTTATTAAGTTATTCTTAGAATTTAATTTTAAATTTGATTGACATTTAGCCATTGTGCTATCAGCTCTTTGGTTGTTTTAACTGTGTACTCAGACCTAAAACTAAACTAAACTACTTTTCTAAAGCAGGACGTGACTGTTTAGCAGATAGTGAAGGATCTGTCAATATAGCCTGTGGTCAGGTCTTCACCACGTCCTTATGCTGTGAGATTTGTTTTAAATAAATAACTGCCTAAACTTTAAGAATTATTTCTTTTAGTTTTCTTTACAGAACTGAATGAAATGCCAAGAGATGTCTGTAGCCTACTGTTTGTATAGATAGTGCACATTCTCTCATTTGACACACATTACAGATCAGAGCTGGGCAAAATGTGGCCGTGGTGCCGGGTGTGGCCCACTGAAAGGTTTCATGTGGCCCGCAAGGCTTTCATGGAAATACCAAAAAATAAAAAACAAAGACAGTCAACAGCATTTTGCTTACTATTAAACCATTATCAGACCCATTTTGAAAGGGGTCAGTGCTGTGTTCATTGGTAATGATAATGAACTTTATCTTTTATATTAAACTGTAATTGTATTCACTGTGCTGTACATCCAAGTTGTTTATGTTGTTCTTCTTCTATGTTTGCTGCTACTATCATTACAACCGGTATGCAGCAGCACTGTAAAACACAACACAACAAGGTTTGGACACTGCAAACAAAATATTACTCCACATTTCATCACTTGGCAATTTAGAAAGGGAGACCAACGGTACTGTATGTAGAACACTTCTGATCATTCCATTATTAGAGATTTTTCCATTATTAGGACCTTATATCATTTGTGTCTGACCCACAGCAGCCTGATCAATTCTCATGTGACCCCCCATGAAAAATAATCGCCCACCCCTGAAGTAGATCAACCAAGACTGCATTAGCCAACACACCTGAAGAGAAACACACATCCTGGCGCAAGAGCTGGGAGGATTTTAGCCTGAAGATTTGCAGAAAAGAAAGAATCTGGTTCATAAATGAACAATCAGGTACTTGCAATTAGATGCGGACATTTTTTCTGGATGGGAGTCAATTTCAAGTTTAATCCCAGGACAGGACAGGAAAGAAAAGGTCAACATGAGGGGGAGTCATAGTAACAGTAGGTCTGGTTTTATTTTTTATTTTTTTGCAGGAGCTTGGCTGTGACGAGAGTGACTGTGGGATGGAAGCCATTCCTCTGGGACTGGGAGGGGACAGGATTTTAATTTTTTACTCTGTCATGGGATTGGGACGGGGCAGGAGTGAAAATGCACTCTTGCAAGGCAATCAAGATTCAAGTGTGTTAAGATTTACACAGTTCAGAGAGAAGAACCTTTACTAGACTGACAGACTTTAAACAGGGAAGAAAAGACATCTGAAATATGTCTCAGTCTAGAGTTTACTATTAATATAGTAAGCAAGATCTGTCTTTGAGTCTACACCCTGGTAGTTTTAGGCAGTTTAACTTACTTATCAATTTTTCATTTGCACATTAATGTACTGGTTGGGGGCAGATAAAAGTTTGAGAAACACTGATCTAGCAAATGCAGTTATCTCATTTAATTGCAGAGTGGAACGTAACAATTCCCTATCCCTGTTTACAAAGATCCCAAATGTAATTCTTGGATTTTGGGTATGAAATTTAACAGCTGTTTAATAAAGGGACATGCTAAGTACCACATAAATATCAAGAGAGTAAGGTTGGAGTTCAACAGTATTAAAAGTTAAAATCCACCAACGGAGTCGAGAGTGTTATCTCATCTATTTATAAGGCTGCAAATAACACTTATTTCTATTACTGATTCTTCTGCCTATTAATTTTTGATAAGTTGTTTGGTTTAGAAAACATCTGAAAACACTGGAAATGCTAACTATAGTTTATTTGAGTGAAAAGTGATGTCTTAAAATGTCTAACTTCTTCAGTTTACAATTATTTAAAACAGATAAAAGCAGCAAAACATCATATCAGATAAGATGGAATCATCACATTTACCTCATTTTGCTTAGAAAATGACTTAAAGATTTCAGCTTAGCCTATTTAAGGACAAGTTCCTAATGAAACAGAAGGTAAGCTGTCTGCCTTTTACTGCACTCAATGCTGTAATAAAAGTTCTAAATAATTTTAACAAAATAAAAGTACTTAAACTTTCATTATCTTGTAAAACATACCTCTGGTAGAATATCCAACATGCTGTCAAAAACAAACTTCCCAAATTGTGCAAATAAATACAAATACATTGCACAAAACAGAAAGGTACTATAGGTCTTTAACATCCTGTTTAAACTGTGTCTGCTCCACTATGATCATTTTGTGCAGGCTGGTTGCAGGTTTACAGTCTGACAGAGAGCAGAAAAGTACAAATCACAGCCAGTAAGAAATCATTGAAGGAACTATCCCATTACAATCTTTACAGGTAATTCAAAGAGCTTTCAAATAAATTCTAGCTGACCCAAGGAGCCGGTATAAGTCAAACAGGATGGCTGTAATGTGGTCCCTTATTTTTTGTCTTTGCCAAGATCCTGGCAGCAGCAGCAGCAGCAGCAGCAGTGTTTTGAACAATTCGAACTTCTGCAGCTGCCGAGTGCTGTTTCACAGTTTGGTACTGTCAGCATGACTATAATTAGCCTGGCTCCTGTGGCGAAAGATCAGTTCAGAATGAAGTCTCCTGACCTGAAAAATTATGAACAAAAATGATACCCAATCCTTAGATAATAATGACAGTTTTGTAAATGTCATATGTTATATTTGTCATACTTAGCTGCCAGACTAATGCAGTCAGTTACAACTGTCCTACAGTAATTTTGTGGAAAGCTAAACTGTCCAGAACAGCATTTAGATTTTTCCCTACATTGTATGACAGTATCACATACATGGCCTTATGCTCTTCAATGAGGCTGCTCAATATGATTCTTTACCCTTACTCTCTACCCTTTTTTAAATTGCTCAGTGTTAATACACACGCAATAATTCTTATTTAGCTTTGATTTAGAAGCTACAGAGTTGACATGTTATGTTTGAAACACGACAGATAGGAATATTATATAATGAATTTGTTAAAAAATGGAAAGTTTACCAGTGCTTGAGCAGTATTCCCACCTTTTTCAAACCAGGAAGTGAGACAGGGGTCCTTAGCATATAGCTAAACCTTTTCATGCCTGATTAAATCATGGAATCTGATGGAGTTTATAAAAATCTGGGACACAACTTTACAGGTATAAAATTAAGTCCGTACACGAGAAACTGCTCCTTACAGCATTTTTAATAGTGTATCACCACATGCACACACATGCAGCCCTTCATCAGACACATCAGGTCACATGTGGTGATTTACTACTGAAAACACTAGAAGGAGCAGTTTCTGGTTGCATTTCTGTCCAGCACTCAGTACTTAACATTTTTGGATGTGCGTGCTCTTTTTTGTTTTTTTTTAGACACAACTTTAAAGGGCCAACATTTCCATAATAAATAGATTTTAAATCACATTTTTATAACCATTTTATTAGTGACTATTGTTAGTTTAAGAGTCTGAAGGCTTTTGACACAGTTTGAAATTGTGAATTCTTTGCAGGGACAGGGGTGTTTTCTGGCAGAGAGAAAGTTTAGAAATTAAAAACAGAATCAAAACATTTCATAAATTACATATATTTATAGATCATATATTACATATATTTATAAAGAATACATCTTGAAAAAAAGGAATCAGAGTGTTGGCATTGTGTATAATTTATTTATTTTATATATATATATATATATATATATATATATATATATATATATATATATATATATATATATATATATATACATATATATATACATATGTATAAATATTGAAGCACTAGACACTATTTTTTTAATAGGAAAGCCTTTATATTAAATTTAATGATCTAAATAAATATTCTGGATGAACTCTGCATTATTTTCAGCACACTCTCTGATATTCTTCCTGACACTTTCAGAATCTTTAGAAACTTTTCGTGCATACTTTATAATTAGAATTTATTATACAGTTTGGTAGGGTTGTTTAATTCAGGTTTTAGAGGTTAACAAAAGTTGTCGGAAACTTTTTTTTTTGCGTTGGAGATGAAAGCATCCAGAGGTCTAAAAAAACTGACAAAGAGTCACAGAGATAATCACACCAGATGGGAATTTGCATACTGAAGAACAACGGAAGAGGCTCATTCACTGGAGCAGCATGTTCCCGGCATAGGAAATTAAAGAACGGAGAGGACATTGTCAATGACATGTTCTAACGGGGGTCAAGGGAACATTCACTATGGTTCATTAGGTAAAATATTGCTCTCGAAGATTAAAGTCAACAGCTAAAATAGTGTTGCCCTCTGAACTGCTGACATTAATTAATTATTGTTATTACTTGGCAGAGAGGTATTAATTCCTTATCATTTTATCCGTAAGGTTTCTGGAAGCATCCTCAGCATCACAAACACCCTCACAGGCAGGCAAGTGCTTAGTTTTGAACGTACAGCGCCCAGGAATCACTGAGCACAGCCCTTTAAAATTCCCACAAGCAACCCTAACTTCTATTAAAAGATCTGCTTGTATACTGCAGAGACAAATTCAATTTACTTCGTCTTAAAACAAAGGCAGTCTGATGTGTTCATGTGATGATGGATGTCAGTTCTGGTGCTGCGAAAATGGCTTTGCAGATAAAATATTACAATGGTTCAAATAATATTGCGTTTGACATATTTAAATGGGGAAGTCAAAGAGAAACTCCCCTGAGAAATTAATTTTAGATGTCAACCTATTTTGAATCGAGTGATTGAAATTCATTGTGTTCTGCTTACTGAGTGTTATCAGTGCTGAGTGTGAATCAAGAAACTTTGTTCTCAGACAGTTTGGTCTTTTATCAGGAGTCAAACAGAGGGAAGAATGTTACATGTGGGGGTGGAGGGATAGAGATAGAAAAGATAGAACATAGAAAAAGATATATATATGCATATATATAGAGAGAGAGACAAAGGTCCGGCCAAAAGGTCCCAAGTAGCCAATTAAAACATCAGACATCTCTCAGCTGGAGGATTTCAGTGAATGAATGTTTGTGTGCCTCTTATATTGTGTCAGTATGTTTATGTGTCCTATAAGCTGGTCTTATTTCTTATAGTGTTATATTCTGGCTATATTTGTTAGTTTGTTTTCTATGTTTTATTGTAAAACACAATAAAAGTGATTTTTTTAAACTTTATCTATAACTGAGACAGACAGAGAAAGAGAAGAAAGTGAGAATAAATGTTTGACCTAGAGTCAACTGGCAACTGACCAATTCCTGAACAGAACCAAGCACCTTTAGCGAAACAAAACTCAACTTCTTACTGACAACAGAGTAGGCAAGAATGATGATTTTCATTGAAAAACATTTTAATGGTCTGATTTTTTTTTTTTTATTGGATAGGACAGCTGAAGAGCAGACAGGAAACAGGGTGAAGAGACGGGCGACGACATGCAGCAAAGGGCCACAGGCGGGAGTCGAACCAGCGGCCGCCGCAGAGGACCAACAGCCCCAGCACACGGGGTGGACGCTCTACCAACTGAGCCATAGGGCCAACCCTAAAGGTCTGATTTTTAAGCCAATTTGCACCAAACTGCAATGACTTGTTGATTAATTGATTAATTAATTAGTTATCAACTATTAAATTACTTAGCAACTATTTTGATAATCAATTAACCAGTCTGTATCTTTTTTATTTAAGAAAATTGTCCAAATTCTCTGATTTCAGCTTCTTAAATGTGAGTATTTTCTGCTTTCTTTACTCCCCTCTGACAGTAAACTGAATGTCTTTGACTTGTGGACAAAACAGGACATTTAAGGACATCATCTTGGACTTTGGGAAACAATGATCAGCATTTTCTAACATGTTACAGACCAAACAAGTAATCCATTGATCATAAAAATGATCGACAAATTAATTGATAATGAAAATAATCATTGGTTGCAGCTCTACAAAGATGCTTCACTCTGTAGAATCTGATGTGTAGACCAGAACATCTCTGCAGCACCACAGTTTTTTTCCAAACCAAAAATCCAATATTGCCCCTCCTGCAATTTGAAAGTTGCAGTCAACCATACTGCGATTTCCACAAAATTTCAATTAAGTGTTCAGCCCAACAACAGAGTGATTAACAGCCAGAGTTCTGGACTTGTGAGGCCACTCGCCAGGACATTAAGCTCAGCAATCTCACTGTCTGAGGCAGCGCAAGTTGTCTGTCGGTGCTTTCCTGGGCCAGACCTTTGAATCAACCCACCCATTAACTTGATTGAATATGTAATGTAGCATAGTTTAGTGTAACGAGTTGACAATGCAGTCTAATATCAGGCAGGGGTGGAAGTAACTAATTACAAATACTCAAATTACTGTAATTAAGTCATTTTAGTAGTAGTTGTAAGTTTTTGGGTACTTGTACTTTTATGAGTAGATTTTCAAGTCTGTACTTATGCATCACACATTCGAGTACTGTGAGTACAAGTTGAATTAATATCCAAACCTTTAATCTGCAGCAATGACATACAAACAAAAAACAAAACAAAAAGCTAAAGCAGCACGTTTGGAGCAAGAAGAAGAAGAATTTAACCAATTAAAAATGTATTCATGGATATTTAATCAACAGTCATGGCAGTAACTGCTCCTTATTTGACGCCGTCTGGCAGAGACATTTGTTGAATGAGGAAATTTAATCTTGAACTTAAAATGAGAAAAAATTACCCCAGAAATTTTTGAAAATGAGAGAAAAGCAAATGTTTTCTTTCTTCTAAATTAATTATGCTTAATGGAAATGCACAAAATTTGCAACCCTAGTTTGTAGAAGTGACTGACCACTGAGCAGAACACAGAGGGACATGCATTAAACAACAGTTAAAAAGTAATTTCTAAGACCAGTACTTTTATTTGTAATTGAGTAATACTTTAGCAATCAGGCTATGGTGGTGCAACATGGCGGCCTCCATGGAGAGGACACACTCCCTCTGTGGATATGAAGGGCTCATTCTAAGGTAAAGAAAACACAAATATTCTTATTTTCAATTGATTAAAGACATACTTATGAATATTATCTTCCCTTTCTGCCATAATCTGCCAACAGAACCACCAAAATCTTACACACCAGACCTTGGCTGGCATCACCAGCATTAGCTCACACTGAAGGAAAAGCCACCAACGTTTGGGCTGCATGAAGCATCTGAGTAGTGACACGTAGTGACAAAACCACATTTTATCAACTCTGCAATTCCTCTGTGGAGCAGTTAAACATCTTTCAGCTCATTCTTTTGGTTCAGTCTCATTGCTCTCATTAGTGTCACTTCAGTGATAGAAAGCAGCCGTTTTCATTGTAATTTCTCTGAAAACCAGCTAGAAGCTACCAGCTCAGCAGCAAGACAGACAGAAGAAAGTTAGCAGCTGCCTGGTGAACACTATGGTGCCCTCCACAGCTAATGGAGCACGCCCTGATGGGACGGAAACAAGAGTGAATATTGGATTTAAATTCATGTGTCAAATGGCTGGAATGCTTGACTCCAAATGAAGACTAATGCTGTTAGCATGTCTGCTGCATGTGCACATGTGTCACATAAACTCTATCAGATGATGGTCAATGGCTGAGATTTTGGACACTCATCATTTTGAGTCAGTGCAGAGGTGTAGATTAACTAATTTTTGCATTCATACAATATGGAGCATTGCTTTGTGGGATTGTTAGTAGAAAGTGGTGAACAATACATGGACAGTACTTTTTTGTTCCATTTTTGAGGGCATAAATTGAGGGCAGGGGATAAATTTACAAACTCAGAATTCAGACAAATGTGAATAATGCACAATATGGCAATTAGGAAGTAGTTTTACCTACAGTTTGTTATTTTTACACTTTGTTTTGCCCCAATTGGCCCTAAAAAATCAATTAATACAAACAAACAAACTTATGTGCTTTTATGCACTTGCAACAATGTTATCAGCCAGGAAATATGTTGCACAGAGACCACTGTGGCTGTCTGCCTGAAGCCAATTCATTCAAACTCAGAAAGACTCAAAAACAGAAGCTATTAACTCACTAAGCTTTAATTTGGGCCACAATAATACCCCATGCTGTCTAGAAGATGCTTCCTCTGCGACCATGTCCCGTGTTGATGCCAGAACAATGGACACACTGCATCCAGACCTGTCCTGGCTTACCCTTTAACACGAATCACATCGGACCGGCATTGTTACGGTTCTGTTATTACCTCCCTTGGTGGATCAGAGGACGAAAGAAATTGACCCCCCGCCCATTCTGCCTCTGTACCTTTTATGTAGATTCTCTTACTAGAAAAAAACACTATTTTCCCATGTTTTCCACGTTACCACATGTGGCATGTGTTGCACATGGGGTGCAACAGATTGTCCCGATTGTCCCGTATCCTGTATGGACACGCCCCACGGTTCAGCATGCACCTGATCCACGGACTATATGTCCCCATCATAGTGTGAGACATAGTTTAACTGTCGCTGTCTGAGTGAAGAGATTGGACAGATGCTGCTGTGTTTTACTCTGCAGCTCATCTTTGCAAAGAGTGACTGATTTAAAAGCCGTCACACCGCCTCGAGTGAAATCCATGACTTCTGGCATTCTCACTGGTGTAACTACGCTGTCGTCATAGAAACAGATCATAATATTGTGATATGTATTGAAACCTTGGTGATATCTGCTGTCTTAACTTCTACACAACTCCCCTTTAATCACCAGTGCAGCTTTGCCTCTGTCTGTCTGTGACACAGTGTGTCTGTGTTGATTGGCCATTACTTGTGACTTCTAACCAATCAGATAGTGTAGCTTTTATTATATCTAATACATATATTTTATTATCATCATCATCATCATCATCATCATTATTACATGACATTACTTTGGTGATAACTACAGACAGAGCTAGATCAAAACCAAGTCTACTTTTAAAATAATTAAACTCTAATCCCAGCTCTTTTTTCTTTTTTTGCTGACCTAAAAAAAGGATCTGATCTGTGACTCAAACAGTGATACGATTTGAAACATGACTTTTGTGATCCCTTGCACATATTACACCATGAAAATGTTCAAAAACCATGTTTACCATGTGCAGAGAATATGTTTAACATGTGAAAAACACATGTGAAACATGAATTTCACATGCGAAAAAAATAATGTGAAATTCATATGTGATTTAGTGAAATTTATGAGATTTTGCTGTAAGGATTTTTCTGGTGACGTGAAATAAAGGCGCCATCTTCCCGCCTTGAAAAGGGCGGTGTAAAAGGGTCTTAGGATAGGCTAACATCACAGGATGCACTTTGTTTGCAGGTACAGATGTTCATTCAAAAAATGTGAATGTTTAGCTTCGGGCCCCAATCTCACTCTAATTTTACAGTACCTCCACCACACATGGCGCACCACTGGAATTTCATTGGCTGACACTCTCACACACACAGCAGTGATGAGGCCCTGCTGAATCCACATTCTTTCATTTAAATCTGACCATCTCAAAGCTCAGTCCTTTCTGGGAACAGACACCAGCCCCAAGCCAGCAGTGGTGGTTTGATTTGTGTGTGTGTGTGTCTGGGAGTATCCTCTGAACCTGATCTATTAATAAAGTTAACAGAACATTCATGGCTGCAGCAGCATTCTCCTGACCTGTGCAGTATATGTGGCACTGTGTCTGACGGCATTTGCCTGCCTTTTCTACCATTTGTCTAATTTAATTAGGTCCAATTATTATCTGCTGATTCAAGTACAGTAATATGTTAAATTTCCCGTGCTTTAGGAGGTGAAGTGTTGCTTTCAAATGATTTGTTGTTGGAGTGTTATAAATGGTTGCATCATGACTCATTTGGTTTGCCTCATCAAAGGTAACGAAACTCAGCGAACAAATGAGCCTAATTAGAACCAAACCAGCCACTAATGGACTTTTCTTTATTTTGCAGCTCATCAGTTTCCATTACTCAAGCAATATTATACAGTTGCACTATTATTAAAATGATAAAAAATGGTTATATAGATAATAGATGGATGGATCGGCTAAAAGCAAAAGAGCTGATGGGCAATCTGTTCAAAGGAAAGAAAATGGATAATGTTTTAAAGTACAAACACGTTGCTTCCATCATGCCTCTCTTTCTGTTTGACTTATTTGTGTATTGCCATCTTATAGGTGGACTGAGCCTGCAGCACATATGAGCTTTGCGTAAAGTTCAGTTCAACTTGGTAAAAAGAAGTAATGAGATGACACTACAATGAGAGCAGCAGGTATACAGGCCAAGTGTGACATATAAACACATAGTAAACACAAGTACGGCCGGTCACTCCTTGCAATCCCTTTTTTATTATTTGCTGCTCAACACTTTACTATAAAATTAAAGGGAAGTGGCACTGGGGAGATTAGCAGGCACAAACAGGCTTATCCATGCCTATATATTCCATAACTACCAAATTTGTACAGTAGTTTTCCAGAACCCAGTGAGCACTTTTCTGGTGATTAGCTGGTGAAAAACATTTTAAACATCTAGTACAAAGGACAGTTGACAAATTAAGTCTCTAACTGACTAATCTAGTCAAATTTAGGCCTTAGTTCTGAAATGCTGACCACAAACATAACAGGGAGATGGCAGAGGAAACTGAGTTATTACCTTACTGAAAGAAAACAGAGTGCCTAAGACAATACACGACACTAAACACCAGAGTTACAAAGATTAAGGTATGCAGAAAGACAAATGATCATTTCAAAAAAATGGGCACAGACACAGGTAGGCCTGGGCAGTGATTCATCAATGGCAATAAAAAATTTGTATTGAATGCAAACCTCCATGAAAGCACATGAGGAATGTGCTCTGGCTCTAGGGCTGAACACCTTTCAAAGAATATCTAAATGGGGTTATTTTGACTGATACTGCGATTGTGATATGATCTGTGATATTATCCTCGTTTTACGACTAAAGCCCACAGGCAACCAAGCCACTTAATTTGGTCAAAGTACATTTTTGGTGGCCCAAATGTAAACTTATGTAAAAACAACAGAAAAAAATCAATGTAACACGACTTAATACAGCCTTCCTTCACTGTGACACAAACCAGCTAGACTTGTTGCCTAGCTGAGGAAACTGGCAGCACACAGCGCAGTTCAATAAATCCTAAGATGCCACTTGAGGGCAGCCACTTAAAACTCCTGCTCCCATTTGCTCCTGAAGTTTTCATTGTCTGTCTTTTCAGCTTTAGTTTTCTGTAAGCACTACAGTAGCAGTTTGAGCAAGCCTAGCAAACCCAGACTTGAGTAAGCCTGACATATCAGTAGCTAGTCTGGTTCTCAAGGAACGCCTGCTATTTTTTGGTTCTAGCTGGAAACCACCTTTTCGGGTTCTGAAACAATATGGGGCTTTTCCACTGGCACTTTTGGCCATGCCAAATCAAACCGTGCTGTGCTGATTTGCATTTCCACTACTACTTTTATCATGCCGAGCTGCACCGAGCTACGCCGAGCCACACCTGAGATGGATCTGCTCTGAAGCGGGGCCAAAGCGAGCCCGACCCATCTCCAAGCAGGCTGCAGTGACATTTCACCGTCCACGTCCAAACTAAGATGACCCTTCTTTTCTCCCCCTCAAACAAGCATGTGATACTGAGCTCATGTGTGCAGGAGAGCAGAGAGAAAGATGTTTTTAAAAGTCTATCTATGTTCAGCTCTCAGTACTTGTGTAGCTTCCAACTCCTGTGTCGCTGTTTGTACTTTCAGGTATCTGCATTATTTTACCATTTCATATTCGCTTTCAGCTGTGTCAGGGTTAAGTTTCTGCTGATGACACCCCAGAATGAAAACATTTCTTGTTTGTGCTGCTTCATAATAAAAGCTTTTAAAGAACGAAACACCAGGGGACTCTTATTGTGAAGATTTTAAAGAAACAGCATGTTTAGCCCAGAGACATTTATGAATGGTTTATCCACCACTTTACAGCCACTTGACTCGAGCCTCCTCAAGGTCGTCTTCAGGTAAAAGACACACCTTCAAGCAGGCAGCTGTGTTGTAATGGAAATGCAAACCCCTGCTGTGATGGGCTGAGTCAAACTGCATCTACCCAAGCCAGCTCTGTGTATGGAAGAGGGCCATTAGGTGCTTGAACAGGAATGGAGTTGGTTCCATGTTGGCAGAAAAGGCCTAAAAGCAACCGTTTGTGGCCCCCTGGGCCACGGTTAATGTCAAACACTGACAATAATAATTATTTAAAAAACTGTGTCTCACAACATGTTGTGCATGCAGTGTTTAAAGGGTTGTTGTCCACTCTTAGACAGCAGCACTCTGCTCTGCAACCTTAATTCAACTTTTGGCATTAAGCAGAGTTCACCTGCTGACACCTGCAAGCCTGCGTGCTCTCATTGTAAAGTAACTCCCTAACAGTGGGAGAGTTCAACAGAGCTGAAACAAATGAAGAGAAGCAGAGAAATGTGGCCACAAGTTCAGCTACTGCCAAATGAATGGATGCCCCTTTTTACTGAATAACAGTTACACGTTTTAAATAATTCATAAAACAATACTGAGATACTAAGTCCTTAAAACAGACTGTGTAAAACCAAAAATATGTGTGACTATCAGCACTGTTAGTCATGGACCTATTAAATTAGATGTGCATTATGTGCTCTTGCCTTCTTTTAATCCTAAAAAAAATTGCTATCTAATTTTTTTTACTGTGCATCTCTCACATCCTCTCATTCCCTTCTCAATCCACAGTCAGCCTTCTCTCATCACCAATGATCAATAATCATCTTCCTATCAATCCCAAAAGTTTTCATGCAACTGTAATTTGTCTGACTGCCTCTCTTCCTCTTTTTCATCCCAGTCCTCCCTTTAGTATTTGTCATTTGATTCATTTATTTCCTTCCCTCCTCCATCTCGGTGCTCCTGTACTACCTTAAATCTCACAGCTCAGTTATATTCTTGACCACAGAGTCATTACTTTGAAGTAAAAGGACATGGCTTTCTCTCTTCAGTTGTTCTCTCAACTTTCTATTTTGGATTTATGAGTCGTTACACCCTGTATGTGGAAAAAATGGGTGCACTTAAAGAGCACTTAGAATATTTCTTCCCTGACAGCTGAATAAAGGTAGCGGTGAAGCAGCCTATCACTAAAAACAATCACCTCTTATTTCTGTGCTCATCTCCCTGCTTCATTTTTCCATCCCTCTTCCTTTTCTTCATCCCTTCATTTTTAAATCACTTTCGGCCTTTTCCATCTCGCCATTACTTCTCCTTCTATTGTCTCTCATTGTTCGGTCGCCCCATGTGGAAAGGCTTTATATTTGAAATCCTCCAACAAATGGGATTTTCATAAGCATTGTATGGAAATTCTAGTCAGCCGTGTATCACATGAGTTTAAGATGAGTTATTGTTGTAAAGTATGCTCCCGCAGAGATCATAAATTACTCAAAAAGTCTATCCTTCTTTTCTTGCTTCGCTTACACCGCCCCACCCCTTATTTTTAATCGCTTGTGTGTGTGTATGTGAATACATGCATGCATAAGTGAGTGGACCTACAACTTGTCCAGAGCTGATCTCGTATACTACTGGATCAATCAGCCTTTTTTTGTGATTCAGAATTCTTATAAATCCTTGAAAAACCTTTTTCACGACTTTTATATCTTTATGTGTTCATGGCCACAGGTATTATGTTTTCAGGTCAGTACATTTTTGTGACCTCAATATCTCAAGAACGCCTTGCGTGAATTCCTTCCAACTTGACAAAAACGTTCACTTGGACTCAAAGATGAACCAATTAAATTTTGGTCATCAAAAGTCAAAAGTGTTTTGTGACCTCACAAAACACAACAAACATGCCAGACCAATACAATGTGTGTATTCTACATGGTACATTTTATAAATATCAAGTTGTACATCATATTATGTAGACCAGCTAACACCTCAGATTATAAGAAGGGGTGCAACTCATCAGTACGTCCAGTTACAGTAGAATAAGGGCCCCAATATTTTCATGCAGATGTCTTGCCTACCCATCAGCTTTTAACATAGTCATTCATAGGAGGAAATTCTAGCTCTTTCATCAAAGCAGTCCTTCACTGATATATCTCCTGTAGTTTTCCAATGTCACAGCACTATCCTGAATGCAGTGCTATCCTGCACCATGAGATGTGACAAGCATTAAGACCACTTCCTTTCAGCAGCACTCCTGATAGACAGAGCATTGGTTTCTGTACGAGTGCAGAGGATATCACTGTATTGATGGAGGAGATCATCTTAGATCATAGAAGATATATCGTGGGTCATGAGTACAACATATATAAGAGGGTGCAACAAGTGGTGTCACATCTCCAGCACAAGTCATTTTCTAGGTCCTAACTGTGCCATTTTGCTTGGGGTAAAATAAATTCTATTATTGATCATTTTATAATTAATGAGACGTGTCTGCTGTTCTCTTGATACTTTAAACAACGATCCAATAATTTCCCTCCATGTTCCATTAGTTATCTCTTCCCTATCTCTTCCCTCTCCCAGCATCTTGTAAGGCACTCAACAGTGGGTGGCTGAGAGCCCCTCAAGAGGTTAGAAAAACATGTTTTTCTTTTGGAGTGCCAATCTGTCCTGTATTTCAGTTCCAAATATAAGTGGTAGTTGTCTAAGGTGTGCCAAAATGCAACTCCATAACTGCAAATACCTCCTAAAATCCTCATTTTGGGAGTTTGTACTTTTTCATTAATCGCTCAAGAGACATAATTTGGTCTCCCAAATACATGATTCCCAATTTCACCCATCCAAAATGTTTTTGGCATATTTTAAGGGTTGAACTGTGTCATGATGATGTTGATGGTTCCCTACATCTCCTGCGAGAAGGCAAGGACTCAATTATTGCGAGAGATCACACCACCAGTTTGAGTAATAAAGGCCTGTACAAGATGAGGGTTTGTCAGGTCTTTCTCTGTAGACAACCAGACTGGAGTTTGCTCAGCTGCCATATATAGTTTAGATAAGTGTTTGAGACATTAATGATATTAGGCTATATGGAGGAGGACTAAACACATTTTGGGCCGCAACTCCAGAATTCATACACTAATTATGACAAAATTACACACAAATATCTAATAGGTTAAAATAGGTTTATATTCAAAAGGTTAAAGGTCAACTTCACTGTGACATCATAATGTTCAGCTCTCTATCAGTCCTCCTCTGTAAAAATAGCATCTAAACATACTCAAATAAATGTTGGAGAAATTGTGGAATGCAAATTGGCAACCATACCCACATATTTTGGACGTTTACCTAATTTTTTCCCACCCTATCTCCTTTAGGGACAGGGTGTGAAGCTCTGTGAGGGACTCGGAGTAGAACCACTGCTCCTTTACATAGTAAGGAGCCAGTTGAGGTGGTTCGGGCATCTCATAAGGATGCCACCTGGTCACCTCCCTCCCCTATCTTGCAAAAGATAACACCAAAGGGCCTTAATGGAAGTGCAAAAAAAAAAAAAAACTTTTACAATTATTAACAACAGCAGCAATTACATACATCACAATTAAAAGGTTAAAACCTGACTCCTGAACATATAATACGTGGACTGAGAAGGTATGGGAAATTTATCAGATGGAACAGATAACGTACTCCCTCAGACTCAAAAAAAAAAATATTAAAAGATGGAGCCCTGCCATCACCATACTAACATAGTGAAGACATCTAAATCCTCCTACACATTCTGCAGCATAATTAATCTTCATTTTCCCTACCTGATTTAAGTCTTGATGCATATACATACACACACACATGCAACTCCCCTCCCTTTTCAGTAGTTTTTGTTTATAGTTTTTTTGCTAACTTGTACCTTTGTTTTATTTGAAAAAATAAGACGTTAAGCCACTAAGCCTCTAAGTGAAGACAGCATGTGTCTCACTGGAAAATATTCACTGGAATCACACATTTATAGTGACAACTTCCAAAAACACTTTGTTAAAAAATACACTTAATACCATTTATTAAATTCCTTTAAAATCTTCACTACAGACATTATATGAGACTGGACAGACATGGACGTAAACTGTAACTTGACTGGTTGGTGGAGACAAACAACTGAGACAATGTATGTGGAGGTCATGCTAATGTTGGTGGAACTTTGCAGATCGCTACTGGTTGCATCTGGCAGTTGTAGTGGCATTACAGTAGGTGCTTCACCATCTATCTGCACTGTACTGAGTGACCTCTTCTAGCCTGAGCATGGATCCATGCTATCAGTTTCACACTTGTCATGTTTCTGTGGATCTCAATTATTTGTTTTTAACGCACTTCTCTCACACACAAGTCTCATGCTAACACTTCCTCGTCATATCTGTCATACCGTTTTAAATTTAAGCCTCCATTACTCCCAGAGTCTCCGTACCTCCACCTCTCCTCTCTCTCCGTCACTTTTTCCTTGCTCTTATCATTCAGACCCCTGCTGTCACACACAAGATTTTTCTGATTCTCCCTCCCCGCTCCCTTTTTAATCTTTGCTCCACGCTGTAATTTTCTCTGTGATTTGCATTTAGGTGAGTGCTGCGTGACCTATATGCGCTTTACAACGAAACTGATCATTTCCATTCGTTCACGGCTTTCATGCCGTCTTCTACACAGGCAGAAAATGCATGTCATTGTGAGCATGAAATCCCAGTTGGTGATATTATATGACTGTTGAGTAATTGTGACATTTACTGCTTAACATCCCTGATGTCCAACAGAAATAAATGTTAACAAAATTCAGATGAAAAACAGTTAAAACTGTTGTAGAAAAACTATGTAGAAAATGTAAACGGCACTCAACACTTGTTGTGTCCTATATGAGATTGTGTACCGTCTGAACCTTGAAAAATTACAGAAAAGGCTTCAACACGGTTCGCATTATGGGGGAGCTGAGCTCCCCGAAAAGGACACGAGCTCCCCTGAAATCCTACTTTGCAATATTTAGGGGAGGTTCCATTTTTAAGTTCTATTTTATTTTCTGTACATTTACGTTCCTGAAATATATAAAGTAAAAACATATGTTGATTTTCTAACTGTATTCCAATTTCCAAACATTTGTCCATGTAAAAACAAATGTCTCAGTTCATTTTGATTCAAGAACTTTTCACATTAGTTTACATTCCAAATATTAGATGGTGATGTTGATACCTGATACGAGGCTGTTAAAGTCTTAAAAGGCATCTTTTTATTTCTCTGTAATTAAAAAGCACAGGTTTGCTAAACAATGTTTAACAAATGTTCAGTGTTATAGGTTTTACCATGTGATGTGTGACTCTTGAAGACATGAATAGGATAATCAGAAAAATGTTGCTTGTGTCCTACTACTGATACTGATTTTGTGATTTTTTTTTTTATTTACTTTATCTTTTATCTGATTAGGTCCATTGAGTTTGAAACAGTAGCCTTTTGCTAGATGTTATTTAGCATCTATGAAATGTTTCTGACAGTGTTGATTGTCTGTTATAGTAACACTAGAATGTTTTTTTGCAGTAACTCTGCAATTGATGGTGCTCTTGCACACGTCCATGTATGCGTGGGCATGTAGTAGCAGTGCACACTGGAAAATGGGGCCACTGTGTAGTTCCAACATTGGGCTTCAGTCACCTAAACAATCCTCCAACCAGGACTGGCTAACAAAAAGTAACTAGATGTCATGGTTTGAGATTTCTGTTGGTTATTTCCTGTTTTATTTTGTAGTTCTAGTCTTCCCTCATGTGTTTTGTCTTTACTTCCTGTCTTTGTCCTTTTCCCGCCCTTTTAATTGCTATTTGTTTCACCTGTCCTGTCCACCTGTGTCTTATTAGCTCTTTGTCAATTTAGTCCCTGTGTTTCTCTGTTTCTTTGTCAGTTTATTGTTACCCACGCGTGTCATCCTGCTGTCTCCTGTTTTGCCCTCCTGTGTTTGGACCTTGTATCTTTTCCTGAACAAAGGCCACATCAGATACACTCCACGACCTCCAAGTTGAAGGTCGTGCGACCGGTAGAGGTAGCAGAGCTAGCATTACCATTAGCGAGCTGGTATATTTACTACCAGCTGACCAATGTATGTGTGTGTATGACCAATCTAACTGACCACTCTGTCTGTGGGTGTGCCAGTACTGTTTTATGATTTTCTATTGTTACATTGGACCCATTTCATCTTTTTACTGCCCTCAAATTGTGCTGCTTATGTAAATATTTCTCCAGCCAGACATTGTGAGATCAGCAGACTCAAACATTAAAGAGGTACATTATGCGGTTTTGAAAAGCTGAGGAGCAATATGGAGCAACTGCACAAGCAAAAATTAGTGGAGCAGTCCAAAGAGCAAGTGGGAGCCATAGACTGTATATTAAATAGGTTGAAGTCCTATTTAATATACAGTCTTGAAGTGAGTGGTTTTCCCCCGCCCCCTCCTCCTCAGATTCTGGGAAGCTCATTAAACATTAAATAGCCAGTCGGAGGCAACATTTCCAACCATCTCACAGAGCTAACATTAACTTGTTTAGCTAACTAACTACAGCTGATGAAATCCCCCAGCCTCAGTTGTCACTTTCAGCCAGAGAAACAACAGTTCTGTCTAAAAGTCTGCTTTTGTCTACAACTGTCTGAAATCAAGACCCACAGTTTCAAATAATAAGTAAAAATGGTGTGTGCGAGAAAGCTTGACAGGTCTATCAACCGTGACTGACGGGGTTGAGGCTGAATGAACGGTCAATTCTGGAAGATTTTTTTTTATTTGCTGGGAGAAGTGTAGGGCTGAAATTACTTTCAGCAGCACCTATTTGTTCAGGTTTTCAGGTACTCAGTCACAGGTTGTCCAAGAAACAGCACTGCCAACGTACACAGATGGCACGTCTGCGTTTGCACTGTGCTCTTTCATTTTTCACCACACAGAAAGCATGAACCAACCACTTGTCTCTCTTCCCTCTAGTCTCCCTGCCGGCCCTGCTAGTGTCTCTGGGCTTTTCCTCCACTACCCTCCCTCCCTTTTTCTTTCCATTAGTCTTCAGTCCTGAGAGAGGCGAGAGGAATACAAAAGGGAAGACGAGGAGGAGAGTCCTTCGTCCTGAGGCCCAGTGCCAGCTGCTACTGCTGCAGAGACGATCCATCCAAACACAGGCAGGCGGGGATGACACAGCTTTGGAATTCAGCCCTGATGCAAACTCCGTGAGTACGCCTGCCTCGATAAACCCCTGGGCTCTCTTGGTACTTTGTGACACCCTGACCTGATGGTGATAACAGAAGTTTCCCCAGTCTGCGTTCTATAAACAATGTTACCATTACAAGTTGGCCCATCTCTTATCTGACATGTACACAGATGGTAAGTTTTCTCATTTCTCATATTAAAAGTACAGAAGCTATAAAAATGTATGGAGGTGCATCATTCAAGACCTCAGTTCAGTTCAGTCCAGGACTGCAACTAACAGTTATTTTCATTATTGATTAATCTGCTGATTACTTTCACGATTGATTGTTTAGTTTATAAAATGCCAAAATAATGTGAGGAATGCTGATCACAATTTCCCAGGGTCCAGATTGCTTCTTGTGTCCAATCAACTGTCCAAAACCCAAAGATTCTCAAAGACTCTGCAACTCTGGACGCAGCAGATGTTTGACATTTTCTTGAAAAATGATTTAAACAATTAATTGATTATCAAAACAGTTGGCAATGCACTTTTTTCCCCCAATTGACTAATCATTGCAGCTCTAGTTCAGCCTTTATCGTCCAGACTGAAATCTGGCTAGTATCAAAGTTTTAAATTCTGGTATTGTGACAACTCTAGTTCTTACTAGTCTCACGTAACCAGACCTCTCTCCACAGCACTCAGTGCTGGGGAAAGGTCCAACTCCACACATACACATTCTGCTATAGGGGAAAAAAACATCCTGCTTTGTTTGCATTTCTTTAAACCAATCACAAACATCTTGGGTGGCGCCCAGAATGCAACAATGGTACTGCTGCAAAATAGTATTGAGAGGGAACTTGTTTTGGTGGAACATGTGCACGTTGGGAGGCAAGCCCTGGCATTAAAATGACTACATCACTAAGAAAGAAAAGCTAGCAGCTGTTAGCTCATAGTTCATACCATTAGCGTCCCAGGTGCTAATTAGCCATTTTCAGCGTGTAGGTTGCAAATAGAAGGTTGATCTCGTTTCCCAGGGACTTTGAAAACATAGATAGCGGATGCTGTGATGCCGCTTGAAGCAAGCGACCAGTAGAATGACTTAAACCCACAGTGTGCATCCCAAGAGTTAGACCCTTATAGCCCTTATATGACACAAGCTCAAAAAAAGCTGGTTCCTACACTTCCCATGATCCACTGTTACATTCCTGCCTGGTATTCAGGTATTTCTAACTTCATGCCCTGAGTTTGTAATGCAGATGTTCTGTTATAATTTTCTTCAAGCCCAAGCTCAAAATAACCCTGATGATCAGGGCCCTTTAACATCAACGTGAACTATGTCCACTAAACTGTTTTTGGTGTCGATGGTAATTGTTGCAGAACAACACTGCCCACTTATCTATATTACACACCTCCAGGTGGTAGGTGATAAAATATTTTTGATTGTCATTATATTGGAAGGCCTCAGTAAATCTTGTCACTCTGCTACAACAAGATAAACTTGAGTCAGCGGCACAGCTGTTGTTTGTGTCACATTTATCACAATGCACATACACCACCCACATAAGCAAAACTGTGTGCATAAATATGTCCATTAAGCAGACAACATGGCAAATCTTGTCCAAACAACAATCCATCGGTGCTTGTCTGACACGGTTTCATTTTAAAAAGTAAGAGTACGAGTTGTTTATCACTAACAACATAAACGCTGCACCTGTGACCAGAAAACTGCTGGATCAGTCCAACCTGGAGTAAAAAACAGAGAAGGAGTAAAGCTGCTGTAATTAACAAGAATGAGCTCTGTGAGCCATGAGCAGTGTCAGGGACACAACATAACATAACAAGTGAACAATGGGACAGTTTTCAAAGGCCAGACACAACAAATCCTGCACTTCAGGATAATCACAGTGACATACACACTGAGGTATGTCTGACATTATTTTTTAATAGCTTCATTAAAAGAAAAAAACATATAATGTCCCAACAGGCATAATGCTTCTATCAAAAACTGTTTAGATGAACAATTAGGAATAAAAAAAAAAGGGACTCACATTTACTGCACAGTAGGGGTTTAATATCTGAAAGCCATATGCTCTAATTGCTATAATAAAATCTGATGCTGTCAAACCAGCACTGGCTACTAGTGCATGATAAAGTGCTGATTTAATTTACTTCAAATCTTTTGAGAAAAGTAAAAAGGTGTATTTCACGTACTGTATGTGTTACATTCCGATGTATGCAAATTATCCAATCATTGCATATTGTCATGGTTGCCATGACAATATGCCTCCATCAAGAGGTGCTGCACCATCAGTGTCAACCAGTGTTGCATGGTGTACCGATATAGAAAGTCTGTATTGGTAATGGTAATCATATCATGTAGCCTACATTTTTGTAAGTACAGAGCAGAGACCTCTGTTAATAAGGAGATGTGAAGGAGGTGTATTTTGTGATTTGTCTAGTCTACTTTATTGTACTGCTGTAGCATGCAGGCTGATAATCCTGAGTTTGGGCTTTACAAAGTGCTGGCAGGACAATCTGGCAATTGTGGTGACATTGCAGTAGGTGCTTCACCATCTGTCATCTGGCAGGGACCTGCAGTGACCTCTTCCATTTGGTTCTGTTTTTGGCTTTCTTTTCCGCTTCTTTCTGCGTGTTTCCAGCTGTATTGCTGCTACATTTCAACCATGAATCCATCTTCCTGATTTTCGTTGTTGTTCGATTGTTGTTCAATTCCACAACTGGTTTTCCACTCACAGTAATTCTGATTGCGTTGTCTGAAAAAAGGAATATTGAATATAAAATGTGTTCTAACCAACCTTAGATTTACATTTTTATTGAACTTATTATAGTATAAGTATTTTAGGAATTATGCATGAACATTTTTTAACATTTATAAGAATAGTTATGTTTTCACTGCCTTAGAATGAGTCATTTATATCTACAGAGGGGACAGGTCCTTTTTGCACCGCCATGTTTCTACAGTAGTGCTGAACAGACAAACCAAACACTGGCTCCAGATACAGCATTTCGAGTCTTATACAAATTTCATGGCCAGCGCTTGGAAAGGTGAATGAGATTAGTCATTTAAATTCTGCAAACTCACTGCTAGATGCCAGTAAATCTTGCACACTGGTCCTTTAATACACCCTGCAGTATTCCAAAGTATCCCTGTGGGTGCCGGTACCCCCATATAGAGAGTGTATAACTGTAAATCTGTCTCCATTCTTATAAAACATGGCTGAAATTGCTGCAGCTTTCATGTCATGCACGCATTCAACTAATGAGTTCATCTTAAATTCAAGTCAGGTGGTGTTTCAGAGCGAGCAGAGTCTCTCTGGTTTAGGGGGAAGTCGATCAACGGGGCCTCGGCCCTACACATTTCTTGAAAAGAGAGCAGGAGGGATCCCTTTGCTCTTCCTCGCTCACTCTCCCTTGGGTGCTCTTTTTTCGCTCCACAGAGAGATGAGAGGGTGAGAAGAGACAAAGAGATGAGAAGGTTTTCTGGGAGACGGATGAGATGAAGTGAACGCTTGACAGACGGCAGCCCAGGGAACTGCTCCTGTCTGTGCTACCGTACAACAGAGAGACAGACAGAAAGAGAAGAAACTCGCTCTTTCTAAACTTGAGGAACAGAGCCAGCAGCTTATTCTTTAAGAGTCACATTAACTGAAAAACACCGTAGACGAAGGCGTGAAAATCAGCGACATGGGCATTTCTGGTGACAGTGTGTTCCAACAAAGTGATCTGGTCACAGGACTCAGATCAGTGAGTTACACCGTATCAGTGATGATTGTGGCAGCAGAGCTGAAACCAAAATAGAAACAGCTACGTCAACTTCAGGCTAGATGGAGCTCCAGCATTTTCAAGCTTTAAATCTGATCATCAGTGAAAAGAAAGAGTTGTGATGGTCACCTGTACATGTGCTCCCAGGTGAGGACAGGACGTTTAAAGAAGGTACGATAATCCTGAGAGGACAAAGCCCTCAGTAAGCTGATGTGATGGATGCCTCTGTCTGCCCTTCTACAAACCATCTGGAACAAAATTATATCACAAAATTGACTGATTCATTCACTAATTCCAAAACACATAAATACTTATCTTAGATAGGAAAAGGGCCTATACAACTAACACTGAAGTTGCATTTTCACAAAGATGCAGTCATATTTTACCTCTGGCACAGCCCGTCACATTGGACAGAGTGCTCCCTGTCACACTTTATCTCCCAGACTAATGCCAGAATAGCTTTCTTACACAACCCACAAAGACATATTGCACCGTATTACATAAAATAGCTGGTTCCTTTTCAGCAGGTTGGTATACAATTGGGAGTTGCTGTTGCTCAGGGGCTTCTTGGGGGATTCTCAGTCTGTTACGCAAGTGATTTGAACAGATACCTGCAGAAAATGGTGAATATACACTTGGGCGAATTGTGCGGCTTTTGCGGCTGCCAAACCTGAACAAATGAGGCACAAAGAAACCGTGTACTTCTCAAAGCATCTGCAAAGAGTGGACTGCACTGCCAAGCAAACAGCATCTCGATGCTCTGATGCTAACTGCATATATTTAGATGAGGTATTGTGCATATGTTTGGTGCAAAATTTGCCCCTTTCCATGCAAATTAATCTCAGTGCAAAAAACAAGCACCAGCATTAACAGCTGCATGCATTTACAGTAATTTTAGGCAAATAAGCTGAGCAACAGCACATCATAGCACATCATATGTACACAGAGGCAGTTGCACAATGCCGCATCCTGCAGATAGAAATAAATGGAAGAGCAAGGGGAATTAATAGATAGATAGCTGGAAAATATTGTTCTTGCAATCACATTTCTGATATTTTTGACTCAAATTTTGCTTAACCACATTTTACTGCAACCTTGAGTGTCTGCTGATACTGATACCATTCTGATATTGTCATTTTCCCTATCTCAAATAACTGAGC
Source organism: Lutjanus erythropterus (assembly GCF_056507025.1). NCBI lineage: Eukaryota > Metazoa > Chordata > Actinopteri > Lutjaniformes > Lutjanidae > Lutjanus > Lutjanus erythropterus. The sequence goes on from NC_139329.1 coordinate 3,558,055, forward strand.
TGTTAATAATACACTGCATTAGACTGCACAGGTCAGGGATCAGCAACTTGCAGCTTCGGAACTGCATGTGGCTCTTTTGCCCCTCCTCCAGTGGCTCCCTGCAGCTTTGACAAAAAATGGAAAACAGGTTCTTATCTTTAACATTTTAATTTTCATGTGTAGCTTATACACTGAATGAAAAGAAAAGTTTTAATATTTTGTCGGCTATAACGTGCATCACCCTACATCTACAGCTCAGCGTCTTTTCCTCTAAATTTTGCCAGTGGCTAGTAGGGCTGCACGATATGGTAAACGTAATATTGCAATTATTTTGATTTATGATTATTGGAAATGATAGTTTTGTGTTACAATTTTCATGTCCACTGAAAACAGAACTATTAAAATAGTGATGATGTGATATTTGTTGCGGTCTGAACCAAACAAACGTGTTTTCTTTCATCACAACAAGATTTTTAGGCCTGGTCGTCTCTGCAGCACCTCATTATAATGCTGTCCTCTTGCACATTTTTCCTTTTTTTAAAAAAAATTGTGATTACGTTTCTGGTTTTGTGATTTGGATATTGCACTTGGCCATACTGCAATTTTATTGCGATTGCGATTAATTGTGCAGCAGTAGCAGCTAGTCTTGTGTCTCCCTAGGGTAGCAATGAATGCCAAATCCCAGGAAAGAAAAGTCTCTGAAGAAAATAGTTATAGCTTCAGACAGATTTCATTTTTTCTTTTTTAGTCAATAATGGCTCTTTTGATAGTAAAGCCATAAGTGTACTTGCGTACCTGTAACTGTCATACATAAATTAAAGTTAGAATTCTTGAGATTTTCACTCTTCTAAAGCACATTTCTGATATTATTCATTTAGTTTTTCTATAATAGCAATTCAGTGTATTAGATTCTGTAATTATTTATTCCCCGTTCCCAGAGCTCTATGAACACTTCTGGTAAACCCTATCAGCACTATTCAACAGAGCGATTGCTGAATTCACTCTCTTACCCAAACTCCCCTCTCTCATGAACACAGCAATTATCACTGTATTGTTAAAACCCAGTAAAGAGCCCACTGGTCCATCTAGTTACTGTCCCCTATCAGTAATCATCACAGACATTAAAATTACTAACAAGGCTGTAGTTGCCAGGATTGAGGCAGATATTATCTCAGTTCTCAGCCACCCTGAGCAGACCGAAGGCACACACTCACTGACAAACTGGAGAGAGCTCCCGTCACACAGCTCCCGTCACATATTTTAGATCGGGAGGTGTGCACAGAAAAATGAAAAAATGGCATTTGGGGAAGGAGCATTCTCACACGTTTTGGATCCACCTGTCCAGATGTTTCTGTTCACACAGATCAGCATGCACCTGGCGGCCACGCCTGGTTATTCATCAACACATCCGAAGCTTTTGTTTGTCTATTTCCATCTATGAACGCCCTGTTCTAGATTGGAAGCAAGCAAGCAAGTGCATCTGTTACACAGGCCATCTGTCTTCAGACATGCATCTTCTGTCTGCATGTCTGTCACCAGAGCACTCCTTTTAGTAAAGGGAACATCGGTTTGACACCTTGACGCTGTGTGTCTACTTATTTATTCAGTGAATGATGCTTGTGACTGTCTTGTGCAACTGAGCTATCTCCCACTGTGAATAACGCATGTAGGGTGCAACAGACAGAGACCAGAGAGAAAGAAACCTTTTTGAGGCTTTATCAATAGGATGACCTGTGTGTTAACCCAGTTTGGGATCCCTCTGGACCAGAAGTGACAGGGACTGTATCATCAAAAAAAAAAAAAGAGTGAAGATACAGAGGAGGAGAGGAAAGGAGACAAGTGAAGAGGTGAGAAGAAAAAAAGGCTAACCCAGTTAGCTTTGCGTAGTTCTATTAAAACTCTACTCCCTAGGTATCAGATTAACCTAGTTGAAGCTTTTCCTGCTGAGTTAATTAGACAGATTGGAAAGGGCTCTCAGAGTCCCGCTTCTGCAGATTTCTAATGATATGATGAACATCAACGGCTCCAGCCTCAGAATTGGGTATGTGAGCAGTATCGTGATCTATAATTATATTATTCAGCTGTGTTCAATGTACCCTCTGCAGTGCAAAGCATGTGACTGGCTGGAAATCTAATCTGGTATTTGGGCATTGATTTTGTCAACCAGGAAACGCTGGAATGCTCTTTGTGTTTTGCTGAGTGTGTCAGCGTTGTTTGGTCTTGGGGGTGGGCAGCAGCTGTAAAGTAGGGCTGACCCAAATGATTCGAAGCTTTAACCGTTGCCATGGTAATTCACATCCAAAACAGCATTGGAATGCTTCGTTTTTGGGGAGGGGGGGTTATTTTGAAGAGAGGAAGGAGTGGTTTGTGTCGGCCGCGCTGAAAAGGAGGCAAAAGAGAAATGAAGCTCCTCTACAACCTGCGCACTTATAAAAACAGGCGCATGCAGGTGACGTGAGTGAACAAAACGGTATCTGCAAGTGGAAAACCATCTTCACGAGGGAGCATCTCACTTTGCACAAATGCAGTTCTGCGAGCACGGGGCTGTGACGATGACAAGCTCAATCCCCTCCCTCCCTCTCCTCACCCTGTCCTCATCTTTCATTACAGTCAGAAGTAAATAATGACTGCAAACGCCCCCATCCAAGCTTACTACTGAAGCTTGCTACTAGTACTTACTGGTGCTTTTGGTCTACTTACTTTGACACCTTCATGAAAGACACCAGAGGGTAACAATTTCAGTTGCCTCCAGTGTGCTTTTAAAAAGCTTACAGAGAGAGACACAGAGGACGAGAACAGAGAGTAATGAAGACTACTTAGTACAGTTCAATTACACAATATTCCACACAACCAAGTGTTTGTAACAGGGATGTCACAACATCAAAAATTTAGTGGTCAAAACCAAAACTAGTGAATTTCCATCATTCTCGATACCTACTTGGATACCATGAAAAAAACAAAAACAAGAATAAAATTCAGCCAGTGCTGCTTTTCTTTACCACCTGAAATAAAAACTCTCCTGGGCTCCAAGGACAAAAGACTGAGGGAGAGATTTACCAAACCTGCCACAAATCACTGTCAGGAGAGCATGTTATCATGTCTTTCTCTCATTCTCTCCCTCTTTTTCCTTTATATTTTAACAGAATAATAGTACACATCTGTAGGTCTACACTGTGTGTTTTAGCCTGGCCGCACTGCGTAGAAAATTCCACAATGCCAAGATTGAACCTATTTTGTGGTGCTTTGAGCACTGATCAGCTGAGCTGACAGAGTGCACTGGATGCACTGCTGTGTGAACCCCTGCAGCCAGTGTTTGTTTGACTGAGGGGGAGACAGAGAGGGGGAGAGGAAGGTAGAAGGAAAGTGGAGGGAAATTACATGCAATCTTTCTCAGAGACATTAATACTGAGCCCAACTGCTTCTTTGTCACTTAACCCACCCATTGGGTCACATATCAAAATAGTTGGTGACCTGGCAGCTTGGTTCGTAGAGCATTTGCCCCACGTGGTGGGGCTGTGGGTCGTCTGCAGCAGCCGTGGGTTCGACTCCCACGTGGCCCTTTGCTGCTTGCTTTTGTCTTTTCTCTCTCCCCCTTTCCTGTCATATCTTCGGCTGTCCTATAAAATTAAAGGCATAAAAGCCCCCAAAAATATTTTTTAAAAATCAAAATAATTGGCTACTAATTTAATAATTAACTAATTAATAATTACTTGTTAATTGTTGCAGCTCTATGTGAGTATGCAACCTTCTCTACTAAATCTTAAGCTGACTATACTTGATAACTACATTTTTTAGAATTAGAGAATACCCGCCAAGTCTATTTTTGACGGATGCCGCGTAAATGAGCACAGAGCAGGTCGAACAGGTAGGAAGTCAAGCATGGAAAAGGCAGGGAGAATCCGGTTAATTTTCAAAATAAAAGACCCCATGCAGACTCACAATAATAAAGACAGACAGAAAATAAACAATTTAAAGATGTAGCCTGCTTATCCATGGTAGAAGCACAAAGAGCAAGGAACAACAAAATCAGAGCAAGTAATCATAATCAGACGGGCAAAATGCTCCACTGCTGAAACGCTTCTGAAACGCTGCTGGTGGGAATTACAGTCACTCACATGACGGAACAAAACCACGGCATGCACACGACATCGCAAAGCCGCATCTGGTGGAAATCCCCGGTTAGTCTTTGGTTAGAGAAACATTGTGGTCTTGCTTAAGAACAGTTTGGTTAAGGTATGAGTGATTAATGTAAGGCAATTAAAGCACTTTGTTAAGGTTAGAGAGACTGTTTAAATAGAGAAAAAGTCAACACTGACTTGAGGCATGGGAGTGCACAGGAATTTATTGTAATTAAGGGGCAAAAACAGTAATAAAATGGAAAATGGAAATGAGTTGAGTCATTTAACTTTGTATTAAACTTTCATTGAACCACAACCACAAAAAAAAACATTCCATATTCCAAAAAGATTTCACTCCAAAAAAATAAAAAAATAAAAAAAAATCATGCAGTCTCAGACAGAGCAGTAGTGTTGGCAGTAATGTGGGCTGCAGTGCGCACGCAGAGGCTTGTCATTTTACTCAATTCCTATTTAATGGGATGCCTGCAAGTTATCTGCTCGTGATGGAAGAATGTGCTGTTGAATGCAGCACATGATTACAATTCAATTAAATGGGCACAGAGTTAACCAAAACAAAAGAGCTACAGTAGTATTGCTTTTTTATGTATATACTGTATATATGTATATTCTGTGCACCAATTGTGCAATATTAGTACTTATTTTCAGGGGAAAATGTCACTTCATACTGTGCAATATTTCATGCAGGTGAATTTTTAATTTCAATGTGCACTATTCAATACTTAAGGAGTATTATCATGCAGTGTGCAATATCAACATCTCACTCGGGTTTAATTTTAAGTCCAATGTGCAACAGTCTGATGTATTATCATCATTCTGTGTGCAATATCAATATTCTCTTCGTGCAATGGTGTATATTCAACTGCCAAGTCTTCTTATACTGTATATGATGTTCTTATTATTATATTTCCAGTGCATATTGTTGCTATTTTTATATTGCCCCTGTTTATAGTGTTCCTATTTTAAATTTTAAATTTCCTCATATTTTTTATATTTCCTCATTCTTATATTTTTATATTTTTTATTGAAGCTTCTTTATATTTTAGCTTTCGACTTTGCACTGTAATAAAGTAAATTTCCTTGTTGTGGGACTAATAAAAGAAAATCTTATGTATATTTTTTATGTAATTAAGTTCAATATTTAGATATAATAAAATAATATAATAATTATATCATTATTATATTAAAGGTTTTTATTTTGAAATTATGCAAAATTTTAAATTAAATTTTAGTGTCAATAATCCTTTGAGGTAATAACACAATACTGTGTTCAGTTGTAGAGGTGTTGACTCTGTTGTCTGGGACAGACTTTGGTTTATTTGCAGAATAATTTAATTCTAAAGCTCTGCTGAAGAGGGTGACTAAAACGGTATCTGTTTGACACCATCAGTTTGTCTGGATCACTGCAAAACAGTTACAATTTTGACATTGATTTTATTCAAATGGTATTTTCCTCTTTCTGCTCCGAGGCACAAAGTGGGACAAAATACCCTGTCATCCGTCTGTGATTGCGTGTGCTTCCATCAGCAGTAACAGAAGCCATTGATTAGTAACTAGACAAACAGAGTGGAAACAAATGGGCTGACATCGCCTGTGTTATCTAATCTGATGGTTTGAGTAGCTATGTGATTTCTATTGGAGAAATAATTAGATAAACAACAATACCAGATAACCATCAATGATGTAAACGAATGAAGATTAACACACAAGTCAGACTGAATTGACTTCCAGTAATTTAGTATATAAATAAAGGTACAGTACACTGCAAAGTACAAGGCTTTCTTTGGTTTTACACTAAGTGGTTTACAGTGTTGATTCAAATACCCGTGTAAATAAAGGAGTTAAATGTGTGTGAGAAAGTTAAGTAGTTTACAATGATAGGATAGAGTGTGTGCACGTATGTGTGAGAGTTTGTGCGTGAGAGAGGGAGAGAGAGAAAAAAAATACGGTGACTGTAAGTAGTTTAAAATGATAGGATTATGCTTGTGTGTGTGTGTGTGTGTGTGTGTATGTTTGTCCATGTGTATGTGTGTGTGCATATGAGAGAGAGGAGAAAAAAAGACTTTTTTATTTCCAACATGCGCTCCATATCATGTCAAATCCTGTTCATTTTTTCATTTTTTTGCATGTGGTTTCACAGGCTGCAGGGGTTTCACAATGTGGAATCAGCCTGGTGGCTTTTGGTATCACAAGAGAAGTCTTTCATGATGGCCCATAAACCGAACTTCACTGGAGGCTTTTTACCTCAAGGCAGTGTTTATACTGGATGCACATCACACAATTTCTTCAGCTCATTAAGCGCTCAATTTGCTGTCGCAGCTAAATTTGCACACACACTGCCTCGAGAAAGTCAAATGAAATGAAGAAGTTAAGAAGTTTAAAATCTCTTTCTGATATTTAAACCTCTTTCTTCTAGTGGACCAACCACAGAATTTCACCATAGTACAGCATTTCATTGCAGCCGGAGGGTTTGAAAAGAATCTTAATCATTAGGGCTGTAAGGATTCACGTATTTGTGCCAAACTGTACATAATGCAGAACCAAAGTTCACAAGTTGTTTGGGAACTATTTGTGGACCCAGTCAGGTACAACAATGATGCAGGGTTCAATAGTAATGTTTCCCCCATCAAGCAAGTAGGTCAGAAATCTACTAAGAATTGTCATGCTTAATCTAGGGCTGTTACATCAATACAGTGTCAGAAAATGTCTTTAAATGTCTCATTTTGTCAGCCCAAAACCCCAAAACATTACATTTAATATGATAATATATGGAAAAAATACCCTTGTCTTATCCTCAACGCTTTTTCCATTCAGGACTCAACACTAAGACTTGACTGATCACCCAGGGACAGTAAAATGACATGTTATGCAAGTTAAAAGTGCTATGAAAAAGACACACAAACCCGAAGCCTGATGGGTTGGGTGCAGGATCACAAAATATCAAAACATAAAAACAATAGAAAAATTTACTGGCATGATTTTTCCAGCTACTGGCTCTTCCTCAGACTAAATCTAGCAATTTTTTAAATATATTTATCATTTTTATACATACACATTGAATTGAAAATTATAACTCATTCATCATTAATCAAAATAGTTTAATAGTTTAATCCTTTTTTACCACTTGGGGTCGGGCAAGTCAGTTGCTAGATTAACTTGCTCGACATGTCATTTTACTTAACTAGGGCAGGCAGGCAAACTTTATTGTTGAGCCCTGAATGGAAAAACAGTTCTGGATAAGACAAGGAAGGTGTGTGTAGGGCATAAGGAGACACATCGAACATCTTAACATGCATTCGACATTTAACATACATTTATTTTTGTTTTTTTTACCTGCTGTATCAAACTCGAGCCAAACTGTGACAACTTAGGATTGTATGGCAAGATCTCTAGTTGTAGTTTGCTACTCACAAAAAGAACATTAAAATTACATAAAGTAGATTTGTTGAAGAGGTAAAGGTAAACTGTTTTACATGAAGCAGTCTCACAGGCAGAGGGAGGAAGCTGCTCTGTAGTCTGGTGGCACTGCAGTGGATACTTCTATATCTCTTGCCAGACAGCAGCAGGGTGAACAGGCTGTGGGTATTATCTTTGTGTATCATATGGGCTCTGCACAGGCACGTTCACTCGATGGGTATCGGTGATGTTTTGGGCAGTTTTAATCACTCGCTGCTTTCTATTGCTCCTCTGTAAAAGGTAACAAGGACTTGGCAACTTGAATTTTGCCTTGTTAAGTTTCCTTAAGAAGAGGAAGCATGAGAATACACTGAGATATGAAATGAGCCAGACACATCTCTTGTTGCATTTGGTGGGATTGGATTGAATGGGTTTTTATTTGAGGATGTTTTGTTGGTGAAGGTGCACACACCAAGCAAAGGAGGGGCAGGAAACAAGGCTGCAAGATATGGTAAAAAAAAAAGAAAAAGAAAGAAAGAAAGAAAAAGAAAAAAAAAAGTCATATTGCAATTATTTTGACAGAAATTGCAATTGTGATATGATTAGTGGAAATGATAATTTTTGCATCAAAATTTTAATTTTTTATTAAAAAACTATTAAATATGTGATGACGTAATATTCTTTCTTCATTAAGATGATGTTTTCTCATACATGTTTCCTTTTACAAAAACTGCAATTTGGTTCTGGTGCTGCAATTTGGATACTGCACTTGGCCATAATGCAGTTTCTATGAAATTGCAATTAATTGTGAAGCCCCAGTGGGAAATTAACAGAGGTCAGTTTGTATTCTCTAATAGCCTTTTAATGTATTGCCAGCATTCAATCTGCAATAGTAAGCAATCATAGTAAAGTTACAACAGTTATGAAAAAGTGATTAAAAATATTTAGAGAGAGCTGGGACTAATCCAAACTAACACTGCTAAAACTGATTAGTGTGTGTGAATCTCCAGGCAGCTGTGTTCAGGGGTGAAACACTTTTACTTTTGAAGTTAACACATTAAGTTAGTTTGCTGTGTACGCCCTGCTGTGGCTGGCCACTCGCAGACCCTGGGAGGACTGATGCTGTTTGACAGGACGGATTTACTTTTCAAATCTGTTCTCAGTATTCTCATGTAAGAGGTGTATAATGAGGTATGTGTGTGTGCGCGTGTTGGTTTAGAGGTAAGAATCCTATTAGCAACCTCTCGGCTCCATGCTTAGTCTGTCAGCTGACGTCTCATGTTCTGTAGTGCATGCAAGGGCTGAGCCTTGCCCTGTTACAGATTATCAGGTTTTACTTGATTTTAATCAGTCAGACAGTACAGCTAAATGTTGTTGATCAGATTGTCTACATATGGTCAATTCATAAAAAAAATGTACGTACTTGCTAGCCTAGCAACTTTAGCTACTCTTAAAATAATAACAAGAGCACTACTTTCTTATAATGTAATGTAATGACTGCTGTTTTTCCCTCCATCCTCAAAACATGAGAACACCTCTGATCACCTCTGTGAGGTGGTGTGTTAGCATGCTAACATTTTTTGAATTAGCCAGCTAGCCTCCAGGACTTTGCGGTCTATCTTGTGTATTTTTGTGGCCTAAAATGCCTGACTTCATGGCAACTTTTCACAAAAATTGCAATGCGCATTGCAATGTTTTAAGGTATTTTCTGCAATGAAATTTGCAGGACCAAGTGTTTGTATAATCCTTTAAAAATGGTAAGGTAACTTTTTCCAGGGAGAATAAATTACAATCTGTCCCATACCTTACCAAAAAGAAACAGGATTATATAATAAAAAATATATTTCTAACAATATATGCTTTACTGGCAAGTGAAGAAGTGCACCCATCTTTTGGGAGATAAAATGCACAGAGCATTGATAAATGTCAGTAACAATGAAAAACTTTATGTTCTTTTCAAAGTTGGAACTCACAGGAAGCTACGATGAAAAACTGCGGTGCTTAGAAAAGATTGCAAGGTCATGCAGAATGCATGGGGATTGGCTGAATTTGCAACTTCCTGGAAGGACTGAATTTAGCGCCAAACACTAAGTACAGCTGAGGCTGATGAAAATGTCATTATTTTGCAGGTATGTGGTCATAAACCAAAAAGAGCTGCAATATTTTCATTATCAATTAATCTGCCCTATTACTGTCATCATTAATCAATTAATAAAAAATAGTAATTATACATATTTTCTTTAGGTCTATAAGCAGTCAAAAAAGGTTGCTTCTTTTGTCCAACCAACAGTCCAAAACCCAAAGACTCTTCATTTACTACTACAAACAATCTCAAAAAGCAGCAAATCCACATATTTAAGAAGCTGGAGCAAGATAATGTTTGACATTTTGCTGAAATTGAATAATTGAGCATCAGAATAGTCTGCAATGAATTTCCTTGTGACTAATCAATTAATCAACTAATTGTTGCAGCTCTAAAATGCTATTTAGGCTGAGTTAACCGGCAGTCTCATTGTTTTTATTTCCTCCTGTCAGAAAAACATAGGAGATTTTAGCCCGCTTCATAAATGAGGCAAAATAAGTGCATTTAGAAAGAATTAACACTTTTTTTCTCTCTCATCAGCAAAACGTTACTTTTAGAAAACATTTTAAATGCTTTTCGAAAAGATGTACTGTAGATATAAATCTCAAATTTGCAAAATGTCTTCCATAGTCTTTTATTTATTTGGGGACCCAAATAAAATCTCTTGTGACCCACCTCTGGGTCCCGACCCAGTCTTTGGGAATGACTGGTGTACAGGACAACTAATGTATATACAGTACTTTTATGCTCAAAAAAGAAGCCTCCCACATACCATACACATGGGCAAATACACTGTGTGCCTATAAAAAATCTTAAAATGTAAAATATTAAACATAAATAATTATAAATGTATCTACTTGGCACATCAGTTTTTGTTTAGATCTAGTTTCTTAAATCTGTGCAAAAATATTTATGCTGATTTATACAAATCTGCATGTTTGTGTACATCTTATCTGCAGAAGTCATGATGGCATCATAAATCAGCTACAAGGCACAACTAAATAGTTGTTAACAGTGTGACTGCACAGGTTACAGCTTTACTGTTGAGAATATTAGAAAGTAAGGCTGCAACTATTGTCAATTATTCTCTCAATTAATCAATTAATAGCTGTTTGGACTATAAAATGCTAGAATATGGTGAAAAATGTTGATCAGTGTTCCCCAAAGGCCGAGATGTTGTCCTAAAATGTCTTGTTTTGCCCAGAACCCAACAAAAGCACAAAATATTCACTTGTAAGAAGCTGAAATCAGAGAATTTTTACTTTTTTTCTTAAAAAATGACTCAAACCGACGACCAAATCAATGATTAATTTAATAATCAATTTATCATCGCAGCTGTGTTAGAAAGAAGAGAAGTTAGAGGTTGACAAAGGTCACCATGAAGACTTAACGGATAGATTTTGGGTTTCACACCAAAATGAAACTGAATTCTGACACGTTGACGGGTCTGCTGTGGTCCTCTTAGTGATGAAAATGTGACATTAATTGGATCAAAAAGCCGAGGACCGCCTCAACTAGGACAGTGTTGTGTTAGTCCAAGCCAAAACACAGTGTCTATACAAGCATAAAATTAGAATAGAAGGGGTTTAGGTGTTATATTGGCCATGATTACAAAGCCAGGCCCGCTTTGTTGCTGCAGCATCTAAGCCTCTTTTAAAGCCAGGAAAAATCCAGAATGGAAATTTGAGCATTGTGCTCAATGCATTGGATACACGTGGTGTGTGGCAACTCGTGCATTCATTACCTCAGGACCTAATCAAACACGTAGTTACAATAACACCTTTAAAAACTTGATCCTAAAAATGAAATTATCTAAGAAAGAGTGCAAGATAAGGAATCTGTGAAGTGGGAGCGGCCGTTCATGGAAAAGGTGGAGGGGATGAAGCAGGTTTCTAAGTACCTCAATAACAGTGTGGTGCTGGGATATTGAGGGTTGCTGTGTGCTGACGTTTGGGTTTATTTTTAACACTTAGATGATTAAACCAAGAGGCCAGGTTGAAGGTTATGACACTTCTCCTCATGGATTGCTAAGCTAGTGTGTGACTGCCCCTGCTTACATTTAAGCCCCTGGGTTTTCTTAGAGGATGAGGCGTTGTTGTGTTCTCTTAAAGAGATGTCCACATGGGATTATGGGAGAGAAACGATGAGAAAGAGGCATTAGCTAATATGCACTTACTTAAAGACCAGGCAGGTAAAGGTAAGGTAGGGGCGCGAGTAAAACTGTTCAGGGATGTTGTGTCAGATAGTTTCTCCAGCCATGGCATCAATTCAATTCACTTCACTTCAGGCCCTAAAAACTCATTTTCCCATCACTTTCTCACTATGACTGACAGACAGACAGTCCTACATTTAGTCTGGGGTATTTCACTGTTGAGATTTCACCATCTGTTTTTTTTTCTCTATGCTCCTCTCACTGGTTTAAAATGGACACTGCTTCATTTAAAAAATATATGACGACACAGTTCCTGATGTTTCTTAATTTAGATGTTTTGTTATTTAGTCATTAGTATTTCATATTGTAGAGAAATACTTCAGATTTGAAGCTGGGTTTTCAGGGACTTTAAAGGAGCTTCTTTTGTATTCTCATTAGGGCTGCAACTAATATTTATCATTGTTGATTAATCTGCTGATTATTTTCATGCTTGATCGATTAATCCATCAGGCATTTGATCTATTAAATGTCAAAAAATTGTGAAAACATTGTCCAAAACCCAACAACTCTTCATTTTCTGTCATAAATGAAAAAGAAAAGGAGCAGCAGGAGGCAAATGGTTGACATTTTTGTTTTAAAAATGACTGAAATGATGAAGTGATTATCAAAATGGTTGGCAACTATTTTCTTTTGATTGACTAATGAATTAATCATTGCAGCTCTAATTCTCATTTATTATTTTTAAAAGCACCTTTTCCACTGTGCACACAGCTATTCTAGGCTATTACAACTGAAAATCCACATTAGAGCTGCAACAATTAATTAATTATTAATCAACTATTAAATTAATCACCAGCTATTTTGATAATGGATTACTCAGTCTGGGTATTTTTTTTAAGAAATTCTTCAATTTCAGCTTCTTAAATGTCAATATTTCCTGCTTTCTTTACTCTTCTACGACATTAAACTGAATATCTTTGGGTTGTGGACAAAACAGGACATTTGAGGACGTTACCTTGGGCTTTGAGAAAGACTGATTGACATTTAGCACGGTTTTCTGACATTTCTAAACTATTAATCGATCAAGATTTATATCTATACTTTATTTGGGTATAGATATAAACCTGCACAAAATCGTGTCTGTCTAATTTTTTTTTTTTAAGTATGTTGTATCTTATTAGAAAGAAACTAAAACTAAAAATTCAACTTGTGAGAACAATCAAAGAGGAGCACTAATAGCACTTCAGCTCGTACTGAGTTAAAGGAGGAGGAAAACTCTTGAATCAGCACATCTGGTTACTGTAGCTAAATGCATGAGATTGGAATCCTCCATCCTATGGATTTCTCTATCTACAGCACAATAGATAGTGAAGGACATTTAACAAAAGCTCTGTAACTAATCAATTATTTGATTAGTTGATCAACAGAAAGATAAATACATCATTTTTTTTAGATTAATCATTTAAAGTTGTTTTTCTGAGGAAAATTGGTAAAGATGGGCTGTTTTTTGCTTCTCTGTGCATTTGAAGACTTCAGCTTAGACTCTGGGAAACTGTGATGGTCATTTCCACTGTTGTCATTTCACACAGACCTGCTAAAAGTCAGACACCGATTCATAAGACAACCTATTATTCATACTTTTGTATTTTAAAAAGAAGTTCATAATCTGTAGTTTATGTACACCTGAGAGTAAGAAAGGGCAAGATGTAGCAAACTCTTCAAATGTTCATTTAGTTTTTCTTTAGTTTTACTTTGGCTTTCATAGAGCATATTGCTCAGGAATTCAAATTAAAATGTATGACATCATCTGTCAGAGCAGATATGATTATAGCTGATATGTTGCATAACATAAATTTCCCCAACAGCTCCAGTAATTATCGTGCATCCTTTACTTCCATGTTGCGTATTGGTCCAACTTCACACTGCAAAACAACCCTGCGTTGTTTGCCATACAGGACCAGGCATGGGTATGGCATGTGATTCTGGGGGAACTAGATTGCAACGCCCTTCTGCATACCTGCGCACAAAATTTTGCAGAGGCATGTTTCAGCATAATCCTTCGACTCGCAGCCTCAGAACATGGAGCAAACGCTCTGCCAGCTGAGCTGCCAGGCCACCAACTTCTCTTTTCTTACAGTTAAGTTTTTCCTACTTCCATCAAATCAGAAGAGTAAGACGTAATCTCAAACAGTCTGAAGTGCATTTGTTAGACACTGCATTGGCGTCCATTTGCAACAAGTCGAATTATAATGGAGAGAAGAGGAGATACCCCTAACAATTTTCACCTCTTTTACTGAGCAGGAGAAACTGCCCCTACATCTACTCCATCCTCCACGGCACTCCGCCTGCTGTTGTCTCTTAGCAACACCTCCAGGCAAATCGATGGAGGGGAAAGGAGAGCGACAGAGAGATGAATGGGGAAGAGGGGGTGGGTGGGGTGAGAAGACAAAAGGGGAGGAAGAAGTGGAGAGAAGTGAGGAGAAGGGCAAATGGGTGTCAAGTGTGCGAAGAAAAAGGAGAGGGCCGGGGGAGTGAAGTGGAGACGCAGAGAGGGAGGAGAAGGGTGGAGAGGTGATTGCAGGAAGATAGAAAGAAGGGAGGGAAAGAGGAGGAAAGAAACTAGGGGAATATGGTTAAATGTCAAGCTGCAGCCAAATCACTGCATTTAATGTCGTTTGGGACCAAAATGTCAAACCGATAAATGAGGCAACATTTTGGGGAACAAGAATTGCGTTTTCTGCACATGAAAACACTAGGGCTGCAACTAACAATTATTTTCATAGTCGATCATAATTTTCCCAATTAATCAGTTAAATAATTATTGGTTTTCAAATCTCAGAAAATGGTGAAAAATGACAATCAGTGTTTCCCTTAACGTAAGATGACCTCTCAAATGTCTTGTTTTAGTCACAACCCAAAGATATTCATTTACTGTCAGAGAGGAGTAAAGAAACCACAAAAATATTAAATATATTAAGAAGCTGAAATCTGAGAATTTTTTCTTAAAAAAACTGCACAAACCGATTAATCGATGATCAAAATGGTGATTATAATAATAAACTGCTAATCGTTGCAGCTTTAGAAAACACTTCTCAAAGAGTTTGGCCATAAAATAGAGTTCACTTGCCCAGTGAGGACTCCCTGAATGAGATCTGACGTCAAAGTGGATGTCAGCACCCATACTTTGTGTTATTCTACTGATGGCCATGGCGACAAAAGAGGCGGACATTGTCGGGCAGGTCATCGCCAGCAATGCATCTCCGGCCGGGCAGAGGGAGGTGGACTGAGCCGATGGCCTCCGACACCAGCAGCAGCAGCAGCAGGCACCGGAGGAGGACAATGATGCCTGCTGCCTCTTCATCATCACCACAAGAGCACGGGCTGTTTCAGCGAGCCGGGTTTCTTTGCCTATAAAACACAGGCTGGAACAAAATGATATTTTTAAAAACTCACCTAGCTGTGCCGGTTGTATTTCTGGATGAAACCCCGAATCAGCCAGTCCTCCTCAGCCTCTGCTGCTGCCGCTCATCACAGGCATGTAGCGGGGCTCGTTAACGGCATGAAGTCACGTTGTCTGGACACAAATGTGTGTCTTTTTTCCTCCACTCCCTCTGGATGAAAAGCCAACCGAAGAACAGAATTTAAATTAACCTCGGATAACGAAAAATTAAAGCAGACATTAGCGGTGTATTAGCTGTGCCGAAGCGAAGAGTAGCTGATGATGAGGAGGCTAAAGGCTGCTAACCCGCTCGCTGAATAAGAATGAGTGATGAAGAGGATTCGGGCTGTGTCCAACAGCAGAAGAAGAAGACCGTGGACTGAGCTCTGCTGTCTCTCCAGGACGGCCCTCAGCGGCCAGGCAGGAGGAGCAGGAGGCGGCGTCGGTCGGTGTCTTCCTGGGAGGGACGGTCCTCGTAGACCCCGGTGGCCGCCGCTGTGAAGCTAACCAGCATAAATCTACACATTTCCTGTTAGACCCTTTCACAATTAAATACTTGTCAATTATATCGTAACCTGCCAAGATTTTTGACTCGAACTATACCAGAGGGCTGCAACCTTTACTCTCAAAAGAGTAACAAAAAAAAAAAAAAAAGAAAGAAAGGAAAATCTGTCTGGAACCACAGTTTTGTTTAAATATTTTCCGTGGAGACTTTAAGTTTTATGGGGTTTGGAAAGTGCACCTAAAAAGCATTGCAAGTCCAGGAAGTGCTCCTACTCAAACAATTTGTGATTTATACATTTTTATAATTAAGGAATGCAAGAATAATTTTAGACCTACAACAATAATAAATGAAAATTTAAACGTAAAAAAAAACAGATCTATTTCCATATTATTTTTTGTTAAAGCCACAGGGAGCCACTTGACAGGGGAAAAGAGCCACTTGTTGCTCTGGAGCTAAAGATCAGTCCATCTGTCCTAACAAATAAGTTATACCGTGCCCAATCTTCCAAACATAATATTTTGAATATTTTTGAGCAAACAGTATCTAAATTGAGAATGCAATTCTACAAATACCCAGTTCCACCCTCCAAAAAAGAAATTCACTACAAAAAAAAAGTACATTTTTAAGATTAAACAGATAGTTCTCCCAAAAAATGAAAATTCAGTCAATATTCACTCACCCTCATGCTGATTGAAGGTTAGGTTTAGTTTTTTAGTCCACAAAACACTGCTGGAGTTTCACAGGAAAACAGTGTTGCAGAATCTCCCGAACAATGGAAGTGAATGGTGACCAGTTTTCAAACGGAAAAAACAGCCAAAAAATACCATAAAATGCCTCCATACTGCTCGTCTGGTGTAATCCAAGAGTCCTAAAGCTCTGAGATGCCAGGTGGACTTGAAAGACGTCACTTACTCCATGTTTTTAGCCTGAATCTTCACTGTAGATCTTTAGCTTGGAGCCACATTCATGTGCACATTGTCTGAACTGTGTGTGTGGTGTGACATGTGTGTGCACAATTGAACAGCATGTTGGGGCTTTAGGAGACTTGGATTACACCAGACAAAAAGTAAAGAGGCTTGTTTTTTTCCCATTTGAAAACTGGTCACAATTCAGTTCAGTTCCCCCTATATTCCCTATCCCTTGAAGATTTGGATTTGAGAATAATATACACGTTTTCTGTAATGGTTATACTGAAACAACAGGACATCTTTTTATTTCATGCTCTCATACACAGTTTTTCTGGAAGCAGTTCAGAGATGGGTTTGTAGGAAAACCACAACAATGCCTGATGATCAGTTTTTACTTATTTTAGCTTTTTTTTTATTGACCAGGCTAAATTTATTAAAAAATCCACCCATCTTCATTGGTTACCATAATGAAATTCAATTTTATGTCAAGTCCTTCAAATCGGTAAATTCCAAATGTGCCAAAAACCTCTGGAGAGCAACTGGAAATGAATTAATGTTTTATAAACTATTGCTCAGTCTATACTTATTCATCACTTTTTTTTAGATAGATAGATAGATAGATAGATAGATAGATAGATAGATAGATAGATAGATAGATTTAGTAAATACAATTTGTTGTTGCCATGTAACCAATATTAATTTGTTTTACAGGACTTTGCTGCTTTTACTTTGAAAGCAGAGTCACTGACAGCCTCCCAATCAGGTGAACTCTGTAACTTCACAGTCACAACTGAGAGAACCTCAAAGATGTTAAGAAGAGCCAAACCATTACAATTACAGAGTTCTGGGCCATTTGTCTTTGTCTACGACTGCATAAATAGGCTGGAAACTCACTTCTGAATATTTCAACATTGATTATAAATCATTTGCTATCCTATCAACTTAACAGACCACTAATTATATATTGCACCAGCTTGTCTGAGAAACTGACCACCATCTGTGTGGTCCCACTGTGAACCCACTGAACCTCGCTTTAACCTGCCTGCATTTCCAGGGCAGAGTTCACCCATCTCTGGGCCAGGTTGTGGTAACAGCATTCCAGATGCATGCAATGCATTTTGGAATTCATAGTTTTCACACATACTGTTGGTCACTGCAATATCAGGGGCTGGTTGAAAAGTTTAAAAAAATCCAAATGAATCCAAAGGATTTCTCAGGCTGTTTTGAGGATTGTTGTGGCCTAAAACGGCTGAATTCATGGTTGTAATGCATGTTGCACATAAAAATGTGCTCCGGGGAGAACAAAACCAAACTCTATTCTAAGTGTTCTGAGTGACCTTAACAAAAAAAGCTCAGGCATTCCACAAGGAAGCAAAATCTTTTTGGAGCTCAAACTGGTCATAACAATGACAAATGTTGTGTTCTTGTCAGTAACCATGACAAAATAAAAAGATATCAGTGCAAAAGAATGGTGACTACTAAAACAAAACATTCGGACATACATGGGGGACTATGAACTTGTGGGAAGCAACAGTGATCGGCCAAACTTGCAGAAAAGTCTGGACTAAATTGCAAGGTCGTAGAGCTGGGCAATATATCAATGTTATATTGTATCATGATATGAGACTAGATATCATGATAGATTTTGGATATCGTTATATTGTGATATGGCATAAGTCCTTTTCCTGGTTTTAAAGGCTGCATTACAGTAAAATGTTTCTACCCACTTCATCATTATACTTATGATTATTTATCTAAAAATCTAATTGGGTTAATATTTTGTCAAAGTACCAATAGTCATCCCTACAGTATTGTCACAATTTTATTTTGTTTATATCATAGATAATAGAAAAAAGTCATTTTATCACTTTAGCTGCTTCCGACCCTTGAAGTACACAACATGTCTTCAGTAACTACGTACATGATCAATAGTTATCAATACTGACCAATATGAAGCTTCACCATCATGACAGGTTTTTCTGCTATATCCTGCAGGCCTACAAGGTTGTGCAGAATTCACAGATATTGGTTGAATTTGTGTTAATTGTTGTGATCGCAACCATATGAAAAAACTGAATAACCAGAAAATGAGAGTGAGAAACAAGTTATTCTTCCTGCATATGGCACATATGACCACTTACTAATCATATTCTTTTTTTTTTTTTTTTCATTTTTCAGTACAGGAGGTTTTACTGATAATATTTTAAATATTTGTTATATACTGCCACTAAAATGACTTTCATAATAAAACACATTTGTCCACAAAATCTCGCCAGTCACCAAGTTCAGTATGGCACAGCTGCTGCAGAGATGATTTTTCAGTGGGATGTTTTAAAGTGTATGAGGCTCTATCGCTCAGGTTGCCAAAACATTTCTGCTCAGTTTCCATTTTCTGGTTCACTCAGCGCATTAAATGGGCCATGGAGCTGAGGATCCATCAGGGCTGATATTAGGTATTGTCAAAAAGACGAGTAGTCTCCTCTCAGAGCACATCCAACCCAAACATAAGGCCAGCCTCGCCATGAAAAGCCAGAGAAGTGTTTCAACGGTCCTCCTGACTACTGTAATAGTCTCTTGTCTGTGTGTCTGAGAGAGAGAGAGAGAGAGAGAGAGAGAGAGGGAGAGAGAGCATGCACAGTGACTGTGTTTATTTCCAGACATCAGTGTCAGCTGTGGTTTTGCACCATCATGACTACCTCACCTCTCTGGGGACACCCGATGATCCAGCTGGAAAAAACCCCTCTATTCTGGTGTAAATCACAGTACCTGACTACTGACCCTGTGCACTTTAGCTCCCAACATGTGTCACTGCAACACAAATTAATGGGAAGAACATATTATCCCACTCAACCCTCAATTTTTCCCTTTCATGTTTCTTTATAAATGAAATCTATATCCACAAATTAATATATTCTCCGGATGCACAATTTGATCACACATTTATTTGACACAATGAGCAGAATTTTACATATATTTGTTTCTTTTTTTTTTTGCCTTTTTACTTGTGTTTGGCTGCACAACAGGAGTTTGTATAGATGGAGTAACTGGTGGACCTGTCAGAGAAGGGGAGACCGGGGTCTATTGTAACAGGGGGTAGTTGTAACACACTCAATTTCCTCCAGTCAGACACAAGCTGGAGTGGTGACACTTATTCTGAACATGCTCAGTAGGATCCTGTTTCTGCCGTTGGAACAGGAGCAGCATCATTTCACCCTGGGAGAAGTTTAAAAAAAGATTTAAGTTATAAAAGTTATTTTTTGGATGTACAGTATTTTTCTTCTGCTGTCTAACTGCATACTTAAGCTTGCATCAATTTTATCTCTAGATTATTGATTAAACTATTCTATATATAGGTGAAGATTTTTATCATGGCTGCAAGTTCAACTGCAATTGCCCGATGTAAGTGCCTTGTTTGTCTATGTTGACATACTTTTCCATTAGAAAATGAATATATTTCATTAAATTTAAACGTAAAATTACTTTTAACTCCATCCAAATATTTAAAATAGTTACCACTCCAATAGTTGTCAAATCTTCTGCAAAAAATAGAAATAGACTTTTGCTTTAAGTGCATGCAATACCTGACATCTAAAAGAATTTTAATAATATAAGGAAAATCTTAAGTATCACTACAGGACTGATTACTTTGAGGTGTGCTTTTATTTAAGATACAGTGTTTTGCATTAGATTGAATATTACAGTCTTGTCCTTATTAGTGGAAAATACATCAACTGTATCACTAATGAATGTACATAAATGTTTCTTTTATCAAAAGATGACTGGTGCATTTAATGAACTGAACTGAAATTAAAAATGTATTTCTAGTTGTCTGAGTTATGAAAGAAAATGTAAAAAACAAACAAACACACAAACAAAAACAAAAAAAAACAAGGAAAAAATCGATCTCCCGCAGTCTCCCCCATGTAGGCTATGCATTTGAATAATTCAGCACGATTAGTTTTTAGAGTGAATATAGATGGTGGTAATAAACGCCATTCCCTCCACCTTCTCTCCGTCTTTCTCTGTATTGGTCTTGAGGTCATTGTCGACATCTACTGGTGACTCGGCGTCATTACAGAACGTCTTTGATTCCTGTCAGGCACTGTGCGGGCCACCCCACGTGACGGTATTTTGGTTGACGAAGGACCCAGAAACGGCGGCTCATCGTCGGCTTCCCGAAGTTGCAGGAAAATAGTTTGTATAAATGAAACGTTATCCATCTGAAATCAGAATCATCTTTACAAACACGCCGGTAAATATTTTATTGTACAAATCTACAGCTTGTCCGCATTAAAATGGACATTGTATGCATGGAAAGTGTGCGGGGTGTTTTGTAATTTAGCAAGAAAACAAAAGATAGCGTCATGCAAAAGTGGCGCTTTCAATGAATGAGCTCTCAGTTCGTTGAAAGCAAGTTTACAGGCTAACTGTAAGCACAGTTCTACAAACTGAAATTAGCAAGGCAAAAGATAGATAGTGTTGTGCTACGGTGGCCTTTAAGAACAATGTAGCTAAGTTAACAAAGAGAATGGGTATTTAGAACGACTATGCAGAAAGTTGGTCTAGTGTTTGCTAAGCTAATGTTAGCAGTGCTCGCCGATTAGCATGTAAACATTAGCATCACAAGTTCAGTCTGTGTCCAGCAAGCATTATAATCCTCTACTTACTCATAATGGCTAGATAGTAAGGAGTTTAGAGCTGCAACAATAAATCTTTAATTAAATTAATCAACGATTTTGTTGAGTGATTAACTGGTTTGAGTATTGTTTAACAAAAAGTCAAAATTCTCTGATGCTAGCTTGTTTAATATGAATATGTCTTGGTTTCTTTTCCACCTCTGTGACAGTAAGTTGAATATCTTTGGGTTGTGGGAAACTCTGCACAGTTTAGGAGGTCACCTTGGGGCTTGAGAAAATTTGATCAACATTAAACTATTACACAAGTTAGCTCATTTTACTATAGCGCCACCTCCTTAACAATAGAGCCCTGATCGGTTTGAATATCTGTTTGAAACAGTCCAGGGGGTGAACACTAGGGTGCAAAATTAGCACCAGTCAAATGCTGGTAATATGAAAGGGGCTGGTTGATTTCAGGCAGAAAATAACTTACTATTGAGTAGCTTGTGAATTTCAGCATTTATTAACTCTCAGGGACTGGTAGATGTTCATATTTCCCATTTTCAACTTCTTCAAAGACTGTCCACGTTCACAGCATTAACAGAAATATTGCTGTCCTCTCATCAGTCCCTCTATTTGCTCTCCATCTCTCAGTTTTGAGCTGGGCTAAGTGCTCCGTCTGCAGCCCCTGAACAACCTCGTGGGGAAACCACAGAAGAGGAGCCATGTTTCTGTACAACATCACCCTGCAGCGTGCCACAGGCATCACTCATGCCATCCATGGGAACTTCTCAGGTTAGATCACTGTCTGTCTGTTTTTCTCACTGCAAAGCTTTACTACAGTGAACTGTTGCACTGCATCGATCTCCAGTTTGTTTACATCAATTCCATGAGCTCACATGAAAACATGTTTCCTACATGATCTTGTCCTGTTACATTACTTTAATATAATAACATAACAAGGACTGACTGTAACCTGGAGCACTTTTTGAGATGTATTATTATTATTATTATTATGAACATCCAATTTAATTTAAGTTACAAAAATGAAACTGGTCAGATCCATTAAAAATCATCTGAAATTAGAATTGGCCAGAAGATAGCAATTGCCTCCTATTTTTGATATTTCTTAAATCAACTGGTTAAAATTTGTTTCAAATGAAATAATGCATGTCTTATTTTAGACATTTTATTTTAGACATACTGCATATTAACAATGCTAGGTACCCAGAACAGTTTTATTTCTGAAATGGGAGCAGATTTGGGAGAGAAATCCTGTCTAATGTGACTATGTTAATTCCTGGATTTGAACCATAATACACTTTCATACACATACACTTTCTGCATGCTGAAAAGAGCTGTTTGTGTCTTGGCAGGAACCAAGATGCAGGAGATTGTCGTTTCCAGGGGAAAGATCTTGGAATTATTGCGGCCTGATGCCAACACAGGAAAGGTGCACACTCTGCTCACAGTGGAAGTGTTCGGCATCGTGAGGTCCCTGATGGCCTTCAGACTCACTGGAGGAACCAAAGGTTTGTAGCCAAGGATGTGTGCACTGAGACAGTGACAGTTCACTGAGAAGTGTTCAGCACAATTTTGTGACCTCACAGATACAACTGAAAGCATAAAGCATTGTTCTCTCACTCCATGTTCTGCCTTTGTTTTGTATATTTACACATTTTTGTGTGTGTTTGTAGACTACATTGTTGTTGGAAGTGACAGTGGTCGTATTGTCATCCTGGAATATCATCCATCCAAAAACATGTTTGAGAAGATCCACCAGGAAACATTTGGGAAGAGCGGCTGTCGGCGAATCGTCCCCGGACAGTTCCTGGCTGTCGATCCAAAAGGCAGAGCTGTCATGATCGGTAAGAATTCACATCAAAGAGTCACTATGTTTGTATGAAGCAAGCAGATGAAGGAAGGGTACCTCTAAAACATACACAACTGTGTCAGTGTTCACTATTTTCTTGTAATTTTTTGTCTTTTTAATAACAAATGGTTTACTTATTTCACTTCACTACAGCATTGTAAATGAACACAAACATTTTAAATTGATACAGATTCAGACAACTTTATATATCCCACAAGGGCAGTTGCGTTTTGCTGCCTACCCTCTTCAAACATGAACATCAACATATCAGTGACAGCAAGTCAACGTGGTAGAAGGACAAGAGCAGCAGGTGACATAGACATTTTCACAGATTTTACAAGGACTGGCTCACGTGTCAGTTACTACTGTCAGAGCACGATCAGATTGGCTAAGGATTCTTCTGGCTTTCTGGACCACCTTTCTTTCAGAGGGAGATCAGATCATTTTGCTTCAGTGATCTTGGAGCAGACTTTAACAATTTGTGTAAAGATACATATAGTATTTGTAATACACATAAATATTAATTACTGGCATTACGATGTGCAGGGTCTGTTTTTTGCAAAGACATGAATTCATCAGAATGCATAGATTGAAATTACAAGCACGGGGTCCTCAAAAAAGTTTAAAGACAAATTGTGTGTTCTTTGTAACCCATGTTTATGTGCTTATATTGGTTCAAACAAAAAGGGGAGTAAATTTAAATATATTGAAGGCAGGATTTATCAAAAGACTGCAGCTAATAAATCGGCACCTGGATTTATAAGAATGATTGTGCATTTTTTAAGTGTTAGTAATATGATGTTACAATTTAAATTAAACCTGGGCAATTATCTGAAAAAACAGTCATGATGGTGAAGTTTCATATCAGTCGATATCAATAACTATTGATCATGTAGACTGTGACTGAAGATGTGTTGTGTACTCGAGGGGGTGGAAGCAGCTTAAGTGATAAAATGAGTTTTTTCTGTTATCACTGGATGGTATAAACAGAATAAAATATCACAATATTTTTTAGCAAATACCTCAGTACCAATATTGGGACAATACTGTAGGGATGACTATTGGTGCTTTGACAAAATATTAAACCAGTTAGATTTTATGTTCAAAAATCATAAGTATAATGATTAAGTGGGTAGAAACAAATAGTAGAACAGCAAGAACTCACTCTGGTGAGTTCAGAATATACAACATTGTACTTTAATGCAGCCTTTAAAACCAGACAACACTTATGCCATGTCACAATACAACAATATCCAAAATGTATCGTATCAGGATGCAGTATGATATTGATACATTGCCCAGCCCTAATTTAAATGTTGTAGTTTTAAAGGACAGTCATGTATAATCAAACTGTTTTTGAATACAATGAAACATTTTGGATGTCCTCTGTCCGTTCCCTGTCTAGGTGCTATAGAGAAACAGAAGCTGGTTTACATTCTAAACAGAGATGCAGCTGCAAGACTGACCATCTCCTCTCCACTGGAGGCCCACAAAGCAAACACACTGGTCTACCACGTGGTGGGAGTTGATGTCGGCTTTGAGAACCCCATGTTTGCCTGCCTCGAAATGGACTATGAGGTAAGGTCATGAAAGCTCAGGGGGACTTTAAGACAACACACTGGCTTGTATTGTAGATGTGATGAGTTTGTCATGTCTCTTCTCTGACTGTCACTGGAGAAAGATTTAACATCTCTGATCTGAAGTTCACCAGCACAGTAATGCACCTTAAAGAGCTGTGAGTGAGGAAGAACCTTAGACTGGAAAACAGAGCCCATCCTGCTTTTAGACTCCAGCTCTCACTCTGATCATCATCCTTTGAAAAAGAAACACATCCATCTACCACTGGAGAAAGATTTAACATGTCTAAAGTTTATATCAAGCACTTTGATATATATGCCATTTGTTTATAGCCCTCTCTACACAGTCTCTCAGATGTTTTTTTTTTTTAACTTGAGTATGTAAGAGTTTTTGTTGAAAAAAAAAAAGCATTGTGTCAGAGAATCACGTTCTCAGTTCTTTGGAAGAAAAATTCACACTAATTTTTTCAAATTCACAAACATAAAAATGATACACAATAGAGAAATAAGTTTCATTTTCTAGTGCCATTGGTAAAAAGTGTGGTTGAAAACACCTTTTATGTTGAATTAATTTTGTTGCCACCACCCCTATAGTGTGTCAGGCTGTACTGTGCCTAACAATGAACTCCTTTTTGAAAACCTCTGATCTTGTACGTTGTGCTTTTCAGGAAGCTGACAATGATCCAACAGGAGAAGCTGCTGCAAACACACAACAGACACTGACCTTTTACGAGCTGGACCTCGGCTTGAATCATGTGGTCCGCAAGTACAGTGAGGCTTTGGAAGAGCACGGAAATTTCCTCATCACCGGTAAGCATTTAGACACGTGCCACAATGGTTTTGATCATTTTAATAGACTCATAAACAACAACAACAACAACAACAGCAGCAGCCTCCTGCAGCTCAGCTGCTGCTTTAAAAATGGAATTGTGAAGAAATAACCTACTAAAAATCAGGTAATTCTAAAATGCTATATTTATTATATTATTTATAAAATCCCAGCGCACTATGACTGAGTAATTCTTCCACCTCTGCTGTTAATTCTGTCATCTAATGGTGTCATTTGGCTGTTTTATATTTTCTGTTCACTTTATCAGCCGTGAGTCAGAAATGGCTAAAACTAACGTTCTTGACTGTCTGTAACTTGGTTCACTTCTTTTTGATGAAAATGTATCCAGAAATATCTTTAAAAAATGCAACTTTCTAGGACTTGCTATCAGAGGAAGCTGTATACTAATGTGGCTGTAGGATGACACTCGCTTGTTAGAATACAAAGGATTCATCTTCAGAGTGTTGCAGATGTGATGAGTTTGTCATGTCTCTTCTCTGACTAACACTGGAGAAAGATTTAACATCTCTGATCTCAGCACAAGTTCACCAACACAATAGCACACCAGAGCCCATCCTGCTTTTGGACCTCAGCTGTTTTTACTCTGTTCATTATCATTTGAAAAAGAAACACATCCAGCACTAAATGTTCCTCTCTGCTTAGTCCCTGGTGGTTCAGATGGGCCCAGTGGAGTTCTGATCTGCTCCGAGAACTACATCACTTACAAGAATTTTGGAGACCAGCCTGACATTCGCTGTCCCATTCCACGACGCAGGGTGAGTCCTCAATACACAAATACTGAATTTTAAAAAAAGCATGATGCATGTTGCACACAGTCAGCTCTAACATACACTCCCTGTATTTGCATTCTGGGTATTTTTTACTACAAGCACCATAATGTGAGCCTCAGGATTTAAGCTATAATGTAATAAGCAGTAGTACTGTAAACCAGTATAGTATCATTTCAAAAGGGAGGATGTTTCTTTCTTTATTTTAAGTCTGTTACAATGCAAGTCATTACACCCACTCACTTTTTTATGTGTCTGTGGTGGTCAGTTTCCATCTCAGTATGCACATTTATTTTTATTCTGCTCCCTTCTCCTCGTCCGTCTCACCCTGCAGAACGACCTGGATGACCCAGAGCGTGGCATGATATTTGTCTGCTCAGCCACCCACAAGACCAAATCTATGTTCTTCTTCCTGGCCCAGACTGAGCAGGGAGACATCTTCAAGGTTACCCTGGAAACAGATGAAGAAATGGTGAGCAAAGATAAAAATCACTTCTATGGTGAAACAAATGATTTAGCCAAATCCATGTTTGCGAGGTCTCGCATGCTAGTAATACCACCCACCTCTAATGTGAAACAGAGAAAAACAAAACGAGTAAGGAGCTACAAGAAGTTATTGATGGATTCTCTGTGTGTTCTCTGTTTGAGCACAAAACTGTGTGTGTAAAAGAGCTCTGTGTTGTTCTTCAGGTCACAGAAATCCGCCTAAAATACTTTGATACAATCCCTGTGGCAACAGCCATGTGTGTCCTGAAGACTGGCTTCTTGTTTGTGGCTTCAGAGTTTGGAAACCAGTAAGTCATTTTGTTTGTATGGCCTTTTGACAGAATAAAACTTTTAACCTTTTTGTCCTTTTCTTTCTGGGCTTGAAAACCTTCAGATGATACACTCAACAAAAATATAAATACTTTTGTTTTTGCTCCCATTTTTAGTTAGTTGAGGTAAAAGATATATTTTATTTTTCTCTGCGCACACAAAAGGTTCATTTTGTCTCCCTCTCTGTACACTGCCTCTGATTGGCTGGACTCTTTGTTGGTTGGGTTAGGTCATGACTTTGCCCTCCTGGGAAAAAAGGTATCTGAGGCCCTGTGTGGAATAGTCTATTTTTTTTCCAGAATCAAACTGCACATTTTGAAGTGGCCTTTTATTGCAACCAGTTCAAGGCTCACCTGTGTCATAATCCAGCTGTTTAATCAGCATGTCTGTATGCACCACCTGTCAGGTGGACAGATTATCTTGGCATAACAGTGATTTTAATACGTTTTTTTACCTCAACTTATGAAAAATGGAAGCAAAAACAAAAGTGTCGTTTGTATTTTTGTTGAGTGTCAAAGCTGAGCGCAGTCTTTTTTATCTTTATTTCCTCTGCATTTTTTCAGTCTCATACCTCTTTTGCTCATGTGGTGCTTTCCTTCAGTTACCTTTACCAGATCGCTCACCTGGGTGATGATGACGAGGAGCCGGAGTTCTCCTCTGCGATGCCACTGGAAGAGGGAGACACCTTCTTCTTCCAGCCCCGCCCCCTCAAGAACCTTGTACTGGTGGATGAACAGGAGAACTTATCACCCATCATGTCCTGTCAGGTCAGTGTTTGTTTGTACTTGTGCCCGTACAGCTGGGCCTCCCAAATGTACCTTCTGAGGCAGCTGGACTCGCAAAATCACATGAAAATCCACCTTGTTAGGCAAACTTATGAAGTGCCCGTGGAAGTGACTTGTCTTGAACAAACAATGGTGCTACTGTGATAGCATCAGTTATATCAGAACTGGAGAGTATTTCTTCATTGAAAGAACAGAGAACAATACTGAAGACTTTTCTTTATGGAGAAGATGTTTTCACTCCTCTCTGTTTGGTAAGAGTTTAATCTGAATGGTAGACTTGCACCGATTAATCGGCAATACTCAGAATCGGGCCGGTTTTCACGTGACCGGCCCTGACCGGTGACCGGCCGGCCAGCGTCACAAATCTGATTCTGTGCCTGTCATTGTCACACATGTTCTGCATGATGGTCACGTCATGCACGCAGCAGACAAACTGACCATGATATCACCACAGTGCTGATAACAGCTACACACTCAGACACATGCTTGCTTGATGTCAGTGACAGATTCCAAGAATAGGATAGAGAAAAGACAGACAGTCTATAGCGAGACAGAGCAGCTGACAATGTCGCAGAACAGCTGTAAACTCTCTAGCTCTTCATGCTAATGTTAGGCGGCAGCAGACTGCTGTTCACAGAGGGACAGTTAAAATCTCACCTCCTGTTCTGTCTGAAGAATAAACAACCTGTGTTGATGCGTCTCCTCAAACATTTTCTCATCCAGTTTAACTTCTGCATCTGTTTTTCTCACTGCAAAGTTTTACTGCAGCAAACCATTGCACCACATCAGTCTCCGGTTTGTTTACATCTGCTTCCACAGGAGATCACGTGAAAACGCGTCCCACGAAATCCTCCAAGATTCCATGATCTTGTGAGATCACGTTCACCCAATTCATAATCTTAGTATAAAAAAATAATAAGGCCTGGCTGTAACCTGGAGGACTTTGGGGAAAATGTAAATAGTGTTTAATGAATATTTAATAGTCAGTGTTTTATTATGAACATCCAATTTAATTTTTACAAGAAAAGTTCCAAAAATATTTGAATGCTGCAACAATTAATCGATTAATTGATTATTAATTGATTATTTGGTTGATTCCTTACTTCTTTAAGACATTAAACTGAATATTTTTGGGTTGTGAGCAAAACAAGACAGTTGAAGACGTCATCTGATGCTTTGGGAAACACTTGTCAACATTTTCACCATTTTCAGACATTTTAAAACAAACAATTATTAATTGATTAATTGAGAACATTATCTAATGATTATTCAACTATGAAAATGATTGTTAGTTACAGCCCTATATTGGTGTAATAAAAAGTCTTGATTTAGATTTGAGCAGTGTTTTTCTGTGTTGACTTAAACTTCTCTCCCTGTTTCTGGCAGATTGCTGATTTGGCCAATGAAGATACACCACAGTTGTATGTCGCATGTGGACGAGGACCCCGGTCCACACTGAGGGTCCTTAGACACGGACTGGAGGTACATGCACACTCACCTAAGAACATGCACCTAGGCAAGGAGACACACACACACACACACACACACACACACACACTCTGCTGGCTGAAAAGTGATGAGTTTGTTCATGTCTCTTCTCTGAATAAAAGCTGAAGAGTCTGTAAATCACTCTGATCTCAGCACAAACACTCAATTTGCTGTTCATAGCACCACGTTTCATCACTCACTGCTTATAAACACAACGTCACACAGTCACCGGTTGGTAGATATTTCTGCTTCTGCATCTTTTTTTTACATGTTTGTGTTCAACACATGCACTCACACTATAAATGTGAGCCTGTCACAACAAAAACACTTCAGTCAGATTATCATCATCCTCCAGACAACACTGTCAATTGTTGTACACACACGTGATCTGCAATGCATGCAATCAGTTCATCTCTCAGTTGATTGATGTAAATGAAGACTGGAAATATGTTGTGTGGTACTTTAAGTCCTGAGTCGCTGGGCATTTGGGAGGATTACATGAATTGAAAATCTTAAAATCTGTCTGTGCATTTTATCAAGTGTTAGATGGGGCATTATGTAACAGCTTGTCTATTCCGAAGACATTTTTCAGTCATCCGGCACACGTGTATCTGACGCAACAGATAGACTCCTATTTTAATAAATCCAGATTATTAACGGCCACTACCCAGAGCATAGATTTCCACTTGAAGTCTGTTTTCTTCTGTTTTATGTGAAAGCACAGCGATTGTGAGTTGCACTGTGAGTGACCTACGCTCGACTCTGCCTGAATGTATCCATATATATTAGGGTTGGCGTGATGCCTTTAAAGTTTCCAACTGCTATTGTTAACCCATCAACCAACCAACAATAAATTTGCCCCCTTTCCCACCTCCTCCTGTCCTCTCAAGTCTCAGATGGGAGATTTATGCAAGTGGTGAATTCACTACGTTTTGTACACTGCATACGTTCATTACATAAACAAATGTACCACACTAATAAACAAAATAAACTCACAAATTATCAAGAAATTACATTTAAAAAATAAAAATACAACCGTTCACCTTCTGAATTCAAGCTTCTCCGTTTTACCAAAGTAAGACCAGCGTCACTGGCTTGGTAACTCATCGGAAGTTTAACTGCAGGCAAACACTTTAGAAAAATATGTAGAACTCACCAAAACTGTATTTGTTAGTCTGTCCACTCTCCCAACAATCACCAACTCTGGTTTGGTGGAATCAAATCCTTAATTCACTGCATGAAAAGAATGCAAAGAGTCTGACTCTGCAGGCTGTTTATCTCTCACTCCTCACCCAACTCAGGACACTCTGCTCTGACTGAGTGGATGTGTACAGAGTTGCAGACCAGTGCCTGTCACATTAGCAAAATAATATGACAAACATCGCCCAAAAAATCAGGCAAAAAATACAACTGGCGAGGGAATCAGTCCCCCCAGTCAACCAGTAGCCCAACACTGTCATAGTTAGCTTGAAGCAGATCTCACATCCCTGTTTTGATTCAAATTTGAGGTAGGATTGTAGGATTCTTGCTGACTTTTGAAAGTCTTATAAAC
This sequence comes from Lutjanus erythropterus, assembly GCF_056507025.1. NCBI lineage: Eukaryota > Metazoa > Chordata > Actinopteri > Lutjaniformes > Lutjanidae > Lutjanus > Lutjanus erythropterus. The sequence goes on from NC_139329.1 coordinate 3,588,977, forward strand.
ATGATTTAATAACATCCTGGGATTAAGTCCGTACTCTGTTCCTATACAATATGTGATATTTCATATGCATTAAATCGTCTTTCCTTCATTATCTGTCTCTCATCAGGTATCAGAGATGGCTGTGTCCGAGCTGCCTGGTAACCCCAACGCTGTGTGGACAGTACGCAGACATGTGGAAGGTAAAAAGTTTCCTGTTATCCAACTTCTTGTAAAGCTAATGCCACCTTACAAGCAGTTAAAAACAGTCTGAGACTGAGATTTGTAGGATGATTGACATCCTGATTACATAAAAACCATTCAGCAGCGTTGTAGTACATGAATAAGTTAGATTTAGTTGTTGTTTTGTGTTTCTGTGTATCTACCAGTTAGTCAACACTGGATAATCTGTTTTCATTAAAGAGACAAAAATCTTTTTCTGTGAATAAAGTGACCTTTGGTCAGTCACTGGTTTTGCAGGGTCCCTTTCTTGAACAGCATCTTGCATGTGGATGTGTTTGGTTTTAGTCTAGCATTTGTTTAGCAGAGGGAAGTGAAGAATATGTCTTAAAATTAGTAGGTGGGTGTTCAGTGTTTGTGTGCTTTCTCTTCAGTTTAAAATACTTCATGCAACAGTGCATTTCCAAAGGTCAAATAGTTTTTACATTTTGTCACATTGTTCCACCACAGCTGACAGAGATCACTCTTTAGATCTGTGTTGTGTGTGAGTGTGCAGGAGAGAGAGAAGAAAAACAGCTTGTTTCAGAATGATGTTCATGACATTGTCCTCATTGTGTCTGTCTTCTTAGACAAGAACTTGAGTTGTTTTATCTTTGTTAAATGAGATAATTAGTTGGAAAAATGTAAATGCGGTTTATTGGTCTGCAAAAAATTTCTTCCAAAAGTCTTTGTGTTGCCAAAATAGGAGTTTTCATGTCAGGGGTGTTTTCATTTTCATGTCAGAATTATAATAAGATGAAGATGGAAAATGTTTTAAGATGCTTTTAAGTGTTTTTTATTTTTTATTTTTGTGTGTCAAGTAGAATGGCCTCATGTTTGTTAGCAGGAGACTCTACTTTGTCATGTGACGACTTTAAGGCTGCAACTAACATTTATTCTCATCACCAGTTAATCTGTTGATTATTTTCTGGAGGAATCAGTTGGTTGTTTGATCTAGAAAATGTCAGAAAATGTTGAAAAATTTTGATCCATGTTTCCCAAAGTCCAACATGATGTCCTTACATGTCTTCTTTGGCCCACAACTCAAAGATACTCAGTTTGCTGTCAGAGAGGAGTAAAGAAACCAGAAAATATTCAGAGAATTTTGACTTTTTTTTTCTTAAAATAAAAAAAACCCTCAAACCAATTTATTGATTCTAAAAAATAGTTGGAATCTTTTTAAACAATGAAATCACACACTGTATTACATTGTTTCCTGATCAGTGCTCCTTTGTATTTGTGTTTGTCCTTTTTTTCGTTAGATGAGTTTGACGCCTACATCATTGTGTCATTCGTGAACGCTACTCTGGTTCTGTCCATCGGAGAAACTGTAGAGGAAGTGACAGATTCTGGATTTCTGGGAACGACGCCTACTCTCTCCTGCTCACTGCTGGGTGAAGATGCCCTCGTGCAGGTGGGTGCAGTGAGCTTTAATCATCCTGATTCCTACTGAACAGCTGTGCCATGATCACATAAAGCAATTCAGATTCTTACATCCAAATCCCAGCATGGCCCAAATGATCTCTAAGATTTTTAAATGTTTCAGTGTGATGCTGCTTCCCTTGCTGCGTCTGTGACAGTTAGAGTTTACAGGATATGCTGTTGGAATTAGGAAATATTTCTTAGGAAATATAAAATAATATAAACAATTAAAACTTAGCTTCTTTCCATATTATCTCTCCTGTTCTCTCCACCCCTGCATCCACATACAGGTGTACCCTGATGGTATCCGCCACATCCGAGCAGACAAGCGTGTAAATGAGTGGAAGACTCCCGGCAAAAAAACCATCGTCCGCTGCGCTGTGAACCAGAGGCAGGTTGTTATCGCGCTCACTGGAGGGGAGCTGGTCTATTTTGAGATGGATCCGGTAAGAAAGTAGATGTTTTACTCGAAATCGAGGTTACTGTGTGTGACTTATGTTACACAATCAGCACTTCATATCTTCATGCTAGGTTCATATGAAGTGACAGATCTCCATGGAATGATTTTAGGGTATATCCAGTACAGCAGAGCTCACACCAAGATTTCAGAAAACTTTATTTTCATTTTGTAGCAACAGCTTTTGCAAAATTCCAAGTTTCATACATTGGTATTATTAGTTTAGTTTTTTCATGGTGAATGTATGATAATTAGCAAGTATCATAACTGAACTTTCTGAGAAAGTTATCCCAATTTATTGAAAATAACCCCAACATGGTAATAACCACCGACTTTTATGAAAACGTGAATTATGACATACTTACCATGAAATCTGGGGGTAATTTGTGGGTAAATTCAGAGACATTTCAAATATATTACTTGGTAATTACCACCTATTTACCATGAAATTATGGGACCTGGAAATTGAAGAGTTACATTTTTTTTTTTAGCTTTTTTTTTTACACTAATAAGCAGAATGGCAACATTTAGTGACAGACATGAATACACAAAACTCCAACCTCAGGTACGACTGCACAGCTTTGCAACAATCACACATTTTGAGCTTCACCTGATTTATATTTACTGCAGAGAAAGTGTAATATTTAAATAAAATTTAAAACAAAACGACCTTGTGTGCCATTATAAACAGTAGAAAGACCTGAGATGGCTAATACCCTGCATAGTAATAATGTTTTTCCTGTCGTCTTCTTTCTCTTCCTCTTTGCAGTCTGGCCAGCTGAATGAGTACACAGAGCGGAAGGAGATGTCTGCAGATGTGGTTTGTATGAGCCTGGCCAACGTTCCACCTGGTGAGCAGCGCTCCAGATTCCTGGCCGTGGGACTGGTCGACAACACTGTCCGAATCATCTCCCTGGACCCTTCGGTATGAACAGAAGCACCATCTTTGCTTCCAAATGTGGTTATAACGCTCCAGCATCTGGTTTAAAACTACCTTCATTGTTTTTATTACTGTGATTCTATGGTCCATAATGGGTCGCCTCCAGCCAAAACTAATTTGTTTTGGTTCTACTTTTTTATTTTGGTTCATAGAGTCTTGCTTCAGAATGAGACATTGTTGTGCTACTGCACATTTTATTAATCCATTCTAAAATGTGCTGACATAACAACATGAAATTTTCATCATGGTTATCGTGAACAAAATTATCACTGTCAATGGTTATGTTATTTTTAAAATGTGCTGAAAATGATGAAAAAAGTACTGATACACACACTAAAATCACTTCACCAGGGTTTATGTTGAAAACCACTAATGAAACTAGCAGCACTATGAACTGTGTTTGCATAAACATTAAAATAATATCAGCCACTGGCCAAAACTGTGCATTGATGGCACTTAGTGGCCCTGAGAAGTAAGTGCACTTTGTGTATATTGCAGATATGAAAAACAGAAACGATATGAAAGGACTGACATGAGGTCTTAAACATTTTTTGATGTGGATGCTTACGCAGCTTGTCTCTCAAGTGCTTGCAGCAAGAATATGAAAGAAAAATAAAATCTGTACATAAATAGGATCAAATAGAATAAAATAACTAGTGCAACATGAAACTATATTATCTTAGGTAAAAACTGTGGTAAAGTATATAGCAAAAATTAAGGTATTAATTCCTTCTTGTGTGAAGTTGATTGAATGATAAAATATATATATTGTCAAAAAACAAGATATAACTTTGTTAAACTGTGGCTGGAAGTCACATCCACCTGGTTCCATCAGTTAGTTGGGGGCATAAAACCTATATGCCTGTTAACTGTGATGGTGAGAAATACATGTGAAAATATTTACCAGTGTTCTGGTGGGCTCTGCTTAATTTCTTTGTGTAATTTGAGTTTGTATGACTTGCAAGGTGTTAATATTTTGAAGAAAAAGGGATGCAGCTTTTTACTGCATCTTCTTTGTGACTCCACCTTAATCAGGTTAATGTTGGAGCTTCTGGGAATAATCAATCTGTGAATATCGCCACTGATTCTCACTTAGTCAGGTGGAATCAGTCAGAGGTTCACTATTTATTGTTTGCTCCCAAAAGCAAGTAAATGGTTAGAAAGAAGGAGGAGGTTAAATCAAGAGCACTTGTTTTATCTAAATGTTTGTCTATAGACTTTGAGACTGTTTTGTATGTTGAAATGGTCTTAACCCTCTGAATCTCTGTCACGTTCAGGACTGCTTGCAGCCGTTGAGTATGCAGGCCCTTCCAGCCCAGCCAGAGAGTCTGTGTATTGTCGAGATGGGAGGGGTGGAGAAACAGGATGAACTTGGGGAAAAAGGAACCATCGGCTTCCTCTACCTCAACATTGGGCTTCAGGTATTCTTTCTCATTCACCAAACTCATTCCAAGTTTTGCTTTTAAATCTTGTGAAAAATGCCTACACAAGTCGTCATATAGGAAAGGTTAGCAGTGGCTCAGATTGATCTTGTGTTTAGCAGAAGATCCAGCAGGACAAGTTTGAATATCACATGTGTTTCATACTTGAATGAATGAATTTATAGTCAAGACTCATATAAGACAAGCACACATGGTCTCATCAGTGTAAAAGCACATCTGTCTTGTAGGAAGAATGTTACAGCTGGGTTTTGAAATTTTCAATAAGTCAGTATTCAAAGTCCTGTATTATTGTTCTAAGAATATCTGCAGCAACCTGTGATATTTAACCAGAAGTCTAGGTGGTTATACTCAGCCCACAGCAGAGGTCTTTTTATTAATATCATGCACTGATGTTAATTAATGGAAAAAGGTTATTGTCTGTTTACTTTTAACATGCTTGAGGGTTAAATTGATGTTTTTGTCTACTGTCCAATTTTACTTTTAAAAAGCTGTACAAACCCTGTAGTAATCTCTGTGTGTGTGTGTGTGTGTGTGTGTGTGTGTGTGTGTGTGTGTGTGTGTGTGTGTGTGTGTGTGATCCACTTTCTCAGAACGGAGTGCTGCTGAGGACGGTGCTGGACCCAGTGACAGGTGACCTGTCAGATACCAGGACACGCTACCTGGGCTCACGACCTGTCAAACTCTTCAGAGTCAGGATGCAGGGTCAGGAAGCGGTATGTGACTCAAACATTTACATATAATCAATTCACAGTAACTCCAACTTCAATACAAAATGATTCATTTGTTTGCGCTCACACAAGCCATTAGCCTGCTGATCAGACTAACTATTAGTAAAATTCTAAGCTCTAAGAACCTGTAGGGATTTGTAGTTTCTGTCATTTTAAAGACCAGAAAATCTTGAGATGGATCATAACTTGTCCGTGTGTCTTCTCACTGACAGGTGCTGGCCATGTCCAGTCGCTCCTGGCTCAGTTACTCATACCAGTCTCGCTTCCATCTGACCCCGCTGTCTTATGAGACTCTGGAGTACGCCTCCGGCTTTGCCTCCGAGCAGTGCCCTGAAGGCATCGTGGCCATTTCCACCAACACACTGAGGTATGGATACATATTACAGCAGTTTGACATGTTAGCAGATAACTTCGTCAGCCACATTTGTCAAGTTAATTTGACACTTCTGAAGTGTAAATGAGAGAAGTAGCTTTGCTGTATAGCCATGAGAAACAGTTTTATGTCTGTTATCTTTTAAGATAGACATCAGACATCAATAAACGTCAGTCTTACAATACCTCAGTGCTAATTCAAGTTCAGTTATCAAATTTTACCAAGAAATAAAAGTCTGACAACAGTGTTGTGAATTTTAAAGTGATTTTTCAGTGATTCTTTGGATTCTGCATCTCCGCAAAAAGAAAAAAAGAAAAATCAATATACATCAGGAGAAAGTATGTGGAGACTAGAGCTGCTGGATTATTATTGTTGATTATTCAGCTTCTTAAATGTGAATTTTCTCTGTCCGTAAACTGAATATCTTTAGGTTGTGGACAAAACGAGACATTTGAAGACGTCATCTTCAACCGATCAACATTTTCACCATTTTCTGACATTTTTAGCACAAACTACTAATGAATTAATCGAGAAAATAAACAACAGATTAAATGATGATGAGAACAATCATTAGTTGGAGCTCTAGTGGACACTACAAGAATTGTGTTTGGCGAGCTTGAACTAGCGAAAGATTGCCAGTAGTTAAGACAAAAGAAACAGGTTAAAGCTGCTGCTTTCTTTCTCTTTGTAATACAAAGTAAGTAAAAGAACAAATAAAAAGAAACTTCAGGTATATAATGAATGCATAACATTGCCTGATGTATCCATCTAGTGTTGTGGTTGTGATGTGTTCTTGGCTGGACCGACAGCACAACTCAGTGAAGCACAAATCCATCGGTAGAAAAAATGATTTTTGATTATGTCTCCCCCTCCTCCTCTTATTTTCTTTTCTGACTCTCTGTCTGACAGAATCTTGGCTTTGGAGAAATTAGGAGCCGTCTTCAACCAGGTGGCCTTTCCGCTTCAGTACACTCCCAGGAAATTTGTGATTCACCCGGAGACCAACAACCTCATTTTGATCGAGACTGACCACAATGCGTACACCGAGGCGACCAAAGCTCAGAGAAAGCAACAGATGGCTGAGGTATGAAGTGAAAATGTTGTACTCATCTTACTGGCGGAGCTAAAACCTGCTCCAGGTCCCTGCCAGTAATACATTTATTAGAGCAGTGAGATGGTCTGTTGGTTAGATGTCTCACTGTTTTTCCAGGTTAGGGTTAAAAACAGACTGAATCATTTGTAACTTAACATGCATCTTGGGTGATCTGGTCCCAAGTGGACAGCTCTGAGTACATCAGTTCACACTTGGCATTAGAATGTGTCTCCACATGTGTCTGGAGAGACCACCTGTGATTGAATGTCACGTTCCCACTCTATATGCAAATAAACTTGAATGTCATCCCTGTTTTCTAAGGCCAAATCTGTTTATGTTTTTAATTTGATAAATTTAATGTTGATCAGACACAAATGAGACAAGAAGATTAGGTTGAGAAAATGATGATGCAGCTGGGCCTCACTGATAACTATCCAAAAACAGCTTTATCACTGGGTCATATTTTATGGATAAAATATTTTCTAGTTTTGCCTGTCATGCTGCTTCAGCTGCTGTGCCTCAAATCGTAGATTTATTGAATTTCCTGCAGTGGTAGAAAGAGTCCTGAAAATCTACTCCACCTGGAAAAGGGCTGCAACTAATGATTTTCATTATCGACTATTTTGCTGAACACTTTCGCAGAACTGGAAAATCTCTGACATTTTTGCTTGAAAAAAGACTGAAATGATTTATCTGTCATTAATATTAGGGATGCACCACTTTTTTCAAACCAAGTACAAGTACTTACATTTGGGTACTTGCTGGTACCGAGTACCGATACAAGTACTTAATAATGCCATTAAAATTCTTACAAGAACTGAAAGAAGAAACATGTTTTATTTTCATTAGGTGGTCACTTTCTAAATGTAACAAATCATTGTTACTGTTTCCTGTGTAACCATATTTACTATACACATGACAATTTTAGGTTATTTGTTTATTAAGTTACTTTACTGATTTTCTGTTCCTTATTAAGCTGTGCAGTTTATTGTGTATATGATATATTTCAGTGTAATAATTTCACAACATTATTGTGGACTTGCAGAATTAAGTTTACTATTATAAATAGTGTTATGATAATTATTTTATTAGAATTTTCAGCATTTTACCTAGAATTTTAATGTAACATTTACATGTGTAGTATTTAAGTTTCTTCTTCATGTCCCACTTGTCTAAGAAGTAATTAGTTCCTCTTTGACCCTGCTGTGAACCTCAAAGAGTGAAGTTGCGTTTCTTGTGCTGTCAGGCCATTTTGGTGAAGAACAAGTACACAAAGAGAAGTTGTAGTAGCTTATTATGAAGAAAGGGGTGGCAGTGTTTTTTCTTCGTCTTCGGATTAATTTGCTGAGGCATCACCCGCCAGGACTGATTGGACAGCGGCTGGCTGCGGTCTACAACCGCACTCTGTGCATTTGTTTCAGTTTTACATGGACTTACATGGAATTTTACGGACAGTTTCCATAGCTGCTGTGGTCATTAGTGGATGTGGATGAAGTCTGCATCATGGCGGTTCTTTAGATGTTTACTTGTATCGAGTGTCTACTTTTCGTGACATGGTATCGGGTGTGGAGTGTCAGTGTAGTTTTATGAGTACATGAGGCCAGTATCGGACCAATACCCGATGCTGCTATCGTATCGGTGCATCCCTAATTAATATAGTTGGAAACTAATTGTCTTTAGATTTACAAATCAGTCAATTGACCAATCTTTGCAGCTTTACTTCAGATCTTGATTGAAATGGTATGCAACAGTCACAATCAAAATAGTTGTTGATTAATTTTCTGTTGGAGTAATAGTACAGCTCTAGTACACATATCAGCAGGGAAGAGTCCACTAATCACAGGACACCAGAGCATTTCACAGCATTCATGTTCTTCCAAATAAACTGGTGTGAATGAGGTGGAATCATGTGAGAAGTCAGATATATTATGTTGATAAAATAATCAAACATAAATTGACCATGTTAATAAACCCACAAGAGGCTCCTTGAGAGCCTCCATGAAGACATGAAACCACTCTCTGTCTTGCTGGCAGAGGGCTTTGGCTCAGTGTGTCCCTCTGAATGTGTCAGTCCCCTGGTAATGTGGAAAAGATGGATCATGTTGGTCAAACCGCTGACCCGCTTTGTTCTGTTTTTCCACTGTGTCTGCAGGAGATGGTGGAGGCCGCTGGTGAGGATGAAAGAGAACTGGCTGCTGAGATGGCTGCCGCCTTCCTCAACGAGAACCTCCCAGAGGCCATTTTCGGCGCTCCTAAAGCCGGAGCAGGACAGTGGGCCTCGCTGGTGCGTCTCGTCAACCCCATTCAGGGTTCAACACTGGACCAGGTGCAGCTGGAACAGAATGAAGCTGCATTCAGGTGAGCAGGTTCATTTCTTGGCACTGTAGTGGAAAAGTAGGTAATTGCATTCAGATGAGGAATGGCTCAACAGACAGATGGATAGTGAAAAGGGAAAGGCGTGAATCCATCCAAAAAATGTTTTACATCCACCATCAGTTTTACACAGCCACACTATGCTTGTTAGGCTAATAGCTAATTGTTATGAACAAACAAAAGCAAAACTCTCAAGCCTACCAATGTTAAAATTTTGAAAACTCCTGTAGACTTGAAGGGCCTCTACTCCCAAACAACATCAGCAGAGGGACGATGACAGAGGACAGGATGAATTAGTGACTGGCTGTTTTCTGTCTTCTACAATCTTCTTAACCTTCTTAACCACGTCCTTGGCCAACATCACTCACTTTCAGCGTTGGTAGCGGCCTGAATTTTAAAGTTAGAGTGAAGATACCAGTAGCAAATGAAACCAGAAGACCCAAGGAATCCGTCAGCAGGACAACACTCTAAAGTTAGGATTAATTTTGGCAAGTGAAAAAATGGCATATTGACTGTCAAAGGGGTCCCTTGATCTTTCACCTCAGGATATCGAAATAAAAAATGGGTTACCCAAGAGTTTCCATTTCACAAACTCACATTATGCTTCTCCTGTGCAGTTTGGGGCAAACACCATGCAGTGTTTTGCATTCAGTATTAAGCTTGGGTGGTATAAAGGTATTACAGTATACCAGAGTGTTAAGAAATCCTGACGGTATGATTTTCAGTACCATCCTAAACACAGAAGCTCCTCTTTCTATTAAAGTGATAGGGAGATGCTGTATTGTAGTGTGCAGTTCACACCAGCAGGGGTCAGTGTCTGTGCTGCAGAACAGCTGAGCTGACAAACATAGTTTTCATAAGAAGCAGCAGCACTTTGTCTGGGGATAAACCAACCAGGAAAAAACAGAAGAATGCCTCTGGTCTAGGAGTATTTTGGGGTTTTCCTGATGTTAAAGATAAAGCCACAAACACTGCAGACTGGTCAGAACATAGACTGTCTGAGTGGTTTAGCGCAGTGACTGTGTAACTAACTTTAACAAGCATGAGAGAGGGCAACTGGCAGATTCATTGCAGTTTATGATGGCAGTTTTCAGTTTGTCGGTGAATAAAAGCTGCAGATTCTCAAGACCAAAGCAGAGCTCCTGTGTGTGTTTCTCACCTGTGGGAACAGCATCTCCTGATGATCAGGGTTAGGGTTAGTCCGAGCTGGTTAAATTGTGCACTAAATCTGTTAAATAAATGGGATAAACCCCAAAACTGCTTTAGCAACTTAAGAGACATGATAGAGCATGTGATTGGCAATCATATACTTCCATCATAATGGTCTAAGCCCTTATATGCACTAAACTTTCAAAATGTCAGTAGGTGACTAGCAAAACTTGACATAGAGCGCTGGGCTGAATCTGATGAATCTTCCGGTTCCAGCTTTCAGGTGATGTATACCACTTCTGTTAGGCATGCACTAGACTTGCACCGATTAATCGGCAATGCTCGGAATTGGGACGGTTTTCATGTGATAGGCCCTGACCGGTGACCGATTCTGTGCGGGTTATTGTCACACACGTGTTCTGCATGATGGTCATGTCATGCGCACAGCAGACAAACTGACCGTGATATCACCACAGTGCTGATAACAGCTACACACTCAGACACATGTTTGCTTGAAGCTGGTGTCGGCGACAGATTCAAGAACAGGATAAAGAGAAGACAGACAGTCTACAACGAGACAGAGCAGTTGACAATGTCACAGAACAGCTGTAAACTCTCTAGCTCTTCATGCTAATGTTAGCCAGCAGCAGACTGCTGTTCACAGAGGGACAGTTAAAATCTCACCTCCTGTTCTGGATGAAGAATAAACAACCTGTGTTGATGTGTCTCCTCAAACATTTTCTCATCCAGACTGTTTAACTTCTGCATCTGTTCTTCTCACTGCAAAGTTTTACTGCAGCAAACTGTTGCATCGCATCCGTCTTTGGTTTGTTTACATCTGCTTCCACAGGAGATCACGTGAAATTGCATCCCATGAAATCCCGTGAGATTCCATGATCTCGCAAGATCACATTCACCTGATTTTATAATCTTAATATAAAACTATGATAAGGCCTAGCTGTAACCTGGAGGACTTTGGAGAAAATTTAAATAGTATTTAATGAATATTTAATAGTCACTGTTTTATTATGAACATACAATTTAATTTTTACAAGAAAAGTTGCAAAAATGTTTGTGAATGCTGTCAGTTACAGTTCTTAGACTGAAAATCGGAATCGGTAGGTCAGAAATTGGTGCATCTCTAGCATGTACTGTTGAATCTGCTGACTCCCTCTAAAGACTCCTGTCCTCCCTTAGAATGACTAAAATGAGTGTATGGTGGGGAGGGGTGGAGTGGAAGACGCAGGATTTCAGTCAGTGCTTTGATTACCAGGTTACTGTCTGTGTTTGGATTTTACATTTATTTCCAGGGAGTTCTTAATAAGACTTTGCTGTTGTGAATATTGGTGTTGATGCTCTAGAAACAACATTTTCTCATGTAAAAATATAAAGAAATTTAAGTCCTGTTCTAAATGAATTTTTCTTTCACAGTATAGAAAAACCAACAAGAGTATGTAATAAGTCATCAGACCAATAAGAAGTATTGATAAGAGGACTGAAGTACTATTGTTTAAAGTCCTCATGATCCTTAGTATAGGTCACTTTTACTTCTGAGATGCTTAAAGTAGAACATTAGAGCTCATTGAAATGGCACAGTAAAACTGACACTGAGTTCAGCCTTTTGTTTGATAAGCGCCGGTTCTTGTTAACAGATGGTTGTAGTGAAACTTTAAGTGGTAGGAAATGATTTCTAAACAGGAAGGAAGTGCACTGAAGAGAATGGAACAATGAGCAGAGATTTTTTAAAAAAAGAAAAAAAGTCTACGTTAAATAAAACAACCTTTCAAAGTGAAACATGGGCACTCAGTTTTGTATGACATTGTGTCATAGCTTTGAAAGTGGTGTGTGGGTGTGGTGGGGGTAAATGAGGAAATGCCTTCCAGAGTCTGACCCTGGACTGTTTCCTGTTTGTTACGACTGTCACATTGATTGACAGTCAGCCTTTAAAACTCTCAGCATCTCATAAATTCGAACCAGAGTGTTTCTTAAATAACTGAATGTAACCAGCAGCTGCTATAGCAAAATTTAATGAGCTGCCAAAACAGAAGAGATGATTGTTTAAAATGTCATGTTTTCTGTTATTTGATGATCGATTGCATAATTCAGGAGAGAGAGCTACTTCTGTCCCCATTTTTAAGATGTTGTAGATGGTTTACTGACAGTAAAAGAAATAACAAATGATCTATTTGTATCTTTTTGGTTTCACTCCACATATTAATAGTTAGGTAACAAACCCTTTCATATCTTGAACATATTATCTTTGTTAAGCCTTTTCCCCACATTTTTCACAATTCACCAGTTTTATTTGATTGAATTACTTAGACATAACTGTATAACTTGCATATCTGTTAAGGCTCAAATGATGCTGAAAGGTGCATCCAGGTTTTGGAGCAACATATGCTGCCATCCAGACGATGTCCCTGCTTATTTCAGCGAGACAATACAGACACATTGTGCATGTGTGCCAACAGTGTGGCTTTGTAGTAAGACTAGAGTTCAGGTACCAACCTTTTTTTAACATGTTGCAGGCATCAAATTCTGAATGAGTGTTAGTGAAAGTTAATCAGTCTCAACATTGTTGGAATTGGGGTTGTATACTTTATTTAACGTGGATGTATACATCCATGGTCAACAGTTTATATTTCTCTCAAACTGAGAAATGTCACAAAAGCAGTGGCCAGTTTCTTTATTCCATCAAGAGCCTTCCCTTTGCAGTCTCTGTGGTGTATGTGTGGTTAGTAAGCAGAACTTTCACAGATATCATGGACGTGTATTGTTTTTCTTACCCTGTAGCAGCTTCAAATGCAGAATGTTTAGTGGTACTGGTGTTCTGATGAAATGCTGTTGTACTTTTATTTCTGTGGAGGGTGCCTTTTATCATGTGCTGTTAATATTACACCTTGTGTAATTTTTTGCCGACATCTGTCCCAAAAGCCCATATTTCACACCCTGTTTCTTTCCCTATTTTTCAGTGTTGCAGTGTGTCGCTTCCCCAACACAGGAGATGATTGGTATGTTCTGGTGGGTGTTGCCAGAGACATGATTCTCAACCCCAGATCAGTGGGCGGCGGTTTTATCTACACCTATCGGCTCGTCAGTGGAGGGGAGAAGCTGGAGTTTGTGCACAAGGTGGGTTTGGCACTGAACTGACCTTAAATTACATGTTATTTAGTTTAGAGATACTTAGATACACCCATTTACACTCAGCAGACAACAGAATGGAGAGAAGTGCAAAAAAAAACAACAAAAAAAAACAAATAAAGCTGCTGTTCTTTCTCTGTCTGTAGGTGGCGACATCAGTGTGTTTAAACATTGCTCAGGTCTAAACCTCTGCTGCCGTTGCTTATCTTGTTAAATACATGGCTCAGCTTAGACTGAGACGCAGGTCCACTACATGTAGGTCTACAGCGGGGTGATTTTGGGTTGAGCCTGGTTTCAAAGTTACAGACAACCTATGGAGGATTTTCCCTGAAAACAATGCATAGACTCATACAAAAATAATCCCTCCAATCTTTACCCACGGCTCACCAGAAGTGTGTGGCAGTGCCTGAAGCCGCAGAGACCCCGCCCTGTTTTACCAAACCAAAACACTGGCATTTTACATCCTTGTATTGAGACTCAACAACCGTCTGTCTTTCTGTGGCAAATCCTACTTATTCTATCCCTGAAATTCCAGTTCCGTGATTAAATTTAAGTGATTTAACACCAACTAAGCAAAAGATGTGTCAGATGTCACCGCTGCTCTGTTACTGAATCGCGCGTTAGCAGGTTAGCGGTTTGCAACGGACGCAGATTCTACTGCCCATGGCGTCAGACACTGCTCCCCGGGCAATTCCCCAGAAACTCAAGCGGGGCGGAGGCCATCGGGGTGAATCAGCCCACATACGTTTGTTACCTAATGTGGATTAACAAGGGAAGTGAGTCATGAGTTGCATTACACACTTATGTCAGCCACGTTTCATGTTAGAGGGATTTCCCAACCACTTAACCAAATCAGATATTTTTGATGAGCCTATCTGGTCTAAACAAACATTTTTTTTTACAGATGCGCATACACATACATATGGGTAGCCAGATAGACAGATTATGCATGTCCAAGTTGATATTCACATAATAACATTTATGATGCAGACAGATATCTGAGCACTAACACTGTCAGGGGCACACAGAGGTTCATATACCTTTTTGTGCATGCTTCAACATCGACAGTAGACACTGGTGTAAAAATGCATTTAACAACCAGTTTTGGAGTGTATCACTGAGAAATGGATGGATGCCCCTGACTGTAGCGCCTCTTCTACCCACGTGGCCAATTTGACATGCCCTGTTTTGAACTGCCCTTAAAAGAAAGTAGAGGATTTCCTTGTGTGTGTCGCTGATCCTCTTGCCTTTCATTTCTCTGCCCATGTTAATGGCAGCTGCACAGATGCTTCATCTAACAACTCGGTGTCTCACCTATTTTTTTCTCTGTTATGTTCTAAGCAAAAATAGACAGTAAAAATGATCTGTTGATAGTCATATTGACATTATACCAGCAGCATGACACCTTCCACTTCACTTTAAATGTCTTTTTGTAGAATAAGTTAAAAACTTGAAAAAATTGGATGAAGGGCAGCATCTTTCCAGTGTATGCTCGCTCCCTGTCTCTCTGGATTATATTGATGCTGGATTGACAATAAGACTGTCGACCTGTGAAGCCTTTTATTTTGTGTTTCTAGAGTTGTGTGTCTTTGTAGATACGGGATTTGGGGAGCCATTAGTCTGATTAATAGTTTACAGTCTTTGTGTTTGTGGCTGATGGCTAATCATCAGCTTATTGCACCACCGCTGTTTTGTCTTCATACACTGTATTCATCAGTTGTTATGACACCATTTGCTCTGACCTTATGTTTTGGGGTGTGATGCCCCAATAAATTTGTTTTTGTCAAAGGCCAAAGTGACCTTGGCCAAAACATTACTTAATACCAGGCCTCCTTTTAGGAAAATTCAGAACATCACAAGACACTCTTGGTGAATCTCCAGACAAATTTTAACTTGTGACCACTATAATCTTGTTTGAAAAATAACATTTACCAAAATGCTTTATAGGTAAGCGGTATGACTTGATAATACATTTATAATTGTAATTCATACCATAAAGATAAAACTGCTACCATGAATTTAGTTTTCAGATACCATAACTTAAGAATTACTTAAGAATCCAGAAAATCCAGAGGTGAAAGTTCAGGTTTCATTCCTGGTTTTTGATTTTCATTTCTTAAACACAGAAAAAAAGATGCCTGGAAATAATCTGATTGCAAGATTTAAGTTGATCAACATGGTTTCCTATCACAAGATGTGCTAAAATGATTACATTACCTTTTGTGGGTGCAGTGTGAAGGACACATTGTTTATGCAGGATGCTGCATTTCATCTGTTACTTACATTACAAAAACTCCACAATCCACAAACAACGCAATAGAGCGAACAGGAGATCAAGCATTAGTATGTAAAACGGCCTTCACGTGTTCTCGAATGCCAGTTATAACCTCAGGGGGATTAGGAGTTGATGTCTTAAGCTGTGTTGAGTGAGACAGAGGACCCTTCTTCTACCACTTAAGTAATATGAGTGGTTCCTCTTGAGACAAACCGGCCACGTCTCAACCTAAACTGTCATAAAAGCTGCCTAAAATGATCAGATCAGCTACGGTTTATTAATCCTTTGTGTTTTGTCTGGCAGACCCCAGTAGAGGACGTCCCTTTGGCCATTGCTCCATTTCAGGGACGAGTCCTGGTGGGAGTTGGGAAACTGCTGAGAATCTACGACCTGGGCAAAAAGAAGCTGCTTCGCAAATGTGAAAACAAGGTACGGCCCGCATACACACACACACACACACACACACACACACACACACACACACACACACACAGAGACACACATCTGTGCACCCGGTGTAGCTCTGTTCTGTGAGCTCTTGATGTGAATATGGAAGTCACATTGTGTATCATGTTGCTTTGTTCTCACCTTGATTGGGGGACATTTTGGACATGCAGTCTCTTTAACAGCTTCCATTTTGACACACATTCTGATATTGTAAAACATGTTTTGACAAACCTTATATCTGCTAATGTGTATTGACTTTTATGTATATACTTTTAAAGATTTAGCTGTGTCCACACTACACTGACTTGTTTCTCTGTTTTGGTCTTCTGTACATACTGGGCTGTACAGACTAGTGTGAAACTTAAATTACTCATTCTGTTTAATGCCAGTATTACTGCACAGTTGTCAGTAAAGTTCAGACTACACTTATATTATTAGAATTATACAATTTGTGGTATTAGATTCCAATGGTGGCTGCATTGGATTGTTTCCATTCATTCCAAAATTCATAACTTGCATTTCAGGTAACAAAATTCTGACCTGCAGCCTTTAAAAAGCATTTTTGCTGTAGTCAAAAACTGTTGGCTTTTTTGTTTGTCACACACAAAGGGAAGCAGGTACCTGTAGCATCATAAATTACATTTATATTTGTGAAACTGACCAGCTATGTTCATTAAAGAAAATTGATTTAATAAGAAGGCAAAATTGTTGGGTTGTTTTTCCAGTAAGAGGGAGTCAGCTCGTATGCTTCTTTACCACCTTTTAACATTAGTTTCTCAATATCATGCCCTTTTCCTCCTGACCACGTCCTTCTTTGTCAGTCTGTGTTTCTGTGATTTAGACAACCTGAAGTTGGCTTTAATCGGGTTTAAACACACTAGAAGCTTTGAATGTAAATAAAATAAGGAAGATATTTAGCAGATGTTTGGCTGTCAATCTGTAGACGCATACCTCTGTGTAGCATCAGTATTATGAACTTTCACATGACCTGCAACTAATTGATTGGTCAAGGAAAACATTCATATTTTCCTTCATAATAACCTTCGTCACAGTCTGCCTGTTAATTGAGCACTGCAGCTGCCAAAGGGAACAGTTTTGACACACAGAGTGCTACGTGAGTAAAGTCCACAGCTGATTATGTTTGCTGGTTTCCTGTTATAAAGCTGTGCAGTGTCAGTCAAGACCAGCCTTATAACAAGAACAGAACACCAAGTTTATTTGGGCATTATTTTGTAAATTGAAAATGTTTACATGTTCTGCAGTAGTCTAACTGTCCATAAACTCCAACTTTTACCAACTTGGTGAGAAATCTCCCCTGACCCCCAGAGTCTACTGCTGCCACAAGCCTCTTTTACAGGCAGATCATGCAGTACTGCTACAAAGAAGACTTCTCTCTATGTTGCCCCCCCCCCCCCCCCCCCTTTTTTGTTTTTAAATACCGAACTAAAGAGCTGATAACCTCATTCGTTTATAATGAAAAAAATATTTGTGTCCCTGGATAAACTTTTCTTCTCCATAAATTCAGCTGTCGGCCTGTGTGATGATGTGTGGGAGGGATTTCTCTCCTGTGTGCGTCTTAGTGTGTACAGCACTGATGTCTCGCTTTTTATGTTTTATAAGTACATAATTTAAAAAACACAATCACAGACAGAAGACAGTTGAATATGTAACTCAACGGTACCCTGCTGGCCCACCATTTTACACAGACATCAGTTTGGCTCTGTTACTGACTCTGCTGGTGGATCAGAGGTGTATTAGAAATGACCCTCTCCCGTCCATCCCTGTAACTTTAATACAGAACAGTGAGATTGAATATCGTTGCTGTGTAGGGTGATACTTTTGCTGGGTCATTGTTATTTAATGGTCACCCTTGGTTGGGGGAGGGTTTGCAGGTGAATATGGTCAAACAATGAGGTTTCTCAATCATGAATCCTCCTAATGACTTAATATTAAATTAAACTAAACTCAGCTAAAGTTAAATGTAGTATTTGGGATATTTTTATGTTTTTACAATTGATCCACTGTCTGTGGGTGACCTCAAATCAATTACTGATAAATATCAACAGGGATGAACATGGAACGCTGCTGCTTTTCCTTCCTGAAAAGACAAAGATGTTGTTTTTGTCTGAGTCCGATGAGTTGATTTGTTTAATTCAGTAATAAGTCTTCTGCTCTGCCGACTTTTCCTTTGTAGATTAGATATATTTCTGAAATGTCAACTTAGAGCAAATGTGCACTGTCAAATAAGGACAGAAGTTCTGCTCTGTCTATTAAAGGGCCTGCTTTTCACAAAAAAACAAACGGCCTTCAGCCAGAGCTTTTCCAAAAATCAGCGTGATAACTGATGTCAACATGTTGACACCAACATATGTTGTTGGTTATTAATCCCTGGAGGGAAATTCAGGTGTCATGGCAGCAACATCATTTAAGAAATAATGAGGTGATGAGTGGAACTACAGGCAATCCATGTGCAGAAGGGCGTCTTAGCATTTCTTGATTTAAAATTGCAGTGAGCAAGGGCAGTCTGAAAAAGACAGTTTGGACAGGGATGGAAGGAACCAATCCCTTTAATCGAGGGGATATGCACTATACATATCAATAGCAGTGATGCTCAGCCTACAGGAGAAGCTGATGTAGCTAGTTGCTGTGATTAGCTAGCAGAACAGAGGAGAAGCAGGTGCAGCTACTCTTGGGGCTTTTTCCCCTGGCACTTTTGGCTGCGCTGAGTCAAACCATGCCATGCTGATTTGTATTTCCATTCCTCCTCCCTTTTCTTCCCCTCAACCAGTTACTGCTGATAACTACAACTACTGCCATTGCTGTTACCACTACCACTGCCTTTACAATGTGATGACTTCAGATAGAGATCAAAGTCAAGTGTATTTTTAAAATACTTAAACCCTAATCCCACCTTTTTTCCTTTTTACTGATCCGAAAACTGATCCGATTCATGACTCAAAAACATGATATGATCCAAACATCATTTATGTGATCTGTTGTGCCTCTGCTGGTGATGGATGCAAATCTACCAGCCACTTGTGTATTTCACCAGCATTTGCTTGGTGGCTGGAGCCAGTTCTGTCCCCCATACACAAGTGTATACGCAGTTGGAACACAGTTAATGTGGACTTACTGGGTGCTGTACACCAGCTGAAGATTAGACTGCACTGTTGGACTAACAGTTTTTTCTTACCTGTTTGGTTCCTCCTATATAGGTAAAATACAAAAGTCTGTAACCGAAACAGTTTAATGAAGGCACAGTGGACAATGTTACACATTAAGCCAGCCAGCCTCAGTGTAGGACATTTGTATAAAACTTGTGCAAAACTGCTGAATGTACTGTTCACCACTGTACTTTAGCACTCTCTTAACGGAGCCACAGAGCTATGAAATTCCCATAGCTGAGAACCAACACACCTTGCTTCAGTCTTAAGAAGCTGTAGCTTTTGTTTTATTTTATGACAAACTACGACCTAAACTGTCCATTTACTGTGCTGTTGCTTTACATGTTCTGCCAGGATGACAACGTCACTGCTCACCTTTTTCTGTGCTCAGCACACATTCACTGTCGCTCTGTCACCACAGACAGTAATTAGTCTGCAGCTCACCCTCTCTCATGCTTGTTAAAGTTAACTACATACTTATTATGTGGTATGCTACTCTGACCAGTCTGTAATCTGCAGTGTTGGCTGACTTACCTTTAGCATTGGGACTGAATCCAAAATAATCCCAAATAGGAGTATTTTTCCTCTTTTTTTAAAGAGGTCCTGTAAATTTAACCCCCGTTGTCTCAACTGTGCTGTGGTACAGAGACTGACCTCTGGTGGCATGAGCTGTGCATTACAATACAGCTTCTTCCTTTCAGTTTAACCCTCTAGACCAGGGGTGCCCACACTTTTTCGGCTTGCGAGTTACTTTTAAAATGACCAAGTCAAAATGATCTACCTACATTAAAAATGAGGAGATGGCTCCATTATATTGAGGACGGCGATCGCGTTGTTTGTTTCATGTTCATGGAGATGTTTTGGACAGTCTGGACATTGGCAGCCTAATGAGGAGCTTCATCAGCGCCAACCCGGAGAGGAAAGCCACATTTGGAGTTGTGTGACGCCGGTCAGACACTTTTCTTTTCTAATGCTGCCGCCGCGCAGCACACGGCGCCTTTACACACAGAGTTCAGCACCACAGTGACATGGACAGCAGCCGTGACTAATTGTTTATGGTTGACAAGGTGATCGGCACCATGGACAGTTATACAGACAGATTTTTGCAGTCTTAATTACTGTGCGGGTATTTTTTAATCATTATTATGAATGCAGGGAGTTGCGAGTGCAGCGCAGAGCTTTTTTTTTCTCAGCCCCCCCCTGCTGAGAATATGTTCCCGCGGCTATGTCTCACACTGGCTGCCCTGTACGTCAGTCAAGTGGCAAATGCCATACTGGGGATGGATGATAGGCTAACATCTAATTTTCTTGTTGAATGGCATGCGATCTACCCACACTACCTTTGCGATCGACCAGTCGATCGCGATTGACGTACTGGGCACCCCTGCTCTAGACCCCAGCATGGTGGTGTAGGTCATGTTTTTGTCAACTTGTATGAGAAAAATCACTGAATTTTTATGTGGGAAAGTCAGGACCGGGTCAGTCATCCCTACCAACTCTACGTCACTCCACCGCTGAGACACCAGCATCTGGTTCAGGCAGGGAGGAGGAAGGGAGGTCCCACTATTTAAAATCGGGGAAAAAAGCACAGATCTCAATGTTATGATGAATAAATGTCTCCGGTTTCAGATGACAAAAACTTTTGTGTATTTTAATACATAGAATAATTTAAAAATTACAGGTGCCATGGGCTCTATGTTAATCAAAAGAGGAGTGTTTGTATTTATATTTTTTTATACTCTGGTCTACGGTAATACCTTTATATAACCCCAGCCTACATACACGTGTGCTGTCTTTTTTGAGTGGACTTAATGAGTCAACTTTATTACTGTCACTTCAGCATGTTCCCAACTTGGTTACGGGCATCCATACCATCGGCCAGCGTGTGATCGTGTCTGACGTGCAGGAGAGCCTCTTCTGGGTTCGTTACCGACGCAACGAGAACCAGCTCATCATCTTCGCTGACGACACGTATCCCCGCTGGGTGACCACGGCCTGTCTGCTCGACTACGACACCATGGCCTCCGCTGACAAGTTTGGGAACATCAGCATTGTAAGTATGGGCACAACAAACTCAGACACAACAGCAGCTGTAACACACAAAAAACATCTGGAGCAAAACTGGTCTGACAAGCTTAAGAAATTCATGTCTTCATTATCTGTTTAATATTTTCAGGTGCGTCTGCCCCCTAATACCAGCGATGATGTGGATGAAGACCCCACGGGGAACAAAGCCTTATGGGACAGAGGCCTCCTTAATGGAGCTTCACAGAAGGTAAAACTGCCTTTCTCCTAACCATAAGCCTTCTTAAAATGTCAATGTTACCTTCTATGTTTGATGTTGTTTGTCATCTTTATAAAAATATGAATTAAAGGCCAAGGTTTTTGTTCTCTGTGTGACTGGTCAGGCCAGCATGGGCTGTAGAGGTCTTCAA
Organism: Lutjanus erythropterus; assembly: GCF_056507025.1. NCBI lineage: Eukaryota > Metazoa > Chordata > Actinopteri > Lutjaniformes > Lutjanidae > Lutjanus > Lutjanus erythropterus. The sequence goes on from NC_139329.1 coordinate 3,610,611, forward strand.
CTGTGCATAATCCTGACAGAACATGTTTTGTCCAGATTGAGGCCTATTTTCAGGCTTAGTTTAGTTTAGATATTGAAAAAGTAAGCACAAACCATTCTCTTTGACACAGAACCACCAGTAAGGCATGAGAGTAGGGGACCAGTGTCTTTCTGACACTCCCAAACCTTTAAGAGTCTGACCAGTCTGTTCCTCAGCATTTCTGCGCAAGAGCAACAGGAATGTAGAGGGAGCAAAAGTGACTTTAACCAGTCGTTGAGATGTGTTTCAGGAAGAAACAATGTGTTTTCTGTTGAGACCGGGCAGGTTTGAATGACTCAGGCCGGCTCCTGCTACGGCCAAAATGTCAGCCGTGTGCAGGACTTTGGCCCAATTCGCTAATCTGCCGCCTCCACAGTTCTGACCGCCAACACGCACATGCATACACACAAACTGCATGTCACCGTCAACCACAAGTTTAACCTACTGACAAATGTAAGTGTGTACACACACACACCCACACCCACAGATTGGAGAAACACACACACACACTATCACTCATCCCATATTTAAATTCTGGTCAGAAACTGTTTAGGTAGCAGATTGACTGGGAAAGTCCCTCCAATTTAGACATTATGAGTTGGTCCCAGTTGTCTTTGTGACACAGTGTTTGTCAGCTATTTCTGCCTCCGTGCACATTGATTGAGAATTTTTCAAGTTTTGGAAATGTACTGTGTCTGTTTTTAGATGTGGGTGTGGGCGCCTGAATTTATCCTTGTCCAAAATATTTTGTGTGCGTGTGTATGTGTTTGCATCTGGCTGGATGAACTTAATTATCCATACATGGCTTTCCTAAATGCCCTCTTACATTAAATTAAATGCATTCCACTTTGATTTGATTAATGTATCTCAAAAGATCAAGGTCAGGGAGACGCAGCTGGCTGCTGAGCAAAATGAAAGGATCCACTGTTTTAACCCCAAATGTCATACTTTGAGAGGATGATTTCTGTCGTGTTGTTTCCAACTGTCTCTCTCCTTCTTAATCAGTTCAGCAAAGTTTCATTCACTTGACAAGAGGTCATACACTTGTGAAACATATTATATATGAAAGTAGCAATCTAAAAAGTCAATTAAGAAGTTGTACAGTTGAGGTCAAAAGTTTACACAAGATACACATACATGGAGAAATTATTTCTGCCTTTAGCCCTGGACTTCATAAAAAAAAAATCTGAATTGAAACGCTGTCTATGAAAGATTCAGCAACTGTAAAAGGGCCTACATGAAGTGACTTCTTTCTTTGTGTAAAAAATGTTGTTTGTGCGTTGGAGTATCAGCATGTGGGCTCCTCTGTGAGCAGATAAATTATGCTTTGTTAACAGCAGAGCAGCTGCACAGATGAGTGCAGCACACACCACCATACACACACATGTGTATTTCTTACTGTGCATCACTGATTTCCCACCAGTGTGCGTTTGTTTTTCATGCAGCTCTGTTAATAACTCATCTTGATGCCTTCATGGCACTGAATAGAACTGTGTATGAGGCCTGATTAATGAGAAGCATGTCTCTTTCATTACTCTTACTTGCTCGTTCTTTGAAAAACCTATATTTTATGTCGCAACTAATGATTTATTTCATTGTCAATTAATCTGTTTAATATTTGCTTGATTAAATGATTAGTTGTTTGGTATATAAAATGTCAGACAATGCACAACATGACGTCCTCAAATGTCTTGTTTTGTCCACAGCCCCGGTTTACAGAGAGGAGGAAAGACACCAGAAAATATTGGTATTTCAGACACTGAAATCTGAGAAATTTGACTTTTTTTCTCACTAAAAAGAAACATTATCAGAAAGGTTAACAATAGATATAATAATGAATTCATGACTGATTAATTGTTGCGGCTCTAGCTTAAAACAAATGCCTGTCTCAGTTAGGGTCTGTATTTGATTTTTTTTCCCCCTGATATGGGTGTTAAAACGGTAAATGCAAATTTGAAATTGAACAATATATTAACTATTAACAGCTTAAACTTAAATATATAAATATAAATAATTGCTATTGATGACGTGTCTATCGTCAATACATATCATCAGTGTTTTATTGCTCAGGCCTAGTTGGACGTCCCGACTGGTGTTGGAGCTGTTTTGAGTGAAATGCAGATGGACATTATACCATTTAGCTTTACATTTCAGAGTGAGAGTTGCAGTAAAGGTAATTAGGCACATTTGGTGAAGTGTCGTGAACGTCTGCACTGGAGGGCAACTATTTCACTAGACACCTCAGGCATGTGGCACTGAAATGAGGCACCATAGTCTGTGCTGTGAATCATTCCAGTAGCTATTGAACATTTGGGAACCAATGTTATGTTGGCACCATATTTCTATACCCAACCCCTAGTATCAGTGTTACCTTGTGTACTGATTCCAGCACATTAAAAGGATTGTGTTTACGCTTACCTAAGAGCCAAACACAATGCAAGCCAGACTACCTCCAGATGTGGTCAGGCAGGTGAAATCATGATATGATCTGGTGTATTGACAGCTTGAATTGTTAGATTGAATTTAATACCAGGTGCAAAATGGGTTGTTAATGTTATATGATCCTAAACCTACTTTCTATACCAGGTACTATCTCCTTCTTAGTTTGAAATTCCTGCAGACTCATGGTCTTTTTAGCTAAATGACTATTTTGTGAGCTCTTCCGGTCACACTTCTGCTGGGTGTAAGTGTTTGACCAGTACTTGGTGAATTCTTCTGCTCCCTGGTGACTTTAGCCCATACTGACGTCCTTTCCTCAGCTCCTCAACACTTCAGAAACAAAAACATCTTGAGTCTTGTGTTGAACTGAGTAGCCTCTGTTAGCCGGATGTGATATTTCCACTGTGTTGGAATCCCCCACAGTGGCAAAGATGTGCTTCATTTATCCTCAACGAGAGACGTGATCTCATCTCTGAGCAAGGGAAAATACCACTAGGGCAGTTTCAGTCAGGCACATGTCTTCTTCTGTGTTTTTTTGTGGAGGGGGTTCTCAAATCCTTGATTTGTCTGAAATGGATAAATCTGCGGTCTGCACACAGAAGTACAGTTCTGTTGAGTGGTTGTCAAACACTGGCAGTAGAATAGAACTAGGGTTTTCACTGCACATAAAAAAAAAAAAAGCTTTTGACCAATCTGAAAGTAAAGCGTTTCTCACATGGATCGTCTGGCTCAATTCTCAAACAAGAAAACAGATCATTGACATGATATAAAAGACTTATCATGTGATCACAAGGTCCACATACATTAGTCTGCAGTGAAGGAGAATTTCAGTGGCAAGCCCCTTCTTGAGTTTAAGCTATACTAGTGGCCTGGCTTTATGTAGGTCTGTCTAACGTTGAGTCAGTCCACCATTTTGGTCCAGACTGAAATATCTCAACTGTCAGATGAATTGGCACCAAATATTTTACAGACACTAATGGTTTAGACCTCTCACAATGCTCGATGCTGGAGAAAGGTCTGGCTCCACACATACACATTGTGCTGTAGGGGTCAAAATAAAAAAGCCCTGCCTTGTTTGCATCCCTTTAAACAAGTCGCAAACGTCTTGGGTGACGCTGAGCCCAGGATACAGCAACGATGCTGCAGCAAAACGGTGTAGAGGGGGAACTGGTTGGAAAATTTGCTTGCTCTTGAGCTCTGAAAATGACTGCATCATTGCAAAAGAAAAGTTAATAGCTGTTAGTTTGTTTATGTTCATACCATTAGCATTCCAGGTGTTAATTTGCAGTTTTCAACCTGCAAGTTGCAACTAGGAGGTTGTATTTGTTTCTTGGGGACTTTGAAAACATAAATAGTGGAAGCAAGCGACCAATGGCAGGCCTTAAACCAGCAGTGTGCATCCAGTAAGTCAGACTACCAGAGGATGAATCCTGCTGACATTAGTGATCCTCTGACTCTTCCTCTTGTCCCACCATGAGGTTCGCATGTGTGGTATTGAGTGACATGTCTTAACAACATTAGATAAATGTCCATGACATGACATGTGGTGCACACATTCGTGTCCCCCTGAGAGTTAACAGTAAAAACTGATGCCTTCACATCCCTTCATATTTCAATTTGTCCAGTTCTTTGGTTTAGAACCGAATACCTGATAAACATTAACATGTTAGCATTTTCATTGTGAGCAAGTTAGAGTTTTATTTAAGTAAAAGCACCACTTTGCTTTGACATTAGGTCTGGAGGAGTTGCATCCTGGTTCATCAAGAAAGTTTGTGAATTTTGCATTGCAAGATGAAGCCCACACCTTGGTAACAGTGTGTTGTCTCTCTCTCTATATATATATGTGTATATGTGTGTGTGTGTGTGTGTGTGTGTATATATGTATGGTTTTTTAATAAATCCAGACAGGCTCTATGACCAGAGCAATCAAAAGCACAATTTGTGTTATTTCTGTCCTCTGTGGTTTATATTGAATCTTGACATGAGACACAGTTGTGTGTCTCCTCCAGAAGAAGCTGTGTTCTGTACATGTTCTGCACATGTCTGGGGCACCAAGTTTATTTTAACTTGGCCTCTGCTTTTTTTGGTCTCATGGCGTCAGTGTCATATATATCCTGTATGTAGTTTGCTCAGACTAATGCTGAGGTTTTATTGCTTCCCAATGCTGCCTTTGTATCCAAGGCACATCCTGATTATTGCCTCTAATTATTGGCAAAAGCAGTTTTTTGATGATTATTGGATTAGCTCTTACCATCCGGACCAATTTCCTCTAAGTGGACGATGACTGTGTGCGTCTTCTTTCTGACCTCGGCTCAGAGACTACTGTTAATGTACTTAATATGTACGTGTAGATGTCAGGACGGACGATGGGACCTGAAATGGCTCCAGTGGAGTGTTTCCCCTCTATACATTCCACTGTTAAATGATTAGTGCTGCTGCTATTTAAAACCCTTACAAACTCGATAAATTGTCTTTCTGCTTGAGGACAAGCAAGGGTTATAAATCAAATCCTATATGTTAATCTGTCCCTAACATTTGTATATTTCAGTTGCACTCCCAAGTGAACTGCCATGAGCATTTTACACTCTATGAAAGGGTGAACTTTGCTACACCGACCTACAGTCACATCATTTGTTGCGCAGTAAAGCATGTGAGAATAATTCCTTCTGTTTATGATGATTGACAGTTCAAATCATTAGTCACAGCCCCTGTTGTCAACTGGAAGTATTCCTGCCATCAATGTGGTGTGGTTGGAAATAAAACATGACACTGGTGCAGGTGAGTATTTTTTTCAGCCACACACAGCAAGACTCCTGACTGGGTGTTATGTCAGGAGCACGTGTCTCCATCCAATACAGGCCTGCGTGGCTCTGCATGTCACAGTTACAACTCCCAAACATGAGCATAGACAGTAAATTAGTGGACGAGTCATGATGATGTCACCAGATGGTTTGAGTACTGTTTCGAGTTTTGCATGATGGGGTTCCAGTGTTAGTATTTTGGTAATCCGGGTATGCACAGTACCCACGAGAGTGTGGAGCTGGTGGGTGATGTAGGAAATAATGGTGGCCTGCATGGGTGAGATCAGCCACACGTCACGTCCTATGACTGTGCCCCTCTTTGGGCTGCAACATACATTGTAAAAGTGACCAGTCAGGATGTGTCTGAGGCAAACTCTTCACCACAGGTTAATTAACGATGTTAACTGAGTAAACGGGGTGCGTTGATTTTGTCTGTAGATCAGAATGAATCAGATAAGAGTGTCAGTGATGCTGGAACTTAAGTTTTACTGTAGAAAAAATATGTCCTTACCATAGAACACTTGGTTTTAGAATGGAGTTTGGTTCAACAGCACCAAAACAGCAAAGTGACAGATGTTAATGAAATACATAAAGAAGATTTAATATTGTAGTTCTATGTAGGCCTGGGTGATATAGCTGAAAAGTCTATTACAATAGTGAAGTTTCAAATCAAATGATTGGCTGTTTGCGGGTCACTGTGGCCCTTGGGGATGTGATAGGCTGTTTGTAAGCCAAGGAGGGCAAACACGTGGGGCTCATCTGTTATATGATTGGCTGTTCATGTGTCACTCGTGGCATGCTCCATTTTTAAGGGATATGACAAGCTGTGTATGAGCGGGGACGTAGTCGTTTTGTGCTTTCATGGTGGTTTGAAATGAAACTCTCAAACATTTTATCAAACTACTTTCTTATTGCTATTGATATCGCTAGCGTTTTATCACCCAGGCCTAGTTCTGTGTCAGGTTCGTCCACTTTGATGGAGGCAGACTGAAAGGGCCCCTATTACTTTTATTTTTTTTCTCTGTAATGACACTGATTGTTGAACCATGAAGACAACACAACTGCTCAGCTGACAAGCCACAGGATCTGGGCCTCTAAAACCTAAACAGTCATGTTGTTCTTCTTGGATTTTATATTTACCATCACTCAGATTAAGTGGCTGTTTTCACACAGAAAGAGGCAGGGGCATGACACCGGAGCAGAGTACTCCGATACGAGTGAGGTTGTTCTCATCCATGAAGTGATGGTGAATGTCATTCAGAGTGGGAGGGGCTAAATCTTTCCAGACAACGATAACACATGATTTTTGTTTCTCTCTAGGCTGAGGTGGTAGTGAACTACCACGTAGGAGAGACGGTGTTGTCTCTCCAGAAAACCACTCTGATCCCCGGAGGTTCAGAGTCCCTGGTCTACACCACCCTGTCTGGAGGCATCGGCATTCTGGTCCCATTCACCTCACACGAGGTACAACACAAACACACACCGAGGCATCACTGTAGTCCTCAAAATGCATCACCATCCCATTTGATTATAAACTTGTCCCATTGTAGTTTTTATTGCCCTTTTTTCCCTGTTCTGTCTGTTTTATAATGTCTCTATTCTTTGTCCTTTTGTCCAGGACCATGACTTCTTCCAGCATTTAGAGATGCATATGCGCTCTGAGTTCCCTCCACTGTGCGGCAGAGACCACCTCAGCTTTAGATCCTACTACTTCCCAGTCAAGGTTGGTATCTGTGTGTAGGCTTGTTCCGATTGCTGATAGGTTTTTATACTGACTACTGAGGGGATGATCAATGATTGGTTTTTCTTCTGCCGATATTATTAACTTACCATCAGATCTCAAATGATATAATCTCTAAAATCTGAGACTTTGTGTGCATTTAGAGATGTTTCTTTTGGAGCAGCATGTCTGCCTGCTGAGCCCCGTTCATCAACAGTCAATTTTAAATCCTTAATTACAAACCTGTTTGTTTTCTGTGGATCTGAAACTTTGCATCTCTTTTCTCCATCTGCCTGCTCATCAAAAATTTGTTCTGCGCTCCATGAGAGTAGTTGACAGCATGGATATGATTTGGATTGTGATATTAAAGAATTGTAAACTGAACACCAGTGTTGTCGCACTAACCACAGACTGTCAGACTTGGACTTTATGTGATTATTTTAGCTGTCTGCACCAGCTCCTGCAGGCCCACATCTCAGCTGAGTCTGTCTCACAGGTGTAACCACGAGCTGAAGCGTTCATGTTCGCTTCAAGTCTATTTTTTATTTGACAATATGCACATAAATGTGAGGTTGATGCCCAATAAAAAGGCACTGAACAAATGTAACATTATTTGTCTAGGCAGAGTGTGCTGCTCTCTCTGAAAAGAGCCATCTACTCTTAACGTTTTTTGGTTATACAGGGTTTATCCTGGCTCAGAATGAGGCTGAGGTGGTACCATCCGGGTCATGTGCTTGTGTATGTGTACCATCGCTTCACATGGGTCAAGCAAACATTTTTTAAAAAACATTGTATGTTAGGAGTTCAAATAATTATGATTTGAGAAAATGACAGTTATGATGCTATTAAGCATATTTCATTTAAAAAGTAAAAATTGCATTTCAGCATCACGGACCGTTAGAAACTAACGTGTCCCGACTCATTGTTCTTGTTTTCTGTTTTTCTCTCCAGAACGTGATTGATGGAGATCTGTGTGAGCAGTTTAACAGCATGGACCCTCACAAGCAGAAGAGTGTGGCAGAAGAGCTTGACAGAACGCCGCCTGAGGTCTCTAAGAAACTGGAGGACATTCGCACTCGATACGCCTTCTAAAATCATACACCCTCACACAGCAGCGGTGGATAGAGAGGCACTGCTGTGTGCCTTTGAAGGACACAGATTGACGGACACATGGATTGCTATATGGCTGATTGGGCAGACAAACTACTTATCACATGGAAACACACCACAAGATGCGTGTAATTCCCGTACATCGCTCAGTTATGATGCAACTCACACGTACTCAAAAGTGTGTGAACATTCGCCCACACGTGGTGCTAACTGTATTACCGTCATCACCCCACGTACATGCTTAATGCCTTGATTGCTGAGAATTTTCACACCTTGCCTGTGCTGTTGAATCAGCAGAAACCACACACACATACTTAGCATCACAAAGACACCATGACATGACAGGAAGCCTCGGCCAGTAGCCATCGCCGCTACATCGCGCTCTCACAGTTACCTCTGTTCTCACGCACAGCCATGTGAACAGCACTGTCAGACAAAACACAACTCAGATGAGCGCCATTCACACATGCATGGCCGTGTGAACAAAACTCACACGCACGATAACATGAAGAGCAACCACGCTGTCGTCTGCAGCCTCATAACACACCGAACCTAAATCATCTGTCACTATCTGTGAGCAAGTGAATACATTTTATTTAAAAGCCTTTTAGCTCATGCCAAGCAGAGAAGCCGCATGGACACAATGTGTTGAGATTGATTGCGCCGATTGGTCACGCTCTCTGGACAGAAGATCCTCGAAAGCTCAGAATAGTTTGTCTGTCTGGTTAGTTTTTCAAATTGTGCGTCCTCTTTCTTTGATCTCAGCAGAGCGAAACAGACATGTTTTTGTATGACACGATATTTTTTAATGTGATTTGATTAGAACCGTCAGTTACGATGCATATACCATTGTCCAAAATGGTATTATTAAATCTTTGTTAGTCCCTTGTCTACCCGTCTGCTCTGGCCTCATTAAAGCACATTGCTTACTTGTAACTGGGAACCAAACAGAAGCCGACCTCTAACCCACCCTAAGCCTCAGGCCACGGCTCAACAAGTGTTGCCATACTGTGGCATTAGACAACGGCTGAACTCAGACTAAATAAGTGGGTGGAAGAATACTGAAGGTTTGCACTGGGTGTTGTTCTTCTCAGTCCTGTAAATTCCCAACCTCAGCCACAGGCGCAGACATAGCATTCCTCAGTAGTCACTGAATTTCGGGGTTTGTGGGATGGGGGCAGTGGTCTGTTTTTGTAAATAAAGTTGTTGTTTTTTGTGCTTTATAATCCCATGTGTTTGTGTGTCATTTCCTGCCACCATGTGTGTGGAGAACCATTACTGAGCCAAAAGACTCATGAGTGCACTTGTCTCTATCATTTACACATTAGATATGTTTTGTGGTTTTATGGCTGGAGTTCTGGCTCAGGATAACAGTATTTATGCTGATTTACTGTTAAAATTTATTTCAAAATTGATTAATTTGATTTAAACTTGCAGGCTTAACAGTAATGTAATTGTGCTTTAACTGGCATCATATCTAAATTCATTTTGATAGAAAATTTGTTTATTTTTATAGAGACAGTAGCATAAATCAATGCCACACACCACAGCATTTATAGCCTAAGCTAATTTGCGATGCCCATCCCTAACTGTGCCTTTAAGATGCAAAAGACTCAGCAAGGAAAACACAAGAGACCGAACAAAACACTAACAAGAATTCACAGTCAGAACAATGCGAGACACAACCTATAATACAGTTAAAGCACCATAAAATAAGCACCAGATTATTCGTGACTACATGGCTGTGGCCTAAATCAGCATCCAGTTTGAGCTCTGTAAGTAAGGAGTTCCACATGTTAATTCTAAAGAGAAAAAGCTGTTTGTCAAAATGAGGATTTACGTTGCAACACCTTAGGGTTGGATGTTCCATGTGTTGCTGAGCCTGAAGCTCTGAGTGGAACCATGAATGTCTGAACAGGATTTAAAGAGCCCGAGGAGCCTGATTATGTATGAGTTTAACGTTGGCCAAATTAATAAATTATGAAATGTTAACATTTAATTTCTCAAGAATATTGAGTGCAGGTTTAACAGTTTAAATGTGCTGAACTGGACATAGTGGAAATATTGTAGCTGCCACAGTGAGGTCAGCCCGTCAGGTCCATTTGTGATGTCTTCAGTTGAATTCACATAGAACAACCTGTAAAATAAAAGGGTTGGTTTAAGCTTTTTTCAATATTTACCCTCTCATTAAACACACTTAGTTTTAACTGATGTTTCCTCTGTTGTGATATACAGGGTGTCCATAAAGTCTCTTTACAATTTAACACATTTATTACAAAAGCAAATGAATAGACAAATCTGTGGAAATTACTACAAAATGAAAAGTAGATATTGAAGACTACTACTCGGATTTCTTGCCATGTTCTCTGTAGCACAGCCTCATCAATGGTGGCAATGGCATCAGTTATCTTTTGCTTCATGTGTGAAGCATGAATGTGATTAAAAACTTTGATAACAACTGAGTACATAGAACAAATCTGATTAACATATCTCATCAATTGCTTTTGTAATCATTTTGTAATTATTAAAGAGACTTTCTGGACACCCTGTAGACTACAGACAGTAGAACCCTCCTCTCTAGTGTGGAATGTAAGAATACTCACATGATTTTAATTAAAGGAATAAATCAACATTTTGAGAAATGTTACTTGTGTTTTAAGATTGATGCTACTCTCGCACCAATCTGATACAAAATTTCTAAACTTTGATACAACTCTGCAGAATCCTGTGTGCCATTTTTCCCAGGATGTTTTATCATCACATGATTCTCACTGTCTAGTTTTTTAATACTGTGATAAATATATCTTGGCCTTTTTATCATGGTATACCTTCAGTTACATCCATACTGATTACAGATATATCATTATTGGTGTATATATACTTTAGACAGATATGCAGTAGAAACTGCACTACACACTGCTGTAAAGTTTACTGTCCCACCACAGTAAATTTGTCACATCTATTTTATATCTTGCTTAGAGGACTACAAATATTGGCTGATATGTTGTGATCTGATTTTTTTTAGTAAAAGAAACAGTTGGTTGTAGTAGGTACACAACCTAAGTTGAATTCTTCATGTATATATATTTTCAAGCTCAGTGTTTTTGATTTTCATGTTTGCCAATTGACCCAGTAAACTAAATTCTAAATAAAAACCACAAGCTTCCACAAAAAGACATCACTTTCCTCTTAGGTGTAGTGCTGTTTATCCATCTAGATGTTTTTGATGTGATTTGCAGAATTTTGGAGAAATCTGAAGTTCTTCAGTGGCTTATTTTTCAGGTTTCACAAAGGAACCAAGTGACAAAAAGCTTCAACAAAAAGTTCAACGTTGTTAAAAATAACCCACCGCTATAAATGTCCAGAGTGGCAGCTTTTAAGGGACAGTTCACTCCAAAATACATCCAAAAATACAAAGATAATTTTCCTCTGGCTTGTAGTGGTGTTTATCCATTTAGACAGTTTTGGTTTAAGTTGCAGAGTTTTGGAGATATCAGTCTTTTCTCCTGCGTAATCGAAAAAGAAACACTCACCTTGGGGTGCTCAAACTCAGTCAGCAGCAGTGTCTCTGTCCCGAAATCATGACTCAGTTACTCAAGGTAATCCACACACCTTGTTGTGAGCAGTTTCAAGTAGGAACTACTTTCTTTCCTCAGAACTACTCCTGCCAGTCATACCACTGTGTAGGAGGAGGCTTCCAGCCTCTCGCTCATGAGCAGATGCTCTTGAGCTTGCTGCTCTTGCTTCCTTCTGTGCAGTGATACAACTGGCACAGGTAGTCCAGTACAAAATGCATTTTTCAATTATTTTTTTAGCATCATACGCCGAGTGCCATGTAGTTCCATTATATACACCTCCACAGCTGATACCTCAAAAACTCTCACCAACTGTCATATTCCTGATTTTGGGGTCAACTGTCCCTTTAAAGGAAAAGACAAATTTTTGCAACTATTGAAGAGATGTCTGGTTGTTATTTAACTACTGTCATTTTTTTTTAATGTTTGTCAAGTGCTTTAATAGAAGCAATAAGTCTGACGCAAATCAAAGTGGAACAAAACAACAAACAGTGCAATAAGTAATTTAGACCAGTGTTCCCCAACCCTGGTCCTCAGGGACCCCTGTCCTGCATGTTTTAGATGTTTCCCTGCTTCATCACACCTGAATGAAATGATCAGCTCATCATCGAGCCTCTGCAGAAGCCTGATAACAACCTGGGCCCCGTTTTCCAGAGCTGTCGTAGCGCCACGTGTGTCGTTAGTTGTATGTTTAAGATACAACTTACGACACACGTAGCGCTACGACAGCTCTGGGAAACAGGGCCCTGATCATTTAAATCAGGTGTGTTGAAGCAGGGAAACATCTAAAACATGCAGGACAGGGGTCCCTGAGGACCAGGGTTGGGAAACACTGATTTAGACAAATGTGTATGAATGCACAGATGACACGATCATCCATCCATCCATCCATCTTCTATAACCGCTTATTCCCAAAGGGTCGCCCGCGAGGGCTGCTGGAGTCTATCCCAGCTGACATTGGGAGAGAGGCGGGGTTCACCCTGGACAAGTCGCCAGTTCATCACAGGACTGACACATAGAAACAGACAACCACTCACACTCACATTCACAACTACGGGCAATTTAGAGTCACTAATTAACCTAGTATGCATGTCTTTGGACTGTGGGAGGAAGCCGGAGAACCTGGAGAGAACCCATGCAGACACGAGGAGAACATGCAAACTCCACACAGAAAGGCCCCGCCCCAGCAAGCCGGGGGATTCAAACTCAGGACCTTCTTGCTGTGAGGCAGCAGTGCTAACCACTGCACCACCACCGATCAATACAGGATATAAGATTAAAATTTAGAAAATGATAATAATTGCATTGGATGTAAAACCACACTGAAGAACTAAAGGTTTGGAGGAACTCCAGTTTAGTTAGCCCTACTCTGGCATTTATTACCATATATACTTTATTCCATGACATTTTTATGTTCTCTTTCAGTCTTTCAGTGACTGTAATATACAAAGACCTTCAGCTGGTCTCCTCCCACCTTTCTACACAGAGTGAAGTGCTGATTATCTTCACCTGGATCAGTTTCCTTGTAAGAGAAAGTAAACTAAGTCTTTTGCATGATAAACACGCTGCTGTGCCTCTCTGTACATGATTGATGGTGGTTTTATCCCTCACATGGCTCAATAAAGGTCTCTTATGAAAGTAAAAACTGACCTCTGTCAAAAAAAAAAAAAAAAAAAAAAAAGAATTCTCAGGCTGAAGTGATTATGATTCTTCTGGCACGTCCATTTGCCCACAGCTGGACACAATCTAGTCCCACATGGACTAACAGGCTGACAGCTCTTTACCTCCATCTGTAGCGTCTTGTGTGTGACAGCCTGGCTGAAGTGGCTCCTCTGTTGACGGCCGCGTGTTTCACTTGCATAACGACAAGAGGATAATGATCTGCCACACAGTAGAATAACAAACACTCAGCTTCAGCAAAGTCCTCACATCTGCTCCGCTGCTTCTGCACATGTGATGGTTTTTCTGCCGCTGTGGGAGAAAAGCAAAGAACTTGGCCAGACTAAACTTTCCAACTCAGAACAATGGCACTGTAGAGTTTTATAGAACTATAACCACATGGGCAGCTTTTTTAAAATATGTAAAGGACAACAATACACTACCCTGTGGTGAAATTCATCCAGAGGACATGTGCTCCTAATTTGAGGAGAAAAGTCCACAGGGCACAGGAAAGAAACATCTGGACGTGCAAATGCCCATCCAGGGAAATCACTGCTTTCACATGCTACTTTACCAATTATTTTCAAAATGGCTTTATTTTGAAGGTTATGATGCTCCTGAAAATAGCAGCAGTGAAAAACCTTGTGACAGGGGGATGTAAGTGGATAATAAATCCTGGTTTTGTCTGTTATAATAATAAAAGGAATGCCTGTTAATAACTGGCATTCCTGCTAACTTTGTGTGTGAATGTGACACTGCTCAGTGAATTTAATGTCATTCAACTTAAAGAGACAGTTCACCCCAAAATCAAAACATTCAGAAATATTTTTCCTCTTACCTGTAGTGCTGTTTATCCATCTGGATAGTTTTGATTTATTTGCAGATATGGACAGATATTTGCATATAAAAATCTGTCTGGATCCACAACTATTAAATTCTGTCCTTTCACTGAAGACTTTTTTCAGTTTGGCATCCATAGCTGGCTTATGGTGATTCAAGAAGACAGCTACTTGACAATGAAAACGTAGGCTATCACAAACATTTTAGTCAACAAAATATTACAGCTTTTTCTTTTTTAACTGGGTGTACAGGCTACACATTTTTGCAGTTGGAAAATGTAAGATTCACTTAAAACTGTAAAAACAAACAAACAAACAAACAAACAAACAAACAAAAAACAAAACAAAACAGGTGAGTCAACTCAAAATTTCAAGGCAACATACTGCTTTAGATTTTTGGGTTTTGAGCCCAACTCAAACTCTTTAAAAAGTTTTGCCGACCTATAATCTTTAGTTGAGATAATTTGCTTTTCTTCTTTAGATGAACTTGAGTTTTATAAACTAAAAAAATGTATTTCAAAATGTGGTCACAGTGAGCTGTTAGTCTGGTTTGTCGTTAGTCATTTTCTTAAATTGAAAACAGAAGTTTTAATCATTCACTTTCGCTTTTTAAGCACAATTTGGGTTTTTTTCAAAACTCAAAGATTTAAGTTTATCTAAAGAAGAAAAGTAAATTATATCAACTAAAGATTAGTAGTTGATAGAACTTTTTCAAAACTTAAGAGTCTGAGTTGAGCTCAAAACTGAAAAATCTGTTGCTGTATGTTGCCTTGAAAGTTTGAGTTATCGCAACGTTTTTCACAGACCTACACCGATGATCACTGAAAATTAAGATGTAAAAAAAATATTCATTTCCTTTTTTTTTTTTTTTTTTTTGCCAAAGTCACAGGGAGCCACTGGAGAGGTGCTAAAGAGCTGCATGCAGGTTGTAGACCCCCGTCTATACAGACACTAATAATGATTGATCAGCAATGAGCCAATAATGGCCATTAACAGTGGGCTGCGACTTGATTGACTCTGAACACAGTTAACTGACAATTAACTAATAATCACACAGTAGAATAATAAACTCCGCCCTTGATTGTAAAGAGTCTTGTTGCCACAGTAACAGTGCCAGCTTTTATGTTTCGTCACGGCCCACCACATGGATGGATGAAGTTAACAAATTATGTCTAAGTCTCAAGTCTCCATTAAAAGCTGTACTTACTTGCTCTCTCTTCTGTCCACATAGTCCCGCCTCCGTCTTCCTGCCTCTCTTACTGACAGTGCTGTCTTCTCACAGTGCTGTCTTCTTCTCGTCACTCATCTCATTTGCTCCTGTTGAATGTCAGTTGTCATATTATAGGTTTGTTATTTTTATCTTTTCATAAAAATTGAACCTTTTATACCAAGATATTGAGTCAGTTTTCCCCCTAGTTTTGAAAATGGTATCTAATATTGATATTTTTCAAGGTATCGTTTCAAAGTTAGAAATCCCAGTATTGTGACAACACAAAAATGTCCCGAGGACTGTCTAATAAACTTCATGTTAAGGCAAAATGTTGGACATACATATAAAGAAAAAGGTTATTTATTATATACCAAAGCAGAAAAACACACCCTGGCTAAATTAATTACACTAATGGCTTTATGGTGGATAATGTCATCTCACAAATTTCAGGACTGACAAATACCACACCATATGTTCAGTATAAAAGGTAGTTTATTGGATTGGTGATGGGTTTTGTGAAGGATGGGAAGAAGGATGTGTGCAGAGAGATGATAGAGGACAAAGGGAAGGATGAAGGGGTCAAGGAGAGGGATAGAGGGGAAGAGGAGAGATGAAAAGAGTTTG
The DNA here is from genome assembly GCF_056507025.1 of Lutjanus erythropterus. NCBI lineage: Eukaryota > Metazoa > Chordata > Actinopteri > Lutjaniformes > Lutjanidae > Lutjanus > Lutjanus erythropterus. Next base: position 3,626,606 of record NC_139329.1, read on the forward strand.
AAGGATGAAGGGGTCAAGGAGAGGGATGAAGGGGTCAGTTTGTTGTCCAGCTGCAGAGCTCAGGACCTGAGGGCGAGACTCAGGTTGGGGGCACGTCTCAATGAATTTCGGTGCTTTGTCTTCCAAGGGACGGATGAAGTTGAATCTGGGACCTTCTTGCATGCTCTCTTATGTTTGGTGTTGGTCGATTTACACAATGTGTGCAGTAAATAGACTAATAGACTAATATAATAGACTAATAGACTAATACTAAACAAGGGAACTTTGGCAGCCATGTTAATTAATTTTGATTAGACAAGTTGCTGCCACCGTCACTGTTACAGTTTTCACATAAGACCCTTTAACAACAAGATACTGTCAGATTAACAGTAACCTTAAGCACTTTAGCACAGCCATTTGGACTGAGTCTGGGTGATGTTAAAGAGTCATGATTCTCAGATAATATTTGCTCATTAATCACGCTGCAGTCCTCTGCCACCTCTACATAACTCTTTTTCACAGATGCTCAAAGCACTGAAGCTTCATTGTGGCTTTAAAGCTGACAAAGTGTCTGAGTTTCACTTCTTCCTGTGGGCTTTTTCCTACAGCGGCGGTTGCTGAAATCTTGCTTCTACTTCGGTCTTTGTTAAAGTTGCAAACACATGTCGCAGCTGCTAAATTGCATAACTTCATTACGATGAAAACAAACAGTCATTATAATTTTTGGCCCTCAGCTTGTTTGTGCTTTGTGAAGAGCGATTGCTTCAGGATGATTGTTTTATAGATTGTTTTGTTTAGACTCCTCTTACAGTTGTGGTTTGTAAAAGCTGCCAGAAAACAACAGCGATGGTGGTGCATGTCTGCTTATTGCAAGTTTTCCCATAGTGTCTCTGACTGACAAATATTCTATTTTCATATTTCATATTTTCATATTCATAAAGATTAAATGCTCATTTATGGATTGAGAAAATTCTCTTGAATTTTAGGCTAAAACCTCTCTAAAACCATTTGAATTATCTACAATTTCTATTCAAGTTCAAGCCTAAAGGGATAGTTCACCCAAAAAATGAAAATTCAGTCATTATTTGCTCACTCTCATGCCGATTAAAGGTTGGGTATAATGTTCTAGTCCACAAACATTTCACAGGAAAACAGTGTTGTGCAAAAAGCCCATCATAGAATTCCTCCATACTGCTCATCTGATGTAATCCAAGTCTCCTAAAGCCACAACATGTTATCTTCACTGTAGATCTCTGGCTTGGAGTCACATGTCTGTGCACAGCATGTTGGGGCTTTAGGAGACTTGGATTACACCAGACGAGCAGTATGGAGGCGTTTCATGTTTTTTTATCCAGTTGTTTTTTTATGCTTGAAAACTGGTCACCATTCACTTCCATTGTTTGGGAAATTCTGTAGCGCTGTTTTCCTGTGAAACTCCCACAGTGTTTTGTAGATAACAAAACTAAACCTGACCTTCAATCGGCATGATGGTGAGTAGATAATGACTGAATCTTCATTTTTGGGTTAGAGTTATCCCTTAAATGCATGCGTTTTGTGCTTTCTTGTGGCAGACTGTTAGAGTTAAGGCTTTTTCACACCATTATCTTTTGTGCGATTATTGCGTCTTAATAAAGTTTTTTAAACCTTTTAAATTCAAGCTTCCAACAGCGGAATTTCACAAAGCGAAATCGCAGCTTTTATTTTTTCTGACCTAGGTAGACTCTTCTAAAGTTTTTCTTCCAACATGAACACATCTGACCAGTCAAACTGCATGTTGGTGAGAATGTCACAGTGAAAACATCCAACATGGTGGATAGCTAGTTTCACACGTTTCACCAAACTCTGTGAAGGAACACTTTGCACTTCTGTTAGATGAGACAGGTGTGTAAGAGAGGGGTGAGCAGACCAAAAGGTTGCAAAAGAACTCCTGCAGACTTTCTAACTTGCAGTATATCATTTATTTGCTGTGTTTTGGTACCAGACCTTCAACGGGCAAACAATTTATGTCAATGAGAAGCCATCTTAAAAAGCTAGTGGTTATAAGTCTGCAACCAATCACATTCCCCATGTGCACAAAAAAGGCACAAAAATATCCATGGGTCATAAACACACTACTATATCCAGAACAGTTAAATAAAACCCTTTGAAGAACAATCATAAATGTGCTCCCAGAATGTTTGAATGGATCCATATGTAAAGTATCTCAAAAATGATACATATTGCAACATGCTTATAGATATTAAATTTGCAAATATTCTAGGTTACATTCATATATGAGCCAGTGGGCATACATTTATGTTCTAAGTTAAAAACAGCATCATTTGATAAGTAGAAACCCACATAATATATATAACAAAGCAAGCAATTCATCAAAGTATACATATGTTAAATAACAATGATCAAATTCACCTCTGCACTATCCAAACCACATAGATTGACTCAAGTAGGTGTGGTTTAACCTTTAATATTGAGTGTTTTATTTTTCTTACTCTGTTCATTGATATCTTTGCCCCTTTTTGGTGCACAAGGGGGAATATGATTGGTTGCAGACGTACAACCACTTCCTATGTAAGATAGCTTCTCATTGACACAAACTGTTTGCCTGATGAAGGTCAAATATTGCAAGTTAGACCGTCCTTTGCAGCTTATGATAAAAGTTGCAAAGTTGCATTTAGACAGGACACATGTACAAATGGGCAGAGCAGGATGGACTCACATGTGAAGTGTGTTTGGCCTTCACACACACTCTTCCAAACCTGAACTGAATTCATCACATGCGGTCTCTTCACATCACTGGCTTTCTAGGTGCATTACTACATCAGGAGGAAGTGTCATGGTTTCCTTGTTAGTTAGTTGTTTTCTGTTTTATTCTTGTAGTCCTTGACTTCACGCTTGTTTTTGTGACCTATCTTCCTGTCTTTGTCCTTTGCCCTCCCTTTTCAAGTATCATTTGTTTCACTTGTGTCTGATTAGTTCCACCTGTGTCTGATTAGTTCCACCTGTGTCTGATTAGTTCCTTGTCTATTTAGTCCTTTTAGTCTTTTTTGTTCCACTTTTGCCTTTATTGGATTTGTTTACTTTTTTGGATTCATCTTTGGTTCAGACCAGCTGGAGGTCATTGGAATGTTCTTTGTTATTAAAATACATGTGAACTTCTTATGCTTCGCTCCTGTCTGCATTGTTGGGTCTGACATCGACACAGCAGTAACAGACGATGGCCCAGCCACAGCCAGCGCTCCAGCCATGTGTGCTGTGTCCAGCAGTCAGAAAGCATCCAAGACCACACATGAACAGAATGAGATGCTACATTAAAAGTGCCCTGTTTCAGCAGGAATGAATACTTACATGAATAAATGAAACTAACTACTGATTACATGATTATTTGTATTTTAAATGTATTTCTCTGCCACTCTGTTGATGATGAGGAGGGTGTAGCAAACTTGTTCTGGTGGACTGGAGGGATGTAACAGACATTGGCAGCCTGGCATGAATAATGTGTCCACAGCAGAAAAAGTGTAGCAAAGGTTAAAAATTGTACATTTTTAGAATATTTTTCCATTTTTCTGGCTGTTTAAGAAAGCAATTCTAGCTGCCAACCAGCACATCCGGCTGATATATGCCATGACTGAATGTGTTTGTGGCAAATATTTTCCATGTGCATGACCATGCCCCTACAGTTGGAGGGGATCTGTCACTGATCACCACTGACAGGGAGGAAAATGGGTGTCCCAGCACATCTTCATCCACTGTGGGAGGCTGTGGAGTTGTCCACTAATAAGAAGATCAGCGGTTTGATTTCCATCTCCCTCTGCATGTTGAAATATCCTTAGGCAGGACATTGAGCACATTGTCACTGAAGGCATAGCCCTCTGTGTGTGAGTGTGAGTGATTGTTAGTTGGGAGCAGAGGCAAGCTGCATGTCAGCCTCTGCTGTATGAATATTTGTGTGAGTGTGACTTGTAAAGCACTTTGAGTGGTCATGGTACTAGAAAAGCGCTATATAAATGCATATACTTCCAAGGAGAATCAACAGAAAAGTCTGAAGAGGTCAAAACTCCACGAACAGCCTGTGGATAACCCTGATAAAGGCCACAAGGCAAACCACACAAACTTTGCAAACTGAGTTCACACTGCACCTGGATTTAAGGCTGCAAGCCTCCAGTAAAGGTCCTCAAGCTTAGACCCCCAAAAGCAAGCTTACCTTGGAACATGAGCAAGATGAATATTATAGAATATTATGATATTATGTAACAATAATATTAGTAAAGTCATACTGTTTCAGATGTAGCCTGGCTTTACAGGGTTGGTGTCAGTTGTCGGGGGACCAGGACACACTGATGAGAAGATGACTGAAGGGGTAGAATTACAAAAAGTCAGGATAATAAACATACAGGCCAGTGGGAACCACGATGAGGATGCAAGGCGGTCCACTACAACCAAATACCTCCAGAGGGTAAGACAGGTGTTGAGAAGCCAGCTCAATGGTGGGGATAAACATTACATTTGGGTACTTGCCGATACCAACTACCGATACGAGTACTTAATAATGCCATTAAAATTCTTGCAATAACTTTTAAAACATGTTTTATTTTAATTAGATGGTCATTTTATAAATGTAACAAATCATTGTTGCTGTTTTGTGCTACAAGTGTAACCATAGTTGACTTTGCACATGACATTTTTAGGTTATTTGTAGTAAGTTACTTTATCGATTTTGTGTTCCTTTTTAAAGCTGTGCAGTTTATTGTGTATATTTCAGTATAATAATTTCACAACATTATTATGGACTTCCAGAATTAAGTTTACTATCATAAATAGTGTTATAAATGATAATTATTTCATTATCATTTTCAGCACTTTAACTAGTATTTTAATTTAACATTTACATGTGTTATATTTAAGTCTCTTCTTCATGTCCCTCATGTCTAAAAGCTAATTAGTTCCTACCTGTCATTGTTTATGGGGGACAGGTATAAGTGTAGTACCATGTGTGCAACAGTTTTGTTGACCCTGCTGTGAACCCTAAAGAGTGAAGTTGCGTGTACTGAGCTGTCAGGCCGAATAAGTACACAAAGAGAAGTTGTAGCAGCTTATTATGAAGAAAAGAGGCTAACTGACTGGTAGAGGCGATGTTTTTTCTTCGTCTTCGGATTAATTTGCTGAGGCATCAACTAGTTTACACCTGCTGGGACTTACTGGACAGCAGCTGGCTGCGGTCTACAGGTGCACTCTGTGTATTTATTTCAGTTTTACATGGACTTACATGGAAATTTATGGAGAGTTTCCATAGTTGCTGTGGTCATTAGTGGATGATGTTGAGGACAGCAAATCTCTTGCTGATGATGACGATGCAACCAAAAAAAGAGGGTAAGCATCAGCAAATGTCTTGAACTCTGCATCGTGGCGGTTCTTTAGATGTTTACTTGTATTGAGTGGCTACTTTTCATGACGTGGTATTGGATTAGGGGTACTGGAGTAGTTTCATGAGTCCGAGTACAAGTACGTGAGGACAGTATTGGACTGATACCTGATGCTAGTATCAGTATCGGTGCATCCCTAGATAAAACCCAAGCTATCAATATGTTAAGATACCAGAGGAGGGGGCAGCTGTTTAGCTCAGTTCGTAGAGCGTCTTCCCCATGTGTGGAAGCTGGTTCAACTCCCGCCTGCAGCCCCTTGCTGTGTGTCATCCCCTCTCTCTTCACCCCCCTTTCTTGTCTACTCTTCAGCTGTACTATCAAATAAAGGCAAGAAAAGCCCAAAAACATAACTTAAAAAAAAAAAAAAAAAAGGTACCAGAGGAGGAGATAGATGCCACTGATTTCAAGACACAAAAACACCTTATAACGCAGAGAGGGTTCCACCCACAGTCCAGCACCCTGAGACTCTATGGGCAATGACAAGACAGAGGGTGATGATTAGTGACATCCAGGGTGAAACAAGCAGGATCCGTGAATACATGAGGAAGATGTCCCCTGAGATGAACTGCTAAGAAAGCACCTCAGACATCCATAAAAAAGCTTAATCTCATCTTATGATGCAGCATCTATAGATGAATTCCATATGCAATATGTTATGATCCACTAAAGTTGATGATATGATATGAGATGAACAAATCTCTGTTTTAATCTTGAAGCTAGGATGCTTGGTTACCATTACACTCTTCTATACAACTAAAGAAAACTGAGATTATACTATACAAAAACATTATTAAAAATTTGCATATATCAAAATAAGAAAACTGACGCTATACTAGGCCTACTACATACGCAAAACACAAAACTTAATCTAAAACTTTGTAAATCTCCACTGCTTGCATCTGGCAGTTGTGGTGGCATTGCAGTAGGTGCTTCACCACCTTTTTCCTGACAGATCCATACTCTACTGAGCGCACTCTTCTAGTTGCTTGTGTTTCTATGATTGGCTGTATTTTAACAGCAATTTATTACACCACTAGTATTATGTACAAAAATAACTTAAAAAGATACGTGACTTGAGGGGAATTCCACATTTTATAACCACATGTCGGGATTTAGATTTTTTTTGTTCTGCACTGCCATAATGGTCACAGTGGCTGGATGAATTAGAAAGCAGCCTTTTAAGGTTGCTGACTTATATAGGAAGATGTTACTGTGCTATTTAGAGGTATTCTTTTTGAAAGGTCTGATGAAGAAAAACAAAATCAAAGCATAAAACTTGCAGACTCTCTACATTTTCAAAAAACTAGACACATTACTCATGTGAGCCTTGGACATCTGAGGGGTTGCAAATAGTTTACATCTTCCTATAAGGATTTTATTTCATGTTGAGAAACGTTTGCAGTCTATCATTGGACTTCTCCGTGGTGCTCTTCATTGTACGAGGAGGTTTGCTGACATTCCATCGTGAACTTTTCCAGATGGTCTACATATGAAATCTTGCCACACTACACCTGTCTGAGAAATCTGCTGATAAAATACAGCATGAGCTAACACGCTTTCTGTAGTATGTTCACAGTGTATTCATATTCCACTGCTCCTCTAACAGGAAGGAATGCAGACTCAAGGCATCTTAGGTAAAAGGTGGCTCTGTTTGAGGTTCTCAAAGACCATCGAGTGAAGGGTGATTTGACCCACAGAGCCTTCATGCCCCGTCAGCTGGGGGGAACATTTTTTGGGCTTTTCATGCTGTTATTTGAAAGAGACAGCTGAAGTGACGACAGGAAAGGGCCACAGATTGTAAATTTTAGCAGAGAAACTTCAAAATGCTCCTGTGTTACATACTCTTCCCAATAATACTTTTATTTCATGTGACATTCTAATTAATAATGATACTTTTCACAATGTCACTCATTTCAGGATGTAATTTTTATGCCAGAATGTCACTTTTAACTGTCACCTACCATGACAATGACCTTGTCACTGCTCCTTCACCTTACAGCCAATCACATGCCACCAGTGTCTGTTAAGTCAGTTAGCTTCTGTTAACACAGGCAGCACTAATGCCACAACATAGCATCTCCCTCTGTATAGGAAAACGAATATGTACAAAATACTGATGTAGTTGATTGAAAACTCTAATTTAAGTTTTTTATTGCAATAATAATGTATGATTGTCACAAAATTCCACAGCAGTGTTGGTGACAACCACTGTTGTAAAGTCTGACTAGGAAAAATGCCATTATAGGCTATATAACCCCCACAAACGGACACACAAACGACACTGCCTCCCCCCTTCCCTCAACCTTCCTTGCAGCAGTTCACTTCAGCTCGCTTCAGTTCCAAAAACCCGACACAGACAAAACCAACAACAACAACAAAAAATAACATCCTGTCACTATCCTCTGGCTCAAACATGTGTGGGCATGTCCAATAAAGCTGCTAGATGGAGCGTCCATGTTTCAGGTTGTTTTCAGGTCGTAGTGGTGTTTGACACTGAAACAACAGAGTGGACACACCCCCAGTGTTTCAGAGCACAGAAAACTGCTCATCTTTTCATGACTTTGAGACCTAATTTTATACAATTTGTGATGTTTTAATCATTCAAATTTAGCTGGGTGGTTAATAACACGTTTCTGTGGTGTGACAAACTTTCAGGATCTTTTTAAAGTAAGTCTCTAGCACACAGCACTGCAGAGTTGTCATACAATTAGTAATCAGAGTAAATAGCTGACATAGCCGAGGTGCAAATCTAATTTTGATCACCGCAGACCTCAGCCTTGGATCGGTTTTCATCCTGTGATTTTTGTGCTCCCCCTGAGGCATTTATTTCATAATGTCTTTTCTATTATCTATTATCTATTATCTATTTATTATTATCTATTCAATATTAAGCACACAACTGGGGGTCTATACTAAGATGATATTTATGACTTTCAATGGTGGAATCTAATGAAGAGATGTTCATAAATATTTTTGGGAACAGAAGAACCCTGGTTCAAAAGAAATTTAAGTCAAGTAAATCAGACTGTGAACAGCTCCTGTCACAGTGAGACATTATCTAAATCAGTCCTGTGATGAACTGGTAAACTGTCCAAGCTGCATGCTGGAAACAGACCCCGTGTGAAGACAATGAATGCTTTAAAGTGGATTTCTTTCCAAGGAATTTAACCTTTTCCTGATTCAACCTTTCTGCAAAATGTTGTATTGTTCTTTTTGGACAGTTTTCTAGTGTAGAAAGATCTATAAAAAAGAACCGAGGATGCATTCAAACTCAAGGATATATACCATGCACCAGTGTGTGATTTGTGAAAAAATCAGAGAGGGGGGCATTTTTGAAACACTTTTATTCAGTGGGCCTATAGATTATGAAGCCTGTTGGTATATTCCTTGCAGATGTTAAAGTAAAATTTATAGAATAATTAGAAATTTTGCAGGAATCATGATTTGCATCTGCAGAATATTTTTAATCTGTATAAAAAAATTTAGTTAATGAAGTAGTCGCATGTCTTGTGCTTACATGTGGACACAACAAAATGTTGAATGCTAGTCTAATATGGATCAGAAGCTCCCAGACTGGGATTGGCACATATTTAATTGGATCCAGTACCTTTGCTGTCACAATCAAAGCCTTTAAATAAAGTTTGTGTAATATTTAATGCTATGTGATGATTACTGCAAGCCCCATAGCAAATTAAGTGGGTATCTGTGATGTAAAATTGGTGAAATATCTGACTAAATTCAGAGGTTTGGTGCTGTTTTTTTTAGTTACCAGAGCGCACTATTGACACATGTCCTCTTTGAGGTGAGGATCTACAATACAGGGGGTGTCGCAGACTGTAGTATTTTGTCCCCACCAGGGATAAAAAGTAATTCAGCAGAGGCAGGGGTATTACAGAGCAGCAAATCACACACTGCCATGCACCATGATCAACCAGGGGCCATTTTAATCCTTTAATGTATGAATTATGACAACTTCAGTCAGGATTTTTTCCCCGAGTGTTTTATTTGTCTTTGGGCATGAAAACAAAAACAAAAACAAAACAAAACAAACAAACAAACAAAAAAAACCCTCTAACAATACCTTAATACCTCGCTCTTGACTTTCTATCACACACTGCATTTGATTTCTATAAAATATAAAGACACATATTGCTTTTGTTACAAGAACTACTAATTACATTCTAATAATATCAATCAATTGATTTACAGCCAAAAAAAACCCCTACAGCATATGAAATATTTTCAAGAATAACAAAGTGGCCAGTGATGCATGATGTCCAATTTAGTTGATAAATGATTAATTATAATTTCCTCCCAACAAAAATCTAAACATTTTTACATTTGTATTACTCATTAGTTGTGACTTGATGTCAAAATATTTCATTTACCTGCAAGGGTCTCCTCCTGTGGAGAGTTTGGCAGGATATTCCTGAGCTGCTCAGCGTTTCTGGCCTCCTGTCGGCCATCTTGGTTTTGAGAAGACCAATGGGTTGTAGTGAACTTGAGACGACGCAGTGGTATCAACTGTGGTGGCTGATGTGCAGCTATACCATCAAAACCCCATGTGTATACTAATGCATGTGCCAAGAAATGGCTTTTTATTAGCTGTCCACTGACAGGGTTAATAAACAGTCATTGATCATAATATCATTTATCAGGTAAAATGAATAAATGTTAAAAGGCCAATAACTCATCTTAAAGCTTAAAGTTTTTTATTTTCTGATTAAATGATTTATTAATTTAGCTTATGTACTAAATTCACTTGGATTGACAGATAAATGACATATTTTACTTTACTTATTTTATATAATAAGTGCAATTGCATTTAATTGTGACTGCTTTCGTAACATTTTAAAGAGTTTATATACATTAACACAGCTGGAACCTCTTCCATGATGCAGTCCCTGAAATGTTGGAATGATTCATAAACATAAACTGTTCCTACCAGGGACAAAATGAACAGCGTATTTAAGGTCTTTTAGTATGAAAAACACATTTTTGGGATCAGAATTATTTTCATGTGTGTAACTTCTTCTCCTCTTCAGCTCAGGGGTGGAAATAAATGATCACAAATACTCAAATTACTGTAATTAAGTAGTTTTTCTGGGCACTTGTACTTTTATGAGTAGATTTTTAAATGTGGTCTTTCACTCATATTAAAGTATATAAGTACTAGTTACTTTTACAATAATCACTGAGTACTGAGTACAATTTGAATAAATAGTCACACTATTCATGTGCATTTTTATAGTCAATAACATGATCTGATCACAAACAGATCAATGACAAGTATGACTGTTTTGATTAATTATTAACTGATTAATTGCCATTGAGAATTTAACCAATTAAAAATGTATTCATGGATGTTTAATCAATAGTGTCTTATGCCAGTAGCTGCACCTCATTTAACATTGTTTTGTCTGGAGGAGCCATCTGTTGAATAAAGAAACTTAAAATGAGAAAAAAAAATACAAAACAAAAAAGCATTGAAAAAAACAGCATTGAACACGTGAGTCTGGAGTGATTTTTTTAAATATGGAGAGGGAGGAGGAGTCTCAGATGACTTTGGGGAGTGAGTTCCACAGGGTGGGAGCAGCAATGGAGAAGACCCTGTCCTCTCTAGGATTTGTGCTTGGTCTGGATAGGGAGGGGGGGGCAGGAGGTTAGCAGAGTGTGTGCGTAGGAGTGTGTCGATGAAGGAGTTCAGACAGGTAGGATGAGCCCTGGTTATTGAGGGCTTTGTATGTCATGAGGAGGATTTTGAAATGAATTCTCTTGGGGATGGGGAGCCAGTGGAGCTTATGGAGGAGGGGGGTGATGTGGTCACGGGGTGGGTGAGTAGCCAAGTAGCAGAGTTCTGGATGTACTGGAGCTCATTGAGATTAATCATTTATAATCAACAAACAGAAATCCCTTTGATTAAATCGTTACATGCATTAAACACCAACAGTTAAACTACTACTACACTACTACACTCTGAGTAGTAGTTGCTTTGTACTTTTACTTAAGTATTTTTCTAACACCAGTTCTTTTCCTTGTAATTGAGTAATATTTTAGCAATGTAACAGTACTTGTACAGATTTTCAGTACTCTTTCTACCCCTGTTCAGGGCCAACAAACACCCAGGCCAGATTTGGTCCGCTGGTTACAGGTATGGGCCTTTTCCACTGGCACTTTTGGTTGTGCCAAGCCAATCCCTACCATGTCAAATTGCATTTCCATTATCAGTTTCAGTGCATGCTGTGCTTAAACTGGACCCACTCTGGAGTGGGGCCAAAGCTGAGGAGGCCCGACCCCCCCTCCAAGCGGGCTGTGGTGATGTTTCGCCAGGCACAGCCAAGGTGTGATACTCAGCTTGTGTGTCCAGGCCAGCAAAGAGAAAGAAGTTTCTTTGTGTTCAGCTCTCAGTACTTTTGTAGCTTTTAACAGAATCTTTATGTTTTGAAATGTAGTTTTTCTCCTGTTTGAACTGTCACATATCTGCATTATTTTACCCTTTCATATTTGTGTTGGACTCATGTTAAGTTATTGCTGAAGAAACCCCCTTTTATTGTGAAGAATTTATGGAAAAAGTGTGTTTATCCCAGAGACTTATGAACGGTTTATCCACCGCTTTACAGCCGCTCAACTCGCACATCCTTAAGCTTGTCTTCAGGTTAAAGACACACCTGTTGTAATGGAAATGCAAACCCCCGCCTTGCTGGGCTGACGTGCCGAGTCAAACCGAGTCGAGCCAGGCCAGATCTGTGTATTGAAAAGGACCAGATGATCACTGCACTAGAGTTTCCCCTCGCCACACTAAACACCCACTGAAAAAAGAAGTAAGAAACAGCAGATTCAGCAAGCAGGCCACAGCTCACAGACAACTTAACTGACCTTTCAAGTCAGTCAGAGAATTAAGTCATAAGCCTGTCACTGTCACAGGTTCTCTTTCATCTTCATTTCATTTCAGTACACTCTCGTCTCCACAGTGCAGACCAGGCCAAGGTAACAGACAAAACATATCAATTCTAATTTTGAGCAGTCCTTTGCTTTATTGAATCATGTTCCTAATGTGCTGACAGAGACTACAGAGTGGATGTGGGGGAATCCAGTGTCAACCTGATGAGAATGAATATTGTCAATGTTAATTGATTCTGGAAATGGATTGAATTAATTAACTAAATGAATGGAACACACACTTTTTAAAGAAATAAATAAATGGGCTCAGGTCTAAGTGGCGTCATGAGCCATTGGTGTTAAAGTCAAAGGCGAGTTGATTTTGTCGACTTGAGTTGAAGATATCTAAATAAACACTTCAGAGTTTATTCAGTCAGTCTTTTTTTGAATTCTTGACTTGTTGTTGCCCACTATGAAGTAGACTGACTGATTGTTTCAATACATGATAGGCACATGTGACCGAAAATGTTTTCTCTCCCAATCACATGACTCACCTCACCCAGCATGTGGAAAAGGATTTTTTTTTTTTTTTTTACCTCAGTGCCAGAGAGATGTCAGTAATGAATCTAACCTGAATCCCAGATTAACCTATAAGGAGAAATTTGGGATCTGCTGCAGCCTTGGTTATATAAACAGATGTACAGCACCTGAATATTGGAAAACACTGAAAGCAGCTCAGTGTGAGATGTTTCTCTGCTTCAGCAGCACGGAAATGATTAGATTTTGTGTCCTGCAGGTGGTGAAATTGAATTTAAGCTTTTAAGGGTTTAAATCTAGACCAGGTTTTTCAGTAAAACTGACCTTTCTCAGTTTGACAGTGAATGTCATTGTGACCTGAGGTCTGTTAGTCTCGGTCTGTGTGTCTGTGTCTCATCTGTGTCCGTCTGTCTTACGCGATGAGCTGCCCGAGCTCATGTTCACACTCGACTGCACAGTTGAAACCTCCAGCAGCCACATACTGATGTCACACTTGTGCATCAAAGTCACACTCGTATCTAAAAAAAACTGGCCGTGTTTATATCCCTCTGAACAATTTTATTCAAGTGTGCTATTAGTGTACTTCTTCAAAACTAAAGATAAGAGAGTATACTTTCACTTTACTTTTTATGTACTTACCAGAGAGGCTCCTGCATGACACAAATTCTAATATCAACCTCCTCTAAAGACTTTGTTCATACTGTTCGTTGTTGTTGTGTTGTAGTCATTGTTCTGTTCTTATAAAACATCTGATATGGTATCTAATACAATACCTATTTGTTTGAAAAATTTGAATTGTTATATGTATGCATGTCAAATCTACTTAAAGCACAGTTAAAGGTACATTTCAAGTATAAAAAAACATAAATAGTATACTTGAAGATACAAAAATAATATATAAACAGTGAAATACAAGTATGATGTTAAGTTCACTTACACAAAACTAGTAGTTTACTGAGAGTATACTTGAAAATATACTTATATAAAGTAAAAAAAAAAGAGCTGTAAGTTTATATTTAGTAAACTAACAGTATAGCTATTCACTCAAGTTCACAGTATAGTTGCAGTACAAAATAAAACTTAGATGTAAACTATTTGTGTACTTAAAGTTAACTACTATTATACTTCAAGTATACTTTTATAAACTAAAAAGTGGGTCAGTTTAGTCCAAAGAAGTATTAAAGTAGTACACTTACAAATATACTACTAGTACACTGATATTAGTATACGTACTACAGAAAGTGTGCTTGTAGATATACTTGAACTTTACTTAAGTATACTCAAAAACAATGAACTTTGACATACACTCACCAGCCACTTTATCAGGTACACCTGTTTAACTGCTCGTTAATGCAAATATCTAATCGACCAGTCACATGGCAGAAACTCAACACAAGACAAGACATCAAGATGACCTGCTGACCTTGAAACTGAGCATCAGAATGGAGAAGAAAGGTGATTTAAATGACTTTGAATGTGGCATCACTGTTGGTGCCAAACAAGCTGGTCTGAGTATTTCAGAAACTGCTGATCTGCTGGGATTTTCACACACAACCATCTCTATGGTTTACGGAGAATGGTCCGAAAAAGAGAGAATATCCAGTGAGCAGCAGTGGGTGACAATGCCTTGTTGATGCCAGAGGTCAGAGGAGAATGGCCAGACTGGTTTGAGATGATAGAAAGGCAACAGTAACTCAAATAACCACTCGTTACAACTGAGGTACACAGAAGACCATCTCTGAACGCACAACACGTCTAACCTTGAAACAGATGGACAACAGCAGCAGAAAACCACACCAGGTGCCACTCCTGTCAGCTAAGAACAGGAAACTGAGGCTACAATTCACAGGGGCTCACCAAAATAGAAGATTGGAAAAATGTTGCCTGGTCTGATGAGTCTTGATTTCTGCTGTGACATTCAGATGGTTGGATCAGAATTTGGCATAAACAACATGAAAGCATGGATCCATCCTGCCTTGTATCAACAGTTCAGGCTGCTGGTGGTGTGATGGTGTGGGGGATATTTTCTTGGTACACTTTGGGCCCCTTAGAACAAACTGAGCATCGTTTAAACTCCACAGTCTACCTGAGTATTGTTGCTGACCATGTCCATCCCTTTATGACCACAGTGTACACATCTTCTGATGACTACTTCCAGCAGGAAAATGCACCATGTCACAAAGCTCAAATCATCTCAAACTGGTTTCTTGAACATGACAGTGAGTTCATTGTAGTCCAATGGCCTCCACAGTCACCAGATCTCAATCCAATACAGCACCTTTGGGATGTGGGCATGTTAATCTGGACCAACATCTCTGAGGAATGTTTCCAGCACCTTGTTGAATCTGTGCCAAGCAGAATTAAAGCAGTTCTGAAGGCAAAAGGGGGTCCAACCCAGTACTAGCAAGGTGTACCTAATGAAATGGCAAGTGAGTTTATACTTCTTGAACATCATCTTCATTATGCTCAGCAGAAGCCAATTTTAAGAAACACACCCAAACTACACTGTGGTCAGTTCAGTTATTAAAGGCGCAGTAAGTGATTCTTGAGAAAGATTGATTGCTTGATTATTCAGTCCATTGTCCACTGTGCAAGAATGAAGCCAGAATATACCAGAAATGAGTGCTGCCATCTTGTGCTGATGATGTCACTGGGATCTAGAGTGTGCACAGTCATAATCAGGGTTGGAGCTGCGCTATTTAGATCTTGCTGATACAGCCTGATGACTCAATTGCAAACAGTACTCACCTGTTAGTCATCATGTGAAAGTCCCTTGTGTTTGTGATTTTTTCGTATGGCCCATGTTCCATCTGCTAACATGGAGGGGGCGGAGTTTATGAGCTATATTGCAGCCAACCACCAGGGGACAACTGAGTTGATTTGGCTTCACTTCTTGGAAGCTGTCATGTCGTCTATATAAGTCAGTGGTCAAGTTGGATTCCCAGGTAGTCAGATAACAGTGCTTTGGTTTGGTGGCTTGGATGCAAAGTGTTATAATTTCATTACCTGCGAATGAGACTCAACAATCAACTATCTTACTGACCTGCGATTGGTCAAAGTCTCTCAATAGGCTGGGTATTCTCAAGCCTGAAAACAGAGCTAAGAGGAGGAGCAGAAGTCTAGTTTTCTCTCAGACCATTCGACTTGTTTTTGCTGAAAGGTTATTATGGATTATTCTCCCTAATAATGCCAAAAATAAACTGCATACCGCAGCTTTAATGACTGCACTGACATCAGATCTGTTTCCAGAGACTTTGCACAGCTGCTAAGTGATACCTTTAATCATTTCTCCTTGCTTCCATTGTAACTGGGCTAATCTCCAAATACTATGAAACAAAAAAGGTCTGTTCCAACACAAATATTATGTTGGGACTGGGATGTAAACACCAGGACATTACAGCTGAAAGTCAGAACATGAACCTCGCATTCAGTGTTCCCTTTCAAATCCAATGTGTCTGAGTACAGAGCCAAAGCAAAACTGTTGAAAGACACTATATAAAACACCCAGTGTTCTTTGAAAATACATACGGTCTGTGTTTTATTTCATGCTTTTATTTCACGCTTGCTCGTTTGGATTTTCCACACAATTACCAGGTTCACATGCAGACATTTTAGAAATACCGAGTTCTACAAACACCTCTAGGCGATGCCAGATGGCTCTGACAGAGGAAAAGGGGAAAGGAAAAAGCACCGAAACGAAGACTTTGACACACATTTTATTTGACAAAATATTAAAACTTTTTCTTTTTTTTATTTGGTGTACGGGGACGGCATGGTGGTGCAGTGGTTAGCACTGCCGGCTCACAGCAAGAAGGTCCTGAGTTCAATGCCCCGGCTTGCTGGCCAGAGTTTGCATGTTCTCCCAGTGTCTGCGTGGGTTCTCTCTGGGTTCTCCGGCTTCCTCCCACAGTCCAAAGACATGCATACTAGGTTAATTGGTGACTCTAAATTGCCCGTAGGTGTGAATGTGAGTGTGAGTGGTTGTATGTCTGTGTCAGCCCTGTGATGAACTGGTGACTTGTCCAGGGTGAACCCCGCCTCTCACCCAATGTCAGCTGGGATAGACTCCAGCAGCCCGCGACCCTTACGGAATAAGCGGTTAAAGAAAATGGATGGAATTTGGTGTATGGGCTACATATTTTTACAGTTGGCAAGAATTACTCACACTGTAAAAAAAAAAAAAAAGGTGAGGCAACTCAAAACTTGAACATTATTGCAACACACTGCAAAAAATTTTTGAGCCCAGCTTAAACACTTGTGTTTTAAAATAAACTTTAAAAATTTTTGCCGACCTATAATCTTTAGTTGAAATGATTTACTGTTCTTCTTTAGATAAATTTGAGTATTTGAGTTTTAGAAACTAAAAAGGTTTGTATTTGAAAATTTGGTCAGTGAGTTGTGAGCCTGATTTTTCATTTTTTTGGTGCCTGAAAATTAAATATTTTTAGTTGAAAATATAAAAGTTTTAATTCATTCACTTGCCTTTAAATCATTCAAATTTTTTTTTGCAAGTACAGTTTTTTTTTTTTTTGGGGGGGGGGGTAATTTATCTCAATAAAAGATTTGTCGTTGATAAAACTTTTTCAAAAAGAGTTTGAGTTCGGCTAAAAACTTAAAAATCTATTGCTGTATGTCGCCTTGAGTTGTCTCAACTTTTTCATAAACCGACAACAATGATAAATTGAAATTAAAATGTAAAAAAAAAAAAAAAAACTGACAAACTGGCTTGTTCTGACTTTCTTCATTTCTGCTTATTGGTTGCCTGTTCTGTTTTGACATTTAATCCACCCTGCAGCTTTAGAAAAGTTGTGTTTCTAGATCTATTTTCAACCACCGCAGGACTTCAGATTTAAAAATTTACTTTGGAAATGTTTTAGATGAAGGAAACACATTTGGCATTTTTGTTAGACCTCACTGATACACACTTGGTCAGCAACATGAAGAAATGACAAGAAATGGCAAATAATTCTGATGTGAATTTGGACATGGACATAGAGGTTTGAAAAATGTTAATGACATTCAAATTAATTCAAATTAATCAAATTAATCTGGCATGCAAAGGCCTTAAGGGTGTTGCAGTTACACTTACCAGCATTCACAGAGAATTTCATACAATTGTTTTCAATGAAAATGTTGGTGAAGATAATTATCTTGTGGTGGCAGAGGAAATTTGCGCAGGGCTAAAGTTAGGAATGTTTGACACATGAATTTGCACCATTGATCACTGGCATATCTTCCTGACGTTGCTGACCTTTGATGGAATCAAATCCAGCTTTTCTCTTTGTGTCCATGTGAGTGTGAAGTGAACACCTATTTCAGCAGGACACACGCAAGATCTTTGTGGTGTGGCCAGCCACTAAGGTCATGATAAATGATGTTCCTCCCAAAACCCCTCCCAAAAACCAAACAAACCTTTCTTTTCTTTATCTCTATATGTGAGAATGAGATCATCAACATCCAATCAGAATTCAGAGAGATCGGATGATGGATATCAGGCTTTGCACTTTGGAGCAGGTAGAGTTCTGGCATAGCTTCAAATACTTCCAAGGTGCATGTTAAAGGGAAAAAATGTGTAGAACCAAAACCAAGATGAAATACTGTCAGTCAAAAACTGGCAAACTGTCAAATACAGTCTGTCAGTACTAAGACAGACAAGTCTGGAAGTAATGTTTACAGTCTCCTGATGGTGACAATAATTCAAACTTTAAGTTGAACGAAGTCTGTGAACAGTGTGTGTAACCTTCAACAAACTCACTGTGGGTCTTCACCAGTGTTTCCTTGCTGAGAAATGAAGTAAATAAGAAGAGAAGTGAGTAAAAAGGGCTGCAAAGGCCCAAAGTTAAAGGGCACCGCATTTTAGCCGTTTCTCAATAAGCATTAAATAAAGCGATAAATTTGCTCCGACGTTTTTGGAGATGTGTCGTCCTGCTAACGGGATGGCCAGCATACAATGCCAGCTAGCAAGATGACCGGGCTGTTAGCGTTCATGTTACCCTGCTAAAAACAGCCTTATCCCAGCATGACCTTTTGAAATTGGCCACTGGCTCTGATATCTCTATAGTAGTAAAACGAGATATAATTCGTTTTCCTCACATTTAAACAACAAGGGTTGTGTTTTATATCATATTTCATTTTATTTCAAATATACATTAATGTTGAGTTGAGATGGTGACATCATCAAGTACGCTACTGTCCCAATAGCAGAATGACCGTCCTGTGTCCTCCCGTCCTTGAGAGACTGTACTCCCAAGTCGAACTTGTTAAGTCCGAACTGCCAAGTCCGTAAGTCTGAACTTGGCATACTTGGTATTGAGAAACGGCCTTTGTCTACTAGAAAGGCACCTTGGAGGACAAGGGCACTTTAGAGTGCTCTGTACCACACCTCAGAGGGCACTTTATCAGGTTTTGTACACTAGAAGGTCACTGTAAAGAGCACTTTATTACATTTTATTTACTACTATGGCACCTTAGAGGGGAAAGGTGCTTTATCATGCTTTGTCTGCTTAGAAGGGCACTTCACCACATTTTGTCCACTAGAGGGGCTCTTTAAAGGGCTCTTCACATGTAGTCCACTAGAAGGGCACTTTACTGCATTTTGTTCCTTCCACTGGAAGGGCACTTAGAGAACACTTCATCACACTTCATGTACCATAGGAGCATCTAAAATTGTCCTTTTGCATTGTTTTTCAACATGATGGTACCAGTGCTGGGGCAGTGACCCCCTGGCCCCTCTTCAGACTGCCAGTGAATGAGAATGGATTTAATGTGCCTTTCCAGAAGACAAAATGTCGAGAAGTGCCCTTTAAAATGCCCCTCTAGTGGAAAAACTGTGGTAAAGTGCCTTTTTAATGTACAAAATGTGGTAAAGTGCACTCTCAAGCGCCCTTCTAGTGGATAAAATATGATAAAGTGCCCTCTAATGTGCCCTTTCAGTGAAGAAAACACAATGCAGTGCCATAGAGGCTACCTAACATGCTAGAAAATGATTTGGCCTTTGTGTGCCTTTTAAAATCTATATAGTTTCCGGTGTGTTTTTATTTTTTTAATTGTATTTATTTTAGTTGTACCCTGCTGCGTACAGGTGGTGCGCTTTTTATTTTTTTAGCCCCTCAGACAAAGTCCGCCACTGTTCTCATCGTTACAGTTTGCAGTCTCACTGCAGAACTTTGTATTCTCAGCCTGTCACAAAAATCAGCCATACCTCAACAGATCAAAAGCTACTGAAAGGATCAGAGACATCGTTGTTTAACAAATCATTTTTTCATGGAAGGCTGCGCCCTAAAGAACTCAATCATTCCTGTGTTTTGGACCTGCCTAATGTTTTGCACATGGACTCGTGTGCTCATGGTCACGCGCACATGTACCGATGGCAAACAAATTAGGTGAGACACAGTGTGTTTGGATGCCTCGAAATATGCTCTGCATGGGGATCAGCTGATAAAATTTATTTTTAACTTCATTCTGGAGGGAGCGAGTTATCCGAAATGGCTGCAAAAGAATCCGATTTTTTAAATAATCCAATGCACTTCAGCAGTAACCACTTAGCAGGTAATTAGTGGTCAGAAACAGATCAGCCTTTGAGAACAGAATGCCGCAGCAGTTTGTTCACTTCTTCTGGTCAGAGGAATGAAAGGTTGACCACCAGTATTTGCTGATCTGCATGGACTTGTGGTCAAAACCAAAGTCTAAAAATCAAACTTGTTGATGCATATAATGTTTTTCTGCAGGCAGAGTTTTTTTTTTCTCTCAGAGATGAATTAGTTTGTCTCTATGTGAATAATACAATAAAGACTTATGTGTGTGTTGCTTTGAATAGATACATGTGTTATTTGCTTAGCTGAAGTAGAAGATCCAATGTTATGATTTAAAAAAAAGTATGGCGTGAGGAGCAGGGAAAACAAACTAAATCACTAAATAAATGTACACAGCAAACAACGCGGACAGAAAAAAAATTATGAGAAGATGCTCTCTGTCATCTACACCAGCAGACAACGTGGTGACAGTGAGGCCTGGGACCCACAGAGCTTCTCTGTTGGCACAGCTTGACTCAGGAAGAGGCTCTCACTTTTATGTGGTTGGCATTCTTTTCGTTTTCTTTCAATCATTGTTACAACACTGGAGGGGCCAGATTTTCCCCCGACACTGCTGAGCAGATTCGGAACGGCGAACATGTCCAGAGGAAGTATCCATTTTACTAGATTACACTTAATGCTTCCTCACAACCACAGTTTGACTTGGTGCTGATTGGGGAGTCCTGCAGCTCTCTGTCTCAGGATTATTTTGGGGTGTTTCTGCAACCATGGACATATTTACCTCTCAAAGAATAGCAAAAATCAACCTCTATTAATGTAACTTTTAGGTGCACATACCTGCATATATTCAGTAAAACTTTAAATTGTTCTGGACAAACATTAATTTAATACTTTGTGCATCATTGTAAATTCTGAGGTAATAAAAAATGTGATTCATCATTTCCTCCACTCAGTGGAAAATTCAGACAGTAACCTTAGATGACATCTTGTGTTGAGAAGGACACCGTGTTAATGGTAAATGATAAGAATGTAACCTTTTACAATAAGCGACTGTTTACTGCTGGATTGGTTTGCGGTCTCGCTCAATACTGGACCCATTAGCTTGTGGTCTCTCTCAACTCTGAGCCAGTTTCCAAAATTGTTGTTCCCATTAGTCACTTAGACACAAAAGTATGACAAATTAGGCTCCAGGTTGCAAAAGAAAAAGGTTGTCTTGAATCTGTCTGGTGTTTGGACCTATAAAATGCATTAAATTACTTGTTATTAAATTACATTATTTAGTCACTATATTTTATGTCAAGATGCATGCATACATGCATACATGATGTTTAATAACGCTGTGGAGATATGTATCTAGAATCATCTGAGAAATGATCAGAAATACAAAATGTCACTGCTGAGACTAAAAGGGATAATTCACCAAAAAAAGAAAATTCAGTCATTATCTACTCACTCTCACGCCACCCTGTAGTTTTTTTTAGTCCACAAACACTGCTGGAATTTCACAGGAAAACATGAAACGCCTCCATACTTGTTGTCTGGTGTAATCCAAGTCTCCTAAAGCCCCAACATGCCAAGTTGACCTAAAAAAAATGTCATTTACACCATGTTTTTAGCCTGAATCTTCACTGTAGAGCCATAGCTTGGAGTCACGTTCACGTTCACATGCACACTGTCTGAACTGGGTGTGTGTGGTGTGACAGTGCAAACAGCATGTCAGGGCTTTAGGAGACTTGGATTACACCAGACGAGCAGTATGGAGGCATTTTCTGTTTTTTTTCCAGCTTTTTTTTTTACATTTGAAAACCGGTCACCATTCACTTCAACTGTTTGGGAGATTTTGCAACGCTGTTTTCCTGTGAAACTCCAGCAGTGTTTTGTGGACTAAGAAAATAAACCCAGACCCTCAATTGGCATGAGGGTGAGTAGATAATGACGGAATTTTCATTTTTGGGTGAACTATCCCTCCCTTTAAAAATGCCCATGGTTGCAGAAACACCCTTTTGTGACATCTCTTTTATTGAGGTGATGTAAGCCTCTGACAGGAAATAACAGTCTTTAACAGTTCAGAGGTCTGAAAGATGTAATCCCTGAGGAAAATAGATAAAAACACATCATATGTCTTCATAAACTGTCCACCATCAATTGGAAAACCATTGTTTTATTTGATGTATTGCAAAGAAGATCTAGTGAATATGTAACATTTCAGCAGAAACCTTCACTGTAAATTGCTTGTCAAGTTGTCAGACTTTGGTGGGCACTTTCCCTCCCTTCGCCTTTGATTGATTTTTTTTCTAAGTGCTAAGATCATGTGGTTTACAAAAGCAGAGTCATATATCTTTTTTTTAATAATTTGGCTACTGAAGTATTAAAAAAACATGTGGAATGTGTGAGCATGCATACTGTAAGCCAAAGGTTGGACACATCAAAATACCATACGGAATCCAGCGAAGCATTACATACAGACTTAAGACAGACACAGCAGTACAGGATGAAAAGAAGCTAGGCTCGGCATGACTGATTTTACGCTAGTCTCGCTCAGATGCTGAAATCGTTTGTCAGCGATAGTTTCTGGCTGCTCCTGTATGGAAAAACAGCCGCGTAAATCAGTCCTAAAGTGTGACCAATGGACTATCACTAGCCTGGGAACCAGGTGGTGGCTTTGAGAAGAGTGATGGAACAGCTGTTCAGGGTTAAACAAAAAGCATAATTAGTTGTGGTGTCTCCCCAAAACAAACAAACAAATATTTGCAAATACTAGGGAGCGCAGTCCTCTTTAAACCAAATCTAGTTTTGATGCCTGACGTCTGAAAGAATTTGAACTGCATACAAAAAAAAAAGTCTTTGTTGCAGGGTTCTATTACAAACTCCTCAAGACTGGAAAAACACAGGCGTAGTCAGAAAAATATTATGATCGTGTGATTTATTCTGCCGGCCTCCCAAGGTGCAAATAATGATGTTTACCAAAACAAAGTGAAAAAAGGATGAAAACAGACAAAAAAAATATAATGTTTACAGACAAAGGAGTTCTTCAACAACTCAAATAACTTTCAAAGAAAAAAAACAGATTCCCGTGCAAAGTCTGAAGGTCCAATAGATGTTAGACCAAGACAGGACTGACTCATCCAGGGCCAAAGCAGCCCCCTTTAAACCAGTTGCCCCTCCCACTAGGCTTAGTATTCACATAAAAAAACACAATCAGCACATTTTCATACCAGATACACAATTTACAGCTTCTTAAACTTCAAATATATATATGTAAAGAAAAATTATCTGTATTATCATGAATGTTTCTCTTTAAGTTATTTGCAGAAAAAGAAAAAATGTGCAAGAACAGGCTATTTAACAGAGACAGCAGGAGACAGTGGGGTGAATATGCAACACGTTCTAGAGGTAGAACTACTGAGTGTGCAGGAAGGACAGAGGGATAACCAAGAGGTTTTTAATTTCTTAGTGAAAATGGGAAGGGAGTGAGGACTATGCAGTGAGAGTGTGTGTGTGTGTGTGTGTGTGTGTGTGTGTGTGTGTGTGTGTGTGTGTGTGTGAGCGCTGCCCACAGCCAGTGAGGGAGCTGTTCTGTCACATCATCCCCCTCCTCCTGGAGGTGGACTTCTTGCATGAAATTTCATAGAATAATAATAGTCTTGTCCATATTGGTGAAAATATATCAATTGTATTATCAGTTACTGGACATATATGTTTCTCATGTCAAGAGATGACTTGTGTTTTTAAAGGAGTCTGTGAGTTTTGACGGAATATTGATTTTTAATAAAGTAACAATTGCCCCAGGTCTCCCCTGTCTCAAAATAATGACTTGTATTTAAGTCATTTCCAAAAAGTTTCTCATTATTTTAAGATACTAAGACATTTTTTGAGATTCTAACTCAATATTTTGAAATGCTAAATCATTATTTTAGATTCTGCCTCATCATTTTAACTCATAATGACTTACAGTATCTTTCTTTTTTCCTGTCACTGACAGAAAAGGGCTTCTTTAAGATAAAGACGTTTCATAGAGGACAAGCATCTGACACAGATCTATCTGTGTGCTTCTCACTTCTAACACACTCTGGTCTGCACTGCAGTTCATGCACATCACAGATAAACCACAGAGTTATAAAGAAACATCAGGGTTTGTGATCAAAGACGGTTTAATGTCACGTTGACACTTCTGTCCATATTCACATGCTCTTCAGCTCTTTCTCTCGCATGTCAGCAATCAGCTGATGGTTTTTATGATACTTACCATGTCTGTGATCAGGCTGTTTTGGTGCCCCTCCAACTCTTGGTGCCTTCTCCGCTGATCTCTGTAGGTATCCTTTCCATAATGTTGTCAGACACGAGAATAAGACTCTGAGCCTGTCAGTGGCAAAAACAAGCACTTTTGCACCTACTTTAGGTGCAATTGCCCCTGAGGATTATGTTGCAGTAGCTGGCTGACTGTTGTCTGTTTACATTTGTCCCTCCTTTGCCATAAGATTTTGGTGCTGTTGTTTCACCCTTTTGGATAAATACAAGGAGACCCTGTTTCAGTTTAATTCAGTTCAAATGTATCGTCAGAGAATTGACAATATGTTTATATTATATATATTGACAGAATGTGCAGCTGCCATTAAGGACTGGATGGCCTCCAAGTTCCTGCAGCTCCTGCTTGTTGGTCCAGATCATGTCTCCAACAGTGTCACTCCCTGCCTTGGTCCTCTAATAGCTAACCTGAAACACTCAGCTAAAAACTTGATTTTGATCACCTCAACTAAAATCAGCACATTGAGAATCTTGTTCAATCCTGTTACTTATGAATCAGGATTATTGTTAAAATTAAAAGTTTTTAGGGAAAAAAAAAGTCTAAATTCTCTGATTTCAGCTCTTTACTTTACTCCTTTTTGACAGTAAACTCAAAATCTTTGGGTTCTGGGCAAAACAAGACATTTAAGGATCTTTTTTTTTGAGGATTAGGCTTTGGTAAACACTGATCAACACTGGGCATAATTTTTATAGACATTTTATAGACAACACTAACAACTAATCAATTAATCAGGAAAATAATCAACAGATTATTTGACCATGAAAATAATAATTAGTTGCAGGCCTGTTTCTTTCCCCCTCCCCCCAGTTTTTATATTTTGTGCTTTTTATCGTGTTATACCTTGAGTTGTTGGTATCATTTCATCTTTTGTTACGGTTGTACTTTATTAATCCCTAATCTCTGATATGACATAGAAGAAAACAAGAAAAAGTAAAAAAGAAAAAAAAACCAGAGCAATATAATACAATACGCTTAGACATTATTGTGAAAAGTACAAATTAATTTTTAAATAATTTGGAAAGGCAGGAAATTAGTCCTGGACCCTCCTGGCAGGTTTGGTCCCTCCAGTTTTGGCTCCATGGTTACAATCTTGGGTGAGAAGGAAATACAAGACAAAGGGTGAGGAAAATGTAGGGGGAGAAGAGAAAAGAAAAAAGGGATGGAAAAGACAAAATATGAGAACAAAGAGCAGGGTATGAACTAATACTGTATTGTGTTTCACAGTATGCTGTATGATGATGCCTCAAATGGCTGCTGCATTATGTTTTCAGCTAGTCAGACTTTACGAGCAGCAGATGTCGTGGAGCTGTGAGACATCTTCACTGCAGGCTGCCTTCATATTCATGAGCTGTGAGCTTAACTACTGGTTTCCATCCGTCTCGTCACCTCTGCTCCCCCTCCCTCACTGCCGCCTCTCAGCCACACTGACACTTAACGTGCAACAGATTTCACCGCAATGAGGCCTTTAAAGTTCAAACAGCCATGAAGAAAAGCCTGTGCGAGGTAAATCCTGCACAGGTTTCTGTAACTATAGATTAGGAACGGTGTTAATTCTCCGCAGATGCTGCTCTCTCGTGCAGCTCTTCTTTCTCTCAGCTGGTGTCCTGCTTATACCTTCATTTCTAACAGCGGAGGTCCCAGGATGATGTGGCCCATCGCTGTGGGTACACACAACATGAAATGAATGAATCACACACGTGTCACTGCGTGGTTGTGGTGAACATTAACTGTAATGTACTTAATGACAAAACTGGAAAATTCCAGAAAAACAGGAGTGATTCACTTCCTTTTGGGGACTATTGTTATATTTGAATTCATTATTGCTGATTTCTTGTGAAGTTAAAGAAATTACAACAAATATGAAAATGCCATCACATTTTTGACATTAAAAATACTTTAATGTTTTAAAAATTAAAGATGGAAAGACATGGAGACAGTGGAACAGGCAACACTGACATATCATCCACTTATAAAGTTATTAGAATGAACATGTTAGCAATTAATACTTGCTTTACTTACTAAATATGTGTATTCTTTATCTGAAACTTGTAAGTAATATATAAGATCAAACCAGATACAAGATCATTAGTAAATTGGTGTAATATGAAATTTATATAATTTCTATAATTTAACAGTTGAACTTTATTGTGACCAATTTACTGTAATAAAAAGTCAGCAAAACCCATATTTGGTTGTTCAATATTCCCCTGACTGAATACAGTGTCTAATGAAAATGATATATCCTCAATGGAAATTAAAAAATATTGTTGTCTGAAAGCTGCAAAAAACAAAAGTTGATTGGTGTGAAGTCACTCCTCGGATATGACTTCAAAGTGACACCATAGACTGTATATTACGGTGATCTAAAGCGCATGGATCAAAGCGCAAGGATGTTAATTTAATGAAAGCGTGTCCAAATACACTTTTGCTATCTTGCACCATGGGTGCACAGGGTGGGATACACCTTATCAGCTGTGCACAAGTGATTAATTCATGGGTGTGTTTCGGGTGTAACATATGGTAAATCAATCAGAGAGTCAGCTGTCATCACCTTTAAGAAGCAGGTTTCTAAAGTTTGAGGGAAGAATTTGTGTCATGTGTTTCAACCAAACGTGCAGTTTGCTATGTTGTGCAGATGGACCTACTGCGGCACAAATTTTACACTTCAACCAGATTTTAGCCGGTCTGTATTTTTGACTAGAGACACACCGATTGACCAGATCTAGATCGTTTTCTGTGTGACCGGCTCTGATCGGTGACCGGACAGTTAGGGTCACATATCCAATTCTAATTTCAGGAACAGGATTAAGAGAAGACAGACAGTCAGCAACGAGACAGAACAGCTGACAGTGTTTCCAAACAGCCATAAACTTTGTAGCTCCTTGGGCAAATGTTAGCCAGCAGCAGACTGCTGTTCAGAGGCTGACAGTTAAAAACTCTCCTCCTGTTGTGGCTGAAGAATGAACAACCTGTGTTGATGCGTCTCCTCAAACATTTTCTCATCCAGACCGTTTAACTTCTGCTTCGGTTCGGCAAACTGTTGCACGGTGTCAGTCTCTGGCTTGTTTGCATCTGCGTCCATTTGAGATCACGCAAAATCACGTCCCACAAGATCCCGCAAGATCATTTTCCCTATAGTACATAATATTAATATAACAATATAATAATATAATACAGCCTGGCTGTAATCTGGAGCACTTTTGGAGAAAATGTATACGTTATATAATAGTCAGTGTATTATTATGAACATCCAACTTAAGTAGCAAAAATGTTTGTGAGTGCTGTCGATTCTAGTTCTTAGAAAGACTGAAAATCAGAATTGACCAAGAAAATTGATATTGATGCATCTCTAGGTTTGACTATAATGATCCCTGCACAAGTACCCAAATATGCCACACCTTAATTTTTAGACCTCCCACCCATGGGCGTACAGAGCAGGTGCATATTTACTTGCCATCTTGCAAACATGGGTCCTTTTACATTTCTCAGTTTTAGAGCGGGCTCAGCTGGTAACACATAAGACACACACTGTCCTCATATCTTTCACTTGTACCTAGTCGGGTGTTTACATGTAAACATACCACAACACACATATACGAATACACTGCAGTAATTTAGAGTGGAATTAGCTAAAAATGGGCTTAACTCTGGATTGCTTTTAGACCAAGGGTCCGGACCCACACGCCAGTCTATACGGACTCGGACCTATAACCAATAAATTATTAATAGATTTTAAATTTTGATGTGAAGCTTCTATTTTAACTGGCGCAACTTTTCACTGATCTGAACTGAAACACTGATCACTGACCTGCTGTGATGGAAAAATACTCACTTACTTAGGTATTTTTTCATTGTGGTATTAGTGTTTTTACTTAATTACAATTTAAATATTTTGCATGTTATTGTTTCCTTTTTTTGAAAAATCAACATTTTTATTGCTGTTGTTGTACTTTAATGGTATTCTTATTGGTATTTTTTGTTGACTAAACACAGACCTGCAAACTCATAAGAGGAGAAAAAGGTGTCATGTTAGTAAACCAGTCCCCTGTCCTCTGTCCTCTGTCCTCTGGGGGTCTGGGAGCGTCTGTCCTGCTCTAGAAGAAAAATGTTGTGATTTTAACATGTTAACAAAACATTCTGGTGACTGTTTCAGTTAAAAGAGTTAGTAACATCTTCTGTTTGTGGTTTCTGCAGACATTACTACCTTTACTTTTACCGCTGTACTTGGAAAAAGAGTTAAAAGTAAAGTAAATACAGTAAAAGTAAATCTACATTAAAGGTAAAGTTACTTTTCTGAGTATTTTTACTTTAGCAATTTATAGTTGTTCATTTAATAGACCTGTTTTATGTTCTCTTTTGTATATTACCATTTTTCTTAAATAAAGCAAAAGTATTGTAATAGAAAAAAATGCAGAACACACAATATTTCTTATCTGATTGCTTGATTAATCGGCAGAATAATCGATTAGATTATGCTTTAATTTTACTGGTTTGGCCCACTTGAGATCAAATTGGGCTGTGTGTGACCCCTGAACTGAAATGAGTTTGACACCCCTGATATAGACATTGATACAAGTACTACATTACTTTAGTATATATCACTCTAAATCATAACACAAGTTAGACGTTATGATGTTCTGGACCTTTGCTTTAGGAAATTTTCTCTAACTGGACCTCTGAATTTTAGTTGAATACCCCTGTTTTAGACCTTCTGTCACCAGTCGAAAGGTTGTGCACTCATCCTGACCACCTCTCTTCAACTTGTGTGCAGAACATGAATGTGTAACATTTTCCCATCAAAATGTAATTGACTAAACAAATTATGTAATATGACAAAACTCCCAGACAGAGTTGGAGGAACTTCGTAACTCTTTTAGAACCCGAGCAAGTACATAATGTGTGTTTTCTAAAGAGTAATTTTAACATATCTCCATGTCTTACTGTCTGAACGGCATCTTTTTCTCCGTCTCTTTCCAAAAATCATGACCTGGTTACTCAAGATAATCCACAAACCTTGTTATGAGCAGTTTCATGTAGGAACTACTTTCTTTCTGCAGTAGAGTCTTCTGGAACTACTTTCTTCTTACTACAGAGAAAGTAGTTCACTCCAAATCCTACAAAATCTTGATGAAATACTGAAAGGCTCATGTATTTAAAGTCTTTCACAAAAATTCCAAATCTGATGGTCCAAAAAATATTCCAACTCAATATTTCACATTTTTTTTCTTTTCAGTCCAAGTCAAATCAGTTTCTCAAAAGGAAAAAGAGAAAAGAGTAACAAGAGTTCAGTTCAGACCGCAAACAAAATTAAATTTAGTTCCATTTCTAAACAAAAGCGTTGGGCAATGGGTTCAAGTTATTTTTTAATAGCTTGTTTTATGGTCTCATGCCACCTTGTATAACCTGACTGAACAGGTAAACACATTTTAGTCCAGAAACCCAGTCCAGCACTGTTAAACTGTTGCCACACAGCAAGTCGGTGCAGATTCAATAAATCTGTGTCTCCCAAATAAATTGAAGTTATTCCCTGTAAAATTTAATAGACGCCCATAAGAGAGATCCCACTCTCTTTCATGAAGTTATCACATGTGTTTCTCATGAAATTATTTTACACCAACACATTTTTTGTAGCTCTCTGCAGGGTTGATGTTGTGCCCTCAAATAAAATGGAATAGTAACTGTATGCAGCTCTTGCCTTCACTTGTCTCTACTGAGTTACACCAATGAGGCATAACATTATGACCACCTGCCTAATATTGTGTTTGTCCCCCTTTTGCTACCAAATCAGCTCTGACCCATCGAGGCATGGACTCCACTAGACCCCTGAAGATGTGCTGTGGTATCTGGTATCAAGATGTTAGCAGCAGATCCTTTAAGTCCTGTAAGTTGTGAGGTGGGGCCTCCATGGATCGGACTTGTTTGTTCAGCACATCTTAAAGATGATCGATTGGATTGAGATCTGGGGAATTTGAGGCCGAGTCAACACCTCAAACTCATTGTTGTGCTCCTCAAACCATTCCTGAACCATTTTTCTTTGTGTCACGGTGGATTATCCTGCTGAAAGAGGCCACAGCCATCAGGGAATACTGTTTCCATGAAAGGGTGTACATGGTCTGCAACAATGCTTAGGTAGGTGGTCAAAGTAACATCCACATGGATGGCAGGACCCAAGGTTTCCCAGTAGAACATTGCACAAAGCATCACAGTGCCTTCGCTGGCTTGCCTTCTTCCCATAGTGCATCCTGGTGCCATGTGTTCCCCAGGTAAGTGATGCACACACACCCGGTCATCCACGTGATGTAAAAGAAAACATGATTCATCAGACCAGGCCACCTTCTTCCATTGCTCCATGGTCCAGTTCTGATGCTCACATGTCCATTGTTGGTGCTTTCTGTGGTGCACAGGGGTCAGCATGGACACTCTGTCTGGTCTGCAGCTATGCAGCCCCATACACAACAAACTGTGATGCACTGTGTATTCTGACACCTTTCTATCAGAACCAGCATTAACTTCTTCAGCAATTTGATCAACAGTAGCTCGTCTGTTGGATCGGACCACACAGACCAGCCTTCACTCCCCACATGCATCAATGAGCATTGTAATTTTATTTTAATAACAGTGTACCGCCAGAATACTTACCAATACCTGTATGATGGTACTGGGTAACAAGATGGGATAAGGGGTTAAGAATTCATGAGTTTACAGAGATATTATACTGTGCTGGGTACCTATGCCCTAGAAACTATCTGAAAGTTTGTGACAGTAACTGTAGAACATGCAGGCTGTAAACTAAAGCACTGACTCCTCTCCCCTTGTGACATATAGTTACACAGTAACTATATGACATGTGGGCTGTAATCTAGTGTCATAATCCCAAATTATTACCCCCTTATTCCATCTTGTTACCCAGTGCCAATATATGTATTGGTAGATACTGTGCTGGTGCAGTGTTACTAAAAGAAATTACACCACAACTCCGGAGTAATTATGCGGGCGAGACCACAGGGTCTCCTGCTGGTAGTTTACCGGGCAAAAACTCTCCCAACAACAGTGCAAAAACATTACAAAAACTCTACTTTTCCTCCATATGAAACCACAGTAAGTTAGCAAAAACTCTCAGAAACATTTTCATAAGTTCAGACTGCTTGGTGTACAGTAATAACCTTGATTAAAGGGGGATAGTAAGAGAAAAGGATGAAGAAAACAACCGCACGCAGCTCTTGTCTTCACTTGTCTGTACTGAGCGAATTAAACTAAACCCACACAGGCAAAGATCTGCGTCTGTTAACTGTGTTCCTCTGGCTGCATAGACAGTGTTTAAACAGTGACCACTACTCCACTAATGAAAAATAGATGCAAACATGACATGACATATTCTGAATATAAGATATTGTAATAACTTTAATTAAAGGTGCAAGCAGCATGAGACGGACCCTCTCACGAGGCGGGGCATGCAGCAACTACGACTAAAGCGTCTGATCGGCATGTAGATGTCTTCAGGCCGGGACTCTGATCAAACATGACATTTGGGCTAGATTGAGCAGTGGACAACTTCCTGCATTATGACGAAAACTTGAAGTTCAACGTGGCGTCAGGGCAACGCCATTTGAAGAAATGTTACGATCGTCATAATGTGGCGTTATCAACATCTTAAGGCTTTTCTAATTACATTTGAGTTTGATATGGTCACCTCGCTCAGAGGAGCACATCAAAGTCTCTAAACTAAAACATGTCATTTCCTGTTGCTATACTATGACTGAATATTGTCATGTGGTGGTTCTTTCATGGCGAGACATCAAAACTCGCCACAGCCCTCAGAGTTTACAAAGACTTTTAGTAACTTTTGATCACAAAGTAGTCTAGATTGTACACAGAGATTTTTAAGTGATTTTGATGGAATCATGTCAGTAATAAGTGCCGCAGAGGGCAGCTGTTTCAAGTCGAATGTTACATCAAATAAAATGTTTTAGCGAGACTGATGCATGTGCCAAGTTTCATGCGCCATCGAGAATGTTTGGCCCCTCAAAAATGCGACTGAAGATGATGAAGGTGAAGAAAAATGATAATAATCCCAGCAAATCCAACCATTCAGCACTCGGGCAGAAAAGAATGAAATACGCTTTTCAAATGAATTACTTTTGTCAGAAAATGAATTATTCTCTATCACAAACCACTCTATCATACTGACAGTGGGCTGCACAGCACAGTGGAGTATTCCAGTTAGTAAGTTATACAACAGTTACAACAACATGACAGTATATGAGTCACAGGGGAGCCCAACAAGTTTGAAAAAGGCACCCTCATAAAAACAGACAAATTTATGTGAAAGTTTTCACAATAAAATGCTGCCATTTATCTTTGCTGCTCAGTGTGCCGACTCTTATTCTCATGTCCTGTTAGCGGTCCACGGAGAGAGGACAGTTGAAGACGTGAGGAACATTGAAGTCTCAGACATCACTGCCGCTCTGTCTCAGAGGAAATTCCTGCTGTATTTAGACTCCTCATTGGATTTTCCTCTTAGCTTTTAAGGCTGTATGAGGCAGTGATTCAATAAGCCTCTTTCATTCAGTTCAATCCATGAGCTCACTGCCTGACTTAATTATGGTTTCCATCCGTGTGTGGTGGGACTCACAAAGCTAAATGGTTAAAAGGAGCTGGTGAAAGTACGTGCAAATTCATACGTTTATCTTTGCATTGATAAATCCATAAACATAACATGTCATGGTAATCATCTCAGTGTTTCCACTTTCCCAGTCCTTATCCTGTCTGATTTTATTAGATATGTGGGTTTTGAGTCTCAAAGCAAATGTAAGTAATTAAAAAAAAACATGCATCGCATTAAACCAGTCTTCTAATGTGGATGAAGACTGACATGATCGGATTTTCATAATGTTCTAAACATGTTTGCAGAAAGCCAAGAAGTTGTGGTATCTTACCCAAATGTTAAACAAGGGTCAGTATTTCAAAACGTTAAGTCTAGATCAGAATTATTCAGATTTTGTAATCCCTTTTTCTTTTGCAAAACTGGCCATGTGGGTTTTTGTCCGGGTTTTTCACATAATTCTCAGATGGGATCATTCTGATCCAGATACCACAAGATCAGGTTTACGGCTTGTTCGCACCGCACGCGTGAGCAGTGTGTGCTCACACACGCTGTGGTGTCCACACAGGCTGCGTTTCTGCTGTGAGCTGAAAGAACAGATTGAAGAGAAGAAAATAGTTGTTTTCTGAATGCAGTCAGTGATTTTTTTCCCCCTCATTCACAAGGACGGAGAGAGAGATGGATTAACCTGACATGCCAGATGGCTTGTTGCACAGAACCATCTATGAAATGCGTGTATACTGTACGTACTGTAAATAGTACAGAAATACAGATGACAGATTTATTCTGCCTCTCTCTTATTTTGCCAAACCCACCTTTGTCACTGTACAGCACACACACACACCATGTGATCTAATTCTGTTTAAACCAGTAACACAGTAATGTGCTCAATCTAAAACACATTTAAAATTTCTACTTTCTTTAAAATGACATGGTCTGGGTTCTTTAGAGATATTGCCAGGGTAAAGTACATGAATATATTGATCAAACACAACACAGAAAACAGTGCTGCACACTCATTTTTCTCAACATCGTAAAATCAGTCAAGTAATGTACATCATAGTAAAATCGACTTTAAAATCTCTAATCAATTTTAGAGAAAAGCTGTTTTTTCACCTGTTCTCGTGACTTAATGTCCAAATTACTGTTGCAACAGCAACAAAGTTCACAACACGGTCAACCAGTGTTGCACAAATCATATCTGAGAAATCTCCTCCTCATCTTCTATGTTTACATCCTCCATTTGTGTTGAAGTAAACTAACCTGTTGCCTTTTACAGTTTTTTTTACAGTTGCTTACACACTAAACTGAAAAATAACTCACAGTGAAACCTGACGCTCAAGGAGCAAAACCTCAGCTAAGATCTGCACAACTATAAGCACATTTTCAGCCTCACACTTTTTGCAAAACACTAAACATGCTCTTCTACATTAGACACAGAAGTCTAACATGTCTCTTCTTTTCCCCTTTCAAAACGCTGTCTTTAAAAACACCACACAATTCAAGAAGTGGATCAAACATGGCTGTCAGGTGCAGCACACACTCAGCTGCTTCAAACTAAACTCACTAATCAGACATGAGAACTATAAGGCAGGTGAGTGGACTTGTTTTCAGCACAAATAGAGGATGTGAACAAAAACAAGGACAACATTCATCCGATGTGATTTGAGCAACATTGGTTGACCATGTTGTAAACTTTGTGTTGACACTGAGAGGTTGGACAGAGAGTTCAGCTCAACCTCAGCAGATCTGCTGTTGCAACAGTAATTTAGACATTCAACATGATCACAGGTGAAAAAACAACTTTTCTCTAAAATCAGCACAATGTAGCCCAGAGCATGAGTGTAATTCATGCTTTCTTATTTTGTCTCTATAGATGTTTCTATGTTTATGTGATATTTAGAATATGTTCTGTTCTGATTTTCAGAGCAAATGCAAACTTTGGAAATGCATGGATGTACTGACTGCAGGACTGTTTTTTGTGCCGTGTTAAATCCGTATATTCATGTACTTTAGATCCAGACCATTTCATGAGAAAAGTAAAATTGTTAAATGTGTAACTGGTTCAAATGAAACCAGTTAGTATGAACCGTGTGTGTGTGTGTGCCATACAGTGACAAAGTTTGGTTTTTAATGATTACTGTACAGTTTTGAATGTAGTATTTCATTTTGCAAAAGATCTGAGTTGTTCTGCTGCTTGTGTGAATTGTGTTTAGTGTTTAAAGAAATAGTGAAAAACTGTAATTGTGCTTATGCGTGATTGGTGAGTTTACAATTCCAATTTTTTTTTTACAGTTGCTTAGGCACTATTTTGAAAACAGGGCTCAGTTTGTCAAAACACTACGCACAATTCACACAACCACACACACACAAGTGGCAGAGCACCTCAGATCTTTTACAAAATTAAACATTTCATTCAAAAATATACAAAAATGAGGAAAAAAAAAATCTTTGTCACAATGCAGCACACACATGCTTCATACGATTCTGCTTGAACCATCTAAAACACCTTTAAAAATTCTACTTTTTTAAAATGAGAAGTCTGTTTTTTGTTTTTTTTAGAGATATCTTTAGGGCAGTGGTTCCCCTTGTCAGAAGCCAAAAAAAGTTTGCACCCCCCAACTGCTAATAAAGATAAATAGAGTATAATAAAATAAAGTTTAGAAGGATAGAATAAGCAAACTTTGATTTGTTTATTTCCTCTACATAAATCATATTCATTCAACTTTGTTTCACTCTGTATTTCTCCCCTGGTCTTCTGTGCCCCCCTGCAGTGGCTTTGCCCCCCAGTTTGCGAACCACTGTGTTCAGGTAGTACTTGAATATATGGATCAAACACAACACAAAACACTACTACACAATGATGCAAATATTATTTCTCTACACATTGTAAAATCAGTCAATTCTATACATTTCCAAAGTTTTCATTTTTCACTGAAAATCAGAACAGAAGATTCTAAATAGCACAGAAACACAGTTCTGATATTTGATGAATTTGGTACAAGTAAACTCACCTGTTGACTTTTTACAGTTCTCATGGCAGAGTTTACAGTTAAGCAGCTGAGTGTCTGTGCACCTGACGGCCATGTTTGATCCACTGTTTGAACTGTGAGGAGTTAAGAAAAGGCAGTGCTTCATAACAGCAAATAAGTGACATGATATTAGATTTGTGTGATTTAGTGTGTTTAGTATTTCGCAGAAAGTGTGAGGCTGAAAGTGTGCTTATAGTTGTCCAGGTCTGGGCTGAGGTATTGCTTCTTGAGCACCAGGTTTCACTTACTGTGTGTTATTTTTCATGTTAGTGTGTATGTAATCATATTAAAGTGTCTGGATTCCACTATAGTCAGATGGTTACTGTGAGGAGTGGGTTTTGCCAGTGGTAAATAAATGTGGGCATTGTGCATGGTGTTGCTTTCCAAAGAAACGCAAGAGTCTTTCGTGTAATTTGGAAAGTTGTGCCTCACAGTTGTGCAAATGGTGTGATTTCTGCAGAATTGAAAGCTGAGTGTAAGATGGAAAAGGGGTGCAGCGTTGCAGGCTTGGTTTAGGGACTCTGTACATGAGTTTCAGATTTAAATGACTGCATTTCAAGTTCCAATTTTAGTGTGTAAACAATTGTGAGAAAACTGTAGTTCACATAATTAGAAACAAGTGTGAACAATTCAGTCGCTGCGCGTAAATGATGACAGTTGCGTTGGAGTTCAGCTCCTGTCACCTGTGTTTCCAATCTCGCAACACAAGTGCATCACAGTGCAAAGTGTGTCTTATCGGGTAAAAATGTGTTTAAAGTTTTGCCAGGAGAGTGAATGATTTGACAAATGTGTTTAGGGGACTGAGCATTTGTTCAGAGAACGGGGTTTAGCAACTCTGAAAATATGTATCATGCAAGCATTGGAAAAAAAAAAGAATGATGAATGTGCCATGTGTCCTACACATCTCTACATCCACCTTGAAACCATACTGAATCCACCTTTCCAGTGGGATCAGGATCATCCTGATTTTTAGCATCAAATCTAACCTTATCTCCACTTTACAGTTTTAAAATGTCCAAAAACAACATTTAATCTGGATTCTGGGTAGGACTGGATTACCAAATCTTTATCTGGTTTTGAAATGTCTAACTGTAATTACAGTTACAGTTACAATTACATTTTTTTTTTACAATTTCTTACACACTAAAAGTAGAAATATCACCTCACACTCAATTATAAGCACATTCTCAGCCGCACACTTTTTGCAAAACACTAAACACACTTTACTGCATTAGACAAAGAAATCTTACATGTCATATGTTTGCCCTTTCAAAGCTCTGTCTTTCAGATTATCACGCGAATCACCAAATGGTCAGACACAGCTGTAGTGTGTACAGACGCTCAGGCGTTCAACTGTAAACTCACCAATCAGGCGTAAGCATGATAAAAAGTTCAGGAAAAGCAACGTTTCACTAAAATCAGTACAGTCTAGTCTGCTATATTTGAAGCAACGCCATGTACGCCGTGACGTACTGCGGCCGGATCCAGCTAGGTGAAGAGATGGTGCTTAGGATTTTTTGTAATTCGTGCTCTCTGTTTGTCTCCACAGATGTTTTTGCTATGTTTATGTGCTTATCTTCTGATTTTCTGTGGAAAATACAGCCTTTGGAGATGCATGGATTTTACAACGTTTAGATAAATAACTATTTGGATAATTGTGCGTTGTGTTTGGTCAATATAATCATGCACCTTACTCAACAAAATCAAACCCAGACAATAAGAAAAGAAGAAATGTTAAATGTGTTTTAGATTAAGCTCAGTCGTGTGTAACTAGTTCAAACACAGTCAGACCATATGAACCTTGTGTGTGCCATCTGCTGACATAATTGAGTTTTTACTTAAACAAAAGCCAGTCTTGATTCTTACATTTTTCTTTTAATGTTATCTCTGATTGTCCTCCAGTCATGGTGAATCTTAAGAGTTTCCCCCAAAACACGCTCCCTGCTGTCTGCCTCACTCTGGTCTGTTTAGTGCTGGTGTTATAAAGTATCTGACCACATTTTTCCAATTAAACTCCCTCCAAGACAATGAGTTGGTTGATTTCCATTGCCTGTCAATTTAATTTCCCCACTCCTCCTTTCACATTGCAGTTTCCCTCACTTTCCCACTTTTCTTATATAGTTTAGATATAGTTCCAAGACCTGCGTCTGCTCTATAGGCTGTGAACAAAAAAAAAAAAAAAAAAAAAAAATCTCTGAACATACCTTGTCCAGATCTTCTTTACTTAGTATTATATCAATGTGGTGTCTCAGTTTTCTCAGAAGCTTTAAAGTGAGATTTCCCAAAGAAACTCAATAAATCTGTGAGGGAGCTGGAAAGCATCCTCCCTCACCAAGGTCAAAAAGGAACACACACACGCATTTACATGACTGTGAAGTCTGGCAACCATACTAAGTACTCTCTCTCCAAGGTCTACTTCCAGTGGTGTGTTTTCATGGAGTGCACACATGAAATTGCAGCCGCAGGACTCCAGCAGCTGTTTGCTTAAGCACGATTTTGAAAACAGGGCTCATTTTGCCAAAACACTACACACAATTCACACAACCACAGACACACAAGTAGCAGAGCACCTCAGATCCTTTACAAAATGAAACATTTCATTCAAACTTATACAATAATTAGTAAAAACCCAACTTTGACACACATGCTTCATATGATCTGATTTTGTATTTTGCTCAATCTAAAACACGTTTCACAATTCTACTTGTTTTTAAAATGAAATAGTTTTTTTTTTTTATAGAAATATTGTATATATAGTAAAATACATGAATATATGGATCAAACACAACAGCAACAACAAAAAACTCTGCACACTGAAAATAATGATTTCTCTCCACATTGTAAAATCAGTCCGTTTGCATTTGCTCTGAAAATCAGAACAAAACATATTCTAAATATCACATAAACATAGAAACATCTAAAGAGACAAAATAAGAAAGCATGAATTACACTCATGCTCTGGGCTACATTGTGCTGATTTTAAAGAAAAGTTGTTTTTTCACCTGTGATCATGTTGAATGTCTTAATTACTACAGATTACAGATCTGCTGAGGCTGAGCTGAACTCTCTGTCCAACCTATGTTTAAACCTAAGTTTACAACATGGTCAACCAATGTTGCTCAAATCACATCAGATGAATTTTGTCCTTGCTGTTTTTGTTCACATCCTCTATTTGTGCTGAAAACAGGTCCACTCACCTGTCTGCATTTTATAGTTCTCATGTCTGTTTGATGAGTTTAGATTGAAGCAGCTGAGTGTGTGCTGCACCTGACAGCCATGTTTGAATTCTGCGGTGCTCTGAAAGTAAGTGTCTAATGTAGAGAAGTGTGTTTAGTGTTTTGCAAAAAGTGTGAGGCTGAAAATGTGCTTATAGTCATATGTAGTGCGCAAGCCATTTTAAAAACCCTGAAATCTAGATCAGATTGGTCTGGATAGGATAAAACATCAAAACTGGGTGTTTCAAAACTAGATGCAGGTTGGTTTGTTAATCAAATCATAGGGGTGTCCTAGTGTTTTTTTTCACTAGTGTAGGAGGAGACTGGGTAGACAGGCCAGGTGAGAGGTCAGTGTAAGGGGGGGGAGCAGGTCGAGTGTCTCCTCTGCTGCTGCAGTCTGCTGCACCTGTGTGACTCCTTTGCAGTCTGCTGCATGTCTGGTGAGAGATGTGGGAGTATTGTACTCTCTGCATGGACATCAGAAAAATCCAGAGTTCTGGAACCATCCATCATCCCTCCATCATGCTTTACACCTCCATGCTGCTAGGTTCATCCTGTTTGTAGAGGTTAACCACCATCAGAAGCCTACAAGACCTCACTGCAGCTATGTTTTGAAATTTGCATCCAGCCTGTTTGGAATAAAAGCTGGGTTGAAGGCTACCCAGAGGATCAGTGAAGAGGGATCCTTGGTCCCAGAGGATTCAGCAACTTTAAACCAGATTTTGAGGTCTAACCATGGGTTAAGGTTGCCTTACAGCCTTACAGGCAGTGCTTTAATTCACAATCTCTAATAAAAGCCTGTAGTGAGATCTTCACTGTGATCTGACATTCGGTCGGCTTTCATATTGTTGAATAGTTTGGTGGCAAACATTTGCCAAGGGTTTGATCTGCGCTGCTGGCTTATAAGTTTTTAGACAAGGCAGTGCCAGACCGCTGGAGGCATTTTTATGGACCATTATTGTTTTTGTTTAATCTGGTTTAGCTGCAATAAAAAATCTCATTAAAACCATGCAAAAGAATAACAATTAACAAGTGACAAGATGGGCTTGTAAAATCGTGCCATGGCTGAGTTTCTCAGCAGTTTCTATGACTGCTGTTAAGTGTATGAATGTTTTAAGAGCATGTAAATCCTCTCACACTCAATAATGTTAATGACTACAAGCAGTTTCTAATGCCTATTTTATAGCTGGTTCTCACACTGGTGAAACAGCTGTTGACAACTTGGGGGTAAGCCACATGAATCTGCTGCGTGCTCTCCACTTATTTCTGTCATTTTATAGAAACACAAGACAGAGTGGTACATAGAAAATGCAACAGTCACAAAAAAGGGCAAATGTAATTTTCCTCATTTAGGCTTTTAGGTGACATAGTACCTACAGTGTAAATCCAAAATAGTTCTTGTTTCAAAGGCAGATTGTTGATGTCACTGCCTCTCTGGGGGAGCTGGACACATCCAGTTTCACTGTAACTGAGGGAGCCACGGTGTGATTCATTAGATTGAAATGGTCTGCCTCTGTGTTCTGATATCCTGTTTTTGAGGAACCTGGATGTTTTTCCTTGTGTGTGTAGGTCCACAGGGGCATTTAAGCATATATATGACATTGTTGGCTTTGCATGAAATACTGCCTTTGACAGCAAATGCTTCACCTGTGTGTGGATGATAGAATTTATGTTACACTGTTTGCAGTTGTTGCATTTGTAGTTGCCTCATGCTACTGAAAAAATTGCTGTGGTTGGTGAAGGTTTAGGTGGGCTGTGCTCAACATGTTTCTGACATTGGTCTTAGGGATTTGGCTCTTAAATACAATCCATGTAGGTTTTTTTTTTAAGAGACCACCCAGTCTCAGAGACAAAATATCAGAACACAGAAGCAGTATTAGAAATGAATCACCCTGTTTCCTGTTACAGCAGAATCAAACTCCCCTGGACGGCTGGTAACATCGCCAATCTGCTTTTGAAATATGAGCTATTCTGGATTTATTCTCTAGGTAATCAAATAGTCTTTTGTAGACTTTTATTGAGTGTTACTTTACATTTTTACACCAGATACTGTGTGAAGTAAGGGCCATGTGTGATACCAGTGATACGTATATTTATATCCTATCTATTTATATCCATGCATACTGTGTATGAGATTTTGCGTTTATGTATCCAGTATTGTACAAGTTCATACTAGTTCAGTTCACAGAGATTAAAATGAAATAGTTCACATTCATAGTTCACATTTTTTAAAATTTGAACTTCACAGTCCTAAAAATGAACTAGTTGCCATTCATTTCTTGTTTTTTGCACAATATTCATATTTTTGTATTTATTTTATTTGTAAATGTAAAATTACTTCTAACCCAATTCACTCAATGCAGACGATGCCTCTACATCTTAAAGAATTCAAACCACGTCCAAAAACAGTAACTTTGCTGCAGTAATGTGATTATTTTGAATTGTGCTTTAATATATGCATAATTTATTTTTTTCTATTGTTTCACTGTTACAATTGCCCACAAGCACTGTAACAAGTACCCCAACCAAAGGGGCAATGACTTCTCACATGACGTCTTGCATGAAATTTAATATTACAGTCTTGTCTTTATTGATGACAATATATGAACTGTATCATTAATTAATGCACATGTATATGTTTCTCATAGCAAAAGATGAGTATTGTATTTAAAGGGGGTGGGTAATTATTTTTTCTTGGGGGGCTACATAAGGAATTGATCAGGCTGCTGTGGGCCAGACACAAATGATTTAAGGTCCTAATAATGATCAAATCTCTAATAATGGAATGGTCAGACGTGTTCTATAAAGGGAACACGGGCAACAGCATTCTAATAAACTTTTTACAGCGACCTGTAAATGCAAAACAGCTGGGCTGCTGAGATATAATTTTTATTATTATTTTTTTCACAAGGCAAGGTCACTTTATTTGTATAGCACAATTTAAATACAATACAAAGTACATTATATAATATGAAGAAATGATTTAGGACAGTGGTTCTCAAATAGAGGTGTATGTACTGTAAAAAGTTTTCAGATTCAGTCATTTAAACTAACATTATATAAAAAAAAGTAATTTATTTATTTATTATTTTTTAAAGCCTTAATAGCTCAATATGCTTTAATCTATCAATCCATAATATATAATTTCTTTTGTGTTGTTCTTTCACACAATTAAGTAGAAAACAGCTGCGTCAAATCATTCCAAGGAATATACAGGGGGTCTGCAGTATATTTACTGTCTTGTAAGAGGTTCTTGGCTGAGAAAGATATTAAAAAATCTCT
This sequence comes from Lutjanus erythropterus, assembly GCF_056507025.1. NCBI lineage: Eukaryota > Metazoa > Chordata > Actinopteri > Lutjaniformes > Lutjanidae > Lutjanus > Lutjanus erythropterus. The sequence continues at coordinate 3,669,390 of NC_139329.1, forward strand.
TCCTTTGAACGTTGAAATAGAGAACAAATAAATAAATAAATAAACAAAGTCAATATAGTACAACAAATAACAATAAATTTACAGTGCAGTGCTAAGCTGCCCTGGCTGAATAATGAGTTGCTGTTTACATCACGTAGGGAGATCAGAAATACTCCTTTGAACCAAGGGGAGGTACGCTGATTTTGCAGCTGTCTTGTAATGCAGATGTTAACACTATTAGATTATTAATATCAGTTGTGGAAAGAGTACTGAAAATCTGTACTCAAGTATTACTCAATTACAAGTAAAAGTACAGGTATTGGAAAAATACTTATGTAAAAGTAAAAAGTATTCTCCTGAGAAACTACTCAGAGTATTAGTTACCTTTAATCAGTTGATGTTATATACAATAAAATTGGATATTAATTCATATTGAACTCAATTATGATTTTAAAAGTAACTCAGTAGATTACATAGTGTAATGAACGCTTAAGTACAAATAAAAGTACAGACTTGAAAATATACTTACATAAAAGTGCCCAGAAAAACGACTTAATTACAATAATTTGAGTATTTGTAATTAATTACTTCCACCTCTGATTCCTATTGTTATATATTTTTTAATTTCTTTTGTATTTTTCTTGTACACAGATACGCACTATTTGATCATGTGATGATATGATATACTGTAGCTAGTTCAGGCACAAAATCTGTCAAAACTGACAAGCTAACTAACTCATTTGAACATAAAATCCAACATATCGTTGGTCAAATACACTGTACATATGCATAAGGGTGTATATACAGTGTGTGTAATAGTTAATAATAGCCTGCACCAGGGTTCATCTTAACTACCTCACACCACTGTAATTTATCAATCACTTGAGTTGCTAGTGATATAATATAATAAATAAATGTTTAAGTAAATAATTACTCACATAATGATGAATAATAAATAGCTATAATGCACTTTCAAATACAAGGTAAGGACGTTCAGCTTCTCTGGCTGTTTGTTGCAGTCAGAATGTGTTTCTAACAGACTTTTTGCTCAGGGGCTCCTGAGATTTTCTGACGAGATAACCAACGACAGACTCCTCTAATCCTTTAATAGGGAACATTCAGGGTTCTTTAATTCTTTGAAATGGCTCTCTGTTGTGTGAACTGTCGATCTAATTGTTTTCTTATTTAGTGTTGCACATGTTTTGGCCTTTTGTTTGGTTATTGTGAAGCAGAGGCTGATATTCTTCAGGGAATCTTGCAGGACATGGGACTCGACAGGAGTGGGAATCATGATGACAATCTTTTTTTTTTATATATATATGCAAAAACATATGTAGTGTCGTGTGTGGACTGTGGATTGACAGGAATGGGATGGGACAGGAGCATCCACTCCCATGCCACACTTTATTGTGGGGGTCTGCAACTCTATAGCCGCCCTCCAGGGGCTCCATGGGATTGGGGTTTGGCAAAAACTCACATGGACATGAAAATGTTTTTGTTTTTTTGTTTTTTTTGGGACATTTTAATTTTCATTCATTATTGTTGTTGTTCTATGAAAAGGTTGAGATAATTCAAAATTTTAAGGCAACATACCACAACAGATTTTTGAGTTTTAATGCCAACTCAAACTCTTACATTTTGAAAATGTTTTACCAACTGCAAATCTTTTTTTGAGATAATTTACTTTTCCTCTTTAGATAAACTTAAATTCCTGAGTATTTTGAAACCCGAAAGTTGTATTTAAAGACTATAGAAAGTGAAAGTGAAATTTCAATATTTCCAAATTTCAAATCAGGCTCACAGCTCACTGAACAAATTTTGGGATACATTTTTTTGAGTTTCTAAAACTCAAAGATTCAAGTTTATCTGAGGAAGTAAGAAATAAATTATCTCAACTAAAGTTTATCAGCAAAACTTTTTTAAGTTCATTTCAAAACTTCAGAGTTTGTGTTGGCTTGAAATTTGGAGTCATCTCAGCTATAGTTTTTACAGTGTAAAGTGATTCTTGTGACATTTGTCAGCTGAAAAAAATATGTAGCCTACACCCCAAAAAGAGTTCATATTTCATCAACTAAAATGTGCATCATAGCCTGTGTCTATGGCTTGATGCTGTTTCCTCTACATTTTGACAATGGCTTGTCTCTGGGTCTCCATAAGTTGGGTATGGATACCAAATTTAAAAAAAGAAACTTCAGAGAAAAGAGAGAGTTTAATGGTTGCATCTCCAGGCAGACTTTCTTTTCTTTTTTTGGCCAAAATGGCTGATTTGATCATTAAAGTTGCAGACCCCTGCTCTATAGTGAAGCGCCTGAGGGACACGGATGAAAAAAATAAAACGCGATAGGGCACCAGTGTACAGTAAGCTGTCATTAAACATTTCCAAACCCATTAAAGTGGGTTTATTACTCAGGTTTAAAGTATACACTCAGTCTCTGTACTAAAAAACACCCAGGGAATGATTAACTATTGAACCACTTAGACACACTGAGAAGCCAGCTGATTTTCCAGTGTGTATGGCAGCTCCAGCTTCATCATGATTTACCTACCACAGGGACATCCAGGAGGGCTGTTTTGCTGCTTTGTTTCTTATTCTTTTTTTTTTTTTTTTTTCTACAACCCTTGCTCCCTCCCTTGAGCCCACCAGTGCCTTTAAGTGTGTTCCAGCAGTTTCATGTGTAATAAACTGAAAGCAGTGTTCATATTGGCTGCTTGCAGAGGAACTGAAAAGTATTTTAAGTAGTATTTTTTACTTCCCTGCAGGGTGGGCCCAATAATTATCACAACAACACATGACCTGGAGCTCCCCAGGCAGCAAGGCTCACCTCGGGCCAACAGTGACGTCCGGCCTGACAGAGTCCTCCCTTCCTGTGTCACACAATGGTATCTTATCACTGCATTTGTAAATTTTATGATAATTACCTGCTCTAAGTCGCAGCCATTAATCAATTACGTGTTTTTATTTCTTCAATATTTTTATTTCTACAACCACATGACGCTTTTGGGTTAAAAGACAAAAATCACATGCTTCTGCCTTGAGGTATACCGACAGTCTCTCTTTCTGAAAGAGAGCATTTTTGTCTTAATGCTGGAGGTAGAGTTCACTGAAAACACATCAAACTACTTTCCAGGGACTGCGGGAGCAGGACCTGGGGGAAGACAAGGAAGTCTGTTCTAAATAGGGTCCACTCTCCTCTGTTTTACACAGTTTAAAGAAGTTCACCACATCCTCTGGTCTGAGGCTAAACTTGGAATAATATTGCCTGATAGTGACCCCACCTGCCCTTAGTGTAAACTCCAACCAGCCGCTTTATTTCATTAGTGCTAGTCGTGTCCTAAACTATCAGATTTCTTTTTTTAAAATGTTTTTCAGAGGTCTTTGGAGCAGTGGGCTGTCTTCATAATGTCAATCTGGTACAGTAACATACATCACGTTTTTGACCGCTCGGCCCTCGTACAGTCAGTGGGTCGGTAACTGACTGGCGGGGGGGGGATCCAGAGAAATATTCATGGGGTGGCAAGAGGGTGGCACAGAGACTATAAGGGGTGGCAAAACATATATGCAGATTTAATCACAAACAATCACAAATATCAATATTTGCTTGAAAAAAAAAACCAAACCTAAATGAAGATATTTTGACTAAAAAATATAACATTATTGAGGCATATAAGTAGGGCATTGAATAGAAATATTTAAAGGTGTCAATAAAAAAAAACAATAAATTGTTTTATTTTCAGATCTTCAAAACATTTTTTCCAAATACATATTGAACATAAGGCCATCACTCAGCCAAGAATGTGGCCAGGACTGATCATTAAACCATAGGCATTAGAACGTCATCTCTTGCTGCATTCACTTGCACTTGAACTTCAGAGTTTCAGTCATGTAAATTTCTGTCCAGCCACAACTTTTCATATGTATATTTTGAACAAGAATTGTCAAAACTGGAGTGGCAGCTGGGGCGGCAAGGCATCTTTTAGGGCTGGCATCTGCCAGATCTAGATCTGCCCCTGCTGACTGGGCTGCCTTTAAACTTTAATTCAGCCTGAATATTCTTATAAGACCTGGCTTCCAGTGTGAGCCTGTTTTGACCATGTCACCCTGTGAGCCCTTCCCCACCCTTCCATTCTACACTCTCCTGCTTCACATCACCCTTTACCTCATGCCATATACCTCTGGATGTGATATATGATTTTCATTTTCAATATTTTAGCTTTGTAAACAACCTTAAGTACACTTGAAGAAGCTTAAAACAGCATGTAGTTTTGCACATGTGTACAGTTGACTATTAAATAGTCTTAATTTGTCAAGAATTTTGCACAGAGCTGTTGATTTAGACCCCCTGGTGGGTGAGTTCTAGGAACTACAGAGTCTAACATAGTAACGAACAGCTTGGAACATAATATGATATCATTTGTCTGTCTACTGGCATGAAGATAGATCTTACTTAATTGAAAACAGAGGACTACACCAACACATTTTCTTTTGAGGGATTAATGAAACACTTGGAGCTAGAGAAGATTAAATTTTCTTTGAAAAAACAAGAAAGGAAATCTTACAGAATTTGGCAACCATTTAACAGAGTCTTTTCTTTTTTCCCCCTTTCTATTATTTGTGGAGGGATAATTGTCTACACTGTATAAGCTGAAGGTAGTTGCACACTTATAAAGTGTACACTTATTTCCCATTTTTAAAATCTCTTTTGATTATACACTTTACAGACTCTAACTACAGGTCAGGTGTACATTATATATAATTGGGTGCAATGACCTTCTTTCTTAAAGCTTAATTTTGTTCCCCCATATTTTTATTTATTCATTTATTTTCTCTTCTTCTTTCTTTTGCTTTCTTTTGTATTATTTATGTTATGAACACGGCACTTTGTCTGTACACGTGTGCACGTACTGAGGTAGATATTTGTACATAGTACTATGTCATATCTGTTCAAAAAGACAATAAATACAGTTTAAATAAAAGTTTGTGTAAGGACTATTGATAAAGGAGAGATACTGTACATTTCACTGTTGTATTGTATTGTAGATTTTGTACAACAAAAAACATTCAGAATAAATGATGCAATCTAAATTAATAATCTAAAAATTAATTCTAAAGTAAACCTGATGTCATTTTGGATTTTATTTGTATGAATAAAGAATATTGGCTAATATATCAATATTGGAAAATTAGAAAATTGTTTTTACTTCCTAATATCGGTGTTGGCATGAGCCCCAAAATTCCAATCAAGCTCTATATATGTCATCTTTCCTTGGGTTTTGCAAAGCTTAATTCTGACTATGTCTGATGGCTGAAAACTGCACCAAAACACTGATATGGAGGATTATGTGTGTCTAACAATCTGGGCCCCGTTTCCCAGAGCCTTCGTAGCGCTACGTGGGTCGTAAGTTGTATTTTAAGGTCTCTCTTAAGGTTGTCCCAACTCTGGCAAACAGCCCATAACCTTAAGGGAGACCTTAAAATACAACTTACGACGCACGTAGTGCTACGAAGGCTCTGGGAAACGGGGCCCTGATCATTTATTCAATGTCTGCATTTGAAGAGTAGGTAGCCCGAGAGTTCCACCTGTTTTGTTTGTCCACATCACCAATATCATAAATAATATGAGCAGAGTGACACCGTTCAAACATATTTATGAAATTCATCTGAAAGAGGAAGATGGTTTCAAACTGGGAAGAAAAAAAGAAGTTTGAGCACCGCTGAAGTGACCTCTTGGCATGTTTGAGGGTTGAAAACGGGCCGTTTCAACATGTTGCACTGCAGATTGAAGTTGTGCAATTAAACAAAACAGGGAACAGCTGGTCGTGTTATATCAAGAGTGGCTGACAGCTTAGAGCAGTGGTGTCAAACTCATTTTAATTCATGGGCTATACAGCCAAATTCAATCTCAAGTGGGCTGCATCAGTGAAACCACTGCATAATAATCTGAGTAACACCTCCAAATGGTCCCTTTTTTATTGTAAAGAAATGTCTGTTTTTCCACATTCAGTCAGTCTACTGTCATTACACGTACATTACAACTGAAAAACTGTTTTTTTTTTTTTACTTCTGCATGAGTGTCTTGACCTCTAAAACAGCTCATAGCCAAAAGGTCGAATATATTCAAACACAAGTCAAGAGTTGCAAAAACATGTTCCTTTTATTGAAACAGGCAGACAGTATGGTGGCCAAATCAAAAGACTTAAAACCTAAAAAGAACATAATTCAAACCTCCTCCAAAACTAACTAAACACTCATGGGCCGACCAGAAAGAACAAAAGAAGAGAAGCCACGTCTGTCCGACCCCCACAGGGTTCTCCCCTCTACCCTGACAAGACCAAAATAAACCCTAAACAACAGAAACAAAGCCACGCAAACTGGACTACCAGGCCCACCAGAAAAAGGGATGATGAGCATGAGGAGCACAACTTGTTGAGATGTAGCAATTCTTATAAACTTCCACACACGTACAGTCCTATGTTGTAATCCTGGCTGCTATTGTGTAAGAAGGTTAAGTCATGTCGACATTGTTTTAAGACATAAGTCTGATACAGAGTCTTTTGTATCAAACCTGCTGATTGACAATTTTGTGCACAATGTTCAATATTGCTCTGCAATGTTTTTTTTATAGGGTCTGATTGGACCCTTTAGCAGGCTGGTTGTGGTCAGCATACGTTTGACACCTTTGGCTTGTAGAGTCTTTTGATGACGAGGCCATTTTGTCGTAACTGTCCACAGACAGCAGTCAGAGTTGAGATTTGACATCATCAAAGAATCTTCTTCATTGTTTCAATATGGCTGAAGTTGTGTTTCTCTGTCCATATGCATCCTTGTTTTACATGAATGATCAAGTCACTGTACTGTCTTGTTTAGTGCTGTATGTACAATGTTCTCTTTTCTCAGTTGACAATCTAAAGATATAGGGTGCTGCATGTTGGACTGTACAGATTGTGACATGCTCTGAGGCAAATTTGGTGAAGAATGAGGCTGAAGAGATGTAGAATGAGGGGTTGCTGGATGAGGGATGTATGGGATGGGAAGAAGTGGTGGAGAGGATGTGGGGTTTAAATTGGATGGACGGATGGGTTTGGTGCAGTCGGCTGACGGCTGGAAGACGGAATAGAACCAGGTGGGTTGAGACTCTGGGTGGGGGTACTGTCTCTGTCAGTCTCCTGATGTACGGAGCCCACCTGTTCCTGTATTCGGGCAAAGAGAGAAGAAGAAAAAGAGGGGGTCGGGGAGGGAATGGTGAGGAAATGGATGAGGTGTGCTTAAGTACTTATAGTACAGAAATGAATCCGTCTGAGGCGTGGTCTTTGTTCCTGAATCTTGTTATAAAACTTCATTATATCTTAAAGTATAATTTTAATAGATATATCACTATTACCATACTACTCATAAAGTTGGACATAGATTTTTTCACTTTAATCAAAGGTAAAACTTTGTCCAAACAGTAAAACAGTGTTCACTATAGAACTATCATACATATCAGACTGTCATTTTAAGCATGTGTGAGTTGGTGAGATGAACTGACTGCCTTGATTTAGCTATTTTAACACAGTTTGGTACACTGAGTGCAACACTGTGCTCGACTGAGCAAACGGCAGGCATGGAGCAAGTGTGGTTTTGTCGCAGCCAATCACAGCACATAGGTGCTTTATGTAATCAATACCATACTGGTTAGGCAGAGGGTTAGGGTTAGTAGCTCAGTCCATAAGGATTTTGCTTGGGACTTGAGGGTGGCCTGTTAAAGTCCAGCTTGGAACAGTCAACACAGAGTGTGGACTGGTAGCCCGACACCCCAAATGGTTTGTTGCACAGAACCATCTGGGAAGTCGCCCTTTGAAGCTGCTTGGAAAAGTGCGGGCACTTTAAAAAAAAAAAAAAAAATACTTGGCAGGTGATTGGATGAACCAACTGTCTATCATGTCTAACACAGGCTAACTCCAACCAATCAGATCAAACTCTTGCCAGTCAGGAGAAGAGCTAAAACATCTTTTCCATGGAGGAAAGCCTACAATGCCATTCTTTTCTCTTCTTTAAATGAAGAAATACTCTCCAGGTCTGATACGCTAATCTCTTCAGGAGCCGCCATTGCTTGTTCTAGATGACTCGCTTCCATGGACGCTGTCATCACACCTAAAATAAGAATAATAATGATAATACATTCATTATAGCATCTTTTAAAACAGAGTGTACAATGTACTTTGACAGGAAAAGTGAAAGAGCCAATTACCCAGTAGGCAATATAAAAACAAGAAGCCAACAGAATTAGGCCTAGTAAAAGACAAAATTAGGTTAAAACTGAAGTAAAGTAAGACACAAGCAAAAGACAGACACGAAAACATATTAAAAATAAGACAAAACTGAGGAAATAGAAGGAGGAATATGTAAGCCCATAGCTACCATTAGTCCCTCCCAGGAAGCTGATTGGCTGCACCACTTCTGGCATGGATACAATATGAATATAATAATAATACTTATAATAATAATGAATAACTTGAAGCCTGGCAAGATGGATTCTTGCGTGATTTTGTGATATTGTGATATTGTGAATCCAGCTGTCTCACAAGGTAAAGAGAGGTGGCAGTTCACCTCCTGGCCACTGCTGAAGTCTTCTAGAGCAAGACACCTAACCCCTAACTGCCTGGGATGTCGCTCTGTAATCTCTCTAATGTATTTTTGGCCTGCGCATGTAAATAACAACAGAGTGAAAAACATGTAGTTTCCCTGATAGGGATCAGTGAAGTTTGCCTTCTTCTTCTACAGTATGTGGTTCAGATTTCTCAAAGTAGCTCAGAGATTAGTTTTCATAAATACAACAAATCACGCTATTATTGTAATGGAAATGCAAAGTCAAAGTGTCAAATAATCATAAACAGCCATATGTGGTGAAACATATTAATGAATGCTCATTTTGACTTAATAGGCTGTGATACCTTTGTTATAGGGCTTAAATATGTTTTGTGGCTCCAGACAGATCAGCTTGGACTTGAAGTTGACAAATCTTTGCAGGAAACAGTATACAAATTGAGGTTGTGGAGTTTGAAAGACATGAGCATTTACCAGACAGAAAGGGTCACACCACTACTGTGTTGCATTATGGGAAAGGTCAAAGGTTTGCACCCACACCAGCTTGACCCACACCAGGATCTAAAAGAGTCAGGATATCTTGACATCTGCTGCTTCAATTTGGGACATTCTTTTTCACCTGGCTATTCCAAGTCCCACAGCTGTATGCAATTGCAATATAATACATTTCATACATTTTTTGTTATTCTCTGTCCTCCTCTTTTGTATAGAAATACTTCATAAATGTGTTACATATGTTTACTTTATCTGCGTTTTTGGCAGAGTCCCTGAAAAAGTTCTTGTTCAAATCTCCTATCTCTGTGGGAACAGACCAACACACCACATGTGAGACACCAGTCTCCAGGTCAGCTATACAGTTAAGAGCCAAACAAGCACGGGACGTTCACCAAGGAGACTGGGGTTCCAGTCCTGTGTGAAACGAAAAGTAAATGTAAAAGTTGTGTAACTCTATATTTAAAAATATAGATTTCTTAGTCCTCGATTAAATGAAGTAGGCTACTTTGTAGGTTACTTAGAAGGCCACAACTTTGTTGCCTCTGAAACTCCGTGATAATCAGTCATTGTTGTTCTTTTGGTCAGGATGAATGTGTAAAAGCCTTCTCTGTTGAAAAAAAAATGCTTATCTTGCACTAGAAAAGAGACATTTACCAAAGGTAATGGTTCTAACAATGGAAACCGTTTAATTGACGTTTATTTTGGACAGTATAACTTTGGAATGAATCACTTTCTTTTGTTGTTTTGGCATATGTGTGCAGCTTGGGAGGGGCTCAGCTTTTCCTTAGATACAAGAAGGGGAGGGGTGGGTGGGTCCTGGGAAAAAGGCTTGGGAACCAGTGGTGTATGTGACGTCACTTCCGTCATGTGATATTTATTGTTTTAGCCCTCGCCATGATCTTTTACAAGCCTAAACGAGTAGTTTGATTGCCTAAACCTAACCAAACTGTGACTGTTTTACAACATAATCCATGTGTGTAATGTCACATGACTTACTCAAGGTCTGATAAGCCTGTTGCTGTGTTGTGGAAATTTCCTCCTGCTGGTGAATAATGAAATAGAGACTTCTGCCAGCTGACAAGGTTTTATTTTCTTTGCAAAGAAGGTCAATCAGCACATCAGCGGTCAGAGTGGAGAAAGACCCAGAACATGGGGAGACCTGAACATTTATGCCTGAAGAACCCCCCCTAAGGCATGTTTCACACCCCTTTGTCTGCTGCAGGCACAAAGAGTGTTTTCACACTCCTTTGTCAGGTATCGGCACTGACTCCCTAGGGTGTGGTTCGCATAAGGGGCATCCTGCAAGGTTTTGTATTCAGATGCTCCCATTGTTAAGAGGTCTAGACATGATTAATTTAAAACACGAAAGGACCTGGTATCTTGATGTACTCAGTGGGAGGTTGGGAATCTCAAGTGGTTGACAAAAGGATCTAAGCATTGATGAAGAGGCAGAGGGGAAGGATGTCTCACGTGGTTAAAATGCAAAGGAATTGAATTAACAATTGCAATCAAAGAGTTTGGCATTTTGGTGAGACGGTGGGAGGTTGTATTTCAAGTCAAAATTACAATTACAGCTGTCAGTAATCTCCACCGGTAATAAATGTCATGCAGAAGTCAGTGACCTGTTCTGTCATTTAGGCATGAGGATGTGTTGCCTGTACATTTTTCATGAATGGGGAAATTAACTATAGAGACCAAAACCATATTTGTGCCGTGTTGCAATGCCATGTTCCTACAGTAGCCCAGAATGGACAGACCAAACACTGGCTCTAGATGCAGCCTTTTGCACCTTTTGCAAGTTTCATGATCATAATAAGTTCTCCTGATTGTTTGGACCAGGAGGGTGAGATGCCACTAAATCCTACACACCGGTCCTTTAATGATACTGAAATATTTGCCATATTGGCCATTTTAAAAAAATGAAACTAAGCTAATTAGCAAATGTTAGCACACTGCTTACCATCAGCATGTTAGCATTGTTACTGTGAACATGTTACCATGTTAGTCTCTTATGATTTTGATAAATCTGAAGCGACTCAAGTCCAGACCTCTGGTTTTTCTAAACCAAAGTATTGTCCTCTTTTGAAATTTTTAAACTCTGTGTATTTCCCTGTTTCTCATCATCGTTGCAGATGAGGGAAACCTCAATGATTTTTGAGGTTTAAAGGCAAACTATGCAGGATTTTCTCTAAAACCAGTTCATAGAAAATCCCTCTCAGTCATCGCCCACGACCCACCAGAAGTGCGTAGCGTCCACAGAAACCCCGTCCTCCCCCCGTACCTTCTTATTTCCTCATTAATTTGCTGTTCTCGGGACTCTTTTCCAACCCAAAATGTTGGTATTTGAATGCATGAATTTGCAACATTAACTGAATAAAAAACAGCCCTCCTCCCTCTTATGTCAATCCGTGCAAAATACCACAATGGAACTAACAACAGACATCCTCCCTTTAAGTTTTGCCCACATTCCATCAGCAAGTTCAAAGATTTTGTGAGTGACGTGCGCTGTTATTAGCCAAAATTGATCAATAGTCTTAATTGCATATGTCCCATTATTTGTGTATGATAAATGGACAGATGGTGGGCAATCCATAGTCCTACCCCTAATGTCATTGACTTCCTGGTGAAATTTTATTTAGAAAACGTCTAAATAAATGCAAAGAAGGAACTCCACATTTCATGTAATCTGTACAACTCATTTATGAAACAGTTTCCAAATATGTAGCTATTAGTATATATAACGTTTTTAAAAAACATTGTTTAATCTGAGTAAGCTGAGATGAAAAAAAAAAAATAAATAAATAGAAGTTGAGAAGCTTCAGGGCACCACACTCATGTGGTAAATGTAACATTGGCATCCAAACTCATGGGGATTTATTGTTCCAAATAAAAGAAGACAACAGACTCTGTGGTGGAATAGTTGGAAGATTCTGAAATAAATGTCATAACTTTGACAAAACAAACATTTGAACATTTTTAACTCTGCCCATAAGAGAAACCACCTGACCAATTCTCTTTAATTCTTCTGATATTTTCATACCTATTGAAAGATTATTCAAACTAAAAGTGTCTTCTGATTTTCTACAGATGAACAAACTTAAATACTTGATACATTTAAAGATCCAGTTCCAACTGAGTTGATCCCTCAGAGAGGTATAGTCAGATTTGGAAATTGGCATCATCTCAGTTTTGTCCCAGTTAACTTTATAGCCTTTATTAACCTCCCAAAACTTTGGAATAAAGATAACATAGATAGCACTGAATTGTCAGGATCGTGAGGATACAACAAAATATCATCAGCATACAAAGGTATAAGATGCTCCTCTCACTCTTAACACCTTTGATGTAGCAAAAAGGGTTTAGAATAATTGGTATTTGTGTTAAAAAGGAGAGCTGTTAAGAATTTGTACCCAGTGGCAAAACTTCAAACCAAAATGAAATCTTCTAAGGACAGAAATAAGCTATTTCTATTCAACTCAGTTGAATGCTTTTTCAGCATCGACACAGAGGATAACACTCTGGGAATTCAGTTCATTAGTGTGGTAAAGAATATAAAAGTACCTGCATAAATTACCAGTAGAAGCATGAACAAGAACAAATCCAGTTTGGTCAAACTGAATAAGATTAAGTAAAACTCTCTCCAGCCTTAATGCAAGGACCTCAGTAAAAATTTTATAATCTGCATTAAGAGACACATTGAGACTGGCCTACAGGAGGCACACAGGAGAGGATCTTATCTTTCTTTTGGAGCAGGATAATAGAAGGCAAACATAAAGACTGGAGGAGACAACCGTTACAAACAGACATTGATCATAGAAAGAGGCGATAAATAATTTGAGAGCTGTCTTGATAAAACTTGATTGGCAGCTCATTTAAATCAGGAGCTTTTGTGTTAAAGTAGACTGTAAGGATACACAATTAGAAACTCTACACACTGAAAAGTTACGTAAGTGATGTCATAACTTTCTCCACCCAAAAGTTAATATTAGCTGCTGAAGCTTAGATGCTTGTGTGTTTCAGTACTGGGATGCAGACACACACAAACACTTGTTCTTTCACTTTTAGGATGATTAAAGAACCAGGAGCTGCTGGATAAAATGCTTCAGGTAAGATAATGTTACACGGGATAGTGAGAGAGAACAAAACTGAACTAAATGATGACAAACTGGGACTTTCTTGACTTGTAAAATTAACTTTTAAATCAACAAAAATCATATGTGTAATTTGTGGAAATATTCAGCAGCTGTGTTAAGGTGACATTTATTAGGATTTGCTCTGGTAAGCTTCAGCTGGCCCTTGTGTAACCATGAGCAGTGGAAAGGCAGAGCTGGACACAATAACAACCACATAGTCCGCTAAGCATTTCTGCCGCAGCTGAATCACTGCTGCTGGCAGTGTGGAGAGCATTTCTAAGGTTTTACTGACATTTCATGTCAGGATGTTTTTTATGCAGCACAAATAAACACATCCATCATAAAAATGTAAAAAATCTAACAATAAAAACTGTGCTGCCAGTGCAAATATTCTGCTGTAAAATGGCTAAATTTGATCTAAACCCAATCACCCAGGGGTCGCCCTGCTCAGCTAATCTCTGGACTGACCTGATTAATGTCTGTCTGCACCAGATCTGATGCTGTCATCAGTATGAGCTCTGGATTACAGCGTCTGCCAGATGATGTAAATCTGAACATGGCTCAGAGATGGTTTCAGGTTGACTGGCCTCAGGCCTGTAGCTACTGTCCCACTGACATACCACTGAGAGGTCATGTCCTTTTTTTTTCCTGAGTATTTTTTTCAGTACTGTGAAAAACTTAACATATGTTCCCGCTCTTTTTAGACTCACTATATATAAATTTGAATACTTAGTGTTTCGAAACATCATTTGGACCTTAAACCTACACGTTATGGTCTAACTGAGCAAAAACTTGAATAAATAAATAACATATTAAAAAGATATTTGTACAGTGTAGAATTTTTGGTGTCTGGTAACCTGTTCTTATCCCAGCTCATCAGATGCAGACTCTTCTTGGTCATGCCCTTCTGTGTCTCATACTGATGCACAAAGTACCCTTTAGTGTCTGTATGAGAGTCAGCCAAAAGGCCCCTTCATGAAATGGTAGCAGATTGGGTAGATTTAAGGCACCAAAACTACTTGTTTTTTTTGGAAAAAGTGACACAAGAAAAGCAAGTTGCAACATACACAACGATTTTGGTTTCACATGTGACATGAACCCCAGTCTCCTGGGTGAAAGGTCTGTGTTTGTTTTATCCACCCATCCATTCATCTACTTCCTTCATACACACACTTTCTCACTCTTCGTATTCCACTGATGATGCGTCTCAGGGGCAGGGGCGACTCAAGATGTTTTTTTGACTGGAGTAGCCCAAGTGGGGTCCTGACTGTGGGTGGCATGAAATATGTGCATGCACATGTCAGAATAGCATTATTTTTTCTTTCCATTTTGCAAAAAACAAAAAAAAACCAAAAAAAAAACCCGCTTTATTCCTTCAAAGTTGCAGGTAACTATGGTTGTCACAGTTCTGCTCACCTTGCTCAGTACTTTTCCACTCACCCCACCTCTGCTCATCCTACCTGTCAGCCGCTCCCGCCTCCTCAGCCCGCTGCACTCACCTGCTCACACAGCTGCAGCTCATCAGCAATCAAGCCAGCATGTAAGCCTCTCCTGCTCACTCACTCGTTGCTTGACTGTTCTTTGCCACGCATGCAAGACTCTCCAGCGCTCTTTTTCGGGATGATTTCTCACTGCCTGCCTCTGACCTACCTGTCTTGTCTGATTCCTGCTAACTGCACTAGCCTCCCCAAACCACTAGATCTGCTTCGGCATCCTTGGTCTCTGTTCGTCTGTGGCTGCCTGGCGTTTCAGTGTGAGCGTTCCTGCCTGCTTACCTGTGGCTGCCTGTAGTTCAGAGACTCTCTGTGTTGCAACACGTGCCTTTGTGTGTGCATCGTGTGAGTACTCACTTGCTGGCTTCTCAACCCTCCGCCTGTCTCGTGCTGGTTTGTTTGCTTGGACTGTTTGCTTACCTGGTTCCAGATCTTCCACCTGCTCGACTATGTTTCCTGCCTGCACCTCTCTGGCACCATTGCCTTTACTTGGACTGAGCTGTGTTTGTGTTTGGGCTCCCGCCATCACCCACTTACCTGCTTCCAGGGTCAGTTTGGTCTGCCAAAAGAACCAGTCAGCTACAACTACAGACATTATGAGTGTGGACAGACATGGAATGTAAACTGTAACTTGACTGGTTGGTGGAGACAAACAACTGTGAGACAGTAATTCTATTTTCTGACTGCTCTGTTTTGTACGACCATTGACAGCTGACTTCTTACTCTTCTAAACTGGCCACAAGGGGCCGCAAGTGATCAACAACTGTTTCAGTTTGACATCTTGTGTCTGTTCAGGGAAACGTATGTGGGGGTCATGTTAATGTTGGCAGAACTTTGCAAATCTCTTCTGTATCTGGTAGTTGTGTTGGTTTCACCACATGTTGCCTGGTGGGGATCTGCACTCTATTTTTGATTATTGATTTTAGTTGCAACTCCCATGAACCTGATTTTCTTGACCAGTTCCTTCTTAGAATAATAATAATAATAATAACATTGCTTAAAAAAGAAAATCTGGCTAAAAACAAAATCAAAGGCGGCCTCATATGACTACATGGAAATATTCATAAAATACCCTCAGCTCAGCTGGCTCTGCGTCCCTGCCACTGCTCTCCTCCTGCGGGCTTTCCCATCTGAGCTCAGCAGCCAGTCTGGAGCGACACATGCGGTTTGTGGTGGAGGTTTGGCTCCGAGTGTTTTGGTGTGATCTGGCTCCGGTCTATAATAATGCAATAATATCCCTCCATTGAGCGTGCTCTGAGTCAGCCAGATGCTGTACCCTCCACAGTCATCGCCAGCTGTGCCATAACACGTTTATTGATGACTAATATACCTTTATTCCTATACATTGTCTGACAGCTTTAGTTAATTTTCACATTACAATTTTTCATATCCTTCCTGTCCAGTCAAAACCATGCGTCTCCATATGTGCTGATGATGATGTTTGTGATAAATTGAAGGATGAAGTTTTCTTTTATGGTTTTTTTTTAAACTAAATAAACTCTCTAAAATCCCTCCTTGGATCGGCTGGAAAATGCATCGTCACAAAGCTGAGAACAGGGCTGTTTTTTGAGCTCATGAAAATTTGTCTTTGTGGTTCTCACAGGACAGCTACACTGCATATGATGATCTTATAGAACCAGTGAATTAAACTGACCAACAGCTTATAAACTGATTCAAATGAGCTCAACCTTAAACATCTACAGCTGTAAAATTCAACACAGACTTTAATGCAGCAGTAATATTAATCAGTATATGTTTCACTTTTTTATTGAACATAATGCAGATTGTTTTTATTTGTTAGCTTTATATGCAGCATTTTATGCATATTTGACAGTTTCTCTTTTTTTCTTAATCAACATTTAATACATATATTTTGCTCTATTTGTGTTTTTTTTATTTATTTATTAATGGTTATTTCTAATTATTAAAAATACCAGTGAGAGTTGCCAGTTTCAGTGCCCTGATATGTTGGACAATTAAGTTTACTGTGAGACCTGCCTCCATTACATATCTTTATGTTTGATTCGCGGGATCATTTAAAAAATCTGTGTGTTATATATTCTGTTTATTACAGTCTGCATAAAGAAAATTGGCCAATATATTAATTATGTAATTACCTAATATCAACATTGGCTCCAAAAATCTAGTAATGACTGGGCTTCTGTCCAAGCTATTCCTAAACACGTGAAATAAAAAATAAAAAATAATACAAATAATAATGAGACAGTTAAGGAAATACAGGCAGAGGGCTGCAGGGTCTGTGTTGATACAGACACCACCACACACTTTTAGTCCCTCATTAGTAAGACTGAAAGAGATTACTGTCAATATCAATTAATGTTGATTATTTTCTTGATGAATTAATTATTAATCAGTTAGTGTTTTAGCTCATAATATGTCAGAAAATTGTGAAAAATGTTGATCACTGTTTTCAAAGCCCAAGATGACGTCCTCAAATGTCTTGTTTTGTCAAAAACACAAAAGTATTCAGTTTACTGTCAGAGAGGAGTAAAGAAACCAGAAAATATTCACATGTTAGAAGCTCAAATCAGAGAATTTGGTCTTTTTATTATTATTCTTATTCTTATTATTCTTCTTCTTATTATTATTATTATTATTAAAAAATGACTCAAAATAACTGATTAATAATCAATTAATTGTTGCAGCTCTAGATTATTTTATATAAGAAAATTTGTGTTGCACATTTGAAGGATCATTGCAATACTGACTGATATATCGATATCTAATTTTTTTTTTTAACTCCCTGATATCATTTTTGGCCCCACATGTCCAGTATCGGTCGGACCCTGCTCGGGACATAATTCAAGATGACCCTGAAAACAGGCCTGTCAGCAGGCTAATGTTGACGGATGAATTTCCTGTGCAGAGTAACTGAGGGAGTCATTCAGTGGCTGGAAGCAGCTCTGCATCGAGCTGAATTATGATTTGATTTGAAAACTATTTAATTTTAAGATGGAATGTGAGGATGAATGAACATCGTTCATCGTGCGCCAGATTGGGCATGGAAATGGGAATGTCACATTTGGTCTAATTTTGTCTTGAAATCTCATTTTTCCAGTGATATGATTTGTGGTTAAATTGATCCTGTTATTGTCCAGAAGCTGCAGAAGGCGTCTCCTCAGCCGTCCTTTGCCCTCTGTCTGATGCTTTGCAGCACAGGTGGATCTCCACTTTGTTTTGACTATGGAGTGTTTTGGCCATGTTCCTACTGCGCACTTATGATAAAATAACTTGAAAAGCAAGACATTCAGCAAGTTCATTTAACAAAAGACTGAACTCATCCTTTCTGCCTTATATAAATCTCACCATATGGTCGCTATCTTTCTGATCAGAAAATTGGGAGAGCAGCCTGTGGTATCGATTAAGGCGCTTGGCTGGTGCGCAGACGAGGTCTTGCTCTCCTCCGCCAGCATCACATTCCCAGTTTGATGGTGAGTTTTATTTGTCCTCCCTGGGGGAGGTCAGGTCATAAACGTGGATACCGACGAGTCCAGCGGACGGTCAGCGGGGAGTCCAGGTACCATCATCTGGTACCTGTTAGAGGAGGAGAGGCCGCAGCACGAACCGTCCGCACCGCATTTCCACTCAACGGTCAAGCCGGAGGGACACAGTACAGAGTCTTCCGCTAAAACCTCAGCTTTCAAAGTAAAATGATGTTCTTCCAGTGATGCAATATGGCAAGAAACGAAAGGGACTTTTTGCTCATGGAAATCCAATGACTCATTAGCCGACAGAGGTTAGGTGTGTGTGAGGGGGAGAGAGAGAGAGGGAGTGAGAAGTGGCAGACATGCAGAAAGCCTCCTTGCTGTCCGTCCTGCTCACTTATTTTGAAAGCAGCTTGTGTGTCAGTGTGAGTGTCTGCGTCTCAGAGTTGACTGAAGGAGCTGCGGGCCAGCCTGTTGCGCACTTGGCGGCGCACACAGAGCAGACACAGCGCACCACAGCCGCGTGGATGGACGGTGCCAGTATCATGGACTTTCCTAAATGATTTTTATGGTGATTTTATGATTGGATTCCCATCTGGCTGTTCGGCTTTTCTTCTCATTTCACAAAGGACTCATTACAGCAGGTCACCTCTGAGCGGATACAGACTTTACGCATCCCGGGAGCAGCCTGGACATAAGGGACTCTCAAGGTGCGTGTGTACACTTGTGTGTAGGTATGTGTGTGTGCGTTCTTGGATGTCAAACTCTCCTCTTGGACACTGCGTGTGTGTCTCTGCATGTGTCTGCGCTTGCAGCTGGTAGCCTCTAGCAGTACTTTCACTTTCGTCAGGTGCGTAAATTATTTATTACGCAGAGAGATGTGGCAATCTGGGGCCGCTGATGAGGCAAGGCAAATAAAGTGTGTCTGAGCCTGCATGGATTAATGATTCCATTCCATCACTGCCAGAGATCATGAAGGATAAGGTGAGACCCTGTCCCACAGAGGAAACTCGTACCTTCAGATCAGCCAGACTGTGTTTAAACATCCGCATCGGACAATTTCAACACTGTAGAGGACAGACAGGAGGGAGACTGGTCAGGTTACACAATTAACAAGTAGTCAGGCTCGTTCAGCTCACTGTGACAAGACAAGTAGCAAAAGAAAAACTCGGATGCAGGTATAAAAAAATCCACTGAGTTTACATAAAGGTATAATATGTGTTGATTATACTATCGAGACCGAGCTATTAAAAAATCATCTGCTCATTCAGTTCAGTCTTTTTCCTTCCTGAAATCCGGCAGCAAAACCAGACTGTTCAGTGACTTTTACTGCACCAGCACTGTGTACATGTTGTTTATGTAAACAAAGAAAAATATTATCCTGGTTTGTGTGATTTTTTTTATTTTTTCCCATGTTATCAAAAGTTATCTAGTATTTTTTTTTTTATTCTGCACAAGTTAAAAAATTCCGGCATTGTGACAACTCTTAAAACCTAACAGTGCTGGAAGAAGTATTTCAAATTGTTTAGAATGAGTAGGATTTGTCCGAGCTGTCTGTAAACGCACCAGAAAAATGCCAGGACGTCAAATACCAACGTTTTGGAAAATAGCAAATTAAAATAAGGAAATACAGGCAGAGGGCTGCACACACAGATAGACCACACACTTTAAGTGTTTAAATTATGATAATTAAATTAATATTATTAATAAAAAATGTTGCATATTATGGCTTTAAGTAAGTAGCAATTCCATGTATAAAAATGCTCCATGACAAGTAAAAGGCCTAAAATAAAAACTTAAAAGTATAAAAATTAAAAGTGCTCATGATGCTTGTCAGTTTTAGACTATTATTATATTGCATCACTATTACTGTTGTATTAATATGTAATAAATACTTTAATGTTGTTGGTGTAGATGGAGCTACTTTGAAGTACTTCATATACTTTTGCTAGTTTAATCTGTAGACAAGTTCCATTTTTTTCCTTCCCGATATCAATACATGAACTTTAAGTGTTGGCCAATACTGAGTGCCGATTGGATGACTGTGTGCTAAAAAGATATTATTTAATAGCTGCACTACACTCTCTGTATGGATGTGATATGACTGATGATAAAATACTTCCAGAGAAAAAGAGTTTTTAAAAACAGCATAGGTGCTGGAAGTTGCAGGGTCCCGTTTCGGGGTTAATAAAATATGCGTTGTTGGATCTGGCATAGACTCACAATACTGATGCTGCATTTTAGGCAGCAGATATCTTATGAACTGAACATATGTTTTGCGTGCAAAATCTTAACTAGTTACTAAAGCTGTAAAATAAATGTAGTAGAGTAAAAAGTATAATATTATTCTTCTTTTGAGTGAAGTTTAAGTATAAAGTAGTAAAATGGAAATACTCAAGTGAAGTACCTCAGAATTGTAGTTACGTACAATTCTTGAGTAAATGTACTTAGTTATTTTCCACCACTGAAATCTAGTGAAAGCAACAAAAGAACACAAAAGAGCAATACAGTGTGCAACAAGCTTATAACCAGGGTTAAATTAAAACCTGCCTTCCAAAAGAGTTAATCATTATTTCTGATGGACACGCTGAGAGGAGTCCATGCAGCCACAGGCACTTCAACTTTCATTTCAGCTTTTCATGCACTTGAATGGGTATTTTTAGACAGATTTTACAAAAGCAGCAGGTATTTGTGCTTCATTTGATCATGGCACAGTATTGCTCATTGCTCATTCAGCCTGCGTGGCCTCTGCTGCAGGGTCTGCAGGGCAGCAACCTCTGTCACGGCAAAATTACACATCCTATACTGCCATTTGACCATGTGTTGGTATATAACCCCAGGTCACTGAGATATACAATATATGATCATGTTTATCTTTAGTTTTATTTATTTTTATTGGTGAGCTTAAAGAGGCTGGAATTATAGGGACAATGTCCTCCCAGAAATTCCAAAAATAGAAGCGAAAGGGAACAGAGGAGGGTGAGAGAAAAGGAGAGGAAAGCTGGGGTGAGTCAGCCCCAAGCAATGTGTGTGTGTGTGTGTGTGTGTGTGTGTGTGTGTGTGTGTGGGTTACCATGCCTCTATCCTTGTGAGGACCGGCCTGAGGTTTGGACTTCCAGTGATGACTCTCCTTTTGTGTGTGAGGACATTTTCAGCCAGTCATCACGGGATGAGGGTTGAGGACTGTCTGGGGTTTAGAATTAGGATGAAGTTTAGACATGCAGTGATGATGGATAAGGTCAAAGATACACTGAATGGATATGGAAGGAATGTAAGACCTGGGGGGCTCTTACAAACTCCACAAGGAAATAAACAAACAAGTAAATAAAGGGCACATGGATGAAGGGCACAGAGGCTCTAGTAACTACTTGTATACAGTATATATACAGGGTGTATGTATATAATTCAGGTTTTGTGTCTGGTCAGGTGAGCATTCTCAGTCCTGTGATGTGTGATACAGACTGCAGATGTGTGACATGAATGAGCAGAGCTATATGCTCTGCTGACACCTAGAGTAGGGGGGACGATATTGTAATTAAAGGGACAGTTCACCTCAAAATCAAAAGCACATATTTTTCCTCTGACCTGTGGTGTTATTTAACTATCTACATTTTTTTGGTGTCCAGTATATGTCTAATATTGGTCTCCAATGTAATGGGACTAAACGATATTCAGCTTGCTGTGCTCAAAGCACCAAAAAAGTACATTTGAAAAACTCAACAGCAATGTCTTTTTCCAGAAATCATGACCCGGTTACTCTGTCTACCCTGTTGTGAGCAGTTTCACATAGGAACTATTTTCCTTCTACAATTGAAAGAAATTAGTTAAGAGAAGACAGATAATATACAGCCAATATCCCCCAAAATTTGCAACTCTCACTAAAGCTATTTAGAGCAGACCTGGGCCAAATATGGCCCAGGGGCTGGATGCGGCCCACTGAAAGGTTTCCTGTGGCCCGCACAGTCATCATGGAAATACCAAAACTAAAAATCTAGCAAAGACAGTCAACAGCATTTTGCTTACTATTAAACCATTATCAGACATTTATTTTGAAAGGGGTCAGTTCTGTGTTCATTGGTAATGATAATGAACTGTATCTTTTATATTAATCTATAATTATATTCATGTTGTTTATCTTGTTCTTCTTCTACTTTTGCTGCTATTATTGTTGCAACCTGTATGCAGCAGCATGTTACACTGTAAAACATCAAGTTCTGGACACTGCAAACAAAATATTAGTCCACAATTCATCACATGACAATTCAGGAAGGGCAACTCACAGTAGAAGTGCCCTTTATAGAACACTTCTGATCATTTCATTATTAGAGATGTAGTCATTATTAGGACCTTACATCTATGTCTGGCCCACAGCAGCCTGATCAATTTCTTATGTGGCCCCCCAAGAAAAATAATTACCCTCCCCTGATCTAGATAGATAAATAGCACCACAGGTAAGAAGAAAAAAGAAAAATCAGTTTTGATTTTTTGTTGAACTGTCTCTTCAAAATGCAATGCAAAGTAATGTTAGAGAAGTATTAACAAAATATCTTAGATTCCACTCATTAGAATCTGCAAAATAATCTAGTTATATCAGATTTTTAATTTATTTGGATTTTACCAATGTCTCCATGCTCATGTGTCAAGATCAAGACTTTCAAACTTTTTAGGGCTGAGTTACTGAGCATGTTATGGCAAAGTTGAGATCATGACCTGCCCATGGGTCATGGGAGGCCTTGATTTGGCTGTCAGAAAGTCTAACCTCCCTTCAGACTATCTGTGAGAACAAGAACTTCCCACCTGCTGTCCAAAAAAAATGGCGAGTTGCTTCATACTTTAGAGGGGGAAACCCTGTAGGGGAGAGCTGGTATGAAGCTTGTCATAAATCAATCAACATCATTTCAAAAGATAACCAGACAGAAACTAATTTTCAGCTGACGTGTCCTCTAACACCAGGTGCTATTTAGCACAAATGTGGAAAGACTTTGTAATAATTTAGCTTAGACTGGAAGATGTGCTGTTACTTTGGGCCCAATCAGTCGGGACAGAAGTAACAAAAAGGTGGTTCAAAAGTAACACAACAGTTTAAACTTGAATTGTTGCAATTATGTCCTCAACTTAATGAAAAATATTAACATTTAATTTCAATTTTACCTTTTTTTAAATTAAGTTTTTCTTATTTTATTTTCATTTGTTTATTTATTTGTACAAGTTAAAATCGAACAAACAAGTTGCACAAATAAGTTAATAAATAATGTAAAACCGACAGGGTGACTGCATTAGTGGCAGGGTGAAAGAAGCACTCATTCTTATGTAGTGGGACTGAAGAAACAACTTCTGTCCTGACAATGACATATTTAAAGTTGGGGTGTTGTGTAAAACATAAATAAAAAGAAATAAAATACAAATACTTAATGACCTATATTCAATTTAAAACAGTATAAAGACAAGATACTGAGCTTCTGATTAACTGAAACCTACTTATTATGGCATCAAGTAACTAATTAAAATCAAATTGAGCAGCAAAATTAACACTTGAGCAAACACCAGTGTGATTAAAGCTACCTAAAATGACCGAAACCTTCTTTGAGAGAAATTTATTTGACGTGACCTGTACTCTGATGTTTTAGCGTGGCCTTTCTATTAACACTAGGGTGGCAGGATTTATGACCTGTGCTTCAGCCAGCCACCAGGGGACGATAAAGACACTTTGGCTTCACTTTTGAGGAGCTCTTCTGCATTTCTATATAAGTCGAAGGTTACATCAGCTTTTCTTTTAACAACACTCAGTCGGTGTTTGTGAACTGAAGACACTAATTGTTGAAGTGAAATTCTTTCTCATTCTTGCTTGGTTTATGTCTTCAGGTGCTCAGCAGTCCGGGGTCTCTGTTCTTGTATTTTGTGCATCATAATGCGCCGCACATTTTCAATGGGTGGCAGGTCTGGACTGCGGGCAGGTCAGTCTTGTACCTGAACTCTTTTACTATGAAGACACACTGTTGGAACATGTGCGCTTTTGTCTTAGCATTGTCTCGCTGAAGTAAGCAGAGACGTTCCTGAAGAAGACATCATCTGGATGGCAGCAAATGTCACTCCAAAACCTGTATGTGCCTTTCAGCATTAACAGGGCCTTCACAGATGTGACAGTTACCCACAATGCACCCATACCATCACAGATGCTGGCTTTTGAAGTTAGAGCTGGTAACAATCTGGATGGTCCTTTTCCTCTTCAGCCCCGAGGACACAAAATCCATGTTTTGTGAAAACAATCTCAAATGTGGACTTGTCAGACCACAGCACACTTTTCCACTTTGTGTCAGCCCATCTCAAATGAGCTCAGGGCAGAGAGAAGTCTGCAGCGTTTCTGGATGTTGTCTTTTCTTTGTTGTCTGTTGTCTTTGCATGGTAAAGTCTTAAAGTATATTTACAGATGCAGCAACAAACTGTGTTTGTCCCCTGTTGTGTCCCCAGGTGTATTCCTGTAGTTTTGTGTTGAAAAATGTTCTCAACACAAAACTGTTGGACTATTTGGTCACACAGTTCTCACAAAGTGGTGAACCTTTCATAGCCAATCATGATACTAATACCTACTGTACATCATAACTAATACATATTTTGCTGAGTTGTGTGCTTACATTATCCCAAATATTTTCAACATTGGTCAAACCCAGATAAATCTGTAATTTATTCAAGGTAATGGTGTGTCTGCTTCCAGGAAAACACAGGATATGATGGATATTCAGAGAGTGAAGAAGGAAGATGGTGAAGATGAGTAAATGTAATGTGAATAAAACTTAAATATTACCTCGTCCCTGAACATGATTTCTAACTTACGTATTGGTCATTTAAAGTAGTCAGTAATCTGTCAAATGATCATAACTATGACACATGAAACAGGAAATACAACTTGTCACTTACTGAGACACAAAACAGCCCTGCAGGTGCAACAATATCATGTATCCACACAGTTTTTGGCAGGTATAGTTCATGTTGCATGTACATGCTGACACAGTTTAGCATATCTGATTATTATGGACTCGTAGATATTCATCACTTTGTTTTCATACCGCATTACTTTCATACCAGCTCTCCCCTATATGTCTTTGCCAAGACATTCCTTAAACCTGCATTTACTTTCCCTTACAAAGAAAAAAGTATACTTCATCTTCATTTTATTAAGCTTACTTCAGTAAAGTTCAAGTGTATTCCCCAAGTACACTTTATGTAGTAAATACTAATATCAAAGTACTAGTAGTGTATTTTTAATACTTCTTTGGACTAAAGTGACCCACATTTTAGTTCATAAAAATATACTTGAAGTATAAGAGTAGTAAACTGTAAGTACACAAATAGTTTACGTCTACATTTTACTTTGTACTGCAACTGTACTGTGATCTTTACAAGTGAACATAGCTATACTGTTAGTTTACTAGTTGTATACGTAGAGCTCATTCTTTAGGTCATGAAAGTATACTTTAAGTACTCTAAGTGTGACAGTAGTAAACATTTAGTATACAAATACTTTACTTCTAAGTTTTACTTTGTACTGCAACTATACTGTGAACAATACGACAACCGAACTAATAAGTGTCTTGTTAGTTATCTGCTCACTTTTTAGTGTATCTAAATATACTTCGAAGTATACGCTCAGTAAACTACTAGTGTTATAGTTTTTATACTGCAACTATACTTGTAAGTTTTCTGTAAGTGAACTTGAAAATGCATATATATCTTTTTAAATGCTTGAAATACACCTTTAAGTGTACTTTAAGTAGATTTGAATGAACTAATTTGTACACTAGTGGACTAAACATAAAAACTCAGGTTTAAGAACATCAGAACAACAGAACAATGATGACATAAATCTCAAAACAAATCCAACTAACAGCATGAACAGAGTCTTCAGAGGAGGTTGATATTAGAGTTTGTGTCATGCAGGAGCCTCTCTGAAATCAGGCCCTGGCTGCCCACAAACATCAGATAGTATGTTAAACATATGTTGGAATACTACCTCAATGAAGCTCATATATGTTTTTATATGTAGGTATGTAGGTAGGCTACTCTATCAAAAAGTAAGCACAACTACAAGCCAAGCATACTTAAACTTTTAATCATGTGTTCTTGTCTTACACAGAAAGTTTAAGTACAAGTATAAGCCAAATATACTTCGACTTTTCTTTATACTTTCCAGTATAAGTCAAGTATAATTTTGTTAAGTATATCTCTGATAAGTACATAAAAAGTAAAGTGAAAGCATACTCTCTTATTTTTAGTTTCAAAGAAGTACACTAATAGCACGCTTGAATAAACTTCTTTTTTTTTGTAAGGGTTACTCTGTTAATTATGTATCATTTCAATCATCTTCACTCTCACTGCAATGAAATGGAACTGTTTTTAAAAATTTCCTCTGCTGTGTCATGAGGCGATCACTTGTTGCCCCTGTTACAGTTTTGTATTTTTGGGGCCTGTCTACATGCAGCATGCTGTAATTATAACCTCCACACTGCTGCGTCCATTTTTGTGGTCTGTGAAATCAGCAGCTGGGTTCAGTCATTTGTTGATCTTTGTAGCAGCAGCTTGGCCGCCTGCCACCAAGTCTTCAGCACTGGTTGCGCACTCAACGAGCCAGGAAGTCATTGAGTTAGTCAGCGGGGCTACTTACTGAGGTGTGACGTGTATCAGTGGAGTGCTGGATTACATTCAGCAAAAGACAGTTAAGTTAGATAGACAGTTAAAGACAGGAAAACAGGAATAAACAAGTGACAGAGGGAAACAGAGAAGGAAAGAATGACTCATAATTGAGTTCATTGTCTGGCTAAATAGAGCATGTAACTATTAACTGACATTTTTGAATGCCATTTCAATTAGCTATGCAGTATAACGTCATCGTTTTGTTGTGTTGAAGTGTAACACAAATGTTCTGTTCTGAAGTACACACTTTTCATTTGAGTGAGTCTGACAAATTAGGGACATTCAGCAGGGATTGTGCAGCATAGTTCCTGTGTGTTTTCCCCCAAAACAAACATCAGAAGCATTCCTAAGCTTTACTGGAGTTAACATGAGATTGGAACATTTTATTGACAGGACACAGAAAGCAGGCGGTGGCTGTGCTGCTCTCAAAGTCTCTGTCGAATGGTGAATGCCTCTGCTTTCACTGACATGTTTCCAATATTCTGCCCAACGGGGTTAGACAAATATTAGAAACACTTTTAAAAAATAATGCACTCCAGTACAACAACACCACAGACCATAGCCTCCAAAAAAAAAGGATCCCAGGGCTGACTCGACACCTCTCTGGCAGCGCAAAGTTTTTTCAACTGGCCTTTTATCTCAATCGTCTTTCTGATCTTCTCTCTGATGCTTGCTGTGAGGTTGCAGCGAGCTCGAGAGCTGCATCTAAAATTACCTCGTAGCTCGTCAGACAGTGTGAGGTTTTCTGTGTTAGAGAGAAGACAAACATATTGTCTATATTAGGGACGCATCTGCAACCAAGATGGTGCCCAGCGTTAAAGATGTGCCAGTGCAGCAGGAATCCTCTGAAGTGCAAATAGAGCTTATCTTGTACAATCAGCTACTGGGAAGAAGTGGTTGTGTTGATGATGGGTGAAGGTTTTCCTCTGGGATCTCTGTAAGTATCTGCATGGATGCTGATGTGAGCTCTCAGGATGGTCCAGTTCGGTTCGTCCTGTGATGTCACAAGTTATACAGTAGGCCAGACGCAGTGTTGAAGTAGATGCATGTGGAAATGGGAACTAGAGATGTTCCCATATCATTTTTTCATTCTTGATACCGATTTTTATACCTGAACTTTATTTATAGGTGATACATAGAAATATATTATTACTATTTTTTAACAGCTGTCACCATGTATGCGTGTGATATGATTGTTATTGTTGTATGGCCTGGCTCATGCTCAGGTAAGAAAAGTTTGCTGTATGGAACACTGCTGTAAAGTAGCAGGGTCCCATTTCAGGGCAGATAAATGACCTGATATCAAATCGGTGCAAAGAATCCTGTAACTCAATCCAACATGGCACGGTCACATGTGTGAATGCAGTGGAGAGACTATCACCTGCTGAAGCAAACTGAATAAAAAAATGTATAAAAATAAAAAATAAATCCAACACCGATTGATTAAATAACTATTGTGTGTAGTCATTTATCAGTTTTTCCCTGTTGAAAACAGTTGTTGTTGTTAGCATGTTGTTAGCTGCCCAGTGGCAGTCCCAGGATGCCTTGGGTTGAGTCTGTCAGCCAATCAGAGGCTGTGCTCCTGACTTGTGTGTGACAGCGCTGATCCACACACCGTAAAACCGAACGCTCAAATGAATTATTTGTACTAAATAGTGAAAACATAACTTTTGTTTAGAAGTTCTGCTAACTTAAAAAATGTTGAGTGATGGTAGAATTTTCTTTCTTTTGTGTTTGTTGAATCATGTAGTTTATGAACTTAGCTAAATTCAGTTAGCTCTGCCATTTGCATACCAGGCACAAAGGATGTAGCGTTTGTAGCACTTTACCTCTCTGTGCCCTACCTTGCGTTGAGTCTGAGACAATTTTTCGGACAATATTTTTGCACACCAACCCAGAACACCACATTCACATGACTTCATTGTCACCAGCAACTTGTAATTTGATTTCATGCATAACTCTCTTACAAAAGCCTCTTAGTGAGGGGTGTGTCCAGACATTTTTGATGATGGTGGCACAAGTGGGGCACAGACTTATGCAGGGCTGGCATTTAGGGTTGGGCGATATGTTAAAATTTTCCAGCCACTGGCTATCAGCCAGTGACTGGTGATATATTCGTCCCCCCTTTCCGCCTCCTCCCGTCCTCTTGAGTCTCAGCTGGGAGTTGTGTGCAAGCAGCAAATTCATGATGTTTCGTACGCTGTGTACATTTGCTACATCCAATAAACAAAATAAACTCACGAAGTGGCAAGAAAATAAATATTCTCTCACTTACTCACTTTTTGAAACAGAAAAACACATCTTTTCACTGAACAAAGACGAGCTTAACTGGCTAATTAACTCCTTGTAATTCCTCCTTCATTCAAACAAGACAGAAAAACATGTAAAACTCGCCAGAACTGTCTTGATTAGTCTGTCCACTTTTCCAACAATCACCAACTCTGGTTTGGTCGAATTAAACCCTTAAATTAGTGCATGAAAAGAGTGTAAAGAGTCTGCAGGCTGTTTACCTCTCACCTAGTCTTAGATACACATTCTGCTATAGGGGAAAAAAACAATCACAAATGTCTTGGCTGGTCAGACAGTTTCAGCGTTTCACAAGCATTTCAGCAGCGGAGCATTTTGCCCACCTGATTATGTTTACTTGCTCAGATTTCATTGATAAGTCCTGTTTCCTGGCTCTTTGTGCTTCTACTGTGGATAAGCAGGCTACGTGGTTAAATAGTTTCTTTTCTGTCTGTCTTAATGATCATGAGTCTGCACAGGGTCTTTTATTCTGAAAATTAACCATATTCTCCTTGCCTTTTCTGTGTATCACTTCCTGCCCATTCAATCTGCTCTGTGGCACGGCATCCGTCAAAAATAGATTCGGCATGTATTCTCTGTGGAGCGGAGCGCTGAGCCACTTCTGGGACGCATCTGAAATGTGCCTGGTGGAATCACAATCATTGTGTAGAATGGCCGTGGATCACTCTGGCCACTGCGGTGCGCCTGTAACGTGGTGGAAATTGCAGGTTAGACCAGCAATGTGCATCCAGTGAGTCAGGCTACCCCTCACCCAGCTCAGCACACTCATAATCTGGCTGAGTGGGCGTGTCCTGTGTCGCTGGGTGAGAGCATATTGTGGAACAGCAGCTGTACCTCTGTAGACTGTTACATTAGGAAAATAAAATGACAAAAATTGCCCCAAAAAATAATTTAGTTTCTCATATTTACCTTAATTACTAACATTATACTACACTTTCTTGCATTCAGTTTTTTCATTTAAAAGACAAATAATCTTACCAATCACAACACAACACCATACAAATATAATGTAAAGCTTTCATACTTAATTCTTTAAAGGTAGAATCAGGAGGATTTGTCTGAGCTGTTCGTAAAAACACAGACAGACATCAACACACACTTGTATTGAGTCATAAAAGATGATCAAAAGGGATTATATAATATTATTATTTATAATTTATTCACTCATTTCTCTGTGGATGATGTATAATAATGATGATGAAGTATCATTTTTCATCAGTTAACATAAACTTCTGTAAAGGAGCTTTTAGGAAATTGATGTTAGCAGATGTCTGAATATCAGACATCTGGTGACCACCAACAGGCTTTTTATCTTCTTCAGATTTAGGAAGGAATTTCAAAGTTGAGCCTCTCTGGCATCAGTGCTGAAGATTCTCCAGAAAAGCTGGGATAATGCCATAAAGATTTACAGTAGAGATGAGTGTGAGTTGGCCTGAAGATGGTGCTCACACCAAAATAGTGACGTTGCAGCCCCCCTGTGGTGAACTAACGAAAACCAAATAAGAGCAACTCCCTAACAAGTAACACATTTCCCACTGAAGTTACAGAGACAGTCAGCAGCATCCGTGACAAAAGACAGAAAAAGAGACAATTGTTTGAGTGTTTGCTCATCACATATGAAAGAAACATACCTGTTGGTTATAATGGACACCACAGCCTCTGTGTTTGCCCATAGTAGAGCCAGACTGATATGTTGATCAGCTCATACTATTGGCCCAATTTTCAGTGAGGGCGGTGCTGTATCAGCTATATGTTTGCTGACATTTTTTTTTTTTAAGTTTTTATAGGCAGCATTCAAAATAAACATAAAAAATAGTGGAAAGTTTACTGCTGCCCTGACCCAAAGCTTCAACAGATACATCTGCTATATGATATTTGTCTTATAGCCTCCCAATTCCATACAATATACTAAAAGTCTGAAGTACAGGAAATCTCAGGTAGCACAGCTCACAGGAGCTGTCAGCTTGGTTGTCACACTCCATTTCGCCTCTGCAGAGAACCCTGTGCGAGAGTGGAAAAAGAACAGAAAAACAGAGAAGACGTCAGCATTAGAACCTGGAAAACTTGCAGTAACTTTCAGAATGAGATGTGTGTTACGTGTCTGATCTTCCAGCCGCACTGATCTCCTGTTGATATGTAGCCCCCTGCTGACTCCAGCACTAAATCAACAGATTTAGTGGATGACCATGAATCCTTCCAGGACAAAAAAAGCATGCTCTTACTCTTAGCTTCTGCTGGCCAGCCCTGCTCTCATCTCAGTGCAAAGCAAAACCAGTCACATTGACATAGTGTACATATCATTACTGACAAACTTTTTTTTTTTTTTTTTTATAAAATACCTTCAAGTTTTCGTGACATTAAAATGACAATATATATGACAATATGCATATGAACCCATATAGCTGTGATAGGCCAATACTGGACCAATAATACTGGCTGAACAATACATCTGTCTTGCATGCATTGTAAGGCCCATACGTTTTAGTGTAATACTGCTTTGGCACTGGTGGACTCAAGGGGATGGTGGCGACAAACGTGCCCTCTTGGATGTCCTTATAGTAGATAAAAGTGTCATTTAGTGTCCTTATAGAGCAGGAGGTGTCATCTTTTTCGGACTTTTCGGAAGACAACTTTTTCACTTCCGATACAATACCGATATTGCAGCCTTGAGTATTGGCTGATACCGAACCGATACGATATCAACACGAATCATACATACTTTTATTACTTATTTTGTAGTGTGGAATGTTAGAAAAGGCTTGATCAAGTGATGTTACTCAAACAGAGAACAATAGTCAGCAACCAGAGTCACCTATGGATAGAAGTGCTGGAGCGGAAAATGGACTGCTTATCGGAGCGCTTATATCGGAGATTTTAGATGCAGTCCGATAAAATCCGATACTCATTTTTTGGCTGATATCGGACCGATATCCGGTATCAATATCAGATCGGGACAACCCTACTAAAGTACCCACTGAAATGCCCTTCTAGTGGACAAAACATGATAAAGACCCTTTAAAGTGCCCTTCCAGTGGACAAAACATGACAAAGTGCCCTCTAAGGTGCCCTTCCAGTGGGAAAAGTATGGTAAAGTGCCCTCTGAAGTGTCCTTGTAGAGGACAAACTATGGTAAATTGCCCACTGAAATGCCCTGCCATTGGAGAAAACATGAAAAAGTGCGCACTAAAGTGCCTTTCCAGTGGACAAAATATGCCTTTCTAGTGGACAAAACATGGTTAAGTGCCCTTCAAAGTGTATTTCCAGTGGATAAAACATGATAACGTGTCCTCCAAAGTGCCTTCCAGTGGATAAATCATGGTCAGGTGCACTCTAAAGTATCTTTCTAGTGAACAAAACATGATAAAGGCCCTTTAAAGTGACCTTCCAGTGGAGAAAACATGATAAAGTGTCCTTATAGCAGACACCACAACCGTTTCACTTTAAATGCATCATGACTTTTTGTCATGGTGCCCTGTGAACAGTTGGTGCCGTTTTGATATATATTTTTTTTGCCATGGCCTCTCAGACAGCCACTGTGCTGTGGTAACAGTGTTTGACTGACAGAATTACCGCTGACAGATAATGATACATGAGGTAACATTAAGCAGAGGGCATCACTGTGTGGCTGACAGTTGAGGTGTGGCAGGCAACCTTGACAGAATGAAGTTGAAACACTGATACATGCTGCTGATACTGTATATGTTACAGTGTGTATTTCTGTGTGTGTGTTTCTGTGTGCCTACAGGAGATGTGCTGTCCTTCACAGGTAATATATTGCAGATGTTGTGAGGTGGTATTTAGAACCACACCCTCAGTCTCCTACATCCTTCTCTCCTAGAGATTCACTGTAAACAGTAATGCACCTGAGAATCACAGATCCCCTTTTTTTCCCCACATTCCTATAACCTATTCATAATTTTAATATGCTATATATTATGGCAGTATTGGACTTGCACATCTGGACCACATATGTGGGCAATAGTGCCAAATAGTAGACATTTGGTACAGGGTGACTGATATGAATACAAAATGTGAATGTATGCATTTCATCCATCATGATGAAAGAAATTCTCTTAAGGCAAGAGAAGGGAATTTTTCACACCACTTCTTTTCAACAGTTTTAACTATTAGATATTATTTTCAGTCCAAATTGAAATGTTGTCTGATTAAAACTTTTAAAACTTTTTTCTCACATGCTGTATACAACTATCCAAAATGAGTTGCTCTCTGATCAAAGGAGAAACTGGAGCACCAGTTCATAAGAAAATTTTACAGCATAGTTGCACAATTCAGTTGATACTACTATGTCTAACAAATTTCACAATCACCCATTTGTTGGGTTATTTCAATAACAACCAAAAATGCCAACCAACTGGTGGTATCAGTGGAAAAGTCAGGGCTCAACAGAGTCAGGAGGATTTTTCATTTTGGGACCATAAATGTGAAATGAAAACAGCGTTTCCTCTACCATTGTTTTGGAGGGGCAGCCCGCTCCTATTACAGGCTGTAGTGGCCCCCTCCCACAACCTCTCAGTGCATCAGAGCCCTCTGCCACCCTGGCCACCCCTCTAAAACAGTAGCACTGGGGGAAACACTGGACAACAATAGTTAGTCGCCTTAATCCTCATATTCAACTATCCAATTGACATTTAATACAGAAATAAGTAGGTTGTGAAGTGACAGGAGAGGTCATCAGCTGCACAGGAACTGAAAAGATGGGGTACTGCAGGGGTTGTCCTGGGCTGAAGTTTATCTTCTTCTCTCTTTTCTTTGATCAAATAAGACCAAACTTTATTCATGTTTCTCAGTATTCATTGCTCTCCTCTGGTTACTTTGATCACTGTTACATTGATATTGACATTTTAAGGACAAGTCTGTAAGATCTGTAAGAGCTCCTGCAGAGCTCCTGCAGAGCTCCTGCAGCCTGCCTATATCTGCCCTGTCTGGGGAGGGGGTGGCAGGGGAGAAACAACTCGCTTCAACCATAGATCATACATTAATCAGGATTACAACCTATTTAGTATACAGTCTATGGCTCCAAGTCACTATTTGGACTGCTGTGCTCATTTTTGCATATACAATTGCTATGTGTTGCTCCTTTAATGCTGTTACAAATATTTATTTTAACATATTCTACCTTCTAGGCAACCACAGGTTTTTATTCCTGTCAACTTGCCGAAACCTGAAACATGTTTAATCCTCCACAGTGAATATTTTGTTACCTCTGTATACTGATTGGTTTTAGCCACATTAGCAACATGGCTGCAGGGATGGCAATGTTGATTGGTTGAAATGTTGAAATGCCTCAAAATCTGTTAATGGACCAACATGAAATTTTGTATGGATATTCACCTCACAACAGTTGGCTATCAACTCCAACACTGACAAGTTTTCTGTTATAGTCATTAAATTATGTTTATAAGGACTTATACAGCTGTTTACAATGCAGTAAATTTTATGGTACACATGTGTTCTTTGAGTTATAAATGACAAAACAATTCACATAATCACAAGAAATTGCTGACCATTATAATGGTCTAAAAATATATCAAACTTTTTGATTAAACAACTAATTAAATAATCTGCAACAAAAAATGCATCAAAAAACTATTAATCATTTTCGACATGTTTTATATTATAATATGACTTTTTGTGTGTCTCATGGAGTTGACAAAATTCATTCAAAGTCATCAGCTGCAAAAAAAAATGGCATTTGGCAAAAAATGAAATCATCAGGCTGGCTGGCCTTTTACAAAGTTTAATAACCAAGAGTTTGATCTTTTAAAATGTTTGTTCCTGGCATAATTTAGGAGTAAACCCCGTCTTCCTCAGGTGCACACCAAATAAATGGTTTTGTCCCAAGAATGATATTCTTTGAGAATTCTCCATGGACATTATAAATAAGAGAACCAAGTATCAATCAAAGTCAAACTCAGAAAAAAATGTAGCGACACCTGAGAGCTGGTTCAGGCAGAAATCACACATGACACACCTCACACTCTGTAGTATATATCAAACACACCCTTCCAATCTGGCGGTCTATTTAAACTGCTAAAACCTCCCATCTCTCCTTCTTCCTGTCAGTGCCATTGCTGCTTTGCATCAGCATCACTGCCTGCTCACTCAGCCCCACCACCCCAGCATCCACCTGCAGGCTCCGACAGGCGGTCCACGATATGTGTTCATCACTTCTATATATATCTCTGTGTAAACATAATCTGTGAGGAGTGATGAGGTCGGAGCCTAGACGCCAAACTCTAACAATGTTCTGCTGCTGCAATAAACTTTCTAAAATGTGAGCCGTCTGATTGAACTGTTATTTTTGTGCACAACTTCTGTCACTGTGATGCTCTCTGGTGGGTTCAGCTTTTGAGAGGACAGTTTTGTTCAGACCATCATTTTCTCATAAGTCTTTCCAGCGTTTTGTGCAAACTCTTCTGCAGGTCTGCATATATAGGCACAACAATACGTTCTGTTTGGTTGTTTGCCTACTTTCCTTTCTGGCTCGCTGACCACTTCTTGTCTCTTGTTTTCAGACTGTTAACAGCAGCAGAGCAACAGAAGCACACGAGACATAAAACCCAGGATCTGCTGCTGCTGGCATGTTTCAGAGATACTCAGCAATGCAATGAAGATCTGAATCCTGACAACCCATGTGTGTCCTGCTGAACGCACACACTGAAGAGTTACAGACGCCAGCGTTGTAGGAGTGTGTGCGTGTGTGTGGCTGACCCTGTGTGTGTTTTCACACTGTGCTGAGTTTAGAGCACTGTGGAGCTGAAGACTTCAAGCCCAAGAGCATGGTCCAACTGTCCACCTCAGTCTGCCTGCTGGGAGGCCTTTTGGGTAAGAGACAACCACTGCACTGGTGTGTGTGTGTGTGTGTGTGTGTGTGTGTGTTCAGTGACCATTGTTGCTGAGATGTTTTTTGTTTGTCGCATTGTAAAAAAGTTCACTACGGCTCACATGTGTTTACTTTCATGCGTGATGTTTGGTGATGTTTTTCATCAGGTCCTCCCATGTGACAATGTGGAGGAGAAGCCCAGTAGGTGAAGCATCAACTGCAGGACAACTGCAGTTATCCAGTATGTCCATTTGTTCAAACAGGCCAGAAATGTAGAACTTAAGTTGTGGAGCTACGCTAGATCTCTGTAAAACCACATTTAATTTTGATTACATTTCTCAACCAGTAACCACTTACAAACCTCCAAATATATAATTAACATATTTATGTATATATAATGTTCACGCTGATAAACCTTATTGTTGCTTACAAATAATGATTCATTCTGAATTTGATGCCTGCAACATCTTTTGAAAAAGTTGTGAAAGGAGCATGTTTTACCGCTGTGATCAGCTTTTCTTTAAATAACACTCAGTTACTCAGCACGCATTTGGGAACTGAGGACACAAGTTGTTTTGACACTTCATAATGCACCACACATTTTCAATGGGAGACAGATCTGGACTGCAGGCAGGTCAGTCTAGTATCTGAACTCTTTTACTACGAAGCCACACTGTTGGAACGTCTGCAGAACACGTCTTTGCATTGTCTTGTTGAAATAAGCAGGGACGTCTCTATAAAAGACATCTGGATGTCAGCATATGTTGCTCCAAAATCTGTATGTACCTTTCAGCATTAATGGGGCCTTCACAAATGTGAAAGTTACCCATGATGCCATGTGCACTAACACACCCTCATACCATCACAGATCCTGGCTTTTTGAAGTTAGTGCTGGTAACAATCTAGATGGTCCTTTTCCTCTTCAGCCCGGAGGATTCATCATCTATTACTTCCAAAAACAATCTGAAATGTGGTCTCAGACCACAACACTCTTTTCTACTTTATGTCAGTCCATCTGAGATGAGCTCAGACCCCTGAACAAACAATGCTTCTTGTTTGCCAGTGTCTCAGTGGGAGTGCATTAGTCTCTTTGAAGGATGGTGCCCAAGTGTTTGGTTGTGAATTGGTTCCATTGTGAAGCACATGGTGGCATCCTTGAGGGTGTTTGTGAATAATAATAAAACAAGAGAAGTTTAACAGTGACTTAAAGGGTTATTTCACTCAAAAATGAAAATTCAATCATTAGCTACTCACCCTCATGCCAATTTAGGGTCACGTTTATTTTGTTAGTCCATAAAACGCTGCTTGAGTTTCACAGGGAAACAGTGTTGCAGAATCTCCCGGACAATGTGTGTGTGTGTTCAAATATAAAAAACAACTGGAAAATGCCTCCATACTGCTCGTCTGGCATAATCCAAGTATCCTAAAGTCCAGTCCATTTACTCACCATCACATGACACACACCCAGTTCAGACAGTGTGCATGAGCACATGAACGTGGCTCCAATGTGGCTAGTCAGCCTGGGAAGTCGGGCTTTAGGAGACTTAGATTACAGCAGGATGGAGGCATTTTAAGTTTTTATTCCGCTATTCTGCTTTTTATGTTGAAAAAAATCACTCCCATTGTTTGGGAGATTCTGCAGTGCTGTTTTCCTTTGAAACTCCAGGAAGTATCCCTTTAATCTTAGAGCCACACAGCCTGGCAGTGTGACCATGATTAAAGCTAGTTTCAAAGACACCAACTGTACTCATTCTCAACTGCACCATGGGTGTGCCGTACATCTTCGGCCATGAAAACACCAACAGTCTACGCCCCTGCAGGCTTGGCACCTTAACTGTCCATCTTGCTTCAGTTCATAACAGTGCTGTCTATATTTGTGAGAAAGATGAATGCTAACATGACTGCCATTCACATGGTGTCATCTCATTTCATTTAGATTCACTGTGTCATGTGGAGGATCACGTACAAACAGTCTGCTGTGGGTTGGCTGCTGCATACAGAAACACGTGTATGTGGGAAAAATATTTTGTGCACCTGTGTACTGGTGAGAGACTAATTAATCAGACGGATTATCTGGCATTTTGAGATAATCAGCATCAGCTGATTATCCTGCGCTCATGAGGCCAATAAAGAAAAATGTGTGCAGACACATCTGCTGTGGAACGATGTTAGTGTCAAAGTGAAGCAGTTGTTGATCACTTGTGGCTGGTTAAGAACAGTGAGAAGAAGAGGTTGTATAAAACAGAGCAGTTAAAAAAAAGAATTACTGCCTCACTTTACATCCATGTCTGTCCAGACTCATGTAATGCCTGTAGTGAAGATTTGAAGGGATTTAATATGGAACATACCATTATATTGACCTGTAACTTTTGGGCAAAGTTTGAGGAAACTCCCTCAAGGCGTTCTTAAGATATCGGATTCACGAGAATGGTATGACCTGAAAAAACATAATGCCTGTAATTACAGTGTGGAGCCATGAGAAAAGTCATGAATGTGCACAATTATTTGGCAGACTGGTTCAGTATTATTTAAGATAAACTGTGGGCAACATGTAGGTCTGTTGATCATGCACACACACACACACACACACACACACACACACACACACACACACACACACACACACACAGACACAGACACAGACACACAGTGACTGCTTGATCCCCTGACAGGCAGGCAGGTTAAAGAGAGTATTAAGTAGTCTAACATTCAATTTGTAAGAGATTAATAATGACTACAGATGACCTCAGGCTAACCTCACCTGACGCAAGCTCTTCTGCGGGAACATTTAATTGATAAACTTGGCCCTATGATTGTTGTTCCCAGACTTAATTGGGCTTCAAAAAAAACTTCAAAACTATACTTTACTTATAGCTCCCTAGGAGCAGTAATTTGCCGCAACTAATTATGTTTCACAACCCCCCTGTAAAACCCTGCGTCTACTCTACTGTCACCTGTTCAAACCTGTAGAAACAAATGTCGGAGACAAGACACCAGTGGTCATCATCTTACAGCCATTTTGGGTAAAATTTGAATAAACCTGCACATAAGTATGTATGCACTGTACATGCATGGTTTTAGATGGATATGAATGATAAGCAGAGCAGTCCTCAGGTAAAGACAGCTGGTAATAATAACAAAAAGAATTCATTCATTGTACGTAACCACTTATCCTTGAAGGGTTGTGAGGGGCTTTAGCCTATCCCAGCTGACACTGGGCGAGAGGCGGGGTACACCCTGGACAAGTCACCAGTTCATCGCAGGGCTCATACAAACAACCACACACACTCACACCTACAGACAATTTAGAGTCAGTAATTAATGCATGTCTTTGGGAGGAAGTCAGAGTACTTGGAGAAAATCCACATGGGCACGAGGAGAACATGCAAACTCCACACAGAAAGGTCCTGTCCCAGCCACAAACTCCCCAGCCCTCCAGCTGGCCATGGGATTCGAACTCAGGACCTTCTGCAGTGCTAACCACTGCACCACCGTGTCGCCCTACGAATAAGAATAATACATTTTATTTGTAGCCAATAGCTCCTCTCAAAGAAGAAATGCAGGCCAGAGTGCTTGACAGCAAAGAAATTGCTGGAAAAGTACATCAGTTTTTGGGAAAACTGGGAAAGAACAGAACAGAATTAGGGTCTGATCAGTACTGGATTTTTCCAAAGTCGGTAGTAGCACAGATATGTACTTGTTTATTTATTTTTCTTTTAAGGAGAAATTAAAAAAACACAAATAAAAAAAAAGGAAAAAAAAGCTGCTTCATGTTGTCAAAAAAGGCACAAATAGAACAACGTATATGTCAATACCAATATAGACCAATATAGCTGTGATATGCCATAATCAGCCAATAATATTGGCTAACCGATATATCTGTCTGGCTCTAAATACTCTGCATCTGCACCTTTACATGAAAATTGACATAGAACAAACATAAAAATAGGGATAGACTGCCATAATTAGTATAGAATAAGATTGATAATAAAACCCACTTGATAATAAGAGTAAAAATAGGATAAAAATAAGGATGAAACAAAAATACAGAGAATGCAACTTAAGGTGGAAACTAGAACTCACTGAAAAATAAGAAATAATATAAAAAGTCCACAGGATGCATAAAATCAAATAAAATACACATTTTAAAAAGTGCATAAGTGTGGATTAAATTGATTTCAGAAAAGTCATTAAAGACTGAAGTAAAGACCTTTCTTTAATAAATATTTAGCAAGCTGACTTCCCCAATACCTGGGAAGACTCAGTACATGTCATGAACAAAACGCAGCTGTGTAATACATCAGCATATCCTAAGAAAAGCACCAATTAGCTCATATGTCATTAGTTCAGGAAGCATTCCCTGCTGGCTCTGTCTTAAGAATATTGACATTTTCAGTCATTTGCACCTGCACCTGGAGATACGTGAAGCTCTCTTCATTCCTGATTGATATGCAGTCCTAATAATCCTCTGACTTTGACAGCATGCAGACCAACTAAAGTGGAGAGAAGCATTGGCCAGCACAGGGATTAACTAGGACTCAGGTTCTTAAATCATCAAGGTGAAGGTTCTCCTTCCCCTCCCCTTACAGTATTATGACACTACAGGAATCTCCCATCAAACCATGTGTTTCTACCTATGATAGCTTATATTTTAGTGCTATACCTAAAACTGTAACTATAAGAAGGGTGAGGGTCAATCACATATCATTTTCACTTCAAAAATTTATATATTTATTGTCAAAATGTAGCTACATTTGCATTGAATTTATACTTTGAACAGCTAAATGCCTTAGTAAATTTTCATACAAAATGTTCAAATACTGAACATTTACCTATAATATATATTTCCAGATTGCCCAGAAACTTAGGATCAAAGTATTACAGCCAGTGGAAAAAATGCAGACACAGTGTAATTCAATCTCCTCACCGATGATTGATTTCAAATTTCAAGATAACAGTCAGTCCACTACAAACGCAGACGGACATCTGGTCCATATTTGCTTCAGACGTCCCTGTGGTAATATCAGAAAACAGCACTGTTCAAAGAGAATATTACCATATTTTCTGATCAAAGTCAAATACCTCAGGTACCTTTTGTAAAGCTGTTGAAGAAATAATTCAGTCAAAATAAATGGGGTGCTGGTAAATGTGTAAATGTTACCTCCAGTTCCAAATAGATTTCATCAAAATAAGTGGAAAACAATGGCTGTCTGAAGACTTTTTACACTGTAATGAATGACCATGTTCAGCCACCCTTCTTTAAACTTCAGCCACGATGGAGACAGATGCGTTGCAGCAGCAGAAAAGCAGATAAGTCACGGCTCTTCACGGCGCAGGCACAAATGTCATCAAGTGTGTGAAGTGTTGGGGTCAGTGTAGCCTGGCAGTTCATCCCATTACTCAGGAATGCTTTGTGGTGGTAGGATACAGTGTGGAGTCAAGAATTTGTGCCCCCCCGAGTTAATGCAAATATTCACTCATGTATACAATGTGTTCTCACTTTAGCTTGTGTCCCATCTGCATTTAATTCACAGAGTTCAAAAATAAGCAACCATTAGCAACCATACACAACTGTTTTCTTTGGTAAATGCAATACCCCTTACATTTATCAACAGCATTCTAAAGTATTCATTTTTTACATGAT
This sequence comes from Lutjanus erythropterus, assembly GCF_056507025.1. Classification (NCBI taxonomy): domain Eukaryota; kingdom Metazoa; phylum Chordata; class Actinopteri; order Lutjaniformes; family Lutjanidae; genus Lutjanus; species Lutjanus erythropterus. The sequence continues at coordinate 3,711,003 of NC_139329.1, forward strand.
ATAAACATTTAGGCTTTGTTAATATCACTATGAAAAGGCCGTAAAAAGACACAATATGTAGTGTGGTTTAGATTTTTTTTTTTTTTACAGTTGAGCTATGATCAAAGATGGCAGAAAACTGACTAGTAAACTTTAGGGGAAATTAAATTATTATTAATATTAAAACCACTGGAAACCCAGATCCACAATAGCCTTCTTACTATGTAATTTAGAGTCATATGTACATAATAGCGAGGATCTAAAAAGTATCAGAAATTAGTGTTAATCTAAATTCGAAATAATGTCAGATATGTTTTTTTTTTTCATTTTCCTGATATTAGGTTTGAATTAGGCGCGGTTATGTCTTGAGATTCATTATGAAAATTATGCGATTAATTCAAATCATTAAAAAAATGTGTCAGTTGTCAATTAAACCTGCTTCTGTCTGCACCCAGGCCACACTGCCTGCTTGTACCTGTGCTGACACACCTGCTGCTGCTGGTGGTGGTGTTAACTTAAAGGTATATGTGATGTTATGAAAGTGCAGACAGTCCAACTATGTATGACTTTAGTCTGACCTCTGTCCTTGGGTAGCTCATCAGGATTTTGTATGACTTGACTTGTGACTTGCTTAGACCTGAACAATGACTTGACCTGACGTCCTTGACTTATAGGGACTTGTCTTACTTGATTCTCACCACAGTAACTTGGGATTTGCTTTAGACTTGAAGGTAAGGACATGGGACTTGCTTGTGACTTGCTGAACCTGTAGATTAAGTGTGGCTGCAGCAACACATGACACATGCATGAGCAACACTGCTCACGCTTGGCTGTCTGGATACTCGACATTAATAGCTGCTTAATATGTACAACGACGCACACGTGCTTCTCACACAGCCAGTGTGGCCTGGGTGTGAGCCAGCTCAACAACATGGATCTGAGGTTGTTGTATTACTCCAGGATCCTTTGAAAAAAAATTACTTTGTAGAACCTGGGAGTACAATAACACAATCAAACTAACCATTTGAGGAAGCAGTAGACCTGCAACTCCTACGTTCTGTTAGGTAAAATTACTGTTTTTGTCAAAGGCGACTGAGTATAGATGGTGGCTTCAGTTCCCAGTTGGAAAAGGCTGACTGGCATCAAGGTGAAGCGGTGAAAACATGCTAAAAAACAGCGTCCACTTAAATTGATATTGATTTCTTTAGGTGGCTAAAATCTATTTTGCTGCTGACCCTGTCCACGGTACATTGCTTAGTGTAGCAAAATTAGTTGCTTTTTAACCAGGTTTTCTAATAGTTATCAATGATTATTTTCACTCAGATTTTTGTGGATACTTGATGAGACACTTAACTTTAATATATATAATATATATATGCATTTTCTAAGCCAAATTTCCAGCAGCTTTAACTATAAATAAAACCAAAAAACACATTGCTTGCACCTGAAACTGAAGCTGCTGTTGGAGGTCCACATCTACTTTAGCTGGAGTGCAAGAGCCTATAATAACTAGAATAGCCGACAGATTCAGTAATCAAATTCCTGGTTTCAAAAACCAGACCAGTTCTGACTGGGCTGTTAGGGGTTTCCATGTTCTCATGTGTTCACAAAGGTTTCCTCCAACAGTCCGAAGTCATGCAGGTTCTGTGAACTGGAAACTCTAATGTGTGTGGATGTCGGTCTCTGTGTGTTAGTCCTGTGATACACAGGTGACCTGTCCACTGTGTTTCTCTGCTGCCTTTTTGAAACATGCTGTGACAGGAGGCAGCTGTGCAGCTCTGAACAAGATCATAACAAGGTAGTAAACGGACAGTCTTGTTAAGTAATCATTAGTACAGATATAAGAGCAAAAGGTAATTATGAGGTAGTGAGGTAAAAATTATGTTTTTTAGTGCAGAATGATGAAAAATGGTTCAAAGTTTTAAATGTTACACGTTGGACAAATATTGTGCAAATTAGTATGTATGAAGCTGTAGCAATGTGCTCATATAATGCATGTAGGAGAGCTGTTACCAGGACAGCAGAAGCATAAAAAGATGGTCATTATCCCAACCAGGAAATCATACGATCACTTCTGTGTGTGCATGAGTAAGTGAGTGTGCGTGTGTGTGATCAACGGACCTGCAGCATAAATTTTTGTGCACATCGATGACTGTACGCTGAAGGATCACTGTGATTCAGAATTTTGGGGAAAAAAATTTTATGGTTTCATGCTGGTGACAACTGTGGCCACAAGTATCATGTTTTCATCATAACAATTAACTCTCCATCGGTCCTCTGTCCTCCTCTATAAAAATAGTCTCTAAGTGAAGACATTGTGTTTCTCACTGGAAATTACTCACTGGATTCACACATCTATAGTTAGAACTTACTTTTTTTTTTTTACACTTTTCATTTTCCTTCAAAGTTACAAGTGAATATAGCCGTAGGTTCCATGTTAAATCCCTTCAAAGTCTTCACTACAGACATTATATGAGTGTGGACAGACATGGATGTGAACTGTAACCTGACTGGTTGGCAGAGACAAACAACTGTGAGGCACTGATTCTAATTTTTGACTGCTCTGTTTTACACAGCAGTTGTCAGCTGACTTCTCACAAGAGTTGGCTGATATGTAAAAATTTTCCACTCAACCATTGTCAACTCATCCAGGTGATTGGCGATATCTTCGTCCCCTGTCCCACCTCGTCCCACCTCCTCCCATCTGCTCGAGTCTCAGCTGGGAGACGTGTGCAAGCGGCGAATATGTTCCATACGCTGTGTACACTCAACTCCAACTTCACAAAGTGTCAAGAAATATTCTCACACCTATTTCCCCCTTTAAAGAGACAAATACAGCTGTACAACTTCTGAATTCAAGTTTCTCTCTTTTACTGAACTAAGATGAGCTTAACTGGCTCGTTAATTCCTTGTAATACACACATCATTCAAACTCGACAGAAAAACATGTAAAATTCATCTAAACCATCTTTGTTACTCTGTCCACTAAATAATCACCAGCTCTGGTTTGGTTGAACTAAATGCTTGATTCACTGTGTGCAAAGAGTGCAAAGAGCCTGAATCTGCAGGCTGTTTTCCTCTCACTCCTCATCCAGCTCAGAGCACTCATGGTCCGGCTGAGTGGGTGTGTCCTGCACCGCTGGATGAGAGCACAGCATGAGCAGCAGCTGTCACTCTGCAGACCGTTACATCAGCAACATAAAATGACAAAAAAAACAGTGATGTATTCAGTCCATCATCGATGGGCGATACATTCGTCCAGTCACCCAACCCTGCTTCTCACTCTTCTTAACCGACCACTAGGGGCTGCAAGTGATCAACAACTGCTTCAGTTTGAAATCTTGTTTCAGCTCAGGACGACGTATGTGGGAGTCATGTTGATGTTGCTGGAAATTTGCAGATCTGTGCTGGTTGCATCGGGCAGTCGTGGTGACATTGCAGTAGGTGCTTCACTGTCTGTTGCCTGGCTGTTGAGTGACCTATTCTAGTTTTGACACTTACATCTTTAGGGTTGACCCATAAACACTGCACTTTGTCAGTGTGACATCACTCAAGACATACACTTTAGTCTGAATATTTCTGTATTATGGCAGAAAAAATGACACGTTTATAATGGATGCTAGATAACCAATGCAATGTGTTGTAGGAGGGTGTATTTACAGATATACAGCTCAGTGTCTCCACTATCTGATTCTGGACTTCCCAAACACACATCACCTCTCACCTGCAACAGCCTCATTAGTGTTCACACACTGCAGAAGTTCCACCGCGGTCAATACTCTCTCTTTGTCAGCGTACTTTCACTGCAGCTGAGCCCATGAAAGACATTAGTGTGATGAAGTGCAACAAGGAAAAGACTTCGGGATTGTATAGCACAGTATGTATATTCCCCATTATGAAGAACATGTTTACACTGCACGAACCACATGTGTGAGAAAAGATTTGTTTGTGAGGATGGATGGATGGATGGTTGAGCAGCTGTGGTAACCCATACATTTTTACCCCTCCATATAGGGTTTCTGTGGGTTTCTTTACATTTGAATATTAAAGAGCAGTCCCCATGCCTCTCCTCTGGAAATCAATGGAAGTGACTTATAGATGCAAGTTTTCTGCTGTGTGTTAATGTGTATGTGTGGGGGTTTAAAGTTGGACTCAGATTTGTTTAGTTCAGATGTTCTTGTGAGGACGCAGGGAATGCAGAAACAAGAACGGTGGCGCCAGAATGAGTGTTGAAGTGGTGGGAGGCATCCAGCCTTGGATGACGTAACAGGCCAGTGAACTTTTTCACACCAACTTGCTTTCAATCTCAGCCAAGCCTGCTGTTATGGTCGGGCTAATGCATACAGTGGTGGGACTAAAATCAGTGTCATAAGTTCAGTGTATACATTCACAACAAGAAGAGGTCACTCAAGTAGAGTTCAGATCTCTGCCAGGCAAACCAAGAAGAATATTTGGGTGTAACTCCTCTGTCATCACCAATAGGACTGCAACTAACCATTATTTCCATAGTCGATTAATCAATCAGTTATTTTCCTGATTAATCGACTAATAATTGTTTGTTTTAAAGTGTCAGAAAATTGTGAAAAATATCAATCAGTGTTTCCCAAAGCCTACAAACAAACAAACAAAGTCCTCAAATGTTGTTTTACTTACAAACCAAAGATATTGAGTTTACTGTCATAGAAGAGTTAAAAAAAAAGCTGAAATCAGAAAATTTGTCTTTTTCTTTAAAAAAATACTCAAACTGATTAATCGATTATCAAAATAGGTGGTGATTAGTTAAATAATCGATTAATAATTAATGAAGTGATTCATCGTTTGAGCAGAATGACATGCCCTTACTGACTATGTTTAGATATAATGCAGGAATGTGATGCCATTGTTGTTATTTTAATCGTAGGTAGTTTTATTGGTGTAGATTTTGTTGTTGTTGCTAATGGGGAGCCAAATAAATAAGTAAAATAAAATAAGTAACTGTAATTTAATCACATATTTTACCTACAGGACTGCTAACAGAGCTAACTTGCTAATGGCAGCGATAGCACAGTTAGTAACAGTTAGTTCCCCCATGATTGATTAAAAAACAAAAGAAAACATGGTCGCCTAAGACTCACTGATTGACCGTTAAGTCATCTATAGACTAGGTGACACATTAGTGTATCATTCTGTTCGTGACCTGTTTCCCTTTAAGTATCCATGGCTCAAGGTGTACAGGATACTGCTGGGGCGTAGCTGGGTCCCATTTCGGGGCTAGTAAATGACATGGTACCGAATCAGTGCATAGACTTGGACTTTCTGATACCAGCATTATAGACTGTATTGGAGGCATTTTCTGATTCATGTATCATTGATAACAGCATGTTGACAGACCATGCATGCGATGTTTACCTTTGTTTTCATCTGTGACAACCCCGCCGTCCAACCACAGATTAATCAACCAATCAGACTGCTTGAGGTTCAGGTCCACTTAACATGTTTTTGAGTTTTTGGAAGTGTTCGAGGTGACACTTGACACACAGTGTTTGAGGTCTCCAGCCAGGGGAGAGACTTTCACCCACCCATAGTTTGGATCTATGAATTTGTTTGCTTTTAGCTGAGTTGTCAGCTGTACTGGAAAGTTGGTCTGATGAAACAGACCTTGAACTGAACTACAGCCTGCTGGGTTGTGGTCAGTGGGCAAAGATGCCAGTGTGTTTGTAGCACAACCTAAAACTGGGTTTGTTTTTTTATTGATGACTTCAGAGCAGAGCTGGACACATCTCTGACCAAGTAATAGTAAGCTCAAGCTGGAAGGCTATCCCAGCAATTTTAAAGGAGAAACTTTCCTTATGTAGGTAACTACCGAGGCTGTGTTTGACCCCTGAGCTAACAGCTCGGTGTGTTTGCCCCCTGCTGCTGTGTGGCTGCTGTCATCATTCACCATTCATCCATAGGCAAGTCCCTTTTTGTGGGTACTGGAGGGAGAGCACTTTGCTTACTGGTTGCCTGAGGTTTCAGGCACAAGCAGGAGTTGCACAGGGTTGTTTGTTGTATATCAGCTGTCAACCAGTTTTCTTCTGAAATCTAGAAAGACTGTGATGCTGCTGTTAGTGAGGTGACATCCTGACAGTAGAGGATCAGTGAGGGTGACCTGTCACAAGGAAGCCTGCCTCCTAACACTGCTGTGGTGGGGCAGGCTCTGCTTCAACTGTAAGATATGTTCTCTTTCCTGTCTTTTTCTGTAGAGCTCACTATTGTGTTGTATTAGATTATTTATTTCTAGTGTAGCTTTTGATAATCAAATACATGCAGGCTCACATCCCTGGTACAGTAGATTGCTTTGTAAAGTGAATGGCATATATTTCTGTTTAGATTGTGATGCGCGTGACTAAAGATAAAATAGTTACAGCTGCAGTAACTTTCCAGAGTAGTCAGTGGGGCTGTCATATGGACAAAACTTCTCCTGCAGTTATTTGGGTTGGCTCAACAGCACAGTATGTGGTATTAGCGTCTAGTCTCTTGTTTGTTTTTGCAAATTACTTACATAGATAAATGAAGTAATGTTTTGCTGCAATGCTAACTGACATTTCACACCGCATGCAGCACATATGCAGCACAACTGCTGTACATCTGCTGCGCAGTATCTGCAGCAGCCTAAATGCTTTAATTAGAAGGGTAGCGGATTCCATGTATTTACACCAGATGCAGAATCAGCATGTTGTAGCTGCAGCAGACTTGCAGCATGCACGCCTGCTGCAGCACACAAAATAGTGTTTTGATACTTAAAATTACTATAAATACTATACTATGAATTGCTTTAAAATCATGTCCTACACATTAGCTGAGTTTTTAAAAATAAGTGTGTGTTTCCTGTATTTTTCCTGGTTGAAAATAAACATGAATATGTACCTTTTCTGTCTTATTTTGAGGAGGTACTGGTTAAATTGGTTGAATTGGGTGCATGGTATGATTCACCTTTTTTTAGCCAAAACTTAAGGATTCCCTCTACAGGTTGTATCACAGAGCATAACCGCCCAGCTGCTGTACAAAAATAAAAATAATGCTGCAACTCATGCTGCAGTATAAGCTTTTACAAAAAAGTATCATGAAAAACTTCTAGGGCTGGGTACTGTTCACATTTGAACAGATGAGGTAGTGATACCGGTACCTGGAATTTGGTACCAGTACCCAGCGGTGCCTTTTTTCAGTACTTTACTCCCTGTAATAAAAAAAAATGTAATTTCAATTGTCAAAAATAAATCCAGACTTCTCCATTTCAACGCTGTTATTCATTTTGAATATTTTATTGCTTATTTAGAGCATTTTACACTGCACACCAAATAAAATCCACCCCTCTCCTCTCTCAAACCCATCCCTACAAACTGGCAGCCAGGCAGGAAATATATGATGTATTTCTTGTTATGTTGTTGTTGTTATTACCACTGCTGTGCTTGCAAACTGTAATATTTCCTTGTTGATAGCCTGTAGTTCACAAATACTGATTTCATACTAAGGTTTCTGACATCCTAATAAATCTCACATACTTTTGTGGTGTACTAAATATCAGGTTGGCAAGGTGTGTCAGATGCAGCCAGTGGCTGAGCGTTGCCTTCTGCTAGTGAAAATGCTAAGCCAACCAGCACCGTTACCACGGTAACAAAAACCCAGTTATCTCCAACATAACGAGCTGATTAATCACCTGAAGATGTCGATGAAGTTGTTGAAGCCACATTCTAAGTTTTGTCTTCCATGAAGGGTTAAGTTACACTGTTCAGACACTGGCTGCAGGCGTGCCAACGTTAGCTACAGCTGCTGTGGGAAATTTAGCTTTCATGCTTTGAAAACAGTGCACTCTTTAGCTTTCACCAAAATTGGATTTTGTGTTTGAATTGACCGGTTTTGCATTTCACATGACATATACTGTTTTCTGCAGTCTGGCCACACTCACAGCTGCTTTCGGCTTGCTATTACCCAGACTCACTCACTCTGCTCTGTGACCTCAACATGCTGCTGATGTGCTCCCTAATTTGGCACCATTTGATTTAACATGAATTGGTCTGTGGTACCCTTTAAAGTACCAAGTTTGGTAACCATACTGGCATCCAACCTACTACTCTCATTCTTTAGGGTGTTTTCACATTCGATACGATTGTACCATTAATACTGTGTCTGAATACGATTGTCCCCACACTCCACTCCCCCACCAGTCAGCTTTCACATGTTGTTCTGTACAGAACTACACATCATCATCATCTGCAAACATTTGTTGTTGCTATGGTGTAGAAAAGCCTGCCAGTCATAAGACCTCCAGAGCAGTCCACTTCCTTGTTTTGGTACAGTGGTTTTCAGACCTGATGTGAACCATACCCGAATATACATGAATCATACTCAAGGTCACCTTTTCAAGTGGACCTGGACATGGATCAACAAGCCGCGCCAAAGTCCAGTCCCCAGTGTTCACTGTAATCAAACAAACTGGACTTTAGGGTCAACTGTACTGATCCAGGTCTCTTATTTGGCTTCAAATGAGTCTCAACATTAGCACAGCTTCTCTTGACTGCCCCTCAATATTACAACATTAGTCCAACATTGCCCCAGCCTTAGGGAAAAGCCACATTATCTGCACAATATGTTAATGCTGAGTTCAACAGGTTAACCTTTGACAGAGACATTAAAACAACATAAAACATACTTACAGCTTCCAAGTTTGAAGTTGAGTTACAGACAGCTGGTGTTGATCCATCCTTGAGCTTGAACTGTTACTGGCCTTCATATTGCTTTTTGAAATTTCTGAAGCATTTGATTGATTCATTTAAAGTTCAGTGAAGCCATGAAAAAAGGAAAAAACGAATGAAAACATTGTTTTTGTTGCGGTTGCTTGCCATCTTGTCAATCGCGCAGTATTTCAAAATTGCGGTTATTGCGACAGCCCTAACTGTGATAACATTCCAGAATTGTAAAAGCCTGTCTGTGAGTAACACGAACCATGTGCTGTGTTTTAGCATCTGATAAGCCTTTGAATGCATTGATCTGTTTCTCCAACAGGAGTTTTTGGATCATATTTCATGGTACCTTAAACATGATGCCCCCACCAATGTAGACTGTCATTCATTCTGACATTCAATGTAGGCTGGTCCTTCCCGCGTGTAAGATTTCATGTGGTGTTGAAACAGCACTGAATAGGGTGCATTAGCCACATATAGATGTTTCCAATGATCACCGTTACTGCAGACTACCACTCACTGACTACGTAGTGTCGTGTGATCAATGTTGGCTACTACAATAAGAAAAACCTGTTTGACCAAAGAAGCTGCCATGTTTGTGTCGTTGCTGCAGTCTCAGCCAACAGACTGTAACACACCATGAGAGGCTGTTGAGAACACTAACAAAAAGTGAAAAAAATCTCAGGTCATACTGTACACATGAATGCATTCAGCGTCATGCACAGACACACACACAGTCTCAGGCATTTGCATGTGTGCAAACAAGTGCTGACATGCAGGTTCAGGTACATAAACACATTTTGTGACACACTCAACCTGTCCCTCAATTGTCTACCTGAATAGTGCACAGGATCCTCAGCAGCTGGCATAATGACAGGCCAAGATCAGTTGGAAGTTTAAGACTAACTAAACTAACTACTGAGATAATGTGCCAATTCATTTTGTTCCTGCACTAAATCAGATAGCACTTATTTCCTTTCAATAAACAGTAATGTGACTGTTTTAAACGACTGGGATATTACTGTTGTAGTAGTCTAAATTGATTGATTGATAGTTTTAATGTCAGAACAAATCTGAAATTTATCATACATCACAGTGGCTCTATTTGCAATATCATAAACAAGAAACATCAGTGGAAAAAAACAAAATACATACAAAATACTTGACTCAAGTCTGACTCAAGTTGCAACTTTGAGGACTTGAGGCTTGTTTGGCTAATGTTGGTAAAAGACTCGACTTGACTTTGACTTGGCATCTATGACTTAAGACTGGGACTTAAACTTAGGACATATGACTTGAAAGGACTTGAGTTTTTTCAAATAAATATTAGCTTTTTTTTTTTCTAGAAATTCAGAGAAAATACATTTTGTTTTAAACATAATTTCTAGCACACTGCATGCAAACCTGGCAACCTGGTGGAACACAGCAGACCAGTAGAGACTAACGTTTTAGAGGACTACACACAAAGGATTCATGTTTTCCAGAAAATGAGACATTTCCTACCCGGTAACAGAAGCACACTTTAAGAGAAAACCTCAGCTACTGTCAGTATGAACTGGTCATTTTCAAAGCAACACTAAATGCAAACAAGGAGAAATTTGGGTTCCCAACCTGAGTGCTTTACTGTATTGTTTTGTGGTATCAATAATTATTAAGAACATCATTTATGTTAATCAGCATTAGAATGAACACAATGTAAAGAAGATGAAATACAAGTTTATTGTCTGTGATCTGGTGTTATCTCTCTGAACAGCCTCATTGAAGTAATATTTTAAAATTCTTCATATCATAAACTAACAAAATTCATTAAAACAGGTTATTTGGTGTTTTCAAAGTCATGTAATCAAGCTGAGACACATTCATTCACATTCAGAGGCTGCTGTCGTGATGCAGCAGAGGGCTCTCACTGTCCAAACCGCTATCTGAGATCAATACCGATCACTAATAAAGTCAGTGATCACTCAAAGTATAAAGCAAAGCTATAAAAAAGCTCTCACAAGTTAATATTTTCTGAAAGTTTCTCATTATTCTGAGAGACTCAATATTTTGATAGGGGAGACCTGGGGTAATTGTAACATTTTTTGTATTTTCCTTACTCACAGACTACTTGAAATACACTAATCATCTTTAGTTATGAGAAACATTTATGAGCATTAATTAATAATTCAGTTTATATATTTTGTACAGATGTCAGGCATCACATGCATTCAAACCAAAAGTATATTTCTATTTAGTTCTAGTTATTTCTAGTTTTTAATAGTTTGAATTGAGTTAAAAGTAATTTTACATTTAAATTTAGTGAAATATTTTAATTTTCTTGCAAGAAAAGTATGTCAGCACAGACAAATAGTGCTTACATTGCTTAATTATCTAGGTTTGTATGCTATCATGGTCTAGATTTGGTTTAAAGAAGAATACACTACCAAATATTGTTTTTTTTTCCTTGTTTCATACCACATTTAACTTTTTTTGGTAGTTAATCTTCAGCAATGCATCATATTCTATGACACCACTATGTTTGAAGTGTTTCTCTCCTATGAGAACCATGTATACCTCTAAAAAGTAAACTTCATTGAGTTAAAAAAACAGCCTGTTTTCAGCTTTGTGATGATGAATTTTCCAGCTGATTCAAGAGGATTTTTAATCGTTTATTTACTTTGAGAATTAGATGAAATTTCAAAGGACGTAAAGGGTATAAGATATTGTAATCTAAAAAGTAACTAGTAACTAAAGCTCTCAGACAAATAAAGTGGAGTAAAAAGTACATTTTAGTTGAGAACTGGTACTCAAGTACAGCACCTGAGTCAGTGTACTTACATTACATTCAACCACTGCTCCAATGTACAGCTCCTGTGATCCTCTCACTCTGTTTGTTGTTCATGTTAGGCTTGTTACTGCCACAGATTGTCAAATATCAGCACAAATTATAAGGTGTAAGAAGGCTGTTAATGTTGAAAATATTAAATTAAGACTTGGCTTACTGATACTTGCACATGTGTGACTTTCTCCCACCTCTGTCTTTCAGTGATGCGTGTGTTGATCCATCTTTTTTTTTTTTTTGTGCTCTTTACACACAAAGACTTCCAGATGGTGTGGCAGCACTTTCACTCTCCTCCGTATGAGAAAAGAAACTTTCTCACAGGGCAGCAGTACGCTGGTCTGTGTGAGTAATCAATATGTTTTCAGACACACACACACACACACACACACACACACACACACACACACACACACACACACACACACACAGTGTGTACAAGTACATTCAGGAAGACAATATGGTTCTTTTTATGCACACTGAAGTCATTTTTTGTGCAGCTCACATCCACTTCAGAGTGTAAAGGAATTAACAGTTTCTTTACTTATTTATCTGGCATAATTTAACACCACTCTTCCGTGTGAAAATCTGTTGCTTGCTGGCAGAAGCATCTGCTTTAGTTTAAATTATGTTTGACTGAGCTGTAGTTGTTGTGTTGCTGATTGCCAAACATCAGTGATGCTGCCAGGTTTTTGACAAACTAGATCTGACATGACCTAATGATCTTTCAGATTTTGTGTATCGGTGGTAGGGCTAATGCTAATTTTTATTGTTGATGGATCTGTTTATCATTTTCTTGATTAACTGCCTAGTTGTTTGGTCCATGAAATGTCAGAAAATTGTGAAAAATGTTGATCAGTGTTTCCCAGCGCCAGAGATTATATCCTCAAATGACTCATCTTGTTTTCAACTAGACAAATTTTGTTTATTTTCCTTACATTATTATTATTATTATTAATAATTATTCTTAATAATTAATAAGGTACAAAATGCATCAATCATTCTCAAGTTTTCTTATTGAACAAACAGCTCTGCCAGATAATACAATGTCAAATGAGGCACAATTACTTTAATGTCTAGATCTATTGATTAATTTTCAATTAATACATTTTTAATTGATTAAATTCTTAATGGAGATTAATTGATTAATCATTAACCATTTACATCACTATTCAAAACCCACATATACTGGAATCACAGAATTTTAACTTTTTTTCTCCTAAAGATTACTTAAACTAATTAGTTGATAATCAAATAGTTGGTGCTTTAAGAAGTTTTAGTCCTGTATATCCAGACCTCTCCACTGCGCTCTGGCTCCACAAATACATATTCTGCTATATGGAAAAAACATCCTGCCTTGTTTGCATTTCTTTAAACCAATCACAAACCTCTTGGGCAGTGCTAAGTCCAGGATGCACTGACAGTGCTGCTGCAAAATAGCCTTGATGGGGAAGCTGTTATGGTAGAACATTTGCAGGTTGGGAGGCGAGTTCTGGCATCACTGCAAAAGAAAAGCTAACAGCTGTTAGCTTGTTTATGTTCGTACCATTAGCTTCCCATTCGCTAATTTGTTCTTCTTAGTGTGTAGGTTGCAACTAGAAGGCTGTTCTTGTCTCCCGAAGACTTTGAAAACATAGACATGGAGGGTAAAGTTACACTGCAATGCTGCTTGGAGCATGCAACCAATGGTAGGCCTTATACCCACAGTGTGCATCCGATGAGTCAGACTAAGTAGGTGACAACTAATTGATTATTTGTTGTTTAATTCATGATGCAAAAGATTGTCCAGAGTTGTAGCTCCAGTACAGCTGTATCTCAGGGTAACTCTCTCTACTTTAACACTACTTGACGTTTCGTCTAGTCTTGGAGCAACAGTGCAAAACAATGCACGTTCCTATTTATTTCCTACTCTTATCGTGGGGTTTTCAATGATAACAAACTCCAGTGCAACAGGCCATTTAAAAAATCTGTGTTGAAGAAGTGAAAAAAAAAGAACTTCAGTGTGTTTATGAAAAAAATCTTGTGTCAGATGTTATGTTAAGTGTTTTGAGGAGTTTCAGTGGTAGGAGAAGGGCCTGGTGTGTATTCTGTGGAAGCCACTGTGAGGTTTTTTGCTTATATAACCTTCATCCTGTGTGTCTGTTCAGGGATAAAATGTATCCATTTTACAAAATATAAAGTATTCCCGCAGCACTAAGTGAACTTTTCTTTAAGAGGTTATCATGTTTCTGCCTCTCATGGGGGAGTTCTTTAGCATGTTGTTGGCAAAGGGCCTGGGTCACATTTCAGCTGTAAATTGTGAATGTCTCATCTCGTGCTGAGTGCCTCTGTGTGTGAGTGAGACGAGAAATGAGAGACAGTGAGAGAACAGGAAATTTATGAGAAAAAGTAAAGCTTCGGTATAAAGCTTCACTATTGACATTACCACCAGTAATACCTGCGCTGTATATCTTTTTGTTCATGCTGTGTATAACATAATGTATCCATTTCACACTGCTCATACAATATAACTTAAATTCATATATGTCTACCCCTTACTGTTTATCTTTACATTTCTTCATATTTAATGTTAAACTGCATTTCATTCCAGCCATATTATTGGAGCCATATTATTGTCTCCAATATTCAGCATTTTTACATTGATCAGAATCTAAACAAAAACAAGAATGAATATTCAGCCATGCTTGCTCTAATGAAATAAATTAATTGAAAAACACACTGCTGTGTCAGTAATTGTTGATTTATACTTTGTGTTAATAATCTGCAAACTAATTAACCAAAGTTATCAAATAAATGAGGCCTACCGGAGCAAAGGTTATTATTATTAAAGTTATTCAGTATCATTTTTGACTACAAATGTGTATCAGTTCCAAATATTGATTATCCTTGATTATGAATACTTGGTATTGGTAATGACCCTGAGGAACGGGGCCAGTGATCAGTTGATCACTCAGTGTCTGTACTCTGTAAGCTAATCTGATCTGATCTAAATATGCAACCCACTCACTGTTTATACTATACTATTTATATACCATAGCACATATAATAGATAATTATACACTGTACATTGTAATACAATGCTAAACTCTGTAGTCTGCCACAATGTCCCGCCGACAGAACTATTTGTGTCACAGACAGATAAACACAGAGCTGCACTGGTGAACAGAGAGGGGTGTGTGTGTATGTGTGTGTGTGTGTGTGTGTGTGTGTGTGTGTGTATGTGTGTGTGTGTGTGTGTGTAGAAGTTAAGACAAGATATCACCATAGTTTCAGGATTTCACTCGAGGTGATGTGACAGCAGAGTAAAACACAGTGCACATCTGTCGCATCTTTCACCGCAACTCTGCATTGAGATTTTGGGTACTATAACTCACATCACATGCATGCTGAACTGTGGGGGGCGATCCATATGGGACACAGGACAACTGCAATCCATTGCACCCCGAACTATTTTGCATTGGTTGCTGAGGAGAAGCCACATTTAAGAAAGAATTTCTTGGCTGATGTTGTTTTCTTCTCTAAGATTAACATCCCATTCACAGCCAGTATGAAACTGGGATCTGTATGTGGATATCTTATCCAGACAAGAAAAGATCTGATCTGGTCTTTATCTTTACACACAGTTATTTCTTACTACTTTCATTCATTTCCCACCCCAGTGTTACTTTTATTTTTCATGCAGTTCTGTTGAATGAGGCACCTTTCATGGTGCAGATCCTTTAACTTTTTGTTGCAGGCAACTGCTTGATTTGTGTCACATCTAGAATGTACAGAGCAAGGTGTTAAAATGAAAGATAAATATAGATAAATATTAAACCCCTCAATGTACCAGAATGATTATTCTGTAAGGTTTGATCTTGGGGCCTCTACTTTTTAGCTCATACATAGATGATTACCATCATGCTGTAAAGGAGCTACTTAGTGGCATGTTGAATAAATTGTGTCCCACCTACCTCAGATCCAAACACAATGCGAGCCAGACTTCCTCCAGATGTGGTCCGAGCACAATCCGATCACGACCTGATCATGATGCATTCACATCTTGGGAACATGCGTTTTTTTCTTAGCCAGATGGCATGCCTGAAGATATTCTAATACCAGGTGTAAATGGGGTGCAAGTTTCAATTCTGGTAAGCTAAGAGCTGCTCCCAAAGCACTGTTACCATTAAGAGCTCACGGGGTGAGATCCCTAAACAGTAGGGAAGAGGAATTTCATCTAGTGAGGAGTTTCTTCAGTGGGAGATATAATGGCTACAAGAATGTAGCCATGTTTGACCGCTGTTTGATATTATTTGGCTATCATTGAGCATCTGTGGTCTCCAACTGCTCTGATATTCAATCTCCTCAATTGATTTAAGAAATCTGTAAAATATTTACTGTAATAAATCATAAAATGACCACAATGCGCCCTCAGGGATCAAGGAAACAAGTTCAAATACTCACTTCACTGACATGAACACTACAGCTGTGGTGCTGTGGTTCCCATTCTGGACCGGAATAACTGTGTTGAGTAGGTGTCTGTGAAAGAGTAAGAAATCTTTAATGGTCTTGTAGAAGGTGCAGATGTTTGTAACTTTTTAACTGAGCGAAATGTTAATGGAGTTTGGCGGCAGTGAGACAGGTAGCCACTTAACTCATCATCCAGAGTGTGTATTTTCAGAGCAGTGGGCTTTTGTTTTCAGAATGACAGGCTGAACTTTACATTGACAGACAACTGACATTTGTAAACAGCTGATCAACTGACAGTGGAGGACTCATTTTCACTTGTTATTGTCAATTTACAAGGTTGTGCGCATCCTGCGCTCTTGCTGAGCTTCTGCAGCCTGTCTGTCTCTGCTGGAGGAGGGGGTGGGAGGAAACAGCTATCTTCAAGTATAGTTTGTATAGTATAGTTTGTATATTAAACAACATTACAGTCTATTTACTATACAGTCTTTGGCTCCAACTCGCTATTTGAAGAAGTTGAAGCGTTGCCAAAGGAGTAAATGACAGGCCACTCATCCCCACATCTTTTATGCATTCTTCCTCTACATGAAAGCATAAATTTTCAGGTTTGTTTGTGATATTTCAAGATGAGGACTAGTTTCTTCCTGTCACACAGGTGCAGAATGGAAAGACCAGTAAATACTGACAGCAACAAGGTGAACAGTCAACAGAAGTTTTTGGTGAAATCAGTTAAGTTAAAGTGAATAGTGGGAGGAAACAAAGACAAGGCAGCACAGATAAGAAAAAAGAATGGATAAGTAGTCCTGATTGAAGTACTGAAATATGTGAGGTTTTGTCTTTGTTCGATCAGCTCAAAAATGAGATGATTAATACAGTATGTCGAGCAGCAAGATAATTGCTTGGTTGGTTGATTTTCTGGTTGAGTCGATGACACTGAATGGCCAATCGACTTCATATTTGGCGGCTGTACTACTGAGGACCAAGAGAGTGCAGTGCTGAATTTGGCCAGATGGTGGCATTACAGTAAGAAACATTTTTGCTTCTGACTTTGAACCATAAGTCTCAGAAACAAATCTGTTTTCCTGGATTTTGTGGGTCCAGAGGGATCTATCCACATAAGCCACATCTATTTCCATCTAGATCGATGTTGTGCCATTTTGAATGTTGTCCAAATCAGTTTTTTTCTCTACTCCTACAAATTTTGAGCAATTGTATAGATATATAATCTAAGTGAGCAGGACAATTTGGTGCCATTTGCCCATGGAAACAGGCTTGTGCTCCAAATGGCCACGTCCAGATCAGGCACTTCACTATAAGAGTGTCCATAAGAACAAGGGAGGTGACTGCTTGTTCAAACAATCCATGTTTATGTTCAGTTGCAAAGGCAGAAGTAGTGTGATATTGTTAAAACCCAGAGGTTTTTTCAAGGTTTTATTACATTTTTGGACTGCCAGACTGCTGAGAAGTACAGGGACACATATTCAGCCATGCTAGCTCTAGGAATGTCAAAGTTGATTGGTTGGTCAGTCTAACACTTTGGTCCAGCCTAAAATATCTGAGGAACTGAAAAGGAGCTCTCCAAACATCTGCCAGAAATATGCAGCTGAGTCAGGTGCTTCTCATACCTGCTTGTATGGTCGACTGAGCGACACTGGATTTCTGTAATTCTACCAATGATATAAGCTTAGGTTTAGGGTTATCTAGGGTAAACTTTGTAGTTTTGAATTAGGAGCAGTGTTTGGATGGAAATATAATGTGAAAAATGTTTGCCAAGGTCAGAAGGCTACAGATGTTTCACGGCGTGCATATAAGATACCCAGGTCTTAGGAACTTGGATTAGAATCAGGTCCAACAAAACTTGATCAGGACATTCTTGCAGGGAAAAGTATCAATCTGTATGAGTGAATGAATGAATCTAGCCAAACTCTAACAATGATACTGTGGTTGCTTCAATCAATCTTGCTAATGTGAAAATAAGGAGCATTTTTGGAGTCATGATAATAAGCGTTTTCTGTTTGCAGTGACCATGGACAGGATGATGCATGAGCACAAATACAGAATCATCTGGTTTTTCCTCTAGCAGCACCAGCAGGTCAAAGCTTTCAGATTTCCTGTGAAATATCCTGACATCAACTAGATGGATTGGCACGAACATTTGGCTCAGATAATCGAAGTTCCCAGAGGATGAATCCAAATAACTTTGATGATGAGCTGACTTTTCCTCTATCACCACCATGATGTGGACATGTGTGGTTTTGAGTGAAATGTCCTGACAAGCACTGGATGGATATTGTCAGAAAATTTGTTTGCCTCCAAATGAATTGTAATATCTTTTCTTTTAGTGCCATCATCAGGTCAATTTTAATTCGCCCTATGCTTTGGATTATGGACAAATGTCTGCCTCTGTGCTAATTTGTGTTTAGTGTTAATGTTTCCATGTTGATAAAGTAAGAAGTTGTCCAAGATAATGACATGCTATTGTTTGGATTTAGCTTAAAGTGCCAGTTTGCCTGAGTGCAGCCTCACAGATCTGCTATCATGGCTGTGACTCTTAGGACTCTATCTTACATCTGATGCAAAGCAGTGCACAACCCAGTGCAACTGTCATTGCTAGTTTTCAACCAGTGCAGTTGTCATTTCCACGCCCAGTGCCTATTGTGTAAGCAGCAAACGTATTTCCACCTATCTGTACACCTATAGGCATGTTGGTCTTAAAATGAGATGTGGTACATTTCACATGTGGGAAGCAATCGCACCATTGACCATGAAAAGCCTGGTCTGAGTCAGTAATCACTGCAGTTAATCCAGGGGTCATAAAAGATAAAATTCTGATTAATAGTGGATGGTTCCAGGTTGGTTGAAATAGGATGAAGCATCTGTTCTATAAGAGAGGTGCTGTGTGCATTTACACACAAGACACAGCAGCATAACTTCATTAAGCGACATTACTGCATGCATGGAAATGTTTAAAATGACTGAAAGCAGCCTCTCTAATCATTAAAAAATCTTTTAAATGAGGTCAAGCAGCACAAGCTTTCCAGGTGATTTCTTTAGTGTGCATTGTGTTGATGTCTGAGTGTTTTCTTTAAAGACTTACTTAAATGATTAGAGCAGCTGCTTTCTGTCGACGTAATGTCACAACAGCAAATATCATGGGATATTTAAGCAGCAAAACTAAAAACTAAGACTAAATACAACCCCTTTGTGCCTTAAACTGAAAAGTGAATGAAACTGAAAAGTTTCATGTGGCTCGTAAGGCCATCATGGAAATACCAAAAATTTAAAATCTAGCGAAGACAGTCAATAGCATTTTGCTTACCATTAAACCATTATCAAAACTTTATTTTGAAAGTGGTCAGTGTTCCTCTTGTTGTTCTTCTACTTCTGCTGCACTTATCATTGCAACCTGTAGGCTGCCTGCATGGTTCACTGTAAAACATCACGTTTTGGACATTGCAAACAAAATATTAGTCCACAGTTCAACATGGCAATGCAAAAACGGTGACCAACAGTAAGAGTGCTCTATATAGAACACTTCAGATCATTTCAGTATTAGAGATGTGGTCATTATTAGGACCTTAAATCATTTGTGTCTGACCCACAGCAGCCTGATCAATTTCTCATGTGGGCCCCCATGAAAATAATTGCACACCTCTTCTGGATTTGGCTCCAGACTGGCCTAACGTCTTTGTCTTTTACAACTTTGGCCTTTTTATTTCATAATTTGATGAGGTTGTTCATCACGTAATTTCACCAGCTGTGTTGAGAACGGTGAGGCTGAGATGCATGAAACTTTTGTTATGCCTAACCTCTAAGCTTTTTTTTTTTTGGTTTGAAACCTTTAAAAGGTGATGAAAATGTGTTGCATACTCATCTGTTGTGCAATATCTATACTGACAACTTTTTGATCCATGGCGGATGACCTCTGTCAGGTCAGACTATATGTCATAGTGCCTCTACTTGAACTCTGAGTGATCATACATCAAACAGATGAACTGCTAACACTAATCATTACACACACATCTTGCTCACACATGCAGAGTTCTGACTTATGGAGTCAGACCATATATTAATAGTTTGGCCCAACAAGTCACGTAGTCTCTTATTGTACGTAGCCAAACTGTAAAAAAAGACGTGTCTAAACGTAGACTGTATGCACATACTGTACACACAGTTTCGAGTTTTGAGTAGAGTTCTGTGTCATGTCCAACATTTGATGCTCTGTGAAAAGTCACTGTGCCGTTAATCTTATGCTCTGCTGCTCCTGTTTCTGTAGGCCTGTTTCTGCTAGCGCCTGTGCGGATGGCCCCGACCCCTGACATGTGCAAACCCTTTCAGACGCTCAACGACAGCCTCAACCACAGGCGACGGTACATGGTGAGAGAATGATGGCATGTTGGCAAGTGTGTCTCAGTGAACGTGGAAGCATGTGCAGGTGGAAGGTCTGTGGTCCTAAAGTCTGGACCAGCTGGAGGGGCCAGCACAGTGGTAGTCTATGTGCAACATAACCCTGGCCCTCGAAGATTAACTTTAGGGTTCATCTAAAGGAACATTTCACCCCCCAAATACATGTATTCTAGATATCATCATCTGTGTATGATTCTCATTGTATTCTGGGGGAAATCTTTGCAAGCATTGTCCACACCCAGATAGATTTGATTCTAAAGCTAACTCATTCTTGAGAATCATGTCCTACCAACAAAAATAAATAAATAAAGCTTCAAAAATTATTAAAACCAACACCCTAATTACTTTTTTGGTGATTTTTTTTTTGTCTAAACTTGCTCTGTGCCAGAAAAAAACAATCTCATTCCAGACAAAAATTCAGTCCAAATTATTAAAAAATGTGTCAAAATCTAAAACTAACAATAAGTACTGATAACATAGGTATAAAAATGTGCTATTATAATCATCTTTGTTTTAAAATCATTTTTAATGAAAATGTTGGCCATTTAAAGTCAGCTCTGTCAGATTGTTGCAAAAACATGATTTAATCAGGCATAAATAAGGTTAGCTATACCCTAAGGACCCCTGTCTCACTTCCTGGTTTAACAACTCCATAGTTCTTCTAAATCAAAGCTAAATAATAATTATGCTTTTAAATTCTTTATGTTGATTAGCATGAAGAGAACTCTGCGTAACTTGCTTCTCACTATGACTATGCTGTGAAATGAAAAAGTGTAACATTTTGTCAAGGTTTAATAGCCAAGAGTTTGACCTTTTTTTGAAATATATTTTCCAGCATAATTGAGTAAAAGTTGAACCCCCCCAAAATCCTAAAGAATGATTTGACAACTGTTCTTAAGAATGGCAACATATCACTTCTCTCATCTCAAATTTTTGCTCTTTTTCTCAAACTGATAGCACTTGCCTGCAGATTTCTAGTAACCCTGAAATAGCAGCATCAGAGTTTAAATCAATAGAATACTGTTTCCTGAGATACTGGACAATTGGACAAAATCAAAGTCCATGCAGCTATCTAAATGATGCCCTCCAGTCATTACAGACAGAGATGAATGGCGGTTTTGATAGATGTCATCTGACCTGACATATGTAGGGATTAAACTAACTGAATAAATTAGTTTAATCCCCATGTCTGAACAAGATAATGGAACCTAACTGGTTGATTCCACTGGGCATGTCACATCTGTGCCACAGGCTGCATGCCGCCACCAGCAATGTTTCCAGTGTCTCAGCAGCGTTTTAGCAGCAGAGTTTTATGTTTACTTGCTCAGATTTTGTTTATTTGCTCCTCTTCCCTTGCTCTTTGTGCTCCTACTATGGATAAATAAGTTATGTAGTTAAGACGTTTCTTTTCTGTCTTTATGATCACAAGTCTACAGGGGGTCTTTTTTATTTCAAAAGTGGCTGGATTCTTTCTGCTTTTTCTGTCTGACTTCCTGTTAACTCACCCTCCACTGTGCAGATTGATGCTGCACATGTCAAATATAGACTTGGTGTGTATTTGACGCAGTGCAAAGTGGAGAGCAGTTTAATCAATCAATCAACAATGAATCAACACATCAAAATATTCAATTATGGGGCGGCTGTTTAGCTTAGTTAGTAGAGCGTCCACCCCATGAATGGAGGCTGTCAGTTCTCTGCAGCGGCCGCTGGTTCGATTCCCACCTGTGGCCCTTTGCTGCGTGTCATACCTTCTCTCTTCACCCCACTTTCCTGTCTACTCTTCGGCTATCCTATCAAATAAAGGCAAGAAAAGCCCCAAAACATAACTAAAAAAAAAAAAGAAAATTAAATCGTACCATTCAGTATTACAGTAGTGGGCTAAAATGACAGCACAATTATGGGGAAAAGGATTATATGAATAAAACATGCATTATATTATATATAGTACATGCTATAGGCACAATATAGACTCAGTGGTGGTGTGTGTGTTTGTGTGTGTATGCGTGCACTAGCGCCTGTCATAATAGTTCGCTCTAGGGCCCGTCATAACTACCTTATGTCACTGCTTCTAATTAGGGCTGCATGACATGGTAAAAAGGTCATATTGTGATTATTTTGGCAGAAATTGTGATTGTGATATGATTAATGGTAATGATCATTTTTGCATCACATTGCACTTGGCCATATTAAAATTTTGATAATATTAAGGTTAATTATGCAGCCCTACTTCTAATGTAACTCCCCTCTCCACCCCGATGCCAGACTCTGCTATAGTAACTTGTGTTTGTGCAAAGCAATAATGTTACTAAGCTATGTTATTACTGTGTAACACACACATCATGACAAAAGCTTTCAACATGCCTCTTTGGTGGATGTGCGTCTTTCTTTCAGTTTTTTTATCTGTGACCAGCAGCTCTAAAAGTCACTCTGTCAGTATTTTGGTCGGTACACCAAAAATCCCCAGCCTCCGACAGCCACAGTTTTCACTTTAGGTGGCTGAAATTTGGTATAGAGGTCAAGTGTGTGTGTGTGAAGGTGTGTGTTTGTGTTCATGCCACTTGACAGGGAAGGGCCAAAGGTGGGAGGCGAACTCACAGCCCCTGCAGAGGACTCACAGTCTTGGTACATGGCATCCATATACATACAAGACTCTAAGGAAACAGAAAGCAATCAGTGTTGTGTGTAAGTGTTAGGCTTGGATGGTATCAAGGTGTTACAGTTTATCAGAGTATTTAGAAATCCCAAAGGTACCATTTTCAATAGTCATCATGAATAAAGTTATCTGAAATGGAGCAGTTTTCTTCATTGACAGCAAATAAAAACAGGGAAAAAGGCTAATTGCATATTAGACACAAAGTATTGTCAGGTAGATAATGTCATATATGCTACAATGACATCTATCACCAGCTTTTGATTATTTATTTTTTCACACAAATACCGTCATATATCGTATACCCTGGTGAAATGTCAGGAAGATATGAAGGTATGGAAAATAGATACCGAACAAGCCTGGTAGGTGTTTTCTTTTAGCGTCAGCAGCACAAACAATAATAGTCTCGGAGTCGCTGGGGGGAGAGGTGAAAAGTTGTCTGTTTCTACTTTAATGATTGGCCCAGATGGGGACTTTATCAATAATCGAGCTTGACATTTTTATGGCTGCCTTGTGTGTTATAGAACAGTTTGATTTTATGTGTGATTTTGAAAGAAGTTGTTTAAATGTACCGGTTTTGATATAAATGTCAAAACAAATTCCACAAAAAAATTGTTACAGCTCTCTGATTTATGAAATGCACATGCTCATTGTTTCTCTTTCTCTCTTCCTCTGCGTTACAGAAGCACAACTTCCCCATCAACTACACCATCAGGGTTCATCATAGCGAAGTCTTTAAACTGTCAAACATCAGCAGAATGGTAAAAGTCATGGTGCCTCTCTTGGTTTATTAACTCTTTTCCTTTTCCTGTCAGAGGACATGTAACGGACGAGTTTTCTCACATGATGCTGGCCATGTGTGCTGTGACTTAAAGTCTGTGACTTTATTCCACTGTTCAAAGGCCTCATGATAACTCCAACTACACCTGAACCTGCATAACTCTACTTTACCTGATCAGTAATACCTCAGTTTACAGGCCCCATAATTTCATGGTAAATAAGTGGTAATTACTAAGTAATATGACCTCCAAATTACCCCCAGATTTCCTGGTTAAATATGCAATAATTTGCAAGTACCATTTTCATGTAGTTGGTGGTAATTACAAAGCAACATATTTGAAAAATCTCTGAATTCCAGCTATCAGCTCCTCATAATAAATTTGGATTTCTAAGGAATTTTAATTCTAATATTTGCTAATTATCACATATTTACAATGAAATTTGGGGGTAATTTGTGGGGAAATTTAAAATAAGAAAATATGAAATTTTAAAATATGTTGCTTGGTAATTACAACCAACTATATCATACTTGCTAATTATCACATAATTCACCATTAATATGAGGGTAATGTGGTGTTTTTTTGTGGGTAATTTCTAGGAAATTTCAAATGTGTTACTTGGTAATTACCACCCACTACATGAAAACGGTACTTGCTAATTATCACACAATTAACCATGAAAGTTGTGGGTAATTCAAAAACATTCCAAGAAATGTTGAACATGTTACTTGGTAATTACCACCTATTTACCATGAAATTATGGGATCTGGACATTGAAGTGTTACCAGACTTTATGATTCTTCTTCATATCACAGATTCACATAATCTGATAAACTGACTGATTGCTTTCCTCTTCTCTCCTCAACCCATCAGAGGTTACAGGTGGAGGGGTTGGATGAGCTGGTTCTCCAGAGGTTGTGGTTCCAGGTCAACCAAGGCGTGTTAAAAAAGGTGGGAATATCTTCTGCTTAAGGATGCAATTTGTCAGATTTTCTCTAAAAACAATGATTTTATTTCTCTTTTTTAAACATTTTGTGTAATTTGTTAAAACTAGTCAAGGGCAAAATGATTAAACCACTTTTTTTTAGTTCTATAATTTCAGTCAGTTCTATCCACATATTCCATTAATCTACAATTTCAACAGTTTTCAAGATAGGAAATACCACTGTAAGTAACCACATACGACCAATTTGGCTGCAATTTGACTTACTAAAAGAACACAACGTCATCTGTGGATACTGTCAACCAATCGGAGCAGTCATCAGTCATTCAGTTTTAAAATCATAAATGGATTGAAAAAAATTGAGCTTCTTAACCAAACAACGGGCCTCATTCATTATCCGTTCTTAAGAGAAAATGTCTTCTTAAATGGATAATTCACTTAAAAAGGAAAATTCAGTCATTATCTACTCCTCATGCTATGTGAAGGTTGGGTTTAGTCCACAAAACACTGCAGGAGTCTCACTGGAATCTTTAGAGCCCCAACAAGCCGTTCACTTGTGTGTGCGCACCGTCACACCACACACACCCAGTGTGCTGCTTGATGGTACATCTGTATTTATAATACTACATATCAGAGGTGGGACAAAGTCATTGGACCTCATGCAAGAACAATTCATATGAACAGATTTGTTCTGAAGTGGTGTGTACGAGTGATTTAGGAGAACACAATTTACGAGGTCCAGACCTGTCGCAGAATCATGTGCAGTCAGCCTGCTGGTATCCATTTGTATATTTCATCAGTTCATCAGACATTTTGAGTTTGAATAATAAATTACACTTTATAATTATGTAGACAGTATCCTGTTTGACTGCATTTCTAATATTTATGTGACTGTAAATTTCCATATAAAGCTCAATGATATATTATTACCAACTGGCAGGTGTATAACATCTTCTGAATCTTCTGAAGTCTCTGACCAGAGGAACATCCTCACTTATTCTGTGATGGAAACTTCCCTGTGACCTCCTCCTCCTCTTCCTGTAGTCATCGGTTGCCTTGCTGTGGCGAGTCCTTTCTTTTTTCTCTTAACTCTTTTTCATGTCAAGACATTCTTTCTTTATTTCAGTGACAGTCCAACCCTCAGGTAACATGGCATTAACAGCACTCACTTTTCCCGTTTCTTTGCTTTATTAGGTCCCTTAATTTCACTAACGCGGTTAAAATGACACATTTCTTCATGGATCTCTGAAAGCAGAACATCAGTTCTTCTTTTTACTCTTTGATACCACTTTCATGAATGAACACTTCCTGACATATGGGTCAGGAAGCATAGCCTTATATGGTATTATCTGGCAGTTATTTATGTTAATCTGCAGTCTCATGAACATGCACTCAGATACACTGAGGTGGATAATTTTGTTGTTATCTGAAGTTAGAAGTAGCAGAACTTCAGACAACCTCAAATGTTGAACGAAGTTGGACGTCCACACATTTTGCACACTGCAATTTTTAATTTTTTTTTATTGACCAACAAGCAAACAATTTTTAAAACTGGAGCTCAGTAATGTAAAGTCAGTTCCTCATGGTTCTCTCTTGCAATTTGGATGCTGTTGGTTCAAACTAAGTGGATCTGGGAAGTCAAGTGTCAACTTGCTGAGAATGAATAGTGTTAACGTTAATTGATTCAGGAAATGAAGGGAAATTAATTGATTAGTGGCACACTTTGTAAGGAACAGATTTTTTTCGTCATTGGACTCGGTGTATCAAAGTGAAGCCACAAGTCCAAGTCGAGTTGTAAGTCTGTTTTGATTTGGTCAATTTGAGACTTTGCTGCATTAAAAACTCCTTAAATGAACCCCGGTTTTAGCCCCCATTTCATCCCTCATCCCTAGAACACCTCAGAACACTTTAAATAGTGAATGAGATTTAGTTAAACAGACTTGGATAAGTGACCCACCAATACAAGAGATGCCACAGAGCCCACAGTTGTCTCTGGGAAATGTCTGCAGTAACTCGGTTAGTGCATCAAAGCTTAGCGTGACCGCACTTCTTTCATTCAATATATTCAGTGTCTCAAATGTTTTCATTGTTGCTCAGCCAGTGGAAATACGTCACAGAATCAGCTCCTTTCTTTTATGGCCAAGAGATCAGGAGAAACAGAACATAAGAAAGTTTATGTTCAAAATATTATTGCTTCAACTTTTTTTAATACTGTAAATCAATAAAGATGGTGATTTCAAAATCACATGTCAGTCATTGACGTATTGTGGCGAAAGGCACATACTGTGAGCATAAAGTAGTGCCACATCACCCATACCTGAACCCACATTTTTTCTTCAGGTAAGAGCTAAATGTTGAGTCAGACAGGTTGAATTAGTGGGACGTCCCCCTGCAGCTCTGCTTTCTCTGTTGATGTCTTCAGACCTCAAGGCCTGGAGCTTGAGCCCATGTAATCCCCAGAATTAAGTGGTCACTGATTGCAAATAACAACTAATGGAGTAAAAGGAAGACTCTGAACTTTTTGGTATTTTGCAAAATACCATGTGAAATATGTCACTAGAAACTGAATTTTAATCATTTATGTTTGACTTGCTTGAATAATTGCATCAAAAGGAATTTGAATAGGAAGATTAAAAATTTCTGTTCTTGCATTCAAATTAAGTTTTGGCAATTCAAAGTCTGCTCTCACAATGTAATTTAGTTCTCGCGATTCAAATTTAGTTCTTGCAGTTCAATTTTAGTTCTCAATATTCAGATTCACTTCAGATTCAGTTCTCGCAATTCAAATTCTGCTCTCGCAATGTAATTTAGCTCTCACAATTCAGATCCAGATCAAATTTAGTTCTTGCAATTGAAATTCAGTGTCCACAATTTAAAGTTCCTGCAATTTGAATCCAGTTCTTGCAGTTTGCAGGTCTCACAATTCAATTTCAGTTCTCGCAATACAAATTCAGATGAAATTTAATTCTTACAATTCAAATTTAGTTTTCGCAATTCAAATTCAGTTCACTGAAGACACACATCTGGTCACTGAGGATGAGTGATTTAATGTAGATTCACAGAACTTTTTAAGTCTTGTCTCTCGTTCCTCCCTTCACTCTGATTTATATGCAGATTTGTACATTAAAGAATGTGGTGGATCAGGTGCAAAACTCAAATGAAGTAATTTTTCTCTGTAGACAGCAAACTCCAGTTTTGTTTACAGTTTACAGAGTTCCGTGTCAGTTTTTGCAAATGTCACATATTTTTCCTCATAGAGTACTGAGAAACCCCTCTATCTCAGTCACTTTCATTACTGTTGTTTAAATGAGCAACACAGACACACATTTAACACATTTCGGTTTGTCAGAGGTCAGAATGGAGAAGCTAATTAAGCTTGTTGTTTGTCTCAGATCATCCGGGTCATGCCAGAGAGACACCCTTCACGTCCATATACGGCTCAGCTGGAAAGACGCTTCAGAGATGCAGAGGGAGTCTTTGTACAGTCGCATCCCGTCGAGGTAAGCTAGAGTTCACTTACTGTATCTGTACCACAGCTTGATTAAATTCCTCTTCAAATGAAGCAATTCAGCTAGTAAGTGAATCTCCGTCAGACTGTAACGCTCAGAGGATATTTGACAGGAGATGGAGGTCACATTGATCCTATTTATCCATGTTGGGAAGCAATCATTAGAAAATTAAAGGCGGCTTCTACTTTTGATCCAGGAAAAGTTCAGTGAAGGTGAATTTAGCACACTGATTGATCAGTCAGTGAGTCTACTAAATTTAGTTTTGCTCTAATAAGGACTCATCTGTACTGGTGTTTTTTTTGTTTGTTTGTTTGTTTTTTTTTAAATCAAAAGTTAGATATTCCGCTCAGTTTATTCTTTGACCTCTGTGTTAAACCATGTAGGCCCTGTGCTTGCAGGAGTAAATGACAGACATGGATTTTTGGACATTTACATACACACAGTTGTCTTAATGGTCATAAATGCCCTTTGGCCTTGTGTTGAAGCAGACGGTGAGTCTAAAGTCAGCAGACAGTGAGTCTGGACTGATTGCAGCAAGATCAGATGCCTTAATTCCGATCCATATCTGTCTTGTTCTTTCTTGTGATTTTCAGTTAAATATGCATCAATCTGGGAAGCCGTCGGCTATCATGTGATGATTTGTTAGCCTCTGGGGGCAACTGCCAATGATTCAGGGCTTCTGGTGTGGCCAGTGGTCATTGTTTACAGTCTGATAAACAACTTGAAGTTGGAGGCTGATCTCTATAAACAATGTCTGCTTAACACAGATAAATAAGAGAATAAAGGAATAAAAAAAAAACCAGATAAATCATTGTCAGATTATAGCCAATGGGTTCTGAGATTGCATTTTGACCTGTTTACCTCCAACCAAAGCCTGCTACAACGTGAACTGCAAATGAAAACCAGAATGCTTGCATAATAAAATTACTAAAGTTTTGTCCCTTGCCTGCATATCCATATGCAAAAATGTATACCTTTTCATCATTTACATATGACAGCTGTACAGTTAAGGTGAAGTGACTAAGTGACTAAGGAGGCTAAAGGATGACTGTGGCTCAATAATCAGGAGATCGGCGATGTGATCCCCGGCTCCTATGAGTCTGCATGTCGAAGTATCCTTAGACAAGATACTGAAGCCCAAATTGCCCCCGAAGGCATAGCCGTGTGTGTGTGAATGGTTAGTTTCTGAGGAGCTGAGGCACCTTGCATGGCAGCCTTTGCCAATAGTGTATGAATGTGTGTGTAAAGGGGTGAATGTTAAGCACTTTGAGTGGTCGAAAGACTAGAAAAGCACTACATAAATAAATAAAGTCCATTTCGATTTGAGTACGCTTGGTTCATTTGATTAGTGTAAACACTGTGTACCGTACCCAAGCCATCATACATGGTACCATACATGTGATATCAAAACGTCTCACAAAGGAAAAGCAAAGTAAACCTAACAACAACCAAACATTTTGTCACCTTACTTCATGTAATCGAGGTCCTGAGTGCAGGTCACCTGACACACCGGATGGTTTGTTACGCGGAACCATCTGGGAAGCTGTCCATAGAAACGGTTTGGGAAAGGGGGTCGTTTCCATGGACGCTTCTCACTGTCTTCGAACCTAAATTACAACTACTGAAGTTACTGTAATTAAGTTTTTCTTTTAGGTAGTTGTACCCAAGTCTGTACTTGGTTGAATTTGACTGGTTGAATTTGCGTGAATCATTACGAACATGAAACTTCCTGGAGGGACTGATTGTAAATGAGTAATATTGTAGTAATGTAACAGTACCCACAATCTAAAGTAGTCACAAGTTCATGGTGGACATTTTGAAATGTGACAGATTAAAAGCATCTGTTGGTTTTCTCCAAATCTAAATGGTTGAAAGATGTAGGAAGAAAGTGATAGATGTGTGATCGTTCTTCCTTTCTCTGTTGCTGAAGCAGGATGTTGCATGATCTCTTCCATCAGGACACGATGATCTTTGATGCTATGTATGATGTATCCACTTACATATGGCCTACAGGGCTGCCTCCCACTGATGTGTGTGTATCTGTGTGTTTTCATGTGTGCGAAGGTGTTCCAGCAGGAGCTTCCTGAGGCTATCCAGGACACTTGGGATCATTTAACAGAAGAGCCTGACAGAGTGCCAGAGTCCAGATGGCGGTTTGCCACTCCAAAATCTCTCCTGGACAACTTCTGCCACACCATGCACTGCCTCTTCAGCGAGTGCTTTGCCAGCACAGAAGCGCAGCAGGACTGTGAGTATGATGAAGGAAGCGTGTAAAACCCTCCAGTGACACTGCAGGATGTAACTAAAAACATGTTGTATTTTCTGTTGCAAATGTTCTGCAAAAACAGCGACTAGCACACAAACAGCACAGACTGTGTAAGGACCAACTTGAAACAAAGAAAAACAAGGAGCTAGTGTAAACTTCACAGGCAGGACATTCCAGTTTAACCTCTTAAACTCCGCGGGGAGTGGGGGACATCCATGTCCCTGGCCAGCGTTAATCTCTTTCAGAGGTTGTTGCGGGCTTGAAGACCCAAGGAATCCATCGGTACCAACCCACATCATGCTAGCTTGGCTGGAAGTTGGCAGAGTAACACTCCCAAGTTAGGCTGAGTGAAAAACTGGGTCCCCTGACCCCTCACGAGATGAAAGATGAAAATGGGTTCAATGGGTACCCAAGGGCCTCCACTTTACAGACGTGCTGGCTTTATGCTAATCACATGCATGTTTTTTGCATGCAACATAAATGTGTTTGAATGTTTGAATTTGAATTTTCGCCTATTCTATTTCAATATTTGCATTCTGGGGTCCCTAAACAGTGTTGAAATTGCATAAACTGGGTCTGACTGAAAGCTGAGACTCTTGTGGATTCAATGAGCCCAATCATATGTATGTGTAATTATGTTAGTCCCCATAGTAACCATTTCATTGTAGCAAGAGCATTTTTGAAACCTCACTGTATATTATGACCTATAGATGAATTTGTGTGTACCGCCACCTAGCAGCGCCGCCACTACTGCAGTGGCACATTGTGGCGTCTGTCAGTCCGTCTCCTCATCGTGTCTAGAAGTGATCTCAAGATTTGCAAAACACCCATGAGATTTTCTCATGGTTTCGGTTAGAGTGATCACTCTCATGAGTTCTTTCACGAGTCTTGCGTCCCCTTCTACACACGGTGTCTGCTGCTGCCTCCTGACAGTGACAGCATGGACTGACAGTATTAGACAGTGACACTCAGTAATTGATGAAGGTAATTTTTGGATGGCGATATTAATGGTCTGCATTTTGCTGACGTTGGCTGTGACAATAGCCAGAAATAGATAATGTACAAAAAGATAGAAGGACCACCTCCACCACATTTAAGTAATGAAGTACTATCTAATATATATTAAATAAAATATATATATGAATTCATATATTTATAGGTATTCAAATATTCAAGTATTAAAGATTTTTGGGAACAGTCCTTTCTGTTAATATTGAAAAGTTGAACTTTGACACAGGTAATTTCCAGCTTCCTAGACATTGTTGTCAAAAGTAACATTACGTAAAAAGTAAAGGTAAAAGTAGAAAATTGTCATCTTCTTATGACAGCTCACATTCAAGCGCACACATAATGTAGTGAGACGCCACCGCAGCACTGGTGGCTTGTTTACTTCTGGTATTTCCCCGGATTTGTCTATCGTGACCTCTAGGATAATCACAGCCTTATGGAACTGCACAACCACAGACGAGATCTGGAGAGTTCAGAGAACGGATGGCTTTCCTCAGTATGTTGACAATAAGGGAGTCTCTGAGTAAACCGCAGAACAGAAGTCCTCACCATCCAGTCACTGAAAAATGCTCATCCCAAATCACAGCATGAATTTTTTCTATGGTGTTTCTCTTTGTGTCTTAAAGGGATAGATGACACAAAAATGAAAATTCAGTCATTATCTACTCAAACTCACGTCAGTGGAAGGTTGAGTTTAGTTTTTTAGTTCACAAAACACTGCTGGAGTTTCACAGGAAAACAACGTTGCAGAATCTCCTAAACAATTGAAATGAATCGAGACCAGTTTTCAAATGTACATACTGTTCATCTGGTGTAATTCAAGGCTCCTGAAGCCCCAACATGCCGTTCACATTTCACATGTGCACACACACCATCACACCACACATGCCCATTTCAGACAGTGTGCATGTGCATGTGGCTTCAAGCTAAGGATCTACAGTGAAGATTCAGGCTAAAAACATGGTGTAAATGACAGTCCTCTCAGGATGTCGTGGGCAGTTTTTGGGATTGTTGCTGCCTAAAATGATGACAGCTTCTCTAAAAAAGTGCAATGCATGTTGCAGTGTTTTTAGGCATTTCTTTGCAATGAAATTGCAGGACCAGGTGAAAATTGCAAAAAGAAGTGCTTTCTTTTCTATAAATCAATAATTCATTAAAAATCAAAGGCAGCTTGTTCCAGGGAGAACAAAACCACACTCTGTTCTGAGTGCTCAGAGCAAGTTTCTCAAAAAACCTCCCCTTCCCAAAAAAAAGTAAATAATTACACAATGAATCATTTCATTGAGACATACATGTAAGATATTTGCGCAGGCACATGCTATGATTGATAGCAGTTATAGGAAGCAATGATGATTGGTCAAATTTGTGGAAAAGTTGCTGAGTTTTGACAAAATTGCGAGGTTGTGCAGTATTCACAGAGATTGGTAGAATTTGTGTGAACTGCTGTCATTGCAACTTCCTGGAGGGACTGAAATGACGTCTTTAAAGTCAGCTTGGCATGTCTGAGCTTTATGAGACTTGGATTACACCAGACAAGCAGTATGGAGGCATTTTATGTTTTCTGTTATTTTTTTTACGTTTGAAAACTGCTCACCATTCACTTCCATTGTTGGGAGATTCTGCAGCACTGTTTCCCTGTGACACTCCAGCAGCGTTTTGTGGACTAAAAAACTAAACTCAACATTTTTGGGTGAACTATCCCTTTAATGCAGATACAGATCTGTGTAATAAACTATAGCAACCCAAAAACAACAATTTACAATTTATTAGACAAGTTAGAGCATCATCCTATACATCAGTCATAATCATCTATACGTACTTATGCACTCTAAACTTTCAGAATGTGACTGAAGTTTATTATGGATTTATTAATAGGAAAACTTGATATAGAGTGCTGTGCTGCATCTCAGATTAACATACAGGTACCAGCTTTCACATGATGTATGCCACTTGTCTGTGGCATACTGCTGACCTGCTATTAGTCTGTGATGGGGGGCATACGTGTTGTAGTGCTTGTGTATTTTTCACATTGGTGGATATACTTATGTGTGAATATGTTTGACATTGTATTCCACTGTTGGTACCTTGGTATCCTTATGGTTCTTACAGTAGGACTCTTTCATACCCTCACCTGCATAAGGCCCTTTTTGTATATGTCATGGGGGTCCCTCCTAATGACATAATAAATATGTAATGAAGGTGGTATATTTAAAGAGTTCATTTGCAAAAACAGATATCTCCATTTTTAATCATTTTTGGTGCACTCTGAGGAATATCTATCAAACAGGCGCTGGGTTATTTTGATAAGATATGGCAGTTTTTTTAAAATCTTTTTTGTGTACTGAGGGGAATACCAATGAAACTGGTGTTGGATTATTCATTTTAAGAATGGTATCTCGTTTTGCAAATGAACTCATTTAGACTCATAGGACCTGACTGTATGGAGGTAAGAGGAGAAGATATGATACATAAGTGAACCCTGGAATAGTCAAAGAGACTGTATTTCACATACTGTTCTGTTTCCCGACCGTGACAATAAAATCTTGGGTTGGACTCAAGTGGGTTCCAGTGTTCTTTGTCTTTATAACCATTAAAACTGAAGCAAACCCGATAACGCAAAAACACATTTGTCAATCAGGAACAGAATATGATTTGTTGTTGCTCAACCTTACTCTATAACGGATGTTGCGTTAGTGTTCTTTTTTGCTCTTGAAGCATGATGAGCCTTTGATGCTCCAGGTTGTGCTGGAACCTTCGCCACGCCATTTGGACCAGACATGATATTAATGTACTCACATCACTGATGTTTAAAATTCCTAGCTGTCAGAAACATTGGCAAACACACACACCTACACACCTACACACACACACACCTACACACACACACACACACACACACACACACACACACACACACACACACACACACAAAAGCAGTAGAGAATACCAGAAATGGCATTTTTATTACACACACACCTACACACTTACACACACACACACACACACACACACACACACACACACACACACAAGCAGTGGAGAATTCCAGAAATGGCATTTTTATTACACAATCTCCACAAAAGCATTGCCACATTGTTTGAGTACATTGGAAATTCATGGTAACGGGGGAAATCATAAAATTACTTACACACAAGTCGTTTTTTTCATGAACAGGTGTGTAACTCATGTGCATCCACTCTCTCTGAGCCTGTGTGGCTCCCTGTCTACATTCAATAAGAGCCTGACAGAGCAGCTGCGAGATCAACAGATGCATGTGTTGGTTA
This sequence comes from Lutjanus erythropterus, assembly GCF_056507025.1. Classification (NCBI taxonomy): domain Eukaryota; kingdom Metazoa; phylum Chordata; class Actinopteri; order Lutjaniformes; family Lutjanidae; genus Lutjanus; species Lutjanus erythropterus. The sequence continues at coordinate 3,745,794 of NC_139329.1, forward strand.
CGTTCATTTGAAGGACCAGTGTGTAGCATTTAGCAGTATCTAGTGGTGGGCTTGCAGACTGCAAACTCCTTTCCTCTCCCTACATGTAGGAGAACCATTAAAATTTACGTAAAGATGAACAAAAAAAAGTGAAGCCAGAACATCTTGATTGCCGTCTGGTGGCTGCAGTATAGGTCTTAAACCCTGCCCCCTCCATGTTAGCAGATGGGATTTGGCCAAACTAAAGTATCATCAGAGTACATGACATTTCTATCATTTTAGGTAGTTCTTATCACACAAATGTTTGTTCAAGTCTTATTTTTTCTGATCAGTTCACTTGTAATTAGATATTGATGATATAAAAAGGGGGTCTCATGCCATGATTGACAGCTGAGTTTTACTCGTGAATGAGTCGGCTTGCTGAATGGGTGGGACCTTGATACAGCACCTCCGATCCTGATCACTACCATGCAGACTCTGGCTCCAAATGGCATCACCAGCACAAGAAGGCAGTACTGTAAATCTTACACACTGGACCTTTAAAGGGTATATCATTCTCAAAGAGCAATCAGTTGGTTTCTCTCTGTGCATGCATCTGCAATGCATAGAGAGCTAATATGTTTTCAATAAGCATTTTTTGGCATCAACATATCCAACATATCTAAAGTGTATACTCATATATGCACAGCACAACTTGGCTGAAACTGGAAGGTGTAACTCTAGTTGCTTTTGAAGAGCCCCATGACCTCCATTCTGGCAGAACACCCCCACCCCACCCCACTGGGATTTTGTGCTACATAAATTGACAGGCTGTGTTGAAACTGTACTTCAGTGTCATGCATGCTGAAGACAGTACAGAGGGAAGGTGTGTGAGTGTTTAGGTAATGTAGGCATCTGCTATGTAAATGCTACTCTGGCCATACACAAGATAATAGAGCACCCCTTCATTTCCTGTTAGAGAGGCCCTAACATGTGGAGATTGAACACATGTGATTAGAACAGTGCTGCACTGTTACATGTCTCATGTGGACTTTAATTCAGCCCATTAGACCCCTGCAAGATGGATCTAATAAGACAGCCAACATGTAAAGTTTTCATTTCTGTCTTTCATACTGTATGTGTTTCATGGTTCATCTCATCTCCAAATATCAAATGGCAGTGTGGATCAAAGTCACAGAATCTGTTCACAGCATGCTGTCATCACTACAGCAGCCAACACGACACATTTCAGTAGCAGATGGTGAAGTGATGAGCAGCAACACATTACTGTCCCCCTCAGCTGAGTGAGCAGACAGGTGGCCCTGTACTTAACACACGCCACAGTGCCAACCTGTTGCTTCAGTGTGAACACAGTGCATATTAACTCTCATCTCTCACGCGTTGACTGGAGACTCGCGCAATGCACTGAAACGAGGACACAGGGGACAGAATAACGCAATGTCTCTTTCTCTCCTCTAGCCCCATCCGCACACAGGCAGGAGTGAGAGCAAGTTGTGTGATTACTTATACAGTATTTTTTTTTTTTTTGGCTTGTAGCGCTGTTTATCCATCTAGATTTCTATTTTTGGTGTGAGTTGCAGAGTTTTGGAGATATCAGCCGCAGACATGTCTGCCTTCTTTCCAGTATAAAAGTACAAAATGGCACTTTGCTTGTGGTGCTCAAAACACCAAGAAAAAAAAAAAAATTGAACATTTCAAAACCGGTGTTTCTTTCCAAAAATCCTGACTTGGTTACTGAGGAAAATCCACAGATCTTGTTGTGAGCAGTTTCTTGGAGAATCCCTTTCTTTCTGTTAGAAAGAAAATTGTTCCATCAGATTCTACAGCAGAAACGAAGTAGTTCCTACATGAAACTGCTCAGCTGTATTTCTGATTTTGGGATGAACTGTGCCTTTAATGTAGAATTTGAATTTATAATAATAATAATATAATAAATAATAAGAAATAAGTCACAGATTTCCACTGAGAGCTTTGCTGCAACAAATCATATTGGCTTTAGAGTCAGTACCATTTTTTAATAGCTTAGTTTAGATGCCAGTGTATCAACAGATGAATTGGCTTTGTAGTCTTATCCATAAATATGTGTAAAATCAGGTTCCCCTGTCGTTGAACATTGTATTGTTCTCTTTCTTTTCATACAGTGTTACTGCTTGTAGATGTAGGTACTTGACAACGCTCCAGATTCTCCTGCTGGTGCCTTTTTTCAATGCCCCCTTCTTCTTTCCACATTTCTGCAACAAAATTACTCCATAAATTCACTATAATGCAGGAAAACGTCTCTAATATTAACAATTTTATGGGGAAGATCCTGAGACAGATAGCATTATTAGATTTGGTCTCCAGATTTAGGCTATGATGTCTGGGGGGTTGGCTAGTTCATTCATCACTGACCGTGATTATTGACCTGGCTTTTCGTTTTTGTATGTTAGAAAATTGTGAATTTGGCTGCCAAACATTTTTGACAAAATTGAAGAGTGATGACCCTGACCCTGTGGTGGGTAATGTCATAAAATGCACAGACTTCACCAATACTGACTCTCACTCTTGGCAGCCCTGCTGTATTTTACATGTGATCTGCATCAAGAAGTGAAGGCAAAAGGTAAAACATGCCAATCTTATAAAATACTTTAATCTTCATATTAGCCTGCACTGAATCAAATTTCTCTGTTATAATCTGCTTAAATAAACTTTTATACAAACATCAAACATCATCCAATAATATGTTGTACTTGCAGTGGTAGGTAGTGGTTAGTACGAGGCTGTTGTCACAGGTTAATCTGTTTGTGACTTTCACAGAGACTTTATTCACCGTAGTTCCACACACATCACCTTAGAATTATATTACATACATAAAATCAGCACCAATTAAATTACGATTCAATTAGAAAACTCGGGTGGTCCATAACAGAAATCTAATTTAAATGTCAATAACATTACCATAAACAAGATTCCATCCCATCCCCAGTGGAAACGCCTGTTAAGTAAAGCCAATCAGTGTCCCACACTGGACACAACCGCCATGAAGCCCTGTGGGATAACTCTATAGCTAGCAGTCGATTAGCATAGCATAAAAGCTGAAAACAGGGGGAAACAGTTAGTCTGCATCTGTCTAAAGATAACAATATCCACCAACCAACACTTTTAAAGCTCACTTATTTACAGTTTATATGTTTTTGCTGGGAGTATTGATTACTTCCTGAAGTCTCAGCTGGTTGCTTGCCAACGTTTTTGTTCCATTTAAACTGGGAAGTGTGAATTTCCCAGTTCCCAGTCAGAAATTTCAACTGGAATGCCCCCTGAAGTTAACCTCACCAAACCCAACCTCGAAATCCAACTTTGGCAAGCCGTAATAATACATTTTTATTAGCATCTCTGTTTTTCGTGTGTCATTAAAGCAGTCTTACACACAGTACCAGAGATGGTAGGCCCTGTAAATACCAAAGTGGAGTTGGACATGCCCTACATGTGCCATGCAGTTTAGACCATGTGCCATAGACTGTCTAAATACGGCCCAAAATGCTTGAAGTGCAACTTTGTGCAACTTTAAATGTTGAACGAAATTGGAAGTTGTCCGTCTGTAATTTTCAACCTGCACATTATGCATAGTGCAATTTGTGTTTTGTTGACCACCTCATTGTTTTTGTACATAAATAAAATCATCTTTGGCATTATTTTTTCAAACTAGAGCTCACTCTCCTCCTGCAACTTGACTGGATGCTGTCAGATTGGTTTAAACAAAGTGGATCTGGGGAATTAAGTGTCAACTCACTGAGAATGAATAGTGTTAACCTTAGTTAAGTCAGGAAATGAAGGGAAATTAATGGAAATAAATTGATTTGTGGTTTTGCTTAAGTTGTTGCCTCTTAATAGGAAGTTATTCTTTGCCTACTGGTTAGGTCTCTGTAAATAATATATACATGTGATATAAAAAGTTCCCTGAGATAACTTTTGTCATGATTTGGTGTATATAAATAAAACTGACCTGACTTGGGGGAAGGTATCAAGTAGTTTTAAGCCAAAAGGACCTAGTCAAAGTCTGGCACAGAAGCCCCTTTTGTAGTAAGTTGTAGTTTTCATACTTTTTACATAGATGTAACATATTAATTAGTGAGCTTTGGAGGTGCTGGTAGATGGATTTGGACAAAGCCAGGCTAGCTTTTTTCCCTGTTTCCATTCTGTAGGCTAAGCTAAGCTAGCAAGCTGCTGCTGTTGGTGGACTTATATTTATCATCGAGACATGAATGAGAGTGGAATCCATCTTCCCTTTTACTCCCAACAAGAAAGCAAATAAATGTCTTTCCCAACATGTTGAACTATTACTGCTATACCTCAGAGTATCTTGTCTTTATCTTTTCTTCATCTGGCCAAAAATATGCTTTTTTTTGTTTTTTGTTTTTTGCAGGAGTTGCAAACGTTGTTCATGTGATAACAGGGATGCCTCACTGTTTCATTGTGTGGTTTGAAAATTAGTCATAGATGATTAGTGTAACATGCTGCTACAGTTGACCAAGTCTCTGTGGTTTAGTGTCACAATCTGGAACATTCCTCCAATACATTGCAGTTAACATGTACAGCTGCAACTACTTTGCATGTGACTCTTCAGAAAGGTGAAAGCTGAGAGTGCTTATCCCTGACTGATTTGAATTCCTACCTGTCAAGGACACTGTGAAACGCACACACAGGTTTCATTATAGCACAAGCAATAGAAAATACCAAAATGGTATTTGGATGCAGTTTGAAATGTAGCAAAATGCAGTTTACAAGATGTTTCATACTTTTTCATTCAAGAAGTATCTTGAAAGGAGATTTAGTTGCATCCTCCAGTGGCCAATTCACAAGTCTTGATCTTCAAGTCTCAAGCAAGCCCCAAGTTATTGTGGTGAGAATCAAGTCAAGTCATACAAAAGTCTGATGACGGGGTTTAGGCTGAAAGACCTCTCACGATGGTAAAGTTTTATATTGGCAAATAATAGAACAACTACAACAGTCTGGTAAGCTAAAAAAATGATATCACTTTACTTAAATACAGCCTTTAAAAGCAGGAACTTATGCCGTATCATGATATGATATCCAAAAGCTATCACGATACGATACGCAGAGACAGGGTTCCAGTGTATAGGACTATGGTCGCACCTGTAACCATTTAGGCATAAGAGTGCAGTTGTGTTAGCTAGTAATGCATCTGCATTAGGGGTGTGTCTCTCACTGACTGAGACGATTCGATACGTATCTCGATACATGTTCAACGATATGATATATTTTATAAATCTTTAAGTGGCCAACGATTCGGTTCAATACGATTCAGCTCTGTCACGAAATAATGCAATACAAGACAATGCAATGTGTCAGTCTTTACATTTTGATTCAACTAATGCTACATTTGTAGAGTGCTGTTAGTTGCCAAAAAATCCTGATAGTTTTACTAAATATAGTAACAGTAGAGACAGAGAGAAGGAGACATTACAGTGATGTTTATATCTTATTATGAGTCTCATGTGTAAATGAGATGAGATAAATGTTAATCTTTAAAATTGTTTAAAAGTATTTTTGCAGTAAGATGATCTGCTGCTCTGTTTCATATGAAGAGTACTGTGGTTTAGATTAGTGTGGAGGAACAGTGAAGTGTTTCCTGCTCTCACAGAGACATAACGTCTCTGTGGATCAGACTCATGTCTCTGTTCTCTGCTGTCAGACATGTTTTGCAAAAATGATCTGCAGCAGAGTTTCTCATCTTTCTTATAAAATCCAAACTTGTGCATTGACCTGTGGTGGTCAGCAGGGTCAGCCCATCATCAGTCCCAATTTGTTAGGTACCAATGTTTTTACCACCTCTTGGTGACTCGTACAGATACACACAGTAACTGTTAGCGGCTAAATGAGACACTCCAGGCTTTCAGAGTTTCAAAAAACCACAGAGCTTCATGTCCCATGTGAAACCAAAATGTTATTACAAGTTTATGGTACATAACATTACAGTAAGTACGTTACATGTCACTGAAGCAGTCATGTGATGCATGTAACCCAAAACAGTCATGGTTTTGTTAGTTATTTCCTGTTTTATTTTGTAGACCTGGTCCTCCGTCATGTGTCTTGACTTTACTTCCTTTCTTTGTCCCTTTTCCGCCTTCTTTGATTAGCATTAGTTGCCCCTCTGTCTGATTAGTTCCTTGCCTATTTAGTCCTTGTGTTTCTCTGTTTCTGTGTCAGTTTGCGGTTGACTTTGTGTGTCATCCCCTGTTCTCTGGATCTCGGTTTCATTTGTTGGACTTGTTGGATTTGTTTTCATGGACTTTGTACTCTTGGAATCTGGTTTTGCCCTGCCTGCCTTCCCATAAGTTTTTTGTTCATTCTGTTTTTCTTCATTTAAACACATTTAAACCGGTTTTGCTCCGCATTTTTGGGTCTGCCATCTTTTGTTTTGACACACTGTGACAAAAATACAATCTTCTCTTAAACCTACCCAAACTGCGTCTATTTCACATTGTTAACCACATGCTAAAAGAGGTTTTCTGGTGGCGTCAAAACATCAGTAGCTGATGAGTTGGGATGACGACAGGTTGGTCCTAGCAGGTTTGTGTCAGTTAACATCTTGAAAAATGCAAATATTTAATAAAAAGCCAAGTTCTCTTGAGTCTCAAGCCTAAGTCAAGTCATAAATACCAAGTTAAAGTTTCTCATTGTTTTATTGTCAAGCCTTTGAGTCACCTCACCACCGGCTGTTCTACAAGTGCACTGAAGTTGCGTAGCTCTGGTCCAGACACTCGGGCTAAATATATGGAGACTAAATAACATTTATGGGACTGAATCAACCAGAGACTCGGTCGGTGAGAAATGAAGGCGCAAATGTTTAATGAAGTTTCTCTTTTCTTCTATCTTTCAGACTGTAGTGTTTCTTACTGGAGGAAAGGCAGGAAGAAAGACTTACAGCCCGAAAGCTGAGAAGAAGACAGCGGGGTGAAGGTGTCCCTGTTGATACTGATAAGGGATTGGTATCATGATGGAGAGGTAAAAGGACAATTTGTAGGTACAGTAACAGTTTTCATGGCGATTTTAGGAGCATATGGACTTTCTGCTAAAATGAAATAAAGCTCATTTGGGAGTAAAAGCTCCAACTCCTCAGATTTTCCAATCCTCTGTCAGTCAGGAAGCCTGAAATATTTGTCTTTTGATGGCATCCCAGATTGATGCTTTGAACCTTGGGGTTTTTGAGTTTTGGAAGAGATTTGTTCATGTTCATAAATATCAGCTAAATTGATGTATGATCAGTATTAGATAAATTCTTTCCTAAGGTGGATTCTTTAAGTAGGAGGGCGCAGCTCGCCAGCGAAAAGATAACTTCAACCGAAGTGAGGACATCACTGTGGCTTTGCCTAATCTCTGCCCAAAAAGCCCGTGATGTGCTCGAGTGGACCTGTGTGGTTCACCTCAGAGACCAACAAGATGCAGTAAGACAGACTGCACTTTGGATTGTTATTAAATTGAGAAACTTCAGCTGACTTTGTACCATAGCCAGACCTCTCTTCACCTCCATCAGTGCTTCATTCAAACATCAATGAGCTAGAGCAAGAGCAACATACATGAACTGAACTTCAACCTTAAAGGCAAACTGATAACTACTGTTTTCTCCCGCTCCAGTTCTTATTTGAATCTTTTACACAACACTTACATTTAAAGTGTTATTTTTTCACAACTGTGCTTTTTATCAACAGCTGTCGAAGCAAGATTGTTCATTTTTGCCCCATTCCATGTATTTCTTTCTGTTTATTATGGACTTACATTGACATACAATCATCCCCCTCCGTCTGAGGTACGCATTTTCATATTTACTGTAGATCTGTTATGGAATTTCTTTTTCATCAGGCAACTATTGAATATTTTTATAACTCAATTACCTGTGCTAAGCTTAAAGGACCAGTGTGTAGGATTTAGTGGCATCTAGTGGTTATCTTGCAGATTGCAAACATGTATCACTCCACCCTCCTTGTGTGGAGAACCTACAGTAGGTATGGGCAACCAGAAATTGAGGGTGACAGTGAGAGTGGCTCATTCTCAAATGAATGTGCACAGTTGTTGTAGAGATATGTGATACCTTTTCCAAATTTTAGGCTCCGAACAATAGCTGAGAGTGCACTAGTTTTGACTATTGAAGGCTGGTGGCGAGATGTTGTGGTGACGTTTGTGAACAAGGGCTTATCTTCTGCAGCGATCCCAATACACGGCCTTCTGACTGCAACCTGAGCGTTTAGCCCAGGGGTCTGCAACTTGCATCTCCGGAGCAGCATGCAGCTCTTTAGCTCCTCTCCAGTGGCTCTCTGTGGCTATGCCAAAAAATTATATGGAAATTAATAACTTTTTTATAAAGCATTTTAATTTTCATTCATTATTGTTGTAGATATACACTGTCAAAACAGAAAAAAAATCAAAATTTCAAGGCAATGTACTACAATGGATTTTTGAGTATTGAGCCCAACTCAAACTCTGTGAAAAAGTTTAACAAACTACTAATTTTTTGTTGAGATAATTTACTTTTCTCCTTTAGATAAACTTAAATCTGTTTTAAAAACCTCCAAAAAATTGAAAAATAATAAGAAAACTGAAATAATTGAAAATAATAAGAGTAAATACAATGTGAAAGTGAATGATTTTTATATTTTCAATTAAAGCTGTCATTTTCAGACACCAAAATACTGACAAATCACGTTCACAGCTCACTGTGACCAATTTTTGAAATACATTTTCCTTGAATTACTGACTACTAAAGATTATAGGACAGCAAAACTTTTTAAAGTTTATTTCAAAAGTCAAAAAGTTTGAGTTTGGCTTAAAACTCAAAAACCTACTGCTGTATGTTGTCTTCAAATTTTGAGTTCCAACTATTTTTTATTTTACTTACAGTGAAAAGTGATTCTTACACTCTCCAACTTCAAAAAAGTTTTAATATTTTGTTAACTAAAATGTGCATCAAAGCCTATGTCTATGGCTCGGTGCCTTTTTCTTTATATTTTGTCAGTAGCTGAGTCTCCATAAACTGGCTGTGAATACTAAATCAAAAACAAATCTTTAGGGAAATGAGAGAAGTTAATAGTTGTGGCTCCAGACAGATTTTTTCCCCCTTTTTTTTGGGCCAAAAATGGCTCATTTGATTGGAGGTTGCAGACTCCTGATCTAGCCCATCTCATAGTCACAGCACTGCAGCAATGCTCTACCATCCTCATGTAGAAAAGAGCCAAAGTGAATGTGCCACATGAAGGAAAATGTACAAGAAAAATTCAACATTTTATAATTTAATGACTATTTGAAAATGGTGGCACATCCTTCTGGTGGCTGAGAAACTCATGTAAAATGCAAAAGGCCAAAAGTTGTTTGGTTTGTCCACTCTGAGCCACTGTAGAAACAGGGCGGTACAACACCGCAGAAGACAACCTGCTGTAGATACAAAGGGCTCATTCTACGGTAATGCAAACACAATGATTCTCATTTTCAGGTGATTATACAATAATGAAAACATACTCATGAACCATATACGCCAACATATTCTTCCAATAGATTCCTGTAAATCCTACACACTGGACCTTTAAAGAGTGACCATCAGCATTTCAAATATGAAGTAACATCACAGTCAGAATTTATTTATTCTTCATAATCAGGCCCCAAATCTCGATGCAATTATGAATATAATAGTCTTGGATAGATAAATAATGTCAAACTATTTCCTGAAATTGTGTGAGATGATGAGGTTACATTTCATCAGATTAAACAAAATCCCAGGCTGGTTTGGGGGTATTTCCAGTTGCTCCTTTCAGAATTTCAGCCAAGAATATGTGAGAAACCCCTGCAATGAAACACCATACCACTGCAGACAGTACAGCAGTATTCTCAAAGTTTAGTTTGACTTTAACAAATTCTGACCAAGATTTTACTTCAAAGTAGATCAGAATCTTCTGTCTGTGTGTTTTTTGTCTGAGATTGCCTCTCAGGTTGTGTTGGCTTTGCTGTGTTTTTTTTTCCATGTGTGCAGTTCCACTCGAGGTCATCTTATTGCTGTTAAATTAAATGTTTTATCTTTTGAGGAATTAAGTCAGTTATATTAGAAAGATCATACTTTTGTTTACTGTGTTTGTGAGGCTCAACATAAATGATAATCTGTGAAACACTTTTGGAAAATGAAGGCATGTCAGTGTTATTTGTACGACATAAATCATATGCAATGCACACCTGGGCTTTACAGGCATCAACCATGGTTATTCTCTCAAACCAAACCTGTGCATAAGAGAGACGTTAATGATGTAAAAAACTGAATGGTGGCTTGCTTGCATGAGCTGTGCGATGTTATTATCTGTGACAACGCTATCAAATAAATCATGCATCGTTTCCTTTAGGATTCAAGAATTATGCTGGAAAATATATTTTAAAAGATCAAACTCGTGGCTATTAAATCTTGTAACAAGCCAAATGCCTAGTGATATTTTTTTTTAATTACATGTAGACATCAACTATGTCAGATGGAAAATGTGATGGAGTTATGGAGCTGTAATATAGCTGTAGTGAGCAGCCTTTTTATTTTTTAAAGTTGCTCAGAGTTCTGTTAATGCTAATCAAAATACACATTTTTAAACCAGAATTCTTATTTAGCTTTGATTTAGAAGGGCTACATGCTATGATAGCAATATTATTGAATTAATTTAAATAGAAAAAATAGAAAGCTTACCAGTGCTTGAGCAGTATTCCTGACTTTTTTTAAATGAGGAAGTGAGACGAGGTCAAGAGAGGAGTAAAGAAACCAGAAAATATTCACATTTAAAAAGCTGAAATCAGAGAATTTAGGCTTTTTTTCTTACAAATTTACTCAAACTGATCAATCGATTGTCAAAATAGGTGGTGATTAATTTAATACTTGATAATAATAAATGAATAATCGTTGCAGCTCTAGTGTTAACAGGCCATCTCACTGTTTTTTATTTCCTCTCATCAGAAAAACCGATATAGGACATTTTTAGCTTTGTTCATGCTGCACACTGTTTTGTGAAAGTTGACTGAATTTGTCAAAGTTACAGTTTCACTTTATGTGCTCACTCCTAACACAGATTATGTTGTATGTTCAAGCCTTGCAAGCCTAATTGTGTCACTCTTCAGGAGTGAGAATGAGGATGTTCAGTGATTATTTTATACACACAGCAATGTTGAGCCTGAACTCGTTGACAGCTTTCAGAAGTTTTTAATGGGCTAAACTCCATCCTCATATACATACAAAAGAAGCTCTATAATGATGTAACAGATGAATGATAATTATTGGTGTATTGTCATAAATGCAGTAAGTGTATTTGTATTATGCTTTATCAATCATATGTAACTGTTATGGTTGTCTTTTTGTAACCATAAGAGCATTTTAAGGTGTATTCAAAGATCCCTCATTGTGAATAGAAAGTGATATTTCCCACAGCTGACTGGCAACAACAGAGAGATGATAACTGCAAAACATATGGATGGTTGTTGTCTGTGGTCTTTTGAAACAGATTTTTTATACACAAGATATTGAATTTATTTATTTTTTGGAAATGTATAATGCTACGTGACAATACTTTTATGAAAGAAATAAAAATTAAATTGCTATTTTTATCAACTAAGTGTGTGTCTAGAGTCCAGTCATTATTAAAAAGAGTCTTTACAGACTAAAGTCCACCATCAGTGATGTTTTAAACAATATGAACATCTGCAAGAAATTACAAATTGTGTCTGATATGTTATTTTTTTTGCACAGTAAGTTCAGATACCTTGTTAAAATGGCTTACATATAGCTCTACACCTTGCCTTCTTTTAGTATTCAAGGCATAATGAATAGGACAGGAACAGGAATTTCACCGGAGGAGGTCTTTAAATATGTTGCCATATTATTTCAATGTGTGCAGTTGTCTTGCTTAAGAAACTGCAGGTATTTCAATGTTGTGTTGGTCATATTATTTCTCTAAAATCTCTGCTACACTAAATGGAACAGGACCATAATTAGTATCATTGTAAACCCCTGTGTTTACCCTACTACACACCCCAATTCCAAAAAAGTTGGGATGCTGCATAAAACCTAAATAAAAACAAATGTAATGATTTGCTAACACTTTTTGACTTTTTTGGTGAATGAGTGTATTAAATATACACTCATTCCCAAATTTGATCCCTGCAACATTTCTCAAAAAAGTTTGGACAGAAACAATTAAAGACTGGAAAAGTTGAGGAATGCTCAAAAAACAGGTGTTTGGAACTTTGCACAGGTAAACAGGTGAATTGTTAACAGGTGACAGTATCATGATTGGGTATTAAAGGAGCATTGTTCAGACGTTCACAAGCATTGATGGGGTGAGGCTCACCACTTTGTGAAAAACTGCAAACAGTCTGACAGTTTAAGAACTTTCTCAACACTAAACTGCAGGAATTTAGAGATTTCACCATCTACAATCCATAATATCATCAAAAGATTCAGATAATCCAGAGACATGTCTGCATGTAATGGGCAAGACTGAAAACCAACATTGAATGCCTGTGACCTTTGACCTCTCAGGTAACACTACATTAAAAACTGCATTAAAAACCCACATCATTGTATAAAAGATACTTCATTGGTTCCAGAACAAAGTTTACCATTGTCAGTAAGCACAGTTTGTCGCTGCATCTATAAATGCAAGTCTCTACCATGCAAAGAGAAAGACATAACAACATCCAGAAACACTGCAGACTTCTCTGGATCCGAGCTCATCTGAGATGGACTGACACAAAGTGGAAAAGTGAGCTGTGGTCTGACCAGTCCACATTTCAGATTGTTTTCACAAATCATGGACGTCATGTCCTCCGGGTGAAAGAGGAAAAGGACCATCCAGATTGTTACCAGTGTTAACTTCAAAAGACAGCATCAGTGATGTTATGGTGGTGTATTAGTGCTCATGGCATCATGGGTAACTGTCACATCTGTGAGGGCCACATTAATACTGAAAGGTACAAGATTTGGAGCAATATATGCTGCCATCCAATTGATGTCCTTTTCAGAGACGTCCCTGCTTAGTTCAGCAAGACGATGCCAAGACACATTGTGCAGGTGTTCCAGCAGCGTGTCTTTGTAGTAAAAGAGTTCAGGTACTAGACTGACCTGCCTGCAGTCCAGACCTGTCTCCCACTGAAAATGTGTGGTGCATTATGAAGCACAAAATACAACAACAGAATGAGTGTATATTTGAAAAAAACAAACAATAAAGTTTCAACATTAAAGATCTTGTTATTGCACTGTATTCAATTGAATGTAGTCTAAGTAGAATGGTTTCTGCAAGTCACTGAATTTTGTTTTTATTTCCGTTTTACACCGTGTATCAATTTTTTTGGAAATGGGGTTTGCATTTCATATCAATATAGCTGCTGTGGAAAACGTCTATAGGAGATACTAAACTGGCTGTGGTGGAAGAGGTATAAATATAGTAGTAGAAGTACAACAATGTAAATATTCTATTATGTTACCACATTACTTCAGTAAAAATAGGGATAATCTACAAAACATACATTTGTTTTCAAATGTAAAGTATTATGCAGTGACTAGTCCATATCAGATTATACTACTGGATTATTATAACTAATTCATTAATGATTTTAATTAATTTTGATGTTTCACCTATTTCTACCTGGCTAATATAACTATTCTATATACTGGGGAATAAATAAGTTTTAATCTACAGTAATGCATTTTATTTTATAAACTGACCCTAAGGTTTGTATTTGAGATCTTAGTCTTCTAAGTAGCTAGTGAACATAGCTGTGATGTAGATAAGTAAAAAAAAAAAAAAAAAAATACAATAGATGTACTACCAGAAAATTTAAATACTCAAGTAAAACACATCTAGCTATAGCTCAAAATTGTTGACTTATAAGTACAGTACTTTAGTAACTGTACTTGATTATTTTCCATCACTAGAAAAAGATCAAGTTTTATAATGCCTGGGACAAAAAAGAGAGCAAAACGAGTTCCATTGCTGTTTTAATGTTATGCAATACCGTATAGTTTGTCCCTCTGCAGTTCCCGTACAAAGTCCGTTAATACAGGAAGTCAATGAAGAAATAAAACTTAATATGCCATTTCAGGGCAACGAATGGTGCGAAAATTAGGATGAAAGTAAAACCAATCGCGTTGTTGTTTGAGAAACATTTTCTTTTAACACGTGCTCCATCTATTTTTTACACTTGGTTGTTACTTACGTGTTCTTAACGTCGATGAGAATTTTATTTTGAAAGTACTAACCGGTAGTCTTTTGTTGACACTTTGCTCAGACCTTGTGACAGAAGGCACAGTACGTACTCGTTTGTAGGTCTTTTGTCACAAACAGTAACCTGGCCCCTTAAAAATAACGGACAATGACTTCTGACGGCGGAATTCAGATACCGAGCCGCCTGCCGCTGCTGCTGACCCATGAAGGGGTGCTCCTGCCGGGCTCGACCGTCAGGTTCAGCGTGGACTCTCCGCGGAACATGCACCTGGTCAGCCAGCGGCTCCTGAAGGGGACTTCGCTGAAAAGTACCATGATAGGAGTGATTCCGAACACCAGAGACCCAGAGCACGACACCGAGGACCTCCCAGCACTGCACAAGTAATACACATTCAGATATACAGAGAGTGAACAGTGGACTCTTCTCCACTGTTTGATACGGTGGTGGTGTTTTGGAGGCGAGGTAACAGCTGGCAACAATCCTCAACCTGCAGGTTGGGACCTCTCTTAGTGTCATAACACAAATCCACAGGGTCACCAGATGATAACAGGATAATAAGCAACATAGTTCTGCTACTCAGAAGTGTTTAACTTTTTCAGACAGCCACTCAAAATGCAAAACGGTTAGCCTTTGACTACTGTAGACTTTTTTTTGACAGCAGCCATTTAGACGTGAAACAGTTAGAGTTAATACAGGTGTTACCAATGATTTTAATCAAGTCTGCACTCAGGTTAGATCAGAGTCTCACTGGACAGGCTCTACTACATTAAATGCTTTAGATTAGTGATAATGTACAGTGAGCAGATCATTGTTATGAAATTAACCCTCACAGGATGATGAAGGACCCCTACGCGAAGCAGAAAACAGTTTAAATCTTTAAACTGTATCCTATTCTGTTAAAATGAACTGTTAAAATATAAAGGGAAAAGGTGAGAGAATGAGAGAAAAAGCAACAATTTAATACCTGAGCAAAAATCACATTTGCATTGCTCTCCAGACATGGCAACATGCTCTCCTGTCAGTGATTTATGGCAGGGTCAGTAAATCTCCCCCTCAGTCTTTTGACCTAGAAGCTCAGACGAGTTTTTATTTCAGGGGACAAAGAAAAGCAGCAATGGCTCAATTTATCTCTGGTATTAATTTAGGTATTGAGAATTGTGTAAATTCACTAATATTGATATCAACGACAAAATTTCTGGAAGCGTGACATCCCTAATTTAGTTTTTTAACTCTAAAAGTATTATGCAGAGCTCAACAATAAGAATTGGCCACTTGCCCAGAGCAAATAAAATGCCATGCCGTCTTTGTAAATCTAGTAACTCAGTTGCCCCATCAGGCAAATGGTAAAAAATGAAACACATAGATAATGGGTCCATCTCTGCACAGACGGAGGGGGATTGTCATGGCATTTTCGGTATTCAAGAATAATTGTTGCTTTGCATCTTTAACAGTGTGTCCTTGTTCCGATTAATTTACGTTGATAAGGATTAATTTTATAGGGGCAAGTAAAAATTGACTTCAGCAACATTTCTGACCAGCTGGGCCAGAGAAAAAACATTAATGTTGAACCCTGTTATGTACACAGTCTAGTTACTGTAACATAGCATGG
Source organism: Lutjanus erythropterus (assembly GCF_056507025.1). Taxonomy (NCBI): domain Eukaryota; kingdom Metazoa; phylum Chordata; class Actinopteri; order Lutjaniformes; family Lutjanidae; genus Lutjanus; species Lutjanus erythropterus. The sequence goes on from NC_139329.1 coordinate 3,761,617, forward strand.
TCTCACGGTCTCATGGTTATTATATGGTATATAATAATACTTTTTTTTTCCTTTATCGTGCCTCTAAAAGGACTGACAGCTATACATGTCATGTCATATTTAGTTTAATTGTTATCTTTGTATTATTCACAGCTGATTATATTTGACAAAAGTGTGTGGTTTGTTCTAGAAAAGTCTACAGTTAAGCAGAGGCCCTGCAGTCAGAAACAATCAGCCAAGCATAGAGGTGGACTTTAACCTTTCACCAGCAGTCTGCCAGGCCAGTCTGGTAACTAAGTAGCAACTATCTTTCTCTGAATCAACCACAGTTGCTGGGAAAATGAGTATTCATCAGTGACAAAGATGGCCAAAGATGTTGCTAAATAGGAAAGACATCGCATGTTAAGCGTGTAGTTGCTCTAGGGTAAGGCTTCTTAGCATTTCACTCCCCACCCCCAGATGACTTCGTAAATAAAAACCTAGAAAACAATACGCTGTCCCTTGTGTTGTTATGGTATACCACATCAATGTGGCGTGGATATAAGGGGGATTAAATGCTGGTTATCCAGTCAGCCTTTCCCTTCATACACTTCATGTGTCTTTGATTTGCAGCACCTTCAGAAGGCATCTCAAAACAAACACCATCACACACAACCGTTGTGGAGTCATCTACTCTGTGGTGGCTACCACTTAACTTCACAGTAAATCCAGGAATTTCTGGCCTTGCCACTGCAAGCACATAAGCAGAAACATATTTTTTGTGTTTGTAGGAGGGGGGTCATGTTTTAGGTAACATTGCCAGAAGCAGCAGATTTGTGTACTGATTCATACCACAAGTTGCATGTACTGCACATTGTCATGTCAACACATTGTAGTTTAGTGTCATACATAATTATAAATCATAACATTAACTTGGATCTGTTAGTATTTATCACAGTGTTGCGCCCATGTTGCTAATATTTGTCCCGTTTAAGGGCAATTTCTGTATTTCTCAACCTTCCCATGTTTTTTAAGCTGGTCCAGTATTGAGTGAGATTGCTGCAACTGTCAGTCGTGAAATCAGGAGAGGGTTGGGGCTGGGGCGGTCTTCATCTTCCCTGCATATCTTAAGATAAGATAATCCTGTATTAGTCCTGCAAAGGGGGCATTTGTAGAAATCTTGATGTTACCACTTTTCCATCAGTTTTATTTTGTTTCTGTCCAGTTTGAGTGAAGTCTCTTTTACTTCTTTAAGATGATAAATTACTTTTTCTGTAAATGGAGTCTGGAGAATTTGGAGAGAGTAATTAATAGGGATGCGCATGATTAGTTGACTACATGATTAAACGTCACCATTCTTGCTAAGTTAGGATGGCATAGAGCCTGTCCTGAATTTAAAATTACTGTCAGCACCACTGTTCTTAGGTCTGCGTGGAAATGACAATAAAAATGTGGAACAACATGAACACAAAATATGATGCTCAAACCTTGTGATGATGCTTTAAATTTCATGTATTAATGGGTGCATATCAACAGCCAAAATTGCACACCCACCTTTTCTTGTCCATTCACAAGCTAGTCAGTGACAAGTGAAGCGAGACAGCTGTTGTCATGGATACAGGCCATCTTGTGCTCACTTTGAACACAGATACAGGCCTGACAGGTCGAGTACTGATTAAATAATCAAGTTTACAGCTCTAGTCAGAATTTCCTAAGTTACAATGAGGTCTGAGATAGGACAGGACACAGGCATGAGTTCAGGAACTGCGCCTGTAATGGGAAAATCAGATTTTTCACATCTTGGAAACTTAAGATTTTCTTCAGTAATGAGGCCCAGTTTGAAAAATAGCAAAGTTACCTTTTAATTTAAAATCTGACAGCTCATTAATTCAAATTAAACTCTGGCTCACAGTAAAATAGCAAATGCTCCTGTGGCTGACAGCTGCAATTTAAACCACTTAGCTGTGAAGAAACTGTTAGAGCTGTCACCAGGAAAGATTCTCTGATTTTTTTTTTTGTCAGTGAATTGTGGAGACCTCACATAGAAGGAGTGTTTTCACCAGCGCTGCCTAATTTAAACCATGGGGCCCCCCAAACTGCATGTTTTGACACACTTAGAGTGTTAGCTCCACATATCATCGTAATGAATCCCAACTGACTACAGGACTATCAATCTAGTTTGTTTTCCTGGTTGTCTTTGTACCAGTTGCTTCACGATGCACTGAGGGGAAAAGTGTGATAACAAGCGATTTTGTAGATAAATTTGGAAGTGCTGCTTATGAAAAATAAGCTTGTGAATCACAGGAGACACAATGAATGCACCAGCCAGACAGTAAAAATGGTGCAGGTACCCAGCTATAATTGATCCCTATAGCTGTATACTGAGTTGTCTGATCTAAATCAGCATGATTGATCCAGATTTTGGAATCCTTGACCTTGTAGTCTTCTCCTGGGACCAGTATTTCAGAATCTTTAATCTGGATAAGAATTATTCAGATATTTCATATTTTTTGAGATTTGGCAACCCAGTTCTACATGCTGTCTAGTTAATTTTGGGGTATTTTAAAACTCCAAGGTGCAGATTAAGAGAGTTTTAATGCTAAAAATTGGGATAATCCTGATCTGCCTTGAAGGTTGAATTCAGCACAGGCATATGACACATGTTAAACATTTAATTATTGTATTATTCATGGACTGATCATGCTAAAATAATATCCATTAAAAATTAAAAATTAACCAGTTAATCAATATTTTCAAATAGAACACTAAAAAACAAAAACAAGAATGATCCTGTATGAAAAATCAAAACCAAGACAAAACCCACAAGATCACTTATATCTGGGATTCAAAAAAAGGGGGGGATTACACAGTCTGATCTGATTCTGATCTAGATTAAAGGTTTTGAAATAGTTGCTCCTGCTTTTTAAAAGGGTCAGAAGAATTTTCAGATCAGGATTACAGAATCTAGATCTGAAGTCTTTGGATAGACCTCATGTGAAAATGTTAGAAAGAAGTGCAAATCAGTTTGCATATTTATACATAGGCCAGAATTTCAGAATTAGTTTGAGCTGGATATTATATGTATCTGTGGTGTAACTACCATTATTTTTTTAAATAAATGTAATGTATCATTATTACTATTACTACTGTTGATCAACAGAGGTGTTGAATAGGCATTCAAAGTACCTTTTCAACTCCTCACTGAAGCACTCAATTGCTCCTCTAATTCTTCCAAGAATGATTTAATATGTGCCACGTGTCCTACATGTGTCTAGCTCTGCTTTGAATCCACTCCAGTTTTTAGCATTGGAGATTTGAAATACTCAACAACAGCTGATCTAGATTCTGTTATGGATTGGATCACCAGATCTGTATCCTAGTTTTGTAAGATCAGGACCACATCAATTTGAGATTTAATCCTTTCCAGATAATTCTGATCTAGATTGAATGTTTTGAAATGCTGCATCCAGGTATGTGAGAGGTCATGATTGGATCAAAGGTGTGAAGACGCTTGTAAGTCCTTTAAGATTCAATCATGATAGATTATTGTTGTATTGTATTATATTATAAAATAATGGCAGTATGAAGCTAATGGCAGGCTAAGATCCTTCTCTGTCATCACCCAGCTCCTCTGTCTCACTCTCATTTTCTGTCTCTCTGTAGAATCGGTACAGCAGGTATAGCAGTGCAGGTGGTGGGCAGTAACTGGCCGAAGCCCCACTACAGCCTCCTCATCACTGGATTGTGCCGCTTTAGGGTGTCTGCTCTACTTAAGGAGCGACCCTTTGTTCTGGCAGAGGTAAAACTCTTTTAATACCATATTTAAATGTAACAGACCCATCTGAGCTGAAGATGAACTTAAAGTTGCCCTGTGGAGATTTCTTGTAAACAAACACACAAACCCACATTGTGTGCAGCAAGCATCTCTGTTGCTCCTGGAAGATTTCAGTGTCGTGGACACATGAGAAAATTCTGTTACTGTGTTTCTTAAGTCTAAAGCAGCACTATACAAGAGTTGGTATTTTTTAGAGATTTAGTGTCTACAGTTTCAGACTGCAATTCACTGATAAACTGTTGTTGTAACAAACGTAAAAGTTGACAACTTTGCTAACACAGACAGTCACCAAGCCACAATACAGGGCATAACAAGCAGCTAATATTACTGACAAGTCCAACAGCAAAAAGGACAGCTCACATCTGTCTGACATTTTTATTTCATGAGCTCTCACCAGTGACTAACAGTCAGTCTGATGTTTGCTCTTGTCCAGTGGCTTCTTGCTTGATCGATCTCCCGTTCTTTTCTTAGCTTTCTTCTGCAACATTCTCTTCCGTCTCTTGGTCTTCGACTCTAGGCTGAGCCCGGTCACATTTGCCGCTCTTCTGGCTCCGGTTTGAGCATGACACTGCCTTTGCTCCCCGGTCTCTGTCCTGAATTCCTCCTTGCCGTCCAAAGCTCGAGTGCTCACAGTGTAAATGCCAACACTCCCCCGGTGCTCTGAGCTGAGCTAACTAGCTGAATGCAGTTAACTATCTGTCCATCAGGAAAGACAGAGGAAATGAAAGAGAAACCCAAAATATGGTCCAAAAATACTGACATAGTAGGCGGTGTGTGACTTACTTCTGTAAAGCTTTTTGACCAGTTTGGCACATTCTGGACAGGTAACTCTGAAATCCCTGATGAGGGCTTCACAGGCTGTTGGGAAGTTCAAGCCTTCATACTGTGGAGCACTGTCATCACAGCGAAGGCATCTCTCTTCCCGGGGCAATATCACAGGATAGATTTCAATATGTCAGACTTTTTCGAAGATTTTCCTGGTAAAAGACACAAAACTCCTAGTTAATGGAAATTCTGATTGTGTGTATCCTAAATGCAATTATTTTCTGGTAAAACTTTTTCTAAATTTTAAAAAATCCTGTATCATTTACATCTGTGTTTACATGCCTTTGCTCTTCTTCTTCCCTGCACATCTTGGTGCATCACCACCTGTTAATCAGTGAAATAAGCTGAAACCACTGGTGTGACTGTTTGTGTCACACATACGTGTTCGTCCTTGTGCGTACACAAAACCCAAGTCAGAAACTCCACAGGGCTACCTTTGATCTCCTCAGATTGTTATTTCTTGTCAACCTGTCAAAGGTTCATTTCTGATTGGAGGGCGTCATTATGAATAGCACCTTTTTTTTTTATAGGCGATATAAGACCTAAAACACCCTCCACTCAGCATTTCAGAAAATCAGATAAATGTGGCTACAGTATGAGTCTCTCTCTTTGCAAAACAAAATTCAGGTAGAGCAGCTGGATAAACTGGATCAGTACACGACCCCTGCAACAGCAGCTGTCACAGCAGAAGATGGAGAGTTGGGGGAGCTGTCCCAGAAGTTCTACCAGGCTGCTGTACAGGTGTGTGTGTGTGTGTGTGTGTGTGTGTGTGTGTGTGTGTGTGTGTGTGTGTGTGTGTGTGTGTGTGTGTGTGTGTGTGTGTGTGTGTGTGTGTGTGTATAAGTAGTAAAAAAGACAGTAACCCCAGAGTACTTGATTAAATTAATGGTTTGGCTTAAGGGTAAAAAAAATCACAAAATGACAATGCTGTTGGTACAGTAAAGTCAATATACTGATTCCACAGTTTTGCCAATAAAACAACAGGTTACAGTGGTTTCTACAGGTTTCTATGCATGAAGTTGTTTCTTGCGCACATCTGCAGCCAACTGAGACATATATTCTGTATCTTACCCTGTCCTACTTTCAGTGTACTGCACCCCTGTATAAAGTTCATCTAGTGTTTTCATCACTTCATACTTCATATTTATCTGTGCTTGTCATTTGTACCAGATCGTTACACCCCTGTTCATTTTCCCATGTATGCATATACACTATATTTATACAGTGTATAGACGTATATGGAGGATCTTTGGCACAAAATTTCCTCCAGCGTGAATAATGTTTCTTATCTTATCTTGTCGTGGGAACACCTGCAGGTTGCAGTTCAGTTGTATAGCACTTCCATAAGTTTAAGTACTTAATCAGGTGAGGACATCGGAAGGTTTCATGACTGTCTTCGCAATTTATGCCAGAGCTGGTCTCACTCCTGCCGGATGAACTCCTGAAACTCTGGGTGAAGAGCAAACTCTGGAATTTCTAAGTGTATCAAAATAACAAGAAACAGGCAACATTTGTCGTTAGAGCAATAAACTGTGATGGATTGGAACACGCTTAATTATGTCAGTAAATCTAACCCCATTGTGTGTGTGTGTGTGTGTGTGTGTGTGTGTGTGTGTGTGTGCGCGCGCGTGTGTGTGTGTGCGCGCGTGTGTGTGTGTGTGTGTGTGTGTGTGTGTGTGTGTGTGTAGTTGTTAGGTATGTTGGACATGTCTGTTCCAGTGGTGGCTAAGTTCAGACGTCTTCTGGACAGTCTGCCCAGAGAAACTCTGCCAGATGTGGTAGCCTCCATGATCCGCACCTCAAACAAGGAGAAACTACAGGTGAAGTGACTGTTGGGTCTGTTTTACCTAAAATTCAAACTAATTACAGTCCCTCAGGGATTTTTGTGGGCTGTTTTTGGGATTGTTGCAGCCTAAAACGATTTTAAGGCAGTGTGATGCATGTTTTTAGGCATTTTGGGGCAATTAAATTGCAGGAGCAATTGAAAACACCAAAAAGACTCCTGATTACAAAAACTCAGACAAAATCTGCTGTATTTGAAGATGAAGGAGTATACCTGGGACATATTGCACAAAAGTTAAATTCTTTTTGGAGCTCAAACACTGCTCAGTGAGGAATGTCAGTAATGATGACAAACCTTGTGTTTTTTTCAATACCTGTGGTAAAATAATGCAAAAAAGTAGAGAGTAATAAAACAAAACACTGAGTTGGTTCATTGAGATGTGCATGTGATGTTGGTAGAACGCACAGGGAGCAATGATGATCGGTTCAATTTGTGTAAAAGTTGCAGAGTTTGGACAAAATTGCAAGGCATGCAGAATTCATGGGTATTAGTTGAATTTGTGTAAACTGTTGCGATTACTAGAAAACAGTTAGAAGAAGGTCAAGTTTACAGCCACTGTAAGTTCAGTTTTTAATGTTATTACAGCATTAGTTATTAGTTATTACAGGCATTACATTTTTGTTGGTTGTCCATCTGTCCCGTTTTTGTGAAGGTGATATCTCAAGAACGTCTTAAGGGAATTTCCTCCAAATTTTGCACAAACGTTCACTAAGTTGGTCGCCGTTAAACTACCAATTATGACAAAATTATACACAAATATCTAACAGGTGATGATGTTTTATATTCAAAAGGTCAAAGGTCAACTTAACTGTGAAATCATGATGTTCAGCTCTCTATTAGTCCTCTGTCCTCCTCTGTAAAAATAGTCTGTAAGTGAAGACAGCATGTTTCTACCTGGAAATTTGTCACTGGAATCACACGTCAGTTTAATGAGAACTTCAGTTTGACCAAAATATACATTTAGTAACTTTTATTAAATTCCTTCAAAATCTTCACAAGATCTATTGTGTGAGTCTGGACAGACATGGATATAAATTAGCAGAGGCATACAACCACGAGGTCATAATTCTAGTTATCTAGACACAGTGTAGAAACAGAGTAGAAAAAAGGCATGTGTGTGACCCAGGTGTGTAAAGTTCCACTATTTAATTTGGCACCGGTTAGCCTCAGAGCTAAAACTGATGAAATGAGAGGATGCTTGTACATCATTTGTTTTCTTAGGCAGAGGAAATATTTGTGAAGCCTGCCTACATGGCCCTCATCCCATTACAACAGGATATATACCCTTGTTAACAGATGTGCTGCTCAGTTTGGAAGCAGTGGCACTTATTGCAGTTACTGTATATTTGTATTTATTTTATTTTTATTTTTTTTGCTTTAGTTTTTTGTTTTCAGTTTATTTTGATTTCCACAGTGGTTTTGATTGTTTCAGTTCAGTTTTTATGGTTTAAAAATGTTAAGTTTTAGTTTAGATTGTATAATTTTGATTTGTTTAAATTGAATCATAATATTGGAGTTATTAGTGAAGGGCAAGATTTAAGACAAAAAAATTTATTATACAAATATAATAATATAGCCTCTTCATGCCTGTTGTGTTGACAAATTTTACTAACTTGACAAAGAGTCAAGTTTACTTTTTATTTGCAGTGACAGTTTTCTCAGTTTCACACTTCTTTAAACCTTCCACCCTTTTCTCAAAACTGTAAACACAAAACCATGGCCTGATTGTTCTGGCAAAATCCAGAGACCATTTCATCTGTGCTCAGGACACCACTGTCTGATCCTACACACAGCCGGTCAGAATATAAGTTTACTGAGTAGTCCTTACACACTACACAAATAAACAGAAAACACTGTGTTCATGGCATGTACCTACAGAAAAAACTTTTTTGTGTATTATGAACACATTTTGCATTTTCAACAAAATATTTAAAAAGAAGTATATTCACAACTTAGCACAGAACATATTGCGTACTATAAGTACTGCAATTAATACAGTAATACAGACAAAAGATTAATTCTGTCTCAGCATCATGTCTTTGTGCTGGATCAGGCCAGAGGACTTACTGCCTACTCTGCATCACAGGCAACAAGGGAAAAACAGGGAGAAAAAACTACTGGGTTGAGGAAAGAGGAGTATACTGGAAGAGACTAATGAATTGCTGCTTGAGGTTGAAGCATGCATGTATCTAGATTCTGTTCTAGTCAGTTGTTTAATTAATATCATTAGGAACAAGTGAACAATTTTGAGTCGTCGTGTAGAAATTTTGCCAAAAGAGTGAATGATTGGACAAATGGGTTTTAGGGCACTGAGCATCTGGCCCAGAAAATGAGGTTTAATCATAGGCACAGTTTGGACTTTAAGGCTCTATAATCTATAAGAAATGTAATTTAAAGTTTTGTTTATCCAAAAATTCATGATACCAGCAGGAGCATATTCATATCCTGAGTATTATGCCTGTTGAGTGATGGAATATTGGAAGAATTACCAGAAGAGTCTGAACTCACACAAACTGCAAAACTTGACAGTAAACCAGATACAGACCCCAACTATTAGCGTCTATCCACAGATGAGCCTGCAGGCTCACTGATAGCAGCAAAACAAGTGACCCTTCATCTTTCTCTCTCTCACACGCACACACACACACACACACACACACACTGCACTATGTAGAAATGATTCCACAGTCCCAGGTTTGAATCTGTTTAGACGCACATCAGCTGAGCTGAGAGCGCACTGGATGCACTGGTTGTGTGCAATGCTTTGTGCATGTTTGAGAGGGGGAGGGAATGAGATTGCATGCATTGTCAGTTTTCCTGCCCCTGCAAACCTGTAGTATTTTCTAGTGAGTCGACCCACAACCTGCAGGTCCATCGACCTGTGCATCACTACAGGATACCAGACCATAACATTAGACCAGAACAGTGTTCCACTAGGGGGTTCGTGATGCCTCTAACTAAAAATGTTAACACTTTTAGGTTCTAGTTTTAGTAACCTTGGTGCACAGTGTCAAATACACAGCATTTCTGGATTTTAAGTCCATGTTGTGTAGGAAGATGTTTTAGCGTATTTCCACTCTTACTTGAAATGATCATTTTCAGACAATACAACAAACACTGTTGTCATCTGTTTAAAAAAAAGAAACATCTCTTCCTCTCCACCATGACTCCATGACTGTCAAGATTTCAGCTGAGTATACACATTTGAAATTGACGCATTTTTTTTGCAATGCGCAACTATCAGAAATAAAAGGAATGCATAAACTCTGAGGTTCTGAATGGAGCCGGCTTGATTCCCATGTGTGTGTGTTAATTGTAGCACATTCAGTGTCCCTAAGTCGGGTCTGGAGAGGGAGGGATGTGTTGGCTGCTACAGTCTGTTTTGAAGCTACCACTGGATGGTGCCAAAGAGAAAAAAACAGAAATAGCAGCCGCAGTGGAGTAGGTTTTATGTTTTTTAAAATGCTCTAAAATAAATGTATTTTGAAATCAGCTTGTCCGTGTGTGCTGTGAAGGTTCTAGATGCGGTGAGGTTGGAGGAGCGATTTAAGAAGGCTCTGCCCATGCTCACCAGACAGATAGAGGGACTCAAACTGTTGCAGAAAGCCAGGAAAATCAGTCCTGACAGTGAGAAGAGGGTAACTAACATTTCTATTCCTTTTTTTTTTCCTTTCAACAATGTCCGTGTTTTTGTTGCATATTCACCTTCCGACGTCTCATCTGCTCAGGTGTTATCAGTGCGTAAAGGTGGAGTGTTCCCGGGCCGGCAGTTCACCCTGGATGGGGAAGATGAAGATGAGGATGGTGATGACACTGCGGCCTTGGAGAGGAAGGTCCACGGGGCCAACATGCCTGAAGCTGCACTCAGAGTTTGCCTCAAAGAGCTCAAGAGGTGATTGTTTTTTACCCTGATTAAACCTTCAGCTCCTCCTTTATATCAAAACATGTTGTATAAACGTTACTTAGACGTTTGTGTTCACTCTGTTGTATCTTCAAAATATTTTTAACAGCTACAGATCAACTTAGGTCTTCATTGTTTGCATTGCATGCTTTCTTGGTCAACTTGACTACACAGTTCAAAAAAGTCTTATTAAAATTATTAAACTATTATACTAAAATACTTATTATTATGAAGTAAATTGCACAATGTAATGACTTTAGAATAATGACACCATCACCCCAAGGTGTAGCCTCGAGTCTGGACTCACAGATTTGATGACTTTAGACTCGACTTAACAAAATCAAAAAGCACAACTAGACTTAAACACAGATGTGTCATGACTTCAGACATGAGCCTTTTGACTTGAACATACTGAATAACTTTTCTCAAGCCCAAAGAAGAAGAGAATCAGTTTAATTCCCCATCATTTCCTGAATCAGCTTACACACTATTTATTGCCAGTAAGCTAACACATTTCCTTGATCCACTTTGTTTGAACAATTCTGACAGAGTCCAATCTAGTTGCAGGAGAGAACCATAGAAGTACTGATCCAACTTCTTTACTCAAGTGAAAGTGAAAAAGTATACACTCTGAAATGTACTAGTAGTATAAAAGTAAAAAGATCCTTTCTGAAGGACATTTCTATTGACTCGTTTCGTCTTGTTACATCGGTCATGTGTGATATGCACTGATAGACACACCAAGAAATCATCTTTTCTATGTGTTATTGTAGGCAGAGTGCAATGATGCAAAATTTTGAAAATTAATAATTCCCCTCAAATGCCTTAAAACTAAAGTAACAAGGCTGAAAATGTAAGGTGTAGAAAGAACAGATACTTGTGTTAATGTCAGGAATAAAAGTGAAAAGTGTTCAGAGGAATAAATTCTATAAATACAGATACCTGAAAACTCTACTTTAGTACAATAACAAAGTATTTGTACTTCATCACTACTCAGCTCAGTGTTACATTACTGAGCTCCAGTTGAAAAAAAAACATGATACTAAAGAGGCGTTCAACAAAAATGAATTGCAGTACGCAAAAGGTGTGGGTTGAAAATTACAGAAGAAGATGCAACAACTTCCAACTTTGTTATTTTAAGTTGTACAAAAAATAGTATTGTTGATGTCCTGTTGTTAAAGCGGCATTGCTTTTAATTAAGAGCTCATTTTGACTTGATTAGGACTTGAAACTCAAAGTTTGGGAGTTGACTTAAGACTTCTGACTTGCAAAACAATGACTTGATCTTACCTCTGCCATCTGCAATTGGACTGATTCCCTAAAAAACTGCACTTTGACTGTGTAGTTACGTCTGCCACTGGGTATGACCTCCTGGGAAAATGAAGGCTTGATCCCATCCCACTAAATTTCTATTTGCTCTCATGTCTTCATTATAGCTTAAATTAATGAATACATTCAGGCTTTTTATTCTAATCTTTTCTTCTACTCACCACTCCACCTTGATGCCAACCCCATGTAACCCTGTAACCATCAACCAGGCAGGAACCAATACTGAAACCATGTTTCTACTCTGTATGAAATTATTACAATTTCTCTTTATCTCTCCAGTGAACATGCTTCTTTATTTTCTCTTATTTCCAAACTGGTGTTGATCTTTTGATTATTTTCATGGAAATTTGGAAACAGGTGCAATGTGTTCTGTGTTGTCGGTTGTTGCTAGGCTTGCTAAAATACAGATCCATGTTCCACTTTTGGAGAGTTTTTGAGATATCGGCCATAGAGACGTCTGCCTTCTCTCCAATGTAATGGAACAAGATGGCACTTGTGTTGCAAAAAGTACAAAACATTTGAAAAACTCAAGGAAGTGTGCATCTACTCACTGACGAGAGGCTCATGCATGTTTCAGTATGGGATGTGAGCGTTGATGGTGTCCTCCTTGGCTGAGCTATAACTGCACACTTGCTCCTGCACAGTGATGCATTTGTAGTTTGATAGAAAAAGAGTAGTTCTGACATGAAACTCCTCACAACAAGGTCTGTGGATTATCTGGACTAACTGGGTCATGATTTATGCAGAGTAGGCAGACATCGGTATGGATGATAAGGACAATAACTCTGCAACTTACATCAAAATTATCTAGATGAATAAACAGCACTACAGGTAAGGTCTTTTTTTTTGTTTCTGAGGTGAGGAAAAAAAAGGCACAGTCAGATGAGTGTTGCGTTTAATGTCATTCGTCTGTGTTTAGATTGAAGAAGATGCCTCAGTCCATGCCTGAGTACGCCCTGACCAGAAACTACTTGGATCTAATGGTAGAACTACCATGGAGCAAAAGCACCAAAGGTAAAAAATAAAATAAAATAAAATAAAAGAGTTCAGGTCTACCTACACACAGATGTCAGATGCCTTAGACAGTCTTCAGCTTTGTCTGTGGATCACGGCCAATTATAACTGACACGGGTGTAAAAACATGCGTAATAGTTTTGGCATTGTTGGAACTCGCATATTCTTTCACTTTTAATAGAGCTAAGCTAATGGAATCTCCCTGCCACATGTTTAAGCAATGCCGAACATGTGGTGGCCGAAAGATTGTGGTGATAACTATGTTGAATATTTTAATGTAATCAGTCTCGTATTTTTCTGCTGCACTGCATTTACTTTGAAGCTGTCTCCTGGAGCTCTCTGTTGTCTTTGGTCTGACTGAAACAATTAACATCAAAATGAGGTTTTCACAAAAAAAGGAATTCTCAGTATTGAGATGAATAAACATAGTAAGAGAAAAAGAGAAAAAGCAAGTGCAAGAAACATCAGTCAAAAATAGAAAAATTAGGGATGAGGAGGAGGTAAGAGTCCATGTCAGTGTGGATCTTGGGCCTCATTGATGAGCTTAGCAACAAACAGCAGACAGACAAAGTCGCTGGTGAACATGAGAAGCTTTTAGCAACAGAAGGAGCCAAATGTTTTACTCAGCAGCAGATGAAGAGAAAAAGCTAAAAGGAGAGTGATAATTAGACTTACATTCATCAAGTTGTCAGAAACATGACTCCAAATGAAGGGACTGTCGCTCTGTATCTGCGGGGTCCAGCTATGAACCCACGCTCATTTCCATCGCAATTCAAAGGCAGTAATCTTACATGCACAGATACAGTACCAGGCAAAGATGAGACGTATCAGTGGTGGCCAGCCACAGTATGAGAATGTCCTCAGCATGTGACAAACACACAGACGTAATAACATTTGTGTTAGACACATGGTGTTTGTCACCGCTTTGCTTTGTCTCTGCTGCTGATCACAGAGGGCTTCTGAAACAAATAACCTCAGATCAGTGGAGACTTGAAAATATGAGATGGGGTTTGATCATTTTCAGGGTGGGAGATTTGGGAGATTTGGCTGTACCCATGGCAACTTGTTGCTACTGGCACTTCTTCCTCTTCCTCTTTCTTAAAGGTATAGTCAGGATTTTTTTAGTCAGTGTATTATTTATAGTAGATGGCTGCACAAAGTTGTCCATGCTTTTATCTCTTCCTGCTGAGACTACTGTAATGCACTTTATGCCGGTATCAGCCAGAGCTCCCTCCATCGACTTCATCTGGTGCAGAATTTTAACAGAAAATACAAACACATTACTACATTATTACATTATTCCCTATTGATTTTAAAATTCTTTTGTTAACTTTTAAAGCTTTAAATTGTTTCACCATTGCATATATTTATTATATAAGAGACCTATTGACTTGATATGTGCATGGATGGTCTCTGGTATCCATAGATACAGCTCTGCTGGTTAGTCCCAGATCCTGGCTTATGACTAAAGGTGACCAGGCCCCATCTCCCTATTGATAGACTACATCATTAGCGTTTTCAAAAATCCTCTCTTAAAATCCTCTTTTATAGGAAGGCATTCATGAATTGTTGCTGAAGTCAAAAGGTTTTATTACTGTCCTCTGGCCAAATGATTCTGTCCCTCAATCTTTTGAGATCCTTGTGTTGTTTTTATTTGGCCTCTCTTTGTCTACAGTATTTTTTATCTGTGTTATTTTATCTGCTGTTTTTTTTTTTATTGTGTTGGCTTTTTTATTGTTTTTTTTTCTGTGAAGCACTTTTTGACCTTGCTAAGAAAAGTGCTAAATCAATAAAGTTTATTACCATTATAATATGGCACCTGGCACACCCCCAGTTTGCAGAAACCGCTGGAGTACTGGTGTAGGAAGCTAAACAATGTACTGCTGTGGACAGGGTCAGCAACAAAAGGTAATTTAGACACCTAAAACATCAATATCAGTTCAAGTGTACACTATATTTAGAATATTTTCACAGCTTGACCTTACCATCAGTCAGCTTTTTCGGGTGGGGAAACTGCTGTTGTATAAGCTCAATATCACTCACTCCAACCAACCAGACTCCTTTAGTAAAAACAGCAGTTTTACCTTGCACAGGAGTTGCTGGTCTACCGCTGCCTTGATCAGTTGGTTTGATTGTGTCATTGTGTGACTTATGTGAATCCGAACCAGCCAAAGTCACACAATAATGACAATCAAACCAACTGATCAAGGCAGCAGTAGACCAGCAGCTCCTGTTTTCTGAGAGGTAAAATTGACGTTTTTGCTTGTTGGTGTGGAGAGAGCAATATTTGGCTTATGTGATGGCTTTTTCTTGTCAGAAAAGGCTGGAAATGTTCTAAATTATATAGATTTTTTGTAGGTGGCTAAAATACGTTTTGCTGCTGACCCTGTCCACATTGCTTTGCTTCCATCCTGGAGCCCATCTCTGCTTCTTCAGACTGGGGGCTGCGAAACACCATCTACTGTTGTTAAATCATCCCTCTGTTTGTCCCACCTCAATGTCTTCATCTTAACTGACTGTATTGTTTTCTCTTTCTTTCTTTGATCCCTCCATCTCATCCACATTCACCCCACCCAACCCACACACACTCTTCAGACTGCCTGGACATCCGAGCTGCTCGTACTCTATTGGACAACGATCACTATGCCATGGACAAGCTGAAGAGACGCGTGTTGGAGTACCTGGCTGTTAGACAGCTGAAGACCTCACTGAAGGTGCTTCTCACAGATCTTTTTGGCCAAACATATACAGACTAAAAGTTTTTAGATTTCCATAATGTTTCATATTTGTGTCTGCTCTGTCTTTAGGGCCCAATCCTCTGCTTTGTGGGACCCCCAGGTGTGGGCAAGACCAGTGTGGGACGCTCCATAGCCAGGACTCTGGGCAGAGAGTTTCACCGCATCGCTTTGGGAGGCGTCTGTGACCAGTCTGACATCCGAGGACACAGGTATGCTCATAAGATAGCAAGTTATGTAGTTATGTTAGTGTTGGTATTATTTGCTAGAACATGATTTGTCCAAATTCTCAAGAATGGGTGCTTAAAGAGAAACAGAATAGCTCAGAATAGCAGTGATTCATCTTTTGAAAATTCAGTATTTTCTGAACTTGCAGGCAGGTCTTTGTTCTTATGCAGCGTGTCATTTTGTAATTTGGTTTCAGTCACACGGATCATTGAAACATTAACTGTAACAATGTGCCACAGCAGTTTGAGTGTATTGTTTTGATGGTGGAGCTCACATTGGCTCTGTGGATGTGTTCTGGAGCACATCACTGTCTGCTGCAGAGCAGATGGAAAAGTATGGCATCATATTTTAGTCATGTCAAGGTCTGTATAGAGAGTATGAGAAAAAAAGAAAATAGCATATAGAAAAATATTTCACTTCTCTCACTTCATCTTTTTTCCAATATTTAAATCAGAATTTCTAAAAATAGTGTAATAGAGTATTATT
Source organism: Lutjanus erythropterus (assembly GCF_056507025.1). Classification (NCBI taxonomy): domain Eukaryota; kingdom Metazoa; phylum Chordata; class Actinopteri; order Lutjaniformes; family Lutjanidae; genus Lutjanus; species Lutjanus erythropterus. Next base: position 3,777,771 of record NC_139329.1, read on the forward strand.
TATGGTGTTTGGAGCAGCTGGCCAGCACAGCCAAAATGTTTACCACTGTGTGAGAGACCGAAGGCCAGAGTGAGCTTTGTGTCTTTGAAAGCAAGGAAAGACAGCAATGACAGCAATATCTTTGTATTGCATAAATACTGTACATAGATTCATAACTGACCACATATTAAGTTTGTCTGAGCATTTCTGTATTATGCAGTGATGTAGTTATCAGAAAAGTAAAGTGACCGCTTAGGGAAACCAAACCTTTATGGATGTGTCAGTAATGAATAAACAAGGAAGCACAGGCACCATGAAAATGAAGTTACTTAGCCTTTTGCTTGTTTTTCATATCTTATTTGTAAAAGAGACTACAAAGGAAGTGGACAGCAGTAATGTGATATTATTTTTTCTATATGTTAAGGGAAAACGATATGAGTTTAGGTAGCACTGATTAGTTTACTTCCTCTTTAGACAGAACGTCGTCCAACTTTATGAGCTACAGTACCTAGCTACAAACTTCTGGTACGTATTTGGCAACATAATAACATCCATCAGGGGATCTTCAGGTTTTGGTGACTGAGCGCCAATTCAGAGAGCCAGTATATCGTGGGATTTGTGATTTGACTCATAATTGAATTTAAATCTAAACTTCTCAGTACTAAAACCACCTCCAGATGAGGCAGATCACTTTATTTATCCCCTGAGGTCTAACAAAGTCAGACTTTATTCATTTTTTGGTGGCTATTCCATCTCACTTCCCCATGAAACTGCTAAGTTGCTCACCAAAGCACTAGCATTGATGAGGGAACGCAATTCTTGCGACTCTCACGAGGTAACACTAGTTGCCATGAAGCCACTGACTTTATACAAGTTGTCATTTGAACCTGTGAGACACTTGTTAGGGTTGCACGCTTTGACGCAGTAGCTCAGTGTTGTATTAAATATAGACTGCTGACATTGAAAGTCTTGAAATGATATGATTATGTTAACAGTTGGATTTTAAAGCCATTTATTTATGTAATAACCATCTAGCTATTTGTACTCAATATGGTCTGAACAATCCTCTGAAAAGTCTGGAACTTTGAGTCAACAAAAGTCTGAAATATTAAAATAGAAAATGTGTAGAAACCTTGATCCTTGGTAGGGCGGGGTACCATTTTAAAAAGTTCCAATACCAGTACCATTAAAGTGGTACTGATACCAATGGAGTACTTCATTCAATGCCCTTTTTTTGAAGGTTCCTTTTTCTAAAGAACGCTGTGAGCGAAACCATACACATTTTTTTTTTCTAGATTGGGGTAGAGAAAGGATTGAATGCAGGTACGACCGCAGAAGTTCCGAGGCTACTTGGTACTGGGTTATTTTGATCAATACCTTAAAGGTATTGAGTACCGATACCAAGCCCCACTCATTAATTAAGCATGTGGATTACATTCCAAATCATCACGCTGACAAAATTAAGCACAGCTAAAAGACTCTCTTGTAAAGAAAGAATGAAATTATTTCTTTATTCATGGCTTTAGCTTGGAAAATCACACCATGCCTGGACGTCCATCTGTGTGTTATTCTAAAGAGTGATTATTAAAAACACAGATGTGCATGTTACAGCCCCGTAGATGAAAGGCAGCAGAGCTTCCACCCTGAGGTGAAGACATTTATAAGATCTGGCAGCACATCAGTGATAGAACCTCTACATTCAGACATGACATAACGTGTCCTCTGGCAACTAAACCACGCTGACAAATTACAACATCAGAGGCAGATATGATGGAGACTTAAATGTCAATTACGCCAGGAACAGTTAAATCAATTTTGTTGTAACCCCAGAAAAACATCAGCTTTGTTTAGCTGCAGAAGGACGTCATCAGTAATTTTCAGTGTGGAATTGAACTGTTATCTTGACACATTTGGACTTTTTATTTAGAAAATAGAAGATAAGTTGCAGGATTAAAAGAGTGCTGTGGAGTTTCTCACATCATATATCAAATAAAATTTACTGCAACACAAACAAAATCATAATGAACTCCAGTTTATTGATTAACTGACAGAGTCTATTTATTATTTGTAACCTGAGTCAGTAAAAAAATCATTAGAGTTCAGCAGTTCAGCCTTGCTTTGATCAGTCTGTTAACCGCCTCCGTCAGAGATGAGTCTGAGCTGTACCAAAACACACACACAGACGCTCTGTTGTGTGTGTGCAAGAACAAGGTGTTAGTTTCGATTGACAGGCGAGGTATTGGAGCCGATACCTTTTTGTGAGTGTGTGCAGCAGAGAGGTGAGCAGGGCAGCAGAGTTCATCTCAGATTGCAGGGCAGATGCTGGTATTTTAAAAGAAGGGTAAACAGAGTTGAGTCTCCTTCTCTGAGCCAGATGAGAAACATGTGTCCGGCATACCAACAGCAGGAGTCCCAGAGATAAAGATGATAGTTCTTCAACGGTTGATTTTACAATTTGTTCAACTGAAAAAAAAAAATCTCTCCAGTAGTTTCTTATTAACGGTTTTGTGGTTTTATAGTTTCTTCTTTGTGTTTTAGAGTTTCTTTGAAGCCCAGAAACTTGATATTTCATGCTTTCTGCTTGTAAACACTTGAAACTTGCTTTTATTTGTCACGGAGAACGTGTCAATGTTTTTTTCAAGGTTTTATTATCGTTGTGTGGTCATGCAAGTCAGCACCAGCATGACCACAAAATAACAACATGGGATGTCGAAAATTAAATGTAGACAAGACACAATGTTCACCTTGACATACAGTGTATGAAGTATTTCTGTAGAACGTAGTTCTTTTTCAGTTTATTTGAAACATTTAGGTCAGTAATTGAAATCCTGCCCGTTTCTCCAGACGTACATATGTTGGGAGCATGCCCGGCCGCATCATCAATGGTTTGAAGACGGTAGGCGTCAATAATCCGGTGTTCCTCCTCGATGAAGTGGACAAACTTGGGAAGAGCCTGCAAGGAGACCCTGCAGCTGCACTGCTGGAGGTCAGCACTGTTTCTCTCGCTCAGATGATGTGTGTAGCACCCTCAGATGTCTTCACAAAAAAAAACCTTGATATGCTCTCCACCTAACCTGTCCCCAGGGTTGCTCTGGTTCTGTGTCCTGCAACTGCCCTGAATTCTACTTTCAACTGTCCCAGACTTTCTAACTGTTGTCTCAAATTGGCTCAAGAGCAGCTTCTTCTCTCAGGCTGTGTTCATCCTCAGAACTCCACCTTATTAATTCATTTGTTTTTCTGTTCTAACTGAATCAATCAGTCAGTGGGAACTACAGCAGAAACCCCTTTTTTCCACCTTGTCAGATAATAATTGACCTTGTATCTGTCTTTTTTTCATTCTGAACTTGATGCTCATTAAACCTTTTCTTTAGAGGACAAGTACAATTACATACGTTTAACAGTACAGTTATTATTGAGACACTTTTATACACTGCACAATATCTGACTTGTGAGAGAACACATGTACTGACAGTGATCATTGTGGGTCAACACTGCATGCCAACCTTCACTCTACACTCATCTCTATAAACAAATGTCAGCAGATGAATGCAAACTTCAGTCCCTACAGGAAGTTGCAATATTGTGATCGTGACAATTCATGCAAATTCAACCAATCCCTGTGAAGTCTGCACATTGCAGTTTTGTCTAATCACTGCAACTTTTTCTCAAATCATAGTAGCTTGCCACAAGTTCCACCAATCATAGCGGTGCCCTGTGAAAAATCATACATGTACATCTCAGTGAACCAGCTTACTGTTTTATTATTTACAGTTTTTTGAATTGCTTTTTGTGTTTGTCATTGTTATTGACATTTATCAGTGCTCTGTGCACTTTTATGTTTTATCATTTTGTGTTCTGTTTTAACTGTGAGCTCCAAAAAGATTTTTCTCCAGGTGCACTTCTGCATTTACAAAGAAAACACCAATGAATTAAGAAAAGAAAGGAAAAAAAAACAATTTTGTTTTTGCAATTTTCACTTGATCTCACAGTTTCATTGCAAATTAATGTCTAAAACATACATCACAATTTTTTTTCGAAAAGGTGCCATGAAATCAGGCATTTTAGGTGACATCAATCCCCCCAAAAAAATCACGAAATCCTGGAAGGACTGAGAATCTGTAGGCATATTGAGATGTATGAATTCTACATCACTATCAGACAATTCGTCGATGGGATGAGATTTGGAAGATACTCTGAGACTTGGCTGCCCTCAGGTCTACTGCTGCTAGCTGGATGGATACACCTTGTCTTAGCTGACAATAACGCAAAGATACAACACTGCTTATTTTTTAAAAAGTTACTACAAATATAGACATACATTTTTAACTTTTAACTTTAAAAAAAAATAAGCAGCGTTAATGATTATTTTCATACTCAATTAATCAGTTTATTATTTTCTTGATTAATGATTGATACTTGTTTATTTTAAAATGCCAGAAAATGTTGATCAGTGTTTTTTTTACCAAAGCCCAAGATGACGTCCTCAAATGCCTTGTTTTGTCAGAGAGGAGTAAAGAAACCAGAAAAATAGTCACATTTAAGAAGCTGAATCAGATAATTTTAACTTTTATCTTTTAAAAAATTACTCAAAAAAATGATAATAAAAAATAAAAAATTTAATATTGAATAATTGTTGTGACTCTACATATTACACAGACATTTCGTGGGGCAAGTGAAAATTGTATAGTTATACAGGTTCCCAGGTGTGCATTAAAACAATACACCTTTGTTAGTAACTGACTTTGAGTGATTGAACGAGTCAGCTGTCATTTATATTCACTGTAGAAGTGTTCACTTGTCACCTAATTAAGTTTTAATATTTTTTTGAGATGTAACCATTTAGATTCTCAACGTGTGGTTTATTTATCCAAATAACACTTCTGGACTGAGTGCACTCTTCTAGTTAAACACTAAAAACACACACTGAAACGGTCTCTATGTGTTCCCTTAGGTCCTGGACCCAGAACAGAACCACAGCTTCACAGACCATTACCTCAACGTGGCCTTCGACCTCTCCCAAGTGCTCTTTATTGCCACTGCAAACACCACAGCGACCATTCCCCCAGCACTGCTGGACAGGATGGAGGTGCTGCAGGTACCAGGTGGGTTTAGGTGCAGAGACACAGGCTCGTTTCCATTTGATCAAACCACACCACATTTATATGAACCAAACAACACCTTCACTGTCACCACAGTATAAAATAAGATGAGATAGGATAATCCTCTCTTTGTCCCACAGTGGGAAAATTTGCAGTGTTACAACAGAAAGGTGGACAGCAAAATAAAAAGAAGCATCAATAAAAACAAATAAATAAACAAGCAATATAAACAGTAAGTAAGTAACAGTAAGATTTGTAAAAATGAGAACAGTATAGACAAGAGGAAATATGATATACATGAATAATATGGCAATTGATGGTAAAACAATCTGTTATTCTCTAAAACCTGTCAAAGATAACAGAGTGTTGTGCAAAGCCTAAAGAATATCCATGTATCTTAGTCCAAGATCAAAACAGAAGAGCACTGAATCCAAGTGAAAATGTAGAGGAGACAGAGACAAATGAACTGTACGTGATAACATGTGTTACTTATTACTTCTAATCAAGGAAAAATGTTTCAAAAAACTGAAGTACAGACATGTCTTTGGAAATGCTTGCTGCATAGGCGTTTATGATCTGACCTAAGATTTGATCACAGAATTTTTTATTTTTTTTTTGTTTCTTAGAATGATTGTGTGAATCCTCTGCTGCAGCCGTGGGTTTGTCTCTCGCCTACAGCCCTTTGCTGCATGTCATCCCCCACTGTCTGTCCCCATTTCTTGTCTTCACTTCAGCTGTCCTATCTAATTAAAGGCATAAAACGCCCTAAAAATATATATTATATATAATAATAAGGGATGCTCCATTCAGAATGTGATTCTCAGTTTTTACTCTATTGGTGATGTAAGGGAGCATATCGTATGAAAGAAAAAAAATATTAAGAAACAGATGTGTTTATTTGCTGCAGAATAAACAGTGCAGCAACATAAAAATAGTGAAACTTATAGTGGCCAAGTTTGAAGTAAGTATTTATCGACTTTTGATCAATCTTGCTTTGTATTGGCCAGTCCAAAGTAAAATGTTTAACTTAGCACACAGAAGAGTTTTCCAGTTGTTGTGGGGACATTTCCATCAAACGTTAATCCACTGGGTCTTCACTAAAGCTGGGCAATTTATCAATATTATATCATATTGTGATATGAGACTAAAATAAAAATACATGTTGTCTTTTCTCAGTTTTAAAGGCAGCTGTGATGTAATTTTCTGAACTTAGCAGACTGCTCTGGTTGTTCTGCTCTTTGCCTTCACCCACTTAGTCATGATATCCACATTACTGATGGTTACTTATCAGAAAATCTCTTTGGCTTAATATTTTGTGAACACACCATAATATTTTGTGAAAGTCAGCACTACAATATTATCACAATATCAGGGTATTTGGTTATGGTATTTGTGATTTTTACTCATTTTACCACCTCAACCACTTCCACATCTTGGAGTACACAACATGTACTCAGTCACAACTTATCAAACGATATGAAACGTAACTTTCATGATGGGATATCACCTAGGCCTAGTCCTCACGTCCTCAGATAATGGGAGTAACATTAGATGAAGACTATCACCTTCCACGTCTTCGTGTTACACAGTCTGCATGTTGTTCCAAAGACAGTAGCTGCTACTGGATGTAACTCCAGAGGACTGTAATACGAAGGACGTACGACACAGCCAGGCTTTCTTACCATGAACCGGCTTGACGAAACCTAAAACCCCGGTCAGAGATAACAGGTATCATGACAGTGGTTATCAACTTAACTTGTTAACCCAGACTTTCTTCTTCAGACTGAGTACTCATGATAAAAGAGGCGTTTAGTGCACCATTTGAACCTCCTCCACACAAAGTGAAGCAATCACAAGCTGCCCACTTCAGTCAAAATGATCAAGTCACTTCAGTCATTTTTCTAAAAACTGTAAATCATATCTCTTATGATGTTACTGTTGACTGTGGAGTACTTAAAAGTACAAGTTTAAACTGTATGTGTGTATTTGTGTTTGTGTGTGTGTTTCAGGCTACACACAGGAGGAGAGGGTGGAGATCGCTCACCGTCACCTCATCCCAAACCAACTGGAGCAGCATGGACTAACACCTCAGCAGCTGCACATACCACAGGAGACCACACAGGATATAATCAGCAGGTACACACACACACACACACACACATTAAACATAACGACAAAACAAAACTAACTGAACTTTTTCAACGTTTCAGAAAATCCTTATATAAAGAGTTTAAAGCCTGGAACAAAACCAACTAATGACTAGATGAATCATGACCATAAAACATTTGTCAGGACCCCCAAGTTGGGAACCAGTTATATAGAATATAATAATGTGTATAGCTTATTGGCTGCATATACATACTGTACATGTGTTCATTTGACACACGTTAGATCAACCAGTGATGGTTTTCATGCATGTGCTTATCTCAGAGTGAACATACACAGAGTTGATTCAACTTATTCTGAATAGCTCTTCTGGAACAGAAAACTCTGAGATGACTGAGCCTGAGAAGGAAACTCGGAGCTCAGAATTAGGCTCAGAATTTGTTAAACCTGCCTCTTGAAACAGGGCCCAGGAATGTTAGATTTTTAGACTGTTTTCTACTGCAGCAGTAAACGCTGACTGCTGCTGAGCTCAAACATTGTACTGATGCATCGACAGGAGGAAGGACTGAATTAATTTGATAGAATTCCTCCAGATTGATAATGACATTGTTGTATATTTACATTCTACATTTCTCCTGTGGAGGACAGATCCAGTGTGTGATGTTGGGAGCCGAGCGCTCAGCCAGCTGGCTGCTGACATCTGAGGTTGACTTGGAAATCCACTCATATATCATTAAGTTGTTAAGTGGTTCAGTGACTATTTGTTTTGTAAGTTGACCAGTTCTCTGGCAGGGTGATGCTTCGCTTTTAAAGAGAACATATTTCAACCAGATGAATGAGTGCAGCCTCCTCCTGTGTCTCACATTTGAATGGATCTCCCAGAATTATTCGGTGTTTAATGCTTAGTATGACACAGAGCTTAAACTAATGATTCTTACTTATCACTTAGTTGGTCAGTTATTTTTTGATCGATTGTTTAATTACTTGTAGTCTATAAAATGTCAGAGATGTCCCAGTCAGCAAATCTTGTTTTCCAGATGAAAGAAAGCATATATGTTTGGTACTGACCCCCAACAAAAATCAATCATTTCATCAGTTTTCATTCAGTGGACGTTTAAGACAAACGCTTTATATGCCATGATTTAATCTTTATTTTATTGTGTTTCCATCGCGCTGTTTTGCATTGACAAGTTTTCTCCTCAACTGAGCTTCTTTCCTTGCATATTTGTTCAGTTTTCTTTTAAAGTCAGTGTAAACTTGTTCAGAGTTTTTCTTCTAAACACATTATACATGTTAGATAATAGTTGCTGAAGACATTTGAAAAGACTGAGAACTATGTAGGACTGAATTGTTGAGTTAGACCAGTAGACTGTTGTTCACAATTTCTGTGTTCAGGATTTTTGGGTCAGACCAGAAGCATGTCTGGAGCCATCGTCCACAAACACTATATAAGACACACAAACAACACCGCCTCCCCTTCCCCTCATCCTCCCTCACAGTCAGTTACAAACGTACATTCAGCGACTCTCTCAGCCCAGCAGTTCACTTCAGCTCACTTCAGTTCCAACAACCCGACACAGAGGAAGGAAAAGTACAATCCTGTCGCTGTCCTCTGGCTCTGGTGGCTCAAACATGTCTTAACATGTCCAGCAAAGCTGCTAGATGGAATGTCCATGTTTCAGGTTGTTTGGTGTTTGACACTGAGACAGCGAAGTGGACACACCCACAGTGTTTCAGAGCAGAGAAAACTGCTCATTTTTCATGATTTCGAGTCCTTATTTTATATACTTAGTGATTTTTTTAATCATTCAAATTAATTCATTCAACCTTTGTTTTAACTCGGAAATACATACCTCGTTTACAATGTCAAAGTAAAACAATTTAAAAAATTCATAAAAGCACTTAGACACAGAAGAAGCCAAAGAGAAAATTACATAGAACAAGAAGTAAAAACAATAAAAGTTACAATTAAAAATGTAAAAAATAAATAAAAGAATCAATAATCAATAAAAAACAGTAAACATGTAAAACCAGTAATCGGTTAAAACAGGAACACTTAGAAGTAAAATGTGATACAGTTAAAGATTTAAATTACCCACTGGATAAAAATGAGGAAAGCTTTGGCTGGGTGGTAAATAAGAAACTCATTTAATGTTTAATGTCGCTTTACAGGCCCTTTAAGTTTTTTTTTTTATCAGTGCAAATGAAAACTGTGATGCAAAAGTGATCATTATTACTAATCCTCCACTAATCATATATCACAAGTTCAGTCAAAAATAATCACAGTATGACTTTTTACCATATAATGCAGCTCCACCTAATTCCAAATTAATATTAAAGTGACATAAAAGAAGAAAAGCAGCAAAGCCAGAACCAGTCCAACTATCTATATACTATATACTTGTTTCCATGTCATTTTGATGGTAACATTTGTAAGCACAGCCTACACAATGGTCTGATCAGACTGTCTGGCATGTTAAAAATCAAATCAACAAATATGTATGTGCTGATGCAGAGGCTTCTGGTCTTTTCAGATGGTAAGCAGTATGCTGCCTGCAGACCTGCAGAGCCTCTGTGCAGCACTCACTGCACTCTAGTCTGGTTACTATAGCAACAGCCAACCACACACAGCTTGGTGCTCATCCTTCGAGGGATGCTCCTGATGCCAATGGCTAGATCTGTTTAAAAACACAAACAAAACAAAAGGTCCTTGGGGTGAAGGAAAATTGAAGAGGATTCAGTAGAAAGTGGGTTGGTTAACAAAACTGCTCCTCACAGACAGCATGAGATGGCATTGTTGTCAAATCCGGCTCATTAGGAAAGGGCAATTTCTCTTTTCCTTCAAGGCTTTGTTGATTTGTTCATTAATGATGCAGATAAAGATTCCCAGTACCAAGCTGAAGTATTGTTCCTGACACACACTGATCATTGATACATACTTAGCAACAGCAGCCTCAGTGGCAGTGGAAAGTCGTCTCCACATAAGTTATATTCATCTGTCGTGTGTCTGTTTGCTCTTTTAGGTACACCCGAGAGGCAGGCGTGCGCTCATTAGAGAGGAAGATCGGGGCAATCTGCCGAGCTGTGGCCGTGAAGGTCGCCGAAGGTCACAGAGTCACCAAGACAGAGGCTGCGACTCCCGAGGGTCCGACACAGCAGGGAGGTAAGAGCCTGAGCTCTGTGTCCATGTCTCTGTGGGCTGATTGGACTAATCAGGGAGGCAGAGCACTCTCACTCACAGTAACACATATACACTTCCACTTACATGTGCACTTAGATTAAAATTGATTCAAAATATTGTAATTGTAACTTGTGCCTGTATTGATTTGATTAATTGATTTAATTTTTATTGTTGTGTCATGCCTGAACAGGCTTGCAAGACACCATTATTTAGAGAAACAGACCAGAAACCAGACTAGCAACATAAATTGCAATTAATATTAAATAAATAAGCCATCCTGATGTTTTTTCCAAGCTTTAGAAACAAAATTAGCCAGCGTATAAATGTTAAAGTTAAACAACCATCCCATTCTGTCATCATTAGTGCACTAGAACATTTTGGGACATTTTCTGACATTTCACTGAATATAGGTATTCTTAACTCATCATAAAAAGGATAATGCAGAAGTGAAGAAACGTGATTCACTCTCAACTTACACAATTCACTGCTGTTAAAAAGTTGCAAATCAGCTGCAAATAATTACACAGGTTTTACACAGCATCCCAACTTTTTCAGAATATATATATGTAAACACACACACACACACACACCTCATGCCATAGACCCTCATTTGAGAACCACTGGCTTAGAGCACCAATGATGCACAGCTGTTTTCACCATCAGTAGTTAAGCAGATGGTCTGCCCCGACATCACAAAACTAACAAGCAAACAACAAAAAAAAGAATTACAAAATAGAATTACTCTGTCAATAGGCTGTAATTAATTATTTAAAACGGCAAAAAAAAAAAAAAAATGTGATAATGTTTGGTAACATCCCCTGGTGAAGATGTGAACATGTTCACCCACACAGATGTTGTGTTTTATCAGACCTGGACTCAGACTGAAGGGGGATCGAGGTATACTGGCAATTAGATGTCATCACTGAAGTCCTTGTACCCACAGGCCCTTTCCTGGGTGGATGTTTTGACATGCCATAGCAGGAAGAGAATAGGTACAATTAATAATGTAAATGATGGGTCCGTTCCATTTAGCTGCTCCAGCTCTAAAGAACAGAGCCATTTTAATGTCAGCAGTTACTATGCTTTTCCTATGAAAATCTCTCTCGCATGATAAAAAAAAATATATGTGTGTACACACATACACACACGTGTGATCAAGAACAGTGTGTGTGTGTGTTCATGACAGAGTAACAGCTGTTTAGCACAAGGTGGCGTTAGTCAGTTTGAAAGGGAATCAGCAACACTGAGCAGATAAAACCTGCAATGTATTCATCAGCTTGAATATTCATGAGTGAATTATTTGTCTGAGCAACAGACTGATAAGATAAAATAAAATATTCCTTTATTGGTCATACAACGGAGACATTTTCAGTGTTACAGCAGCAAAGTGGAGAGTAAAAATGTTTATATTGTACGTCATATTTCACCTGACTGAAGTATTGCTATTGCTCCCTCAAGGCTGCATCTTGAAGTATTTTAGGGCAAGATACTGAACCCAAAATTTCCTCCATCGGTGTGTGAGTGTCTGAATGGATCAATTGTGAGGAGCAGAGGCAGAGGGAGCGATGTCTGTGTGACATGTGTTGCAAAGCACTTTGAGCACTTTGCAAAGCACTATATAAACGCAGTCCATTTACCATTTAGAGTGTTTAATATGAAACAGTTCTATCATTTAAACGCAATATTTCATGTCAGCTGATAGAAGTCTGAAGTATCCCAGCCAAGTACAACATGATGTGTTCCAGTAGCTGTGTAATGAGCTGGATAATGTGCAGCCAGCTGCTCTTCATTAGAAAATAAACCCTGTCAAGTCTCCTGTCAGCATGTTTGCTGTATTATCTCTTACTCACAGCTTTAATTTATCTGCAGGATTCCCAGTAGATCAAAGTGAGTCTCCAGTGAAAAACATTTTAGGAGACCACTGGCTACACTCCAAATGCTAAATTCTAGCAGGCTTTAGTGGTACTAAAAAGAGCTGTAAATTAGCATCAGACATGTAGGCTAAAATTAGTTTGAGTGTGTTACTGAAGGAAAGAGGACAAAGTGGAGATGGAAATAAAGAGGATATCAGCAGTTGTTTTGTGCTGCTTTGTAGAAAGCCCTCAGTGTTGCCAGGTAACTGATGTCACTGACACACAGCACAAACATTGGTGTGTGTGTGTGTGTGTGTGTGTGTGTGTGTGTGTGTGTGTGTGTGTGTGTGTGTGTGTGTGTGTGTGTGTGTGTGTGTGCAAATGATGTGTGTTCTTGCACACGTATTTTGCATTTTGCCAGGGGGATGGTGTGTGTTTGATATCTCTGTTTGATGTGCACCTATGCCTTTGGTTTTCTGTGCATCTTTGCATAATGTGTGTGCGTCTGTGTGTCTGTGTGCGTGTGTGTGTGTGTGTCTGTGTGCGTGTGTGTGTGTGCGCGTGTGTGCGTGAATTGTCAGCCTCAGCTGCAGCTGTTATCACCTCCTCTTCTGTCTGAGGCTTTGTTTCTCTGTACAGTGTGTAAGATGTGTGGATAGTTCCTGCATGAGTCACGCTTACATGCACTTAAATGGATAGTTCAGATTATTTGAAGTGGGGTTGTGTGAGGTACGCGTCCTCAGTCGATGGCTAGATTTGCGTGACTTTGGTGAATCTTAATTAACCCGTTGAAACACTACAGTCGTAATAACACAGAGGAACAGATGGAGGCAGCTGTAGACCAGCAAGTCCCGTGTTCTGAGTTAAATGACTAAAATCCTAAAGGAGTCTCGTTGGTTTGGACGGAGCGATATTTGGTTCATATATCAGTAGTTTTCTATCAGACCAAAATTGGGGCAACATTATCAAACTCCAGAACGGACAGCAGGGACAGTCAGGATCAACCAGTTATTATTTCAGTTCTAGTTATCAAATTCAAGCTTTAATGCTGTTATGGTCGTTTATGTACATAAATAATTCATGTGCTTTTAACAGTGTTTTTTCCCTTTTTCCTTGACTGATTGGACCAGCTTTGGGTCAAATATGTGTGAATCTTAATTTGTAAATATGTGTGACTGCAAGCACCAAGTTCTTGAATCTTCCAGATTTTGTTATGGTGCGCAGTGAATTAGCTGTATGACCAACATCCTGCAGTATTTCTCAGTAAGATCTGTTTCATATCATCGTGTTCAGACAAGGCAGCGCCCCCGGAGATGCCCATAGTGATTGACCACATCGCCCTGAAAGACATCCTGGGACCTCCGCTGTTTGAAATGGAGGTAAGCAGGACACCAGCCGAGACAGGAGAGCTGTTAACAACAGAGGGAGCAGCATCTGCAGAGGATTACCACAATTACAGAAACCTGTACAGGACTGACCTCCACATATTTATTTTCTTCTGTGGCCGTCTGAACTTTGTGGTTCTCTCAGCAAACGCAGCTGCTGTTCATAAACTGAAAACATAATGCAGCAGCCACTTCAGGTGTCACTGTACAGTATAATGTGAAACACAATACAGTTTGTCTCCTAGCGGGCTTTTCTCTTTTGTCTTTAATTTCTTGTCATATCTTGTCTTCTTCATCGCTCTTTTCTTTGTTCTCCTCCCCTCCTACACTCCTCTCTCACTCCGTCAAGCCTTTTCATCACACTCCTCTCCCCCTCCTTCACCATGAGCTCATGTTGGCCTTGTGTTTCACATTCATACCTGAATATTTTGAAGATTACAAACCTTCCTTGAAGTCCTTCTGTCTTCTGATTATACCACCAAATGCAGCTTCACAGATGTTTTGTGTGTGGGTGTGTTGGAAGGTGTCTGAGCGGCTCACCCTGCCCGGCGTGGCTCTGGGCCTGGCCTGGACCCCCCTCGGTGGGGAGATAATGTTTGTGGAGGCCAGTCGAATGGAGGGAGATGGTCAACTCACCCTGACCGGTCAGCTGGGAGACGTTATGAAAGAATCTGCCCATCTGGCTATCAGCTGGCTCCGAACGAACGCTAAAACCTACCAGCTCACCAACAGTGAGTTCACACAGATGCACACTCAACGCTTCTGTATTTGTGTGTTAGTGAACACTTCCCCTTTGCCAAAATAATCCATCCACCTGACCTGTGTGGCATGTAGAGATGCTGATTAACATCAGGATTATTGCACAGGTGAGCTTTGGACTGGTCACAATGAAAGGACATTTTAAAATGTGCAGTTTGAGCTTAAAAAAAGATGTTTATTTGGCACTGAATGGTGGCTATTTCACATGTCCTCAAATGTCTGTTTTTGTCCACAACCCGAAGATATTCAGTTTACTGTCTGAGATTAGCAAAAAAATATTCAGATTTAAGAAACTAAATTAAGATAATTAATCATTTTTTTATTAAAAAATGATAGTCAGCGACTAATTTAATAACTGATTTGTAATAGATTAATTGATAGATTTTTGCAGCTCTAGTCAATAGCAATTATTTCCTTTGCCCAATAATTGTTTTTTTCAAGATCACACTGCACATTTTAGAGTGTCCCTTTATTGTGACCAGCCCAACGCTCACCTGTCACCGAGTCACACCGTGCCACGCTGATTTGCATTTACATTACCACTTTTATCGCGCTGAGCCATGCCCAAGATGGACCTGCTCTGGAGTGGGGCCAAAGCAGGTCCAGCCCACCTCCAAGCAGGCTGCAGTGATGTTTCACAAGCAGCAGCCAAACCATGATAATTATGTTTGAGGGGGAGAGAGGAGGGTCCTCTCTCCCCCTCAAACATAATCAAACGAGTGAATGTTTTCTCACTCAGCTTGTGTGTACAGGACAGCATTTTAGCGTTTCATATTTGCTTCCAGCTGTGTCAGAATCATGGTTAGGTTGCTGCTGATGGAAACATTTCCTGATTATGCTGCTTCATAATAAAAGCATTCAGTTAACGAAACAACAAAGGACTTTTATTGTGAAGAACTTAAGGAAACACTGTGTTTAGCCCAGAGACGTATACGTATGGTTTATCCGCCCCTTTACAGCCACTTGACTTGAGCACCTTCACTTAAAAGACACACCTTCAAGTGCGTAGAACTGTTGTGATGAAAATGCAAACCCCCATCATGCTGGGTTGACGGGCCAAGTCAAACTGAGTGTATGGAAAAGGGAGTAAATATACAGTACATCCCTTCACAGAAAGAAATAAACTATGAAACAGGCTAATTAACATTTACTCTTGATGTGTGCGTGTGTTTGAACAGTGGTGGGGGGTCCAGATCCACTAGAAGGGACAGACATCCACCTCCACTTCCCAGCTGGAGCTGTCACCAAGGATGGCCCCTCTGCAGGTGTTACCATAGTAACCTGCCTAGCCTCGCTGTTTAGTGGCCGATTGGTCAGATCAGACGTTGCCATGACAGGAGAGATCACGCTGAGGGGGCTGGTGCTGCCGGTGAGTTTTCACATGCAACACATAATGACATATAAATCTGTCCACAAGTACTAACAGGCTGTCCTCATCAGGTGGGCGGGATCAAGGACAAGGTCCTGGCAGCCCACAGGGCGGGGGTGAAGCGCGTCATCCTCCCTAAACGCAACGAGAAGGACCTCGAGGAGCTTCCGGCCAACATCCGAGCAGACGTCGACTTCGTCATGGCCACGAACCTGGACGAGGTGCTGAACACTGCTTTCGACGGAGGGTTTCCGGCAACAGGCAGCATTCACACACACCCACAGCTGACCAGCAAGCTGTAACACACACACGCTGATGACGTCCTAAAGGAGGATTGAGGGTGTCATGTTTGGCCATCTAAGAATCTAATGAGTTTTTCCCTGATATGCAGTTGCAGGAAACACCACTCAGTAGCCATGATCTTAACAAGTCATGTTCTTGTTTGTTAAGCTTGTTTGGTAAGTTCTTTACTGTTGAGTTTATTTTTCTTTTGAAGAGATAATTTGAGGTTCAGATTAAACAGTGGGAGAATTCACTTTACATGGACAACTCCAGTGTGAGACATTACACTGGTATGGTACACTGCAGCCATTCACAGCCAACATCAACTAGATCTGGTTCACATCACCACTCAGTGTTGTCATGTTGGGACTTGGTGGGGTTGGGCATCAGGAAAATGTGGATGTGACATTATTAATGCCACAACATGTTGGTGAGCACTTACTGATTTAGTTTGATTGTCACGGTTTGTATGGAGGAGAAAGTTCAGAGCAGCCTGTTGAGCTGGTTTGTGTGTGTGATGATGGAAGCTGCTGCCTGTTTGAATCACTGAGTTTAATCGCACTCTGTAATCCAGCTATTTGGTGAATGTTTTTTTCTTGTAAAATGCAGATTTTAAAATGTATTATCTGTGCAAATTTAGTAACAACTAACAACAAAGGGACTACAGTTAGTTTGACCGTACAGTATGTGTCAGATCCCTCACTGAGGAGCCGCCTGCATGAGGTGTGGAAACAATTTATCTGGCCAAATATTCTTATTATGACAGAATCCAGAAGAGTGAAGAATGTGGGTCAGAATGAATCGTGCTGGCTTAACGTCTGCTATCCTGGGTATTTATTTGCCAATTTGAAAGGAGAAAGTGACAAAATGTACTAAAAGGTTGTCAGACTAGTCATACGTAAGTATGACCATATATATCAATAAATAATATTGCTAGTTAAAATTAATCGACCAGTGTGTAGGATTTTAGTGGCAACTAGTGGTGAGTTTGCAGATTGCAAAGTTGTCCTCTCACCTTCCCCTTCCATGTGTGTGGGAGAACCTGCGTTGGCCCTGGGACTTGCAAAAACCCCGTTTTTGTTTTGTCTGATCTGGGTTTCTATATAAAGAGCTCATTCTAACATAACAAAATCATGATTCTTATTTTCAACATCCTGCTTATGAATATTATATTTCAATTCTGACATGTCCTGCCAGTAGAAGCCTTGTAAATCTTCTACGCTGGACTTTTAAGTATAAAAACTGATATGAAGCTTTAAACTTTCTTAAAGCTTCAATATGTTTATTAGGGGAAAAAAAGCAAAACTAATTTGATTTTCTAACGTAATTGTTATTTTATAATTTATTATTCTATATTTTTCCCACACAGAATTTGTCCAGACTTGTCTCCAAGAGACATGAACTTGAAGTAGCATTGGCAAGCTAACTTTGTTAGCTGTAGCTTTAGCTACTGTTACAGTAATACGAAAGCAGTATGTAGAACAGTACATGGTTGATAAACAATAGTTTCTATGTGTCACATTAACATTATGATGAATGTTAGCCTCAGCTAGGTGGCTAACTGAAGAGGCTAGTGCTCAGTGAGATTAGCCACCAGTGTTTTCAGCTAAGTTAGCTGGCCAGACAGCCCTCTCATGAAAGAGTCGGATAAGTAAAACATTTTTGGGCTGGACCACAGAGGTGAGCACTATGGGATGCTGGTTGGTTAAGTAAGTAAGTAGTTGAGTGATGAAGTTACACCATTGGTCAGTCGAGTGTATGTCATGACATCATCGACAGCAGCACATGTCTGCACCTGATCAGTGCTTCACCTGGAAAACAAGCTGCAGCTAAAAGACCTCGCTTAGTTTTGTGTTTTCAAGATGGTGTGGCTCTTCATAAGCTCTTCATCAGACATGACTTATCAGGCCAGGAATTTCACAGTGGCCGTGCCCGTTCAGTTCAGCCTCATGCCCTGGAAACAAATCATATTCCCTGCAGCCACAGCAGCGTCAAACTGTGGAAAACCGTTGGGCTGTTTCATGCAATGACTCCCAGCTGAGAGCAGGGGAGAGGCAGCATGTGAATATGGACAGAAGTGTCGACGTGATATAATCTTTGTTTGATCATGAAGCCTGATATTACTCTACAATTTTGTGGCTGCAGACTGGAATCTGTTAACAGTGACAAACAGGGAGATTTGTGTCATATACACCTCAATGAAAACTGTTTCCATGCATGCATGTCCATGCCCTTTCTCTCTTTATAGACAATGATTTATGCCAATGTGATGGAAAAATAATTAAGATTTGTAAGTCACTATTATGAGAAACCTTCTTAAAATAATGAGTTAGTATCTCAACATAATGACTTAAAATCTCATTTTATCTTAAAATAATGCGCAACCTTCTCAAAATAATTAGTTAATTTAGTTTTTACTTCACAGTCATGTATTAGAAAGACTGTAGCACTATCACAAAAAGACAAAAAGAGTAATAATAATAAAAATGTATCTATATGTCACAGCAACCCTTTGAATTTGAGGTCTGTCCAGCCATATACTAGGTTTCACCCAGTCTTGTTTACTCAACTGAATGGAGATAAAGTTAAAAATACAAAGTTTGACTGATGTTTAAAAGAAAAGGATGAAGCTTTCCATCTCTTTTGACTTTCAGTCATTCAACCAACAATATTTAGTTATAGTTTTGACTTGTCTGATGTCAGACAGTCTCCTTGTGTTTCATCAAACGTACTTTATGAAACTGATTTCTTTAGACAAATGTTTGCTGACTTAATTTTACATCAGAGCTTCATGATCTGTTTCTGCAGCACTGTGTTCATCCAGCATTCCCTGCAGACAAGAAACACACTGACTTGTACTACTTTCAGAGTTCAGTGACAGGCAGAAGTATTATTAACATGGAAGATATGGGGTATTGAAAACTGTAGCAGTGATGACTTTTAATACAACACAATTCTGACTTCATAGTAAACCATGACTTGTGTCTCATTAAATAACTAGAAATTGAGAGAATTAAAGATGCTTGAAATCCTGGCAAAGTGCTTGTTTTATTCCTTCAGATGTTCCCGTCTTTCAGTTGAGTGTATTAAAGGCACACAGAGATAAAATTGCATCAGTATGTGTGTTTGTGTACATGTATCCTGACGGAATTCACCCTGAAGCAGGAAAAAAACAAAAAAGATTTTCATTCATTTCTGTGCCACAGATGTGATTTTTTCATCTCTCTCCCCTGCAGCGATGTAATGTGAAACACCAGCGTGCAGCGTGTTTGTTCCACATGTAGACAGCCATGAAAAGATCAATGGACCAAAGCAGAAAAATTCTTGCAGATACATTCATAAAAGCCAAACACATCAAAAGAATTGAGAGTAAAAAAGCACATTTTGCATGCAGCACTTACACTACATCCATTCTAGAAATATATTTTCTTGCAAACATCAACATTTTTTTTTTCTAAATGTGACCTTCAGTGTGAAAGAGTTAAAGTTCAGACTTTGTTATGATCCCAGAGGTCAAGAGCAGCTCAGCGACACACAGCACACAGGACAGTACAGACGTTCAAATTAACATGACTAAAAACAAAAACCCTGACAGGTCCCTGTGCGTATCTGTCTCATAATTTCATTCATAAGTAGCAAAAAATAAAAACTGCAGTAACTGGTTTTGGCCGCTTGGAGGCAGCAATGAGAAGCTGTAAACGCAACACTGACACCAGGCATGTTTCTGGGCACCAGAGAGTCCAGTGTTTTAGCTCTGTTTTTGGTCTCCACCAACTCCTGAGGGAAATCTCTGGTTCTTTAGTTCCACTATGTTCTCCAGCTACTGGCTAACGTTGTTGTCTTGTTCAGAGAAGTTAGTGTACGGCTGGTTATGAAGCTTTTTTGCTACTGTGAGTGAACCCGTGAGAAAATCTGCAGGCTAGAAAAGCAAAACAACAAACTGAAAGTTATTATAAAGTCCCATAGAGCTGAGAGGAACTGTAGAGTTTGGTGATAATTATCTCATCTATTTTCAAATTGTTTTATATTGTTATGAATATTTATTAGCGCCCTGTGTGTTTTTATTACAAAGGTGTAGTAGTTGTTTGACTGTAACTATTTAGGAACGTGCAGAGGCCAGCTAATATTCTGACATGTAGGGCAGCTGATATGGCACCACATTGCAATCTTTCCACTCCATCATGTTGTCTTGGACATTAGACCACCACAGAGTCCATTTTATCATGTTTTATCTCTTATATGTGCATCCAAGAGGGCACTTTAGCTGCATTTTTAGAAACTAAACTTTCAAACTGTGGTATGAGCACCACTGGTGATATATGAGGTCCTTCTAGTGGTACATGGAATGTTAGAAGCATTTTTTATTAATGAAATAAATTAATTTAAAAGTATAATGTAAAACTTGGATGCAAATACATAAAATATGCACTTCCTGAAACAGCATGAAATAAGTTTTGTCTGTTTTTGTGGTCACAGTCATGCACATAGCATGACACATTAAACTAATCCTTAAACTGCTGAACTAAGAGATAAAATGAAGCGATTGACAGGAAGGCTTCAGAAACACTGCAAACTTCTAAACAGGAGCTATCACGAAGAGAAGTGCAGACCAGGAGCAGGATATTTGAAGTTGATGACAGCGAACAAGTACAAGTACTTTGTGACTGTATTTCAGTAGATTTTTTGGGTATCTGTACTACCCTACATATGAGCACAAACATCTGTACTTTCTACTATTTTCAAAACAGGCTCATTGCTTAAGTTTTAATGCAAGATAATGACAAAAACAACACAAAAGACAAAAAATACAGTACAAGATGAAAGCGGCATAAAAGGTGAGGAAAAAAAACAAACATGACATAAAGAACATAACAATACATAACAAGATGAAAATGATGTCAGAGACATAACAACAGGCAAAAATGATCCCTGGTTCAGTGACGACCTGCAGCTGCTTGATGGGAGGCAGTGAGGCAGCATGTCAGCTAATGGTTTCCACACTGAAGCCTTTACCTTGTAGCATGAATATGGAGAGAACAGAGAGGGATGAGAGACTCTGATGGAGCTCAGAAACTCTGTACAGTTGTACTCTGATGTGACCTGGTGGTAACAGGAATAAGAGGAGCTGACTCACATGCATTATTCAGCTCCGTTCTTGTGCGTTTATCCAGTACTTTGATTTTGGTGAGCTGAGCTTTATTAGTCACAGGCTGAACTTTGCTCACCTTACTGATCCATGTGCAGTAACAAGAGCACTGAAAAAAAAAAAAAATATATAAAACAACCTGCAATAAATATTAACTTTATGTTCTGCTGAGCCAGATCAGGGTTTATTACTGTCTGTCTGTCTGTCTGTCTGTTCATTCGTCCATCTCTGTCTGAATCTAACTCATAACAGCTTATGTCTACATAGGTCGAGGCGATATAGCTGAAAAACTGTGTCATGTAGGTTCATACAGGTAATTATTGATGTTTTGAATTAATTTTGAAACTATCAGATATCTTTGAGTGTTGAGTGTTCTGAGGCTGCGGTTTAATTCTTCTTCTAATCCTCCTCACATCTCCCTGTCAGCATCATCAGCAGTCAAGTATCAGGATTTCTTGTCTACCAACAGCAAAAGACTTTCAGTGGTGGAACGAATGTATTAAAGTACAGTTACTGACATCTTGTACTTTAGTACAAATATGACACATTTCTACTTTACTTTAGTATTTCCATTTTATGCTACTTTGTACATCTACTCCACTCCAATGTGTCAGCCAGTGTTGTACTATATTAATTGACATTAGCTACTTCATTAGTAGATTCAGATTTTTATTATAAAATATAAATCAACCAATACATTCTGATATTTTGTGATGATTAATCCACCTGGCAGTATATAAATAGTTGTAATTATCCTTTACCAGTTGCAACATTAGTGAGTTACAATTGTAATCTAGTATATAATGTTCTGAAAATTGACATTCTGTATAAAGAGCATTTTTGTACTTTATGTTTATTTTTAGGATAATACTTTTGTACATTTCCATAAGATTTTAAATGCAGGACTTTAAGTTGTAAGAAAGTACTTCTGCTATCACTGAAAACTTCATACTATGGCAATTAGTTTGTGTGCCATACTGCATGTTATTATTATTATTATTATTATTATTATTACAAAATATACAATGTGATGTTTTAATGAATGTCTGATCTTACAACAAACTTTGTACACATGAAATATCAACATTTTCTCTTCATGCTCTATGGAGTCATAGGAGTGCCGTTATAAAGAATCAATCTGTAAAAGAATAAGAAAATAATTGTGGAAATCTAAATTGAAATAAATAAAACAATAAATCAGTGTGGAAATATAAAGACAAATAACAAAATAAGAATCATTATAAGCATTTTCACATTTATTTCTCTATATATTTCTTTATATATTTCTCCCTTTTTTTCTGTTTTTTAAATGTTTTTTTACTTACTTTATTTCTTCTTGCTTTTGCTGGACTGAATTCTGTCAGGATTCATATGTGCAGCAACTGACTGCTCAGCCTGGAGAGGAAGTCCCGCCCAACGTCATGTGACTGAAATGATGGGATAAAAACAGATCAATTACATTATATAAGAATTACATACAAAATAATATAGAAATATATATGTACAAATAAATGTGAAAATGAATGAAAATGCTCATAATTATAATTTATTTTATTTGTCTCCTCATTTTATTCTTTTCTATAGTTCTATATTTTCAAATATTTAAATTTATTCTTTTTTCTTCCTATATTTCTACATTTATTCTGACTCTGTTACAGACTTATTCTTTTTTTATGGTTCTCCCATGTCTCAGTATATGTCTCCTCAGGATGAAACAGCCTCCCTCTTGTTCCACCATCAGCCTGAGATGTAAACGCCGCACATGACGCCGTCTGATAATCTAACACACCTTGTCATGTGTTGAGTTTCCTCTGATTTGAATTAGGATCTTTTCAGTGTAACGATGATTTCAGCCTCAAGGGGCTGCTGTTTAGTCTTAAAGGAAAGAAGCAAAGAAGAAGCCGTGCAGATGTTGAATCTCTGAAACAGTCTGGTTAAAGCTGGGTCCTCTCTATACTTCACCACAACATGTATGAAGTGAGTTTTAAAGTATTTTATATACATGTGTGTACACTGTGTGTGTGTGTGTCACAGTGAGCTGACTGCAGACACACCCAGTCTCAGTTAAACCTCAGTATGAGGACTCCAACATCCCCCCTCACCACAAGCACACATTCCCCCTCCTGTGAATGGAGGACCTTAACCTATAGCATAATTACCCAGAGGCCCTTGGGGTGTGCTTAGCGCGCTGGCAGCATGCCCACTTAACATGGCAGAGCACCCCCACACACAGAGCTCATACTGTACGCTCTGACGTCAGCTCAGTTTAGGTGTGGTCCCTGCACACAGGCTGGACCCCCGAGACCACAGGATGGCAGGACAGGGTTGGACTGACGTGTCTTTAACTGGATTTGTCTTAAACCTCAGTTGAGTTGATGGCACTGTCCTTAATATTTCAATAGTTTACATCTGTGCAACACGTTCTTTCACTCACAAATACTTTTTGTACAGTCCCTAACCTCCAGACTGTGGAACAGATCCCTGTGAGACCTTTGACAGAGAGCTGCTCAAAGATGTCGTTGCCAGATGGGAAAAGTTACAGCATCGTACAAAAGGCTTAAAATGATCATAGTTTGAGGAAAATTATTGTACATGAGTCATATCCAAGAGAACAAACACATCATTTTAGATAACACAGCCTGCTGCCACTGTTTGTTCTGGCTGCAGGACTTGCTGCATTCAGGGACGCACCAGAAAGTCCCACTTTGAAGATGGGCAGTCACAAAAAAAAAAAAAAAAAATTCAACATCACTAATGTAAAATATCTTATCTGAGGAGGCCTATCCAAGAAAAACATACATTTTAGAGGCCATTGTGATGTTTAGACGTTGCTCTAGACCAGTGGTTCTGGTCTGGTCAGACTTTTGCTGGCAGCCCCCCTTTCCAAAGCCAAAAAAGTTCACCCCCCCACCCCACTACCCCACACACATTTTTCAGTGAATCATTAACAGTAATAGGGGATGATAAAAAGATTCAAGGATTCAAGCTGAATTTGAGTGTAATGAAGGTTACCATGGTAGCAAACTCCTGCCTCTGTATTTTCCCTTCATAAATCATATCCATTTAACTTTGTTTTACCCTGTATTTCTCCCTTAGTCATCTGCCCCCCCCCCCCCCCCCAAAAAAAAAAAGAAAAAAAAAAAGGGGGGTATGCCCCCTGGTTTGGAAACCACTGCTCTAGACATTCAGGCTACTGTCCAATTTGTTGTGTCTTTCCCCTGCACTGTAGATGTGAGTTTTTAATTTCCCACAGCCCTGGAAGGCAGCAATTGTGCAACTTGTGCGAGGTAGCACAACATTAGGGCTGCATGATTTAGTAAAAAAGTCATATTGTGATCATTTTGACTGTGATTGTGATATGCGATATGATGAGTGGAAATGACCAGTTTTGCGTTACAATTTTAATGCTTTAAAAAAAAAGGTTTAAAATGGTGATGATGTGATATTTATAGAGATCAGAACAAAGCATGTTTTCTTTCATCTGGAGAACAAGATTTTTAGGCCACGTGTTCCCCTTTTTCCCTGTAGACCCACTTTTTAGAAACAACAAACCATGGCGACTCATGTCACAATAAGGCTTATCAATACATTATTTCGTTGTTCATATTCAGCACATAAATAAACTTTCCTGACTTCCTGACACTTTAAAATGTTAAAACATGTTGAAACTAGAACCTGGAGATTTTAGCCTAAATGAGACAAAATAAGTGTGTTCAGACAGAATTAACAGGCTCCTGTTTTTTTCCTCTCATCAGTAAAATAATATACACATTTTAAATTCTTTATAAAAGATGTACTACATATATCTGAAATATGTCTAATTTAGGAAATGTTTTGGTTTGCTTTAAACTTGCTCTGTGTCAGAAAACAGCCTCGTCCCAGACAAGAATTCACAACTTCAAACAATTTAAACATGTTTAAACTAACAATAACTACTGATGACGTGAGGTGTAAAAATGTACTATTACAATCATATTTGTTTTAAAATATATTTTTTATAAAAATGCTCCTAGATTTCTGTCAGATTTTTACCAAAACATGATTTAATCAGCTATAAAGAGTAGGAGTGTAAATCACCAGTTTCATCATGACACAGTATTATTATTTTTTGTGAACAAACTTTTTATTAGTTCATGTTGACAGAGCAAACAGAAAATAAGTGTACATATATAGATACACTTTTTAAATAAGTAAACTTAAATCACTTAATATTGTGTTGTGCATGTACACAGAAGTACTGAGCCTGCAGATAAAATACAAACATGCATATCCATGTATACCTTAACATAATATTGTATGAACATAGATACAGACGTACACCTGTATCCACAATTCAATCCATGAGAAACATGAAAAATAATATGGATTTTTTTTTTCCCATCACCTAAACAGGCTTCTGTACACCAGAGCTCAGCAGTCTGAAACTCTGTCAGAGGAACCTCAGTGTGCACTCGACAAGAGAAAATCAAATGAAGCCACTGTCCCACTGATAGATCAGCTGTTTCTAACTCATTCTGTGCAGACAAACATTGTTCAAACACACTGAATGTGATCAGAAATTATACTGCTGATCAAAGGTTTGCAAAGATACTAAATATGTGAGACCACGTCTGCAAAAAAATAGAATATTTCCATTTGATTGAATGCAGGACACAAAAATGTGACTTTTGCCATTTTAGAAAACTAAAGTATTTTTCTTTATGGGTGAACCATGTCCTTTCATTTCATGCTGTTACACTTTATTTTTAAGGCTATCAATTTATTCACAGATCAAACATTTAATAAAAGTTATAAAAATCTATTGGATGTCTATATTTTTGGGGGGTTGTAGCTTCTTTTGTAGGATTCTCTGATTCATTGGCTTCACAAGTTAGATCAGTGCTTGGAATGTTTGAAGACCCGGGTTTGATCCTCAGGTTATTTTTGTGGCTTCTGTACAACAGCAAGACTGAAAGGGTCTCAGAAAGAGGCTTGGGGTATCTGTGATTCATTGGTTCATCTGTCTAGCTAGATAGATCACTACTTTCAAGTTTGAGGATCCTGGTTCACTCTTTGACTTACTGTTGAATCCTGGTGCAACAGGAAAGAGTGAAGAGCTCTAATAAAGAGATTTCATGTCTCTGATTCATTGGCTCAGGAAGTTAGATCACTGCTTTAAGTTCTGAGGAACCAGGTCAAATCCTTGTTTTTTTAGGCCTGTGTTCAATGGAAAGAGTGAAAAGCTCTAAGAAACAGAGGTCAACTGCCTGTTCAGAATCACAGTGGACTGTCTTAGGTTTCATTCTTATGAGGCTCAGTGAATTTTGAAGACAGAACTTTCTTCAACAACTCTAACAGAATCCCAAACAAGCTGAACTTGCTGGACAGAGATCAGCTCAGGAGGCTAAGAGGCTAAGACTGAAGTCGTCTGATCAGTGTTGGTTTGAATCCTGTTTGAGGACATGTGTTATTGTCTTGAAAGACACCAGCAGAGCAACGCCCCCTACAGGCTGCTCTGATTCACAGTGTATGTGGAGATGATTGTTCTTAAACCAAGAAGATTAACATTCATCTGCAACCACTTACCTGAATGATGATCAACCAGTTAACAACAGGATTGTTTCACATTACATGTTTAAACCAACAAAGTTCTTTCAAGTCATTTTTGAGCATTTTACTGGTTGTTTATGAACGCCTGCTGTTCAGCCTGTCAGTGTATCACATTCATATCTCGAAAATATACTATGCCTACACTCTTAATGGCATGTTTATAGAGCATATGTGGGAATAGTCCTAATATATTAGACCTGTAGAACTATGGGTCAGAATGGGGTTATTGAACCATCAACCTCGGGACACAAAAACCCTGAAGACCAGCCTCCAAGCTAATCCAACCACTCCACCCACCTCCTTCAACCAGAACTGACTTAACTATGGCAGACTTGGTGCTACTGGTGTGGACTCTGCAGACTTCTGCTGACGTGGACTTGACATGACTGTGGTAGACTTGGTAGACTGAGTATACTGGGTAGGAGCACCTGCTCATTTATGAACATCAGCCATATCAAGAAAAATTAAAAACCAGTGTCTCTCCAAAAATCAGGACCCAGTTATTACTAGAAAATAGTAGTTCTTACATGAAACTGCTGACAATAAGGTCTGTGGATTATTATTTTGGTTTTTAAATTTTTAAATGTATTTTTTGGTGCTTTGAGCACTGAAAGCTAAGTGCCATTTAGTCCCATTATACTGAAGAGAAGGCAGAAATTGCTACGACCGGTATCCCCAAAACTCTGCAACTGACACCAAAACAATCTAGATGGATAAAAAGCACTACATGACAGGGGAAGAAATGAATTTTTGATTTAGGGGGTGAACTGTCCCTTTAAGCAGCACTTTTAGTTAACAGAATGTTTGGTTTCAGTGGAAATTCTAGCTGTAGCAGTTACGGTGTTTCATTAAACAGCTGCAGTTTGAGAGGTACTTTGTCTCAGTTTTTGCCTCTTTTTGGAGTATTTAAAATTGACTGTGCCGTTGCACACAGGTGATCTTAGCAGTTAAAACCTCATACAGAGAGAATTACACCTGAAGCAGCTCAAAGTGTGAAGTTATTATTTATTAACAGTTTAAAATGACTGTCACTCTGTCTGCCTCTGTCACTCTGTCTGTCTGTTTCTGTCTGTTTCTGTCTGTTTTTGTCTTTCTGTGTCCAATTTTGACATTTTGTCTGTGGTTTATTTGAGCTGTTCATAAATTCAAACCTTCATCTGCTTCAGGTTAAATTCTTCCTTTTGGTCCTTTCAGTATTCAAATTTCTCTGTGCTGTAACATACAGGTGATTATCCAGTTTCATCCAACCAAACTGACAAGGCTGATTGTGATTGGCTTAATTGAATGTCTAACTCTAAGTCTAATATCCATGGCTGCCTACTGACATTTTTAATGTCTGTCATATTGTTCTTCTGTCCCGCGTACTTACACACCTTCTCATACACACACACACACACACAAGCTGTTCTTTCTATGTGTAAGGGGACTTTTATTGACATACACTCTCACCCATATACATACAAATGTGCATGATAAAACATGCACATACACAGAGACACACACACTTGCATACATACACACATCTGTGACAGCGTGTGCATGTGCACACACACAGACACATGCAACCTCATTGATACATCTACTGCTATTAAACTGGCAATATGGTGGGGATACTAGTCGGCAGCGAGCATCAGGCACACTCAAAATTTTGTTTGAAATTTTCTAGTTTCATTTGTAATTAATTGTGCAGCCCTACACAAATGATCACTTTATCATACATTATAGGATCTTTGGTATTATTGATCATACATTGTACAGAGAGCAGAATTATTGTACATTTGGAAATGCTACTCTGCATTAGCATTTTCCTCTGATTTCGAGCAGAAAGCTTTGTGTTCCTGCAGCTGCACAGAACTATTCCTGTGTTCTGCACTGCTGCCTGTCTGATCTACCTATCTGACCTCACAGGCTGCCCTACATCCAAAGACCTACTTTAACAATGAGAAACTTGGGAGGCTGACAGATACATCGAGGACAGGGTGCGCTTTACAGCTCGAGCTGCTCCAGAGTTCTGACCAGCCCTCATGTTGGTAACTGTGATTGTAATAAAGCTCCCTGTGTGTCCTTCTCAGACGGCACTGTGCTCCTTTCTGCAGCAGAAGAAGTGAAGTATCACTTCAGCATCAGACAGCATTGATTCAGTTTGAACTTCTTGTATTGAGCTGTTTATCTGACCTGAAATAGCGCGAGTTCTTCATGATGAATGGCCTTGAAACATGAATTAGCAGAGTCAACATATTTAGTCAAAGATTCGCTGAGAGTGTGTATTTTCCCCTGATGCGCTAATAAAGATGCGCAGATTCACACCTGGGGGAGCAGTCCAGCTGTGCTAAGCCGAGGCGCAGTGGGAGATTTATCACCGTGCTCCTGGACTTACAGGGAAAATATTGCATTTTTCCTGTGCATGTCTAGTCAGTGGTGATGCCATAATGTAGATAATTAAAGACAAAAATCCTCAGTGCTGCTATTTTGACTGAGTTCTCCTCCTGTTACATCAGCTTGGAGTTTTAGTCTCCTCCTCTGAGTATTTTTGTCACCAATTATCAGTGTTGTGCGATTTCACCAATAATGACAAGACTTATATTAAATTTCCTGCAAGAAGTCAGTGTTACAATTGTTACACTGGTTAGAGGCAGTTGAATCATTAGAAAAATAAGTCATATATAGATGTATTTAACGAAGAAGGATGATTTAATATTTCACAGCTCTGACTCTGCAAATGTGCATTTATTTTTTTCATCAAAAACTTCACGAACATACTTTGGCTTTT
Organism: Lutjanus erythropterus; assembly: GCF_056507025.1. Classification (NCBI taxonomy): domain Eukaryota; kingdom Metazoa; phylum Chordata; class Actinopteri; order Lutjaniformes; family Lutjanidae; genus Lutjanus; species Lutjanus erythropterus. Next base: position 3,807,289 of record NC_139329.1, read on the forward strand.
ATGGAGCATTTGGCCTGAAAATTCAAATTAAGTGCTTTGACAATCTGTCAAATCAGATATCAGTATAGCCAATATTTACAGGCTTAATATATGCTGATACTCATATGGACAGATATAGCTGGAAAGGCCAATGTAGTCTGATAATTTATCTGCCCTGATATTTATTGTGCATGTCAAAATAATGTGGAAAATGCACATCATAATTTCACAGAGCCCAAATTACTTCTTTTATCCAACCAACAGTGCAAAACCCAAAGACTCTTAACTGTAACTCTAACTGTAATTATAATTTACTGAGCTGGTGCCAGCAAATGGTTGACATTTTTGTTTAGAAAAATGACTGAAATGATAATCTTTTATATTTAAAAGCATCAATCTGGTGCACTTTGAGAGAAAAATCAAGCAGAGTTACACGACAGTATGAATGTATAATGAAGTATCTATACATATTCACATTATGTGAATAATAAGTTTGACAACTCTGCTGTATAAGAAACGAGACTAGCAACTTCTCCAATGAAATGTCAAAGTCATATTTCTGGTATAACTCCATGTCCCATCCATACCCCCCCCCCCCAAAAAAAAAAAAAAAAAAAAAAAAAAAAAATTTTTCATCGGACCTACACAATTCACGTAGGTCACCTATTTTGGATTCAAAATGGCAAATTTCGTCGAAAGGTGAGTGATTTCCATGGTGGTGGACGCCCTCAGTTTGGTGAAGCAGCAGGAGTACTGGTGTAGTGACCCTGCTGTCAGACAAAGCAAATCTCTCTCTCTCTCCAGACTAACCAGACTCCATCTGTGAAACCAGCAGTTTTACCTCACAGAACACAAGAGATGCTGGTCTAATGCAGGCTTTATCTGTTAGTTTGTGTTATTGTGGGACTTAAGTGAAAACATCAAACATACTAACCGATCAAAGCAGCTGTGGACCAGCTACTCCTGAGCTCTGTGCAGTAAAATTACTGGTTTCACCAGTGGAGTCTGGTTGTTCTGGAGAGAGTGGTTTACAGTTGGAAAATACTGTCTGACAGTAACATAAAACAAACTCAATATTGTGTACACTTAAACTGAAATATGTTTAGCTGTTGACCCTGTCCACTGCTTATCTTACACTGACTATGGATAAATACTCACACAACCACACTTCAAAAAATCTTAACAATCCCTTAATCCATGCCCTGCAGTAGGGATGGGTATCAACTCAGATTCAATATTGATTCGGTTAGGGATGTTTCAGTTACAATACCAGTTCTCAGGGAACTAATGCTGTGAATACAGCACATGGACTAATCTCTAACCTGGTGCATCATTATTGTTTACATTAAGAATTTACCCCAAAGCACTTTCATGAATCATGTACTTTTTGTTTTATTAAACATGACCTGACCAACACTAAAATTAGCAACATTTTGTGCCAAAGGCTGTTCACTCAAGACTAACAGGGTTAAAACCACAGAATGTACTGCACATCTGCAGGAGAAAAGACATATTAAAATATCGATTTTTGGGATTTTATGAATTGATAACAGACCATGCAACCAAGTCATTTTGAATAAATTAATGGATTTGTTTTAATCCAGTCCTACCCTGTAGTTACATTTCAATGTAGTGTTTCTCATTAAAACAGTTTATGAATCCTTGAGGATACACTGATCTAGGAAACATGTTGACTGCATTTCTTCCTTTTCTTTCACAGCTGTTTTTTTTAAATCTTCAAAAACAGGGACCCATTCATAAAAACGCTGCTCCATACCACTACTTAGGGCTGCAAGATTTGGTAAAATAAGAGTCATATTGTGATTATTTTGACTGAAACTGCGATTACAATATGTGATAGTTAGTGGAAACGATCACTTTTGCATTATAATTTCAATGTTCACTGAAGAAAACTATTAAAATTGTGATTATGTGATATTTATTGAGGTCTGAACCAAAGAAACATGTTTTCTTTTTTAGTCCAGGTCATCTCTGCAGCACTACTGTACCTCATTATAATGCTGTTTTCTCAAACATTTTTCCTTTTTCAAAAAACTGCAATCTGGTTATTGCACTTGGTCATACTGCAATTGTGATTATTTGTGCAGCCCTAACTACTAGTGGTCAAACAAGCAAATAAACTGGCTCTTGTCAGTAAAAAAAAGCAACAATCAGACTGTGGGGCCTTCTATAAAAGAAAAGAAGAAAAGGCACGAGGTATGAAAAAGATAGATTTATTTAATGACAAATTAAAACAGAAAAAAGGAGTTGAGGGAGAGTAGCAACATTACTGAGACTCCACATGAAGAGAAAGGGAGAGATGATTGGCTTGACCTCCCTCCCTCCTCACAGACAAAAAAAAGAAAAGACTTACCACACAAACAAGAGGACGGAGAGACAAATAGATGAGGAGAAACAATCCAACTGGGAGAAAAAACAAACCTTCAGGAGAACGACACAACTGGCTTTTCAACTACAAACACTGAAGTTTAGCCACAAGTTTTACAACTGCCTTTTTAATCTTTGTTTTTAAAAGTCATTACAAAAAAATGATAATTATGATAATCTCCATTTAATAATAACAATAGCAACATTGTAACGGTAGAAACTGTCCCTCATTCCTGGTTGGGTGATCAGTCAATCAGTGGTTGAGGCCGACACTGGCAGACAAAGCGAGATGGAGGCAGAGTAGAAACCAAAGAAGAAGAGCAAGAGGAGAGGAGAAGGGAGAGGAAGTGAGCAGGCTTTTTGCCACATGTCCGTCTCACACGCACGCACATATACACACACACAAATATCAGGAGTTCTTCTCTCCTCTCATACAAAAAAAGACAACTAAAATAATTAAAAAGACTTGAGAAATAAACCCCCAAAAGACTCAACTGAAATGCAGTGTTTGTTTTTTTTTTCCTCGTTCTGAAAATTAACAAAAAAATAAACGACTCCTCTAATCCTGCTCCGACACACACTCAATTTATACACTATTACACCTGCGCACACAGCCAGCAATGCAAGGAACAGGCGTGCGGTGTGTGTGTGTGTGTGTGTAAGAACTCCACTGTCGTGTCCACTCCATGACAATAAAAAAAACAAAAAAAAAACATCCAGAGCTGATGTAGCTGAGGGCCTTCTTTAAATCCATACAGTATGAGAGCAGAGTCTGTTCTAAGAACTATCAACGACGACAGTCAACTATTTAAAGAGCGTCCGATGCACAATCTTTAGCCTTGGGTGGACCAGAAGGAAGGAGCTGGTACTGAGCTCCTTTACTGCAGTCCTGGACATGACTGGGTGTCTGTGGTTATGGGGTGCTACAGTCCGTCCGTGTCTGTGGGTGACGGTTCCGGTCCCAGCCGTCGATAGCCACAGTCACGTGTGTAGAAATCTGCGACGAGGAGCTTCAGTTGGAGCGAGCTAGTACGTGATGAAACCCGGCCACAGCCTCGGTTGTAGCCCTACAGGTGTTGGTAGCGTGTGAACCGTTCAGTCCGGGAGGTTCTGAGGTGGTTTGCAAACAGCAGGGAATGGGGTGGTGTGGGGGCTGGGTGTGGGGGGGGGGGGGGGGGGGGGGCTAGACAGCTGGTTGGCTATCTAGCCAGCACTGACCAGGAGTCCGTGTTGAAATATAGCTTTGAGCCTCAGTGTGGAGCTCTCCAGCTTCTGAGAGCTGTAGTGTGTGAAATGTCTGAGGGGAAGAGGAGAAAGAGACACTAAAATAAGAGAAATCACTTGAAAGACGAGAAGTGTGACGAGCGAGTTTGACTGAACAGCGTTTCAGTTTGTGTCCGTGTTTATGAGACTGCGTGTGCGTGCACGAGTCTCACATATATACGTTTGTGTTTGTGTGTGTGTGTTTTAGAAGTCTATAGCCATCACTACACAGTTAATGTCCTTGTGTTTTTTCATTCCTCCACTCATCCATCCATTCATCCATCCATCCATCCATCCATCCATCCCACCCCCTGGGCCTCCGCAGCTGCCCGGTCAGACAGTCCAGTTCCACGTCTCAAGGGGTGAGGCAGAGAGTGGGGGCGCTGTGAGGTCACAACTGATTTGACCCCCTAAAAAAATGCCCCCTGACAATCTGTAACTTTTTGACCTTCCTTTCGTCAAAGTTCTTAGCACATGGAGATGGTGACGTTGATGCCCAGGTTGCCGTTCTCGGCGAACAGCTGTGCGATGGACGTGTCGAACACCAGGCAGTCGCTGTTCATGATGGCTGTGGCGATGCCCTCGTGGATGGAGCGCGGCGTGGCCTCCCAGGTGAGGCGGCGCCGATGCCCATTGAGCTCCAGCCGGTAGGCGAAGTTCTCTGCCTGCTTGCGGGTGCCGATGAGCTGCACGATGGCGAAGAACTGCTGATGGCCATCGTACTTCTCCTGCTTCTCCAGCACGAGCATGAAGTGGAAGCCGAAGCAGGACTGCATCATTACCCAGTCCACCGCGCCCGGCAGGTTGATGTCCGTGGCCAGGAACACAATGTCCTCCCCCTGGACAAAGAAGCAGATTTGCAGGTTTAGTCATCATTTCTTAAAGGTCAAAGGTCATGGTGTGTCTAACATCCCCTCCAACATATGACAAAAGACCATCGACTCACGTCGACTCGACATTTTCTGAAACTCCACGTTTCAGAAAATGTGTCTTCCAATTGCCAGTCAGTTTTGCCTCCCCTGTGATGTCAAAAAGGGGTCAGCAGCACCTCCAGCGAGGTGACCATCTCACCCACTGAACACCTTGTGAATCACAGTAGGCAGTGTGCGCTCAGGGCTGTGGGAACTGACCAATCAGAGCAAGACTGGGCTTCTCAGGAGGGGGTCAGGAGCTAAATCAGGAGTGTTTTCACACGGAGGGTGAATAGATGTGCTGCAGTAACACCAGTATGAGAGAAATCATGTGTTTGTTGAACATTAAATCATGTAAACTTCCCCCAAACAAAAGTATGAAGATGTAAATTAGCATAGCATGACTCCTTTAAGGGTACAACATAAAGAATAACAGGGTCTGTTTGATAAAAATACAAAATGCATCTATCCACAGGGAAACCTAACAATGCTTTTTTCTATAACCTTGAGCAGGGATCTCAAACTAGCAGTCTGTGACATGATGCCAAAAATATAAACTACTCTTCAGTTTAACACAACTGAAATAAAAACACAATTGCATTTTGTTGCTGACCCTGTCTGCAGCAGGACATTGCTTAGCTTAGCTTGTGCTACCAAAGTTTTAATCATGGCTGCTGAACCTAACCTAACCTAGCAGATGATTTCAGACAAATAAAAAAAATCTGCTGGAGTCAAGGAACATCACAGGTGGTTTTATGAAAATGTTCTTATTTGTTTGAAACATTTAATGATTCTTGTCTTTTTACCCATTTTTTTTTTATGAGGTTACGATGATAACTACTTCCATTTAGGGCTGAAACATTTCCTTGAGAAACATGAGTGACTCAGTTACTAAAAATCATCAGCTTTGTTAAATACATATAACTATGATATAGATTAATTACATAACAGAACAACAGTTTGCCACTGTGAACTAAATTTAACCATCGTAGTTGGTTCAGTTTTACAGCCACTGTTACTTTTTAAACTAATAGTTCCCTTAGAACTGTACTGATTAACTGAATACTAAATTCAGCACCAACTATTTTCATAATCGATTAATGAGTTTAAGTATTTTTTAAGAAAAAGAAAGTTATGATTCTCTGATTTCAGCTTCTTAACCGTGAATATTTTCTGGTTTCTTTACTCCTCTCTGACAGTAAACTGAATATCTTTGAGGTGTGGACAAAACAAGACATTTGAGGATGTCACGTAGAGTTTTGGAAAACACTGATCACCATTTTCAGACATTTTATAGACCAAAACCAGTAACTGATTAATAATAATAATAAAATTAATAATAATTAATAATTGTTAATCAACTATGAAAGTAATGGTTAGTTGCAGCCCTGGATTCCCTAAATATTGATGCAGAATTGCTGTTGCTAGTTTTTCTCTCTGCTTCTCCAAACTGGGGGTGTACCGACTCCATCTAAGTAACCTCATACAACCCCATTTAAATAAATAATTCCAACTATCCCTTTCATAAAAGAAGCTGAGAGACAGTCATTATTTGACCTGCAGTGTGGTGATGGACTTGTGCTGGTGCATCAGGTGAGGCATGACAGCGTCCAGGGAGCCCTGCCACTTGCAGGAGGCTCCGGGGCAGGGGCAGGAGTACGGCCGGAACTCGCACAGCTCTTCGTGCTCCGTCTTGTCGGTGTGAGGCAGGGTGACTTCGCAGCCCGATGAGGCATACTTGCAGGGGAAGAGGACTGAGTTGGCCACCTTCTCCATCGCCAGGTTCCTGATGGAGCCCAGGGGGCCTCGGCAGGTGGGGCAGCAGGTGAGTTTGGGCCGGCAGTTGGAGCATACCTGCGAAGGGACAAGTAAAGAAAAAAAAAAACAAACTTCTTTTAGGAGTCGGAGAAGATTCTGGACTGTCATCAGGTGGCCAAGCACCAAAGATCTGACATAGTCTCTCATTTTCTGGACTCTGGTTAACTATGCATTTCCCAGTATACTGAAGTGCACATATAGTCTTTTTAGTTCCAAGTACAACTGACATTTAAGACTGTAACTTGAATATTTTCTTTTGAATTACACCCTGAGTCATGATTCTACAAATAAATCATAAATATATAAAAATACAGTCTGGTCAATCAGTCTATTTATTCAGCTGTCAAGAGTTGTTTCACAAACAGATGAATAGTTTCATAGTGTTGCTCAAATCTGTAGCTTATGCCAAAAGGAAGCGTCAGTAGCAACTCAAATCTTATCAGGCGAAAGGTTTGACCTATACCCAGTAAACCATTTTACAAATTGAAAAAAAAACAAAAACACATTTTTAAACCTCAAATAACCATTTAGGTGAGAGATTCTTATAGAGCTGGTCCGACTAAGTGAATATTCACCATGATTAGACTAATAACGCTGCAATTCAGCATTCATGCCTTGTTATTTACTAACTCCAATTGGACAGACTTTGCCTTTAACTCAAATATTGCTAACAACACAATTTTAATCTGTGCAGCGCACTGACAGTCTGTTATCTGTGGTAGAGAAAAACATTTCACTCCAGGTTCTCACTGAGATTAATGCAGTAAAATGGGCATTTTCTTTGGTCTTCAAAAACTATGGTAACACCACTTTTACAAAATGGGAAAATGTGCACAAAGTTGATTACTTTATGCATTTAACTTTATGGATTTTTGTGTACAACACAGACAATTGGCTAACTTAAAATGTAATGCAAGTAAGACACTTGATATGGCGTCTAAAATGCACTGCTTCCAGCCCGCTCTACTAACAGTACATACCAGGTGTCCAGACTGGCACTGCAGGATGGGGGGTAGGACATAGTCGAAGCAGACAGGGCACTCAAACAGGCTGGCCAGGTCACTGTTGGAGGCGGTGGTGCCTGACAGGGTGGGCACGCGCTGGGAGGGGGGACACTTGGAGGTTCCTGTGGGCAGCGCGGTGGCAGTCTGGCGACTCATTTCTGATAAAAGGAGAGAGAGAGAGAGGGCCATAATGAAGACACTATCAGAGATACAAAGTCTTCATATCAGAGAGAAGTATGACCAATTTTCTACACCTCTCCCTGGAACTTTTCTGTCTTACTTGCTGTACATCTGTGAATTATGACCTCTCTGGCTACACCTCTGACCCTGTACATCAAACCTGATGGATGCTCCATTCCACTAAAAAGACCTGGGAAAAGAAAAGGATGATTGGCAGGCTGAGACTGAAAACATGGTGCCTAAATCTTATTTTTTCATCTTGGTTCCTCGGCAAAAAACACAAAGAAAAATAATAATAATTCAAGGCTGCAACTATTGATTAATTTGCTGATTATTTTCATAATTGAATTGATTGTTCAGTCTATAATGACAAAAGACTGTGGAAAATGATCATCTCTATTTACCAGAGCTGTGAGAGACATCACCATTGTTAACACCATCATCATCATCATCATCATCATCATCATGTGAGAGATCACGTTTCAAATTTAGCCTGCAATGAACAAGTCTTGTCCTGCAGGGAAACATAACTTCCCTCCTCCTTATATGCTTTCACCAGTTGCACTTTTGTTTATGTGACAACATGCAAGTACATGCTAAGCTAATCTATTCTCATCTCGTCAGTGACTCTCACCACTTTGCAGCTCCTGCAGCAGCAGAATGTCACAATCAGCTGTGTGTGTTGGCGATACAGTGTATGCTCAGCCATAAGAAATAACACACATTTCAGAATAAAGTGTCTGCTCTCTGTGATCGAATGTGACAGTACTTGGGCTGAAACAATTCCTCGAGTAACTTGAGTAACTCTTTTACTAAAAGGCCTCACAGTTTGCCAGAGTACTGATAAACTCTGATGTTATCTGTCCTTTTATCGGTACTTTTTAAGGCTTGGATTAATTTATTATCACATGACTGCAGCATAGAGTCTCTGTTGATGCATGTCCTCAACATGCACACAGGCACACACGGTGCAAGGTCAGTGCACAGCAGAGCGGAGAGGCCGCAGATGGAGACAGTGAAATGAAACAGGCGAATTGACTTGAAGATTACTTGAATCGACAACAGATACGCCATAATTTTAAGTAATTGCCAGTAAAAAGCCAATACTTTATCAATATACCTGATCGACAAGCACAAAAAATGTAAACATGACGCCAGCAATATTTTAAATTGCTCTGGCTGCAGTCTCTCATCCACCAGTGCTGTTTGACACAAGCACAGTGCATAAGCTCAGCAAACAGTGAACTGAAGTAAACTAAAACCAAAGCTGTCTGTATGTTGTCTCACTGTTCAACATATTGTAACATATGTGTCAAACTAAGTTCAACTGTTGTAAACTTCCTGCTGGATGAGATAAAGAGCCCCTCCTCTCTGCAGGCAGTGAATCACATTGGTATCAGAGGGAATGAAAATCACTGATGTCTGTATTTGTCATTATTTCTAAATGTCACTCAAGCTCAGGAATATGATTTACTTTGTTGACATTTCAGATTTGCTTCCAGTGAGATATTAATATATAGTGACTGTGCTGTTATAAATGTTACCTTTGCTCCTCAAGTTATTGTTAGTTCTAAAAATATTAACTTCTAATTCTGTTCTGAATTTATTCTTTTTTTAAAATACATATTTTTAAAAAAAGTTATTATCTAGTAATGAAAAAAAGAAAAGCTATAAAAGAACCATTAAAGTACTGGATTGCTAAGCATCATCAGTAAGAGTAGTAGTATCGATAAAATCGTAACAATATCCATCTCTATTCCCACGGATGTTTATTTATATTGCACAACGCTTTAGCCTCGTTGTTGATATGGTGCTGTAACATGGATGTGAGGCGCAGATTGCAAAAGCATGGAGGACGAGGAGGAAGAAAATAGCAGGGGTAGAAAATGTCCAGAGTGTGGGATCGCTATAACTTGAAACGAAAAGAAAACACAGTGCAGTGTGACTGTTGAAAAATGCAATTATCTTACCACGCTAGCACATTGCAATGCTGCAGCGCCTGAACAGAAAAAAATCCAGTCTTTGCATCCAAATGTTGATTTTTCAAAAAAGTAAAGTTTGTTGTTCATTTACGGCACCAGCACACAGTAATTTAATGAAAAAAATTTAAAGAGTGTGCAATATTTCTTACAATTACTAGATGATTCGCCAGAATAATTGATATATATATTCAATTACTAAAAGAATCGATTCAGCCCTAAACAGATTTAATTCATCATAGATCTGGCAGGTGTATAGATATAAAATCAATTATCACACACTACCACACAGCTTTATTGCCTAACAGAAGCCATCAATGTGGTTACCCACTTGTCTCAATCACTGCAGACTAGTCATCCTACCACACTTTTCCATTTGTTTGGCTGCTGTGGGCTACGTAATATCTGTAACCACAGTGCTTCAACTGTTGCTTTTGGCAGTTTTGATGCTGGTAACTGCAGGCATTTGGATTTCATTTTGAGCATATGGACTCCTTACGGGGGGATGTACCATCTCGCTATGGCACTATAAGAGGAACATGTCAGTATCCTCTTTGTCACTGCCTGCCAGTCTCTGCATGGACTCAGCCTACCATGTCCAACATGTCTATTATTGTCACAGCAACAAGTCAGAGCTGCACACACACTCTCTTAGTCACACAGATAAAAAAAGAAGCACCAGACAGTAAAGTGAACTCAGATGTGGTGTGTGCGGGGGTGTGTATGTGTGTGGGTGTGGAGCTGCTGTTTCCTATCGTGCTGTGCAGTTGCCTTGGTAACAGGTTTGTGGTTAAGTATGGGATGGCCTGTGGAGCAGAAAAAAGGAGAGGGGAGAGAAGAGGAGAGTTAAAATGATGGGCAGAATAGGTATGTGCTGAGAAAGAGAGGCAGAGGGAGAGCTACAGGGAGATGAAGGAGGGTGGGAGGGAGGAGGAATGAGACAGCAAAGTTTAGACTCAGGCAGGATAAGTACGTCAGAGGTGGACAAAGCTGAAAACTTAATAGGAACATGGAGAAATGAGGATGAGGACAATGGAAGAGGAGAGCAGAGGAATAAAAAATGCGCACATAAGCAAAAGAGTAGATATATAGTGGGGGTGTGGAGACAAAAAAAGGGAGGGAAGGACAGGAGAATAAAGACAATGTCAGGTATTTTCTGGGTAGCAGTACAGGGTTTAGGTGGGATGACTGTGCATGCCTGTGCCCCCACCTCCTCTGCTACCTGGCATAGTTCATCCTTTTTATAGGTCTACCCACAGACAGACGCAACACAGGGAGACCCACAACAGAGAAGAGTGATGTGGAGGGAAGAATGGATAGTATATGTGGGAGGTGAGGAGAAGAGAATCAGGTGGTGAGACAGCACAGCAATATGTAGACAAGCAGCGCAACAGCTGGGAAATTAACACCCACCAACAAAATGCTGCCAAAGCTTTAGTCATGGCTGCTGAATTTGCCTAACCCAGCAGATAATTTAACACGCAAAAAAAAAAAAAAAGCTGGAGTCGGGGACATCATAGGTGGATTTCTGAATTTTTAAAAAATTTGTTTAAAAGGTGAAATGCCTCTTGTCTTCTTAGCTCTTTTTGATGAGGGTATGATGATGACTACTTCCATTCAGGGCTGAAACAATTCCTCCAGAAACTTACTCAATTCAACTCAGTTACTAAAACTTGATTAATCAGTTTAAGTCATATTTGAGAAAAGAATTCTTTGATTACAGCTTCTGATTTGTGAATATTTTCTGGTTTCTTTACTCCTCTCTGCTGGTAAACTACAGATCTTTAGGTTGTGGACAAAACAAGACATTTGAGGGGGGTGCGTCACCTTGAGCTTTGAAAAACAATGACCAACATTTTTCACCATTTTTTATAGACCACACAACTAATCAATTAATTGAAAAAATAATCACAAGATTCATTGACTATGAAAATAATTGTTAGTTGCAGCTCTAAATTCCACAAAACTCGATGCACAATTGTTGTGAAAAGACAAGGGGCAAGGAGTGTCAAAAATAAAGAACAAGAGTATCTGCTGCCTTCCCTTTACCACACAGCTCAGACTGCTTACCAGAGCAGCTCCAGTCTGCCTGTCTGCCTGCCTGTCTGTCTGTCTGTCTGTCTGTCTGTCTGCCTGCCTGTCTGTCTGCCTGCCTGTCTGTCTGTCTGCCTGTCTGTCTGCCTGTCTGTCTGTCTGTCTATCTGCCTGTCTGCCTGCCTGCCTGTCTGTCTGTCTGTCTGTCTGTGACACAGCCTTCAGTGCTGATTGTCGATTACTCATGGCGAATAATTAATCAGACAGTGCTGTGGGCAGGACATTCAGACACTGAGTGAGACCAAAGAGTGTAGTATTGTTATACTGTATAGTGTATGATTATCTATTTTATGTGTTATAATACATTATAAACTGTATAGTACAGTATTAGTAATATACTGTGGTATTGTAAAAATGTTTGTCTTTCCAAAAAAGAAACCAAGTAGTTGTTCATTTTAAGAGACTTGTCTTATTTTCTCTTTTGGATATTTACTTTGGCTCTTTAGTAAAGCAAAAGTATTTTGTATGCAATAACTCGATTAATCAATGGCATAATCAGAATACTCACTTAAGGCTGCAACTAACAATTATCTTCATTGTTGACAAGTCTGGTGATTATGTTCTTGATTTCTTGTCAGAAAATGGTGAGGAATGTCAGTGTCTCCCTTAGCTTTAAAAAGCTGGAATCGGAGTATTTTGTTTATTTCCTTAAAAACACACTTAGTTAGCACAATAAATCAAGTAATTAGGGATTGGTCAAAAATCTCAACAGGAAATCATAAATCACTGAATTTTAAAAAGGCCTCTTTAGTAAAAGAGCTGGAACTGAGGGTTTTGGGTTTGCCCAAAAACCATCACTACCAAATGTGATGCTTTTAACGTCATCGTCACTATTTGCATAATCTTCCCTTTTACGTCTAGCCTGGGAGTTGGCAGCATCGTCAGTGCATCTGTTGGTGCAAAGCTTCTCTGCAAGCGCACATGCACACACATGCAGAAGTAAAAACTGGATGTATAATGAGAGACAGTATTAGTTAGCTGTAACTGTGCCTGCTGGCTTGTAAACACAGCTGCTGTGATGGAGATAATGCCTTAGCAGCTATTAAAAGAACTTCTTAGCTGGCTAGCATGCTAGCAGCAGCACTAAGAGCAGTGGTACCAAATTAGCTGAGGACATTCAGCTAGGCCAAGGCCAGGGTCACTGTCAGCTAGCATGCAGGACTGAAATAACTAACACAGGGTGGTTTCAGACAGGCAGTCACAAGCTTGGCAGAAACAGCTTGAAGACAATGAAATGATCAGAATTGGTGTTAAAGAGTCATTTGGATGAGCATTTCATGGTAATACATGTTATTAATGTAAAAATAGGTTTAAAATAGTTAAAGCTGTTTTGGTTGTGTAAAGATACATCCAAGTTGGAAACTTGGAAACTGTGTTTTTGTTGAACTTTTTTTTCAAGCAAACCCAGTAACGAACTTGCTTAATTTGTTAACACACCAATTTCTCTCACTGTACCCTCAACTTTAATCAGCTGATTATTTTAAGAAATACAAAAAGCTGAAAATACAACTTAGTTAATTAATGTGACATATTTAACATCTTCTGGTTTAAACACTTGCCTTGTTCAGTTTGCACTACTGGCACCATTTGATCAATGAATACAACTGACCCGCACCATGCACTCAACTGTTTAATGTATTTAATGTATGTATTAATAGCAAAACGTTGTCCTCCTCATTGAAGAAGAAAGGAATGACTGTGTGGGTGGTGGTTGTGGCACATGGAAATAGTGACAGAGTGGGACCTCTTACTTTTTCTGCTTAAGAGCAGCTAGCCCATGTCTGTTAACAATGCACCATGTCAACTCTTTTACCTGTCATTCTGTAAGCAACACCATATTAGTCAACAGAAATGTTTCCTGCCTCTGCTCCAGGAGATCTGTCCCTGTGGTGGCAAGGATGGGGATACTTAAATACTTTCAATACTTAAAATTATTGCAAAAAAGTTAAGTTTGGTATCCAGTCCTACTACAATATAACAAAAGAAGACACATTCCTTCTTAATCAGGTAAAAGTAGCCTCGAAAGTCTAATGACTTACAGTTAATATAACAAAGAATATTGACCACAGCTCACTCAGCAGAACTACTGTATGGCAAAACATACTTTACTGAAATACATCAACACTCAAACTGAACCGGGGCCCGTATTCACACACATTCATACAAACTCTTAGAGAGCTCCTAACTTATCCTAAAAAATTCTAGCAAGGAGTCATGGCTTAGGAATGATTTAAAGAGTTGTCGGAGCAGTTCTGAGCACTGAAGAGACAGAAACATTTATCTTAGTAAGGAGGTGTGGTTGACCCATTGCTAGGTATGACTAATTTGTTTAATCAATGTGAAAAAAAGAGAGAGAAAAAAATGCATTCTAAGTGATAATGGGCAAAGAATGGACCATTTCTAGTAATGCATGGTGTAATTATAGTACTATAAGAACTCTGTTGAATAAATTGTAAGCCATACTTCAAAGACAGTCTACAAAATGTGCATACTTGTATAGTAGTCTTTTCACATGTTTATAGTTACATTTTCTTGCTTGTGTTTATTCACCATGCTGGTAATTTTAGGACTTAATATTTGATATTAACGAGGGAAGCTGTGTCCATGAATGTTTTGTGAGCCTGCGAGGTGTGGACATCCAGTGGAAATAAAATGAACTGTGTCACCATATAAGGCTGGGAATGCGCCGTAATTATCCGATCACTCTGCTAATGGAAAGTTGTAACAGACACAAGCCATCACTGCTGCACTTTTGCAAATATCTTGAGAGTTGTGAGCACTTGCATTTCTAGTGTTACTGCAGTGTTTCCTATACATTCATTTAGGGGTGGCGGCCTGCCACTCCTAAATTCTAGTCGCTACTCCTTCAAATTTCTTTTTTTTTAATTTTTTTTTTATTGTTGACGCAAATACACCACCGCCGCATCTCTCCACCTTCAAAACAGACTCCTGTCGGGTACTTGCGAGCACTAAGGTAAACTGCAGATAACTATCTTGCTCAGTATGGAAATATACTTGCGCGTGCTCATTTGCATGATGCTAGCGTTGTTTGGGGGGCGCGGTCATCAAGCACGTCAAGCACCTAGGCGACAGGGCAGAGTCAGAGGAGCGAATTCCCGAATTACAAATAAACAATAAAGCAGCGAATTACCGGCCGGAGAAGAGGTAGACGTAAGTTATTAGCTTGAGATAACTCGACATAGATTTTACAAGTTAAACAGACGTTCACAATATGTTGATGACCAGCTAACGTTACGTAACTTATCGGTAGTTTAAGTTCATTTGGCCCGGTGCCAACTCAGTGTCGCTAACATGAGTAAACCAATTGATAGTATTAGGCTAATGTTAATATCTACACACCATTATGTAACAACTGACTGCATTTTTCAGATGAGTTTATTGAAATATTTCTCTAAGAAGAGAAACGGAAAGCCTGCCCCCGCTGCTGAAAAAAATCCTAGAGGAAACACTGTACTGTGTTATGTGGGAGATTTATCAGCTTTGTCTGTTTTTTTTTTCTTCTGTAAAACACTTAATAACATTGGTTAAAAAGTGATAAATAAATATAGCTCATTATTATTATTATTACATACACAATCTAATCCGTATAGTTTTACTAACTCACTGTCATTCAGCTTCTCTTTGTCTTCAGAAAGTTCAGAAACTCTTACAACTGTTAAAAGCCCTCCTCACTGCTCCTAACAGCTGTTCACGTGTTAAAGGCTATAAAACACTTTGTGAATAACATATTTTTAAGGGTAAATTCTTAGAAAGTGTCACAATGCTAAGAACTGTCTCAGAATTTCATCACTAGGAGCAACTCTGTGTACTAGGAAGCTTTGTGAATATGGCCCCAAGAGATCAGGACAGAGAGGGAAGTTCTGTCTCAGTTTGAGAAACGTTTGAGTAACGTTTGAGTTGTCACACATAATCCCAATATCAGTGAAGTTGTTGTTGTTCTAATTCAACTATGAGGGTTTCATCTGTTTGGAGGAAATGTTATTATGTCAACTTATGATTTGAGATCACTCCCCGCTTTTCACTGGTGTGCAGCAATCTTTGAAAAAGCCAGCTCAGTTGTGATTGATGTGATTAACACATTGCTTCTGATTGGCCGAGCTATACACACACTTGGGGCACCCAAATATGTCACCAAAAGCAGAACTGGTGATGGTATGATGGCTCTAAGAACATACACTTAAGAAGGACATGGTGAATTGTTTTCTTGGTGGTTTAAACATTACTCCTGACACAAATCTTGCCTGGCTAACAGCAGAAACAATAGCTAGTTGGCAGCACATGAGGCTAAAACAAGTAGCCACAAGCCAAGCTAAAGAGAGCCAGTGGGGGGATAAACATGGCACTTGTTTAGTTGGCACATGCAGGGATAAGAAGTGACACTGCCAAGATAAAGGCAAAGTATGGGCAAGCAAGGCCCAGCACCCTTTTGTTGTTAGCAGGTGGCTAAAAAGAGGCTTTTACAGTCTGAATTTACAGTTTACAAGGCTCCTGGGATTTAGTTTTTACAATGTAGACATTAAAGAGATCTAGCAGCTCATTAGGGATGATACTTCCCAAGAGAGCCTATGTAACAAAATTATACATTCAACAAAAAGGTATGACAAAGGTGTGAGAGAAGAAAGCACAAACATGAGCTCAGAGGGGCTAAGGAGACAGAGTGAGTCAGCTAAGCAGATAGAGAGAGGGCAATGAGCACATACTGCGCTGTGTCAAGGAGGTGTAGGGAAGGATGATGTCAGAGAGAGGAGAACAAACAATGACTGGGCACAGAGTCCTCAGTGTTCAGAAGGAGCAAGTTCACATTAAAGGAGACAGGAGTGAGCAAAAACTGTTTTCTAACAGAGTCCTGTACATATGTTGCAACAAAAAGGCTAAGTGAAAAGCTATAAGAAGAGAGAGATATCATGTTGCACAGCTTTCTTTGTGTTGAAGCTACTACAAGGAGATCTGGACACACACAGTAAAAACATGGTTGGAAAATCCGTCATCACACACAGTTGTAGATGGACAGGAAGTCAGATGAAGACCTTGGAAAAGACACCAACAGAAACATAAATACCCACCTTCGTCCATAAGATTTCCAAATAAGGCTTTCGTCTTCTCTTGAAATGTGGGGACCTCTGAAAAGAGAAAAGGCAGAAGGTAAATGAACAATGCCTAGAAAACGTTGGCTGGGATTCAAACTAATCACACCACAACAATGAAGCAACAATAACCATAAAGAGCAGTTAACTACACATTGCTCTCTATGGTACACTAACATCTTCATTCACTGACCAGAGTGACGATGGCCTGGTTCTGTCATTTCTGACAGTGGGTATTACACATTCTCAAGTCAGGTCACATATGAAGCAGCATCTGCAGCTCAGCCTAATGTTTATGGTAGCCATTTCTGCAGGGCCAGCAGGCTATAAGAGGGGAAGAACACTGCCCATCTTGTTCACTTCCATAGACTAAGCAATGCTCATTCAAGGCAATTAAGCCACTTACTGCACTGCTAATGCAACATAGATTAGGCTGGACTCCTAAAATCATTGATTCTTACTTTGCTGTCTGTCAGCTCTACATGGTTTTCCCGGCACTGTTAATTCATATTTCATAAAGCAGATAAAGCTGTATCTGTGAGTTTAAGTCTGTGGGTCCTGACCACTGTCTCAGGATCTCAACATAATGAGGAAAAACCTGATGCATTTTCTAGAAGTCATTACCACATGTCTGAACTCTGTTAAGCTTATTAAACTGTGTTGATGGACAATCACTTTATATGAAGTCATCACCAAGGATAGGGCTGAAAAGGTCTGGTGGGACATATACCAAATAAACCACATAAAATAGCTAAAATAAAAATAGCATATTTAAAATAGATCTAAGTGGATTTACCGGCATTTTTGTTTAATACTGACATTTTCTGCAGGCTGCACAGAGAGCTGAATTAAACAGGCAATTGCCAGAATGACATTAATGGCACATCTGGCTGGGGGGGTGCCATCCACGGTACTGAAAGTAGCACCGCAGGATTTAATTCTGGTGTGTTAAATTACAATTTAACCTTTTGTTTTGTTACATATGATAACATCCCCTGTGTGTCCACCTGAGGAAAGGACAAAGAAATGATTACTTGCGCTGCAGCATGCATGTGATGTCTGACCCCCCTCTCAGTCCTCTCCCAATAGTTTAACATCTAACTCCAAAGAAAGTTAAAAAGAAAGAAGCTAAAGAAAGTTATAATGCATTTTATTTTGTTTGTCAAAATTTAATTAGGTGTGTTTTATGATGATAAAATTACTGTTTTGGTAAATGGAATCTAGTGGGTTTGATAAGGGCTGTTTCTGCTTAAACAAAATGTATTTTACTCTTTAACAAAAAGGCACATCTCTGTAGGGAGCCTTTCCATAATGCTCTCATAAATCTGAGCCCATCGGTGACCAAAAACAAGACATAATTTAAGCATGCATCTGCATGCATTTGTGCATCATATGGTGTGCTCCGGTACTTAACCAAACAGGACTACACCTCTGCTTATATGACTATTACAACTTATGTCCAGCTATATATGCAGTGAAAATTCTGACAATTCAGAAGGCACCGAGGATCCAGGGATGGAAAGATAATTCTTCACCATCTGGGTAACATCAGGTTATCTCCAAGAGCCCGATGTCTTCCACCAGGTATTCATCATCATGACAGGAATAGGAATTAATCTCCACAATATGGCTTAAAAACATTGTTTCGGTATTTTTATGCTATACCATGATATACAACACATATTTGGTATTCACAATTTCGCTGAAATTGCACACTGCATACTGTGTTCTCAAATAGTGCAAACATATGATGATCTAGTTAAATTGCAATCACTGCCACTGCAATCTATAACTCCTGCAGAAAAGCTATTCTCTATTAAGAAACACATTGACCGCTTCAACACCTCTGACAAGGGAAACAATGATGATACATTAAAATTTAGAATAGAGGCCCAGTAAATATATGGTTATGAAAAGTAATTAATCCAATAAAACAAGTTGATGTGTGACAGGAACAGCAGTTTCTCTTTCTCATGCAACATAATTTCACAACAAAACAGAGCAGGAAAACCTAGCAAACAAAGTATATTTTCTAAACAGTGTGCACCAGCATGTCTTTTTAAGTCAGTTTGTAGTTGTACAAACTAAAAAGATAACATGGTGTTCATTTAAGAGGCGCTGTGACATTCACTTAGGCAAGCATTCTATCAACAACTCCTAAGTTTACATGCCCACAAATAGTCAAATCATGTGGCTGAGGTTGCAATGTAGTACGATGGTGCCCATGTAAACATTACACCCTCATATTGTGTAAAACATGTATGCTCACAGAGAAAGCATTTTGACAGAAAGATGTGAACAATTTCCATTTTAGTCACTTGAAAAGGCATATACCATGCAGATGGCTTAATCCAACTTTGGCAGACTTTTCACTGCATTGTGTGACACACATGGCAAACACGCTGATTGCCAACACATGCCAAAGGTGCTGCACTGGGACCACTTTACTCTGTTGTTTCAATTGTTATCAACACTTCTAGGCAACAAAAATTTCCTGTGCTTCAAACAGCATGAAAGGTCGTGTAGGGTGTGTTTTTACAGAGAAACATCTTTGCAGAAGCTCTATCTATGTTGAAGCCAGTATAAACAAAATGGCTTAAAAAACAGTTTCCACACAATGTTGGCTTATTATACATTGCAACTTTGCAACTGTGCACCATGTGAGCCTGAAGAGAAATTTAACATGGGAGAGAAAAAACTTACATAAACTGAGCTATTCTCCTGCATAGGGCTGGGCAATATAACGATATCATATTGTATTGTGATATGACACTAAATATCGTGATAGATTTTGGATATCGTTATATCATGACATGTCAGAAGTGTTGTCTTTTCCTGGTTTTAAAGCCTGCATTACACTTCAGTGATGTCATTTTGAGAATTTACCAGACTGTTCCAGCAGATCTCATATTTGCCTTTACTTAGGCATTATATCCACATTACTAATGATTATTTATAAAATAATCTCACATTTTGTGAAAGCACCAATAGTCATCCCTGTAATATTGTTGCAATATAATACAACAAACTTATTTTATCCCCTCAGCCACTTCCACCCTTTGGAGTACTCAACATATCAGTCACAACTTACCCAATCAATAATTATCGATATCGACATCGACCGATATGAAACTTTACTATCGTGATCGTGAAATTTAGATTAAAAAAAAAAAATTATTTTTGATATACAAACATGTTAATTCGACGGAAGAGCAATTGAAAGCATTTTGTCTGAAAACACCATAAACCGGCGTGTGATGTGCATGGCTCAAGACCAAAAGACTCGACAGCAGGTCATCAAAATTGCTCAGAGCTAGAAATGCACCGATTTCAGTTGTCTTGGCCAATTCCAATTTCCAATTTTTTTTTTTTAAGTTTCTGACCTGCCGATTCCGATTTTCAGTCACTCTGAGAACTATAATTGACAGCATTCACAAACATTTTTGAAACTTGTCTTGTAAAAATTTAAATGGGATGTTCATAATAAAACACTGACTATTAAATATTCATTAAATACTATTTTTCATTTTCTCCAAAGTCCTCCAGTTTACAGCCAGGCCTAATTATAGTGTTATAATAAGATTATGAATGGGAGGGGGCAGTCGCCCTGCATGTTTTGATGTTTCCCTGCTCCAACACACCTGATTCAGATGATCAGCTCGTCATGAAGCCTCTGCCTGATAGCCTGAAGCCTGATAATGAACTGATCCTTTGAATCGGGTGTGTTTGAGCAGGGAAACATGCAGGGCAGTGAACTCTGAGGACCAGGATAGGGGAAACACGACGCAATCTCTCAAGATCATGGAATCTCGCAGGATCTCCTATGATCTCCTATGAAAGCAGATGTAAACGAACCGGAGACAGACGTGGTGCAATAGTTTGCTGCAGTAAAACTTTGCCGTGACAGATGCAGACGTTAAACGAGTCTGGATGAGAAAATGCTTGAGGAGACACATCAGCACAAGTTGTTTATTCTTCAACCAGAACAGGAGGTGAGATTTTAACTGTCCCTCTGTGAACAGCAGTCTGCTGCTGGCTAACATTAGCCTGAAGAGCTACAAAGTTTACAGCTGTTCTGCAACATTGTCAGCTGCTCTGTCTTGTTGTAGACTGTCTGTCCTCTCTTTATCCTACTCTTGGAATCTGTCACTGACACCAACTTCATGCAAGCATGTGTCTGAGTGTGTGTAGCTGTGATCAGCACTGTGGTGGGCGTGATTATCATGGTCAGTTTGTCTGCTGCACACATGATGTGACCATTGTGCAGAACACGTGACAATGACAGGCACAGAATTGGATATGTTAACACTGACTGGTTCTGGTCTCTGGCCAGTTGATCGGTGCATCCCTACTCAGAGCATCATTGGAACCCATCTATTGACCATAACTGACATAGGGGAGAGAAGGTGCCTGTGCAGAGCCCCAAATATATTAAAAAGACCACACCCACGCCAGCCACAGCCTCCTCATCCTGCTGCCATCAGGCAGGTGACACAAAAGTATCAGCTGCTGTACCACCAGACTTAAGAACAGCTTCTTCCCTCAAGCTGTGAGACTGCTTTATTCATCCTCAGTGCTCCTCCATATATATTGTCTATACTATATGTCTTTTTCTATATTTTTATTTATCTCTTTAGCCAATTCTAATCAAGAGAAAACTACACTGAAATCTTGTAAAGTAAATATTGTAAAGTAAATATTCACATATGTAACTGAGACTTTGACTTATGCTTCAAAAAATAGCATCATTTAAGTGATGCCTCACTAGAACAAAACTGAAAATCCAAGGCTACAACAGTGAACACACCTAAATAAAACTACTGGATTTTAATCTACTCTCATATGTCCCTGACTCCCTGACATGCCTCATATTTTCTGTACATAACATCGTCCCATGACTCCAATCATATTATTGGAAGTCATGATGTCGGTTTACTTTAAGTATCCTCTCCTTGTCCAGTGCATCATTCATGTGTTTCCCATATATTCTGTGTAATATACCTTGCTGCAGCATAATAAAACAATACATTTGTCTCATTTGGATGTCTGAAGGTTCATGTGAGCTACAGATAAAGTGCTCAAAATGTGGATTTTGTCCCTCATAACTTACATTCAAAGTACGTTAGGAGGGGATCTCTTTATGGCCACTATGAGCAGGAAGAATGATTACAGCAAGCAATCATGTTTTGTAAACCCACATTAACATCGTAATTGGAGAATTGGATTAGGCCTACTGAGTGCATGTGAATATAGCCACTGTTGGGCTAATGGAACACCACACATTAAAGCATCCGTCCTGGAGGGAAAGTGAAATCGATTTTGATTCATCCATTTTTCTGCTTATCAAACACTTACATGGATACTATTTTCAACAAATCTGATTCATGTCAATGTGCAAAGTATTTGTCTTTCACAGCAGAGACAGATCTCCAAGGAGTGGAGTTTATGGCCAGGCCTGAAATAATACTGTAATCCAAAATGCTTTAAAGGTCAAGTGTGTAAGATATAGGGAGATCAACTGGCAGAATATGGTAGTTATGTAATATAATATTCATTAGTATGTTTTTGTTAATATATAATCACCTGAAAATAAGAATCATAGTATTTTTGTTACCTTAGAATGAGCCCCTTACATCTATAGAGCACAAGGGTCTAATGCTATGACGCATCAATTCCCACTGGATGGAGGTTTACAATGACTGCCTTAATAAGTATGTTTTATGGGACTTTATTGAAGCATACTATCATATGTACAACAGAGGTCTTTTAAGGAAAGGGACAGTACATAACATGTGTGAAGCGTGCTAGTGAAGCACAGCGAGCAGTAGTCTGCCTGTGCTGCTCACAACAGAGCAGAAACTTAAATTGAACACTCAGTTGTCAATCTAGAAGTAAATGTAGAATTCAGGTTATAGTATGTCAATTAATAAACGCTGCAGCCTCTCAAAACCAAGAAAAGTCTTGTCTGTTATTTCCCCAACTGCTGGAAAAGTTTGGGGTTAGTCCTGTTGTAAGCTGCACAGGAAAAGCCAACATTAAGCCAATAGTAACACTAACGTTATACCTGTACAACATCAGCTTAGTGGAAGCGTATCCCTCAAAAGCTTAGTAATCCAGCCGGAAGTGCAGCATCTTTTTGGAAATGTTGTAAAACAAATCCATAATGATAAATCCAACACTGAATGTTTTCTGCAGTTCTGTATTGAAAACAGTTGTTGTTGCTGGCATGTAGGGCTGGGCGGTATGACCCAAAATTCATATCATGGTATAAATTGAATCCCTTCATAGTAACGGTATATATTGCGGTATAAATGTTGTGGTGTAAAACTTATAATGGAAGTGTTTCTGAACAGGTTTTGTAGTCCCTTAGCAAAACAAAATCGAACAAAAAACAACAACAAAAAAAGTTTTATAATGTAATTTTTTGAGCATTGCACCCCTTCTTCGGTCGTGTCTAGAAGGTAACTCTTTATTTGCACAACTCTCGCGAGATTTGTTTCCATTATTTCTACTAAAATAATCAAACTCATGCGATCTTTCGCAGGTCTAGGGTTCCCGATCCTCTCTGTCTCTCTGTCAAACTAATGACAGCAGCCTGTCTGTAAATAGCACAATGTGTGCACACTTCTAAATACTAATTTACCTTAAGTCACCCAAGTTATTCTACAGCATGCACCAACTTGCCTTAGACAAAACAAACACATACATTCACACGTTACAAAAAGACTGCACGTATAATTTCCTTCAGCGGTGCAAACAGATGGGAAATGGATACAAAAGAGGCGAATATTAAGAGCTCCTGAGGGACCAGTCATTGTACACTAAAGCCAAAAAAGTGAGAATAAAACAGAAAGGAAAGAAACATAAGAAAGGAGGAAGGAAAGATAGCAAACAACTGGAAGATACAGATAGAGTTAAAAGGATATGGAAGACATGAGACGGAGATAGGAGAAGCACGAGTAGAGGGGGAGGCAGAAAACAAGCTGGGCTTCAACACAAACATGCCATTCTTTGTTCTCAACTCATGGCCCACTCTTTTCTCAGTCACACACACGCAGTACAGTGCTCACACACACTGCCACATATAATTCACAATGCACGTCTTCTGTACTCACCCACACACAAGCTATTCAACATACAGTACGAACACTTGCTAGCCAAGCTCCCTGTGCACAAAGTATCAATTTATCAAGCTGACACACACAGAGCTGCAGCTGGACTGAGCATAGGAATTTACGACATTTTACAACACCTTGGCTGCAGCTATGAGGACTGCTGCACGTAACAAATAAAGCTGATGAGGAGGAAAGGTGTAAATGTTTCCAGAAGTAAGTGTGCTTTCATGTGCATTATCTTTTAAAAGCTCATTCACCTTTAGTCGTATGCACGGTCCTTGTGGCTACACATGAGAAGAGTCTGAACAAGGAGTTCCAGGGCGGAGCTTGCAGTGCTACGCAAGCCGGCTTCGATTTCACTTGGACCAGAGACATAGGGGTAGAGCACTCACGCGGCCCCTCAGCGCCATGTTTCTATGGCGTTTTCCATGGAAACCACACACTGTTGCTGCTG
Source organism: Lutjanus erythropterus (assembly GCF_056507025.1). Classification (NCBI taxonomy): domain Eukaryota; kingdom Metazoa; phylum Chordata; class Actinopteri; order Lutjaniformes; family Lutjanidae; genus Lutjanus; species Lutjanus erythropterus. The sequence continues at coordinate 3,831,579 of NC_139329.1, forward strand.
TTGCCCAAAACACACCACGAAACAGAGGATCACATTTTTTTCCTCATGGTCCCCCATTTAGGGAACAGAAGCTCATGAGGGTCCAGGGAAAGCTGTAATGAAAGAATGAGGGCTGTGTCCAAACAATGGCAAATGGAGATGCTTAACAGCCGGAAAAAAAACAGCCCACGAGGGGATGGGACAGGAGAGGACCAGAGTGCCTATGTCTGTGTCCACAGAATCAAAAAAGCTAGATGAAGTCTAGAGGTCCCTCTTAAGTCACTGGAACTGCAGACAAGAAAGACATCCATCAGACAAACTAAAAAGGAACAGCAGGCAGATTGTTGGGTGTTTATGCAGCAGCACAGAGAAACAGACAAACTCAAATTTAGTCAACAGTCTCTAAGCACTCAGGGAGTAGCAGCCAGGGAGTGGCAGGTTGACCACACACTGACAGTCAGCCACTAGGAACTTAAGGCAACATGAAACAGTTTAGCAAAGTCACTGTAGATTGTCTCCAACACTGTACAATTGTCCCTTTACAAGTTCCATCTTTGTTTTTCCTGGTGTTGGATCTTCTGGGACCGTTTGGCACTGCACTACTTTTTTAACAGGTATATCCACTTCCAAAACTGTTTTCCAAATTGCAGGTTTGCAGCACAAAAGTACAATTCCCAAGGCAAAAGAAGAGCTGGTTTCTATGAAAAACAAATATTGTGTGGTAGAAAGAGTTGGTGGAAGAATAATCCTTTGACAACTGGGAAAAAAAGCCCTGCTCTCTCTTGGTTTCCTGGTGGAAGTGGAGAAGGCTGGAGCTGGGGGGAGAAAAAAGGGAAAGTCCCAAATAAATTCTCTCTCTCCCTCTGACTTTTTCTCCTAAGCCATGTTCCTTCTGTCCCCTGGAGTGTGATAGGTGGTCACTGCTGCTGGGTGTGTTTGTGTGCAGGACGGAGAAAGCCGGCATCCAATGTCAGTCCAAACAGAGCATGCTCACTCACACCCTTCCCCTTTCTAACACATAACCCCTTCTTCTCCACAACACATCATTTCTCTTTCACACAGACTTTGACTTGACTCTTACAAATTTTATTTGCCCTGCTAGATTGCATCTTTCATGTCAGTATTTCTCGATTTTCCTCTCTTGCCCTACACTTTCTTGCAGTCTTGCTCTGCCTCAAGCCTGCATATTTTGCCTTCTCTCTCCTCGATGGACATTCTCTCTCGCTTTCTCCCACTTGTGTTTCTTTCTCTCTGCCCCCTCCCTCCGCCCGACTCTGTGGTTGTGCAAGTCTCAGATTTCAGCCTTGTCTGGCTGCAGGCTGTACCAGCAGCTGCCCTCATTGACACCATACCTCACTTTCTCACTGCCTCTTCTTTTCATTCTAGCCTTCTTTTGACTTTCCCTCTCACAATTTGCCACAATGTAATAGTTTTTTTTTTTTTTTGCCCAATCAAATTCTGTAACCTCAGACTACTGAATTCAAAAGTTTGTTAAGTGTGGTGTATGTTACCGCTGAGTTTAGGCTTTTGCAAAATTAAAGATTTGCTCAAAAAACAAAATTTGCAGATCAAAACAATATGACATAATTCTTAGATCCAAGCACTGCATCCCTAAGGATGGTCAAAATGTTACTCTCTAGAATCAGTCTAGCTATGTAAAACGTTCACTCCCTCCCTTGCTCATTTCTTTTACGGACTCATTCCTGCACACACCCTGGCTCCCTCTCCAAACACACACATACACACACAAAGCCAGCCAGGAAACGAAGTGCAAGTGAAACCAAAATATGACTGAGCCAGAATCTGTCTGTCAGCAGGAGAGAAAGTGATAGGTAGCTCAGTCCACAGAGAAAGAGAGACTTTGGCCCTGTTCAAACGCAGCACTAAAATGCATCTTGGGAGATTCAATCACAAACAGAAACAAACACAGGAACATTAACATTTAAATAGCCAGCTGCTTTCTGACTTTTTTACAATTGTCCCAGTCTGTGGACCACTTGCACAAACCTTTCTTCATTATAGTTGTACATCTTCAAACACACTACTGGTGGTAGCACTATCTCCCTTATAAGACAAAAAGAAATAAAAAAAGCTACCCTCCAGTGTGGCATCGAGTCTGAATTGAAAGTCAATCTCAGTTCATTCACGATCACAGGGCTGCAACTAGGCCTGGTTAGATATAGGTGAAAAGCAGTGCTTTCCATGGCCCTCTCTCTTGTCATGTCTACAAGGGATCTCTTGATTTGTACATGTTTTTGTTAAAAATCTCTCTCTCAAGTAATCTCTTCTGGGTCTGGGTTCCCTCTCTCTCACAAACTCATGACATTGGACCTGTCTGTGAAAAGCATTTTGTCATTATTTATTTATTTATTTATTTATTTATTATATGACTACGGATGCAGTTGTCTTGTAGAAACGTAGTAAGTACACCTGGTTGGTGTCAATGTCATTCAATACCACTTTGCTTTCTATTGTTTTAAATGGTGACATTATTAACAACAAGCCTCCTCTACACAGAATCAAACCATGAGTTGTGTATTTTGGGACTTTACAAAACATCCAGCTGATAAAGAAAGACAGATCAGACACATACAGGCAGAGAAAAACAGAGAGCAAGGTGAGTAGATTAAAGTCATTTGTGACTAAACAATAGAAGGGGGAGAATAAAAGGCCGACTACATTCTTTTTGGGGTATTCAAGGTTTTTATATCACTCTGTAACTTCCCAGAAGTGTTCCTCAGGGATACAAATAAAATAGCAGGTAATAGGTTTATGGGTGAAAATGCTATTTTTTCAAGCCATTACAAAAACTTTTTCACACATGATGTGACATAGGTTTCTGCATGATGATACTGCTATATAAAGGAGCAGCATAAAAAAACATTTGGTAAAATTTGAGTCATTTGCCATTTGGCTGGTGGAAAAAAAAAATGTTAAATTTGACCTCGGATGCACAATAATATCAGCATATGTCATCAACCATTATAGGCTTTCAAAGGAAATACTCTTTGCATTTCTGCCCATATCACAGGCTGATAGATGACACTTCAATTATGTGTAAGTATTCAAACAGATAGCAGTGTTTCCCCTAGCTTTTTTTGCTTTGGGAAGGGGGGTGCGTGCGAATGAGCGTGGTCCATCATTGGGGTTCTTGCAGGACGCTCTTGTCAAAGGACCCCATTACCATGATTACAGAGCATTTGGACCTGAATAAACAGTTAACACTGATTTGTGTTCACATTTTTTTTATTTTAGCAATGGAACACTGTTTTTATTAATTTATTCATTAATTATTTATGCATCTATCCATCCATCCATCAGGCGTAGCGTTATGGGGGGCCTAACGGGCCTGGGCCCACCCACATATACAACTGGCCCACCTTAAATGACTGGGAGAACATTTATTTTCTTAACTTTTATTTTTAATTATTAAAATCAGCATTTTAATACACCCTTAAGACAAAAAAGTTTCTGTTTGACAAAAAGACAACATTTATTCAGCTATTAACCCATGTGAAGTCTGGACCAATCACAATGGGCCATAATTCGTCACACCAGATATGTTACGCTTGTGCATGCACATCACACAGTTGTTCAGCAGAAGTGATGACCGGTGTACTGAGGAAGGCATGTCATTGTCTTATTTTATACCTGCAAATGCATTTTTCATCAAAACTAGAACATCTATAAAATGTAGACAACACAGGAGGTAGAGCTGAATATATTGCTGCCCGACTTGATTGTCTTCAGATTACCTTCACAGCACAGATAGTTAAGTTTATGAATGAATAGCGCATCGCATCGCACCGCACCGCACCGCACCGCACCACGATCTCTCTCCTCTCTCTCCTGGTGACGTTACCAGGGGCAGGAGATTGGCAAGCCCTGTGGTCGGTCTGGGAGAGATGCTCTCATTTTGGCTAGCACTGGCCACAGAGCTACCTGTGCTTCCTGCCTCGCCACGTATGGTTCGTTTAAAAAACGCTGATATTTTTGCTTGGGGACAGTTGAGGAACCTCCATTTACAATTTTTGTTTGTTTGTTGTTGTTTTTTTTACCGTAACGGTCTGAAATGCTCTCTTCTCCACTCTCTGAGTGTGGATGGGTGTGTCTGTACCAGTGCATGGGTGTATGCTAGGGGTGTCCCCATCCGATATTGATATCGGATATCAGTCCAATATCAGCCAAAAAACGAGTATCGGATTTTATCAGATTGCATCTAAAATCTCCGATATAAGCGCTCCGATAAGCAGTCCATTTTCCGCTCCAGCACTTCTATCCATAGGTGACTCTGGTTGCTGACTATTGTTCTCTGTTTGAGTAACATCACTTGATCAAGCCTTTTCTAACATTCCACACTACAAACTAAGTAATAAAAGTATGTATGATTTGTGCTGATGTCGTATCGGATCGATATCGGTATCGGCCAATACTCAAGGCTGCAATATCGGTATCGTATCAGAAGTGAAAAAGTTGTATCGGGACATCCCTAGTTTATGCTGTGAGAGAGGAGTGAGGGGGGAGAGCCGCCTGTCGCAGAGGAGAGGAGAAATGCATTGTAATGAATGTAATGAAACGATAGCAATGCATTTGACTCTGAAATTGCATAAATTAGAGTTAGCTTTTGTATTTGATAAAAAAAATAAAAAATAAACACCAGACTTCAAGACTTGAATCTCTCTGCAATTAGGCTGAGAAAAAAAGTGCCTTTATTGGCATTTGGCCAAAAGCGGAAGATAATGGATGGATGGAGTTCAAAACTATGGCACATTGGATATTGGGATGTTAATTCAACTCCAACAGAAATCTGCATCACAGTCCCAACTGATGTCTTCTTGAAGCAGAAAGCGGCAAATCCTCACATTTAAGAAAGTGAACCTAGAAAATTGTTGCCAGTTTTGCAGAAGAACTGATAATTAATTGATTATCAAAATAGTTACTTAATTTTATGTTTCTGTTTGACCCTTTTTGTCAAGGGGAGGTTCTCCAGAATTGTGGTTAAACTACCAGTTTGAAAGCATATTTGATTTGTTCATCTTCAAGAGATGACAGGGGGCACAGCTGCACTCCCTCTGCTCTATTCTCTTCTCCTCGGATACACTACATCTGTTCACATTATCACCAGACAACATAAACATAATGCTGTCTGAAATTCAGCAGCCCAAACAATACGGGCACAAAGACAACCTGCTGTGACACACATTTACACTGTGAACTATAAAACAGCACTAGTGACACTGGCCAATGCCAAAAGTGTGTTATTAAAGGGGCAGGGCAGCAGATATAACAATGAGCCATCTGGACCAGGCAGCAGTTCACCTCCAGAGACCCAAACACTTCACCTACAGCCAGGGGTTTACAAAGAGAGTGGGAAGGAGGGGGAGAGAGAGAGAGACAGATTATTTAGATCTTACACACACTTTGGCAATGCAAATGTCTAAAATTTGTCAAGTCAATGAAGCATCATTGAACTGAAATTAAGAAAGTAAGATAAACAACAAGACTAGTGAGTCAAAGACAAAAAACACGCCTTGGTAGGGAGGCTGTAAAACACACTAGAAGAGTAGAGCACAAGCCCACATTTCCATATGAAATGACTCCTGCTGTCAATCCCATTTACAGTCCGGTTTGTACTAATCCGATGCGAGTCGCTGAAGCAAGACCAAAATAAATGCAAAAGAGTATTTTATTTACTTACATGCTTTGATTACATAAAGTCTCAATTTATAAATAAAAGAAATATCACTTGAGCTGCGAAAGATGTGCCATTTAACAATGTATTAGAAGATCTCATTAGCACACATGGTGAGATTTCACTGGTCTCAATCAGTTTACAGTGGCTGAGTACATCCTGAGGATAATACTGAGGTGAATTTAACATTTGTTTAAGATATACTCATACTACTGTGAATATAGGATGGATTATAAGTGCAAAGCCACTTTATGGCCATCACTTCCAACACTGAAAGTCAATCAATGATACTGATCCAAGAGAGAAAGATTAGACGGCTGTGTAACGTATGAGTGACCAAGGCAATGGCCGTTTGGAATGTACTAGTTAGGAACCAATTTACTTTTAATGAGAGGTGCTCCCATCTGGCTTAGTGCTGGATAAGGTAATAGAGGAAACACTCTTAAACAAACATGGCCAAGTGCTAGCCACATTTTCTGGATTCAGGTTTGTTCGGGCTTGGGTGCAGTTGCCTTCTGACTTATTTTAGTTCATGTTTCTTTATTAAGTATTCTCATGAATGACATTTCCATTACTGACTGTACTTTGTTGCCTGTACCTGTAACTCATTACACATACTCAATGAGTGTGTGGCTCAATGAGCTGTGTTTTGTGACATATTTGGATCTGAAGTAAAAGAAGTTATATTGTTAGGCTAGAGAGTGCCACAGTGTTCAAACTACAGACATTTTGTTAGCTTTGATTGCTGGAATATCACTGGGAGTGCATAGCAGCCAGCTCTGGCCTTACATTTAATTCCTGAATGAAACAAAACAGCACATGAACATTTCCTTCCGGGGGTAACGTTGTAACATCTTTTACTTTGGCAGTCACCTCCTTTCCCCTGCAGAAAAAAACAACTGAGTAACAGTGCAGCTTAGCAGCTTGTTACCATGGAGAATCCACACAGAGCTGGGACATCAGGGCAGAGACAAAGTCAAACTACACACATCTCCCTTGTGTTTTAACACGCAGATGTAGATGTGCATCATGCATAAACACACACGCACACAAAGAGAGCGGTAAAACAAGCAGGGACTCCCTTTGGCATTAGTAACAGATCTAGAATTACCTCACTGCTACAGAGCCAATGAGTCACTCTCTGCCTCTCTCTCTCTCTCTCTCACACACACACACACACACACACACATACACTCCTTTTGCATCAGGCTGGCAGTAACAGCTGTACTTCTTATGAGGAAGATCTGAGCTCTATTCACTGGTCACATGCTGCTGATACACACACCTTGATAGATTAATGATCACCTGAATGCATCTATAGTGATAGTGAAGTGGAAGAAGCTATTTTGAGCATCCCTGTTTCCATAAGTTAAAGTCCCAGTCATTTCTCTTATATAATGTTTTTTGAATCACAGTTAGAGCATTTCAATGGGCTTGGTTGCCATGAAACTCTCCTGGTTAACTCATCAACAGAAAATATTAAAAATGTCTGAGAAAATATCTGGTTCTTTGATAAAAGTCAAGGGTACAGGCTTGTGTAAGTAAAATGTCCGAAGTATATGTCAAGTGCGACTCTGGTCCATTCTGGCAAGAAAAAGCCAATCACTGATCTTACAAAAAGAAGAAAAGAGGAGAAAAAACATACAGCTTAAATGAGTTCACTTATCAACTCTTGTTCAGCTCTGACTGAATTTTGCCTCTTTCGTCATGGATGTGGTAATATTTACACTACAGTATCATGGCAGATCATGCCCAAAATGACAGACAAAACTTTTTTTTCATACTTGAAATGATTAAAATTATAGGGTTGCTACAACACCCAGGAACCCAAGATCTGAAATAGGAATATAGAATGATAAAAATCCACTTCATAGCAGGGTCATTATGCAGATGAGTATTAGGTTAAAACATAGTAATATTTGATTTTGTGACTGTTGCTTAACTAGACAACCCTTGCTGCAAAAGGGCTTGGAACTTGTTCAGAAATGTCACAAACTCTTATGCTATGTGACACAGCACACACTTAGGTAGCTGTTGTGATAGCAAGAGTAGCAGACAGACAGCTCAGATGGACCACATGGAAGATGAGTCAACTAAACCTGGTAATGAAGTGACGTTGAGGTTGGTGAAGCAAATCTGAACCTAAACTTTTGCAAAATGAACTGGTGCTGAAACAAGGTGCATCATGTGTGGCACCTTTTCAGATTTAAGCACAATGGTACAAATTAAGAACTAACTTTATCCAAGCAGTGTTTCCCAGGAAAGACAGCACCATAAGCCTTTATGGCCAATCTATTGAGCCCACCTGAAGCATCACAACAGAACACAGTCTGATAGATTCATTATAACAAATACATAGATGTACACACAGCAAAAATATTGATTTGAAACCTTTTGCCATTATAAAACACTTATTTATTCAGTACAGTCTTTGGGGAGTGACTAGTCAACAACCTGTAAAACATCCTACAAAAGGTCTGATTGTCATTAGCATAGCTCTTCATCACATAAACAGCCTCAACATTTCCTCTATGGCAGAGAAATAATACAGCACAAAAGTAAGAACTGATAATGATGCAGTAGGTGTCTGAACCACCAGTGCAAACATGTGCCACTGAAACCTCAACTGTCAGCAGCATGCGTAGTTACATAATCCTCACTGCAGAATGCACTATACAGCCTTAATGTAGTCAGCCAATAAACCCTATATTCACAGATAGACGGTAGACTAAACCACTGAGGACATCACCAAAATCTAAACTTCTAATAGAACGGCCACTTAAAAAACCAATAGCCTTCAGCGAGAGAAAATCCCACTGACGGAGCCACATCATCTGCAAGTAGCCCATTTTTCTGTGTTAGGGAAATTCAAAATGTTCAGGAATGTGAGAATGGGTCAAAATACAGCACACTGCTAATGTGTGTGTAAATGTTATGCCATTGTGACCAAATGCTGTATTGGATGGCCTATATAATAATGATGATATTAATGAGCAGTTGTGGTTAAATACCTCGAGAATGCCACAAACACCAGGCTGATAAGCTCTAAATACAAACAGACGAAATCTAATAAACATATTTATCGACATATGTTGCTACATGTGTGCACAGTTTTGTAATTCAGCTGAAAAATCTGTCAAATTGGTCTGTTATGATTTTTATTATTTGAAATAACTAGAGCTAAAAATTGAATCGGCAACAATTCTGACAATCAACTGCTCCTAGTTTTAGTTTCTCATATCCTTGGATTCACACCTAATCTTTGCTACAATAGTAAATCTGACTGACTATCTTTAGGTTTGGGATTCTAGGTCAGCCCTAACAAGCAATCTGAAGGTGTAAACATAAGATTAAGAAACTGCAGAGAGCATTTTCTGGTATTTTGTAAACTAAATTATTAATCAATAAATAATCAGCAGACTAACTGATGATGAAAATAGCTGCTAGTTGCAGCCCAAGTATGAATCCTTCAATCACAAATAATGTAATAATATAATAATATTCCCTTTTACATGCAGCAATGCATACTCTGATTCTGGAGAGGTGGAGCAGCTGGAGCTGCTTGAGCCATTTTGCTTCATCAAAATTCAAAATTCAAAGTTTTCCACTGGTGATGGACCCGTTCGACTGTGAGTATGTTAGATATGGCCGATACGGCCCAAAAAATATCATGATATTGCAAGGTATTCTGTGATAGTGACATTCTTGAGGATGGTCAAGAATGTCACTATGGTGTAGAACTCACAACAGCTGTTGAGCTCTCCTTGTGGAATTTTTGGCTCTCCTCGTTCTCCACTGGGTGCTGCTGCTGCTTGAGGTGGTGAGATTAGGTTATTGTATTGCACCCTTTTGCTGTTGTCTTCTTGCAGTCTTTCATTTTACCATGGTTTATTGGACATCTCATCTTTTGTAATCAAACTACTATCACAGTACTAGTGCGATATAAATATTGATATACTGACAAATATAATAATTTGTTTTCCCTGTTGTTGTTTGTGCTTCCAGTTACAACCCTACTGCAAACAGTTACTGAGCATGTGGCACTACAACTGAGCTAAATTATCATCCAACTAAACAAAATATGAAAAATCCAACCTCCTTCATTTTCTTGCATTTTACAGAGTATGGGGATTTCATGAGGATGAGTCGTTCCTCTCCATGACACAAATCCCTGTCATCTTGGCATCTGTCAACATCCATCCACATATGAAAACCACCCTGGTGGCTACATTACCAAACAACTAAGCCTCTCTAAAAGCTACGGAAAACCCTCAGGTCAAAACAAGTTCATCTCGGCTGCTGCATGACAGACATCCAACACTGTACTGAGCTCAGTTAACACAAAACAAGAAGCCAGTTTTTTTCTCAGGATTGTATGTGTGTGTGTTTTTGTGTATTTTAGCTGATCAGACCTCATCTCAAGACCGTGAGGACATATGCAGACTGACTGATAAACACCCCTGACTCTCCTGATAATTTTGTTGCACCCGTTAGGCCAGGACACCGTCAACACTCATTACCCAATTTCAGTCTGTGCAGAGGTCTAACCGGTCAGAATGGCAGATGATGTGCATATGGGTGTCCAAGAGCTTTAAAGAAAAAGGTTCCACTAGGATTTTGTGGTCAGGCTTTAGGGCAGACTTCCATTTGGGTCTGGAGACCAGGCTTTTGTCTGGATTTATTCCCACGATCACATCTTGTACTTGGCTGTAAATGTGGATCCTGAATACTCTATTGTGCAGTTTCAATGCAGCAAAAATCACAAAATTAGCCTGGTGTGTGAGCAGATTTCTGAACACACAAAACTCTGGACCCAAATTCATTCCACTGGACCCAGAGTGTTAATGGTTTTCATGTCAGACATCTTATATGGAGCTGATTTACACCTGAGATCAATGCAATCAATTGAAGCAAGCAATGGGATAACCCCTCTCCTAATCAATGCCATGGAGCTGTCATGCCTGTCATATTATGAACAATATGAACACTTTTAATTAGGAGTCAAATCATCTTAAGGACAGGAGCCTATGCTGTGGGGCAGGCTGATAACCACTGTGTGATGTAACTGCAGAAAGTTTAATTGTCAAAACACAACAAAATTAAATAGCCAAAAAAACAGAATTCTTCCACATATGATTTCAGTGCTGGAAACTGCAGGCAGAGTAGCAAACACGATCGGATGACTGATCACATTTACTCATGATTTTCATGGTCCAGCTCTGCTGTGAAGAGTACAGGAAGAAGCTGTAGTAATGCAACATAAACAGAGACTTTTTATGCTCTTCTGTGCAGCAAACACAACACACAGCCTTTCATTAACCATTACACCACAATCTGAGCTGAACTACACACAGCTGACTGAAGTAAAGGAACTGCCCCTCAGAAGCAACTAGTAGAGACACTGAAAATGCAAATACGACGATATGGTCATCTTCTGTATCACACATCAAGGTCTGAAATTAACACACACTAAAACATAAGATGCTCTAAATAAATAAAACAATAATCTAAATAAAAAACAGTGTTGACATTGATGCATTTAAATGATTTTTAAAAAAAAAGAAATTACAGTTTGTTATTGCAAAGAGGGTGCAAAGTCCCAAAACAAGGTACCATTGGGTACCAGTAATGAATGCCACATACCATTATTGGCACAAAAAGGCTGTATTCATTCATTATATGTTTTGGCTGGTAAAAAAGTTTGGCAGGTATTTTTAATCCACTAGACGTTTGTCTGATTTCGGACCCCGTTTTACATTAATTCATACTATAATCAATAAACAATCAATTAAGTTTTATCCACATACTGTGAGTGTTCAGCAACACAAGGTTACAGTTCCACAAATATTCCGACATCTAGGGATGTCAAAAATTCTGAAGACATGACGGTACCAGAGATGCAATTCTTCCTGACATGATAGACACAGCATATATACCTACAAGTGATGTAGACTGCTGTTAAATGCCAATGGAAAAAGAAAACATGATGGAGCTATTACAACTACAAATGTAAGATAGCAACATGTATAGCCACAGTTCCACCTCAACTCATCAAATAGCAAAAAGTAATTAGTCATCTTCGCAAGTAAGCGACTATGTTCAAGGTGGATTATCAGGGATTAATAATGAATTGGCAGTAACCAACAGGAAAACAGTCCCATCAAACTTTTCAGACAAAAGGAGGACACTTTCAGCTTACTGACTTTACTGAGCTCTTTACAGACAGACATCCAGAGGGTGAGTGATTAACTTTCACTTCATTCTGATATTACATTAACAAGGTATACAAAGTTTTTTCCTTGTTACTCTGAAACGCACGTTAACATTAGATTTGTCTAAGACAGCTGGACTGCCGTGTTGGAAGTTATGATCAACAACATTTACAATGGCTCAACTCCATAGGCTAACCTAATGTAAAAATAGTTCACAGGCCACCGTCTTGTCATCGGTCCTCAAAATTACTTAATGTCACACAATCATCTGGTTTCTTAATATGTTAGTAACTTTTAACTACTGCTGCACTCTGAGTTCAACTTATATTCAAGTTCAGCAGCAGATATCACTGCACTTTTGCATTACTTTCCAGACATGGCAAAATGCTCCCCTTACTGTGGGTCAGGCATAATAAATAGTCTCTAAGAAGTGTCCAAGAAGCTTAGATGAGTTTTGTGGCAAAGAAAAATAATAACAGCTGAATTTTATTCTCGTTTTTATTTTTTACCAAGGTATCAAATTGGGTATTGAGTATTGTGGAAATTCACTGTAGACCCTTTCACAGCTGATGGCATCGAAAAGCTGCGCATGCATTTCAGCAACAGAAGTAGCAGTCTCTCCCAGTCATCCAGATGGAGTTATCAAGCTGCAAATATTGAATTAAATGTTTTACTAGCACCAAAATCACCAATATGTCTGGCTGCTGCGTATACAAACGTCAGAATTGATATTCCACTGGTTGATTTAAGTTGCTCAGAATTCCGACAGAATCATAACCATCTCAGAGTATTCAATGGCATCTATGGCTGCAAGCTATTAAAAAGGGAACTGAGGACATGATCAAAACTGCTCACGTTTGCAGCGCCCATTGATAACCTGTTGTGGTCTGCCATTCTTCCATTGCCCAACTGTGCACACAGCTTGCTCATTGTTTACAAACTGTAAAAGGGTCCATTGGTATTGAATACTAAATTTCTGGTATCGTGACACCGCTAATCCCTTCGCACCTATAGTTCAGCATTCTATGAAAACGGCAAAAACTACTAGTCTTCAGCTAGCTACTGATATGTTGGGGAAGAGAATATGACAAACCTATGTAAGTTAACATTTGGGCCACCAAATATGTACTTTGTCTACAAAATTTAGTGGCTTGGTGGCACATTGCTTAAAACAACATATACCTGCTTAAGCCATCACTTCAGCATGGTACTGTTCTCTGATCTAGTGTATCGTAGTGGTAATACAAAAGACAAAGTAATGTCTACATTAACAAATACCATGGGTTGAATTTAACTTTAGGACCACTTGTCAAAATGGCTAAAAACACTCCAATATTCTTGCTGCAATACCTTGCAAAATACACCCAAAATCAATATTCCAATAACCCATTTTAACTGATATATGTAGCTTTTAAATTGTTGCTCCATTTAGAAGAAGGTACCTGCTTTCACTCCACAAAAAGCACATGTGGCATTTTCCCTAGTAACAATTTAACTCTTTGTCTTTAAGATTGGTCATGAAAAAGTGAAAATTGCTGGGTGTCATTACATCAGTAGTGTAAAATAACATCCAAGAAATATTTCTACTGTTAGTGACAAACTGAATTAATGGACAAAGGACACGTTTTTATGTGCATTCCAAATATACAACATAGATGTCTTACTGTTTCTACCACTTTTCAACAAGCTGCTTCATATGCAATATCTAAAAAGAAAAATCTAACCCATTAAAAGCACAGTGTATGTGCCATTAGTACCTGCAGTGAAACCAGTAATAAACAGATGACAAGAAGGTTCAGCACAGTCTCCCCCAGGAAGCATCTACAGTGGTGAACCTCTTCTTTAATACTATATGGGACACCCTGTTCTCTGGAAAACTGCTTTGTTGTAAGTACAACACAGTTTCTATGTGTTTTTGCAACATGCTATAAGCTACATTTACCAGCATTTGAGTATTTTGCATTGAGGAGCTACAGTCTTTCAGAGCTGAAATGACATTCAACAAATGCCTGACACACATCTACATGCCACTGCCACACATGTGATGTCAGATACTATACTGAGGCTGTTCTTGCTGAGAACTCCAGCTTGGTCAGACCTCATGTCTTTCCTTTATTGCTATTTTTCCCCACATATAGCCATTTCTGGTCATTCAAAACATTAGCAAACAGGCTCACCAGCATGTTCTATGACTGCTTTCATTAAAAGGGATAGTTTGGATTATTTGAAGTGGGATCATATAAGGTGCTTATGCATAGTTAGTGCATCACAAATAGGTTTGGGTTGATTCTCCATATTAGAAGCATGTCAACTGGCATCTACTATAGGTAATACAGTAGATACCACTTCAATAAAAAACAAATTATCCCTATAATTTGGTGATCTCAGATAAATCTCAGTTTAAATCCATCGCACCTCAACCTGACCAGACTTTAGTAGCCAGAATAACAACAGATAGATTGTCAGTTTGTGGTACCATAAGAGTTTCTGTTTCTGACAGCACAGTCCAGAACACATGGGCAGGTGTGTGTGTGTGTGTGTGTGCGTATGAATAAGTGTGTGTATGGACCCTCAATAAACATACATGTGAACGTGTATTAAAGCAGAGCCATCCAATGAACAATAACAACTAAAAGCTGTCATTCACGCGTCCTCCCCTTAGAGACAGGTCTCTCTCTCTCTCTCTCTCTCTCTCTCTCTCTCTCTCTCTTTCACACACACACACACACACACACACACACACACACACAGTAACGGTGGATGTGTGTGTTACTTTGAGTAAACATTAGTCATCACTTCCTCTCCAGCCGTCACTAAACCAGGTTCTGCCAGTACCGCTGCTACACAAAACAAAGCCATGATGGGTTTCTGTTGACCTCAACTAACCTGCTTTCAAAGCAAAATGGCCTGTCTGGCAAGGCAGACGACGGCAGAGCCTCGCTAGCACTAACTGTTACAGACACACAAGGCCTTGTCTTGCCGTAAAGCAGTGTCCTGGAGCTAACGCTAGCTGAAATGGTGACTTGTTAGCTTAGCAAGTGTGTGAACATGCTTAGAACCCAGCACCTAAACGTTTTTCATGCACACGTCAGTGGACGTTAACAGTCATGTTTGTTCACCAGGAAGACTATCGTGCATTTAAAACACCAAGGCAACAAACAAGCTATCGACACGGCTAGCCAGCTAGCTAGCAGCCAACATTAGCCTGGCGCTAATGAAGGAAGCTAACGTCTGTTTTTCCCCCCCTCATACACTACAGTCGAAAAGCCCGTGTTTGTGTCGCCCCGGCACACCCGCTCACCTCGGACGAAATCTCCTTCAGCTCACTGCAGGTTACTGTGTGACTGTACGGTGAGGTGATAGATCCAGGATGTCTCTTTATCGTCTTTCATTCGTTAGCTCGGTGTAGCTCCTGTAGCAGAGACGAGACGCCAGGCGTTAAGTACCAACCTCTCTGGAGCGCGCGCAGTTGTTGAAGTTTGTCGCGGGAGCGCGCGCTGCACGAATCAATTGTACAAACAGGTCCCAGTAATCGAAAATTACAACGTGATTTCTAAATAAATAGAGTCATAAATATCTGCCTTACATGTAATTTTATGTTTTTATATTGTTTTAGCTATTTAATAAAAAAACAAAAAAAAAACAACTTAAATATCCCACTCTCTCCAGTGCACACCAACACACCTGCAAAATCCCTTAGAGAATCAAGTTTTCAGCAGTGTTACACTTTACTTTCACTTCTCAAATTCAGTCAGTCGAGCCAGATAGATATATCAGTCATCTGATATTTAAGGCGATATTGATCTAACAAAGCCATATCAGTCTATATCAGTATTGGGGGTATGCAGTCTGATGTGTGCTGATATGAAATCAGTATTTAAAGTTCATGGCTTTGTTAAATACTCAAATATTTTGTGTCAATTTATTGATTTATTTTGGGAAGTAACCATGTAATAAGCAGAATAACGTACAGTGAGCATTCAAGACCCCCCTCTTCATGTCACAGTCCTGCATTGTCCTGTTGGGTTTTATTTCACAATAATGACCTGCCTACTGTACATTATACCTTATATATACCAATATCTGAACTTTTCCCCCCTAATATCATTCTTTGCATTAGCCCCCAAAATCCAGCATCAGTCAGGATCTAATAGTCAGTATATTAATCATAAGATATCTTTATCATGAGTTTTCTCTTGCTTCTGTGATGTATTGCAAATAAAGCAACCGTTCACTCCAAAATAAAAAAAAAAATTTTTTTTTTTACCTTTATCTTTTACATTTAGTGACGTTTATCCATCTAGAATGTTTTGGTGTGATTGCTGGGTTTTGGAGGTATCAGCCATTATGGAATTAGATGGCACCCAACTTATTGTTGAAGTGTGCATTTACTCATGAACAAAATGCTCATGCTCATTACAGTGCAGGAGGTAAACATTAATGGCGTCCTCTTATGCTGTAACCTCTCCTCTATGAGTAGATGCACGCTTCCTACTGCATGGTGATATTGTTGGTGGACGGTAGAGTGAATGTAGTTTCTGCATGGAACTGCTCACAACAAGGTCTGTGGATTATCTTGAATAACCTGGTCATGATTTCTGGAAAAAAGACACTGCTGTTGAATTTTTCAAATGTATTTTTGGGGCCTTGAGCACCACAAGTCATTTAGTTCCATTATATACATCTATGTGACTGATACCTCCAAAACTCTGCAACTCACACTAAAACAATCTAGATGGATAAATAGCACTGCAGGTAAGAGGGGAAAATATGTCTTTTTGATTTGAGGTCGAATTTTCCCTTTAAAGGGAAACTGCACACATTTAAATGATGACTGAATGAATTCCAAAAAGTTATGAAAAATAATTCTGGTTACCTTGAGATGAGTGTCCTCACATATCCTGTAACCTCATGTGAGAAGCTTCATTGACATTTCACTTAGAAAAGGTTAAAAAATGGGACATTTGTATCACCGTGTCCCCTATTGACACATCAAACATCAAAATAAAAATAGAGAGAGAAAAAAAGACCACAAACTCAGTGGTTCAGCAGTTGAGAATGAAGCCATGTGATTCAGTCTTGATGCTGTCTGAGCAAACATGTAACTGGGTGAGATTAAGATTAAGAGGTCATGACGCTTCTTCCATAGTAATCTGGACATAAGGGGGCCCCCCCCCCACCGCCCGCCCACCCGTCACCACCAACAGTACCAGGAGGGGGAGTGATTGAAAGAGAGGAGAGGTAGGGGGTGGGAGGGGCTACGCGGGCTGGGATTACAGAGAGGGATTGGTTATGTAAGTGCATTGTCCCAGTAGGCGAGCAGCAGCCTGAGCGCATTGGAGGGCGCGAGGGACTCAGACAGCAAGAAAAGTGAGAGAAAGAACAGACTTTTGTGAATGTAATCCTATTGTCCTGTCCTCAGCAACGGCTTAGACACTTCTTACTGTACTCACACAGACAGTAACAGCATGTCTCTGTGATATACATGAATATATTGAGCACACCTGCTTCTAAAGGGAAGGCAATTTACTAATTTAAAAAAAATAAGTGTGAGTGTGCAAGTAAATAAGTGAGTGTAGAAAATAAATTCAGGAGGAAGAAAGAGGTACAGTGGAGACACAATTTTTTTGAGGACTTAATGAATAAAGTATGAAAGTTTTATGTTATATTTGCATGGTGCCGCTCTATTACTGTTTAATGAAACACAGGAATAAGAAACAGTAAAAATGGTAAATTAATGTGCACATGTATTCATATGTGCGTGTGCATACGTTCACAACTAATCATGGTCTGTCTGCCTGTTTGCACTGCTTGATAAACATCCTTCATTACACATCTCATAACCTTTAATTTATTGATTTATACAGCCTAACACTGTTTTAATACTTAGTTTTTCCTGTCTTTATTTTCTTTTTCTAGTTCTCACACCATTACTAGTATTGGCATTGCTATTATCTCTAGGTTTTATTTAGTTTTATTGTATTGTGCTGCATTATTCTATTGCCCAGTTTTTCTGTCTTTTTCCCTCTTATTTACTATTGTTCCTTTCCTCTAATATCTCTGCTGCTGTGACACTGAAATTTCTCCACGGGGATAAAAAAAGAGCCACCTGCCTACCTACTTTCACCACCCCTGCTAAAGTCAGTGCCCCACTTGAGCCACTCCGGTCAAAAAAGTCTGGAAACACCCCTGCACACCAGTTCTTTCTCTGAACATACAGCTGAAAATAAAAGAAAGTAGTTCTGGTAGATTCTACAGCAGAAAGAAAGTAGTTCCTACAGTTCCTGCATGTAGCTGCTCACAACAAGGTGTGTGGATTATCTTGAGTTTCTCCAAATGAATTTTTTTTAGACCCACAAGCTGAGTATCATTTAATCATGTGATATTGGACATCTCTACAGCTAATATACCCAACACTCTCACACCAAAATAATCTGTATGGATAAATAGTGTTATGTTATTTTACAAAAGGACAGTCCATGCTGACTCACTGGAAAAGCTATTGGAACTGGACCTCAATTAATATCACTGGTAACACCTGTGTTTACACTGCTATTTCATATTAAAATGGCTACAGGTCTAACATGTCTAGTTATGTCAATTTGTTGTGCAAGCTTAGGTCATGACTGCTACTTTAATTTTAATTCACTAAAGAGGGAAAGCAGAAGCATTTTAAGTTAAAAGGAAAACCAAATTTTGTAAGAAACCAAAATGCTGTACACATTAGATTTATTATTTAATTAAGGGCGTTTTTTCAAGTCATCATTTTTCTGTTTGTTAATTATTCAGTAAATATAATATGGAGGACTTTTTCCTGTGATATTATCCTACCATGAGTTGTTGGTATCATTACATCTCTACTCCTATACGAATGTTATTCTCTAAAAATAAAGAGCACGCCACCTTTTCACTGGTCTCTAGGGATGGCAGTGTCGGCCACCACAAAGTCTTGACTCTACTATTGGATGAATTTCCATGAATTTTGTGCTGACATTCATGGTCCTCTGCCTTTGACAATCCTCTGACTTTACCTCTAATGTCACCGTGAGGTTGACAGTTGTGATTTTTATTGAAATGTCTTGTCAGCTGTTGGATGGCTTACTGTGGAATTTGGTACAGATATTCATGGTGCACACAGGATTAGTCTTACTGAGTGAAAATCTTCACTTATTTTGTGAAATTTCTCAACCTCTACCAGGTGGATTGGTCCAAAATTTGAAATAGACACCTAAATCAGACTTTGACTGTTACTCTAGCATGATGTTGACATTTGTGGTTTCGATTAAAATGTTTGTTGGACTATAGGATGAACTGCCATTAAATTTGGTAAATACAATAATTATGTTATTCAACAGTGTAGTTGTGTTTGTGGCAGGAATGATGCAGATTTCATCATGAAATTCAATAATGAATAATGACTGAGGGATTCACAGATAAATGGTCTTATTTGATAAACACTTTTTCAACAGGATTTTACTACAAAATAAGATAAAAAATATTAAGTAATCATGATTTGTTTCAATACAGTAAATCTTCATATTGAAATATAAGTAACAATATAACTATTCTTACTGTAACTTTTTTCAACATTGGAAAAGATTTGATTGTGAAGATGTGAGTAATTTGCAAGGCAGTCATGTTGGATTTTGCACTCACAGGACAGCTGCTGCCTGCAGTGCCCTGATAATCCACCAGAGGGCAAAAGACATGAAGACATGTCTCTGATTGCATGTTCTATGTTGTTGAACAACAATAAAAAAGAAGCTTCAGAGCATCTTATAAAATTCACACAAACTGTAAGCTGTGGAGGACAGAATAAACAGAAGCATAAAAAAATAAATATAAATAATATATAAAAGGTTCTATTTTTGCTCATTTCTTTTTTTTTTTTTAAGGAAAGAATTGAAATGCTAATCTAAACTTCACTGTCCTGGCCAATTCTAAAGCCACAGAGTAACAGCAGAGGTTTTGTCCGCTCTGTGGGACAACCAGAGGGACAGCATCTGAAGACGACGATCTGGCATAGAGTTAGGAAGCCTGAGATGCACCTGGGTAATCAGCAATAATAAGTAATATGGCTACTTCTGATATTGATATTAGTGTAAAATAATCCTATTTCTTGTTTGCTTTGTGAGGCAGCTGGATTCACGAGATCATGTAAGAATCCATCTCGACAGGCTTCAAGTTATCCGTTTGTGGTCACAGCAAAAGTGGTGCAGCCAATCAGCGTCCTCAGAGGAAGCTACAGGCCTGGTTTTAGGTGTGATGACAGCAAGAAGCATCCGTGGAAGCGACTCACCTTGAACAAACAATGGCGGCTCCTGAGGTGGTTAGCGTAGATACTGTGATAGCATCAGTTACATCAGAACTGGAGAGTATTTCTTCATTGAAGGAAGAGCAAAGACTGACACTGAAGGCTTTTCTATATGGAACAGATGTTTTGAGTTTAGTTTGATCTGACTGGTTGAAATTAGCTTGATAGACAGATGGTTTATCCAATCACCCGTCAAGTGCTTTTTTGAAAGTGTCTGCCCTTTTCCCAACAGTTTCTGAAATGGTTCTGTGTAACAAATCATCTGGCATGGCAGGTCTTGGTACCTGGTAGCTGCACGGTAAAGGGAAAATAAAAAAAACACGTTTACCAAGACAATGATGCTTTCAAAAGCAAAACAAGGATTCCTGCAGAGTAAAATGCACGTTGAGGTGATTATAGTCAGAATTATGACAATATGGACCAAAGTATGTGAGTGTTTAATGCAGTTCTAAAGTGGGCAAATGAAGGAATAAAACTACTGAGGGAGCAGCAGGGAGAATGTGGGAGAGGGGCTGGGGGAAGGAAGGGAGAGGAAGTGGGGAGATCCAAACCCAAGAGAATGTTAAGCTCTGCTGGTATGCTGCTGGAATTTGAATTTCTGGTCGGACGTAACAACATACGTATCGTTTTATTTTTTCCTGACCAAGTGAAAAGGGGAAAGGACACAGACGAGGACTGAGGACACTGACAGAGAGGTTTGAGGAAAGAGAGAAGGTGGAGGGAAGAGGTCAAGGGAGATAGTTTGAAAGGGAGGAAGGGGGGTGAGAAGAGAGTTTGAGAGAAAGGGAGGAAGGAAGTGAGGAGACAGGGGTGATTGATGTAAGGAAGAGCGGAGAAGAGCAAAGACAGAGGGTGGAGGAAAGACAAGCTAAAAGAAAGAAGAGGGTGAGGGAGAGGAAGACGGTGACTGAGAACCGGCAGAAGTGTTCATCAGCAGATTCCAGACGTGGCGCTGTTTTGGCAAGAGATTCTCCTCCTGAAACCAGTTCAAATTCTTAGCTTTGAGTTCTCAGGCTGCTCACTGAGGACTTGTTTACTGCTGAGGTTCTTGTGGAAAACTGAGGCCAGGCTGATTCAGTGGTTCCCAACTTGGGGTCCACCCTAAGGAGGGCGCCAGAAGTCACAGGGTGTCCCCAAGACTGTCTACTCTGAGGTCCTCAAAATCAGATTTGCACATGTCAACTACAATCACAATTTCAGGGTTCATACAAGTTTTCCAAACTCAAATTCAAGCACTTTTCAAGGGCATTTTCAAGCTCTTCCAGCACCTCACAGCTGTGGTAAATGACATATACAAAATTTCTCCTCTTCATCACATTAAATCAGATGTTTTTGTGCTATTATCCACCAAATTTAGGTTTTGTGATCAGTGTCGGGCAAGTTGCTAAAAATTAGTAACCAGTTACAGTTACAAGCTACTGTCTTACTCTTATAAAATAATTGAATTACTCAGTTATTACATTCTAAAAGTAACTAGCTACCAGAAAAAGTAATTTTTGTGTTACTTTTTTGGCTTCAGTATTAATGCACACCAGAAGTTGCGCTAGACTTTTTTGTTGTCTGTCATTTTGACTGACAGGGTCATAAAAATCCTGTCATAATCTATTTTTACCCATCACTTTAATTTTTAAAATGATAATAATGACATATTCAATAGCATTTAATTTTCATTCATTATTAATTAATATTCAGTCTGAACAAGCCGAACAGAGAATCCACACTGTGCCATCACACATCAAGCAGATGAATATGAATGAATGAAAACCTCGCTCGCTCCATAGTTGCTGAGGGCTGATTACTTGTCCTTCATCCTCCACTGCATCAGTCCCTCTTTTTTCACCTCTTTTATGAACACCATCGTCGTTATTGGACTTTTTGAGGAAACTTCGGACACTCAGCTGCCGTGACATTTTTCTGAGTGAAGCCAACGAGGTCATGCATCAAGAGAGACAATAGCTAATTAATATGCTCACTCGCCACCAAGTGGTCAGGGGTGTGAAATACAATCTGTCAAAGTGACAGATGACCTTCAGATTTTTCCGTCACCAATTTAAAAAAACGGCGGAAAATATTCGGTTAACGCGACCCATGATGCACACATTATTTTAGTATTGCTGTGGCACAGTGTGAGACAAAACTACAGTGGCCGACAATAGCAAATGCACTGTACATACAAAAACAAGTTACATATACAGAAACAAGCTGCACACACTGCATATAAGAAAACAAATGCAAAAGGAAAATGCTGTATATCCAATCATACAACATAAGTGCTCCAGGCCTCTAGGGGCAGTGCTGAGCTTCCACACGTGGTAAGAAGCAGATGAGGGAGTGAATGAGAAGAAAAAAGTTATGGTTGGAAGAAAGTTGGAGCTGGAGCATAAAAAGATACAGTACATATATTTTTTCTCTTTGTCTTTCTTTCTATCTTTTTTCTTCTTTTTTTGCTCTTTTATAATACTGTAAAAGATTAAGGCCAAAGGACGTTTCTGTATTTGCAGCGTTTTCCTTTTGCTTGTGTTTTGCTACATGCAGCACGCTTCTGTATTTGCAGTGCATTTTTTACAAAACAACTCAAATATTGTCTTGTCATTGTAGCTATTATCATTATGATGAAAAGTAAGTCTTAGACCAAAAAATGATAGATATGTTCAAAAACTTATGATATTTTTAGCACATTTATTGTAGCCTCAACAGGCCTTCAACTCAAACATTAGTGTTAGTAAAAACTGTCTAGCTTAGCAATTCAATATAATATTTAATATTTAGCTAAATGATTCACATGGTTTTATACATTGGCAGATCATCTATTGTACATGAATAAAACACATTTTAGCTCAGATTAAATTTGCTTTGACCTAACACTTATTATACCTGATATCTATCTGTCACAGCCATATAGAGATGATGGCTACTTACTAAGTTTATGGTCACATGACAACAAATGTGCACATTTGCTGAGAAACAGGGACTGGGTCAACTTGCCCACTGACTCATCCTACCCCACTCTCCCCTGTTTAAGAAATTCAAGGCATGTACTGTGATTATTATATCATTATGAAGGACTGTAAAAAATAACACTTCCATGAGGCTGATCAGTCAGACAGTGACAAATCTCATACAATAAACTTGGTATTTCATCCTGACAGCTGTGGCGCAGATCACACTGCATGCAGCATGTACAGTTTATATTATGTTGATTATGTTGCTGAAATGTTGAAATGAGGTTGATTAATGTTGAAATGGTGTTCTTCTGCCATAATAATTATTAATACCAGATAACAGACTAAAGTGGTCAGATTTTGAACCCATATTTCTCCTCATTAAATATTTAACAAATGCATTTCCTGTGATAGTGAGCTTCTATTCCCTGAATAAAAAATATCTAGAAAAGAAAAAATCAAGAAAAAATATTTCTCCACATCACACCATCTAACATTAGAGAGGCCAACATTTTTGCTTTTGATATGATATAATATGAGTTACCAGTTGCGACTGATTAGCCCAGCATGGCACAAGCCTTTATAAAACCACAATTTTGTTTTACACTCTCGTTTTTGTACGGATTAAACAAACGAGGCATTACATGTTGATTAGTGAGCTTTGGCAGTGCTGCTAAGTAGATTTTGTTACTTTTGGACACAGTCATGCTAGTTGTTTCCCCATTTTTCCAGACTTTATCATAAACTAAGCTAAGTTAAGCCTAACTCTGAGCATATTTCCCAGAAAAACAATTCCTTTAAGTGTGACAAGTGCAGGAAAAATACCTAAAAAGTACATGGCACATCTAAAAGTTTATATTGAATGATTATTATACTACAAAATACAAAAACTTTGTTAGTAAATGTGATTTTAAGACTTTTTTAATGACCTGTTACCACACTGTCATGTACAGTTTTGAGTTCCATGTACTTTACTTGAAGGACCTGTGTGTAGTGTTCAGGTGTCAGGTAATTATATGCTAATGAAAAAATGCTTATGTATAATATTTTCAATTTCTGACATATTCTCCCAATAATTCCCTATAGATTTTACACACTGGACTTTTAAATATGAGTATTAATAAACTACAACATGTATCCAAGTCCAAAATGGGTCACATGACATGGCTGCTGCCTGTGGTTTCCCACATGATGACAACCGAATTATGAACTCTGTATCACATCTGTATCTGTATTGCATGATGTCATGTATTTCCTCCCATCACCAGCTCACTGTGAAGACCTCTGGACACCAAATAACTTCATGCTGGATTAAAATAATTATGTGATTATGAAATACGGCTATTAAATTATGGTCTATGGGCAGTGATCAAAACACTAGTGCAGCACAAACAGCATGGCTCATGTCTTTATAACCAGAACTATGACACACAGAACCACAGAGCTACAAGAAGGCAATTAAAGAGGGAACCTGACTCAGACAAACAGGGAAACAGAGGCACACACAGGATTTTGGATTTGAGTGGCCTCATTAAGTGTGGAAAAAAAAAAATCACAAGTCTATAATGGGCATCAGTATTTCCCCATTCTCTGTTCAGAAGTGGTAGTAGGAGGCACAATCAAATCCTGCGCCCACAGGCCTGAAGGAGGCCTATTTTTGTTATATAGAGCATTTGATGGGTTGCCAGGTTTGCTAATAAAACCCTGAATAGAAAAAAGTGACAAATCAAATCACACATCATGACATCAGAACATTTATGTTTTCACCAGCGTTTTATATGAAGATGTTTCCTGCATTTGTGACTGACGAGTTGTTAAGTTGTTGCCTCAAGTCCCTCATTAAAAA
Organism: Lutjanus erythropterus; assembly: GCF_056507025.1. NCBI lineage: Eukaryota > Metazoa > Chordata > Actinopteri > Lutjaniformes > Lutjanidae > Lutjanus > Lutjanus erythropterus. The sequence continues at coordinate 3,856,564 of NC_139329.1, forward strand.
TTCAATAAAGAACCCACATTAAAGATACTTACCCACCAAAACGCCCAATATTAGATTTGTACAAAAAAGGGAACATTTTATATGCTTTTTTTGAATGATGCTCTATTGCTCTTTTTAGTGTTTAAAGTAACTTGTGACTAGTGGAACACATCATTTGAAAGCTGAGATGCTGCTCACTGTGTTTTCTTTGGTCATCTGTTCATATTTTGAAAGTTTAAAGTGTAAAAGTGCTTCGATCATTTTGACGGAAGTATATGATGTCCATCCTCCTTCAATCACGTCTCACGACGTTATTGAAGCAGTTTTGGGGTTGATAGCATTAATTACACAGATTTGGTGAACAATTGAAAGAAAATATGACTGAATAAATGGTAGACCTTAAGAAACATCATAGAAAAATGCATGATGTCATTTGGAGATTTCTGCAAGAATTAAATTTTTCAGCGATTGGATGGATTGGCAAGGACTTAGGAATGCTCAGAGACGCCCTCATTGTTAAAATACGTAGGAAAGCCATCCGTCCTCTGAATGCTACAGCTCTCTAGTTTGTGGTTGTGAGGTTTCAAGAGACTGTGATTATCCTAGAGGTCACTATCAAAGGGGACCCCTTTGAAAAGTTTTTCTCTTGCCAAAATTCAGCCTAACTTTGGAGCTTTATTTTGCCAACAAACTAGCATGACATGGCTGGGACCAATGCTAAGCTAAGCTGGCTCATATTTAACATAGAAACATCAGATCATATCAATCTTCTCATCTAACTCTCAGCATATTTCCCTAAATGCTGAACTGTTCCTTTAAAGGACTGGTATGTTAGTGGCATCTAACGGTGAGCTTGCAGATTGAAAACACATCAGCTCACAAGCATGAAGGAAAACCACGAAATGTGACAGGCTGTAAAATCACCAGGACTGACAAGTGAACCAGAGCCAAAGTCACACCAAAAACTGCAGTTCCTGGAATGTAGTAAACTGTAATGTCTGCATATATTTACTGCAGTATTTTTCTGTAGGATAATAACCATCAGTGATCTGATTCAAATTTTAGATTCATCCAGAATTACTCGGAGTGAGAATGTATTTTATATGATTATAAACATGTTATTTTAATTTAATTTCCACCACAAAAATAAGCCTATGGGAAAAGGCTGGAAAGGAGTACAAAAATAAAACCAAATACGTTAAGACACAGTTTCAAAATTTGAGAGCTTTAACACAAAACTTGAGTGAGTTATAGGTGTTGAGACAAAGTGTTACACCTGTCCCTGGTCTCCCCTACTTTAGTTTTTAATTGAGTCTTATTGATTAATTATTTGTATCTTAATGTCGGGAAATTGGAAATCAAGATCACTTGGGAAGCTTTATTGACAGAGATGATAGTTGCTAAGCAACCAAGATGCATCTTCAGCTGTCCAACTGTGTAACAATATAACAGCGGCAATTTCTGTGTGTTCAGTAGGACCATCTATGGCTGAAATATGTCAAAATTATCACATTTTCTTTGCCTTTTGTGTAATTTAAAACATTACAGACACCTCTAGGAAAACTCAGGAACAAGCAGTAGTAGTTTTTTAATGCAACAAAGTTATTGCAAATATAAATTTGAAAATGGTCAAAATGGTTTGCAGAGTTAATGCTTATAAAGAACCGCAAGGGTTCATTATAAAGAATTTTGAAGAAACCCAGGAGCTCTTTGGAATAAGTCCAAGGGTTTATTTATAATGAATCCTGTAAAACGACACTATAGTGAACTGTTAGGGAGATATAAAGGTAAAATGTCAGTATAAAAACATTGTTTGTAAGGCTGTAGTCTAGTTTAAGTGTACAGTGCCAAAGATTCACAAGGAGACAAAAACATTTAGTTTTGGACAGCATGATTTTTGTTCTCTTTTTCTGTAACCCAGAGTTTATCAACTTTTGGCTCAGCACCTCGTGTGCTGCCAAACTAGTTGCGCAGCAGCCATGTGCTGCGCATGCAAAGGCATTTTATTGCAACAAGAGGCACCCCGATCTGTCCCAAATTAGACTGCCGGGCCTGGAGAGAATTTTCCCGAAGCTTTTTTTTTTTTTTTTGGCTGCAAGCAGACCTGTGTATGATTAGCATCAGTATTTTCCACTGCAGTCGAGGAATCATCTCCGGACACACACGCTGTCAGTGTTGGCAGATCATTTTGCATGAGACACAAGCCGCATGCATTTGCATAATGAGAGCCAGGTCGCAAGAAACACATTGCTTATGTAATGTTGCACATGATATGTGTTAGTACATGGGTGTTTGTTGTGTCTGTGGGGCCTTGTTTTTCCTGGAATATAATATGTAAAAATAAACAATTGTTTTAGCTTTAGAAAAGGTTAGCATTTGATTTTAAGTTGACTAAATATGAAAAGACAAGGTAAAATAAATTTGTGATGATAAAAAACATAAACTAGTCAAATAAACTTAATATCAATTCAGTTGTACTTGAGAAAACATGTTCAATAAGCTTAAGATATGAAGTTCAGTTCAGTCACATTGATTGATTTCCCTTTACATTTTCAGTTCTTCTTTTCACACAAAGAACTTGCAGCTGCAGCTGCTGCTGCTGGAGCTGCTTTCATCCAGCAGTGATGCAAAGACAATCTGTGAAACTGCTCAAGTGTGAGGGGGGTCGAGTCTGAAGCTGCCAGAAAGTACAGCAGAGTCTCTCAAACAATGAATTCTTAAAATTCTGCTAACATGTTTCTTTAGAAACTTAATTTAATGAGTTGATTGAACTGTGCAGTACATTCTCTTTTGTCTCTCTTTTTATGTTTTCTGATTCTGCCTTTTACAGCATGAATCTCAACTTTTTGTTTTGCTGATAATCAACTATTAAAAAAGACAAGTTCAAGACAAAGAACAGCTTTCAAAATCAAGCTAACTACAGAAGAATTAAAACCACTGTACAGCACATTCATTCTACTCATCATTTCAAGTACTTCAAGTTAGATGAACTTTACATGTTCTGAAGTGTTCTGAAAATAAATTTAAAGTTTGATTAACCTGAATGAATACAACTTGTATAATTACATTAAGTTTGACTGACATAATAGTTTTTTATAGTGTAATAACCAGATTAAAAAAAAAAAAAGATATGAGAGAATTTATTAATCCTGAAGGAAATTCTTGTGCCAGATTGCTCTAAAGTTACAGCAACATAAGAATAAACAATAATAGAGCATCAAATAAGAGAAATATTAATATAAAAAGTGTATAAGGAGTAAATGAACAGTGCTGATTAGAATAACAATAAGACAAGTTAAGTACAAAAGTAAGCTAAATAAATAAAGTAGTAATGGTAATTACACTGAAAGTAATAAAAAAAGTTATATTACATCAGATAATGTAAAGAGAGTACATAATATTGAATGGAATTGTACATGATAATAATGAAAAGTAATAGGAACATTGCATAATGTATTAAAATGTGACATTAAACATAAGAGAAAAAAATAATATTGTACATGTAGTCCATGATATTGAAAATATTGCACTTACAAAAAAAAAATAAAAGTATGCATAACAATGTGGATCTCTGTCGGCCAGACTGGACCTATTAACATCTGTCTCATCTTCATCCCAGAACTTTTAAATTTTTCATATTTACATCTGGAGCCAAAAAACAATAAAAACACATGTGTGTGTGTGTGTGTGTGTGTGTGTGTGTGTGTGTGTGTGCGTGTGCGTGTGTGTGTGTGTGTGTGTGTTCATGAAAACAGGGGAATCATTCTGTGTTGAAAAGCATTCATGGGAATTTCACCTAAGTCCATGTGTCTGTCCGGCAGGGATCAGGCTGAATCTGATCTGCCTCAAACACGGACCACACACATTTGCATGAAGGCGAAAGGCGTGTGCTCCTTATGTAAGCATTTAGCTCATACATACAGGAAGTGTGATATCAAGTTTCAGTCCGACTGGATTGATTTCCTTTTGGCATCTGTCCCGTCTACACGGACACAGGCCAGGAGTTCCAGAGCACAGGTTTGTATGAGGATGTTGAATATGTCTTTTACCTTTTTATAACGAAAAAATGTTCAGAAAGAGAAACCTCACCACCCTCAAACTACTACCACACTACTACCATATTTTTCACTTTTTGAGAACATAAAGCAGCATTTTTGCCATGTGGATGTTGGATACAGGAGAAAGAAGGGGAATGCAGGTTGGTCAAACAATCAAACAGATGTTTTCAGTTATTCTGGCTCATTAGACCTCCACAAGGTTGAAGCTGGGTGGAGCTGAAAGTTCCACGAGGTCACCAAACTACACATGTATTTATATGAAACAGAAGAGGAAGGTTGTCCTGCCCCAACAGGTGCAACAAACCTAACAGGAGTGTCAGGGACGTGTCAGCCAAACACAGCACCGTGTGTCACAACAGTGCTGTGCAGGAACCAGTGTCATCCGTTGAACATGTTTTGTGTTTTTGACTGGTGACATCGGCTCACATCGTCAGCTGATAAAAAAAAAAAGAAAAAGTGTGATGGTGGCAGAGAGTGTGTGTGTATGTGTGACCAGGACAGAAGTGTTTTTGATCATGAAGTCAAAGATCAAAATGACTGATTATGGTCATTCTAGTAGTTATGCAGTCCTGACACTTCCAGGTCTATTTTGAAATACTAACTCAATATTTTAAGATACGGGAGACCAGGGGCAATTATAACAGTTTTTCTTTTTTTTTTCCTTCATAATTAACAGACTCCTTGAAATACACCTATCATCTTTTGATATGAGATATGTGTACTAATTAAAAACACAATACATTATATTTTCACCAATAAAGACAATATTGAATTTTATGCAAGAAGTGTGACCATTGCCCCCTTGGTCGGGGCAGCTGTTACAGTAGTTGGGGGCAGTTGAAAGTAATATTAACCTACTTTATCCCAAATAAAAGCACACCTAAAAGTAAGTAAGAATTCTTTTAGATGTCAGGCATCGTCTGCAAGACCAGACAACTATTCTAAGATTTTAATTATTAGAATTGAGTTAAAAGTAATTTTATATTTGCAAATAAAAGAAATATAAAAATATGAATATTGTGAGCTATTTAGTATAACGTCATTATGTAGACTCCAGTGGCCCTAATAGGAGTATGTTCTATTTCAAATTAAATTAAGAAAACAAAAAACAAAATAAACAAACAAACAAAAAAATGGAAAGAAATTAATGTGAACTAGTTCTTTTAATCCATGAGAAGTGAACTTTGAGGCGGCTCTTTTTAAGTATGAATTTGAACAGCACTGTGTGGCTCGCCCTCACAGTGAAAAGATTTCATCTGGAAAAATCAGTGACAGTATAAATATGAGTCTTTCATAGATGTATAAGTGCTTTAAACAAATGATTTAAAAGGACAACCCCGTTTTAAATATGGAAGGAGGAGATTGCAAACGGTGAGTGAAGGCAGCAGTGAATGAGTGCAGCGTCCGCCTGATGTCTGATTTGAATGTTTCTGTCTCCGGGGAGAAACATGAAAATGAGCCACAGGGATACACCTGAGACCCAGGTTAAAAATAAAAGCTGATGCCATGGGGATTCTCCTGATGAAGATGCTGTGTTTTTTACTGCGATTTGATCAGTTTTGTTGACATCGGCTTCAAATCCCACAGACCCCACAGCTGTATGTGCACAGAGACTCCACATCCCATGTTTACCAGCAGTGACAGCAAGTTGTTGGTATTGTTTTCACCACGTGTCTGTATTTGGGTGTCAGACAAACTGTGGTCCTGAAGACACCTGTAGCAGAATCCACAGAATTACAGCTATTAATCTAAACATGCATTCACGCATAACAGAATAGTTGGAACTGACAACAAACAGAAAACATAATATCAGGTTGAAGAAAGCATCACAAAGCACCATAGAACACCAGCAGAACACCACAGAGAACCTCACAGCACCACAGGCAGCCTGCATCTCTCGCCTGATTGGTTAAAGTCCTTCCTCTACATGGTTCTCGAGTCCCCCTGATACATCATCAGCTAAAAATACTGGTCACACTTAATTTTACAGTGTTAGTAATAAAAAACAAGCCATAATTTGTATCAAATTAGACAAAAACTTGAAATAATAAATTCTTAATGAGACAGTAAACATGCACAACTTTAGGAGCTAACAAGCTGTAATTTGTATCAAATCAGACAAAGTTAGAAATAATATATTCTAAATTAATTAGACAGTAAAAATGACAAAAACAAGATGTAATAAGGTCTTAACTATCATTAATAAAAAAATAGTATTTCTATTTTTTGTAGTATGATTTGTTATGTCTGATTAGGGAAAAGTTGGGTATATTTACTGTCTAATAAAATATATTATTTCTAGTTTTTTCTTTTTTTTTGTTTAGTTTGATTCAAAGTACAGCAAAAAAAAATACAGCTGTTATTAGGGTAAAGTTGTGTTTTTTACTGTCTGGTAAAAAATATATTATTTCTAGATTTACAGCTTGTTATGTCTTATTAGTTTTCTGTAAAATAAAGAGGGACAAAAATATTTGTCATCGCTGTATTCAGTTTGATATTTGATTTGTATCATGTATGTTTACTACATTTTGTCACTTCTGGGGCTCCAGACCAAATGACTCAAATCTAACAGATCAGTTTTGAGTTTGGAATATCCATCCATCCATCCATCCATCCACCCATCCATCCATCCACCCATCCATCCATCCATCCATCCAAATGCATGCATACTTTCATGCACTGTTCTGTCTGGTCAGTGACAATAACCTTCTCGTCAGTGGTGATGACTTACTGCACACTGCCCCCTAGTGAACAATCTGCAGAAGTGACTCAGAGCTGCTGTGGCATCAAAAGCACAGGACCATCGGATCTGATGCTGAAGCAGAGTGTGAGGAAATGAGATTTTAGGTAAAACAATATGAAGGTTTGACAACAGGATAGACTGCAAGACACCTTCAAAAGCATTGTGCACACACATCAGACCAAACACTGGTTTTCTGACCAGAGAAGGTCCAGTGCATGATCCTGTAAAACTGTAGTATGATTTTTGTTTTATTTTCTCTTTTTGCCTGACTGAGGTGTAGATTGTACCATCTGAAAAAAAACACCTGCTAAAAGAGCGGCGTGCTTTAAACATGCTTTTTTGGTGAATGGTGAACTGAATGCATAGGTTGCAATTAATGAAGTGTGTCCAGGACAGAAGTGTTGACGTGATATAAAAACTTTGTTTGATCATGAAGCCTCACGTTTCTCTATACTTGTGTGGTGTATCAGTGAAGTGTATGAACTACACTGCAGGCTGGAGTCTGTTAACAGACAGATTAATGTTCTACACTCATCTCCAAACGTCTGCATCTATGGAAATACATTTCTGCAAATATGATGGAAAACAGAAGATCCTGTAAGGTATTTTAAAGAGAAACTTTGTCAAAATAATCTCAAAATAATGATTTAGCATTTCAAAATATTAAATCACAAGAAACTTTGTCAAAAACACTTATATACTAAGTCATTGTTTTAAGATATTAAGTCATAATTTTGAGATACATAATCAATATTTTTTAAGATAGGGGAGATTGTAACCTTTTTTTTCCCCTTCATAACTCACACTCCTTGAAATACACCTGTCATCTTTTGATATGAGAAACATATGTGCAATAATTAATAATACAATTGAAGCATTGTCACTGTAATATTACAGTAGTAGTCAGAGTGGTTGGGGGCAGTTGAAACCTAAAAACAGTAAGTCATATTGTAGCTCAAATTAAGTATTTTCTAGTATATGCAGTAGTTTTTTTTTCAGAGGACTAGAAAACTATTCTAAGATTTTAATTATTTGAATTGAGTTAAAATTAATTTTACATTTACCAATAAAATAAATACAAAAACATGAATCTTGTGCACAATTTAGTATAACATCATTATGCAGTCCAGTGTGCTGTATAGGAGTACATTCTATTTCAAATTAAATTAAGACAACAAACAAAAAAATGACAAAAAAAAGGAAGAAATGAATGAGAAATAGTTCATTTTAATCTCTGTTAACTGAATTCTGCTGTGTTCAGCTGACAGCGAGGAGTTTCACCACCTCAGAGATAATAAGTCCTGAGTATAAACTGTCACTTTTTCATCAAAACATCAGAAGGATTAACGAAGGTCACGTAATGTTAACAGAGCAGTGTGTGGGGAACCAAATGAAGAATTCTGTCTCTTGTTACCCGTCATCTATCCTTGTCTTGCTCTTTCAACACTAATGGAAAATAATAAAAGCAAAAATTGATGCCTTTAACTTGAAACATGTACAGCAAACCTTCAAAACTAAATACACACAAAATGTTGAGGCAACAGAAGAGGGTCAAAGTGTGCACCTTTAAAACATTAAAAAGAATCTTAAAAAGGTACGAGGGGGAATTTCTGCTTCTTATTTATTTATTTCTCTCAAATCCATGGGTACTTCGCCTGCAGTTATGAGCAAATACTTAGTTTCACACACACAACTGAAAACACTCATTCATTTCACGCACTGATTATAAGGCAACATGTTGTTGAAACTAATATTACCCAACTTCTGGATTCGGATAAAAGAGACAATCAATGTTCGTGACCATCCTTTTAGGTAATAACAGTTTTCGTATGTTACACATGACACCATGTATAAACAAGGAATACCTTTGTTGTTAACATCAAGGAAATGAGATTAGTGTGAGAAAGTGCACCTCCTCATCTTCACCAGGATGTTCATGATGTGCGTGACAACACTGCAGACAAACAGAGTACACAACAAGACATCCTCAGTGTGAAAGCTGAAGACATCACGCAAACATCTACTGCACCGTGTCAAATTATTGATGATTTTTGGTATATAACTGTGTAACAAGCAGGATAATGTGAACTAAATCCTGACAGGATGATGCAGGACGCATCCTGAAAAAAAAGAAAAGGTAAGTGCAACTGATTACAGTTACAGATACAAAAAAAAAAGGTAATTGGATTAGGTAAAAATGGGGATTATTAATGGGATTACAATTTTAAAATAAATAATCTTATACTACCATGCACAGTGCGCACACAGCTGCCAATCAATCAATCAATCAATCAATCAATCAATCAATCAATCAATCAATCAATCAATCAATCAATAAATTGCACACAACAAAGGAAGGAACAGCTGGACAAACTAATAAACCTAACAAAAAACAATGAACAACCTATTATTAATTGACTATTAAATGAATCTGCATCTATTTTGATAATTGATTAATCGATGAGTCATTTTTTTTTAAAGAAAAAACTAAAATTGAAATTAAATGTGAATATATATATATATATATGTATATATATATATATATATATATATATATATATATATATATATATATATATATATATATATATATATATATACATACATATATATATATATGTATATACATATATACATATATATAACAATAAGGTCATTGTTAAATCACTAAAATCATATATATGTATACGGCAAATTTTCTGTGACAAAATATTTATTTTGAAAATGTGGCCTGCTAATTGTATATTATTTAGATTGTTACAAGGTTACGTATCATAAAATAAAATATTTTATTTGACACAATGATTTTAAAATGATTTTAGTGATTTAACAATGACCTTATTGTTCCTGCAGAGTCTATGATCATATTTATAGTTAACAAGTTGTATTGTGTAAAGCAGTGTGTTGCAGGTAACGTGTGTGTGTGTAGTGGAGCTGTAGCTGTGCTCACTGCAGGACGGCCTCACCTGGAAGCTGCTAGCGGCCGTCTCTTCCTCCAGCAGGTTGACATTTATGGTTCAGAGTGAAATATGTCAACAACTGTGAGATGGATTGCCATTAAATCTGCTTCACACACACAGGCCGTATATTTAAGTCATGACACCCTCCCCACACATGCCTGATGAATTACAATACCTTGGGTGACCCCCATAACTTTTCATCACATCAAAGGTTCAGTTTTGTCCAGTTAGAGCTGAGTGATACGGACAAAATCAAATGTCACAATATTTTTGACCAGATGCCTCAAGACACACAGAAAGTGTGTCAATGATCTTGAGGAACCAGATGTGGAAAGAGATGCTGCTGTTGAGTCTTTCAAATGAAGTTTTTTGCACTTTGAGCACCAAAAACCACCTAGAGGGCAAAATTGCTCCATAATATTTTAGAGGAGTCAGACATCTCTACGACTGATATCTCTAAAACTTTGCAGTTCAACCCACAACTATCTAGATGGATGAACAGCACCACGGGTATGAGAAAAAATATTTATTTTTGCTTTTGGGGTGAACTGCCTCTTTAAAATAAAAGCATCACTTGTGGCTTTATTGATTAATTTGTAGTTTTTCTATTTCCTGATCAGGACCACTAACTTCCTGACTCTTGGAAAGAAGGCAAGTTTCCCAAACTTTGTCAAATGTCAAACTTTTCCTTTTAATGAGTAATGCTAAACATTTGGCCATCACAGTAATGTCGCCTCTGAAAAATCACTTCAAGAAGCACCAATCTGTACATGGGAGAGCAGGTGGATAAAGACTAAGCACTGTACAGCCATGCAAAATAATAAATAAATAAAGTTTTATGGGGATTGCCGCATTTATTTAATTTTTTCCACATACATAAAACCATATGTGCACCGTAGCCAAAAATGCTTGTATTTACAAAAAAGAAATCGATATACACAAAAGAAGTATAATACAACTGAGGAGAAAAAAAAAATCCTTCAGTAATCCTTACAACAACAACAGAGCAAATACAAACAAAACGTATTGTTTGACACCTTGTCAAGTTTTTGTGCAGATATTCTTTTATTACAAGGAAATAAAGTGTTTATATATTACAAAACTCAGATGCACATCAAATATGCAAGCTGCGGCCCACATTCTCTGGGTGTATGAGGGTAAAAAAGACAAGCTTTCTGAAGATTCATCAATGAAACCTTGATTTACTCACGACACCATTACTTACCTTCAGTGCATTCAATTGATCTATTTAACACTAATTACAAATGTAAGTCTGTCGTTGTTGCAAGGTGTTTTTGTGGTGAGCAGGCGTACGATACCAATGGGCCGTTTAACTCAATCGACGAAGGATCAATCCGAACTCTTGTAGTGTTTCCATCTGAAGACTGAAGATGGACTGATAAACTGTAAGGCTGAACTCAGAACTCATCTCAGAACAAAATGCTGATGTAGAACTTGTAACGGCGTCCTCCTGAAAACACTGTTACACACAACCAGAGAAACCGATGCCAGGAACAGACTCAATCAAATCTCAAACGGAGAACACTGACGCTCAAAGTCATTAAAGACAGGTGAAGTCCCTCCCCTTCCTGTGGACCACCGAGGGCCCTTACTCCAGAAAAAAATGTGTGGTAGTCAATGGTGAGACAAATATATTTTTTTGGAATTATGCCACATATGATGGATGTGAATTTAAAAGATCATTTTACAAGTTGTTTTCTCTGACTCTCTCTCTCCGCAAGCTAACATTAGCGGCTGAAGCTACGACGCCTGAGTGTTTTCGTACCGGGATGTTCAACAGGTCAGTCTCGTTTCTTCTCTTCCCAGCTGACGAAAGGACAAAGAAGATCACAAGTGACAGCGAGGTTAGTGTTGATGATGTATATTGTGCGAGACGGGGGATGTAGTTCACGGAGCGGTTTCACACAAAACTAAACAAACTATGACAAACCAACCATACACTGGGACTTTGTCCACTTGTAAAATCATCAATTGACAAACGTGGAAGAGGAGGGACTTCGCTTTGCTATAATTTCCTTCGATCATTGAGCCAATTCCTGCCAGTACAATGACGTTCTAACAATGTGAACAAGCTAAACATTTTAGGAAGAATCTGTATAAAAGCATCATCTGGATTACAGACACACAGGTGTCATTCTGAAGGGATAGAGATGGGCAGTGCTGCTTTAAAACACACTGAGATTAATTCAGCCTGAATATATACATATAGTAAGCTGAATCTGAAATAACAAAAAAAAATAAAAAAAAATGTTGTCATAGCTGCCCATCTATACAGCTTCAAAATACTGGCCTTACATGTGCCTCAAGGTCTTTCTTTAAAGGGATAGTTCATCCAAAAAAGAGAATCCAGTCATAACACACTCACCCTCATGCTCATTGAGGATCAGGTTTAGTTCTTTTAGTCCATAAAACACTGCTGGAGTTTCAGAGGAAAACAGAAGGCTTGTCTGGTGTCGTCCAACATCCTCCTAAAGCTCCAACATGCCAAGTTGTATTGAAAAACATCATTTAGACCGACCATGTTTTTAGTTTAAAGTTCACTGTAGATTCTTAGCCCGGTACCACGTTCATGTGCACGTGTGCATCCACACCGTCTGAACGGGCTGAACAGCATGTTGGGGCTTTAGGAGATTACACCAGACAAGCAGTATGTTTTTTTTTCACAGTTTGTTCTGTTTGGTCGCCATTCACTCCAATTGTTTGGGGATTCTGTAACTGCAACTAAACCTGGCCTTTGACTGGCATGACGGTGAGTTGGTAATGACTGAATTTTCATTTTTGGGTGAACTATCTCTTTATGTGGTTGTCAGCAAAACAGAAATTAAAGTTGTCTAATATCCAACCATGTCTTTTTGTGATTTCTGTCCAACATTAACAGTCACTAATAGTGCTTTGATGAACTTAGTGATCTTTTCATGCTGTCATGGAAATGGGGGGAAAAAGAAACAGTGGCACTTCACAACTCTGCACTTTGACTCCAAACTGCCAACAAGCCGCTCTGACCTCGCAGTGAATTCACTCACTTTCTGAAAATATCAAGTGTACAACGAATGTGTTGAAAAAAAATACCAAAAACCTGCCAGTGTCCCACACTGTAGAGAGCTTGTTCTGTATGCTCAGAGAGTCTGAGGGTAAAAAAGGTTCTGGAGAAAAAAGAAAACATCATGTGCTGAGCTGGAGCTGAGGTCACACGCGACCAGTTCACTGCTGTTGGTCCAAAATATTTCTTCCCAGTGCTGGTTCCCACATTGAAGGAACCTTGGACTGCTGTGAAGGATCTGTGATTTTGCTGCTGGATTAATATGACAATTTGTTAACATTTTGCTTCTGTACACACTCTGATATTTTTCAACCATATCTTCCCATGTTTTTGTGTCTAACTCACTCGGTTCGGTGTTGAGGAAGAGCACTGTAGCGTGCAAACTGATCTAAATCATAACACTTTTGGGCGACTGCACACGGTCAATGTACGCCCACTAAAAGTGCTTGTTTTGTCAAAGAGCCAAATCCCTTTTGTTCGACAAGAAACCGCTACTATACGAGTCTGTTCACAGTGACCGGACGGTCATTTTACTGCTGTGCTGCCTTGATCGCTCAGTTAGTTTGTGTTACTGTGTGACTTCTGGTGTTTTCAGAGATTATAAACTTTGAACAGAGCGATATAGCAGCTGGTTATGGTTAAACAAAAAGGATCTTCTCTCTTCAAGAAGAGCTCTGTCTCTGTAGAAATCCTTGTCATAATGTTCTCAGACATTTACAATAACAATCTGCGGCTGTCAGTGGCAACGATTAATCGACTATTAAAATAATGGCCAACTATTCTGATAATCGATTAATCATTTACGTCATTTTTTAAAAAACTTTAGAAACTTGGATTAAGAAGGTGTACGGTTGTATTTTTTGGTTTAATATGGACAATAGATGTCAGAATATTTTCTTTCTTGACAAATTTTGTTCATACACAGCATATGTAGCATTGTAAACATGCAATGGTGTGCAGTTTCCTGGAGGGCTGCAGCTCAGTGTCACATCTGCTGGCTGCAGCACTCGTCCTCAACACTGGACCAATTTAAAAAATTGTAGCCCCTGGTAGAAACAAAAACATAGGAAAACAGGGTCCAGGTTGGAAAAAAAACAAAAAAAAACACAAAGTTATCCTTTAATCGATAAAAGGAAGAGGGACAGGGAAATCAAAACAAAAAAACTTCTTGCCAATAGCAGCTAGTTTGACGATTAGTCTTTATGTAAAGCAATATGTAAAACAAACTTTCCATGTCCTCCAGGCTGGAAGAAATGGTAAAATAAATTATCTTTATGCTGACGTGTATACGTATATTCTTGCGTGTACTGTGTGTGTCTGCTGCTATTTATCCTAGCAGCAGTCCTGACAGGGCGTTCAGGTCTCTCATGTACGGGTTGTCGCTGAGGATGCGGTCGATGCGTTGCTTCTGGTCGGGGAAGATGTCGTACAGCTTTCGTTTCAGCTCCGTTGTCTCCCCCGGTGACCGCTGGGGAGGGGGCGAGGGTGAGGGGGAAGGGGAGCGGCGGGGCGGGTGCCATTCAGGAGGACCGGAGTGGGGCCAGTGCGTGGTGGAGTGGGGCATCAGGGATGGAGGGGGCCGGGGCACTGAAGCGGGGGTCCGTGGGGCCGAGTGCAGCGCCTGGACATAAACTGGCTGCTGCTGCTGCTGCTGGGAAGATGGCCGGAAGTCTGGGGGCCTCAAAGGGGGAGGGGTGGCTGGAGCCCTCCTGACAGGGAGAGTGACAAAAGATGTGATGGAGAACATGTGCAACATTTACTGCAATACAAACCCCAACAACAGTTTAAAGCCTCTGTAAACCCAAATTCACTTAAGTCTTCTAACCATGTAATTCAGGGGCTCATGTACATAATAGTTAACATATAAAAAGTATTGGAAATCAGATTTCATCCAAATTTGAAGAAGGCCTGGGCGATAAAGCTGAAAAGTCTATCATGATAGATAATTATTTATCATGAGGTGACCTGTTGTTTTTCACCTGCACACATTTTGTCACTGCTGATGTTTGTCTCACATGTCACTCACACTGTTTATTGTCTCACGCGCAACTCCACACTGATTGTCACGTGTCGATGGGGCGAACCAAAGACACACCTGTGAAATGATTGGCTGTTTACAAGTCACTGCAGCACCTAGGGATATGATAGGCTGAGGGAGCACACTTGTTAAGTGAATGGCTGTTCATGTGTCACTCGTAGCACGCTCTATTAACAAGGGATATGACAGGCTGTCAATGAGCAGGGCTGTAGTCGTTTTTTGCTTTCATGACGGTTTGCATTCAGTGACTAGACAAGTCTATCACAGACAGCTATAGCTATCACCCAGGCCTAATTTGGAACATTGTCATCTAAGATTTTGTAAACTTTCCTGTATTGGGTTTGAATTGGGTGTTTATATTTCCACAAACAAATTCTAAAAAAAAAAAAAAACCACGTCAGTTGTTATGTGGGTGCAAAAAAAAACTTCTCTTCTCCCACTACTGCAGCTGCTCTCTGAGTCTGAGCCAACCATCCATATAACAATGTTATATCATTCCTTTAACACAAACAGTGATTTAACCCGGCGCCCAAATCAATATCGGTTTAAGAGAGAACTATATTTAGAACATTTTCCCAGCTTCACTTTGCTGTTAGATAGCCTTAACTGACAGCATTTTCCCCCGCACGACACTGGATACAGATGTCAGACAATAACACAAACTCTCATGTCCTGTGAGTCAAAAAGATGGTTTCTGTCCGTGGAGTCTGGTGGTTGTACAGAGAGCAGAGACAACAGCTCTCCATTGTAAAATGCTGACACAATGACACAGTAAAGCAGCAAACACGTTCTAAATATGGCGTACACTTAAACCCATACTGATCTTTTTTTTTTTAAAGTGGTCCTTTGTTTAAGTGCAGCCTGCGTCTACAGCGGTCCACAGCAGGACATTACTGAGCTTTTATGTTGGGACTCCTGAGCTGACACACCCACACACACTTACAAATTGATCTAAACAGCAAAATAACCTGTGTTTGATCCAGGTTTTCTAATGATTATGAAAGTTTATTTTCAATCAGATTTTGGGGTGCTTAATGAGAAATTAAACTTTGATATCATATATGCATTTTTTAGTATTTGAAGCCAGGTTTTCAGTCGGAGTGACACTCAATAAGTCACTAAGTATAAACGCAAGAGTCATCTCAGTGTTAAAAGATGGATGTCACAGAATTCCTACACAACACAGGTAAAACGTACCTGTTGTCTTTACGCAGGAACATGTCAAGGTGAGGCCCGTCTCTCCCCAGAGGGTCATCAGGGATCATGAAGTGGTCCTCCACAAAAGTAAACTGAAGTAACCTATTAGTGAAAAGAAAAGAAATG
The DNA here is from genome assembly GCF_056507025.1 of Lutjanus erythropterus. Classification (NCBI taxonomy): domain Eukaryota; kingdom Metazoa; phylum Chordata; class Actinopteri; order Lutjaniformes; family Lutjanidae; genus Lutjanus; species Lutjanus erythropterus. Next base: position 3,872,726 of record NC_139329.1, read on the forward strand.
TGACTGATTTCATAAAGTGGACTGTGGTCTTGTTTGTCTTTAGAGGGTAAGGACACAGTTTGAAGCCTTGGTAACAGATTAGTGTAACTGCAACTAGAAATGTGGTGAAAAACTAGTCTTTACATTAAGTTGTGAAATGTCTGCAGTATACAAACACCTAGAGTTTTTGTACATTTTGAAGGCAGTGGTTTCTCCCAGGCTTTATACTGCACCAAACAGGCTCTCATTTCACAGTTTCTACCTTAAACTAAGCTTTGGTAACAGAATACATACATATAACATACACTACCATAATACAGGAAACTAACCATCTGATTCAGCATATAAGAAGCTGTGCATGTTGCTTAAGCTGTGTTGCTTAATTTAGGGCAAAAAAGTCCCTCAAAAACACTGAACAACCGATCTGAACCCATCAGCCAATACAGGAAATCCTGTGTATTGCTCACATTTGCATAACATATTAAAACTATGTGCAGCATCATCAGATTTAAATCTTCTTCTTATTAGCCTTACTTATACACATTAGAGGTCAAACACCTGATTCTGCTGCAACTTCTTTCTTGTGAATGTCTGTTCTTCCTTTTAAGTAAATGTAAATAAAACGTCATCCAGAAGGCAGCGTGCCTCGCTGGACTTTCCACTATCACGTTGTTGGGTAATACAGTGTGTGAGTGAATGACTAACTGAGCTGAGCTGTGTATACATTAGCACACAATCACCTCTCTTGAATGATTTTGCGCCAGGTGTCTGAGGTGTCGACGAAGTCCCTCAGGTTGTCATTGGTGACAATGATGCCGTCTGTTTTCTCTGCTAAGTGGAGCAGGAACCTGACAGGGAGAGAGAGAAAGAGTGTGTGGATCAGGATTTTCCCAGAGTTCAAAGGTCAGGAGCTCGTCCGCTGCGGCCCTCAGAGGCCGAGGCAGAGGAACACCTTGTTTGCTGAGCCACAGTGAGCTTTTAAGTTGGGCCATTTTGTGAAAGGGGTGAAGCAAAATTAACTGATAATCTCTGAGGAATGATGTTAGATATTTACATAAGAGGAAATAAGTTAATAATGGAACCAAACTGTCCAAAGATAACAGAGTAATCCAGTCCTCGGTTCTGAGGATGTGTTCTGTGCTCTAACTGTGTTTCCATCTAACTGTCAAACAAAAAACAAAGAAAAAGAAAATGCGAATTAGGTGTGTTTCCATCGACTGGTTTGGAGAGAATTAACTTGGCTACGTAGTTTTGTCAGAAGTTGGCGGTGTAGACTACGTTACAGATGGTTGGAATAAACAGATTAGAAGAGTCTGAAGTAGCTAACTGGAAACAAAACCAGCAGTTTGCCAACAGCCAATAAACCTCAAAGAAGAAGAAACAAAACCATTCACCTTGGCAATCCATGAGAGAAAAACTTTCAATTGGGCAAGTTGTAATTATTCTTTGTTTTCAGCTGGGATTGGCCATGTTTCCGCTTTTTCTTCTTCTTTTCTGAGTGGAAACATCTGATCACTCATTTGAGTTAAATTTTTTGTAAGTAAGAACTTACTGTTTCCACCTCCCATTAAGCACATTAATTCTTTCTGAGTTTTTTTTTTTTTTGTAATTGAGCTGTTTCCATTATCATTTTTCTGGTGTGATTCTGCAAAAAAGTAGACTGATGGAAACATGATTTCTGTAGGCTTCTTACTGCTGCCTAGATATGCTGAATTCAAGATTAGTGGACTGGTTTAAGTCTAGTTTAATCAAAGGCTTAAGACTGTGTGTGTGTGTGTGTGTGTTTGCATACGTGTGTGTGTGCATACCTGTCATCATGTGACGATATCCTCTGGCCACAGACCTCTCTGGAGGGAGTGAAGGAGAGCAGTCTCAGGTCTTCCAGCTGGTTTAGAAAATGTTGCTCTGGGACAAAATAACAATTACATTTATAGTTATTAATATTTCCGCTAATAAAGTGGAAAAAGAAAAGGAAACACACACAGATTTTAGACCCTGAACACATATGGATTTATACATAATTTTATAGTTTCTATATTACCAGGATTCCTGATATGAAAACATATCAAATAACATGTTTCCACTTTAAATTGGATACAGTAACATGTAGAAGAATGTATTAGGACAGATTGGTTTTAGCTCTAAACACTGAACAGTGTGAATTTAAAGCTATACACCATTTAAGTAAACACTCAACACCCTTAAAGCTCAAAGTCTGCACTTTAATCTGCTGGATACAGTTTCATTAAAAATCCAAAGTGCCAGAGTAAAGACCCAAAAAACAAAGCAATGAAAAACATCACTGTTGTATTACTTGAAGTCTGCCCTGTAGACAACTGCACATGTACCTGTGGTGAGCCGGTCTCTCTTCTGACGCCACTGAGGAACAAACACCGTGATTTCCCTGTGGCCCCGCCTCCAAAACGTCTCCACAGCCAGTGCTATTCCACGACAGGAGAAGAACCGATGAAGGCCGTGACTGGAGACACAGGAACAAAAAAATAAAGGGACAAAAGGGACACAATGAAAAGAAGTCCTACAGTCCCTCTGACCTCTGGTTCATGACAGATAAAATGGTATAAATGTGGATTAAAGTCAAGAAAACAGGTTTTCACTGACTTGACTTGGAATAAGAGCATGAAGAGAAAGGAAAAAATACTCAGAAGAAACAAGTCAGCACATTAAAATGACAGCTTCTTTGAATACTAATCTAAATATCTATGCCTCTATCTCTAGACAGATAAACAGACAGGTAGACATGTTATAAAAATAGTAAAGTAGACAATGTCACTCAGTAAAGCAGATCTCTGCCAGGCAACTGATGGTGAAGCACCTACTGCAATGCCACCACAACTGCCAGATGCAACCAGTAGAGATTTGCAAAGTGTTTTTATATAGTATAGCATAAGGTTTCTTTCAGATACACAGAACATTGTAATGGTATACTAACCAAGCATGCCGAGTTCACCTAACTGTATAAAGTTAATAAGGAAACAATAAATGGAACAGTAAGTCTGAACTTCTAAATTTGAACACTGTAATTTTGTTATTATTTACAACATTACAAGGAACCAGGCGGCCTAACAACAATATTATAGATAAAGAAATCTATATTTTTGGAAAAACTTACAAAGGTAGGAGCCTGCATGTCCCCGGTGGAAGTTGTGGCTATTCAGAAGGTTCATGTTTTGGCACAGAGCTGACTGATCACCTCCAGCAACTGAGTTTAACTCCAACAAGCAACAACTAGCATGTTCAATTTATTTATTTTATTTTATGAAAATTTGTTAAGCAATATAAAGACGATTTTGTAGTAAAGTCTGCATCTCTTATTTACTAGTGGACCTTGAATGCTCCAATATGGCATCCGTACAGATGCATATATAGAGACAACATACAGCAGGGGTTTATTCATCTTTTACCGTGCCTAACTTTAGTTGGTCATAACGTATCTGGTATGGAATTAATCTGCAGATGCTTCCATTTAAGGTGAGACCAAACATTTCTATGGATGAAGAAAATAAGAATAAGGAAGAAAAACAAGAAATAAATTAATAAGGCAGCGCTGCAAGCACTGAAATCTAATCACATCTTAATGATGCACATATAGAATACAGGTCTGCACTGAATGCCAATGGAATTATTTTAGTAATACCCTATACAAAAGAGCACTCAAACACAAACACACTACACACCCCGCCATCAGCTGACTCAGACTGTTTTTGGTGACGCGCATGGCCTGCATGCGCACGTCAGACAGCTGCAAAAGAGCAAATGGGTAGCTAGGACAGAAAACCACAGAACAACACAAACAACAAACACCAACAGAGATGAGAAACTCCCTGCGAGCAGCCAGCCTCGCCGAGCAGGAAGGAAGCTGCTGCTGCAAGCCGCAGCCCCAACACACCACTGACATCCTCGGAAATGATTTATTTTCAAATGGTTTTTCAGGGTGTTTATTTTTAATCGGTGCATTTCGGTATTTTATTTTTATGGGCTCAGGTGTTGAAGGAAATTCTACGCCTCAAAACAGTTCCATTGATCATCACCTCAGGATAAACAGAGCAGTGATAATAACCATTCAACCTATTTTTATGTTGGGGAAATCTACTTGTCAACAGGATTATTTTCACGGGAAATATTTGACTGCGTCTCAAATCTGAAAGTACAGTTGCAGTACATGAAGAAGAGTTATGGAACTATTTGGCAGCACAATTTTCTTCACAAGAGCTTTATATTTTTAATGTAATGGAACTTCTGAACGGCCAAATCGATATGCTCACTAATAAGAGGGGTGAATGACAAAAGTCAAAAACTGTTCTAAAAATAGTTGACTTCATGAATGGAGCTTCTGTTGATGCATGTTTCTTTTTCCTTGTCATGTGAACTTATGTCAGTTATGTCCCTACTGGTAACATCCGTGCGCACTGGATCGTTTATCTTGATCAGCAATCTGGTCTCACATGAGCTGTGGTGAAGACAGCAGTCTGTGAGGCTGCGTGCTACACACAGTGCTGTGGCACTACATAAGTGACGTAGGTCCGGCCAAAGGTTCATGGGACTCCTGGAACACACTGTGACAGAATAAAAGTTAGCCTGAATGTGACGAGGTAGAAAAACAATCCACAAACACTACTGACCTCAATGTGGATCCGTATTGCAACACTAAAAACAACATTTTGTGATGGTGAGAAACAAGAGTGAGTCAACAGTCCATCTTCCTGGAAACATGGGGACAACTGACCGTTCACTAAGCCTTGCCTCCAAACATCAACTGTCCAGTCATAGCTTAGCAACCATAACTAAAGCGTACTTGCATTTCTTTACATATTGAAGCAGGGTGCATGGGCCTCTGAGAAGAACAACACTTGCTGTTTCATCAGTCTGGACGATGGCTTCTTTTTCTGTAGTGTGGGGAATGGATTAAACTCTTGACACCACTGCATCTGTATTTGTTATGTTGGGATTTGAGGAGGAAGATGTGGGCTGACGATGCATCTCTCTCTGGTTTGTTGTCTCAGGTATAAGCTGGGTTAGCTTAGCTCTTATCCTGAGTCTCTTTCTGGGGTCATCGTGGTCTAGCTGGTCTGGCTGGGTGACTTGTTTCAAGGTCTGCTGCACTAACTGAGTCCCTGCGCTTCCTTTTCCTATGTTAATGAGTGTATTTCTGTCATCTGTCATGTAGATATACCAGCAGTATTTCACCATCTGACCAATGTTTGCTGAGAGCTAGCTTGTTATATCATGTATGCAGCTGCAGAGGGTTCTTGTTTTAAAACGTGTCTGATGGGAACATTAAAACATCAGCTGGAGAAGGACGTCTTGGCAAACTCAAAGAGTTAGCAGTAGCTTACAATAGCCAGCTACACTTAATGAAATCTGCTTTTGCCAACTTCAAGGAATCATAGACCTCGTGTTTTAACAATTACTCCCTATTTCCATGTTCGATATACCATTGTAAACTGCACAAATTCAGTGCCAAAATGGAAAGCGTGACAGGCGTAGCAAAAGTGGAGGGCGGTGCTTAGCGAAGGGTCCATAGTGGAAGTGAAGGTAATATTGCTCAGACTCAAGTGTTTCTGAGGAGTGACTGTGAAGCTCACAGTGTGGTGGCTCTGGCTGCCTCCATCCTGGAAGTGCCAGATTCCTCCCCGATTCCTTGTCAATCCAAAAATGGGCATAGAGGTGAAGCATTGGTGGAGCTCAAATGGCTGAATGAAGCAGCTACCTAGGGTCTAGCCACCTGTGGCAACACTCACTTGTCACTGCAGGGCACGCCCTCCAAGGGACAGCTTGAATTATCTGAAGTGAGGGTGCATGAGGTAGTTAGCAATAGTCAACGCTTATCATGTGAATGGAAGAATTCAAATGATAGGAATTTTTATTAGATCTGGGTACAAAAAGGTTCTAATGCTGGTACTGTTTGACTGGAGAAGTTCCAGTACTACTTTGTATTGGGTTATTTTGGTCAATACCTTAAAGGTAGCAATACCCACACCCAGTCGACACATACAGTTTGGAGAAGCAGCAGGAGTACTGTGTAGGAAGCTAAGCAATGTACAGCTGTGGACAGGATCAGCAGCAAAATGCATTTCAGATACATTAAAGAACATCAGTAATTTTATCTCACAGGACACAGAAGTTGCTGGTCTATTGTTGCTTTGATTAGGTTTTTGTGTAACTGTGTGACTTTGGTGTTTAATAACTCAACTTTTTTATATAGCATCTTTCGTAAAAACATGCAGCCCAAAGTGCTTCACATAGAAAAATTAAAATAACAGACAGGATACAAATAAAAACAAGCAAAGAATGACAAAAATCCAAGTCAAAAAGTCAAAACAAATAAAAAAAAAAATCAACTTTTAAAAGCAACGGGTAACCAGTGAAGTGTTTTAAGAAGTGAAGTTATATGATCACTTTTCTTATAAGGTTAGCCTCTATCTGTTAGTCTGTGTGACTTTGGTGAATTTGAACTGAGATCAATCTTGGTGTGTTGACCACCATCTACTGTATGTAATACTCTGACTATGGATAAAAGGGATATCATCTGAAATATCCCTTTACTTATGCAGAACATTACGCCTTAAGGAGAAATATGTAGACATTGCATGTGCAAAATGAGTACAGCTGTCCACATAGTGAATTAGAGCCCCACACTGTATATTAAATAGGTCGTGATCCTGTTCAATATACGAGATTTTGGTTGGAGCCAGTTGTTTACCCCCGCTGCCTCCTATCTAGACATGGCAGAGACGGACAAGCAGCTGGCGCTCTCAGAGTGTAGGACGCATGCAACCTCATAAATTGACAATAACAAGCTACGACGAGTCCGCGACTGTTGATCAGCTGTTTATAACTGTCACTTGTCTGGTCAATGTAAAGTTCAGCCCGTTATCCTGAAAACAAAAGCCCACTGCTCTGAAATAACACACTCTGGACAATGAGTTAAGTGGCTGCCTGTCTCACTGCCTGCCAAACTCCATTAACATTTTGCTCATTTTAACAGTTATAAACATCTATGCCTTCTACAAGATTGATTTCTTATGACTCATAAACAGAAACTTTCTAATTCAGTGAAAATTCTGTATTACTTTGAACTCTGATTAATATGAAATGGCACATAAAACAGTTATTCCAGTCAGGAATGGAAGTTTCAAAGGAAGAAACTGTTCTAACATTCATGTCAAGTGAAGTGAGTGTTTCAACTTAACGTTTCCTTGATCTCTGATGACATTTGGTGGTGCTTTTATGATTTATTACAGATTTCTCCTTTAATATAAATTAAACCAGTGAGTTATATAAGTCATCAAATGTCATCTTGTTTTTGGTGACATGGCATTCAGGATCAGACATGCAAATACTAAATAGAGAACATACTCAGTCAGAATCACACACACACACAAACTACAGGAGATATCATTTTCAGCTTGTGGTCAGAACCACAATGCAAACTTAAGGGAAGTTCCAGAGACTGTTGAAAGAGAAAGTTATGAATGACACCACAGCAGATAGAGATTATGCAACCAGTAAAATCACCATGGAAACGTGGACGTAATATGACGAGGTAAAACATCTCAGTGCTCATTAGAATAACTTTACATAACCTAATAACCTGATAACGACGATCCTGATCCTCAAAGCTGCACCTAGGACATTATCAACATCAACTGTGTGGCCTTTTAGTTTAAAAAAAAAATTAACTAAAAGAAACCTTGTAGCTGTGTGTCTCACTTCTCATGAGCTAACAAAAACAATAATGATGAAATAGTTTCAGAACCGGTTCTTTGACCCTGTGTAAAGGATGTGGAGTCAGAGGTGACCTGCGTTTTTCTTTTTGGCACACTTCTGGTAAGAGGGTAGGGAGGGAGGAAGAAGGGGAAAAGGGAGGGAGAGTGGGAGCCGCACCGAATATGAAAGGAAGTGGTTGCAAAAATGAGAAGTGAACACGAGGTCATCCGGGATGAACGTGGTGGCGACGCATCAGCAGCACGCCGTCCTTCCTTGTGTGATACAGATGACAGCAAAGTCCCTCTTTGTTGCACGATTTCTGGATCAAACAAACTACAGATTTTTACTAGAAATGTTTTTTCTTCTCAAAAACACCTCCGCATAACGCCCCCGCTCATCATTATCACACTGTTACACCTGCTTTTTACACTGCCGGTCACACGCACACAAAAGTGATGAGTAACAACATTACGTGAATGCGTGGGCCAAGTTTTGGTGCACCTACACAATAAAGGTTGTAGCTGCAACCTACGTGCTGTAACAGATGGTTTGTTTAGTTTTGAGAGTATGACTGATATTGTGTGTTTGTGTGTGAGTGTCTGTGTGTGTGTGTGTGTGTGTGTGTGTGTGTGTTTGTGTGTGAGTGTCTGTGTGTGTGTGTGTGTGTGTGTGTGTGTGTGTGTGTGTGTGTGTGTGTGTGTGTGTGTGTGTGTGTGTGTGTGACCTTAACCGATGATGATGGTCATGTTGATGGGAAGGGTGATGGCTTCATGTGTACAAAGAAAAGCGTGGTACATGTACTACAGGTGTGAAATTATGATTCTCACAGGAGCTACAACTCTTCACACTCAAACCAGTAAGAAATAGAGCTGCAAAGATCAATCTATGATTAACTATTGAATTTATCACCAACTATTTTCGCTTTGAGTCATTTTTTAATAAAAATGTCCAAATTCTCAGATTTCAGATTCTCAAACTTTTTTTTTTTTTTTTAATGTTTTTTTTTTGTCAGTTAAGTGGATATCTTTGGGTTGTGGACAAAAGACATTTGAGGACATCATGTTGGGCTTTGAGAAACACTGATCAACATTTTTCACCATTTTCTGACATTGAATGGCCCAAACAACTAATTGGGTAATCAAGAAAATAATGGTCAGACTAATCTATGATAAAAAACAATCATTAGCAGCCCTAATAAGATATTCTGAGTTGGAAGATATAGCTTTTTACCAGGCATCTTAAAATATAAAATCATCCAAGTCACAGATGATGGTTAAAGCCTTGTTAACAAGCGCAGGTAAAATCCAGTCTACACCTGGGATTCGGCATGAAACACTTCCATTTGCCAGTGTTGTGGGTGCAGGTCCCACTCCAGGGTCAGGATGTGATGTAACAGTGGATGATTTTCAGAATTGTCAGATGTTCAGGTCCATAAATATCCTGATTCTGATCCTGCATTTTAAACAGGCTAAGACAGGGATCATCAACTGGCAGCTCACAGGCCAAATCCATCCTGCAGAGCGGCCGCTGATCAAAGTATTGGAACATTTAAAATACTTGTGGTATTCCGAACAGGGTGTCTGTGGCAGAATTCCAGCTTCCACATCATATACTGATTTTAATCTTCTTTTGGCAGCTAAAACACATTTTGCTGCTGACCCTGTCCAAAGCAGGACATTGTTTAGCTTCCAACACTGGTTCTCCAAACTGGGGGCATGTCAGCCACCATCGACTGTAGGTAATACACCGACTATGGATACCTCATACAACCACATTTTAAAAAATCCTAACTATCCCTTTAATGTGGAAACATATTTTAGTGTCACTCTGTACAGTGAAGTTCAAACATCAAAGTCCAGCAACAATTTCTGGATAAAATAATGCATAAAATTACTGCCAATGCAAATACAACATTTCCTACTGCTGCAGCTTCACATTTAAGGCATTTAACTGGTGAAACTGGTGAAACTGGTGGCTTTTATTATGAAATGGTCACATGAAACACAACGTGTTTGTCAGTTAGCACAGCACTTGACACTGTCATCAAATACACATATACAAAACAATGATTATCATTGTTTTTTTTAAATAGAAGATCAGTTTGAAATATTGCAGGAGTAATAAAACAAGACGGAGCCAATTACTGCCTGACATCTTAATTAAAACCAAAATAAGTTTGTTTTGCAGCCCTCAGAATTCTGTGGTCTGTACTATTAAACTGCATTTGCTGTTACCACCAATAACTGCAAGTGTCACACGTACAATAACTGTGCAACAGCAAAAAAAATGTCAAAACCAGTTAAATTTGAGTATTTCCCAGAACTAGAAGAGGTCACTCAGAGTGCAGATCCCTACCAGGAAACACATGGTGAAGCACTAACTGCACTGCCACCACAGCTGCCAGATGCAACAAGTGGATATTTGAAAAGTCCCACCAATATTAATGTGACATAGACATGGCCAAAAATGTGTTTAATGAGATCACTGTGACCTTTGACCACCAAAAATCCAATCACTTCATCTTTGAATCCAAGTGAAAATTTGCGCCAAATTTGGAGAAATTCCCTCCAGGAGTTTTTGAGAAATTTTTGAATCGGGTGACCTGAAAAACAGTGGCCGTAAAAAACACAGATTAACAGAGGTCCTTCAGCACACAGTCATGAATGTACACAATAAATAATTAGACTGATCGGTCCAGTAGTATTTGAGATTATCTGAGGACAAAGTGTAGTTCCAGACATCATACACACACTCACACAGAAGAGATTACATGATCCTCTTCTGGTTTATGACTGGTCGGGATAATTACAGATTTTAAGAGTCACTCCTCACTGAACTGCTTCCTTAGTGGAGATTTGAGAGCATTTTCTAGTTACTTATGGCTTTTGAGAATCTGTTCACATTGATAGAGACTATAAAGACAACAATTTTGTATGAATGAGAACGTATTAAACAATAATAGGCTAATCAAACCTAAATTACTGTAATTAATTTTATCTGAAAGTCTGGGCCCCACAGTGTCTTGCCCCTGGACTAATGTAGTTGAAGACCCCTGGGTTAAGAGCCTGATCAGTTCCACATTTTTCTGAATTTTTGTTTCCATCTTACACTAAGATGGATGCCTTCGAATGGGGGAAACTGACTTGAGAAGAACCAGAAGTGACACCAATATCCTCTGACAGCAAAAATAAACAAAAATTCCCCCAACCAGAACCCACAATGCTGTCAGACTGACACCTGATCGAGACATGTGATAAGTGCTTGAGTACAGGGATGGGAGATTTTTCAGCAGATCAGACTCCAGAACGACGACAAGCTCTTTCTGGGTTGCTGAGTGATTCTGATGTGTATCTGAAGGATTTCTTTCAGTTCAACCCTTATTTCTGTATGTTGGAATCACAGTGCAGTTGCTCAGAGGTGTGCAACTTCCATGACACAGTACTAAATGCATTTCTTAAAATTATTTGAAAAAAAATTGGAAGAATTATTTGTGTCTATAGTGCTGTCTGCTGTGAAAGGGACACATTTTTTCCCATAGTTGTCCTTCTCACATATCCAGTAAAAGACAGATCCTGTTTTATGCCAAACCAGTGTTTCTGGGCAAAGACGCCTAGACAGCTTCTTTTTTCTTGTTTGTGTGTGTGTGTGTACGCATGTTCAGACTCACGCCATAGCCACGTTGCTGCCATCTATGATGATGTGTCTGAGGTCCTGACGTCCCGGCTCATTTGGCAGCTTCAGAGTGTAGGGAGTCCTCAGAGACTGGTGGAAACGAGCCAAACCAGTTACCGGGGGTGGCGGGGGGTCGTTTGCAGGAGGGGTCCTTGCTCCAATCCCGTGAAACCCCATGTGCCCGATGGTCTGATAGGGAGAGGCTGAGGGCCGGGTGATGGGCTGAGCTGACTGAGCAGGACAAATTAAAAAAAAAAAAAAAAAAGATTAAATGAGACAAAGAATTAAGATATTTGTTTAACAGAGCACCTATTTGTCTTTAAGTCTTCTGACAACAGAAAATATACAGCTGTCATTTGTTTGTTTGTCTACTAGCTTGGTTTCATTATTCATCAGATTCTTCCTGAAGCAAAACTGAGTCTTTAAACATCTGGTCGACAAATGAGTGTGACAACTGAGTCATCATTAGCAACATAAGCTGACTAATTGTGAAATTATCCTGTGGCCACTGCTTTGTCTAATCCCCCTGACTTTCACAGGATATTCAGAAAATTCCCAAATCCAACTAGAGCCTGGGAAACTGTCCCCCTTAACACTTCAGCAACAGGCATACTGTAGATCCCCTCAAAACATATTTTTAGACTGCTTTGGATAACACCAAATATTTTTTGTAACACAAGAAAGGTCAATTATCTTTTTAAAACTTCCTAAAACTACATATAAATATGTAAATATTCCCAAAGGTGTCTCAGTGTACGTGACCAGCTGCCACATCATATTTGTGTAGGTTTAATATACATCATCTCATTGTCCGATGTCTTAAACTCAAAGAAACTTGTGTCCTTCTGCACATTATAAGGACAGTCTGGATTATTTGAAGTGAGGCTGTATGCCTTTATCTACACTCAGTGTAATACCTACAGTCGTTGGTGGTCGGCACACCCCCAGTTAGGAGAAGCAGCATGGAAGCTAAGCCTTGTACTGCTGTGGTAAGGAGTGAGCAGGAAGGACAAGGATTTTATATACCTAAAAAAAACAATATAATTTAAGTGTATGCCATACTTAGAATATTACCGACAGGAAACCACCATTATATAAGACAAATGTCATTTGCTGCAAACCAACCAGAATCCATTGGCAAAATCAGTCGTTTTACCTCACAGAACATGGGAGTTGCTGGTTTACCGCTGCCTTGATCAGTTGTTTGTTATTGTGTGGCTTTGGTGTTTTAAAAGGTTAGTTCAGATTCACCAAAGTCAAACAACAAGGCAAACAAGCAAACTGACTGAGGCAGTGGTATACCAGCAAATGATGGTTTCCTGTCAGAAAAGGTAGTTTCCCAAAGGAAAAGGTTGTCTGCCAGCAAGGTAAAATGGTGAAAATATATAGTCAACACTAAAACTGATTTTAATCTTCTTTTGGCGGCTAAAACACCCTTTTTATTGCTGACCCTGTCCAAAGCAGGACATTGTTTAGCTTCCAACACTGGTTCTCCAAAATGGGGGCATGTCAGCCACCATCAACTGTAGGTAATACACCGACTACGGATACCTCATACAACCACATTTTAAAAAATCCTAACTATCCCTTTAATGTGAAAACATATTTTAGTGTCACTCTGTACAGTGAAGTTCAAAAATCAAAGTCCAGCAACAATATATGGAATACACGTTTGATTTAACACGTACACTGGGGGTCGAAGCTAAGGAGGTGCTGGTGGCGGTGAGCCACTGAGGCGTGCTGCGCAGTGCTGTTACACTCTCAACTTTCACTGATCCTCCCAAAGTCTGAGTCCCGCCCCTGGACAGGTAGTCCCTCTGCGAAACGCTGCCCCCTCCCCGCGCCAAATAGTCTGTTCTGGATCCTGACTGGGTGTCCAGGTGTGCCACTGTCATCATCCGGGACGTCCTGCTCTCTGCTGTTTTGGTACTCGGGGAGATGATGTCGTCGTCATCGTCAATGGTAATGACCTCGTAGTTTCCTGCTCCTCCTTGAGCACTAGAGCTCCTCTTGATGGTGATGGCCTGAAATAAAATTTGATGCGATTTTTTGTTATTTTGTGAAAAAAAAACATGCAAGACAGAATTGTGACTCCATTAATAATACAAGTTAAATACTGAGGATGTAACAATACACTGAACATCGCAATTAAAACATATCTGAAAACAGCACTGGACTGTGACAATATCTACCACAATATTACATGGTTAATATCAGATTTATTATTTTCTACAGGGCTTTTTTAAAAGAAATATTGTGATAAATATCAAAAAATGGGCTTTTTAATTATTACTGGTAAACTCAAGGTATTACTGTACCTTGAGTTTTTGGTTTTGATACATCCTTAGTAAATACCATTTAAAAATCACTTATCAAGCAAGTTTAGAAACAAACGAATCCACAGCATTGGAAAAAGACATATGCATCATACTTTATAACATACATTTATTAGCAGATATCAGTCTTACTCATGAAAGCAGTGCCTTATGATTAAATTTATCCAACATCATCAAACAATGAGTGAGATGATTCATTGACAAAGCTGAGGCCAGCTGGAGGAGCCAAAATGAACAATGAAAAGAGGTGACAGGACGTGATGCAATAACAAAAACAATATTTTAGATCCAGTAAGATGAGTCATCAAATACAAAGCTATTTATTGGAAATGATCTGAGATGAAAAGATGAGAGAAGGCTGCGGGCAGAAGATAAAACGGAGGAAAAGAAAAAGTTTAAGTTATGAGAGATGTAAATGAGATGACAGATTAAATGTGGATTTCACAGGTGAGATAAAAGAAAAACAATCAAGTAGTTCATGTGATATTACTGGAACTTTATCATGCAAAAAAGCAACTCAGTCTGAACTGTAGTGCTCTATGATTTCAAACCTTTAAACTCACACATGCTAAGAGCACCAGGAACTTAGACATGGGGATTTGGTCTCAGAGTCCAAACAGCTTGATTAAATTTGGTTGTTTTATCAAAGGAAAAGAAGAAGAAGAGCAGTGACAGTGTTTGTGTGAAGTGGTGTACCTGCTGAGTGCTGGTCTCACTGCCGCTGCACTGCCTCCGGTGCCCCAGACCGTTACTACTGCCTCCATGCTGGTTGGGCTTAATGTTCTCTTTAGACCTGCCTGGGTCTACCAACGCTCTGCTCAGCTCGCGCTCCTTCTCTCTGAATCGAGACACCGTGGAGGATGAGGAGGATGAGGAGGAGGCGGTGTCTGCCGAGCGCACAGAGTTAAATTGTCTTTCTTTTTCGCCTCCTTTTGACCACTCTTCACAACGCTTGGTTTCCTCCACGATTTTCTCCAGAACGAGGAAGGTATCTTCTGTCTGTCCCGTCTCCTTAACAACACGCTCCACAACTTCCTGCTGGTAACCCATGGTTCTGTAGTTGAACAAATGTTGCAGTCAGTGTAGGGCAGCGAGAGGTGTTGCAGAGTTCAAGAGTAGGTTTGTGAGTTTTCAACACTGTCTAAAAACCACACCCACATGCCTACATGTATAATGAGAGAGTTGTGGTGACTGTTACTTACTCTTGTCCATATTGGCTGTGAATGCAAGTTTCCAAAGTAAGAAATGGGTGGCACTTCCATATTTTGTGCAAAAATGTGCTCAAAATTTCTGCCAAAGTGAATATGAGCTTTAGGCAGAAGTGAGTATTTTCCACAGTTTAAGTTTAATTTATTACAAAGTTCCCTGTTTGTTACTACCCACTTCCTTGCCAACAAGGAAACACTGCACAGGGAAACACAAAGGAAATGTACAACAAAGACATCAACATAGGAAGACTTCCACTTGATTTGACTAACTTAGGCTTTGTTCAGACTGCAAGTCAAAAGTCATTGAAAGATTGATTTTACAAAGTCTAGACATCAGAACACCCACATGAAATGTAATTTATTGCGAATCCGACCCAAGCTATATTTGGAGGCAGTTTGAAATTTGGGCTGGACTATTTTGAAGAAATATCTAATTGTAATTATTCTGGCTGATACTGCAGTTGTGATATGACTTCCTCATCTTCATCTGTTAAAAAGTCATCTTCCTCCTCTCCATTACCCTCCATACTTTCTTCTTCAGGGTTTTTTAAAGTGGATATAGAAGGAGGTGGTGTGAGAATGGTGTGTTGGCCAGGACACCTCTGCAGCACCACAATATATAATTTAAATTGGTATTTTGAAAATTTCAATTAATTGTTCAGCCCTATTTGAAATGCAATACCAATCCAATTTCTAGGGCCGCTCTGGCCTCTCAAATCTGATTTCAAGTGTTTCTTGTTAAGAGAAACACAACAATGATGTCAAATGTGGAGTGACAGTTCATCAGAGCTGCTGAGCAGAATTCATGCTGCTACTAACAGAGCAGTATGTAGGACATCACTGAGAGCAAGTGTTCCTGGATGGAACAGCATACATATTTACCGATGCCTCTGTCATTACCATAGCAACCCATGCAGATAAGTTGGTAATGTCTGGACACGCAACTCCAATTGGATCATTTGGATATAACAGTGTGACAGTCTCAAAGATCTCATTTGAGAAACAAATCTCATTTTCCTGTAGTCTGAACAAAGACTTAGTCTGTTGCAGGGGTGAGGGAAATACTCAATTCTTAGATGCATCGTCATGCAGATGTGTAAGATTTTTTTATTCTCATACAGGCAGAAGACAGAGGAGGAAAAGACTGAAAATTGTGCCCCCTTTTCTATTCAGTAAAGAATAAATTTTGAATCAAATCAGACAAAAGGATTCACAGCCCCAAATGTAACATGCATCATGTTTACTTCTAAACTAGGCTACTTCTTGTGTTTTGATGAGGATTTGATGCAGATAGAGACAATCCCATCAGAATCATGAGGTGCTAAGAGATTCCCATCCCTGTCTGTTGAAGTCTCATATGTTCATCTCAACAATAGAATGTATTTTTGTAGATTTTAACCCCCATCTCTTGCATTGAAATCACACTGAGAAGTACCCTTGACCCTTCCTAGTCCCACCCCTTTTTGCTACAATGAGAGAGCTGAGTGTGTTTGGTACCCAGCAGAGCCTTGGTCAACTTTTTCCTTTCCTGTTTCCTGCCCTTTAGACATGCTATGTGCTAAACTTGTCTGTGCTGAAAAGAAAGACACATTTTGAAGATGGTTATAAGATTTTGCTGAACATCCTGTAAAAGATACATATATAGTCACATTTAGAGCTGGAACACTTAATCAATTATGAAATTAATCACCATGTATTTTGATAATTAATGAATCATTTTGAGTAATTTTTTTAAGAAAAATTGTCTGATTTTGTAGTGGTATATTTTTCACTACTCTGCTCACATTTCAGTCTCTGTTCATGTTGATATAGTATGAAGTGTCAGCATCTTCCTTTCTTAAAGTGAAGGCCAAACATAGATATAAGAGAACACCGATAGCTGCCCAGAAAAGTAACTATGGGTTGTTTTTGACCTGATATACGGTCAGAGGCATGCTGGGAGCTAAGAGGTACACAGAAAGCCAACTGCCATGAAATGTATTCATTGGGTTGATTTTGTCAGCACTAATATAAGAAAAAAGAAAGCAGTTGACTAAGCCACGTGAACCTAAGGGTGATAGATGTTCTTGTATCATCGCAATGGAATAGAGCTAGAGGATATTGAAAAGCACAGTTAGGCTTGAGTGTGGATCAAAATATTAGAGAAAGGTGGGGAGCCCTCAGAGTCTCCAAAACAGTATAAACAAAAGTGTTTTGTGTCTTTCTTCAGTCTGATCCTGGGATCGGCTTGAGTTTGTTGGTTTCGCTGCACCAGAGATAATAATCTAATTAGAATAATTAATTTTATATAGCAGAAATTGCTCTTCCACCAGTGATCTTTTCTTTGTTGCTGGTTTGGACTTTGAAATATTTTTGATAATTGATTTTTCCAGCAAGTTTAACAAGGTGTTGTGGCTCTAAGCCCAGACCGCTCTGGCCTATTTTCTGAGACTTTTTGTCACAACAATTTCAGCTTCTTTAATGTGAATATTTTCTGGTTTCTTTATTCGTTAATGACAGTAAACTGAATATCCTTGTGCCATAAATAAAACATTTGAGGATGTCATCCTGGCCTTTGGAAAACACTGATTGACATTTTTCACAATTTTCTAACATTTTAAAACAAACAACGAGCGAGTGATTAATCGACAATAATAAAAATAATTGTTAGTTGCAGCCCTAGTCACATTAGTTAGCTAATATTAGCAAAATGTCAGTTAACTAGCTAGCTAATGTACATCCATCCTTAGTTAACTAGTTACCTGGCGTTTTGCTAACATTAGCTAAATGGATCAGAGCAGCCGCATGTCTCTTCCCTCGACCATGTAGCATTTTGGGTGAAAACAAACACTGTTAAACTGACAGCACCAAAGAGAGAAGACTACTGTAATATTCAAGGATGTTAATTTTGGCAATGTACTTAGTTTACCGCCAAACTGAACATACTATTAAAACAACAAAATAGTGTCTTAAAAAGTGAAAGATGTCTGAAATACATTACTTGGAGATTCAATAAGGTACTTGTTTAGGCCAGGATGGAGTTGTTTTTCCACTTTGATGGACACAGACACTCATCAAATTATATTTCTTTATTTTTTTCTATGTAATGATGCTGACTGTTGGTCGACAAAGTTCAGCATAATTGTTCCCCTGACTGTCCATAGGATTTGGGCTCCTAATAGCTCAACAGTGAAGCGGTTTTCTTATTTTAAGTGTCTTATCTTAACAGTCCAAGACCTTGTAGTTTGTATTGACCGCCAGTCAAATTAGAATGCTTGTTTTCACCTAAAAAGGGGCGGAATCATGACACCGGAGCAAAGAACCTGGATGGGTTGCTCTGATCTTTAGACCGAGATTCTGCCATGTACCAAGCCTGCTCAACTGTTAGGACCAACTTGAAAAATGAAAACCTGCCCTTTAACACATACGCAAATAAAAATGAATAAGTCGTTCCCCATTTATCATTGATCTAAAACTGTGAATAACCATATACAAACCAGAAATTTCTGGAAAATAATAATGATCTTTACCTGAAGAAATTGACCAAGCAGCGGAGGTTGGTTTCTGGGCTGACAGCCTCACCATCATCTGAGACTCCTTCACTGGAGTCCAACATGATTGGACCGACTGTGTTTGCTTTTGCTGAGGAGGAGAGGGACGATGAAGCAGAGGGAGTTTTAGATCTACAGCTGCTACTGCCCCCCCGGCCCTCTCTGTCCCTCTGTCGTTCCCTGTCTCGCGCTCTCTCCGGCGACTCATCCCTGCGCTCCAGAGAGTACTGTCTCTTTGTGTCCCGAGTCTCACTCTCAGACGAACGCCGCTTGTGTGACGGCCGTGTGCCGTTGAGCAGGACGGCCTCTGGACCTAAACCTATCCCTCCTCCCGCTTTACCCCCTCCACCGACAGACGCTGCCCCGGTCCCTCTCTCCTCAAAGCTGGTGTCCAGGATGCGGTTGGAGAGCTCCGTCACAGGGGTGCTGCTCTGTGAGCGGTCCTGGTCCACCTCTGCCATGCTGGGGTGCAGCGTCTGGTTGAGCTGAGCCTGGGAGAGGAAACACATGACAATCACCTTCATCATCATGGTTAAGAAAGTACAGTAAAAATTCCCCTCTGATATAGACACTTGCCATGGTCACAGTCCATATCGGACTTGGCTGTGTGCTCTGTGTGGTTCTCCTTACCAAAACAGTTTCTGTCACAAGTCTGTCAGTTTTACTTACTGTACAGCTTCCAAAATGATCTGACGTCTTGTGCAACTGTTTCGAACGTTGCTCTGAATTAGAAACGGCTGCCAAGTAACACAAAGAAGCCATTGCGAACTTTAATGACTGCAAGTTTAATCAACTTTTACAGGGGTTGACTTTAAGATAAGATCTGGTGTGAACAAATTTTCAAAACTGAAAGAAGCACAACAAAGCTTGCACACCTACACCATAAGATTCTCATGTAGATCTAAGTTTCTGATTTGTCACTGAAAATGTGTCCCTGTGTATGACAAAAGTTTTACGATCAGAAAGAATGCTTGAATGTTTCTCAAAACCTTGAACAGCCATATTTATAGCCACTGTAATATAAAATTTGTACATACTTAATGACCCTGAGATCAGACTAAAACCTAGATAGAATAATGTCAGCTGTCAAAAAGCTTTGTTTGGTCTCAAATGTTTAGTTCATGGAGATGAGAGTTTTCTGTGGAAGAAGAATCAATAACAGCCAGGCTTGTTGTGATCCTACAGCCAAGGACAAACAGGCCTTCACAGCAGTGGCGTAGGCAGAAAAACATTTGGACAGGCCTGTAAAAAACCTGCATAGGTGTTTTGTTTTGTTTTTGAAAGTCTGTATTTTCCATGATCATCCTGCTATCCCAAACCTATGTAGGTGATACCAAAAAAACAGCAAAGGCAGTTTTTGAACCGATATTACTGGAAGATCATGAACACAGGCTTGACATATTAGGCTCTAACATGCATTTGATAGGCGTAAAAGCTGAGAGCAGCTTACAGTCCCAAATGTCCTCAACAAAGCAGAAAACAATGAACTTGACCGTAGTATTTTTTGTCATTTACGAGCCAAGGCTGACGCAAAAGTAGTAGCTGTTGGTTACAGTTACGATTTTGCCGTTTCTTCACCACTGCATGAATTATCATTGCCCACACCTGTCACTGCAGCAGACTCTGAGGGGGACTTTTTTCGTTTGAGCCAAAGGACAGACACGGCCTGTGGCTGTGGAGTATCTCAAGTCAGATCTTGAGATGGATGTACTGGTAAAATCCTCAATATAGCAAAAATGCAAAAGGAATTTCAAATAGGTTTTTATTTTTGGTAATGCAAATATACTCTAATGCAGCCGTTGCCCCCTTGTTTAATGTCCACACAGAGACAGCACGCTGCAGGCTCTACTGTATATCTTTATATATTCAGTTTGCACAAATTTGGGGAGGAGAAGAGAAGAATATGCATTAAGCAGTGGGGGAGAAATTGGGAAAAGCGCATCTGCACTTCACCTGATTTTTTTCATGTGTGTGACATACAGTTGTATTACTGTGGGATCACTGTCACATACTTCTTAATCAGACGAAGCACACAGAGTAGGATACAAGCACAGCAGGTTTAACAGCTGTTGTCTTGTAAATCAAGGAAAATACCTGTGCTGAGGTGCACACCTGTTAGCAATTAAATTGCTAATATATATATATATAGCCTGTAGCATGTATTATACTAATCCAATTATATGATCAACTCCAGAATAGATTTTACAATCAGCAGATGGATAAATTGGCAGTTTAAGTTTTGAAGTTGTGCTAAAATCACATCTTCTATCAAAAAATCCTGTGTTTGGTCCATTTACTTTCACACCACAAACAAATAGCACTGGAGTCTGCTTGAGACCCACCTTTTGAGGTGGACTCTGTTCGGTTGTTTGGTCTGTGCCAGGGTTCGACTGACAGCTTTCACATCGGCCCAAATGAACAGAACTAAACAAGCCAATGGACCATATTCTGTTTTAACCAGACCAAACCAGGCAGGTATGAAAACGCACTAAGATGACAGCTGACAGTGGGAAATGACACTGCTATAGGTTGGTTTGAGTGGCTCATTCAAGGCAAATTCTAACTTGGTATCTGCCAAACATTTGGTTTCACCACAAAATCGGAATTTTCCCAAACCTCGACTCTTAAAGGTACACTTTCACAAGCAGCTACTGAAGGACATTTTATTGGCCACAATATATTAGTGACATCTCCAGAAAACACATCATATTCACAATCACTAAAAAATCCAAACATAAAAAATTCCCTCATTCGATTACTCAGTCTGGCTTCACAGAAGAGAAGGAAGTAAATTCATTTCTGTCAGGGTGAGATATTTCACTTCAATAAATCTAAGCAAAACCATAACTAAGTACAAAGAATGCTCAATCTTTACTAAGCCCTATTAAAACACCATGAATGTGTTTAATTTAGCCTGAAAATTTTAACTATATAACATTATAACTATAACATCACTGCTATTTTGTAGCTCAGCAATGGGCTCTTCACCTTTTAAAAACCTAAAATCTCACAGCACAGATTATTGAGAAATCTAATAGAGGTTATGATCCCAACTACCCAGTAGATACATTTGCTGCAGTTATTGAAAGGTGCTTGGAGAATTAAAGTTTCAATAATAATTGAATAAATCATATTCAAAAAGTTACAGACTGACCAGGGAGGATGTGTTTGTGGTAGTGGGGCTGTGAGCCAGTCCCAGTAACTCTTCCTTCAACGCACTGGGCAGCAGAAGAAGCTCCATGGTGAACTTATCGTCTCTTTCCTCCACGAAGGACTTGAATGCTCGTTTCACTGCTGGCTCTCTGTCACTTGGTAGACTTCGCTTATCCTGGACACAAACACACACACACGTCATGTGTTTATTTTTTCTTTACTTTCAAATAGAGGACAAGTAATGCTCATTCAAATCAATCATTAATGTGTCTAATAAATGATTAATCATTTGGTCTTTTGATGAAAAGTCTTAGAAAAAGGCATCTTCAAGTAATCATCAAAATACAGACCAACAAGATGTTAATTACTAAGATTTTAGATGAAGAGAGGAACAAATCTTCACATTGGAGCAGTGGGAACAAACTCATTTTGGTATGCAAAAATGATACAACCTAAATCATAAAATTGTTGGCCATTAATTTGTGGTCAATCAACTACATTATTAATCAAGTAATTGTTTCAGCTCTACTTTGGAAGTTTTCAGTGGGACTGAGATAGCTGCTGCGATGTCTTCTTTCACTACTAGAGTTATAGTCCAGGGATGAAATGATAATCAGTTTCACAATAAACTGTGATAAAATTCCAGATGGTTAGTTTTATCATGTCACATTTAATTATTGTGATAACAGTGGTTGATTACTGCACTTTGAATGTGAAGTGACATGGATTTGTTTTGGATCAGTGAAAACACTGACATCACAAAGGACATGATGCTATTTCAAATCATTGAAGTTTGTGTTGAGTGTGATTGAGTATGTGTATTGTACTTTGTGAACATTTTCAACACATTTTAACAATACCACCAACCACCAATACTGACAGGGACTGGAACTATACACTTATCTCCTGATTCAATACTATCAAGATACTTGGGTGCCGACTTCATATGTATTACGATTCTTAAGTTCTGTAAATCGGGCAGCATGGTGGTGCAGTGGTTAGCACTGCCACCTCACAGCAAGAAGGTCCTGAGTTCGATCCCCGGCTTGCTCGGGCAGGGCCTTTCTGTGCAGAGTTTGCATGTTCTCCCCATGTCTGCGTGGGTTCTCTCCGGGTTCTCTGGCTTCCTCCAGTTACAGAAAATGAATGAATGAAGTTCTGTGAATCTACATGTGTTGTGATTTCAATATTACCATTTATTGTGATTTAGTTTGCTTTTTTAGCAAGCGACCATGGGAAAAAGTTGAATTATACACTTTTAGGGACTGCATAACATGAGTCATAACTGCACATAACAGCGCAAAGCCCCTTTAAATGAACATCATTCAGACCTGAAATTGTGCTTTGAAACTGTGAATTCTGAGTTTGAGTTTTGACCCTTGAAGGTTTCTGTAGCTGGTCAACGAGGAGTGTTAAAGCTAGAGTAACAGATTGAGTTAGCAATATGGAGTCAGCAACATTAAGTTTCAACAAGGCAGAGCAAGTATATGCCTGAAAGTATAAGCTTCTCGCGTTGTTTTACATTGAGCATGTGACGTAAAATGGATCTGTTTGTTGCGATGCTGATTTCCATCAATAGGAATTCCCTAGATATTTAAATACATAAAAAAGTCAATTCAAGAATTGTAAACAAAAAGAATCATACTATAAGGATAAACTACTATCACAGGTTATTAGTCCCCATACCTGGAATAGTGCTACAAATTGCTGAACTCTGCTCTGGGCCATCACTACGGGTTCAGCCCGGCCCAACAGTCGCAGGCGGCCCGGCTCAGGCACCAGAACTTCAGCACTGGTGTCCCGTACGAGCCGGTCCAGGAAGAGGCCCCGAGCACCGGCAAAAATACAGTGCATGTCCACTGGGTAGCGCTCCTCTTTCTGCAGTTCAGGATCACAGAGTCCTCGGACATATTCCTGCACATCAAGGGGAAGCATGTCAATGAAAAAAACAGCAATGCAGCCTTTTAAAATCAAAACAAAGTCACAAACTAGCTACTACAAATTAAAACAGCAAAGATTAATCAATTATATTATATTATTTTTAATTGCCATCTATTTTGATAACCAAATAATCAATTTTAGAAAAATTAAATCAAAATTCTCTGATTTCAGCTTCTCAATTTTGAATAATTTTTTGGTTTCTTTGCTCCTTTGACAGTCAACTGAATATCTTTGGGTTGTGGACACAACATTTGGACATTTGAGGACATCATCCTGCGTTCTGAAAACACTGATCACAACATTTTTCATCACTTCTTGACATTTTATTGACCAAACAGCTATTAATCGATTCATTGAGAAAATAATCGGTTAATAGTTGCAGCTCTACTACAAATGATGTGGTAAAAGCTAAAAAGGCCAAACAGGACTTTCAAGAGTCCTACAGTAAGCAAATTAATCTTTATTTTACATGGCTCTCTTAGTTCACACACGCACACACACACACCACACACACAGACACACACACACACACACACACACACACACAATGGCCTCCTTGCTGTGAAGCAGCAGAGCTGACACGTGCTGAAACCATACACTTGTCATTGATTCAGGGAATCTCTTGGCTCTGGGAAATATTCCGATGAATCAGCTGCAGGTGGGCGCAGTAACTTCCTTACAGATATTGTGTCACATCTCTTTAGCTTTACTGTGTAAAAAAATGCCTGAGAGTAATGACTCAACAATGACGCGGTGGGAGAGAGAGAAAGGATGTCAAGACTTTCAGACTCAGTGAAACACATCACAAATATCTGGGTGTGGCTTCTGAAATCAAACAACCAATAAAATGAGTTGGGATTTCCTGTAGGTCTGGCCCTCCCTCTGTAATAATCAAATGGGGTGAGATGACGTAGCTGCTGGCAGTTTGGGTTGAAGTATTAATGTATTCATTCAAAGTATTTGTCCACTTGTTTTCTGCCATTTTTTCATTGTTGTAAGCAACAAAAAAAGATCATTCATTCACGTTCATTTTATTGTAGTGGAGTCTACATCTAAATCTCACAAACTAATAACTCAAACCCTTCAACAGGAAATTACAACGTTCCTTTTCCTGATTAGTTTGTCTGTGGTTATTAAGGCGGAAATCACCAGGGGCACTAAAATACAATATTATCACGATATAGTTTGTGATATCAGTATTGTGATAACTAAAAATGTGATATATTGCAATTTATGACATTTTTTCCACCTGAAAATTATGCATAATATAGGATAATATTTTCAGTCTGTTCATCTCACTTCAATCATTCATACTGCAACAAAATGGGATTGTCAAGCAGACAGACAGGCCAACATCACCGCATAAAACACAACATTTCAGTATGGACATGTTTGATTTGTATTTGCAATACTAACAATTTATAAAAATAAGATTGTGACTTAACATCCATGTAGTGATGCAATATTGCCACACAAAAAATATATCCCAATTCTACGCTGCATGGATTTAGTGGTTAGGCAGTTGTAGGACCTGTGGATACAAGGAGTGTAAGAAAATATCAATACACTCGATAATCATAATATTTTGTTTTGTGATGCTGTTACTGATTCTTAAAAACAGATCATAATATTGTGATACATGTAAAGATTTGTGGCAGAGGTTCTTTTCGTGTTGTGATGAAACCTCCAACCGCTGATAGATGCTGTAATCCATGTTCTCTGTTCTGACTGCATAAAAAAGAAAACTTTTTAAACTCAGATTTTATGCATATGGTGGTGTGTTCTTTGTACTACGACAGTTTTCCTAAAATTAGATGAATAAAATTGCAATATATCACCTTACTTACAGTATCACAACATACTGAATCATAACTAGAGCTGCAGCAATGAATCTAATAATCGATTATTAAACTATAATCGTTAACTATTTTGATAATCAATATATTAATATCAGTAATATTTAAAGGGGAAAAAAAGTCAAAATTCTGATTCCAGCTTCGTAAACAGTGTTGCAGAATCTCCCAAACAGTTGAAAAAAAAGAGAAAAAAAAAAACAGAGATTGGCTCCATACTGCTCGTCTGGTGTAATCCAAGTCTCCTAAAGCCCCAACATGCTGTTTGCACACTGTCACACCACACACACCCAGTTCAGACAGTGTGCAAGTACACGTGAACGTAGCTCTAAGTTAAGGATAAGGACAGTGAGGATTGAGGCTAAAAACATGGTGTAAATGACGTTTGTCAGGTCAATTTGGCATGTTGGAGCTTTAGGAGACTTGGATTACACCAAACGAGCAGTATAGAGCCAATCTCAATTTTTTCTCTTGTCTTTTTTTTTAACATTTGAAAACTGGTCACCATTCACTTCACTTGTTTGGGAGATTCTGCAATGCCGCTTTCCTGTGAAACTTCAGTTGAAGTGAATTTTCAGTTTTGGGTGAATTATCCATTCAAGCTATCAAACCAATATAGTAATGATGTGACTGACTGGACAGAAACTCATCTGACAACATACTTTCTATTTCAGTAATGCTACATTTAAGATGGGGGCCGCTGAGACCTAAAAGCTTACTTACTCTAACCGACTCTCCCTGTGTTAGTCAAAGCCAAAAGCTAAAAATGACACAATAATTTATAACAACTAAATACTTGGCTGTTAGCCATGCATTCATTTTCAATAACACTAAATACAGTGCCCCTTTTGTAAGTCAAGCAGACATCTTTACATCGCAGACATCCTGGTGCTGTGAGAAGCTGTTGCAAACTGTGGCATATTGCACACATTTTTTCTCTTGTGAAACTACATTACAAGAAACGCTCTTGTGGGAATAATGATTGTGATTTCCCAAACTAGAGGAAGCACCAATATAACTTAAGAAGAAGGGAGCCGTTCATGACTCCTGTGTCACCCTTATCATGAGTTCAACGAGCTGACAGAGAAAATTTTGACCATTTCCACGTCACTTTCTCGGTTGACTGGCAGAGCTCAGAACAGCTGGTTACAGGGGGAGCAACTTACGCACAGACGACAGACTCATGACACGAGATGCAGAAGTGTGAAAGATGCCTTTGTCTGGGAAATCACACGGGAATAAATAAAAGCTACAGATGTTGATAGCTATTTTGCATGTGCAAGTGTAGTGTATAATCTCTACATGCATCTATTTTTAAAGGGGCAGCTCAACTCAAAAACAAAAATACACATTTTTCCTCTGTCCTGTACTGCTACTTATCCATTTATACTCTTTTGGTGTGAGTTGCAGAGTTTTTGAGATATCGGTCTTCGAGGTGTCTGCTTTCTATCCAATATAACAGTGCTAGATTGCACTAGTCCTGTACTGGTCCTATATCTCTTTCCAGAAGTTATGACCGAGTTGCTCAAAAAAAAAAAAAAAAAAACATCCACAGACCTCGTTATGAGCAGTTTTACATAGGAAATACTCTCAACCTGCAATACAATCTACCGAAACTACTTTCTTTCTAATAGTAAAGAAAGTAGTTCCTACATGAAACAGCTCACAATGAGGCGTGTGGATTATCTTGGGTAACCAGGTCATGATTCTTGGAAATACACACTGGATTTGAACTTTTCCCATGCATTTTTTTTTAGCTTTGAGCACCACATTCCGAGTGCCATTTAGTCCGATTATATAGGAGAGAAGTCTAATCTCTCAACAGCTGATATCTACAAAACCCCTGCAGCCCACACCAAAAAAGGATAAATAGCACTAGAGGCCATGGCAAAAATATGCGTTTTTGATTTTGGGGTGAACTGTCACTTTAAATTGATGGCTGTATTTGGGCTTGATTTCTGAGTGAGATACTGTGATCGAGTCACACAGAGTAGTCTTCAGAGTGCTGCTACGTTGTCTCAATTTCAGATTTGATGGTTTTGAGCTGAAGTGGACCAGGAGGCATCACAGTCACACTGATTTGAAATGGAAAAATAACAAATGTAATGCATTCATTTCAATGTATGATGCACAAATGAAAACAGAAAATAAAATATTGTATACATGACTACATGATTGAGGACTACTGTAATCACAGGTTCATCTAGAAGTCAGATACCATTCTAAAACATATCAACAACAACAAATCTGCTGATGTAGACATGCCCAGGACCCAAATCCTATAGAATTACATAACTGCAACTCCAAGGACAACAACCAACAAACTATCCCTGATGACTACATCCTCACAAAAACAGAAATCCTACCATGATGACAAAGAAAAAGAATCTTACAGTATGTTGTAACATGGCAAAATACATTTGCACAATGCTGTAATTTATCATATGTATTATACGAGAGGGACGACCAAAAACTACAGTTGCATGCTGTGATTTATGGATACACAATATCTGCTTCACATCTGATTTCTGGCTTCACTCTGTCACTTCTAGCTTTGGCCTGTTTGTCCCAGTGACAAAACACATTTTAATGTTGCATAATCTTTATTCAGTGACCTATTAAAATGAAAATGTTTTCCAAGTCATTGTGTTCTTTAGGTTGTCTAGTAGGTCAGCATGATATGGTGAAAAACCAAAAAATCAGATCGCAATTATTTTGACAGATATTGCGATTGCCCTGATTCACGAGTAGTGGGAATGATCACTTTTGCCTCAGTTTTCATTTTCACTGGTTAACTATTAAAATCATGATGATATATCATTTGTTGGGGTCTGAAGCAAACAAACATGTTTTCTTACATGTGGAAAATGAGATTTGTAGGCCAAGGCGTCTCTGTAGCACTACACTACTTCATTATAATGCTCTATGTCACACATTTAGGGCTGCAACTTATGACTGTTTCCATAGTGAATTAATCGGTTGATTATTTTCTTTTAATCGCAGTGTTATTTTCAAACCTCGGGAGGTGTAATATTTGTTAAAGGCAAATGTGTGTCAAAGCAACTTTTAAAAGAATGAATGACTACAGACTTAAAAACACACACAAAAAAATCACATCAGTCATTTTCAGTCGTTTTTCAATCAAAATAAGAATGATAATGTAAAAATTATCATTACCTATAATATCACAAATCATCTCGCAATTGTAATATCGTCAAAATAATTTTAATCAGATATTTTCTCAAAATTGTTCAGCCCTACAATTAATTTAATAATCCATTACATGATTAATTGTTGCAGCTCTACACAGTTTCCCTTTATAAAAAATTGCAGCTTCAGTGATTTTGATTTTGAAATTGCACTTGGCCACACTGACTGCGATTATGACTATATTTTGATTAATTGTTCAGCCATATTGTCTGGTGTTATAGCCTCCCACAGACTTGCCTGTAACATGATAAACCACTCTTAATGTGATTGTACTGCATTCATTTAGTCATTTAGCCTCCAGTTTCTTCCCCGACTCACACGCTGTGGTTGTTAACATAGCTGTGTTTTGTCTCACATATGAAACTGTGTATAACAAACTGCATGGTGTCTGAGCTCCACACACAAACAACTGCAAACATGTGCCTCTATTTCAGTGTGAGTGTTCAGGACATTTTTTGGCGGCCCCCTTGTTAACTGGCCCAGTGACCGAAGACTGACAATAAACCGAAAATAAAGTTAAATGTCATGACATTTTTGACACCACAATGTCAAAGTTGTGGTGATTATTTGGTAACATTATGACTCCTGTTACTTTCATAGAATATCTGATCTAAATTAGGAGTGGGTGATATTATGTTGTTTGTACTGCGGATGCGGTTGGCTAAGAAGGAAGGAAGAAACATTCATTGTTGAAATCTATCTACACTAACTTGAAAAGGTTACCACTTTGTGATGCAGCATTTGTAGATAAGGACACACAAATATAACAGAAAATGCAGAAAAAAGGAAGCCACTATGCTTGCTACAGGCACACTCGCACTGGGCCAAGGACTGTTGTAGGAGGCGATGACGTTCGATGGAAGCTTCACCTTAATTTGAGCTACGGACATGAAGGTCTTTTTGTATGATCTGCCCAAAAAGTGTTTAGTCATATGTTGAAACTACGTCCAGGTCGCAGATCGTCCTCAACATTAGAAACTGACCAGATGAGATATTATTTTTGAAGTGGTTGGAATGAAAAGACACTCAGTGCAACACAAAATTATGATCAATAGGCTGCAAAATAGTGTTGGGTGTATTTTACATTCATCCCATTTATAAATGGTTAAGTGTAGGAAGTGGATCATCTCTTTTGGGTGTTCAATAGATAATTTAATGTTCTTATTAAGTGTTTTTAAATGGATAGTTTTTATTATTTTAAGTGTGGATGTATGAGGTAGAGGTAGTCAGTGTATTATCTACAGTATACGCCGCCAGTTTGGAAAAGCAGCACGAGTACAGGTGTAGGAAGCTAAGCAGTGTGCCGCTGTGGAGAGGGTCAGCAGCAAAAGATATTTTAGCCACCAACAAAAGAAATCAGTACCAGTCTAAGTGTACACTATATCTAGAATATTTTCATCGTATTACGTTGCCATCAGACAGTTGTTTCTGGCAGGAAACTGCCGTTTTACAAGCCAAACACTGCTCTCTCCAAACACACCAAACTCCATTAACAAAAGCAGAAGTTTTATCTTGCAGAACACGCAGGTTGCAAGTTCTACCACTGCCTAAAATGATTACTGTGCCACATACCGTGGTAGCATTTAATCTTATGATGTAAATGCAACCTTCAGTTGAGAAGAAAGGTAAAACTAAACATACACGGTAGGACAAGATGAGTTACACCTTCGCTGCTGTATGTGCTAAATAAACTTATTCCACATTATTTATCAGCTGTTTTAAGCAGAGACATGGAGAGAGATGAGCGAAGACATTTACAGCAGTAATACAGAGCTGTGTGCACTAAACAGACACATACGAATACTCAGGAGTGGAGAAATCATCCACACACATCATCACACAGAGAAATCTTTAACTTTTCTGTAGTAGAGGAGGCAACGGCCCATTTATCCAGGGACATGTAAAAAGCTTTGGGTTATAAATCCATGAGCTTATCAGCTCTGTGTATGATTAGAAACGAGCAGAATCTCCTGGTGAATAGGGCTGGGTATCGATTCAGATTTACCAAATCGATTTGATTCTATTCACAAGGTCCCGATTTGATTTGATATTGACTCAGTTAGGGATATTTCAGTTTTACAATACCAATTTTGCTTGGATACGAAAGAAGTAGTGCTATAAATTGTACAAGGAACCCACTAACCTGGTGCATTATTAAAAATATTAATGTTTAACATTAAGAATTGACCCCAAAGCAGCTACATTAACAGTGTTTCCCCTACTATTTGTTTTGTTGTTTTTGAATGGAGCAAAAATATTTAATTTTATGTTGTGAACTGTTCATTTTTGGGGGGTTTTACAGAGACTTTTCCTCACTGTGCACCACTGTCTGTCATGTTTCTGTGTCTGTCATGGACAAGAAGGCGCAGACCATGAGTCACAGATGCGCTGTACAGAGCTAAAATACAATCCATGACTCTGTTCTGTGACTGAAGCCATGAAGTGGTCAACGTCTACCACCTTGCAGCACCACAACATCTTGCGCCAAAGGCTGGTCATACAAGACTAACGCACTTAAAAGTGTAGGCTGTACCACACATCCACAGGAGAAAATACCTATATTAAAAGATAGATTTTGGAATTTTAGGAATCGACATCTGACCATGCAAAAGAAAATCGATTTGAACAGATTAATTGATTTGTTTAACCCAGCCCTACTGGTGACTGGCATGCTGTTGTGTTGTTTCATGCCTCTTTTGATTCTGTGATGCTTGCTTGCTGTGTAAAAGGACACACTGCACAACACAGTTGGTGATATTTATCTGTTTATTTATTTACAAATGAATCATATCTATTTATGTATTTTCACTTAATTATTTATTAGTAATTTCTTTAACTTAATTATAAAGAAAGTTTTTTTTAAAAATCAATAAATGCATATGATGTTCTCATATCAAGAAATAACTAATAATTAGGGCAGAAATTAATGTGACTAATTGCGATTATTTTGACTGATATTGCAATTGTGATATGATTTACAATATTAGAGGTAATAATTTAAACATAATTTTTCTTATTTTGATTTAAAAACATGTTGATGACGATGTGTTTTTTTTAAGGCTGTAGAATCTGATGTGTAGGACAGGACACGTCTGCCTCACAACATTAATTAATTTAAAAGTTTTTGACACACATTGTGCCCTTAAGAAAAATTGCACCTCCTGCCATTTGAAAATTACACAAAGCCATTTTGCAATTTCAATAAAATTTCAATTAACTGTGCAAACCCTGGCATACACTTAAACTGATGCCAACTTTTTTCAGACAAACCTTTATTTTAGGAGGCTAAAATTCATTTGTTGCTGACCCTGTCCAAAATAGTACATTGCTTAACTACCCCTCTCTGCTTCTCCAAACTGGGGATGTGTTGACTTAAATCTACTGCAGTGTAGCTAATACACAGACTATGGATAGTAACCTCAAAGAACCTCACTTAAAATAACACGAACTATCCCTTTAGGATGAATATAAAAATCCATGGCTTTGTGATGCAGGAGAACACACACATAACACAAAATGTTCCAGATCATGTTGAAGACACAGTCTGTCCGGTCTGATGTTGTGGAAGTTAGGCATATTGATGAGAGATGGGTGAAAAACAGCAGACTGGAGCCAATCAAGAGACACTAATACACCTGTTCACCTGCCACACAGACAGCGCGCGGTGCTGCCCGCGTGCTCTCATCTTTGACAGAAATATGTCTGTCTGTGTCACAGTGAGCTACTGCTTTTATCGACAGCACAGGAAAGTGAAACAGCGTTAGAGGAGCTCACCTTTGCCTTCGACACGTCCTCTCGGTTCCCCCGGAGCTGCAGCCATATCTGCCGGGACGTTTTGCTACCGTGCGGCTGTCCCGTGTGGTCCAACAGACCGATAATGGTGAACGTGACTTTAAAAACGTGCTCCACTCGAGGCTTGGCACACTTGAGCTCCTCTTCTTTCTCCTCCGGCACTGTGAACTCGTCCACAGTGGCGGCGGCCGCGGGGAGCCTGCTGCTCGGCTGCTCCCCGCACGTTAGCTCGGTGACTCGTCTCATCCCGAGGAGGGGCCGCGTTGTTGACATTCCGCTTCTCGGTGTGACCGTCGCTCCGGACAACGACCAATCAGTATCCACACGTTCGGGCGCTGTGAGGACCCTGCGGCCTGGTCATGGTGTCTTCAGGTGTGTACTTCAGAACAGCGAGGCGACGTTTACTCTGTCCAACGACATGAACACACAGGTAGAGCTAGCTTCATAACTCGGAAGCCCCGACTGACGTATCCGGAAAGTCCCACCGATGGCGTCATCAAAACACGACAGTTAAGCGTGCGCGTGCTCCTCACGGCGAGTCCGCTGTTTATCTGTCAGGTGTTGTGAAAACAAACTGTCAACACAAGACGGAATGACCCATATCCTTACGACATCTAAACCATACTTAGAGATCGTGTAAGATAAGACCGTTAATGTTGCAATGTCACCACAACGTTTATGTGACTTTTTCTTATTGACGAACAACAAGCATGGAAATACTGATATACAGTCGTATATTATAATACTAATACTTAAAAAATTATAATATTATTTGCATACTTGTTATAAAAATAGATGTCCACTGCTTGTAACTTGGCAGTGTGACAATGGGCCCCATTCAAAAACAGTGCATACGCACACATTTTTGCTTAAACCGTGTATACGAACATTTTACGCACAAATCTAGGATTCATCAATATTTTCTTACCTGAATTTGTTCATTCTTTGTACGAATTTAGAACTGCTTAAGACCATGTGTACACACAAATGATGACAGCCCAGCTGTCTTAGAAAATGTTGAAACAGGCCTTTAACTAAATGCAGAATATATGAAAACTACAATCATTAAAGACAAAGATTTAATAGAAGCCTTGGAAGTGTTTTTGTGGATGATTTATCTTGTTTTATTTTCCTTGTTTGTAGGGTTTTATTATTAATATCATGATAATCTGTTTTTTGTTAAGCACTTTGTGTTGCATTTTCTGAATGTATCATGTTAGATTATTATTATTATTATTATTATTATTATTATTATTATTATTATTATTATTATTATTGCAGTAAATCCCTTAGCTTGGGCTGACAGATCAGGTAATCAGGTATTTGCCAATTCATATTGTTAGGCTACATGGATACATTTAGAATTATATCATAAAATGCAGAGTCCAACAGGATAATGTCAACATGATTTTCAAACTCAAGTTGCTTTAAAGTGCTGAAATATGCAATGATTAAAACCTTTGGTTGTGATAACAGCAGACTGCCTGCACATGACTCCAACAGGTCTGGACCACTT
This sequence comes from Lutjanus erythropterus, assembly GCF_056507025.1. Taxonomy (NCBI): domain Eukaryota; kingdom Metazoa; phylum Chordata; class Actinopteri; order Lutjaniformes; family Lutjanidae; genus Lutjanus; species Lutjanus erythropterus. The sequence continues at coordinate 3,906,644 of NC_139329.1, forward strand.
GAAAAATGTGTTCACACCTCAAAGAAAATTCAAAATATGAAAGAAATTCTGCCAAATCACTCATATGAACCTCTTAAGAACAAATCTATTCTTACGAGTGGTTCTTGCATGAGGCACAATAATTAATTTATTTTAGGTGATTATACGAAACATACTTAAAATGATTATATTCCATTTCTGCAATATTCTGACAGTAACCCCCCGTAAATCTTACGCACTGGACTGGACTGGATTCTTCTCCCCTGGGAGTGTGTTAAAGTGAAAAACCCATGTGCTTAATGACAATTTGAAAATGAACAAAACAAGACTGAGAGACGCCCCCAACAACCTGACATGAAATTTGTGTCATTTTTCACACCTCTGCAGTACACTGACAGTAATATTTGATGGTAACTTCCTGTTTTCCTCTCTCACAGCTTACAACAAGGCTGCAACCTTGACTGACGCCAAGTGACGACATTTTATAAGGAATTATTGTTAAACTTTACTGCCATTAATGCTGTACAGATTTGAAGATGCTTCCAGAGCACTTTGCAGTTGCAAAATGCTGCAAGATGCCATTTTTCATATAAACCTCGTCATGTTTGTCTCTTCTGGAGTCAGTCTGCATTTATTTTGACAAGTGAGAATGATAAATGTAGACAAAGGCCCTTGTTATCAGGCTATAAGCACTCCGAAGAAGAAGTAAGCAAAAGTGAAGCTGGAATGAAGCAGTTTGAATGATGGAACTGCAATACAATTTTATGATAGCAGCGAAGTAAAAACAGCATTGTGTTGTAAAGCAATCGGCCTGTAAATGTTTTCCACAGTATTTCCCCTCATTCATGGAAACTACCTACAAGAGCTGGATGTAGGCGACCAGTCCATCAGGGCTTACAAGAAAAGTACAGCTTTTCATAAACACCTGATATGTAGAATTACAACTAACACCGTAAAATAGCCAAATGAATTATTTGTAGTAAGTTTTGAAAACTTAACTTTTGTTTGTCGTTTACTGTTGTGTTTGTTGAACTCATTATTTTCAATAAATAGGGAAAAGGGCCCCTAAAACACAAATATTTAAAAATATTTTGAAAGCCTATTTTATTTATTACAGTATTTAGTATCCTGATAATAAAAAATGTGTTTTTATACTCAAAAAAATATGTAATAAGTTCTTTTGAATTATTGCAAGGAGAGGGGAAATGAAATTCTAAACTGCAATTACTGACAAAATTTAAGTTGGCTTAGTCAGCAATTTTAATTTATCTGTAATCAAAGAGCACATGTAACACTTGCAAATATTTAAGCTCATATAAGTTGATGAACTCAAGAAAATTGTGGCAAGTGACTGCCTCAGTTTTTATGAGTACTGCTGACTTATTTAACTTATTAACTACTGCCTATATTGTCAAACTGTGGTACTTGTTGGTAGACTCCTCTATGGTATATGGAGGAATGTCCGAAATATGCTATTAAAATGAAATAAACTACTTAAAACTATGAAAATTTTAATTTAAAATAAGTTTAGTCTTTCTTGTAATTTTGTTTCAATATCAGCCTGCTACATAGTCACAATCATGCACATAGCGCATGTACGTCATCCATGTTCAACAGTAGTTGTAAGATAAACTGTGATGATGGTTTGATGATAACTGAGGGAAAACCAAGAGACTGAAATGAATGGTTCAAAAACACGGATGACAGTGAACTGAGCAAAAGTCAGTGGCTATTTAAGAAGCTGCTAGCACCAAACGGTGTGAAACAGTAGGGAGATATGACTGGAGTTATCTCAAATTTGGATTAGGGATGTTCCTGGCGACCAGTGTCAATGTCAACTAAACACAAATTTAAATTCAGTGTAGTCGGCCAGTCTAACAGTAAGAAAACACTCAGAAAGCAGCTAAAATTGAGCACAATCTATTAATTGATAATGTTTAACACTATCCGAAAAAAATACTGTGTATTAAGAGTTGTTTGAAGCCGTTAATCACAGTCTACATTCACCCCATTGTATTACACTTTGCACTGTGTAATACAAATAGTGCACATTGACCTAAAAAACATGACAACAACTCAGTAAATGCTTCACCTTTTCTGAAAGGACCGGAAAAGATCACAGCGTCTCCAGGTAAACATTGTTCACCCACAGCAGACGTTGGCTGCCAGTCTGCTCTGCTTGCAGGTTAATGTCCGTGTCAGTGCTGAATGTGGTCACACTTCGCTCCAGTCGAGTGGTTATATGATTTTTTTTTCTGATGCAGCCTACATTCAACCTAATTTTCATTTTCTAGATTAAATCAGTGCCAAACTGCGCTAGGTTTAAGGAGATGTCATTTGTCCAACTTTGCTGATAACCACATCTGGGGTTGGGTGGGCCATCGGGGCGCACATGCTGGGTGAGAGTACTAGTGGCAAGTGGCTGCATAAAACCTCAGAGGCAACAGTTAACTGGCATTGTACATGAATTAAATATTGATAAAAAGTTCAATCAACTGGTATTTCTGGTCCTGACTAGTGAGGGTGTCGATGTTTAATCATATAGTCGACTAATTGTGTGCATCCCCAATATGGATTCAGTTGACATATTAGAAATGAAAAAGTGTAGCTGGGGAGAGGGAATACCCTGCCTAGCCTATTGGCTAAGTGACCTGAACCCTAATAAGCAGAAGAAAATGCATGGATGGAATTTATTGCTTCTTATTTTTAAGAACAATAGTTCTTTGTCCTTTTTCGAAAGTTACATAGCCGAACTTTAAAGAAAAAGGTAGGAGTTTGAGTATAACTAAGCAGTTGTCAGTCTGGAAAGTTCCATCCCACATGTTTTATTCAGTAAGGTACACAATATCACAAAAGGCTGAAAAGAAAATTCATTTTTATTTTTTTTATTTTTTTGGAAAACTAAATCCTCCACTAAATGCTGACAGAGCTCATCATCACTACCCGAACAACGCTGCACCTACACTTTCAGTAGGCCAACATTTACCAACAAGGCCAACTCTCACCCACCTTTTTCCACCTTTACCATCACTCATGAGGCTTTTGGGGCATGGGGCATGTGCACTTTTGAGAAGATTATCACACTCATGCAACAAGTCTGAGGTACAAGATGGCTTACAACACCAAACATGTTTAGAGCCAAACAGGCTCTGCACGCATACATCCAATGCAAATAAGAAAGTTCTCGTAGGTAACAATAAAACTGGGGAATACTCATAACTTTGTCTTTTAGTTATTAATGGTGAAACAGGTCATACTAACTTAATACTATTATAATATTATTTGTAGGGATGCAACCATATATGTAATAATACCACAATAAAAAAGTAGCAATATTAAAAAACAAAGAAAAGTGACAACTTGAAAACATGTTTTTATGATATATGCTATAAAATTGTTATGCTATTTATTAAACGATAAATCTTATGTGTACAATATTTTTTGTTTTCCTTATTTAATGAAATCAAATACAATAAAAGTAGTAAACCATGACCCAAGCATGCGCAGCATCTTTGACAGTGAATTATGAATTATGTATGCACAACCGCAAAACAAGAACAATACATCAGTCCTCTATAAACCAGAGGTGGACAGAGTACTGAAAATCTGTACTCAAGTACAACTACTGTTACATTGTTAAAATGTTACTCAAAGTAAAAATATTGGTGTTAAAGATATACTTACTTACTTAAAGTACAAAGTATTTGTTGCAAAGACGACTCAGAGTATTAGTTACTTTTAACCGTGACATCACAGTGACCTCTCCAAATCAGGGTTGAAAATTTTGTGCCTTTTCTTAAACCAGTGGTTGAAAACACTAACGACAGATTCATCATTAATCATTTATGAGATACAAAACACGTCTTTGTCCTCGTTTTCTTTTTTTCTGTTTTTCTGTGTTTGTTTTGTTTTTCGTTTGTGTGCCATTGTTTTCATCGGCCCGTTTGTGATCAGATCACGTGATTGGCTGCTAAAATGTAGATGAAATATTTGGACATGAACTCAAATTGTACTCAGTACTCTACTATGATTTTAAAAGTAACTAAGCAGATTACATCTTGTAATGTGTACTTAAGTACAAATAAAAGTACAGACTTGAAAATCTCAGAAAAATACAACTACCCAAAAAAACCTACTTCAATACAGTAATTTGAGTATTTGTAATTAGTTACTTCCACCCCGATAAACAAATAATAAATTAATAAATAAAGATAATAAAGTAAAATAAATAACCATATAATATCATGATAGATATTGTTACAGTCCAGTATGGTATCAAGACATTATATTTATTGTGATAATGTGATATTTAATATATTGTTACATCCCTAATATTTTGACATATTGCAGGAGGGTGATGTATGTTCTTATAATTATTTTTGGGGTAAACTTTAGGGTGCACTGTCTCAAAATAACACCATACCATAATGGTACGGAATGAAAAAAAGAGCCTTACTGTCGTCAGTTTGAATAAAATGTATTTTCTTAGCAATGGAAGATATTTAGTTCCCTCACCAGTTTGTCCAATGTTTGCCATTTGAAACTGAAAAACATTAAAAATGAACTCTTCATAAGCGTGTTTGTCTGGACGTTACCGTCAGGCAACACCGTACCGATGTGGAACAGCCTGTAGGATTGAATGTGTCGGCGTATTTCTGCAAATTTCACATCAACAGTCTATCAGACCAAACCATCAGAACCTCGTCACAACAAGACAGTGAGTCACATTTCACTGTTTGAGCATTTGTGTTACATTTACATGCTTGTTTTTCAGTTTCCAGGTTGTGTGTTTTTCTTGAGATACATGATGTTGTTGTGTTGCAGCCATCATTAGCTCACTGCTTACGAGGTCAAACAAAATAAAACATTTATGAATGCATTTTACACCCTGGTTGAACAGCATATAAATCTAAAGTCACAAGAACAAAATTGTCACGGTGGGAATCTGTAATGGTACAGTGTTACTTAAAGTCAACATTTACATTTTAACAGTTTTCCATGACTTCATTATCAAATAAAGCACATTAAACAATTACAAACCAAACTCTACTCATATATTAATGTAAATCAGTTTTTTTCAAAATTGTAAAATGACAGAAAAAGACATTTTCATACTATTTCTGTGGCCAAAGATGATAGAGAAGAACCATGTGAGGAAGGCTGCAAAAACATGACTTCATGAGAGTCATGTGACAAATGAAAACACTGCTGTTAGTTTCCTTAGAGTCCTGCCTGTTTTTTAAAGAACTGCACCATAACTGAGGATGTATTGTTGTGAGTGTAGAGGGACAGAAATAGATCTGTTACCTATAGAGGCAGGATATGTTTGAATAAACCACTGATCAGATTCAATGGATGATTTTTTCATGGATTTTTTTTCTTTTTCAGTTCATAACAGTCTTCCTGGGAATTAGGCCGATAAAAAACATCATAGCTGTTTTAAATCAAATAAATAATAATAAGTTTTTCAGACAAATGATGCTTTTAGATTTCACAGAAGAAATCTGTAGATTTATAGTGGAGGACAGCTGATTTAGTTTCAGATGACACACAGCAACCTTCCTCTAAATCATATGTGATTAAGGCACAAATACACACAGATGTTATAAAGATCTACACAAAATGACACAGGGCCTCATTCATCATGAATAAGTTCTCTTCTTCAACATGTTCATGTGTTCGAAGTGCTCAGTTTGTATTCAAAATGTATACATTTGCAACTTTTACAGTATAGACCAAGCATTACATAATTTAAAACCCCAAAAAGGTTCATTAAACCGGTTTGATTTTTATCAGTTCTTTATAGATAAACCATTAACTGTCTGATATCACATGGAATTCTAGACAACCCGGGAGATCAATACACATAATAATTCAAATTTAAAAAAACAACAACAAACAAACAATAAAGTTATGCAGTGAAACTTGCTCTATTTTTTTTAAGGGACGTGTTTCTTTCTTGAGATTATTGTACACAAATAATAAATAATTAACCACACTGTAAAGTCAAATTAATTTTTTATTTTAAAATATCATATTGCTTTGTAAAATGCTGAAAATGTTTATTAAAATATTATATAAATATATGAAAATAACTGCAAAACTGTCATTGAGATTTAGATCCTATAGTATTATTATTACAACCAATTCTTGTGTAAAAACATATCAGTACTAAAATTCAAAGTGTTATATAATATGACCTATAGTTTTGTCCGGAGCTTATCTCGAATACTACTGGGCCAATCAGCCTAATTTTTTTGTGTACATTTCTGACTGTATGCTGAAGGACGTCTGTGCTTTACATTTTTTAAAATTGCTGAAAATCCTTTTTTATGACTTTTAAGCCTTTATGTTTTTTATGGCCACACAGGTGTTTTATTTTCAGGTCATCCCATCTTGTGAGCACGATATCTCAAGAACGGAATTTCTTTAAACTTGACACAAATGTTCACTTGAGCCGTTTCTCAATATGCGTTCTTCTCTGTACTTCTGTTCTTGTGTACTTGAGAAACGTCATCAGTCTCAGTCCAAGTACTGTTCCAATTCAAAAGTCCGCATCTCGCCAAGTACAGTCAAATACCCGAATGTGTTCTTGCCCCGCCCGTTTTATCAAGGATGCATCGGGTGGTGACTTGTGTGGACTTGGGGCAGCCACATATCCCAGAATGCATTTCGCAGCAACAATGGCAGAGGAGAGGACCCACAACTTTAAGTTACAAGTGTCGAAATATTACTGTTTTAGTACCATGGAGTGCAATTTTAAGATTATTTTATGCGAGAATGTAGACATTAAAACTTCAAATCTGTGGTCGATTCATCACGATAGCGCGTAGTTTAAAATTTTCTCCGACGTTTTCGGAGATGTGTCGTCCTGCTAACGGGACGGCCAGCATACCTCACCGGCTAGCAAGATGACCGGGCTGTTAGCATACATGTTAGCCCGCTAAAACAGCCTTATCCCGGCATGACCTTTTGAAATTGGCCGCTGGCTCTGATATCGCTATAGTAGTAAAACGAGATATAATTCTTTTTCCGCACATTTAAACCAAAAGATAGAGGGTTGTGTTTTATATCATATTTTGTTTTATTTCAAATATACATTAATGGTGAAAATAACTGGAAGTGGGTAAGCCAGGATGAGCTGAGATGGTGACATCATCAAGTACGCTACTGTCCCAATAGCAGAATGACCATCCTGTGTCCTCCCGTCCTCGAGAGACTGGACTCCCAGATCGAACTTGCTAAGTCCGAACTGCCAAGTCCGTAAGTCCGAACTCGGCGCACTTGGTATTGAGAAATGGCTTTGGACTCAAAGATGAACTGAATAGATTTTGGTGGTCAGAGGTCAAAGGTCACGGTAAGCTTATTAAACATTTTTGGCCATAACTCAAACTTTCATATGCTAATTATGACAAAATCACACATAAATATCTAAAATGATAAAATGATGAGGTGATGACATTTTACATCCAAAAGGTCAAAGGTCAACGTCACTTCAGCTGTCTATCAGTCCTCTGTCCTCCTCTGTAAACATAGTCTCTAAATGAAGACAGCATGTTTCTACTATGAAAGTCACACACTTATAGTGAGAACTTCAATTTTGCCAAAAACACACGTAATACCTTTTATTAAATACTTTCAAAGTTACAGGTCAATATAGTGGAAAATATTAAATTCCATATTAAATTCCCTCAAAGTCTTGATTACAGACATGATGTGAGTCTGGACAGACATGGAGATATAACATGACTGGTTGGTGGAGACAAACAACTGTGAGGCAGTGATTCTATTTTTTGACTGCTCGGCTTTCAAAAAGGAAACTTACTGTGTAATAATTTGCTTATGTTTTGTCTACAGCTCTGGAAAAAATTAAGACACTACTGCAAAATGATCTGTTTCTCTGGTTTTGCTATTTATAGGTATGTGTTTGAGTAAAATGAACATTTTTTGTTTTATTCTATAAACTGCTGACAACATTTCTCTCAAATTTGAAATCAAAATATTACCATTTAGTGCATTTATTGGCAGAAAATGACAACTGGTTAAAATAAAAAAGATTCAGTGTTTTCAGACCTTGAATAATGCGGAAAAAAAACCCATTCATATTCATTTATTCATTCATTCACAACACAACACAACGATAATCTCAATCTTTAATCACAGCAGTGGTTTTTATAATCTTCTTCATAAAATAAGATTTGGTTCAGGTGATCATCTAATCAGTGTCTCATTAAGTAGAATGAGGAGGTTTGTGTTTGAATCCAACAAACACTGGAATGGACTTAAGAGACATTTGTCAGAGTGGTCTCCATTTTTTCCAGAGCTGTATTTGTACCAGTTTTCCTTAGTTGCAATGTGTTGAACCATCAGGGCCACCGTAGCATACAGTTTAATCCACACTTCTCAGTTTCATCATCATCATAACCTTCATTAAAGGAGGGTTTTTTGCAGGACTATTAGACTTCATTAGTTCTAGCCACCTAATAAACTGGCACCTCAGTGTGTTCTAGTCTGCAAGACACAAACCAGAGAGCCATGGTTGCTGCAAAACCTCGTTTTCATCACCACCAGCAGCCACTAGATGGTGCTGTAAGCTTCAGAATGGCAGCTTGACCGCGCGCTCTGCTCTGTCCGTCCTCCCTGATGACAGAGAGTAATATCGACTTAAAGATGTTTCAAATCAATATTTTTCATTATTTGAGGTCCAGACGCACACAGCAAAGGAATATTGTCTTTATTAAAGTTCATTGTGTTGTATTATGTGCAGAGAGGGGGAGAGAGAGAGACGGAGACAGAGGTGACAGCAATATCCACAGACACACTGTTGTACTGTACTGCTCCTAGTTTTACTGTAACGCTGCCTGTATTGATGTGGTGTGTTGTGCTGTCAGTCTGCACAGCTGCTGATATCCTGCAGAATAAATTACACTTATCAGCCACTTTTCTTCTGGACAGGTAGACAATTCAGCATAATTCAAAACATTTTACAGCAATATAAATGTCAGATTCGGGCTAAGCTGTTGTCAGTGCAAATATTAAAAAGTCTAAATATAAAAAGAGGACTGCCAAGAGTGAAAGCTGCAACAGTGCTTCACCAGGGGGCTCCACACTGCAGCTACAGGAGTGTGTGTGTGTGTGTGTGTGTGTGTGTGTGTGTCGGTGAACAGCTGTGACTGCCACCTGTGAGGTGAAAGGGAGGCTGACCTGCGACACATGCTCCTCTTTAGTTCCACATGACTGTATGTGTGTGTGTGTGTGTGTGTGTGAGAGAGAGAGAGAGACAGAGACAGACCACAGGATCTCGGGGACCACTTAGTTTAAATGGCCTCGCTACATGGAATAAAAACCCAGCAGAATCCACGCGGGTTGAATTTTGGAGTGAACATCCAAAGGAAGACGCGAGCAAACGGCTGCCAGGCAGATTCAGGTCGTAGATTATGACTATTAATAATTACTTAAATGCCGGTTCGCACTTGAAAACGAATCAAAAAGTAATTATAACCCAAGAGAAGAACATTAAAGAGAGTCCAGAGGAAGGGGACATTATTTATTTGTATGTGAATCAAGCAAACACAGCAGTTTGACTCCTCGTGTCAGCCTCTGCTCTGTCACGTCTGTGTCGCAGTGTTCACAGACGCTGCGTGTCAGCCTGTTTGTTCTCCTGCACCACCGTTTCCACCATTGTTTGACTGACATATTATGGCTTTTGCAAGCACGTTGAACAGCTCCTTCATGATCGATGTGGTGACAGATACCTTCTGATGTTTTGTCTTTTGTTTTTTTTATTTTTGCACCACAGAGCAGTGGTTTTCAAACCTGTGTCCAACGCACACCAAAAGGTAACCCTCATCTCAAGACACAGCTGTATTTATATCCATTCAGAAAAGCCTCTGTCTTATCAGTCCTTAAACATTTATTTTGATTAAACAGCTATATTACACATGCAATATTTATATACAAAATAATTTAAGAATTCCTTTAAAACTTCATATCAAATCAGAAATGTCACAAAATTTAAAAAATGATTCCTTTTTAAAGGATTTTATTAGGGTATAGTATTTGTCTCTGTATTTGGTAATGAGTGCACACAAAATACTGATAAAGTATATTAAAAATTCATGGTAACACTTTAGATTACAACCTGCAATGTACTGTGGAAATACTCTAGAGTTATTATGTGATTTTTTTCTTTTAATAACTATTCAGGATTTTACAATGAAATGATACTGTGGTTATTTTTTTTAACTACAGGGTATCTACAGGGTAAGCATGATCTACTGAGCAACTATCTGGATGTTTGTGATGTGATGTACCTAGCAGTTAAAAAATAACTCAGTATTAACGCTCTTTAAGTTGATCACAAACATCCAGATAGTTGCTCGTACTTACTTAGTTATATATTGCAATAATAATGTATGGTTGTTACAAAATCTCATGGCACACCAGTTGACGGAGAGGTAAATAGTTGACAGAGAATCCATGACATCACCCATATGTCTCTGAAGAGCCACTGGGAAGCTCTTTTACTTTACTGACATGAACAGGGACATTAACTATAGGGACCATAGTGTTTTTTACACCAGGCTGTAATCATGTTTATTTCAGCTGTAAAGTTTGCATTTTAATTTGGGGCTCTATGGGGGTTGACTCACTTTTGGAGTCAGCCTCAAGTGGCCACTTGAGGAACTGCAGTTGTTGGCACCTCTGCATCAACACAAAGAAGAAATGAAACCAAGCATTAAGGCACAGTCACATTACATTTCTCAGTTCAAGTGAAGCTTGAATCACAGACAAATCTTTGCTCAGCACTGTGGTGATACATGGGGATCTGGCAAAATGGACAAAATGGACTTTGATGCAGAAAACCTGTTCTCGTTATTGTTCTCTGATCAACAGAGTTTGAGATGCCTAACCCTATCCACTCTAACCATACCGTAGTTTGCACAGACAGATAGAGTATAAAATGAGCATTGTCACTGAATGTAATTCAGGGTTTTGCAGAATCGTCCAGTATTGAGATCATCACACAGCAACGGCCCCCAAAAATGTTGTTCCTCAGATTTTTTTCTTATGCTTGGCACTAATACTGAGAGCTTGATTTTACTCTTGACATTCTGAACAATTCTTGACATTACGACTTTATTCTCAACTTTTCAATTTCACTGTCAACAATTTGATTTCATTCTTGACATTTCAACTTTATTCTTTACAGTTCAACTTTGTCAACAAATTGATTCTATTGTTGTCATTTTGACTTTATTCTTGACATTTCAACTTTATTCTCAACAGTTTGATTTTATTCTTCACATTTTGACTTCATTCTTGACATTTTGACCTTATTGTGAATTAGATTTTATTCTCGACATTTAAACTTTATTATCAACAACGTGATTCTATTCTTGAGATTGTGACTTCATTCTCGACATTTCAACTTCATTGCCAACCATTTGATTATATTCTCAACATTACAACTTTAATCTCGACATGAGAGAATGACTTGAAGGAATGAGTAATTGTAACAGAACAGACAGATTATACAGTTGATTTTCACGTGTGTCATGGGAAACACATCGGCACTCTAATTAATAGAAAAACTTAACTTTTACAGTGATAATAGGAATAGAGAGAACCAGAAATGTTCTGACAAAAAAAACGAAACAAAAAACAATAGAGCAGGAAAGACGGAGGGACAAAAAGGAACGAGCAGAAGACGCATGTGTGAAGAGGAAGAAAAGCGAGAGCGAAGGAAAAGTAAAATGTGTCATGCAGGACTGCTGCGTGCGGCTTCTGGGCCTCATGGTGGGAGAATCGAAGGTAACACTCACGACAAAACACACACGCTCACACACAAATACTCAACCACACCCGCCCACTTAACAAATTTATTTATGTGCAGCTCAGTTAAAGCCTCCCACCCTCTCCAAACGCAGGAGCACATGGACCTCTCCCTCCTCCCTCTTTCTCTTTCTCCTCCCTCCATCCCTCCCTCCTTCTCTTGCAGGTAATGGGAGATAGGAAAGAGATAAATATCGCTGGCAATAAAGGGCCTGCATCATGAATAATAAAACAGCCGTAATCTCGACCAATGATTTATACATCTACAGGCTCTGATGGCCGCGCACACACACACACACACACACACACACACATTCACACAGCAGCGAGTCACACATTGAGCACTGTTAAATTGAGATGAATGGTGATGCAGAATGTGCGACTGGCGTTGGACACACACCCAAACAGTCACTTACACACACACACAAAGACAGACACCCGCCCACACGTGCTAAAGAAGAACACAAGAGATTCATGCTGAAAATATGGAGACGTGGAAAAACACACACTCACACTGGTTCAGCGGCGGGTGAGAAGATGGAGAGAAGAACATTTACAAGCAGTTCACTATTTGGAGTCAAAAACAGTCTGTCTGATGGAGACCACAGGAAAAATAAAAAATAATGCACACTGGTGCAGTTGTATGTCCCGCTGATGGAGCAGGATGAGAGGTCACAGGGACCAAAATCAATGAGCAAACCTGTCATGTGACCTCACGTTTACAGCTCCAGGTGGATCACGACCTGTAAAGGGATGCGGGGTGCAACAGCAGTTCTTCTTTGCAGAATGACTGAAGAAAAAATAAAAGCAACATAAACTGTGATCACACCCTGTCACCTTTGATGAGGTAAATCCGGTTGAAAGATTTCTTGACTAACAAATTAGCAGGAAGACGTGTTGCAAATAGAGAGACATAATGAATTACACTGGGACTTCTATTCAGCAAGGTGTTGTTACAGTATCTACCGTATAGACAAAATATTGTCTCACACAGATGCTTTAAGGGACAGTCCACCCCAAAATCCAAATTTTCTGCTTACCTGTTGTGCTATTTATCCATCCAGATATTTTGATGTGAGTTTGTTGAGTTTTTGGAGATTTCAGCTGTAGAGTTAATCCACAGATCTTGTTGTGAGCAGTTTCATGTAGGAACTATTTTCTTTCTTTGGTTCTTACTGAAATACACCCACCAACCACACAAAAGGAAGCGCGCACCTACTCATGGACAAGAGGCTCATTGCTGAGCCCAAGATATTTGATGTTCAAACTGATTACCTTTATCTGTTTTATTTACATTTTTCTACCCGGGTCGGGCCAGTCTCGTGCTCAGTTTTTTAGATCATAATTGTTTAATCATTGTTTTTCTGGATCCCAGTAAACACACAGACACAAACACTCCAGCTGCTCCAGCTGTCAAGTGACTGATCTGTTAAAGATGATCCGACAGCTGTTGAGATTTATTAGGCTTTTTAATCCTAATAATAATTCAGTATTTGTTATTAATGAGAAACATTTTGAGAGACACACGCACTCTGTTTAACATAACTGAAAGGTGTTTTGTGATTGTGGAGATATGTGTGTGTGTGTGTGTGCCTCAGCCAAACACAAAACACACACACATGCTGTTAACTTCAATATTTACACTTTGTTGCTGTCATTTTATTAATCCACGCTCCAGTGTGGGGAAAAACTTAACATAAATAAAGGTGTTGTATGATTGTGGTGATGTGTGTGTGCCTCTGCCAAATGTGACATTTGCTGTCTTGTGCAGACTGACCTACTGCACCACAGACGAGACACTTTGACCAGATTTGAGTGGGGCTAGCGCACGATGCACCAGATGCCAAATGCCCTTGGCCATGCCTTCATTTTGCCTTAATTTTTATACCTCCAGCCCTTTGGTGCACAGACTTGGCACAAGTTCACTTGCAGATGTGGCAACACTGACAACTGCACCAGTGTAAGATAGAAATGCCACCTGTGCCAGTGGTGCAAGATAGAGCCCTAAGTCATTATTTCCACAAAGATGACTTACAGGATCATTTTTTTAAGATCATATAAAGGAAAAAGGAATCTTCTTACTAAACACATTATGCATGTTAGAAAACAATTTCCGAAAACGTGAAAAAACTGAGAACTATGTAGCACTGAATTGTGAAGTTAGTTAAACTGTTGTTCACAGGTCTTTGGGCAGACCTGAAACATGGCTCATGGTGTGCTGGAGTCATGGTCCCCCCAACACTACATAAGCTCAACAAATATATGACTCCCCTCACCCTCCCTGACGGTCAGTTAGAAACGTACCTTCAGTGACTCTCTCAGTCCAAATCAGTCCAGCAGTTCACTTCAGCTCACTTCAGTTCCAACAACAGACCAACACAGAAGAAAAAAAATAAATACCATCCTGTCACCGTCCTCTGGCTCTGGTGACTCAAACATGTCTGGACATGTCCAATAAAGCGTCCATGTTTCAGGTACGTTTCTGGACGTAGTGATGATAGACACTGAGACAGTGAAGTGGACACACCCCCAGCATTTGCTCTTTTTTTTTCGAGACCTTATTTTATAAACTAAATGATTTTTTTAATCCTATGTGGCTGGGTGGTTTATAACACATTTCTGTGGTGTGACAAACTCAGAATGCACATTTATTGTTGCTTTAAAAGATCTCCAAAAAATCACACCGGCAGAAACAGGCAGAAATATTGCCCAAAAATCCACTATATTTATTTGACACATGTAGTTACTGGTTACTTTGCAGATTAAGATTTTACATCACAATTATATGTCATATAAAATATATAGCATTTTTTTTTACAAATTAAACTACCCAATAATAACACCTTGCTGTTCCACTATATCAATCTAAATATTTGTTAAATGGGGCATTGCACATAAGTACTTTTATTTTTGAAATTTTAAGTGTATTTTGCAGACAATATATCTGCATGGTTACTTTCATAGTCACAGTCATTTTTTATAATGCAGTACTTAAGCCTATTAAATAGATAAGTATATACTTTGTGGTATTATTATTTTTTAATTACTGTAAAATAATTTATATAATAGAGTTTGTTCATGTTTATTTGAGTAAAAAAATCTGGTTGGTTAGTCTCAGGTGTTCCTGATTCCTCTCCACCATTACGCCTGCCATTATGATGTTACAGAAAGTCCTCTTTAATGCCACTTGATGTATTATCTATATTGCATTATACTTTCTTATGAGTTTACGTGTACAGAGCGAGATCTGTGGACGCACATAAACAAACCCAAACACACAAACATGTTACATTTATTATTTATCTATTATATTTATTACATCCTCCTGATCCCAGACTCTTGTGTAGTCTTTAATATCACCCCAGGTCTAATATTTCTCTCGCTATTGTTCTGCGTGTAGAGGTGGCCATGAAAAAACCTCCACACACACACACACACACACACACACACACACACACACACACACACACACACACACACACACACACACACACTGTTTCTATTAAGGCCATCAAGTAAACCACTTTATTGGCCATGTAAGGGAAATGTGCTGCGGAAACAGGATTTAGAATAAAAACACAATTTGAAGGATGAAGACAATAAAAGACGAGACATCACGCTTCAGCTGATCAGAAATGACACGTAGTAAAACATAAAACACTGACTGTCAGGGTTAAATAGAAAGTCCTCACAGAGGCACTGGATGCTTCATCGGTTCATGTTGAACTTAATGTTAATGGATGTTTGTGAACACTAGAAGGATGTGAATCTGACAGCTGAGTATGCATCTTATTTATTGTTAACCATCTAGTGGTGCAGATGATGTCTTACTCACCAATGGTCTTATTTTGATTTGGACACGGTCGACATGTTAAATGAAGAAGTGTCATAGTAGGTGATTACTAGGAGCACTGGGATTATAGTGATTATAACGGAGGGTGTTCATAAACCTGCATAAGAAGATAAGCATCCAACACACCTGGGATTAATAATACATCATTCAATTAGTGAAAAAAAGTAGTGATAATAGGCTTCATGTGTAAATTTAGAATTATAATTTGAAATGCAGTCAAACAGGACAATGTCGTCATGATTATGAAGCGTAATTTATTTCTGAAACTCAAAATGTCTTCAAACTAATGAAATATACAGTCATAAGTGAAAAACTTTGACTGAACATGACTGTACGACAGGTCTGGACCTCGTAAACTGAGTAAATTAATTCTCAAGTTCACTCATGCAACACTTGACAGGTTGATCATCTTCACTTTACTTTTTATAAACTGAAATGTGGACAGCTCTCCCTCAGATATTGTGGTGCGCAGATATGAATGCAAAAGTCCACGTTATCAAGAGCTTGTCTTCATTAGAGATTTTTAAAAGTGAAACATCAAAAATAAATATATTCACTTAATTTCACAACAATATGTGATTGAAAAGTAATGTACAGAAATAGGTGAGCTGTGTATATTCAGATTCTGTTATGGTACTTTGATATGAATCGTACAGAAATCCCCAAAGTGACTGAAGAAAAAAAAAAAAAACTTGGTCACAAAAACTTGGCATTGCATTTAATGATGTTTAATTATTTTTTGACATATACACATAATTATGTTTTATTTTGTTTTTGTTTTTTGGTCTGTTATTTAATGTATTGTTTATGTGTTTCTTGTTGTAATTTTTTGTTTGTGAAACATTATGTTTTTTTTTTTACTAAAAGATGCAGAGATCCCAGCTATTAGCCTGTGGCTCCTTGATCTCTTCTGAAACATTTTTTAATTTCTATTTTTTTCTTTCATTATTGTATTTTATATGTGTGCAAAAAGAAAATTAATTCAAATAAATCATTAATAAGTCTTAAACTGCTTACAGCCACATCATGTGTTATAAACCATTTATTAAGTGTTAATATAATGTTACTAAATGCTTAATGGAAGGATAACGCTTCAATTTCCAGGTCCTACAACAAATTTTTTTTTAGAAATTGCCTGCAAATTTCCCCCAAATTTCATGGCTAAATATGTGACTATGAGATAGGACTAGTTTCATGTAGCTGATAGCTTGTGGTAATTACAAAGGCACCTACTTGCATCAATACACCAATTGCTAATTATTACATATTTAGCATGAAATTTGGATGTAATTTTGCTGAAAAACTTCACATATGTTGCTTTGTAATTATCACCAACTACATGTAAACGGTACTTGATAATTATTACATAATTAACCATGAAATTTGGGGGAAAATTGGAGGTAATTTGTAGGTCATAGAGAAATCAGAAATCCAAACATATTACTTGGTAACTACCACCTGTTTACCATGAAATTATGGGACCTGGAAATTGAAGCATTATCGACTTATTTACCTTTCAAATGATGTCCTGTTGTAAGAAGAAATGCTGCTGTTTTCAGATGCCAGAATCAAATTCTGAATGAAACCAACAGACATTTGGTTAAAGCAGGACAGCTGCTCCACTTCTCCTTCTGTTCCTTTGATGTGGCATTTTTGTTTCTGGATACAAAAATAGACCAATAATGCAAATTTGCTTTTTTATTTCAATGTAGTATAAATTATATCTTGCATTAGGCTCAGCGAGATCATTTTTTTAAGCTGTTTGGGAAATGACAGCTCCTTTTCATTCTCACCCACTCCTGGCCTTTATTCCACTTGCTTTCCTTCTCCTCTGTCTCCTCCTCCTCCTCCTCCTCGTCTTATCCTTTTCCTCCTCGCAATCTGAAAAGAGACAAGAGGGAAGGGACGAGAAAGGAGGTATTAGAACAGAAGACAGCGGAGAGACGTCCAGGAGGGTAAAGCTATGACAGAAAATACAGAGAGATTAATCGTGTGAAACTGCGGGATGAGGGGACCTGAGAGGAAGACCACCATCAGAGTGTCATTCAAACCACCTCACCTGCATGCTACGCCTTTAATTGTGTCAAATACTGAGAACACTTCACAAAACAGAGACAAATTTGCCTCGTTGCTCTGTCTTGCATCTTCTCTTCTTGAATTTGCCACTAGCTGGACCTCCTCCTCTTCTCCCATCTTGCATTTCTTACCTCGCCCTTCTTCCTCCGTCTATTCATCCCCTTCACTTTCCAATCTTCATCCTCTCTCTAGCCCAGCATTCTCCTCTTCCTCCCCACCTCTCCCTCTTTCTTCTTCTCCCCTTCTCTCCCTCCCACTGGGCGATCCATTGCAGACATGCCTGTTCGGTGCTACAACCCATTTAGGGCCCTGCTGCCGTAGCCACCAGGTAATTGGAGCTGGAGTCAGGACCAGCACAGAGAACATGGGACTGAGGGGTCGTAAATATGTGTGTGTGTGTGTGTGGGTGGGTGCATGCAGATGGAAGGAAGACCGAGAAAACACAAGGAAGGAAAAAAAAAAAGAAAAGACAAAGGTAGTGACACACACTAAACACGTGTGTGTTTGAGCATGTCAAGGCCGCCACGGTGCGCCAACATGTTTTTCACATCGAGTGCAGCGTTCAGGAGGAGGAAGTTAAATGGAACGAGGCACAAAGTGTCACACAATAGTCAGACATGCTGCAGACATGAAAAATCACAGCAACAAAAAGCACATGCTTTTTAAGCTCAGAATAAAGACTCGCAACAAACAGATCGAACATCCTGTCCAATTAATGTTTGACTCACAATCAGAAATGCTTTATTGATCCATGAGGTCAGATTATTTGCTCCCATTCAAGAACAGAAGGATATACAATCATGTAGAAAATACAAGAACGGAAATAGAAATTGTAAGTATGCAAAAATGTATAAAACAAAGGTGCATTATACTATTCTATACAACAAAAGGAAACAGAAACAAACAGCAAAATATACAAAAACATGTACAAGTATAGGTTGGTTTAAACTAGAGATGATAATTAATTGATGATCGATTAATCGGTTGTTAAGAATTTGGTTGATCAAAAAAAAATTTATTGGTCTACTATCAAATAAATATCTGAAATATATGTTATCTGATATTCAAGTTTTTAATATCTTTATATAGTTTATATGAAGCTGTTCTATATACAGCTGTGTAATTCTGTCAGAGAATATGTTGCTGTGGACATGAAGCTTTGATTGAGGAGGAAGAAAAAAGGATTTGGTGTTGTTTGGTATGGGCGAAATATTTAGGTTTTTTAAAATAACAATTAATCAATGAGTTGATTGTTAATGTTACCAATTATTGATTAGGAAAAGTGTTTTAAATTTGCAACTCTACTTTAGATGCACAGTATTAATAAATAAATAAATGCACAGTATTAATAAATAAATAAATGCACAGTATTAATAAATAAATAAATGCAGTAATGATACCAGTATTAAACAGCTGAATTACTGCACAAATAAAAATATTGTTAGGTCTGTGCTGCATGTATGAAGATATGAAGGAAATATAAATAATAATTACTCAGCACACAACTGTAATTAAAGTGGGAGATGAATTCACAGTCCATGTTTCAGGTTGTTTTCAGGTTGTAGTGGTGTTTGACACTGAGACAGCAGAGTGGACATGCCCCCAGTGATTTTGAGACTTAATTTTTATATACTTAGTGATTTTTTTTTAATTATTCAAAACTGGCTGTGTGGTTAATAACACATGTTTCTGTGGTGTGACAAACTCAGAACACGTTAATTGTCACTTTACATGACCTCTAAGCTGGAATAATTTTAATCATATCAGCAACTATAATGTGAATTGTTTATGCTAGACTTATTATATAATTTTAAAATCAACGTCAAATGACTTGAGCTCAGAGGAGTGGGAGAATGTGACGACAAGATAATAAGATAAGTTAACCCTTTATTAATTCCACAACAGGGACATTTCCTGTGTTACAGCAGAAAAAGGGGACAGCAAATGTGGAAACATAAAATAGATAGCAGGATGTAATAAATAAATAGAATAAGTAAACAAGCAAGATGTAAGAGAAAAAACAACATACAGAAATACAGATGGAAAGAATCATTTAGATTGTTTTAGTGTTTGGAGTTGCTGCATTCTGGAAATGTCTGCCTAAATATAATCCACAGACCTTGTTGTGAGCAGCTGTAGGAACTATTTGCTTTCTACTGAACTATACCTGCCGACCATATGAATGTGCAGAGGGAAGTGTGAGAGAAAGGTTACATCTCAGCTGAGGAGGACGCCATTAACAAGAGCCAGAATTCAATAACTGCTAGAACGGCCATAAGTGGCCATTTTGGCCTTTGACTTACAAACTCTATTATTGCTCATGATAAATACAAGACTAAGAGATAAATGTGTTTATTCTAGTTTGTTATATTATTATTATATTATCTATTATCTATATTATATTATTATTATATTATTATTATTATATTATCTTTTTTTAATTAAATAACACCAAAATATACATTTTATAAACTGTATTTATATATTTATTGCTATGCATGCCATCATGTATAGTAAATGTGTAGTAAACAGTAGAAATTGCATATATTCATTGCAACAGTTTTCTGTAGGATAATAACCATCTGATTCAAAATTTTTGATTCATCTAGAATTACTCAGGGCAAGAAACAGTTAAAAATATTTTATATGATTATAAACTATTATTTTAACATTGATAATAACACATGTCCTGTGCCTGTGGGAAAAGGCTGGAAAAGAGTACAAAAATAAAACCAAAAAAAAAGTTGAAATAAATAAGTATGTAATAAGTAAGGCTTTGTTTTAAAAATTCAGAGCTTTAACATAAAAATTCAGTGAGTTATAGATGCTGAGATAAAAAGTGTTACAACCGTTCCTGGTCTCCCCTACTTTAATTTTAACATCAGTCTAATTAATTAATTGTTTGTATTTTAATGTTGGGAAATTGGAAATCGAGATCGCTTGTTAAGTTTTATTGGCAGAGACAATATGATAGTTGCTAAGCAACGAAGATGTGTCTCCAACAATGCGAAAACTATATAACAATATAACAGTGGAAAATTATGTGTGGTCAGTACAATCACCTGAATTAGGTCAAAATGATAACAATTTTTTGTAATTTATATATATAAACAAACATTTTAAATGAAAACACAAAACACTGTCAGGTACCATCAGCACTATATTTTTTGTGTAATTCAACAAAGTTATTGCATATATAAATTTGAAAACATGAGCCTCTCATCCATGAGTAGATGCACACTTGCTTCTGCATGCTGATACAGTCAGAAACTGCTCACAACAAGGTCTGTGGATTATCTTTAGTAACTGGGTCATGATTTTTGGAAAGACACACTGTTGTTGAGTTTTTTTCCAAAAAAAAACATTTTTTTTTCTTTGGGTACTTTAAGCAGCACAAGCCAAGTGCCATTTAGTGCCCTTATACTGGAGAGAAGGCAGATATCTCTACAGTGGATATCTCCAAACCCTGACAACTCACACCAAAATTAACTAGATTGATAAATAGCACTACAGGTAAGACAAAAATGTCCTTTTGATTTTTGGGTGTACTGCCCCTTTAACATATGTTGTGCTGAAGACTAAAGTGCTGTTACAAAGATGCAGTAGTGCTGTCTCACTGGCAGGTTTGGTAATTGATGGAAAGACTTTTAGCTTCAGTGACCTGACAGTGACTTACAGACTGTAGTGAAAAACTCTTTGAGAATCACTCACATAAACTTGAGTTAAAATGTTTTATAGTTTAAATACTGAAGTGTCACCAGGCTTAAAGTAGAATAAAAGAGAGCGGCAGTCATTTTATCTTCCTCTCTTTCTTCCTGTCGCTGCCATCACTTCCACTCTGTGCTCTGTTTTAAAGGGGAATGCAGACAATAATTAACCAGCTCATAAGGTAGACAAACACAGTCTGACTCTCCCCGAGGAAACATGCTGGCGTGTACTGTGGATATGACAGTGTACATGATGTGAAACCAGGCTTGTCACTGCATTTACACACACAGATACAGAGGGTGGAGGGGGTCATTGGGGTGTCCACTTGGGTGCTCTTCCAAGGGACAAAACATGCGGACAAATCAAGATAATGTGACCCTATAGTGTCTTCCCAGTGGACCAATCAAGATAAAGTGACCGGGTGTCTTTCCAGTGGACAAAACATGACAGAATGCCTCCTAGGGTGCCTTTCCAATGGACAAATCATGGCAAAGTGACCTTAAGGTGTCTTTCCAGGGGACAAATCAAGATAAAGTGACCCCAGGGTGTCTTTCTAGTGGACAAAACATGA
Source organism: Lutjanus erythropterus (assembly GCF_056507025.1). Taxonomy (NCBI): domain Eukaryota; kingdom Metazoa; phylum Chordata; class Actinopteri; order Lutjaniformes; family Lutjanidae; genus Lutjanus; species Lutjanus erythropterus. The sequence continues at coordinate 3,928,666 of NC_139329.1, forward strand.
AAAAGTGTCCTCTACGGTGTCTTTCCAGCAGACAAGTCATGATAAAGTGACCCTATGGTGTATTTCCAGGGGACAAATCAAGATAAAGTGACCTTAGGGTGCCTTTCCAGTGGACAAAGCATGAAAAAGTGTCCTCTACGGTGTCTTTCCAGGGGACAAATCAAGATAAAGTGACACCAGGGTGTCTTTCTAGTGGACAAAACATGAAAAAAGTGTCCTCTAGGGTGCCTTTCCATTGGACAAATCATGGCAAAGTGCCCCCTAGGGTGTCTTTCCACCAGACAAGTCATGATAAAGTGACCCTACGGTGTCTTTCCAGTGGACAAATCAAGATAAAGTTCCCTCTAGAACATCTTTCTAGTGGATAAATCGGAATTAAATGTCCTCTAGTGTCCCTCCATTGGAATCCACATAATAAAACAATCTTAATTTAAACTGGGGACTGTCACTGCATAGATGTGTAACACACAAAAATACAGACTAACACACTTGCCCTTTAAATTGGTGTAAAATCAGAAGTGAATCAGGATTCAATGGTGCTGCCGTGTATTCACACCTGCATTATACCCCAGTCTGTGAAATTGTACCTTTTTTCCCAACAATACGATGAACTCTAGCACACAGTGTACTTCCCTTTCAGATCCAGATTCATGTGACAAGTTCAGATTCCACAGAGGAGAAAAAAAATCCTTTTAGCCACCCACAATAACACAACATAAAGACCAACAAACATAAATATGGCGATAACTCATCCACACTTCAGGCATCACGTTCCCCCTCTCCTCGCCACTTCATCTCCCTCATATCTTCTCCTTCCATTTTCCTCATCCACACCTCTTCTTTGCCTCCACCTCTCCCTCCTTCCCTCCGTTGCTCTCCTCCTCCCTCATCTCCTCTCTAATGCGTCCATCTTTCTCTCCCTATTCAGCGCAGCAGGGGAGAGCTGCATTTGAAGCTCATTAAGTAAAGACCTACAGAGCTCTGTGGTGTGTGTGTGTGTGTGTGTGTGTGTGTGTGTGTGTTGTGGCTGTCTGGTTTCTCCTTGCGCATTAAGAATTTATGACATAACTTCTATGTGTCTGCTGCAGGACATACAAACAGATCCCAAGTGAAATCTATTAACGATGCTGACATTTTAAAAACAGTCCATTTCTGATTAATGATCAAGTTATTATTGGACAAATATGTATTAAAGTTTCTTTGATTAAGGACCAATTTGCTATAAGTCAGAATATCTTATCACATTTAATTCAATAATTACATGTCTTGAAGTTGATGAAGTCTCGAAGACGTACGACATAAAATCACAATCTCAGGCTGCGTTCAGACCAACAATAACACTGTGTAAAGATATGTTTAAGGGCCTGTGTCTTCATCACATTTTTTCTTGGCAGAAAGGTGCTGTGGATCGCTGGGATGAAGTGTCTGTGCCGTTAAGAAATTACGCTGCATGTGGGTTTTGTTTTGTTTCTATGACAACACTATCTTGAAAGTTCCTATGACTGCACCGTTGTTTGACAGTCTAGCATCACCACGTTGGTTTTTGTCATCGATTTGTACCTATTTGTTTGACATTTCTCTCCCTGTGAGCACCAACCGGAAGGCGTGCTGCCTCGGCTTGTCAGGCCAGTGCTGCAGGGAGAGTCAAGCTGCTGTAATACACGTTTAACCACATGCCACTTCCTGCACATTCTTCACAATAAAGGTCCCAAGATTTTTTGTTATCTAAAAGCTTTTATTATGAAGCAGCAAAATCAGTCAACTGTTAGGTTTTCATCAGGAGTAACTCTACACAACTCCTATCAGCTGAGCGCGAACCACAGAGTACAATAGAGACGATACTTCAGAGTAAAAACAACCACACAGGAGAGAAACTAAACTTCACACCACAGAGATACACAAACCTTTGGAAGCTACAAAAGTACTGAGAGATGAACACACAGTCACTTTTAAAAACGCCTTTATGTCTGGGCGGCTGCACAGACATGAGTTGAGTCTCTGCCCTGTGACGTACACAGACAAACAGGTTACCCAGGTGACGAGTCCCCGTCTAAGACATCATTAGTTGCCTGGAAAAACAGTGCCTGTGATGACAGCAACAGCTTTCCGAAAAGTTCACAGATTTCCAACTTGAAATGCACAAAGCGGGCAAACAACATAAAAACAATGCCGGACGCAGCGTCTTTTCTCTGAGCAGACGCTCTCTCTTCATTGGGAACAACTGAAAAAGGACACCTGACTCAACTTTTGCATCACAGTGCAACATTTTCTTACAATGCACTTCTTTGACTAATGTATGGATCCCAGACAGCACGCCTACGTCTTGCCGACGTCGGCACGATGAATAAAGTTGCATCACTGCGACGTCGTATAGAGAGCGTTTGCTCATTGGGAAGACGTCGCCGAGACGTTGGCATTTGGTCGAAAATGCTCTCCAGACAACGTTTGGCCGATGTATCAAAGCTGCACAGCGTAGCCTCTCTACAGCTTCTATGACCTTTATTTATTCAGGTCGAATCATTCTATCAGCAAATATCTCATATCTCATAATATCTATCATAATATCTCATCTTACATGTGATAGGAATATGGTAATATGACAATAAAAAACGATATGCTTGACCATCAAAATAGTTTCCTAATTTAGTGTGTTAATAAAATAAAGAGACACGAACGATTCAAGTTAATGATCATACATTTATTTCAGACTGCATAGTCAAAACAACTCCAGCACAGAAAAGATAACCAAGACAGAACAGATGAAAATATACAGGTGGCCGGTCAGGAGACGCACACGGACAGCACGGTCTGGACTGCTGGCAGACTTATGAGCCTGCAAGGTGGAGAAAAAAAGACAAAACACATGAGCCCAGGTTGTTCAATTAACTTATACTATACAATATTATACCCATACTTCACAAATAAACACGTACAAATAGACACACCAAGGAAGGAAAACGTAGCTGTGCCTTTTTTCCCGGCCGCTGTCTGACCTTAGAGAGCCACCGTAGTTGATAAGAGACCTGTAGCTAATAGTATTAGCCCTATGCTCTTTAGCTATTGAATGTGTTAAAAAGCACCACAAGAAGACCTCCAAATAACCCCCATGTTTAATACAGTGTCACAGGCAACACTGTATGAAGCACCAGCAGAAAGCATGACTTGAAAATATGAACCACAAAAAGTTTGCGTGTATTATTTTGCGGGGCGGTCTGACAGCCCCGGCTAAATCCCGACTTATCTTGCTAACCCTGTATGTCATATTTATAAGACAGCTATTTTTTATATATTTACATTAAGTGAGCTTACCTGAAGACTAGTCCTGGCTGACATGAAGTAGCCTCTCCGTCTCCAAAGCCTGCTCTCAGTTCCGTTGACAGTGGCACCAATTGGATAACGTGCAATGTATCGATCCACAGCCGACCTATCGCCGACTTTGAAATGGCACGCATAATCCCGCCCTCTGGCAAACCATGTCCCTGCTATGGGCCGATGCTTCTCCGATGCATTTACAGATGTCAGGAGGAGAATGCCGACGCACGATCTGAGGCCGACGTCGGCGAGATGTATGCGTGCTATCTGGGATGTGAACAGAAGAGGCCAAACTGGCTTGTTTACCGAGTACACCTTGCAGGAAGTCCTGCCCTTACTCTGCCTCTGATTGGCCATACCTTTCCAGGCTAACATTTGTTTAGCTGTAATGCTAACTGGCACTATTGAACTAGACAAGCCTGGGAGGAAAGTGACTCAGCCATTGCAACTCATGTTTTTGGTCCTGAAGAACTCCACAATCTGTTCAGCATGCCTCTAAAACCCACCTGCTGAATCCTTTGTCCCTGCATTACCAGCACATGGCGGTCTGTGGCTGAGGATAAAGTGTGGCGCGACACTTGCTTGTTTTTCTATCAGATATGCTTTGGTTACTGTAGTCTTTTATTTTATAATCCTTTATCAGTATCTTGATCGTCTCCCTGCACTGCTCTGCTGTGTAGCAGACGCCTAATGTAGCATGCTGTCAAAGCTATTGATGTTCTGCTTTGACCAGTCAGAATCACGTTGTATTTCCTCCATCACATACACACTCAATGAAGCCTGGACTTCACTACTGGTCCATTTGTCCATGTTTTGTTCCATTTTTTTTTTTATGGCTGGTGCTATTTTGGTTCATGTGATAACCAATCAACGTGCACTTAGATCACTCAGAGTACCTCTTGTGCTGGGACAGTAAAAAAAAAGTCTCTCAGAAGAACTATGATTGTTCAGAGCTCCTGCAGCGTGGAAACAAGGACAAAGTTGTTCACAGAGCAAAGGAACATGCAGCCTCATCTGCTACCTTGGATGGTCTGAGGCCCTATGTTTCATAGGGGTAACAAGTTTATGTCTGTCAGGACATCATATTCTGTGAAATTATAGTAACGCACTTGTTCAACCAAAAATGTCTGTTTTAATTCCCTTAAGGGTCACTGTTGACAATATTAATATTTGTGTACAGTATAGAGTGAAAATGTGAGATTTTTATGATGAAAATCTCATACTTTGAAATAGTGAAAATAGTGTCTTCTTATAGTACCCAGCTAGTTTGGTGACAGCTTTTCCAAGTTTCCCTGTGTATTTTTATAATTGCAAAAACTCACTAACCAGGATTCTTGTGCATGTACAGGTACAGAACTCAGGGCCATTTACTACGGGCCCCAAACTGCTTCTGTTTATAATGAAGTTACCAGTCTCTCCAGGATTTTGCAGGCTGTCTTTGGGACTGTTGAAGCCTGAAATGTCTGATTTAACAGCACTTTTTCTAAAAAACTGCGATGCATTTTTTAGCAGTGACATTGTGGGAACAAGTGAAAATTGCAAAAGAAAGTTGTGATTTTTTTTTTGTATAATTTAGAAAAGTTCTAAGTCGTCTTACCTAAAGGCTCATGATTATAAAATCTCAAATAAAATCTGCTTTATTTGCAGGTAAAGAAGTGCACCTTGGTGTGTGTTCCACAAAAAGGCAAATTCTTTTTGGAGCTCGCACTCAGTTAAACCTACAAGCACAAAATTATAAAATAAAAGAGGATGGAGTGCTGATAAATGTCAATAACAATGACAAACCTTGTGTTCTTTTTAGTATCTGTGAAATATATATATATATATATATATATATATATATATATATATGAATGCAAAAGGAATGTATAAACATTCCAATTCTCCAAAACAGAAATAAATTCAGTTTACAATTATGGAAGACTGAAAAGAGCAGCAAATATTCACATTTGGAGCGATAACTGAGGGTGTATCTATTGATTTGTTTTTTGCATTTCTTCTTAGAAAATGACTAACAGATTAATCATTTGGTATAAAACATCAGAAAATGGTGAAAAAGTTTTAAATATTCACATTTGAAACTAAAACTTAAGGTGTATTCACTGAATGTAGGCGAATTTTGGCTTATTAAACAACTACAGTGAAAAACATTTCAGGGAACATCCTTGAATGCCAGCTAATGGTCCAAAACCCAAGGAGTTTTTTTAAATTATTTTAGCAGACAAAAAAACCACAGCAAATACTCATATTTGAAACTAACCCTGAAGGTGCATCCAATGAATTTATGTCATTTTTGCTTTAAAAATTACTCCAACTAGTAATTGGTTATCAGAAAAACTGCCAATTAATTTATAGCCAATTAATCAACTGCACGACTTACTTAACTTAATGTTTAGTTTTATTATTAACTATTTTTTTGCATTTATATTTTTTAATGTTTGAACGGGGGACTGCTAGAACTCGTGGGAAGCGAGCATGATTGGTCCAGTTCGCAGAAAAACTGCAACGTCGTGCAGTCAAAATTGCATGAATTGTTGCGATCGCAGCTAGTTACCTCTAGTTGCTGAGCTGTTGTTTTCCGTTTTCTTTTTTTGCTTGCACAAAAAAAAGTATTTTAAATCGGTTTTAATTCAGTGTCAAATGATTCATGTCTTTTCCCTACACCTCACATTAAGCTCTTTACCCAGACCCATTATCCCTCACTTAACAACCGGTAGGGGGGAAATCACAAGTTGTAAGTACGCTCTTCACACCAAACATTACAAACATTATGCACATTACACAACAGACGTTCATAGATGGAAAACACCCCATACACAGCGCTGGTAGAGAACAACACTGAAACTGCTGCTACAATAATTAGGGATAAACAGAACAATAGCTACATTTATGAGTGTTACTACCGAGTTCACCATCACTTCAGAATCTTACTTGCAATTTATAACAATTTATAGATGCAGAGTTAAAAAGCTGCAGTCATGTAAGAGTGGATAATTTCATTTTTAACAGATTCCTGCAAAAATATAGACAATCCACACAATTTTTGAGCACTTTGAACAACAAATGTTTGTGTGTAATGTGCAGTTTGCAGCTGAAGTGCAGTTAGATGTCTGCAGCTAAAATGAACAAAACACTAAGTGGAGACTGGGGCAGTACAGCATCTGTCCATTCACATAGTTTCATCTCATTTCATTAATCCTGCTCTCTCCGCTCGCTGTTTATGTATGAATGTGTCTGTGCTGTAGTGCATGTGTGTACATCATTGTTTCTGTGTGTATCTGTGTGTGTCGAGCAGTGGGAACTGGAGGCAGGGGAGGAGGCAGGTGAGAAGCTAAGCTGACAGAGATGGACCACTTCACTTACCTGAGACGACGGTTCCATCGTTAATGATGTTACGCACATCCGGGGGGTCGGTGGCACACACGCGTGTGCGCGAGCACACATACAGTACACACTCAACAACACTGCAGATGGCAGACAAATAAAGACAAATATGTGCACACACATATGGCACTGAGATTAAGGTCTGTTATTAATAACTTAAAGCGACAGGGGCCGCTCTGCTTCAGAGTTATCACACCTACATTACCAAGAGACATACACGCATCATCATCATACCTGCAGCTACCAGCTGTGCATATATGGGGAAGAGAGGGATGCAGGGAGGCAGAGGGGCAGAGCTTAACACTTTGTATGTTAATGTGTTAGCAGGCTGTACTGAAAATGTTCACTGGGATGCAGATAAATTCGCTGGATGGTCTTTAACGCCATTTGTATCATACTTAATGCATGAGTTTCTACGACCTCTACAACATCAGCATGATCAATACCGAGAAAACTGCGTGTATGGATGTAATCTTTGAGATGTCTTCTGCCCTCTGGTGGAATATGAAGGCACTGCAGGCTAGGTGTGCAAAGGATCACAAAATTCACTCTTTGGATCGAATTGCGGTTTTGAGTCACAGATCGGATCATTTTTCGGATCAGCAAAAAGGATCAGCCTGGCTCTCTTGATGTGCCGCCGACAGCACTATCTGATTGGTTAGAAGTCATGAGCAATAGCCAATCAACACAAACACACTGTGTCACAGACAGGCAGGCAGACACAGCGCTACACTGGTGATCAGAGAGGAACTGTGTAGATGTTAAGACAAAAGATATCGCCAAAGTTTCAATAGATATCACAATCTTATGATCTGTTCTATGATGACAACAGAGATACACCAGTGGAAATGCCCGAAGTCATGATCAGGATTTCACTTGAGGTGATGTGATAGCTTCAGTTGCTCTTCACAGAGATGTGCTGCAGAGTACAGCACCATGCATATTTGTCCTGCCTGTTCACTGCAGATTTCAGGTATTATTACATATATAAAAGTAACAGCAACAGTAAAACTGTTTCACACAATGATTCCTACATGTAGTCCGTGGATCACATGTGTGGGGGGATGATCTGTACCGGACAACTGTGATTCGTTGCACCCCTATTGCTGGCAGCAGCCGGAATATGAATGCAAAATCCAACATGGCTGCCTTCATGTAGTAACTAAGGTTTTAATATGAATATTTACTGTATTATTATTATTATTTTGTATTCTATTTTATGGTAAAATTATATTGTGTGAAAGGAGAGATGTTGTTCACTGAGCAGTTTCACCGAAAACTAAAATGACAAACATCATGTGTGATTCATGATACAATTGAAATGGGGTCAAAAATGTCTCTCTCCGTTGACTTCTGTTCTTGTTTTTTTAAGTTAGGTCCTATCTATAACAGTGTTTCTCAGTCCTGGTCCTGAGGGTCCACTGCCCTGCATGTTGCAGATGTTTTCGTGCTCCAACACACCTGATTCAAATGATCAGGTCATTATCAGGCTTCTGCAGGGACTTGAGCTGATCATGTAAATCAGGTGTGTTGGTGCACAGAAACATCTAAAACATGCAGGGCAGTGGACCCTCAGGACCAGGATTGAAAAATACTGGTCTATAAGATAAAGTCACTCCAAACTGTCATCCCAATTCCGATCACCTGACTCATCATCATCTTGATACAGACATGACCAAATAGGTTTTTCTTATTTGCAGAAAAAGTAACCCTACATTCAGTGGTTTGTATTTCAATACACATATGACCTGAAACATGGACGCTCCATCTAGCAGCTTTATTGGAAATGTTCAGACATGTTTGAGCCACCACAGAGACAGAGGACAGTGACAGGATGGTATTGTTGGAACTGAAGTGAGCTGAAGTGAACTGCTGGGTTGATTTAGACCGAGAAAATCGCTTGAAGTACGTTCGTAAGTGGCTGCTAGAGAGGGTGGACGTGGAGGGGGCAGTGTCATCTGTGTGTCAGTTTGTGGGGCTTATATAGTGCTGGGGGACCATGGCTCTGTCAACTCACATCACTGAGTTCAGGTCATCACCATGTTTCAGGTCATTCATTCATTCATTTTCTGTAACTGCTTGTTCTGTAAGGGTCGGAGGCTGCTATCCCAGCTGACATTGGGCGAGAGGCGGGGTTCGACCTGGACAAGTCACCAGTTCATCACAGGGCTGACACAGACATACAACCACTCACACTCACATTCACACCTATGGGCAATTTAGAGTCACCAATTAACCTAGCATGCATGTCTTTGGACTGTGGGAGGAAGCCGGAGAACCCAGAGAGAACCCACGCAGACACGGGGAGAACATGCAAAGGCCCTGCTCCGGCAAGCCGGGGATCAAACTCAGGACCTTCTTGCTGTGAGGTGGCAGTGCTAACCACTGCACCACCGTGCCCCAAAAATCCTGAACACAGAAATCATGAACAACTATTTTTTTTAGTTATACCCTTAAAAAAGACAGGAACACTGCTCAAGCACTGGCAAACTTTGTATTTTTTGACAAATTCATTAAATAATATTGCTATCACATGTGTCTCAACCATAGCAGGTCACCTCCTATGAATTATGGTTTAAAAATGTGTATTTTGATGAAATTTAAAAAATGTAACATTTAATTAAAAAAATGTATAGGAGGTTGGCCCGTTACAAGGTATATTAGAGGTTGATTTTTTTAAATATATTTTCCAGAATAATTGAGGAGGACATTTTAGAATCCAACAGGAAGTGTGTGTGCTGTCTTAACGTCTAACCTCTGAATGGGAAGCAGCCTCGCTCTGTGCTGCCTCTCCTGGATGCTACCTCGCCTGGTTTGTTCCTTGCGCTCTCACTCCTCTCTCAGCTTCCTGTTTCATCTCACCCTTTCACTCCACGTCTCCCCCCCGTGCGCTTTGATCTTCTCCTGTTCCCCCGTTTCTTTTCATCCCCCACAATGTTCTCACGTTCAGCTCCTGTTATTACTTTCTCTGTTTGTTTAACAACCCTCCACCCCGCCCTGCTCACCTCCACCTCTCTCTCTCCATCTCTCCTGCCTCCTCCACATCTTTTCCATCACCTGTCCTCTTTCTCCTCTTCACACGAAGCCATCAGTGCATTCAGACCCCTCCCACTCAATCTCCTCTTTTCTTTTCCCACTCTCCTCCTCCTCCATTGCCGTATCCCCCTGTTCCTCACGGATTTCATATTTTCAAAGTCAAATAGCAGTCGCTGGCACGCCAAATAGGACCAGAGACACGCGCGGGTCGGCTCGCACAGGTTGCCATCTCACTTCAAATAAGAAAAGAAGAAATAAAAGACGCAGCCTGCGATGCAGACGAGAGAGAAAAAAAGAGAATACAAACAGGATATCAAATTGATCTCTCTCCTCCTCTACAGCCCCCCCCCCCCCCCCCTTCTCTCTACAGTAGGAGACCAGGTGCTGGAGCAAGGAGGTACTTTAATTGTGTGGTGGGGGGAGAGATGAGAAGGGAATTTGAGTTGGGAGGGTGTGTTTGTGTGTGCATGTGTGTGCATGTGTGTGTGTACTTTTGAGAGCCAGCAGCAGATAATTGGAGAGGCACACCTGGACACTGGTCACCTCTCAACCCCGCCCCTCTGCCCTTCAAACCAGCACTATTCACTCTGGGTGCATACTGTGTGTGTGTGTGTGTGTGTGTGTGTGTGTGTGTGTGTGGGGTGAACTCTCATTGCCCATCCAGCCAGGGATTGCATGTGTGTGGGGGTAACAGCAGGCTATTGTGTGTGTGTATGCCCATCTTTACTGACTGCCCATCTCCAGTCAGTGTGTGGGCAAGTGTGTGTGCGTGTGTGTGTGATGGTGCAGTAGGTCATTCAGCTGTGCTATAAAAGATTCAGGACTGACTGATGACCTCGGCCAACTAAAAAGCTCTCACTTTTTCAAACAGCCTTCTTTGGGAGACTTTGTTTCTTTTTATTTAACCTTTGCTTTGACAAAGAAAATGCATCAAAAATTCTCTTTCACAACTGCACCCCGAGGCAAACCATCATCAACCATCAGCCAGGTGCAAAAAGCCTGGTTGCATTGTCAATAGCCGTGCATTTTGGGCCGGTCTCAAAGATGTGAAACCTCTCTGTAACAAACCAAAATGATAAAATCGTAGGTAGTTATAGATTTAGCCATTGTGCAAGAAATACAGCTGCTTGATGCATCACTGAAAGAAGAAACAGCATGTCTGGCTCTGCTTACCACTGCCAATCATTTATCTAAAACCATGATATAGGTACATCGCTGGGATCATGTATTTTAAAACCAGATTTTAATCCTTGGATGAAGCCCCTCACATTACCAGATAATCAGGGCTGAATGTCTGTGCTGAGGCCCAGATTTCTCCTTCAGTCAAAATGTGATGAAAATCTCCCCCTAAGTCCTGGAGTGTGGGGCAAGCATTTAAGGTTCATTTATACTCCCTTTATGCATGAAAAGAAACATGTAAGTTTCAAACAATATGACCATATAGTCACTGTCCACATACTTCCATGTGTCCCTTATGTTGGCATGGATGTAAAGCAATATAGCCACTACAGAGCACCACTCAGAGTCAACCCCGAAGAAGAAGAGTCAAAAGTGTCTGACAACAGCAACATGGCGATGCAGGAGGAGGCTAATGTACCTCTGGAGAAGGAGGCATAAGCAAAGGCAGTGGTCTGTGCGCCATTAAATACATCATGACGTGGACATTTTTCACTTCCTATTTGATGACAAACCTCATTTACGATACTATGTGATTTTTTAAAACTTCTTCATCATGTCCTGTGTCTCAAATGAACCAGTGGCAACACTGCTACACTGCCCCCATGGCTCCCATCCGTCCCATCCCTCCCTTTTATATGCAGGACAGTTTTTTGAATAATTCAGATTTGACTGGGTGGTTAATAACACATGTTTCTGTGATGGTGGTGGTGGCATCTTGATGTGCGTCACACACGTGTCTTTCAGTTGAAGATTCATACATGGCAGATGTCAAAAATATTTTCAAAGCAGCTGGTGGTGTGGATTACCGATTACAATGCAGGCAGAAAATGTTACTGAACCTATTATCAAATCTTAACATGTACAAATAATTAATTTGTGCTTCAATTTTATAATCTAGTTTATGAATTTAGTTCTTGTCTACTACATCTAGTTTCAATTTCGGTGAACTGAATCCAGTGTGGGACGTGTTGGGGGTGTTTTATAACACAGTCATTACAGTGCTGCAATGGCTTCATCTTCATCTTCCCTCCATCCTGCCTGTGTCTTTGTGTCTTTTAATCCTGTAGTGTGTGCCCCTAGCTTTAACCTTATTACCCTGCATGCCCGGGGGACATGTAATGAAACAGTTCCCTCATTCAGGAGGTCAATTTGCTCGCTTTCCTTTATGAAGTCTAAAGTCTCCTTCATCCCATCGGCATACCTGCCTGTCTGATTCTCCTCCACCATGGCTTTCCTTTAATTAGCCTGTGTGCTTGTGCGTATGTGTTGCAGAATAATAGAGAGAGAGAGAGAATTCCTGTCTCGCGCCAACTTCATTGATTTTGGGTTTGATCTATCAGTAGAAATATTCCCCCTTTCTACTTCTTACATCTTAAAAAAAACCTTGCCTTGATGGTTTGACTGTTTGCCTGTGCGCAGACAGATTGCCGCTCTGGTTTTCTGCCTCTGAAACAGGAAAATCAAGCATTACCAATTACAGAAGACACACACAGAGCATTGCAGACCCCGAGCTGTCATCAGATTCAATCCAACTGTCAAGGAATCAAAACAGATCAAATGCAGCAACACAAAGCTATGCAAAAAAAAAAAAAAAAAAAGGCTGTTCACTTGGCAACGAGAAACAATTTGTTCCTCAGCAGCCTTCTATGAAATCGCTATTGCAATCTGTTACATCACAATCAACACTTTCCCCTTTGGGTAATTGATCAGTCAATCTGTGATTAAATACAGTTCTTCACTCTTGAAAGGTTGTTAACTGAAATGTCATCTTAAGTTTTTCACAGATGAGCAGATAATTCTGTCTTTGAGAACACCTGATGATTGGCGCATTTTAAAAGCACACAAGGAGAAACACTTCTTTGAGGGCAACAAGGTTGAAATAAATGACAGTTCGTATTTGGAAAGACATTTTAAACGAGCACTTTTAAATCAGAAGGCGAAAACAAATGTGTCAACTTGGTCAAAACTAACTTTGTCAAAACTATGCAGACTTTATGACATAATAATACAAATAAATTTTGAAAATCCTATTTTATTGACTTCTCAGCGTCTCTTAACTGGCTACAAGTCATCATCAACTGCTAGGCTAAAAACAAGGCTTACCTAGTTTTGGCCTTTGTGTTGGCTCAGAAACTGACATCCATAGAAAGTTGTGTTTCATCTTAAATCAAAGCATCTGCAGATTAATTCCATACCTGATATATATATAATCAATTAAAGGTAGGCACGACACGAGATGAATAAATTCCCGCTATCTAGGCTGTACCTCACTGGCTGCTGCTGTACGTCAACACTATGCATCTCTGCAGTTGCAATATTTAAGTATTCAAGGTCCTCCAGTAAACAAATGAGTGATGCAAACTTCACTACAAAATCAGCTGTAATTCCCTTAATTCTGAACCGATTTTCATCAAATTTGGCTCGTTATGAACGTGAAAGATAGATGGATTGTGATTAGTTGTTGAATTAAATTCCGGCACTCGAGGTGATCAAATCAATCTAATCAGCTCTATGCCAAAACATCAACTGTCTGAATAGACACCTTCAACTAGGACATGCAGACTTAAATCTATGAATAGACAACATCAAGTATGCAATATTCAGAATTTCTCCAAAAATGTAGACTCTGCATATCTGATATAATTGTTGTATAAATTCTGTGTTGTTTGTTTGGAATAGATAACAATGTTTTAATTCAGAATTTTGGACTTATCATCCTGTTTAGGGTGATTAGACATCTTGAAAAATTCATGACAGTCCCAAATTACAAGCAATTGAATCCCAGAATCCCAAATCCTGTCTGGCTGGTCCTGAAAAATTAACCATATCACTTATATATGGTCTAATTGCTACTTAAGGTTTTTAAAAAATGTCCTGTTTGTCTTTGTGAAACATTTCAGAGTACTCTTTACTTGTCTATTGAGTGTAAGTGGAATTTTTGATTTTAAAAAAGTCAAAAAAATTTTTTAAATTGACTCAGAAAACTGAGATTATTCTATACACATAAAAATTTAAAACTTTTCAAACTCTACTGGTTGTATCTGGCAGTTGTGGCAGTACTGCAGTAGTTGCTGGGTAACCTCTTCTAATTATACAATGTACATTTCATAAAACAAAGAATTGGACTAATAGAAACTTCAACTTGTCTTGGAATCACCAACATTTATACAATTTATCCCACAGGGAACATGAATGTCTGAACCATACTCCTCCCATCTCACTAAAGTGGATGTCTTTATTACTCAGCTGTCTCAAACCCATCTGATGGAGCAGATACAGCTGTCTACACAGGCCACACAGGTTTACATTTGTGCGTAACTGCGACCGTATCAAATGTACACTGGCAGCTTATTGGAACGTGGTAAATGCTATAGCAGAGTGGAGAAAATAGCTGTGTCTGAGCTGCGTGAAATGCTCCGCTAACATACCCGGTGGATATTGGCACAGTGGCCAGAACTGCAGCTGATCAGATCAACTCCGGCAACCGTGACGGAGCCCGAACGAGATGCAGCCGCGTCTGCTGGACGTCGTGGGTACAGTTATGTGAGGCTTCAGCAGATGTGGCAGATCACGGTGAACGTTCTACTCTGCTTTGAGGAGTCGTCTGACATAGACAGATTTTAGTTGATAGTATAATGAAGTCATTAATGTTAAAGTCTGTGTAAAGCAATAATGTGTGTTCTGAGAAAGTGTTATTAACAGTGTTGGGTCGTACCTTATTACCAAGTTTTTTTTTGGTTTTTTTTTTGCTTTAATTTGATTATTTTACCCAGTAATGAGTAGTGTAGGGGATTACAATGTCCAAAACGGTAAATTCTGTACAATTACTGATTCAAGTGCCTCTGAGTTAGTTGCTGTTTTACCTTTGACTTGACCTTTGGCCTGAAAAGTTTAGCCCACTGAGGCAAGATGCCGACAAAATTCTGTCTGAAACCGACCTGAACCCAACCCTCATTAGCCTATTTCAGCCCAAACCCGTTTACAACCCTACATTTTTCTTAACAAGCTTCCCTCTGTGCACCAAACAGTGGGAGTCTTCAGTGACAGGGAAAATACATGCAGGAAAATGGTAACAACTTGACTGAGGAGAAAAATGAAAGTTTCTAAATAAATATAGTACAGCCCAAACCCGACATGAGCCTGTGAAATATGAGGGAAATAAGGCCCGACCCGAACCCGTCGGGTTCCATCTGTTTATTGCACAGATCTCTAATACTCTGATGGAGGTATTGTCATTATTTTGAGTTACTCTGGCTTCTTGAGAGAAAATATGTGGTGATGAAATCTAATATGAAGGCCACACTCACAGAGGCCAAATCTGGACAGCTGACAACAAAAGCTTTGTATCAACTAACTTAATTTAGCCATTGCTAGGTAGCCATAAGTCTTTCCAGCACATGAACAATCTCCATCTGGACAACCAATCAGTGTTGAATTTTGGAAAGGGTCAGGTAACATTAGTTAGCGTTAGCTGTTAGCTAGTAGCTGGTGGGCTTCGGTGTTTTTACAGCTGCGGAGCTAACTTTAGCGGTTAACTGGCAGCTAACAAAGGGAAGCTCTGCTCTGCTCTATTTGTAAATATGCGTGGTGTAACATTTTCTCATAGTTCAGTACTGGTTATGGGCTGTTGTTAGTGTGTTTGCACTGTAAGTATAGTAGCTGTAGAAGTATAAGTTAATTGAACAACATGGGCTCATGTGTTTTGTCTTTTTTTCTCCACCTTGCAGGCTCATAAGTCTGCCAGCATTCCAGACTGTGCTGTCCGTCTCCCGACCGTCCACCTGTATATTTTTATCTGTTCTGTCTTGTTTATCTTTTCTGTGCTGGAGTTGTTTTGACTATGCAGTCCGAAATAAATGTATGATCATTAACTTGAATCATTCGTGTCTCTTTATTTTATTCACACACAAAATTAGGAAGCTATTTTGATGGTCAAGCATATTGTTTTTTATTGTCATATTACCATATTCCTATCACATGTAAGAAGAGATATTATGATAGATATTATGAGATATGAGATATTTGCTGATAGAATGATTCGACCTGAATAAATAAAGGTCATAGAAGCTGTAGAGAGGCTATGCTGTGCAGCTTTGATACATCGTCCAAACATCGTCTTGAGAGTATTTTTGACCAAATGCCGATGTCTCGACGCCATCTTCTTAATGAGCAAACGCTCTCCATACAACGTCGCGGCGATGCAACTTTATTCATCGTGCTGTCGGCAAGACGTATGTGTGCTGTCTGGGATGTGTTCAGAAGAAAAACTCTGCATTTCCTTTACATAGACTTTAAATTAGTCTTTAAATAGTCGGAAATCTGTTTAATCAGTTTCCACTCCCCCAATTAATTCTTTGTTTGTCATACTTTACTTTTCTTCTAAATGAGAAGTGTCATTTAAAACTAATTAATGAAACATAATTATTATCTAATGTCACATTTCTTTTCTTTTGATGGACAAAAGAAGAGAAAAATGCAAGAAACAACTTAAACATCTAGTCCATACAGCCTAATTAGCTTTTCTTTACCTCAGAGGACCCAGCTAACTCTGCAGGAATAGAAGACAATGCTGCTACGCCTGATTTACATGTTGTATACATTAAATTTGATCATAAAGGTTACACAACATCAGAGATTAAATATGAGGTTTGCTCATCATGACGGGTGTTTTGATTGGTAGGTCAACATGCCAAAGAAAGACAGTCATCATCTTAATCACCGGAGCATCAATGAGACATGTAATCAATGCGAGGGGGAGGGGTTTGGGAGAAGTACAAATGAGCTTTTAATGATGCTCTGGACCCCTCAGAGAGACAGACAGAGGGAGAGGAAATTACAATAATCAAACACCTGATCTTTCTGATGTCTGATTCCGTTGTCTTTATCCGTCCCCCTCCCCCGTCTCCACCTGTATTCTCTTTCCTCTCTTAGATCTTTCTTTCCTCCTCTCTTACTTCTCCCCCTCTGTTCTTCTTTCCTCGCTGTATCTGTGTCTTGTCCTCTGCGTGTGAAGAACAAAGAAGGACGTTGTCCGGCGGGCGATGAGAGGGCTGCTGAGGGGTCAGCGTGATATTTGGGTGTGATATTTCCATCGCCGGCCTAAATGTCTGGTGTCAACCAATTTATTACCCGGCAACCAGAGAGCAAAAGACTGAGCAACCCAGACAGGCTACAAAGAATGACAGGGCTCATGGGAAAAACAAGGTTTATGTCTAATTTTCCAAAAGGAATCACAATGGAAACACCACTATATACACTAAGACACCACCAACCACAGGAAACTACTGCTTCTAAACTATTAACTAATCCCTGCCTTCCTCGTTATGTTACTACACCTGTCAAGCTTTCTGTTATCACACACAATGTTGGTGAAAATTCTTAGTCATTTTTAAAACAATCTATCCTCGATTTCTGACAGTTGCAGACATAAGCAGCCTCTCATTTCTTGCTGTGACCACTGATTTGTCAAAATGCTGCTGATGGACTTCATAAGTTGCTAGCTGGCTAATGAAGCTAACATTAGCCCCATGAATGTTTAAAGCTGACTCATTTCAAAAAGAGAATCTTGCACTTGATGGCTTCATACATGATACACATCAGTTCTTTTATATTCATTTCTTGAACCAACTAGCTTCAACACTATTTTCTCTCAGTAAGTCGACAGTCCCAAGATCCACTTTGTTTTCAGCAGTTTGACAGCATCCAATCAGGTTGCAGGAGAGAACCGTGAACAACTAATATTACATTTTTGAGTTCCTCTTGGGAACAATGTTACCAAAGATACAAGTTATTTCGTTTCCATACAAAATCTATGAAGTGGTCAAAAATTAGTGAATTCATGTTTGGCTGTTGTTACTTTTACAGTGAAGTAATTTTGTAAATCTATGGTTGGAAACTCACTGTTACATTAATCACATTATGACTGGGGCTATAACTCAGTTTAAGTTTAAGAATTGACTTGAGACCTACAAGACAATGACCTCTAGTAATGAGCTTGGCAAAAGTAATGATATCTGAGGTTATTGTAAACTTCCCAAAAATTGTATAAAGAGCACAACACAGCTGTTAACTCTTAACCACAGCAACCAGGGCCAGCTACTATGCAGTAAAAAAAATGCTAATTCCATCTGTTTTTACACATTTTGATGTCACATGCTCGACTCACTCTTTCTCCACCAATGTCAAGATGTCAGTTTAGACAAACAATCGCTGTTTTCACTGTTGGGTGGTAGGGGACACAGTGATGGATCATCTGGCAAAAAATTGTCACTCGAAGAAGAAGACAACCACCAGCCGGGACACAGTGAGGCTGCTTGTGCCGCAGCCAAGGCAGAGAGTGCTCCAGCCCCTGGGCTTTTCAAGTGGGAGGCGGGGACAAGTAACGTTAGCCACACTGGTGACATTGACATCACATACGTAAAGTGAAGTGATAAAAAAACAAAAGTTTTTTTGTGTCTTAATCTACCACACCTGTTCTTTCTTTTGATATATTCCATATTAACATATTCATAGAATTTAATATTCTGTGGGTGTTGAAAAATCAGTGTATTTTGTCAAAATTGCTGGTGCTGACTGGCAACTTTTTAAAAAAAATGCTGGTGGAGAAAGAGTTAATGTTACCTAGTTAGTTTGGTGAGTTAGACCGATATGCTAACTTCTGTAGTTTATATTAATGTAGATCAGGGGTTTCCTTGACAAGGGATTAACTATAGAATGAAACAAGTTTACATTAATATAATTTATACAGGGGAAATAAACCAATAACAGTTTGTTGATCCTATAATGTAGAGCTTCATTTCACAGAAATTCAGCTTGAATCCTTTTTTATCAGTTGTTTCCCCCTTATTGTTAAACAATAATAATTGTGTTGTTGAAGTTTTTCAGCTTCTGAAGGGGGGCATTCCAGAAAAGCTTGGGAATACGAGCTGAATCACTTTTCTCATTTTATTTGTGGAGACGGATCTTACCTCCATACACACCACTTTAACATTTAAAGAACTTGAAAGATTAAGAGTCCCATCGTAGTTATGGCAACGATCGGTCAATCATTTGATTAGTTGATCAAAACAAGATTAGTTGCCAACTATTTTGATAATAAAATAAATGTTTGAATAATTTTTCAAGCAAAAATGTCAAACATTTACTGGTCGCAGCTTCTTGAATGTAAGGATTTTCTTTGTCATTTGTAATAGCAAATGAAGAGTCTTTGGATTTTGGAGAGAAGTGATCTGAAGTCATCACTTTGGGCTCTGGGATTTTTTTTTTTATAGACAATTAATCATGAAAACAATCTGCAGATTAATGAATAATGAATCTAAATTTTAGGTGCAGCCCCAATGGTTGCTAAGCTACGATTAGACAATCTCTGTTCAGGAGAAAGGTTTAGTGACTCATCAGTTCTTTCACCTTTCAGTGCAGCATGGATGTGTTTTCAAATATTGTTATCCTCATGTGCTCCCTCCTCACTACAATATTTAGACTGAGGCCCATTTCAAATGCACCCTAAAACAAGACGTAAATATTCCATTTATGGGATCTTGCACCATTCAGCATGCAGGATTACTCTTCTCCTCTCAGTGTGACTGTTACCATCCTGCCAGAACACATTACCTGGCAGGCCTGGATGCTCCCATATTTGATTTTCTTCCTGTTTTAATCCAATGAAGCAGATTAAATCAGCCTTCTTTAGGCAGGGTTGCACTGCGGTCGTAATTCCATGCGGTCTGTATGGAACCTACTCCAGTGTGAATCAGTGTGAAACAGAGGAAATTTTAATAGTGGATTAAAATGGTAAGTGCGACTGCATCCTGAAGGTACTGCAAAAAAGTGTTGAGTTACAATACCTTATTGTGGTATTGTGTCATATTACTTTTTGCATTTTGTTGTGTTGCATTTCATTGTTTAATAAACCACACGACAGCCATCTTTTCCTCCTTTTTAAAATTGACATGACAGGCTGTGTTCAGTGGCAGCTGCAGAAATCAGATCTTTGTGCTCCTGTGACACAGCCCTCCTGCAAGTGTGACAGAGGGAGTGACTGCAGAGAGAAGAGGCAGATAAGATTTGATTAGATGACACAGCAGTGGCAAAAAGAAAATCTGATTAAAACTTGATCTATTGGCAAGAACATGGAGTACACTTTACATGTGTATTTTCAAGGAGACATACACTTGTTCACATGGTTCACAGTGTTACAGACTGAAAGTGAAATAAAATTGAGTTTTGCAAAGAAATCAGTATATTGACTTGATGTTTGTTCCGAATTATTCTATCTATATACACACCGAATTAAAAAAAAAAGTAAATTTCATTAATTTTTCTGCAGTGATAACACCGTCTATATTTGGCTCCTCTTGACAGTATGAATATTTTGTGGCAACAGCTTTAGATTTGAGCACACATTAATGTACTGCGTAATTACTTTGGAGTTATGGTGTAATTTTTTAAAATGACGCAGTACCAGCACAATACCTACCAATACATATATTTAGGTGCTGGGTAAAAAGATGGAGCAAGGTGGTAAGAACTGAGCTGGTTCAGGCATCTGATTAGGATGCCTCCTGGACACCTCCCTTTGAAGGTTTTCAGGACACGTCCTTTTGGGAGGAGACCCCACGGTGGATCCAGAATTCGCCAGAGGGATTGCATACCTCCTCTGGCCTGGGAAGGCCTCTTGATCCCCCATGAGGAGCTGGAATGCATTGCTGGGGAGAGAGACATCTGGAATATCCTGCTGTGCCTGCTGCCACTATGACCCAACCCTGGATAAGCAATAGATGATAAGATGGATGGAACAATATCCACTTATATCCCTGATTGAATACCACAGCATGTGATCTTCGGTGGAGTTATGGGTTAAACATGCAGAGAGTGTGACTAAAAGCTAAACTCAGCAAGATAGCCATTTTAATAATATTGCTTTTAAGTAGCTTGGAACATGATGAATATGATGAATATGAACATGTAGAATTGAATTCAGTGGTCAGCCACCAAGACTCCCATTTTTTAAACCAATTTTATGTCCTTGGTGACAGGGATGGTCAGTGGACACTAGCTAACCAGTGCTCAGTGTAGCATGGACAGACACACAGAGCTACAAGTCAAAGGTAGTTCTGGAAAGTCAGTGTCACTAGAAACACATTTATGGCACTTTGACAAATACAGGGTGGGGATACCTGAGTTGTGGCTGAGCTTGTGAAGAATCCAAAATGAATCTGTGTGCTTATGTGTACAGAACAAAAAAACTGTTGTTCCTCATGCACTGTCACATGTTCATTATATTCATCATGTTTCATTCAGGTACATATCAAGCAAATATAAATTATGTTACACTTGTACACACATGCACATGCATGCACTGGTGGACTCAAGGGGGATGATTACCCCCACTGATGCAAAAAACAATGCAAAAGTGCCCTCTTGGATTCCCTTGCATTGGTGATAAAGTGTCCTCTTAAGTGCCCTTCCAGTAGATAAAACATGACAAAATGTCCACTAGGGTGGCCCCCTTGTGGACAAAATATATTAAGCTGCCCTCTAAAGTGGCTTTCTAGTTGACAAAACTTAAGTGCACTCTAAAGTGCCCTTCTGTTGGTCAGAATGTGGTTTAGTGCCCTTTTAGTGCCCTTCCCTTGGACAAAAAATGGCCTCTGGGGTGGCCTTCTAGTGCACAAAATGTATTAAGGTGTCTTCTAAAGTGGCCTATTAGTTGACACAATGTGGTAAAATGCTCTCTGAAGTGCTCCTCTGTTGGACAAAACATGACAAAATGGCCTCTGGGGTGGCCTTCTAATGCATAAAACGTAGTAAAGTGCCATCTAGAGTGTCCTTCTAGTGGACAAAATATGGTTAAGTGCCAGCTAAAGTGCCCCTCTCATGGACAAAATGTGGTGCCCTCAGGTGGACAAAACATGGCAAAATGGCCTCTGGGGTGGCTTTCTAGTGCACAAAGTATATTAAAGTGCCCCCTAAAGTGGCCATGTAGTGAAGAAAATATGGTAAAGTGTCCTCTAAAATGTCCTTCTCATGGACAAAATGTGGTACAGTGCCCTTCCCTTGGACAAAAGATGACAAAATTGCCTCTGAGGTGGCCTTCTAGTGGACAAAATCTATTAAGGTGCCTCCTAAAGTGGCCTTTTAGTGGAAAAAACATGGTAAAGTG
Organism: Lutjanus erythropterus; assembly: GCF_056507025.1. Lineage (NCBI taxonomy): Eukaryota > Metazoa > Chordata > Actinopteri > Lutjaniformes > Lutjanidae > Lutjanus > Lutjanus erythropterus. The sequence continues at coordinate 3,950,738 of NC_139329.1, forward strand.
CCCTCTAAAGTGACCGTCTAGTGTAAAGAACATGATAAATTGGCCTCTAGGGTCTCATACAGTGGAGAAAACCATAATTGTCGCCCAACATACTTTATTTGGCCTCTATGTGCCTTTAAATGCTCACATAGTTCCGTGTTTTTATTTATTTTATTATCATGTATTTTTTTTATACCTTTCTATTTATTTATTTTTAGAGAGTTGTAACAGTTGTGTACGATAAAATAATATTAATCTAAACCAGGAATTGGGACTGTTTAACCTTAAATGCATAAAGATTTTTGCAGCACTCGTGCCTCACCATGTACAGGTGGTGCCCTCTTTATTTTTTTGCCCCTGCCCCTCAGATGGCCTGAGTCCGCCACTGCATTCTCACTCAAAAACCAAGCAAATTCCCAATTATGCCTGAATTTTGTATATCTACAACTGAAAATGATTATTTTTCATATTTGTCTTGAGTCAGCTCTGTGTAAAGAAGAGAGGCAGAGTCGGACAGAGAGAGAGAGAGAGAAGCGGTGCGGCTCTCCCACTCTCATTCCAGCTCATCTAAATGGACAAGCTGTACCTTGAGCTGTTTAGTTAAGTAAACTTCTCAGGTACAGTCTATCCAGTCTCAGTATGACATGTAAATCCCAGAGGTGGGCGGCAGAGTGGGGGGGTGAGAGAGAGAGAGACAAAGAAAAACACAAAGAGGCAATGAGTGAGAGAAGTTGTCATGCATTCTTCTCATCTGTTTTTAATAAAAACCCGTCATCCTCAGAGAATCACTGCACCAGTAATCACCTTTATTCATTTCCTCTGCCTTCACTTCTTCTCTCCATCACTCAACTTTCACACTGTGACTTTACATGTCTCTAAACAGTGAGAATGTGGAACAGCGGTGGCTCATGTATGCACAGCAGATTTGCAGAGTCAAGCCTCCTCTTGTTTAAGATGAGACTGATGCCTTAAAGTAAAATCTTTGCTGTTCATTGAAAGATACATAAATAAAGCTGTCACTGACACACATTTTTCATTTTCTGCTCAACTCTCCAAATAACCTATACCAGCTGGCATGTGCACCTAATAAATAAAAAAAAAGGATCCATAAGCTGTAGTGACAGACAAATATGTACACAACCCAGCATCTCCGACCCTGAAGTGTTTATCCTTCACCAAAATACCACAATGTGCTGTGCTGAGGATTGTTTAGGATGGCTCAGTGACGTGCCAGAGCCGTGGTCCCCTAACACTAGGCTATATAAAACATACCATCCTGTCACCATCCTCTGGCTCTGGTGGCTAAAACATGTCCGAACATGTCCAATAAAGCTGCTAGACGGAGTGTCCATGTTTAAAATCTGCTTTCTTTCTGCTGGAACTACTTTTTCCTACTAGAAATAAAGCAGGAGATAGCGTTGACCAGGCAGCTACTTTACTCAGTCCCTCCAGGAAGGTGTGATGCTGTGATTAGCAACAAGTAACACAAATTCAATCAATCCCCATGAATTCTGCATGACCTTACAATTTTGTCCAATCATCGCAGCTTTTCCACAAATTTGACCATGAGTTCGAGCAGTCAGGGCAGCAGTCCCTGCGCATTTGTCATACATATATGTCTCCATGAGCCAACTTAATGTTTAATTATTTACTATTTTGTTGTTAGTTTGGGCTCCAAAAAGCTTTTGTTTCTTTGTGGAATACCCCCAGGTGCACTTCTTCATTTACATTTAAAACATATTTTGTTTTTTTCATATTTTTTTTTGGGTAAGGTTACTTAGGACACTTGATGAATTACCTCTTTCCCCACCAGCATTTTTTTTTTTTAAAGTTGCCAGTCAGCGCCAGCATTTTTGGCAAAACTCACTGATTTTTCAACACCCACAGAATATTCAGTTCTATGAATATGTTACTATGGGATACATCAAAAGAAAGAACAGATATGATAGTTTCAGACACACAAAAACGTTTTGTTCTAGCTTCATTCATTCTTTTTTTTATAAGCTCTTGAATGTTGGTTGGTTGCATCAAAAAATCCACATTTCAGACAAAAAACTGAGAAAACAGACTTTTTGTGAAAGAGGCATCATTAAGCAGAATATCGACTTTGACATCGCTGTCACAAGTGTGGCTAAGTTAGCTGTGTGTGTCCCCTGTCTCCCACCTGAAACAGTGTCCGAGAGACCCGGGGGCTGGAGAGCTCTCTGCCCCGGCTATGGCACGAGTCCTTGGAACTGCAGTGTGAGCGCCATCACTCTGTGCCCGGGTCACAGTCCTCTCTGTCCCATGGATCTGCAGCTGAGCACTGTCTTCATGCTACATCTTCTTCTTCTGCTGTTGAATTCTGACAGTTCTCTTCCTCTTTGAGTGACAAATTTTTGTCAGATGATCTGCCACAGTGCCCTCTACTGCCTGTCTTAAATGACGAGATATCTCGTTGCAATTTTCTTTGCAAAAAAAACCCCTAAAAACATTGCAACATGTGTCGCAGTTTTTTTTCGAAAAGCTGCCATGGAATCAGGCATTTTAGGCCTCACTGTTTACTGTGGTTATCAGCTCATCAACCACTTTTCTCAGTCAGTGTTGAGTGATATTTGCTAACGTAGTGCTGCATGAATTAACAATAAATAACGGACTGTAAATTCGCAAAACTTAGTTAGATTATAGTGTGCAGACTGCCAGGACAGCACATGCTTGTTGCTAACTGTGCTACACTGTCGCTCTCCTCTCCTTCTACCCTCTGTCCTCTCTGTCCCTCTCTCTCTCTCTCTCTCTCTCTCTCTCTCCACTCACTCTCCATCTCTCCTGCGGTAGGAAAACTTTATTGGATGCCGGCAGAGCCCTTGAGGGGAAACACTTTAAATGTCTCCGCAATTATACTTCTAATAATGGCCTCACACACATACGCACATACACACTGAGACACGCATGCAGCCTGGGGCTGACAGTGACACAAAGGAAGTGCAAGTTACTCTGTCAGTCAGTAAGGCTATTAATCTCTGTCACCTGAAGCAGTGTGTGTGTGTGTGTGTGTGTGCAAGTGTGCGAATGGGAGCCAACAGTTGGCAGAAAACAGCAGTGTGTGTGTGTGTGTGTGTGTGTGTGTGTGTCCTGACCTAGACATTCAGTAGCTGGTCAACAGCAGGGAGCAATTTAGTCAGGACGTCACCTCGGATTTAACTGCTACCTGTTGTGTGTAAGAGAAAGACTATCTATCTATCTATCTATCTATCTATCTATCTATCTATTTATCTATCTATCTATCTATCTATCTATTGAGCTGTTAAAGCTGGTGAAAGGAATGTTATTCAGAGAACTTAGTCGGACTGGGGTCAAGGTGATCCATGTCTCTTCAGTTGCCGTTTTCATACACAGCGATTGAGCCTCTTCATCATCTCAGCATTGATTTCCCGTTCAGTGGGCTGTTTACAGCCACGAGGCGCCGTAATCACATTCTGATGTACAGGCAGAGGAAGCGTGATTCTAAAAATGAGTGTGTGACTGCAGCCTCTTTGAAGCAGCTCTAATGAATGTCCAAATTTCATCTCCCACACTAAAGAGGCACAAATAAACTTGCTGCCTCGTCAGAAAGCTGTGAAAAACTCTCTTCAAAGCTGGAAATTGTTGTCCTCTTAAACCCTGATTCCTCACATGTGTGCATGTGTGTGTGTGAAATTTACACCTCCAACAGGCAAAGAGAAAACACATTGCATTGTGGAGACCAGAGGTGGAATTTATATATTAGTTTTACTCCAATTACTTTAAGTGAGCGGAGAGTGTTTGTGTTGCAGTTTTTCTATTAGGTGGTAATTTTACTCACCACTGAAGAGGCATTGATTTCCCTTTAATACGGAGTTTTCTGGGCTCTCCATCACATTATTTTAGAATCTGGGTCAACTCTGCACAAACAAGTGGAGAAAACACAGTCAACTAAATGCTGAAAATCATCCATTATGAAGGAGCACAAGCCACTTTTAGCTGCTGCTGCTATTACTAACTTCTGTTACAAAATGTTTTTTCTCTTTTAAGGTTTCAGCAGTTTCTTTGAAAGACTAAAACCTTTTCAAGCGATTATCCGTCCATACTCTAAGTTAAATTGTCATCAGCTACTGTACTGAATGCAATCTTAATACCTTATCATCTTAAGACAGATAAGATCATTATACTGCTAATGCTGAAGTATGAGATTTGTGACGTGACATACCCAAAGAATAATCTTTACTTAAAGATCATATGAAGCAACAATAAATGTGTGTTCTGAGTTTGTCACACCACCAAAACATGCATTATGTGTTAACCTTTCAAGCTAAATTTGAATGATTAAAAAAACTGATAAGTAAATAAAATCAGGTCTAACAATCATAAAAAACACTGGGGACGTGTCCTCTCAGCTGTCTCAGTGTCAAACACCACTACAACCTGAAAAAAATGACCTGAAACATAATGATTACATTTTTGTATTAAATGTAGACCTCAGCTCCATCAGATGGAAGATGCAGGTGACAGAAATCTGAGATACAACTTTGACACAAGTGCCAGAATTTTATAACTACCAGAACGGCCATAAGTGTCATTTTGACCTTTGACTCCAAACTCTATTATCTCTCATGATAAATACCAGACAGAGATTAATGCATTTATTTTGTTATCTTATTTTTGTAAAAGTGAAATATTGCCAAAATGTTGATTTTCTAAAAATCTATTTATATATTTATCAATTTGAATGCCATCACATGAAGTAAACAGTACTGATTTCAAATATTTACTGCAGTATTTTTCTGTAGGATAATAACCATCAGTGATCTGATTCAAATTTTAGATTAATTTAGAATTACTCAGAGTGAGAAACAGTTAAATGTATTTTATACAATTATAAACATGTTATTTTAACATTAATAATAATTTTCCATCTAGAACCATCATGAAAAATAATCATAGCTTATGGGAAAAACCAAAAAAGTTACATTGAACATTGCTGTTTGTAATAAGTAAGTGTACTTTGTTTCAAAATTTGAGAGCTTCACCACAAAAAATCAGTGAGCTGAGGCAAAAAGTGTCACATTTTAAATGAAAATACTGTCACTTTTAAGAAAAGGCAGGTTCCAGCAGCGTTGTATTTTTTTAATGCGACAGAGTTATTGCACATGCAAATTGAAAACGGTCAAAATGACCACCTTGGCTGTTCTAGTGTTAAAGAGCCAACAGTTTCATAAAAGTTTGATTTTGAAACAAAGATGATTATAATAACAGCACATTTTTATACCTATGTTATCAGTAGGTATTGTTAGTTTTAGATTTTGAAGGTTTATAATGCATTTTTAATTTGTTTAAAGTTGTGAATTCTTGTCTGAGACAGGGCTGTTTTCTGGCACAGAGCAAGTTTAGAAATTAAAAAAAAAAAAAGAAACAAAACATTTCATAGATTTCTATCATGTATATAAAGATCCTGAAAGATTTTTACCAAGAAATTGGAATTTAATTGTTGCTATTGAAAATTTTTGACGTTTTTTTTAGTAACACATGATTTGTCCCAGTTTTCAAGGTTTTCAAGGGTGAATTAACGGGTGATGTTTGGACATGAGAAAGTTCTGATCAACACGTTTTTCCACTGCTGATGTATACATGGAGACTTTCTCTCAGTTCTCTAAATTTCTCCTCCGTCTGTTTTTCCTCAGCTCTCTCTTCACCTGCTCCAATGCGTCACCACTGTTCTCCCTGAGAGACCATCTTCCCTCTGCTTCACATCTTTCTCCATTGCTCCTCCACCTTCTTCCACCACCCTCTCCGCCTGTCCTCCGTCTTTGTTATTTTGGATTTTTTATTTTTTTGAATCATCATTACATCCTATCCATCTCTCTCTCTTCCACTGACCTTCTGCCTCCCCCCTCCTCTCCTCCCTCCCTCCATCCCTCTCTTCTCTCTGTTTGATGAGGAGAAAGAGAGGAAAGAAAGAGATAGCACCCTGATGCGAAAGATGCCAAATGTCTGGGTCACTCACACACTGAGAGCCCACCGCTGTGTGTATGTGTGTGTGTGAGTGACAGTGGAACAGTAGGGAACTCGAATGAGAGAGTTGAAGTGTTTTTGTTAAACCCTCAAACGCATGCTTATACACACGGACACGTGCGCGCACACATAAACACAGTGTTGTATAACGGTATGAAAGCGGGGCCAGCATCATGCTGGGTAAATCGTGGGTTCTGAGAGATGTGATCTTTCACAACTCTCTGTTTCACTTCATCTTGCAGAAGCACTTCAGTCATAAATACTGAAATACAACCAAACAGTGTTTTACACAGAATACTTTACAGTGTGGCATCATCAGGATCTCACAACATGAGATGCTGGAGGAAAAGCACATAGAATCAGAGCTTATTAAGATCCATCTATGTAGTCCCAGCATATTGTTTATCATAGGATGCTGTAAAATACACTGCTGAGCCCACTGACTGCCCACTCCTCAGGACTGGTTTTTCACATGTGGCACTATCCTAGAATTTTTTATTCTTTGCTTAAAAGCTCTACATTTGAGATGATATATTTTTTTGCCTGATCTTGGAAAGTAGTTAAAACGGTAAATGTTACCCCCCTAGTATGGACCAGTTGTTAGAGAGGACGTGGAGAACAAAAAGCAAATTATACACATACCATTTTAAGTGTCCAGTGTTAACACCCTTTTGCAAAGAGGCTTCGAGTTAAATGAACATCTGAAGCCAAAAAATGACTTGGGTATTAATTTAAAAGCTCTCTGACATGCATTTGTTCAACACAGTGTGTGTGACGGCCATGAAGCAGCTGACGAGAACATGGAAACAGCAAAATCCTCCTAAACTAAAACTTTGGTTAACAACAATAGAACAAATTTTAGACACAGAAAAATGTACGTATGTGATAATGGATGCTGGGATGATTTGTGTCATTTAATTTCTTTCTTTTTTATTTATCAATATAATTTATACAAAAAAACAAAACTTTGCAATGTACTCAAAAGAAGCAATTGTCTGGAACTGAAATAAAATAATAATAAAAACTAGAAACTCATTGCCAAAACATCTCAGCACAAAGCTTTGTAGTTTATTAAGATAAAACATATCTTAATAACACTACAATAAGGTGCTTGTAATAAGTGTTAATAGGTCTTGGTTTAAAAAAAAAGATTAATCAATTCAAATAGATTTGATTCATAAAATCCAAAAATCAATCTTTTAGTATATCTCTTTTATCCTGTGGATGTGTGGTACAGCCTGCAGTTCTCAAAAATTTCAAAATAAAAATCAAGTCAATGCAGAACATAAAATATAACAATAGTAGGGGAAACACTGTTAATGTGACTGCTTTGGAGTCAGTCCATAATGTAAATATTAGGATTCTGTAATGATGCAACAGCTTAGAAGGTTCCTTGTCCAATTTATAGCACTCATTCTTTGAGAATATATTTCATATCCAAGCAAAATTAGTATTGTAACAGAAATATCCCTAACTGAATCAATACCGATATCAAATCGATTTGGGAAATCTGAATCGATACCCAGCCCTAAATCTTAGTAGGTAATAAGGTCCTTATAAGATTCTTATTAACATTAATTTGCGTCAATAATAATTAATAATTATTGTGATATTGTAAGATATTTATGAGCACTTCAAAGAAACTTGTTAACAGTTCAGTGTAAATCAAAGCCCTATTATGTCAATAGCAGAAATTCTTCCTCGTGAGGACGCTTTTCCACTTTTCGGTCTGTTATTATCTGTTATTACCTATTATGTCAAAGCGATGTGAGTGGAAAACTGTTCATGTATATGATTGATGTTGCAGTGGTGCACTTGAGATTCCTCCCTCTGACGATGAGTAAATTAGGTGTCTGACTTATTTATTCATAACTAAAGTAATTTGCTTAACTCAGCCTTGTTGCTATATAGTTGCAGGACAGTTTACTTACTTGTAGAATTTCCCTTTTTCCTTCCGGACCCCGTCCTTTTTGAGGATATTCCTATAAATAGGCTGCTGTGGAGCATATAAAAGGTGCCGCTTCTTCTCAGCCTTGTTAATTAGTCTCTCTTTTGACTGCTTTTATAAGACAAAACAGAAACGTCAAGGATGTCACATCCATTCTAAACCAGATAAAATAGGTGTGCTGAAATAGAGCCAGGGTGAAAGATTTTTCAAGCAGCCTGTTGGCTGACACACAGAGCAGGTTAGGACGTCCTCATTTCAGAAAACTGAACCAATCAGCATCGTCCCCAGTTAGGAAGTGGTGTGAGCTTTGACAGCTGTGCTCTCTAATGTTGCTATAGCTGCAGATGAATCTCGAACGGTGATCAAACTTGAACTCCGTTCTAACGCATACCTGCCGGCCAATCAGAAAGCAGTATTCGCCCAGACCGTGGTATGAATAGAAATGAGTGTGTTCATGAAGCAGGCTGTTGCTCAAAGCTCTGAGGTCAAGCCTGCTGTTTCTCTTTGCTGGACTCTACAGTCAGATGTGACTGAAATAAGACCACCAGACGCTGCTGACATGTCCAATAACTGGCCTCTTGTGGACAGATCCATTATCTTGCAGTCCAAATGTACTTTAGTGTTTCGCTTCAATAGTTTTGGTCAAGAGAGGAGCTGCAGCTAAAAGAAGTTTTTTTCAGTATTGCAGCTGTAAAATAACAGGCTGCAGTGACATTCATTCAGTTACATAAATGACACGACTGGTTATTGTGCCGTGATTTTCCACCTATTCCAGTTCAATTGTTACGCTGCATATAGAAAATGAATTGGAGGTGCTCACTAAGCCTAAGTCTGCCGTGTTTGGTAAACTAGGATATTCTGGTGCCATTTAAAAGGACCTCTAATTGTCGGATGTGTAACAAGTAGTCTTTGATAAAGATCACTTCATTTTCAGACAAAAGTAAGCTCATTTCATTCTGATCACAGTTATTATGGCCTTCTGTTTTCAGAAAATGTTAAAAAGACAATATAAATAATTTGGTAAAAATAGATGAGTAGAATAATTTAGCTAAAAGATAACTGACTGTGTTCATACTGCAGAAAATGTTCTTCATTCTTTATGTGACTCAATACAGAGGAGTGAAGGTGAGAGCTGTGTGTGGTTGTCCTCCTTCATCCGTCTCCCTTTATTTAAGGGGTCAACACCAGTGCACATAAAAACCAGGAACACACAGGAGCACATGGAACAGATCTGCAAGTCGAAAAGTATCCTCATGAGGGAGCAGTTTTGTTCCATGTGCACAAATGTAGTCCCATGAGCTAACACACTCTCGACCCTCCCTACTTTGGAGACCTTGGAGGTGGGGACAGAACAGACAGTGACTGATGAGTCTGCTTCTTTGATTGGTCACTTTCAACGCCTCTAGTCTCTGTTATATCAAGCTTTAACAGAACAACATCAGTACCTTCAAACAGTATTCAGATGGGATGTCTGGCAAATGTTAACTTAGTCCAAGACTTAGTTGTTTCAACATGATGGTAAACTCCCTGACTTTGATTGTGTCAGTGATCAAACCAAACAGCCAGTCAGAGGTCATGATCAATATTCAAAGTGACCAACCAAAGGAGCAGAGACATCAACCACTGTGTGGTCCATCCCTGCCTCCAAAGTCTGTCTCCAGTGGGAACATTGATTATTTATTGAGTGCCTTTCCTACACAGCGCGTTTTTTTCCTGGTCTTTGAAAGTTGAAAAATATTCAGCTTTGGGTAAAAAGTTGCTCTTGTGATTACTACCTTTTATCCAGGTGTCCCATCATAGAAGACAAGGGGTGGGACAAATAGGTTACCACAAACTGTGTCCTACTTGTACTCCTTGAACCACACTCTGTCCAACTATAGCTGTTGAACCAAACGATGGTACTCGCTGAGATGTTTCCTCGTCCACAAAATCTCATGAAGCTGCTTAGATCGGTGGGTCCCTCCTCTTTCTACATGCTTCATCCTTCCACTCATCCAAAGCAAGAACCAGAGCACATAGGCTACTTCACCTTGTGCCAACATTTTTACATTCAGTATTTGTTGGTAACATAAAGGAGTGGTTTCCACACTTTTTTCTGGCATGCCCCCATTTCAGAGGCCCCACCACCCAACAATTTTTAGCAATCATTAACAATAATCTGGGATGGAACAGCTAAAAAAGGATTCAAAAGTTGAATTTTAGTGAAATAAAGGTTAGCAAAACAGAATTGTCAAACTCTTGTTTGTTTATTTCCTCTACATAGATCATATTCATTCAACTTTCTTTCACCCTTTATTTCTCCCCTGGTCTTTGGTGCCCCCCCAGGGGGAAGGCCAGTCCTGAAGTTTGTGAATTGCTGACCTAAACTATCTGGGAAAAATTGGGTACTTGCAAAACATAAATTAACTGTGTCTTCGGCAAATATTCCATGTTACAGCAACTAGGGTTGCAAATTCTGTGCATTTTCTTTGACCAGTAGTTGAATAGTTTATTTATCGTTCTTTTCTCATTTTAAGTTTAAGCTTCCTTATTCAAAAATATCTCCTCACCCCTGTGCTGATGTGAAGATGGGTGAAGATCTCCAGCTCACAAAACACTCCTGGAGCTTCAGTGGAAAACAGCGTTGCAGCCAAATCCAGTACAAATTTGACCCAAAAATACATCATTTTCACCATGTTTTTATCCTAAATGTCAACTGTATCTCTCAGACCTGATCCTCATGCACACACCTGAAGCAGGTACACAAGCTCTCACCCAAGCGGCGTGACTGCAGCAAAGAAATGATGTACCTCTTCTATGTTGAAGTCCTCAGACATTTTCTTCTTTGTTGAAGTTTACGAAGTCAACCGTACGCATAACAAGTCACTATTTCAGAGCAGATCTCTCTCTGGTGTCTGAGTCTCTTTCAGGTAGCATGTAAACACAGATGTGAAGGTATCATGAGATCTTGTATATCTCGTGTGTTGCTGCTTGGGTGAGAGCCTGTGTACCTGCTTCAGGTGTGTGCACGAGGATCAGGTCTGAGAGGCTACAGTTAACATTCAGGATAAAAACATGTAAATGGCGTCTTTTTGGGTCATATGTTAATTTCGCAGTTTACGGACACTTGGATTACACCACATGAGCAATATTGAGACATTTTGTGGGTTTTTTTTGTGTTTTTTTTTACATTTTAAAACTGGTCATCATTCACTTCAATTGTACTGGATTTGGCTGCAACGCTGTTTTCCACTGAACCTCCGGGAGTGTTTTGTGAACTGGAGATCTTCACCCATCCTCACATCAGCACAGGGGTGAGGAGATACTGAGTGAAATTTAATTTTTGGGTGAACTATCACTTTAACAGTAATTAATCAATGAATGATTAATCATGAACATCCCTAATAGCAACCAGAGTGTCTTAACTAATAAAATGGTGTGCCTCCAAAGCGCTCTCATGCGCTCCCAGCTGAGTGTTTTCCAAAGAGTGTCTGGCGTTTTCAGTCGGGAGAAACGCTTTGGTGAACACAGCCCTTTAGTCTTGTTTTAGAGACGTGATACTTAAAAACACATTTGAACAGGCCAACCCTAATAAGAGCCAACAGACTGGTTAACTCATGCATAAAACATGAGGTGGTGAAATCAGTCAGGAAGCATTGTTTCAGTCTTGCTCACACTGGAGGTTTTCTTCCTCCACCTCCCACTCCAAGGACAGTTCAGCTTATTGTCTGCAGCGCTAAGTGAGTGATTGCCAAGCAGCTGTTGTCTGTGGAGGACCTGAAACCGTTTGTACACAAACAGTAATTACTCATCCACTGACCACTGATAGTCAGCGAGTGGTGGAGGTCCAAGTATTAACACACAAACACAGTGAAGGAAATCTAGAACTGGCTGCTTTCCTGACAATAATTCACAGTGGATTGAGCTGACAGTGAGAAAGACAGAGATATAAAGAGAGCTCAGCCATATGTTTCTGTTGGGAGGTGTCCTTGCATACTAAAGGGAAGAAGTGTTGGATAAATGTTGTTCTCCACACAGCTCGCTTCTCTCATATATCTCTGTTAGTCCACAGCCAGCCATGACTGCACCAGACAAGGCCAAGCTCTCAGTCCGTGTGCCTGTGTGTGTGCGCGCTACATGTGAATGTTTATGAGAATGGATGGGACGAGTGTGTTTTCTGCCTTTGAGCATTTATGGGTAACAGATAACTCAGTGGTGAGCTCAGGCCGTCTGAGGGGCAGGGGCGAAAAAAATAAAAAGGGCACCGGCTGTATGAGGTGGGGCTCCAGTGTGCCCAAAGTCACTATGCATGTATGGTGAAAAAGTTCCACTTCCCGGTTTAGATTGAAATTGGTTTGTACAACAACTACACCTGTAATAAGAGCACAAGGAGAACTATTTAACTTTTTCAAGGCATGTAGAGGCCAGACAGTTTTTTAGTAAGTAGGGCAGCCTTCTTCACATTTTCTGGGTAGGTGCCCTAGAGGGCAATTTACCATATTTTGTCTCCTCAAAGAGCACTTTATCACATTTTGTCTACTGGAAGGACACTTTAGAGGGCACTGCAACATTTTGTCCAATGAAACAGCATTTTAGAGGCAGTTTACCAAATTTTGTCCACTGGAAGGGCAACTCAGAGAGCATTTTATCATGTTATACCCACTGAAAAGGCACATTACCACACTCTTTCCACTACACTGGCACCCTAGAGGGCATTTTATCACATTTTATGTACCACAGAGGCACCTAAGAGTGCACTTTTGTCTCTTTTTCTCAACATGGGGGAATCACCCCCCTTGTCACCCCCCCATGAGTTTTGCTGCTGCCGTGTGTGCGTTGAGAGTGTTTGTGTTTGTTTTTGCATGTGTATTTGTCAGTGTGTGTGTGTGTGTGAAGTGTTATTTAACCTGCAGAAACAGGACTTGAAATGGCTGCCTCACACACAGAGAACTTCTAAGGTTCCACAGAAGTGCTGCAAAAGCTGCAGACACCGATTTCTAAAATGCAGATTATTTATAGTGTTATTTATTTTCACATCAAACATTCTTTTGTGCGTCTGTTGTTGTCCGTTCTTGTGTCTGGTCAGTGTTGATGGTGACAGCGGGCTGAAGTGTGACTAACATGAAATGTGTTTCTTACTTACTTTTAACTTTTTTCTTTTATCTAAACACAACATGACTTCTCTCATTTTGAGCCAGATTTCACCGGTTTGCTTGTTTCTGTATTTACCACACAAAGCATTCATTACATGAAACACTTAGAGAACTGATTTGTTTGTATTATTGTTTGGAAAGATTTGTTCCATCTTACTGTGCACTGTCCACTCTATTCTAGCACGAAGCAATTTTTGCCTTTAGCACTGCCTGCAGCTTTTGTACCATTATACAATAAGACTACAATTATAAATTAATAATAAATGCTTTAGAATTATGTTATGTTGTAATTAGGTTGTAAACATGTTATAAATCATTAATACACAGTTTTCATACATAGATATGGGCTCACTTTTTTGGCAAGATCCAGGTTCTGCTTACTACCATGGCCTGACTGAAACTTTTTATTTTATGTTATTTGGGGGGCAGATTCTGATAATAATATTAGGGAGGGGAAAAAAATTGATATCAGTATGTTGCAATGATCCCTCAAACAAGATATTTTACAGTCTAACAGTAAAATTTATTGTCCAAAATAATATCAGGGCACTGAAACAGTAAACTTATCAGTATATATATCTCTCCGATTTTTATTCATTGTATTTTCTGTTTTTATTCCTAGCAATTAGCTTGCAACACACTATACACACTACATCAAGTGTTAAGGTGAATGCAGGCGTGGAAGTAACTAGTTACAAATACTCAAATTACTATAATTAAGTAGTTTTTTTGGGTACTTGTACTTTTATGAGTAAATTTTCAAGTCTGTACTTTTACTTGTACTTTAGTATTTATAACATCATGTAATCTACTTAGTTACTCACAAAATCATAAACAAGTACTGAGTACAAGTTAAATGAAAAATCTCAAACCTTTCACCTGCATTTTTGTAACCGATGAGGTGATCTGATCACAAACAGAAAATAAAAGCTAAACCCCGCAGCAGCACAGGTTTGCAGTCAGGATGTTAATGATTAATCATGAATCAATTAATCAGCATTGAGAATTTAACCAATTAAAACTGTATCCATGAACATTTAATGAATAATCTGAAAATGGCAGTGACTGCACCTCATTTGACATCGTTTTGTCTGTTGGAGACATTAGTTGAAGAAGGAAGTGAAAACTTAAAATGAGAAAACAAAACAGAGAAAAAAGAAAATGAGAAAGAAGTAAAACAAATCATGTGTTGTGTATCTTACACATCATTAATGATCAATGGATCATTAGCATTTTCAAACAGTGGTTAAGGAAAATGCTAAGACTGAAGATGTGGACAAACAGAAAACAGTTTAAAAGTAACTAATACTGAGACGAGTACTTTGTACTTTTACTTAAGTATTTTTCTAACACCAATACTTTTACTTGAAATTGAGTAATATTTTAGTAATGTAATGGTACTTGTACTTGAGTACACATTTTCAGTACTCTTCATACCACTGGGTAAATGTGGGCTCACTATTTCGCAAGTCACTGTTGTCCTTTTTATCTAATGTGTTTTTAGTGATTTATAATATTTCCAGGTTAATTAATAGCTTAATAATGCATAAGTGCAGCCTTATTTTCACATCCTCTCATGTAAAAGATGCATGGACGTATGTAGAGCATAGATACTGGTATAGGTCTGTGAGATTATAGCGCGTATCCTGCACCATGGTGAAAGAAATGTGAGTGTTTCAGGTTGTGTGTGTGTGTGTCCTCCTGCAGCCGCCCATTAAATTTAAACACCATTTTTATGACGGGCTTTGTTAAAACAGAACACAGGCGGAGCCACGATTTACCCCTTCCACTTAGCACTCTATCACGCTATCTCTGTATTCCCCTACACTCACCCCTCTCTCCTCGTAAATCTATCTCTCGTTCTCCCCACTCAAAAGTCCATTACAGCCTCCTGCCTGCAGCCTCCTCTGTTTGTTATCTGTCCCACTCACATTATCTCTGCCTCCCCCTCAAATTCTCCTCTCTCTCTTCATTAGATTGCTTAAAATCAGACCTGATGTTCTTCCCCCATCCCTTTTCTTTTGCCTCTTCTTCTTCTTCTTCCCTCTTTCTCTTCGTCTAGCTGCTCGTGTGTCACCACTTCCTCTCATGGTCCAGCCACTTTTCTTGCCCATCTATTTTTGTCCCCTTGCAGACAGTCTATGCAGATCTCCTGTATTTTTTTAAACTTACTTTACTTTTCTCTTCTGCCGCTACCGCTAACCCCATTCCCCCCCCACTCTTCCTCACCAGCCCCCCTCCTCCCCAGTTCTCCGCCCCGGTGCTGCATGCACTTTATCACTTTTGGCAGCGCCAACTTAAAAAAGAAGAGAATTTATGCAAATGCAGGGCTGAAAAATGAGTGTTCACCTCCGTTGCCATGTGTAGAGGAAAGTAGCGAAGAGCCTCATTACAATATTTTCTCTTTGTTGTGGATCCGCGGGATAATAATTAAGAATGATTTGTGATGTTGGAACGAAGCTGAGCCTCTTCTCCTCCCAGGAAATTCACCTAATACTTTAGTTCCTCTACATGTAGACAGGCATGGAAATAGAGTCATAACCAGCAATCTGATTATAAAGTCATTTGACAGAGTCAGACGAGAGACAGGCCGACCGGCTGCAGCACAATGAGCTGTGTCAGTTACTGCTGCAGGTTTATTTATCACAGTTTGTGTGACTGCTCACATGCTAAATGTGTGTCTGAAGTCAAGAAAATAATCACACTTTGACATAGTATTCTCATATAATTTCAGAATCTCCCTAACAATTTAAAGGGATAGTTCACACAAAAGTGAAAATTCAGTCATTATCTACTCACCTTCATGCCAACTGAAGGTCAGGTTTAGTTTTTAGTCCACAAAATACTGCTGGGATTTTACAGGAAAACAGCATTGCAGAATCTCCCAAATAATAGAAGTGAATGGTAACCAGTTTTCAAGTGTAAGAAAACAACAGAAAAACAAACATAAAATGCCTCCATACTGCTTGTCTGGCGTAATCCAAGTCTCCTGAGGCCCCAACATGCCGTTCACTTGTGTGTGCATGCCGTCACACCACACACACACACACACACACACACACACACACACACACACACACACACACAGAGTTCAGACAGTGTGCATGAGCACATGAATGTGGCTCCTAGCTAAAGATCTGCAGTGAAGATTCAGGCAAAAAAACTGTAAAGTCAACTTGTTGGTCAGGGTTTTAGGAGACTTGAAGCAGTTGGAGGCATTTTATTTTATTTTTTTCAGTTGTTTTTTCTGTTTGAAAACCACCATTCAATTGGAGATTCTGCGACGTTGTTTTCCTGTGAAGGATTTTGGGTGAACTATCCCTCTAAGACTGGTTTTAAAGTGGTTTAGACTGCAAGACTCCCTGTGAAAATTTCATTCCTTTCCTCTTCTCTCCTCGCTGATGGACTCCACACTGGTGCCCCACCCTGTACAGCAGCCTTTTTATTTTTTTTTGCCCCATGCCGCTTAGACAGCCTGAGTCCACCGCTGCCTCTCCTCTCCTCTCCTCTCCTCTCCTCTCCTCTCCTCTCCTCTCCGGGCTGAGCTGTCATCCCTATGTTTGCACTTTGTGACTTCTGAAACTGACGCAGCACCGCTGAGGCCAAATATCAAATTGTCAAGGGTTAAAGGTGCAGAGGCCAGACTGACACACATACTGTAGATCTACACACTGTGTATTTGCACACAGCCTTACAGACTGGTGGCAGATTACTGTAAAGGAAAAACCTGAATATACATGAGTGAGGAAACATACAGAATGCAGATGCTTCCATGCAGGGCACAAGGGGACAGTGGACTGTTTGAGGAGTATAAAAATCATATGAATCTGGTCTTCACAGTCACCACACCTCATCTGTATTGACCACCTGTAGGAGGTTTTGGAGCAGTGTGTTAGACAGCACAGTCGAGTTCAGAGAAAGATATGGAGAATCTATGACAAGGAGCATGAAAGTCGTCCTGGAGGCTGAAGGTGGACGACAGATCTTACTCCTTACATCAAACATACAGACTGCATTAGTGTTTCTTGTGTATGTATATATTTTAAGGAATTTCTGTTTGGTGGTGCAAGATTTGTGAGATAGGAGTTGGAATGTGTACAAATAACTGCTGCGCCTTATTTAGTGTCAAATCTGTGGCATTTTTGAAAAAAAAAAAAACACACAGGAGTTTCAAACCTAAATTTTGCACAATTTTAAACAATCTGGAAAACATGATAGAAATTTGGGATTTATGTTTGTGTTAAGGAGGAACGTTCCACGTTCCATTTATTTTCTGCAGCCGAGCAGAAGCTTCAGTCACATGCTTCATACTCGCCATGATCCATCCATGTGTTTCCATGACGATTTGTTGCATTTTTCTTTTATGAATCAACTTTTCTACCTCAGACAAACATAAAAACAACTTCTTTCATTACTTTTTCTAGTTTGATGTACCGTCTCCATACTTCAGACAATAAAAAAAACAATAATGACTGCTGCCAACATTCTCCACTTAGCAAAAAAGACTTGTGCTTCATGTGCAACTCTTAAAGGACCAGCGTTTAGGAATAACTGGCATATAGTGTTCAAATAGCATGTTTCAAACAACTTCCCTACCAAGCGTGTGGGAGGAACTACTGTGGCTGTGAAACTCACACAAAACGTGAAAGGCCATGTCTTCAGCCAGTGTTTGGTTTTTCTGTTCTATTGTTCAGTGTGTTTGTTTCATTTGACTGAAGTTGATGCAAGCTCTTATGCTTCTTTTTCAGTCCGTTCCAGTGTTTGTCGGATTCAAACACAAACCTCCTCATTCTACTTAATGAGACACTGATTAGATGGTCACCTGAACCAAATCTTATTTTATGAAGAAGATTATAAAAACCACTGCTGTGATTTAAGATTGAAATTATCCCACCAATATTGATTTCTTAAAATATTAGTGTTGTGTTGTTTAAAAATGAATATGAACATGTTTTTTTTCACATTATTCAAGGTCTGAAAACACTGAATCTTTGTCATCGTTGTCATTTTCTGCCAATAAATGCACTAAATGGCAGTATTTCAAATTTGAGAGAAATGTTGTCAGCAGTTTATAGAATAAAAGAAAAAATGTTCATTTTACTCAAACATAAAACCAGAGAAACTGATCATTTTCCAGTGGTCTCTTAATTTTTTTCCAGAGCTGTATGTAGGTGCTGGGTAACAAGATGGAATATGGGGGTAACAATTCAAGATCTTACAAAGAAATTATACTGTAGTTATTTAGTTAAGTACAGGGTATCTATTTTGTTATTATAGGGTAAGTATGATCTGCTGATTATTTATCTGGATGTTTGTGAATTTAGAGAGAATTTATACACCTTATGAGTTTCTTATAATAGCATTACAAACACATTTATTGGGCTTAATTAACTTACCTATTATGTCTTTGTTAAACCTTTACTAAGCTTTTGATTGATTTTATTATGCATTTATTAATAGTTAATGATGCATTTTGGGGGTACTAGTGTTAACAGTGTTTATTAAGGTTGAGGTTATGGTTAGTGTGCAGGGAGAGTGTATTTATGCAAATGCAGGGCTGATTTTCACAACAACAAGACTTTGGAGCAATGAGCCTTTGTTCTCAGGATAATGGGCTGATGGACTTTCAGTCTAATGGGACATTCTTGGGACTATCAGGGCCTTAAAATCAGCAATACAGTCTCACTTATCAAATTATGAAGATTATGCTTAATGTAAGTTTGTGTAAAGGAAAAAGGGGAGTTTTTATTCCAAACACATGATATTATTATCATTAGAAAATAGTTGCTGAAAGCATGTGATAAGACTGAGAACCATGTAGATGTATGAATTGTGACTTTTAAATGGTCCATGATTTCTACGGTCAGGATTTTTTGGGCGGAACTGAAATATGGCTTGGTGACGTGCCAGAGCCACAGTCCCTCAACACTAAACCCCATGAAGTGACACATGAATGACACCACCGCCCCTCACCCTCCCTATCGGTCAGTTATGAAACAACCTTACTGAGTCTCTGAGTCCAAATCAGTCCAGCAGTTCACTTCAGCTCACTTCAGCTCCAACAACCCGACACAGAAGAAAAAAACCCCAAAAAACATCCTGTCACTGTCCTCTGGCTCTGGCTCAAATATGTCTGGACATGTCGAATAAAGCTGCTAGACAGAGCGTTTCGGGTTGTTTTTAGGTCACAGAGGTATTAGCAGCAATTTTTTCACAATTTTTTTTTTCAAATTTGTCTGGGTGGTTAATAACAAATGTTTCTGTGGTGTGACAAACTCAGAATACAGTATATTATTGTTGCTTTACAGTATCTTTAACATTGTAGTGACACAGCAGTTTCTCCCGACAGTATTTTGTCTGGTAAATTTCCCCCTTATGCTGGTTTTTGCTGTGATTTGTCCCCCACTTAATGGCATAATACAGACATTTAAAATGTTGTCTTATCTTTTATTATATTCTTATTCTGTGTATTTCCTCTATGTACTGTATACAATTCTCTGTGTGTGTTCAGAGAATGATCCTCACACAAACAAATAACACAGTCCCCCCTCAGGGCCAGTCACAAACAAATATGTCACCCTGTTCCTCTTGTGATTGCACCAGCACCCTTGGGCCATCAGTGCAAGGGTGCAGCAGTGAGATGCTGTATTGTACTAAAGGTTTAGTTGAAAGCAGGGCAAACAGTGTGAAATGTGACACGGGCTCACAAGCCATTTGTGTTGCACATAAACACAACTTGGCGGTGCAACACAAGGACAGAATAATTGTTTGTTTTTTTGAGTTTTTCTGTGTGCAATGAACAGATGGATGGATGAGTTTTCACCTGCACTAGTATACTTAAGACTGCCTCAAAACTGTAATTAAGATGTAAAGTTTGAGTCCACACAAACACACACACACACGTACATATAGAGATGTGTGTGTCTGCCAGCGTTCATTAATAAAGAAAATGTCCAGGAGTAGGGAGAGAGGTAGAGAGGGACAGACAGGACAGGACAGCACAGACAGGAAGGGAAAATAATAGCCAATTTAGCCTTGTCGTCTTAAAGCTACACCTTGGCATTTTGAATTTCGCCTGGTTATTTTTCTTCACCAGACACTTGTCATATTGTGCGAGGAAAAGTTTCACTTTCCCTAAAAATGGCTTGTTAGCATCAGTAGAATGCCACATTGAAACCAAAGGGGCACAGTAAGCGATCCCTTTAAAATCCTTAAAAAAGAGAGGCAGGAGGAGGAAGAGGGAACGGGTAGAGGAGGAGGAGGAAGAGACGGAGGAAGAGGGGAGAGAGGGGTCAGCGAGTGTGTCCTCGCTCCGTTTTTATTCCGCCGCTGCTCGACGTCCGCTGTGGCAGAAGAGGATAATGAGGAGAGAGGAAGGAAAGCATCAGAGGGGTGAGGATGAAGAGGGGAAAGAAGGGAGGAGAAACGAGAGAACGGGCTGAATCAGGGGGCAGATTTGATATAAAATGTGAGAACGTGTACGGAAGGAAAATATGAGAATTCATACGATTTGAGCGGGTCAGAGAGAGGGCAGGAGGACGCTCGTGGAGATGAACGCAGTCTGTGGAGGTTCCTCACACTGACACACGTACAAGGATTTGTGTTTTGCAGAGGTGGCAAATTCTTTACTTAAGTACAAGTACAGATGCTTGTGTAAAAAAAAAGATACTGGTAAAAGTAATGATACAACTTTACTCAAATAAAAGTGGAAAAGTACAGGCTCTGAAAAAGAACGTATTACAGTAGAGTCCCCCTCTGAAGGACATTTTTACAGGTTGTTTTCTGTGCAAACCTCAGCTTTTCTCTGCAGTCGAGTCTCCCTCTGTCTGTTTCATCTTTGTATGTTGTTTTTCGTCCTGTTATGTCTTTTACCTCCTTTTTGTCTCATGTTTTTTCATCTTATGTCTTCTACATCATATTTCTTTTTGTTACGTCTTTTACGTCCTTTTTCATCTCATTCTTATTTCGTCTTGTTATGTCTACTGTGTCGTGTTTCCTCTTGTTAAGTCTTTTACGTCATATATGTTTTGCAGTTTTAATCTCATTACATGTGATGCATCATTTTTCTTGCTTGTCTGCTTATGTCTTTTACGTCATAGTTCTTTTTGTTATGTCTTTTACCTCTTTTTTCATCTCGTTTTTTTCAACGTTACGTCTGTTGCATCATTTTTCGTCTTATGTCTTTTAGGTCATATTTCTTTATGTTATGTCTCTTATGTTGTTATTCATCTCATTGCATCTTATTTCGCCTTGTTAAATCTGTTGCGTCATTTTTCATCTTATGTCTTTTACATCAATTATTTTTGTTATGTCTTTTATGTCCTTTTTCGTCTCACTGTTTTTTTTAAACCTGTTCATTACACCTGTTGCCTAATTTTTCTTCATGTTATGTCTTTTATGTCACATTTCGTCATCATTTATGTCATTTTTTTGTCCTATTATTTTTTTTGTCTTTCATCTTATGTCTTTCACAATATTTTTGGTCTCGTTACTTTTTTAATCCTGTTACATCTGATGTGTTGTTTTTCTTACTGTCTTTTAAGTCATATTTATTTTGTTATGTCTTCTACATTGTTTTGTCTCATTACATTTTCTTGTCATGTCTTTTAGTCCCTTTTTCATCTTGTTATATGTTTTGCCTCATTTTTCTTTCTATGTCTGATGCATTGATTTTCTTCTTGTTATGTCTTCTGTCATATTTCCATTTGAATTTCTTTGACGTCAGTTTTCATCTCATTATGTTGGTTTTGTCTTCGGTTGTCTGTTGCCTTATTTCTCTTCTTGTTTTGTCTTTTTTGTCATATTTCTTTTAATTATGTCCTACATTGTTTTTGTCTCATTATGTCTTTTTTATCCTGTTTCATCTTTTTTTCTTGTTATGCCTTTTACGTAGTATTTTGCCTTGTTACGTCATTTAAATTGTTTTTCTTTTTTTAATGTAATTTACATCCTTTTCATCTTGTTATGTCTGGCTTGATATGCACTGACGGATACACCAAGGAACTGTCTTTTCTGTCCATCCATTCAAGCTGAAATCTGTCTTGAAGTTGGGAAGGCGACGCACAATAATGCAAAATAAAAAGTCAATAATTCCCCTCAAATGTACTAAATCTAAGTAATGAGCCTGTTTAGAAAATGCAGACTTGAACTGCTACTTGTGTTCGAATGTTTGCAGTAAAAGTAAAAAGTTGTCTACTTTGTTACTATACTATACTATACTATACTACACTATGCTTTATTAGTTACTTGCAGCCTCTGGTGTTTTAGATGTGTGTCTCACATCTGCAGGATGCATCTTGGTATGTGTATTTGCGTGTTTGTGACTTTATATAATATGCTTTGAATGTTTGTGTGCACTGAATATCTGGCACATGCTTGTTGTATGTTAGAATACATTAGTATGGGTCTATGTGTGTGTGTGTGTGTGTGTGTGTGTATGTGTCTCTCTCTCCTTTTACGCAACCCAGCATTTCAATTAAAGGCTGAAAGCAGTCCTTTGTTTGGTGTACTGTTGAGGAGAGAGAAAGAAAGAGCGAAACATATTACTCTATTCAAACATTCAGTGGGAACGAAAGGGAAAGATTCAATTTTGTCCCTGTCTGCCTTGCATGAAGGACAAACTCTTTTCATTGGTGCTTAGAGGACATACACGTGCACGCACACACACACACACACACACACACACACACACACACCACCTACATCCATTCAAACACATATGCACGAAAATGCAACTCTTCCACCCATATTCCAGCTCCCCGTATCTGCTCACACACATGCACGTATACAGTATGCACACAGTAGGTGGTCTGCATATATACTGTATCACCTCTGGTTATAATGATGAATGTGAAGCAGGGCTCTCTCTCTCTGTGGTGAATCTGTATGTTCAACTAATAAGGAAGGCTGCATTTTACTGAAAGAAATATTGGAGCATAATTTGTACAACTGCATTACATTTTTGTTTTAATCTGTCATTTTTTCGGCTTTTTTGCTGAAATGTGTGTCACCTGTGACAGAGGTTTACTCGTAGTCACTGGGAAATGAAGGTTTTGAATTAAAAAAACAGCCGAACTTGAGACGATCAACAAAAGCACACGGCGCCTTTTGACCATCCAGCCGGATCAGGTGGAGGAGAGGAGGAGAGCGGAGATAAGAGCCATGCTAATTCAGCTTGGGCTTCAGGCTGCTCCTTGCTCATGTAGGGTCAGGAAAATGAAACGGACAAAATGGGACTCAGATCTGCAAAGCAACAGGAAGACTGGTGTGCCCACACAGAGAGACCTGCTCCACCACAACATCCTGGATCTGATGGTGTGTCTGAGCCGACAGGACGTAATATGCAAGAAGGATGAGGGAGAAGGACTCTATAGGACTTTTCATACTGCATGTTCTTAACCTAGGGCTATTCCTATTTTTCAAAGATTATTTTTTGGGCTTCTCTGCCTTCAATCACAGTGACAGCTGAAGGGTGGGCAAAGAGAGAGGGGATGACATGCAGCAAATGGGCCGCAGGCAGGACTCAAACCAGCGGCCGCTGCAGAGGACTATCAGAGGAGGACTATCAGCCCCAGTATCACGCCCCACCAACCGAGCCACAGGGCCGCCCCAGCCGGCTATTCTTAACCCTGGGCTAGGAGTTAACCCTTTTATAATTTAGCCCCATACACATATTATTAAGCCAGGGTTAAGCTAAGCCCAGGGTTATATGATTCACACTACACTTCTGCTAGCCCAGGGTCACATGTCTGTTGGCACAATAACAGATGTGAACATTTTTAGAATGTGCCGTGACTGCTGCTGTCTTTTAGCCCCTTTCACACTGGCACTTTTTAGCCCTGGGTTAAGTCGATTTTCACGGGATAGCCCAAAAAACTCATGGCTAACCTTTCTCTGGAGCAGGGCCAGTAAACCCACGTGCTAAAGTTAGGGGTTAGCCCACTTTGGAATGGGAAAAGATTGTGCTGGCGTGAAAGCTGTCTGAGCCCCAGGCAACAAGAACTCTTGGCTTAGCCCAGAGCTAAGTGCAGTGTGAAAAGCTCTTATGTTTGCATCGGCAATGCTTCGTGCTTGAACGTAGTCAAAGTTGTTGGACTATGTTTACCAGATGTTGAACTTTTTATGTTAAGATGTTGATCATATCATCACCACCTTATTGCTGCTGTTTACATTCAACCAGGTGCAAGTTCAAACTAGAAGGTCACATAGCAGAGTGCAAATCCCTGCCAGGCACCAACACATGGTGAAGTACCTACTGCAATGCTACCACAACTGCCAGATGCAACCAGCAGAGATTTGTAAGGTTTTTTTAATAGATATTTTTGGGGCTTTTATGCCTTTAATTTTATAGAACAGCTGAAGGTATGACAGGAAAGGGGGAGAGAGAGTTGGGGAACAACATGCAGCAAAGGGCCACAGGCAGAAGTCAAACCCAGACGACCCAGGCAGAGAACTCACTGCCTTGGTACATTGGGTGAACACTCTGTCAACTGAGCTACTGGGTCACTGTCCTGCCAACGACTGTGACAAAATGATGCCTTTCATGTGCGTGTCAGTGTCCTGAAGCTTGTCTACAGATAATTTCATATACTACTGGACTGATCAGCCTGATGTTTTTGTGTGGATGAAGGTCCACACTAATTCAGAATTCTTCAAAAAGCTTGAAAAAACTTTCTTTCATGCCTCCACGCCAGCAATAGATGTGGTCAAAGGCTTTGTATTTCCAGGTCACTCCATTCTTGTGAACACAATATTTCAAGAACGCCAAGAGGGGATTTCTACAAACGTTGCACTAGTTACCACTCGGACTTGGCTTGGTCACTGTGACCATATGTGTGTCCTGTTATCATGAAGGCGATATCTCAGGAACGCTCGGGAGATATTGGGTCAACATGATCCCCACATATGTTGTCCCGAACTGAAACAAAATTGTAAAACTAAAGCAGTTGTTGATCACTTGCGCCCTCTTGTGGCCGCTTAAGAAGAGGGAGAAGTCAGCTGCCAGTGGTTGTAAAACAGAGTAGTCAAAAAATAGAATTACTGCTTCACAGTGGTATGCTGTGGGGGGAATTTAATAAAAGGTATTAACTATATTTTTTGGCAAAATGGAAGTTCTCACTATAGATGTGTGATTCCAGTGAATAATTTTCAGTGAGAAACATACTGTCTTCATTTTGAGTTATTTTTACAGAGGAGGACAGAGGACTGATAGAGAGATATCTTGTTAGATATTTTGTGTGCAGGTTTGTCATAATTACCATAGGAATTCTTGAACCAAAAACGTGTTGAGTGAGGTTACAGTGACCTTTGACTACAAAAATCTAATCAGTTCATTTTTGAGTCCAAGTGGACGCTTGAACCAGGTTGAACAAGTGCAAAGAATGGGATGACCTGGAAATACAATGCTTCTAGCCACATCTGTTATCAGTGAGGAGGCATAAAAAAGTTTTTTCAAGCTTGTTAAAGAATTCTGAATCACAGTGGGCCTTCATTCATACAGTCATGAATGTGCCCCCCCCAAAAAAAATACACTGATCGCTCCAATATAAATATGAAATTATCTGCAGACAAGCTTCAGGTTCGGTTGACACGCACATGGGGGAGGGTGGGGGTAAATCACATTGTTGTTGTTGAGGATTGAGATGACAGTTGCATACTCATACCTGCTGAGGAAGGCAATATGTGACGACCTGAAAGACATTTCACTACAGTCGGTAAGTGTCTCCCTTCCTCAGAACATCATCAGGATCTGCTCCTCTAATGAACCTAGAACCTCGGCACACAACTGCACGCATGTGTCATCATCAGACTACTTTCTTCACGTGGCTTCTTCAAGAAGAAAGTGAGAGCAGTGACTGAGCTGGTGCAGCCGGTGGACCGAAACATCAACTCAATTTTATGTCAAGTTTTATCTACGTTCCCAGTTCTGGTTGTAAATGTTTGTTCATTTCACTTACTGCCAGCAGTGTGATGTTAAGAAATGAGTATAGATGGGTTGGGAATGAAAGAGACGGAGGGCGGTGAGAGTGGCAGGGCACAATCAAAGAATAATTTGACTGACTTTGAACGGTGCAGTAAGGCTGTGGTCCGCGTACTCCTTGCAGTTTGATGCTTGTATAGTGGCATCAACAAAATGCTTTAATTTAAGTATGAATTATTAAACAGCTGTTCGAACTGCTGGGACTTCACAAATGAATTTGTTTGTGGTATGAACTGAGCTGAACTTTTGTTATGAAATATAGGGCCTCCACCCATTCAAGATGGTGGCTGAGGCCACACGTCTGGGACTTTGCTCTGTGAACAGAATCTGTCATATTTACCACAATCCTTCAGATACACACACCTATGTGCAGGTTTGGGAAAAAATGAATTACATGTAACGGGATTATGTAATCAGGATTTTAAAAATAAGAGTTAACTGTATTCCATTACAGTTACTGATACAAAAGACATAACCAGATTACAGATACATTTAGTAAAAATAGGTTTTATTAGTGGGATTACAAATTTAAAATAAAGAATGATATACTACCATGCACAATCAATAACCTGCACACAACAAAGGAAGGAACAGCTGCAAACACTTGGAGCTGCAACAAATAATGTATTATTTATAAATTATTAAATCAATCCATTTTGATAATCAATTAATTGTTTTGAGACTGTTTTTAATTAAAAAAAGAAAAATTCTCTGACTTCAGCTTCTTAAATGAGAATATTTTCTGGTTTCTTTACTCCTCTCTGACAGCAAACTTAATATCTTTAGTTGTGGACAAAGGTTCCAGGTAGTAATCCCTGTTGTCATTTAACTCTGTCATCCGTCTCACTTTTCTTGGAGTCAGATAGGATGGTGTGGCTATAGGTGGATGTGAATGCATGGAGAAAAATATTTTTGAATCAGTGGGGCAAGTGGATGCATGGTGGGTTTGAATAAGAATTTTAGCCAAATAATGTCCATTATCAAGTTGTTTCAGTGGAGACCCCATCTGGTGAAAATCATGCTACTGTGGTGATTTTTAGGTGCTGCAAGACATAACAGAAGCAAAATAAGCGGCCATGTCTGAGCATTTCTTGCTTTGAAACTGCAGTTAGCAAAGGCAGTCTCAAAAAATGGATTCTGTCAGGCTGTGTATATGATGTCATAAACTTAAGGAACCAATCCCATTAATCAAGGGGGTGCTTCTATACATATCATTAGCTGGATGTAGGTTGTCACTGTGATAAGCTTGCAAAATAGAGGAGAAACAAGGTGCAGCTACCTGGGTAGGGGTGGAGGTTGGGTTGTGTAGAGTGGGTGGCAACTATTTGCAAATTCATGATCCTTGAATTATAAATGAGGCAAGGTGTAGAGCTAGCACACCAAAACTATATAGATGGATTAATGCTATATAAGCCCCATGAACCCCCTAAACAGGATGGAAAGCTCAAATGATTTTACGGTAAGTTATGCGACTCTCTCAGTCCAAATCAGCCCAGCAGTTCACTTCAGCTCACTTCAGTTCCAGCAACCCTACACAGGAGAAAAAGAAATACCATCCTGTCACTGTCCTCTGGCTCTGGTGGCTCAAACGTCTGGACATGTCCAATGAAGCTGCTAGACGGCGCGTCCATGTTTCAGGTTGTTTTTAGGTTATAGTGGTGTTTGACACTGAGACAGCAGAGTGGACACGCCCCCAGCGTTTCATGACTTTGAGACCTAATTTTATAAAATAATTTATACTTTGCAATTTTTCTATCACTCAAATTTTGATGCGTGTTAATAACACATGCTTCAGCGGTTCAAGCCACACATTTATTGTTGCTTAACACAATCTTTTTCATATACTGTGTGTTAAAGGAGGCAAATTTGTTTTTTTGAATTAGTAGACAATTTGTGAGTTCATACCAACCTGCATTACTGGCAGCCTTTGAGAAAAAAATCAGTTTATCTTTAATGTGAGGATTCTCAGATGAGGCTTTGATGACAATACAAACAGTTGATTACTGCTCATTATCTATCTCTTGTTGTACTATGTACAGCAGCAGACCTTGTGCATATCTGGCATATATTGCCAATGTCAAAAAAGTTGAGAAGTATTCAGAAAAATACTTTGAGATGGTTACAGGGTCAGGAACTTGCATTTGTATCCATGGAAACAAGTGAGCCTTGAGCACTTCAGACGCGCTGTGCTGTGTAGAACTGATGTTGTGAGTAAATTAGTATCTGCTTGCAGCTTGGCAGCTTTTACAAACAAATCAGATTTCATTTCATTTGGAATTTAAATATGCTTTAGAATATAGTCTTTAATGTAGAGAGGAAAAAAGAAAAAGATCACAGAGACATGGAGAGAAAGGGAGGAGAAGAGGGAGAACAAAAGTCATTTGGTTTGAACTCTGGATACTTTGGCACTCACAATGTGAGATCACACTGTTCACTCATCCTCCCCCTGAGAACTGTGGGTGCACCACCAGTATTTGTTGATCCGTGTGGTCAGATTGTGTGGAGCGTACATTAACACAACAAGCTGAAGGACACAGTGTGTGAGTCTGTGGTTTGTTTCTCAGAGTTGAGATGGTGGTTATGAATTACCATGCGTGCAGTAATTATTTGTACACTACAGAAGCAAGCTGGTGCAGAAAGCATGATGAATGCTTTGCATTAAGATTAAAATAACTTGGGGCTGGAACAATGTATTCTCAAACAGTGAGAAAGCAGAATGTGAACATTCAGTTCAAGGGGACACTAGGTGGGGATGTGAGCTCGGTCTGCACCGTCTTTCAGTCTGCTTGCATTTCTGTGCATATTCAAGATGAACCTACAGGTAGCTGTAGACTATGCAAGATGTCTTTATCTGCAAAACTGAAAAAAAACTATGGATCTTCCACAGGAACTAGAAACTACTGCTTTAAAGCAAACTTATCTGCCAAATTTAAATTCTGTGAACTTTTTGGACATTTTTTTTCTTCAATTTAAGCTGCCTCTTAACCTATTGTCTCACCTTTCATCTTGCAGTGGAGGCCCTTAAAGGGATAATTTACCCAAAAATGATATCTACTCAAAAATGAGGTTTATTTTGTTAGTCCACAAAACACTGCTGGAGTTTCACAGGAAAACAGTGTTGCAGAATCTCCCAAACAATGGAAGTGAATGGTGACCAATTTTCAAACATAAAAAACAACTGGGAAAAAAAAAAACAGAAAATGCTTCCATACTGCTCGTCTGGTGTAATCCATCACACCACACACACTCAGTTCAGACAGTGTGTATGTGCATGTGAATGTGGCTAAAACTAAGGATCTACAGTGAAGATTCAGGCTAAAAACATGGTGTAAATAGCACTTTTTTTTTTAGTAAACTTGGCATGTTGGAGCTTTAGGAGACTTGGATTTCACCAGATGAGCAGTATGGAGGCATTTTATGTTTTTATTCTGTTTATTCTGTTTCCATTTGGAAACTGGTCACCATTCACTTCCATTGTTTGGGAGACTCTGCAACACTGTTTTCCTGTGAAACTCCACCAGTGTTTTGTGGACTAGAAAACTGACCTTCAATGACCTTGATCTGGCAAGAGGTTGGGAAGATAATGACTGAATTTACATTTTTGGGTGAACTATCCCTTTAACACTAGAAGTGTCAGAATTCCATAACTACTAGAACAGCCATAAGCATCATTTTGACCTTGAAGACTATTATCTCTCATGATAAATACCAGACTAAGAGATCAATGCATTTATTCTGTTATCTTATTTTTGTAAAAATGAAATAACACCAAAATGTACATTTTCTAAAGATTGATATTAATATATTTATGAATATGCATGGCATCATTTATCAAATTAAAGATTATATTTTAATTACACAATGACTGTATTTTGTTTAAATACATTTGATGAGCAAGTATTTGTAATTGGTAACAAAATACCTGTTGAAATCTTGAAATGGGGAATTTTATGCCTTTAACTGATAGGACAGCTGAAGTGAGGACAGGCGGACAAGGGACACATGTTCTACCAAATGAGCTACCAGGACGCCCCGCCCACAAACCTTTTGGAGACTTGTAGCCGTGTCTGTCTCTGTGTGCGAAAAAAAAAATATAAAACCTGGCCAGAGATCTCTAATGAACATTGTTGGGAGGGTACAGTACTTCACTCTGTGGGGAAAAACCTAGAGTGAACACAAGTGAAACTTTGTAGGAGATCTTAATTATCTGTGCCAGACGTAAACTGTCACCTGCGTTCATGTCTGTGTGAGTGACCAACTGAGCTGAAGCTTGTCTGCAGCTAATCTCAAACACTACTGGACAGATCAGCCTCATTTTTGTGCACATCACATTCATGACTGTTTGCTGAAGGACCTCCGGGATTCAGAATCCTTGAAAACTCTCAAAAATATTTTGTTGGCTCCACGCCAGCGACAGTTGTAGCCACAGGCTTTATATTTTCAGGTAATCCTGTTCTTATGAACACGATATCTCAAGAACACGGTGAAGAACTTTCCTCAGCCTTGGGACAAATGACCACCTGCACTCGAGGGTGGACTGATTCGATTATGGTAGATAAAGGTCAAAGGTCACTGTGTCCTCACAAAACTGGTTTTTGGCCATAACTCAAGAATTCATACACCACAAGAATAAAAAAGTGCATCAAAATTGATGTTGCTGCTAATCACTGACGTATCTCAGACTCTGATACAACCTCCCCTGCCAAAGAAACAAGAAAATCCATTTTGCATTTATTTTATTAATGATTTTTGTATCTTTTATTTTATAAAAATGAGTGGTATCATCTCAAAACTGGCATTTAAAGGGTTAGAATTCTGGAAAAAGAAATGACTGTTTGGAGTTTGTGTTAATTGGTGCTCGATGGAAAGGAAAAACAACAATCATGATCGCGAAAACGACATTTTATTTAAAACATGCGCTGCAGGAACTCTCTAAACAACACACCCAACACAGTATGGTATCACAGAGTGCAGATGTGGACCGCCTTTAATAATGTCAAACACTTTCACATGTTAACGTCACTCATTCAGCGTAGGATGTATGATATAGCAACAACTCCACTTCGTTAATATGTATGGCAGTATGTGGGTTTAAACTTTAGCTGTTCTCCTTTGGAACCAGTGTGTAAACCACACTGCCAGAGACAAACTGACACAACAAACATCTGAATCTCGCGGAGAAAGATGCAAACTCTCAGCCCCTTTTCATCCAGATTGTAGAGGTGTACTCATGTTAATTAATGAGATTAATTAACATGAGTACACCTCTACAATCTGGATGAAAAGGGGAGTTGTCTAGTGTACTAGTATACTGACTAGTATACTGTAGTGATGACAGACACCAGTATCTGTGACCTTTAATATAAAACATCATCGATGTTATATCACAAGTTAACCTGGATGGCACACTGTCACACTTTAACACAGCTAACGCTAACAGGTATGTGCACACTATGCGTGCGCTTGGTGTAAAACAGCTTACCTCAGACTGCATGTTCCTCTCATAGATTGTATGGAACTCTATCCAGTTCTCCAATGGATCAGATAAAGATATTTTATATTATATTATTATTATTATTTTATATTATATTAGACTAACAACAGGAGAAAGTGTAAACTCCTTATACTTACTGATGTTTGCAGTGTTTTGAACAGGCATCGACATAGTCACCTACACAGTCACCACTGTGAATGTAGGAAAACAACAATGTAGAAATGCTATTTAAAAATAAGTAATATATATCACAGTAACCTACAGGAACATTTTTGTGATGCATTTTTCTAACTTCCGAATCAAGAAAGCCGAGTCCTGAGATCGCCATCGCAGCCACAGCCTAACGAGAGGAGTGTCACAAGTTAATTCAGACTCCAGTTGATCCGCTAATGTTTTTGTACCAGAGCTGATCTGTTGCCAGTGTTAATGATTTAATTTGGGTGGATCTAAACGATACTGGTTACAGAATGGCACCAGTGTTTCCAGAGAGCATTTGAAGCTTATATTCCATAAAATTTAGAAGCCACACTAGCAGCACATCTGTCTAACGCATGGGAATATCACCAGTTAATTCAACCACCAGTTAATCTGGAACACCCTGGACCGAGTGGGTCCTACCTGGGTGGGTGTCACATGACCAATGGAGCGTGACATGATTGGCTGGATGTTGGCTGAATTGAGACAGGGATCGATTGCTTCTCCCTAATGACCCGGATGTTGAGTCTGGTTCTTTTTACACTGAATTTTTTGATGTTGAATTTTTTGATGTTGAAGTTTTTTACACTGAATTTTTTGATGTTGAATTTTTTTACACTAAATTTTTTTTTAAATTGAATTTTGTTTTACACTGAATTTTTTTTGAGATGTTGATTTTTTTACACTGAATTTTTTGGGGTGTTGAACTTCTTTACATGTTGAATTTTGAAAAACTGAATATTTTGAGACAACGATTTTTTTTACACTGAATTTATTTCAACAAAATAAAATTCAAACAAAAAACAAAAAAAAATTCAGTGCTAGAAATGTGATGGTTTTTAAAATTCAAAGTCTTTTTGAATTTGAAAGATTTTGATACTGAAAAATTTCAGTCTTAGAAATTCATATTCAAGCTCAGATGGCACAGAAATACATCGTCTGGAGAGCATTTTCGAACAAATACCGACATCTCGGCGACGTCTTCCCAATGAGCAAACGCTCTCCATGCGACGTTGCGGCGATGCAGCTTTATTTGCCGTGCCGACGTCGGCAAGACATATGCGTGCTGTCTGGGATATGATATGTAACACACATGCACATTATATGGCTTGTCAGGCTTGACACTTGATCTAAATAATTATCTTCCTTACGATTAATAATTCTCACTTTGGAGCAGCATAGAATATATCAGATACACAGTATTACGTGGGTTCTTTGTACAAATAAAGATTGCTTAATTAATGTGTGTATTTACATATTTGGGCAACATGACAGAGTGTGTGCTGGACGGGAAACAAAGATTTATTTATAAACAAGATTTTCTCAGCTGTTTTTGGACTGTGGTGGTTTTTTCACATGCACAACTACTAAAACCCACACACTGTGCATTGTTTTGAGTGCATATATAGTGGGGAAGCCCTTTCAAAATTCAAAATTTTCTCTAGTTGTCAAAATCGGTACGTGGTACAGCACCACTCAGCTGATTCACCAAGGCAATGAACCAGTTGCTATTTCGGACATCATAGGTCACGTGATTTTATCACCAAAGCAAGCATCAAAGCAGTGGTTCAATGGAAAAGTGGTTTCAGTTTGAAGCACGTATCGGAGCATTGGTATCTGACTGCCATTGCTAGTTTGAGGTGACAAATGTAGGATAACCCCTTTTACTTTAACTTTTCCAACTAATACAAAGGAGGTGCTATTTTTGATGTCAGTGAAATGGACAGGGAGATGTTTATAGTATTTATTAGTTATATTCCAATCCTTATGTGAAGGCTGAAATCTTGTTTTTTTCCATATTCCTCTCAATCTAATTTATTATTCATGAGTTTCTGCAAAAACTAAATTTACACTGGTTAGAGTGACATAACATTCAGCTCTGTTAAGATTTAGCTATTCCTGAAAGACGTCACTGTGGCGTCAAGTTTTAATGTTTCGCCATGAAACAGGAAAATGCTATAACTTCATTATAATTGGTCCAATTTGCATCAGACTTCACAACAGGAGATGACACGTCTTCGACTCTGATGTGCGCTTCCCAGCAGGTTGACCATATCCAAGTCAAATGTGTTCAGAAAAGCTTTAAGACCTTGATAACGCTGAATTGTAAAGACTGTAATGTTTTGTGAAATTGCGTTGCCCTGGCGCATGGCGAACTTTGATGTTTCACCATGACACAAAAAGTTGTTGTAACTTTGTCCTTGATGGTGGAGTCCACCCCAAACCAAACATATTTGAAAAGATACCGGGCCTGAACACATCTACAGGACAATATTCTACATGTACAAGAACTGGTAGGCACATGTATCATGTCCTGGTGTACAAAAAAAGCCTCTTGGAGCCGCAGCCTGAAGTTAACAGGAAGTCGGCCATTTTGAATTAAGTGATCAATTTTGGTGTTTTCCACGTGTTGTATTTTAACAAACTCCTTCTACAAAATTAATCAGATCAACTTTGTCTTTATTAAAAGATTTAGCTATCGATCAAGAGTGTGTAAATGTAAATGATCCAGTCAGCCCTAAACTTCACGTTTGATAAGAGTCCCTTCATCTACATGACAGTGAGGAGTTACACTCATTGCACCTCCTACTGACAACAGGAAGCAAGCCTCGTGTGACAGTAATCTGATTTACATGAAATTTTCAGTGTTGTCTACATTTAATATACTGGAAGAGAACATATAATTAGTGTCTGTTCTGACAGGAAGTGACACTGAGCCTGACCCTGTTAAAAAACCTGCCTGCAGGTCTTGTTTGTTACTGTATATGCACTGAAGTGGTGACTTTTGGCAGGTGAATTGTTAATGGTTTTGCGAATTATGTTTTGCTCAGTCTGCTATACGCTGAACCTTGCATTTTAATATAAAAACTTTAGTTTGTTTTAAGGTAGTGTGCTCCTGTTTCCTCAAAAATAATCTGTTTTCTTACATGAAGATTGTCTTTCACATTATGAGCAAAAAAAAAAAAAAAAACCCAGCAGATTTTCATTCTGAATGACCACTAAAATGTCACCACACACTGTAAAAATAAACTTTTTTTTTTTACTTGAAAAACATTAGTGTCCAGGCTGCCTTAAAAGTAAAGTTGACTGTATTTAAAGTTAATTCAAATTATTTCACAAAAAGTTAATTTTTGTTTTATGTAAGAACATAAGAGCACATGTTCGCAGTGTTCTAATTGTTGTGAAAAAAGGAACCATGGCTTTTAAAGTGTGTCATGCAGCAAATTCTCATTATATATTTTCTTCAAACTACAAAAAACAAGGGTCTCGGGAGTTTTAACTCTCAAACAATGCATATTGGGAAGTCTTCTAATATACTGGTCATGTTTCTTAGAAAGATGTCTTCTGAAAATACTAGAAGTATCTTGATCACCCTAATTGAAGTATTGTCTCAGACTTGTCTCTCTCCTTCTTTCTTTCCACTCTTTGGTGCCTGTTTGTCTGATTTATTGCTGTTTCTGTTCCAACACTGCTTCATCTGGGTTCATCCAGAGGTGTAAACGTCTGAGGTGAAGAACCTGCATGAGGTTTTCAATCTCTCACCTTTTTCTCCACTTTCTAATGAGGAGGGGAAATAATACACCACAGCTTCTGTAGATGATAACAAAAAAACAGTTAATGAAAGAGATCAGTGCTCATTAAGTTCAAGTCTTTGTCACGTCTATTAGAATACAATGAGATCTAAGTTCAATTTACAAATAAAGAAGCAATAATTATTTTAGTCTTGTTATGCTGACTGGAAAATTTGTTAAAGTATCCACACTCCATCAAAATTAGTAAAACTGCCCTATTCCATTATGCATGATGAAACTATGGATTTGGAGTAACCGACGGTACAAGACAACATCCAACTGGAGACGTTGCAACCATATCAGTTATTAAATTTAGCATTCCAGAAGACCAGTTCAATAAAACCTTGAACACTATGCAACCAAAGCTCCAGCAGCAGTAGATGTGAGATTGCACAGGTGAAGAGATCAAGAGAGACCTGGAATCTCACCTCCTCAGCCAGAGCGATAATGAGGAAAAATAAAAGTGCGATCAAATTTTGATTGGCAGCCAGTAGCAAAAGCCAGGGAGCAGAAGTAAATCTTTCTTTTTTTTTTCCACCTGGCACCGTGAGCAGAAACATTTCACCCTAGCCGGCTCCTAAAATCTGTTTTCTGAGAATATCTGTCTGAGAAACATTTAGCAATGTAGTAGATGAACTATTTGCTATTTTAAAAGTGTAAAGAGATAGATGATACAAAATTTGTATGTGACCGACACGACCCCTGCCTCCATATTTTATGAGTAATGAGATTAATGCACACTCTGTTATATTGGCCTTTGGTGCACCTCATAGTTTGAATCAGCTGCCGAAAATGCAGTCGCAAGCTTTACATTAACACACAGATGGCACCACAATGGATGAGGTAAAAAACTCAAGTTCAGCTACAAAGTCCTACCAGGTGTGTGTGTCAACAAAACCGAGGTTATTTGCATTTCCTGTCGATCTGAAATGAGTTGCCACTGGAGTACGTCTAGCCTCAATTACCACCTGCTGGCCAGGCACGCAGCTGACGCAGACAGCCCTGCTGAAACATCTCACCTCACCGCTCGACAGTGTGTGAGGGAAACCCATGACCAGGTCTGTGTGAAATAATTCAGGTTGCATCCAGTGACGCACGTATGAATTGCCTTTGAGAGCCACCACTGTGTGGATGTTTACTTTTATAAGTTTAGGCGCTAATGTTAGTGAGTTACTGTCCATCTGTGCATGATGGGCTTGAGTTTGTCATGTTATGTCAAATGTAGTGCCTATGAGGGTTTCTGGGCAATATCTTTGGTATAATATAGTTACATTTGCATAAAGCAAACATATTTGTCCATTATTAAACACTTGAAAAAATCCCCCCTCAATTAAAAATAAAGTAGGGAAGACCAGGGATGGTTGTGACACTTTTTTGTCTCAGCACCTATGACTGAATTTTTGTGTTTAAGTTCTCAGCTTTGGAAAGAAAGTAGTTTAAAACTTTTTTGGTTTTATTTTTGCACTCATTTCCAGCCTTTTCCCAAAGGCTGTGATTATTTTTTGTGACGATTTTGGGTGGAAATTTGTTCTTATTAATGTTAAAATAACATGTTTATAATCGTATCAGTAAGGGATAATCAACATGAAGTGAACTTTATAGGCTTCTGACAGAAAAAGTTTGTGAACAACTGCTTTAGTTGAATGTTTAACACAGTACGGAGTATTTAAATCCCTGTGACACGGCTGACTCTTTTGTTTGATCGGCCGCTGACATTTTCTCACTCATCAAGATCACAGAAGACAACTGTGTCTAAAACATGAATCAGATGAAATAAAGGATAAAAAAAATAAGAAAGAAGAGAAAGGTAAGAATATCACAAGCATGAAAAGAGAAGTCTGAAGGGAAAGAGCAACATAAAGTGTGTGTTGCTATCTTTAGTCACAAAACACTGCATCTGTAAAACACACACATACAGCATGTATTGCCCGATGAATCCAGGATCAATTAACCAAACTAAACTCCCATTAGAGAGGAATATGCATGACTTTAGTGGACAAAATATCGACTCATATCCAGTCATGTACGCTGCCGGCCATTTCTCTGTATTTTGAGTATTCTGAGCAGGAGTGTAATGTATATTTTGCAATACAGAAAAGGCAGAGTCTCTGCAGGCTGGTCAGCTAATTAAACGACTGCTTGGCCTCAGCGGCAGTTAATGCTGTTCAATTATGAATGAGAGAGATGGGGTGAAGAGGGCAGCGCAATCAATGGGAGGGAGGGCTGTAGGGATGGACGGCGCAAAGACGGGATGAAAGGGATAAACGCAGGGAAGGAGTTGAAAGGAGGGAGCAAATAAAGGATGAAGGGTAAGAAGAAATCAAAGAAGAAAGGGGAAGTTTGAAATCAGAGACCACGGAAGGAAAGGGAGAGAAAGAAAGCACGCTCTTCAAATAAACACAGGTGGAGGTTCACACGTGATGCTGTGCCGGTGTTCTGCTGCTCTGAACCAGACAGTGGAGGGTCTAATTTAGTGTCAGCCTGGCTGAAACGGGCCCTTTGGCGACATGGCACCCAGTGTTTGTTTTGGTCTACCTGACAGCCAGAGGCACCTCTCTTTATCTCTCTCTCCTCCCTCACTGTCACCGTCTCTTCTGTCTTTGTCTTCGATATACGTTGTTTCTCTCTGCTGCTGTCACCTGCCTCTCCGTTGTTTCTGCCTCTGCCTCACATCTTCTTGTCTTTCATTTCAATCTCTCTGAATCCTTCTCTTTTGCTTCTCTAAAATGTGAATCTACTGAATCACCTGCAGTCTGACAGAGTGTCTTCAAATAATCAAAATAGCCTCAAGTAACATAATATGGTGGACTGACTGTTTGCTAAGCCCTGCTCCCTTGAGTTATAGCTGCTTGGCCTGTCAAGCATTATTGCCAACTTAGCAACTTTCTCACTAGGTATTGTAACTTTGGAGACCCGTTTAGCATCTTTTTTGAGCAACCAATCAAGTGACTTTTTGGCCAGACTTTCACTCCTCTCTCTTGAGGAGAATTACCAATATTCATAGTTAAACATAAGGTTAGTAACCTCTACATATATATGTATAAAAAAGTTTTGTCATATTTGTTGAAACTGTCTCTATATCCTGGCAGTCATACATGAGACAGATATGTCAAAAATCAGCTTCTTCTGGCTCCTAATGGCATTTGCAAGAATCCACCACACTTAAACAATAATAGCCAATCAGATTCCAGCCCAAAATGTTGCCAAGTTAGACCACCTGCCTGCCTGAAAGATACATTTAACTGTTTCTTCCTACCGACCAGCTAAGTGTTGTTGAAACTTGAATAAGTTTTAGCTTGTTATTGTGATTGAAGTGTCTGCTGATGATGAAGAATCAAATAATTTCAAATGGCTCGACTGCAAACATCTGATTTGAAAATGAAACTTTGATTCTGTCTTTATTGTCAGATTTTATTTGTGTGTGTAGTTGAAACACAGAAATCCATTGTCTTATTTTGGTGGAGACCATGGTAGAGCTTGAGATCTGTGCCCGGATCCTACGGGACCCGACAGGTTCGGGTCGGGCCTTATTTCTCACATATTTGACAGGCTCATGTTGGGTTTAGGCTGCACTATATTTATTTATTTTTCATTTGAGAATGAGGAACAGCTGCTTAAATTAAAGCATATAAACAGATCAAAACTTTGGACTTATGTTTGTGGTTTTGGAAAGGGGATTTAAAAAAAAAAAAAACACAACTCAAACTCTTGAAATGCTGAGTATCTCTCTTGCAACAGCCTCATCCACACTGTTTCAGCATTGAGGGAAAAATCCAAGGTTTGACAGACCTGTCGTGCATAGTTACAGTTGCTAAGCTGTGATTGGACAATCGCCATTCAGGGGAGGGTTTTGGCAAATAGTCAATTATGAATTGGTATGCAGAGATCCTTCCAGAAATAAAGGTGTTTTTTTCTTTTCTTTTCTGGAATTGCAACCTTGTTTTAACAGAGACCAGTAAATATCATGTGGATGTGATGTTAATTAGATTCAAAACAAAAATATTCATAATCATAGAAAACAAAGAGTTGTTCGGGTGTTTTATTTCCATGTCAGAGTTTGTCTCGCTTTGTTTGTCTTATTTTCTGTCTGAATTAATATTCTCCACATTACAATAAAAAATAATTAAATGAAATACAATAGACAGGACAACTACTGCTGGCTTCCTTGAGTGTTTGAGTACATAATACTGCATATGTAGTATATACACGTACGCACAAACATATAGACAAATGTGGACACACACACACACACACACACACACACACACACACACACAGAATTAAATCAGTGTAGAGCTTGGCACTTGTGCCTCCCTGGCCCCCAACCCTGCTGGCTGATTCAATTTTCTGGGCAGATCTGCCGACAGTGACCGCTAACATTCACCTTTAGATGGAGAAAGAGAGAGAGAGAGAGGGAGAGAGAGAGGAAGCAACGGGGATGGCAGATTGGGAGAGGCAAAGAGGGGGTGAGAGAAAAGGTGACTGTTACTGCGTACTTTCAGAGTTGGGTGGGGTGGGGGGTGGTGTGGGGGTTGGGGGACGAAGGTGAACGCCAGTGCTGTTCCTGAAGGGAAGCGGACGAGGAGGAGAATGTGCCAACACTCAGCTTTACTCTGGAGGAGCAGAGTGTAAGGAGAGGAGAGGACACACACACACACACACACACACACACACACACACACGCACACACACACAGAGTAAAGCGTCATGCCTCATGTCTTCTGTGTGGCTTCATGGGAAAAATTAAATTAAAATACGTCTGAGCAAGTAGTGATTTACGTTCCATTTCTGGGTATGCTTTGTTGGTGTTGAATTCTTTTTTTCCTGTGGATAATTTGACCTGATGCACTCAGATATCGTTTAGCTACAATGAGGATATGATTCCTATATTAAAGCCATTATTCAAATAATAGCAAGAAGAGCTCTATTTAAGAGAAATACCACTTTCACCAACTATTTAATTCCAGTGTCTGCTTTTTCTGCTTTTCTCTTAATGAAACTCAACACTATCTGCAGTGTTTTTCACATTAAAAGTCTTCAAGAAGGGCTTTATGCAGGAAGTAATACTGATGGAATTATTGCTACAGAGAGGTTAATTACTTTTTAATTAATTTTTTTCAGGACAACAAGTAAACATGGAGAAATATTTTTAGTGTGCGTTCACTGAGGACCAGGAAATTAGGGATGAAAATGTGTCTCTAATATAAGACTGTCCCAATTAAAGGCCTGGATCTCTCTACCAGTGAGATAAATAAAGCCCACTATTAAAAAACTTAAACAGCACATTCTGAATGAATTTTAGGTTTTAGTGTTCGACCCTCAGAAATGAGAAATGTGTTTTTACAGGATACGATCTGAGCTCTGGCAAAGAACCTGGTTAGAATTGCCATAAGGAATTAGGCTAGCTCACTTAAAGAACAAATATGTGATATATTAACTGTAGTTAAATCACAAATTGAGTGATGGTATGACATCAGAGATGAACTTTTTCTGGCATGCTCCCCTTTCATAAGTGGACAAAAGTTCAAGCCCCCACCCCAAAATTATTAATCAATAATTAACAATAATTGGGGATGGAACTGATGAAAAAAGAATTTTAGTGAAATAAATGTCATCGGGATAGCATTTGTTTATTTCCCCTACATAAATCATGTTCATTCCCTGGTCTTCTGTTCTGTCATAAATTAGGTGTGTGTTATGGTAATTAAATACAATTTGGCTTGAAATTACAATATTTGATTTTGCTATATTTTTGAAGATTACTTTTATTTGTAATACCTGTTATGTTCTAAACATTTAAAAGAAATAACTTTTATTTAAAATGACAATTCCGTTTTAAATACATGCATTCACTTGTCAGAGGAGGGGAATAAACGGATGGGAAGATGGTGAAAAGGAGGGAGGGGAGGTCCATACAAAGTGAAATTAAAAAAGCAGACCAAGCACACCCAAGCCTCTGTGGCGTGTGTTACATCTTGTGTAATAATCCAATATCTTTCCTCATGATAGGAGCTTGCAAATCTTGTCCACACACACACACACACACACACACACACACACACACACACACACACACACACACACACACACACACACACACAGATCTCCTGCACGGCTTCCTCCTCTTCAAAGCCTTTGTCCCGCCGTGTTCAAACTCTGTCATTAAAAGTGATCCTTGACGGAAGCTGCACAGAAACAGTGAGGAGGAGGAGGAGGAGGAGGAGGAGGAGGAGGGAACAGATGGAGAGATGTAAAGGTATCTGATCAGGGACGAGGAGAGGAAGAGAGGAAAGGAGAGAAGATGGGATGGGACCCAGAGAGGGGGAAGGAGGAGAGAAGGGGAGAGGAGGAGAGGAGATAAGGGGAAGGCAGCACTCTGATTCTGCTAATTGGAGGCTTTCTAGAAAAATGACCTGAATGCAGCAATTATATTCCCCGAGAGACACTTCATTAACACACACACAGACTCACACACACAAAGGCTTATGTAGAAACACGACATCCCTACATGCACGCACAAACACATGGTCTAATACATGAATATTCCCCTCTTTCAGCCTGCACACACTCACTGGTAATAATATAAAACTATTTGCTGTCATACAAAGGTGCAGTGGAAGGCCGTTCTTTGGATACACTTTTCTAAAGAGCTCTGTGTGTGAAAGTGGTGTGAACCTTGAGTTTCATCCAAGTTTTACACCCAAAGTTCAACGAAATTCAACTCTGGCCCGGAGATTCGCTTAGCTATACAAACTGCGTCCATTTAAATTCCGTCAGACAGGAGGTGGAAATTTTTACCAAGGCTACTCTGTCTGCAAAGAAGAATGGCAAATTTAATTTTGTCAAACTTGAAGTTATATAACTGTGTATGAACTGGCAAAAAAAGTCACAAATATTCTTAATAATTTCACACTTTGCTCAGATTAGATTTTGACAGGAGCAGGAGTTGAATGATTCATCTTTTTAGTTTTATTACTGACAGTCATATCTTTGAGCATCATTTCTGCTACTGATCACAGTAATTGGTAATCAGTTTTTTTTTTCATATTCATAGCAAATTATCTTGACTAAGTTGTCATATTCTGCTTTTCTGTCTGATATATAAATATATAACTCATTCTTGATCATTTAGAGAAGACCATCTTTTGAGAGGTTTTGATTTTCACTCTTTAATTATGCTGGAAAATATATTTAAAAGATCAAACTCTTGGTACCTTGGAACAGGCCAACGTCCTGATTACATTTTTTTTTATTAAATGTGTCTTATGTACTTGACAGAATATTCCATTTTTTCATTTCACAGCACAGTCGTAGTGAGCAGACATTTTATTTTTTAAAGTGTCTCGGAGTTCTCTTAATGCTAATCAAAATACACATTTTTAAACCATAATTCTTATTTAGTTTTGATTTAGAAGGACTAAAGAGTTGACATGTTATAGTTTAGACACATCTGATGGCAATCTTATTGAATTAATTTGTTGGAAAATAGAAAGTTGTTCAGTGTTTGAGGAGTATTCCTGCCTTTTATAAACCAGGAATTGAGACAGGGGTCCTTGGGGTATAGCTAAAACTATGCCTGATTAAATCATGTTTTTGTGATATTAAGAGCTGATGAAAAACTAAGACACAACTTCACAGGTTCCAACCTTTTTTATTTAAAAAAAAATCGATTTTCAAATAAAGATGATTATAGTAGCACATTATTATACCTGTCTTATCAAGACTCCTAACAAATTAAAAAGACATAAGTATAAATACATGCAGAAAATAGCAAATAAGTGCCTGGGACAGTAATGTATGAACATGAAGAAGCACCATGACTGCATCCTGGGCTTAACGCCGCTCAAGATGTTTGTGATTGGTTTAAAGAAAGCAAACAAGGCAGGGCGGTTTTCTTTTTGGGCTTTTTTTCTGTTTAGCAGAATATCAATTAAACCTTCCTCCAGCACTGAGCGCTGTGGAGAGAGGTCTGGTTATGTAAGACTGCATGAAGCTAAACACTTGTTAACGCTGTGAAACGGCAGCCGTTTGGTAAGACTGAGGCGTGCTAAACTACTGGGTCAAAAAATTTTGGTTGGGCTAGAATAAATAAATGTTCGATACATCATGTGACAGAAGTGACCCAAGTTATATGTTGTCACTGTTGGGAGCAAACCATATTTTGAATTTTAAATTTTTTCATAAAACAATGGTGGTTTTAAAAATTCTTAAGTTTTGAAAAGTATTAAAAATAGGTGCTAACTTTGACTAAGCAGCAATTATTTTAAAGGGATAGTCCGCCCAAAAATGGTCAGGTTTACACTGCTGGTAAAGAGGTTTGCAGAATCTCCCATAGAACTGAAGTGAATGGTAACTAGAAAAAAAAACGTACATAAAATGCCTCTGTTCTCATCTGGTGTAATCCAAGTCTCTTAAAGCCCTGACAAGCTTTTCACTTGTGTGTGCACACGGTCACACCACACACACACACACACACACACACACACACACAGTTCAGATGGTGTGCACGTGATCTGCCCTGAAGATTCAGGCTAAAAACATGGTATAAATGATGTCTTTCAAGTCAGCTTGGATCATACCAGACGAGCAATATGGAGGCATTTTATTTTAGTTTTAGTTTTTTGGGTTTGTTTTTCTTTTTTGTTTCGAAACTGGTCACCATTCACTTCCATTGTTTAGGAGATTCTGCAACACTGTTTTCCTGTGAAACTCCAGCAGTGTTTTGTGAACCAACAAAATAAACCCGACCCTCAGTCAACATGAGGGTGAGTAAATAATGATTGACTTTCATTTTCGAGTGAACTATCCTTTTAATCTTTTTGTAAAATCAGGGAATTACAGTGTTCCTCCTTTTCCCCTTCACTTCCTGAAATGTAACAAGTTTGGATATACAAAGTTTTCAACAGTGACGATATGTAAGTAAACTAAAGTAACTTACAACTTAAAATAAAATTCTTGCTCTTTAGTCATAATTGCTGCACACACTGGTGGTCCAGGCTGAAGAATAAATGTAAATATAGCTCCTAATAAGCTGCATGTACAGGAGACAGGCTGGATTACACACTAA
Organism: Lutjanus erythropterus; assembly: GCF_056507025.1. Classification (NCBI taxonomy): domain Eukaryota; kingdom Metazoa; phylum Chordata; class Actinopteri; order Lutjaniformes; family Lutjanidae; genus Lutjanus; species Lutjanus erythropterus. The sequence continues at coordinate 3,995,110 of NC_139329.1, forward strand.
TGAAAACATGCTCTGCCAACAGATCCCTTAAATCATACTGGACCTTTAATGCACTGCAGCTCTGCACTCCACCTAAAAAAACCCCACTACACTTTGTCATTTCACAAAGGTGGGCATGGAGTGATAGATACGGTGAGAAAGGTGAAATGTATCAAAGAAGACAGGCAGTCAGACATAGAGAGAAGCAGGAAGCCCTGAGATGGACAGGGTGATACACGGATAGACAGATAGAAAGACAGAGAGGCAGGCAAAGAGGGAAGCACAGAAACAGAGGAGGTCACATATGCTCACTTCCATAGACATAAGCCCTGATTAAATTGAGTGTGTAGTAGCTGGCCGCTCCTCAGGTGTGTATGTGTGTGTGTGTGCGAGCGCGGCGAAAGTGTGAGTCCTGTAATATTGTCTGCGGTCCCATGGGCTGTAGCTGAGCAAACTCAATCAACTCCCACTCACCTCTGTGCCCCCCCACCTCCACCCCCCCCCGACCCCCCCAAACACACTGTCAGGCCAGGAGTACACCGGCCCAGCCTCTCCCCTCCTCGCCTGAGAGACAGACAGAGACAGAGAGACAGACAGAGAGACAGGCAGAGACAGAGGATTAGATAGTGTGTCTGTGAAAGAGAAAGTGCATCAATGTGTGGGGTACGTAAGAGAGCGACTGTGTGTGTGTGTGTGTGTGTGTGTGTGTGTGTGTGTGTGTGTGTGTGTGTGGGCACATGTTCAGGTGTGCCCTTGAAAGAATCAAAAGCCTCTGCAGATTGAATGCATCAGTATGAGAGACGGAGGTGTTCACGTGTGTTTAGCTTTCACGTGTATGCGTGTGTGTGTGTGTGTACAGTAAAACAAAGGTACTAACTGGAGCCAAAAGTGTTTCTTGGGAGTGATGCCATAGAAGAACCTTTTTCAGTTTTACAAAGAACCTTTTACCAAGGGGTCCTTACATCATGCTTAAATACAGCCCACAACTGACCCTTCTCTAAGCCTAATCATCCCCCCCCCCCCCCCGATTCAAGTAAATTCAACTAATTCCAGTGAATTCTGCACAACCTTGCAATTTTGTCCAAACTCGGCAACTTTTCGGCCCAATTATCGTAGCTTCCTTTGAGTTCTACTAATCATAGCAGCCCCCATCATACATCTATGTCTCAGTGTTTTATTTATTTATTTTTTCCATTTTTTTAAATTTTATCATGGGTACTGAAAAGAACATACGATTTGTCTGTGCACTTTTAAAATAATTTTGTGCTCGCTATTTTGACTGAGTTTGAGCTCCAAAAAGACTTCCTGCAGTTGCACTTCTTCATCTACATATAAAGCAGATTTTGTGAGATTATTTGTAGCCATGAGACTTTTTGGTAACATTACTTAAAATACTCAGGACAGAGTGTGGTTTTTGTTCTCCCTGAACCATGCTGCCTGCCATGCTGAATTTTATAAATTCTACAAAAAAATAAAAAATAAAATTGCAATGCCAAAAATGCCTAAAAGAGTTGTAACACACTTTTTTAGAAAAGCTATTGTGAAATCAGGCAGCAGGCCTCAACAATCCCAAAATAAGCCCACTAAATTCTGGAGGGACTGCTTTTAGTCCTTGCACTCTTTTCTCAAGAGGCTCTTGCCATTTGCCAGACTGCCATTGTAAGTAAGAATTTGTTCTTAATGACTTGCCTGGTTAAAAAAAAGTAAAATAAAAATTAGAAATATGTAATAAAAAGCTTTCCACTCTCACACTGCACAGATGTTGTTTACAGTGTTACCAGCCTGATGGACAAAAATGTTTTCTGTGATTTTCTGCAAGACCTGATCAAGTAAAAGGCTTGTTGGACATTAGTCCTGAGTGTGACCCTCTTTTCTCTACACAACAAAACAGATTTAAGATCGAAGTTGGGAGTAGTTGTTGAAACACGAGGTCTTCCATTCCACAGAGAAGTTAACAAAAGCAGCTTCTCATTTCTGGCTGACGAACATGGATTTTGTTGGCTAAAATGACGACTGTTGCCAGTAGATTTCATAAGTGTAGCTGGCTAATGTGAGCTAAATCACACCACTTCAACAAAGGGCTCCCTAGTTATGGTTGCTAAGCTATGATTGGTTAGTTGCTGATCACAGGAGGGGCTTAGCGAAGGCTCAATAGTCACATGTCCTTGTGTCCAAAATGTTGGCACTTTTTAAATACTTTTTTTAAAATTAATTTTTCATTTTTTCTTTTTTTTTTTCTTTGAAGAACAACCATAAAAAAATGGTTCTTAAAGGCACAATAAATAGCGTGCCAAAGAACTTCAGCAAAAATTGGTTCTTTAAGGAAGCATTTTCATGAAAATTATTTGTTGGTCAGTGAAGAACCTCTTTTAAATTGTTCTTTAGATTTTTTTTCAAAATTAGTTTAATTTGATTCATTTGAAATAAAATTATGTTGTAAGACAAGTACATGAGCATAGTTGTAGAACCTGGAGAACCTTTTGAAGAACCATCATGTGTCATGTTACGTCTCCTATGTCTTCTGTATTTTATGTTGTTTTTCATATTGTTGCATCTTTTCTGTTGTTTTTTCATCTTTTGACTTTTTAGTCTTATGTATTTTATGCTGTTGTTCATCTAGTTACATTTTTACGTTTGTTTTTCATCTTGTTTCATCTCTTTAGTCTTGTTACGATTTTAATGTTTTTTTGTCTTGTTACGTCTGCTTTCTGCTTCCTTCACGTGCAGGAGATATTTTCTTCAACTTATTCTGACTGTTTAATTGCCTTATCTCCTCTTTCTGTATATTCATCTAATAGTCAGGTGTGTAACTGTAGAGAAACACACACTCTCAAGCATCACAACCTCTGGTCCTTCCTGCACAGCTGTCATTCAGCAACATCTGCCATGACAATCCGTTGCCGTGGGAATCGAAGGTCTACCTGCAAAGCGATGGAAAAGTGGCACGCGGGGGCAGGCGGTACTGGCGGAGACAACACCAATCAATCAGCTGATCAATCATAATTGGCTCATTTGCATAGTTGCCATATATTCACAATCATCATTCATTTATGCAAATCTGGAGCAGGATATAGGCTCCAGGGAGAGAGGGAGGTCAGGACTGAACTGGACCTGTTGGTCGCTGAGAAATCAAATTAGATCTTTATTTAGATTTATGCAGATGTTAACAGTAATGATATACAGCAGCCACAGCGCCCTTCTGTGTCACTGAAGACATTAATGCATCTACGGCAGGAGCACTGAGACACACCGTCTTACTGTTCAAATACACTGAGTTTAAAATACAAGACTAACCCGGGAGCCTCATTTGTATTGCAACTTAAAGCAGGAATCTTATATTCATGATATTCCCAATTTTGGACTCGACAGTGTCTGAGTCTCTGTGTGGCTGTCTCACAGTCTCGATCTCACCGTTAAATAAGAATTTCACCAGAACTACTGGACTTCAAGCATTTTAAAGACTCGGCCCAAAACCTTGAACCATGATTTAGTCTTCTTTTGTTGTCAGATTTGGAAATCTTCATGAGCTTTAATTGTGCCTGAAATGTTGAGCCTGTCGAGGCTCGATGCCAACAAAATTCTGTCTTAAACCAACCCAAACCTGAACCTCATTAGCATATTTCAGGCCAAACCCAACTGCAGCCCAACATTTTTCTTAAGCTTCCCTCTATGCACCAAACAGTAGGGTTTTCAGTGACAGGGACAATACAAGCAGGGAATTGGAATATGCAATGACTAAATTGGAGAGAAAAATGAAAATAAATAAATAAATAAATATAGTACAGCCCGAACCCAACATGAGCCCTTGAAATATGTGAGAAATAAGGCCCGACCCGACCCAAACCCAGTGGAGCCTGTTGGGTTGGGACACAGTTCTCAAGCTCTAAAATCTTAACAGTGAGTCTCGTGTGGCAGTAGCTGGGGTTACATGGACCTGATGTAATCAGCCCACTTAGAATAAAATGTGTAAACACTTCAATCAGAAGAGATTGATCCAATCTGGCTGGATCAGAATACATTTTCAATTGGGTTGAGACGAGTGGCGTAAACTTTTGATAATCTGACTGTTTCTCTCCGTTTGGAATATATATTTCTTTCTGTAAATGTCTGCCTCATGCAGGGTGTGAGTTTCCAAGAGGGAAAGAAACTGGTCATTAGCAGATACAACTTTTCTGTTCAACACCTTAGAAGAGGCTGATATTTTTCTCAGGATATGATGTCAGTACATCTTGGAAATTACTGGGTGGAAACCATAGATGTATTATAAGTAATGAGATACAGTGTGCAAAGATGGCGCCTGCTCATAGAGGTGGCAAAAGTCATCACATTCTGACTCTGGTAAAAGTACTGATGCAACTTCATTACTCAAGTAAAAGTGAAAAAGTACAGATTCTGAAAAGTAATCAAAGTATAAAAGTAAACAGTAGCAGTCGTTTTTCATCTCGTTTTTTTTTTGTCGTCTTTTTTGTCTCATGACATCTTTTTTGTCTTGTTGTTTTTATCATCTTATTTCTTTCATGTTGTTTTTTGTCTTGTTCTGTTGTATTGTCACATCTTTTACATACAGTTACATGTAATCCATTACTCCCCAAGCCTGGTGAGCACTTCTCCTTTGCCAAGATAATCCATCCACTTGACAGTTGTGGCACATAGAAGCTGATTAAACAGCAGGATTATTGCACATGTGTGTGCTGGACTTTGTCTCTGTGGAACAAGGCACCAGACTGCCACTGCGATTACAAACTATAAGTGAATCTCAAACTGTAATATACACAACACAACTACTGAGCAATGGAAATGGTAATGACACATGTACTTGGCTATTTCGTTATATTTTCACCATGTGCTGCTTTTGACATCAGACTTAAAGAAAATGGAAATTAAATGTGAGAACAGAAAATTAAGTCCTACTTAAGGGAAGATTAAGTGTTGAGATGATTTAATGGAAGACAGGTAATAATATTAACACGAATATTACTGTGCACTAAGTAGTCCTGAACAGAGGTGCAGGTAAAGTGCAGTACACAGAGACTCACAGTTGCTTACACTGATGCAATAAAAATGTTTGAGTGTCTATGTTTAGATTTTATGATGCTATTCATAAAGTATGTTAGTCAGCATATTGCGAATGTTCCCTCATGCCAGGCAGTGGTAAGGTTTAAATGTATGTGCAATTAAATAAACTAGAGAACAACACAAGTGAGGCCTTAAATCCTGGCATAAGCTGCAGATGTGGTTGAGTTTTATATAATGTGATAAGTGTCTGCATGTATATGATGTAAGTTTAATATGTGAGCTGTGTACACGGCTCAATATTTTAATATTTAACTAATATGGATCAAAAAGCAATTCACACATACATTACCAGTCCATGTTACTACCAGTAAAATGGCAGGCGGGTGCTAAAATCAGTTTTTATGTGCCTGTGCAAATGTACAGGCTTGTGTACATTTAAATGCCAGCATTCATACGTGTGTGTGTGTGTGTGTGTGTGTGTGTGTGTGTGTGTGTGTGTGTGTGATGCATGCATGTCCATATTTTAAAAATGCATATGCCGTTTGACACGTGAGAGTGTGCACGCCTCTATAAGCTTCAGTAGTACTTACTGTCCAAGACATGCTGAAAGGTTATCGGCTTCAAAACAGTTCAATATGTCAAATAAACACCCAGCTCAGTGAGCAGCTGCGGAACAGAGAGAGCGGAGAGCAAAGAAGGACAGAGATGAAAGGCGATGAGAGGTAAAGACAGACAGAACCGATGCAAAGGAAGGCTGGAGGAGGGAGGAACAACTTTGGACAGAGAGGATATGAATATTAGATGAAATAAAAATCATCAACAGATAAAAGATATATATTCCACTGTTTAATTTGGAAGATGAGAGGTTTCATTCATGCTAGGTAGCTTGTTAGCTCAGTAGCTACTGGGACAATAAGTATGTGCAGCTTATGTGAGAAACCTTTGTGTATTATCAACTCCTGTCTCAGAACTTTGTACAAACCGTGACTGTTTTGTGGAGCAGTTTATACTACAGCAGAATAGGGTTCATTAAAAGTGGATGGTGGAAGACATATTGAGCAGAGGGGAACCCTGAGGGCCTTCTAGGCCTTCAGAGAAGGCCTATCAGTATTTCAAATGTTATATTTAAATATATTATATTATATTTATTTTATTTCATTTAATTATCAGGCTATTCTCTTCTAATTCTAATTTCAACCTCATTTTCTATCAACTTTGCTTCAGAAATTAAAGGGTAACAGCAAAGTAGAGTTATGCATTCAGATTTTTTTTGTTATTGTTTTTAGGCAGAGAAAGGTTACAGCTGGCTCAATTATTGCTTAGGACTTCATCATTGTGACAGAAGGCCACAGCCTGTGTGTTTGTTTAGAAAGTGACAGGTGAATTAACCAATCACATTTTGATTTACAGTGGGTGGGACCAAAAATAGCCCTTAGGCCTTCCTGTAGGACTGAAATCTTGCCTGAGACTAAGCAGTCCAGACCGACGCTGCTGCTAGGGTGGCTAACTTATAGCTCTGGCCTTTTCAAGGTGGAGTTGTGCAGCGTAGTGGACTGTGTTATTTTGGAGACTGAAATTGTGCTTGTCCCTGAATTTGTTATAAAACCATTTTCAGATGCTTGAATCTTCTTTTTTGGAGCTCTTCCAACAGTGTAGCACAGCAGACAGAACTGTGCTGGTAGACACAAATAATACAACTGGACATCTATGCTACATGTAACTGTGTGTGGTACTGAAACAGAGAAATAAGAATGATAAAATGAAACTCAGAATGATTCATATATATTATTACAGCTCCTAATATCAAACACAAACTTAATTATAACCAATCCAAACAACAGTTACAGAGTAAATAGCAATTATCTACTGTTTAATACAAGTTTGAGTAAAGAAAACTCTAGAAAAACGTCACTTATTCTGCTATCATTGTGTGCTCTTTGCTGCCCTCTACTGTGTTTTTTGTACATGGCAACTACACACTACTAACACATGTCAGAAGCTACCTATTCTGCTGCTTGTTCCTGCAAAATCTTTTTCTATTTTGCTGTATTTTTGGTGTGTCTGGCTGGGTTTTGGCTGAACTGAAGTCCCAGCTCTAACAGTCATGGTTCACCACAGATAATGAGCTACAATAACTTCCTCCATTTTGGCCTATTCACCTCTTCATTTCTTCAAAGAAGAATGGTGTGTATTTGCATATCAAAGAGCACCAAAGTTGTATTCGGAAATTTGCAAATTTACTTTGCATCTGTAAATCCACTGGTTCCATTGAAATGAACTGATTTGCAATAAGCACAATGTTGTGGTTTGAATGCTGCACAGGCCTTCAAGCTCTACACTAAATTATGATTTATTGAGTTGTGCACTTTCATTATCTTAAATGTTTCCAGCAATTGTCAAACTCTGAGAAAATTGTGATTTATTCCAAATATCAATGTATTTCCTTACTAGCAGCTAGTTTACCTGAGAATGAACCATGTGACCTACAGAGGGCGCAGCTCTCCTTCAGTGGTTATAGTATGTTGCACAGCCATGTTTCTACAGTAGCCCAAAACAGACCAACAAGCTCTGGCTCTTGATAGGACCTTTAGTGTTTTCTGTGAGGGTCGCAGCCACTGTAGGTTCTCCTACATGCTTGGAAGGGGAGGGTGAGATGAGGTGTTTGTAACCTGTCATTAAATCACTAAATCTTAAACACTGGTCCTTTAAATCACCTGACATAGCAACATAGTAACGTAAGCCAGTTAAGCCTGCACAATTAATAAGAGGCAAAAAATGTCTCTTTTCCCTGTCGGAAAATGGATGAAATTTTGATTCACACAAACTTCAAGGAAAAGTAGTGAACAAATGAATCCCTGTGTCGATGCAGTTGTCTATAAGTGTGTGTGTGTGTAGATGTGTGTGTGATACATGCCTGTGGGTCAGTGTGTCAGAATGATCAGAGTGTGTGTGACTCACCCTGGTGTCTGTCAGGTCTCTGACACCTAAAATACTATCCATTTATCAGCACTTTGATAATGACAGCTTAACACCGAAGATGTCCCTGAAATCAAAAGAGAAGGATTAACGTTTCCTCTGAAATCACAGGGGCAGAGACTGTGACAACACCTACAGTATTAAACCACACAAACAGGCCGACTGCAGGTACACCACAAAACACACCATTATATCCTGTTTGACAGTCAGCTGATATTATAGGCCTGATATCGACAAATTCAAGCTAAATCAGTCTGTATCGTTATCGCCGTGTATATTGTCCAGTATATGGCAATATGATTGTTTTTTAACTGAACATAATTATAATTATTTTTATGTATTTTGACAGTTTTTCTAAATGTTTCATATGTATGTATATATTTATATATTTTGGAACTTATAGTTATTTAATGTTTATGTGTCCTAATGTCATTTTGGATTTTATAGATGTATAAGAATATCTGCTTACATATCAATATTGAAATTTTTGGTAACCCTTTATTTGAAGGGGTGTGCATAAGACAGTCTTTACACTGCCATAACCACTTCATGACCCCTGCCATTAAGTTTCATTGGGTCAATTATGTCACTCTAATTCAAAGTTGACATTGTTTGAAATGTTGTTGTTTGTTATGACAGCTTCACATTAACCAAGACAATATAGCCAGTTAATGTCATAATCAACATGACATGATCAAAGTTAATTAAATTGTTAAGAAATAATTAACCCATTAATGACTAATGAACAAGTAAATATGGTATGTTAAGTAAAAGCCCCACTGATTTTTTTCTATTTCAAGTGGAAACGCAAAATTTCCCGCACACTGTCTAACTTGCAATTTAACATTTATTTGTGAAATTTTGGTACTAGACCTTCACCAGGTAATGATGAAGGTTTAGTATTGAAAGAGTGTTCAAAGAACAATCGATGGAAAAGATGTTTTCACTCTTTTTCCAGTCTGCTTTGGTGTTGGTTTGGTGAGTTAATATGATTGGTTGAAGTTGAAGTCCCAGATGTTTCTGTAGAACAAACCATGTGGCGTGTCAGGTTAGTGATCAGGGGCAGGTGGAAACAATCAGACATCAAAAAAAGGCGAGAAAACAGACAAAGACAGGAATTAAAGACAATAAAGACACACAAGGGAAGATGAACCCAAATAAAACAGGAAGTGAACTACAAAACCCCCAAATCATGACAGTTGGCATTAGCTAGTTAGCAAGGCTAGCCATGAAGCCAGCCACCAAATTATTTGACTCAGCTGTGGGTTGGCAGGAGCCTAAACCAGCATGAAAACCACATCAGTGCTGTATTCCCTTTTGACAAACTGGCCACCACCAGTTATAACAGTATAATGTCTTATTAACACCCCTTCGACTAAGGTGTTACTGAATTTCTTTTTACTCTGTAACATTCTTCGAGATCAGCCCCAAAAACCTGGTGTCAGTCAGGTTCTTGACATTTTGTGAACATGAAGTGAATAAGACCTGGGGACAAAAAAACATTGATTTTTTTTTGGTGGTTATTGCTGAGAAATCACTAATTATACAAGAGGTTAAAGGTTAGATGTCGGCACAGTGACTTACAGTAGGAGAAAAGATAAAATCTGAACACACACACACACACACACACACACACACAATCACTTCTCCACAGAGTTACATGTGGAAGCCAGCGTCTCTCTTGTCAACAATAGGGCTGATGGATCCATTGAGAAGTGACCTTGGTTTTAATGGAGACAAACAATATTGTTGTTGTGTTTGTGTGGGAAGACTGTATAGGCAGCCAATGTATTTCTGTGCATACATTCCTCTGGAGGAGAGAACATGTTATTGTCATCGGGTGACAGTATTGTCAGCACTGTAAATATTGAGAAGCAAATCGACAACCGTTCAGTTAGAAAGGTCAGCTCAAATCACTTCTGTCTGCTTTAAATGTTGGCAACTGAGAACTTTGTTACTGCATCTATTCTCCTGTGCACTGTCCCCCGTGTGTGTATGTGTGTGTGAGTGAGTGGGTGGGTGAACATGCTGTACCTGTGTGAAAGCATGCAGAGAATCATAGGTCACGCTCAGGGAGGGTGAGTAAGCTTCCTGAGTGCAATGTGTGTGTGTGTCTGGCCATGGACAGGGAGCACATTATAGTAATAGTGTCACTTCTGATTTAGAAAACAAAAGCCTCATATCCCAGTCTTGATGATCTTAAGCCTGTGTGGCTCTGGGGATTGAATATTTCAACAGCAATTGGATGGATTTCCATGAAATTTGGTGCACGCTTAACATTAGCATGTTAGCATATAGGCCTTTTTAATGGTGTAACAAAAGGCACTTTGTTACTAATGACTGATGGCTCTTGCCTTGTAAATATTGCACAGCGGGGTTTGGTATTAAAAGCACTTAACTATGCACATTAATAAGGGCACTTTGATAGCAATATTTCACTTCATTAGCAGAATTTGCAGATTGCATTTTAGCACATTTTTGTGTGGTATTTATTGATCATTTTAAACCATGGTTGATCGTGTTGTCTTCTGGCAGATGCTGTGGTGGACAGTTAGGTGCGGCTCTGTCAATACCGTTTGTGCACCTGTTTGTTCATAACTGCCAAGCAGCAGTCCGAATTTTATTCTGTTGAGTTTTGTGCAGTAAAATCTACATGCTAAAATACTGTGATAAAGTCTGTGCCAGTGAATAAGTTTGAATATCGTTTAACTTGATTAACACCTGTCTTCTCTTGTGTCTGCTCCACAGTGTTCAGCCAAAAGAGTCCCATGGGTACAGACGGCTAGATAAACGTTCCGAGAGAGACTAAGTGGGAGGACAGGAGAAGGACAATTTGGTAGTTGAGTGTATCTGTATATTTATTGAGTCTAGTTATGTTTGGGTGTTTATTTAGGAGTTAAATAGCAGTGAGTGGATTTTTGTAAATATTATGGTTTCAACATATTCTAAACATAGTTTATGGGAATTTATTATCTTATGAGGCAGCTGGATTTGTGAGATCATGCAAGAATTCACCTTGCCAGGCTCCAAGCTATCCATTTGTGTCCACACCAGAGGTGCTGCAAACCAATTAGCGTCCTCAGAGGGACTACTGGCAGCATGGCATGGTTTTAGGTGCGCCAACAACGAGAAGCGTCCATGGAATAAACTCAAAGACTTTGAAGATGGCACAGTATTTCAGGTGACAGTTTTCAACTGTCTTCTGTTGCTGGTCAGACCTCACTTGTTTTGCTGCCATGTTTGTACTGCTGCTGTTATTTTTGTGAATAAACACCATATGACTCGGTTCAACTTACCATCACCTGCCAAGGCTGCTAAATAATCATGCTAACAAACGGATACATTTTAATATGTGGCAGGTATAAATAATAAAACCAATGATGGCTGAATCCCATTTAGCTGTTTCAGTTTCAGGGTCCTGGTGTTATGTTTGCTGGCTCACTGTCACTTTCACATGTTATACTGGGACACCTGAATAAGACTCAGATTTCATAAATGTTAGTAATGCCTGGGCTTTATGACAAGACAAGATATTTGCTGTGAGAAAGAAGTATCAATGTGTCATTGTGATTGTGAGCATATTAGCATGCTGATGTTTTTTCAATATGTGCTGCTCAAAGATCCGTTAAACAGTCATGTTTTAAACAACATATAATGCTCTGAAAGAAGTAATAAATTGTGCCTGATGTTTATTTGCTAAATAAGTTCAAATACCTTGTTAAAATGGCTTACATGTAGCTCTATATCTTGCCTTCATTTAGTATTCAAGGATCATGAATATGCAAATAGTCCCTGCCCTCTCCACAACGCACCTTTAGCAGTTCTGTAGAAATGATCCCAAAGTCGCCAGTTTTATCGTATTCACTGTTGTTGATGTGCCTTTAATTATCTGTTCATCAGTGTTCATTTCAGTATTAATCTTATAGGTGAGCCAGCTCACGGGTTGGTTATATTGTGAGTGATGTCACACAGTAAAAAGTGAGCGCGTGTGCCAGTCTAACGTGAGCTACAATTGTGCGGGACCCTAACTTCAGTTTAAGTCGTGTGTGCGTGAATGACAAATGAGTACAACCATCGTATGACCGGTGTTATATTTCTGTGTTGATGTGGTTGTGCATAACCTTTATTGACTGATGTAGACGAGAGTTCGGAGCTAAATCACTTTAATTACCTGCCATGTCGGCTCTGTGTCCATGCCTGCTAGATAGCCACCTAGCTCACCTGTCCCTGCACATTGGGTGTAAATATGTCATGTTTATCCATAATTATGCTTGTATGTTCATTATCTGGTTCAAGTACGGTTTAGGGGGTGTTATCGCTGCACTAAAATGCAGCGTAACTAGTTTAAAGTAGTGTTTATCACCGATGTTCAGTGCTAATTTGTCATTAGAAGTAGCACATGTTGGACTTTCACAATAAGAGCGTCATGCTAGTTCGGTTACCAGAAGTGATATGTAAAAATGATGTTGATCTGACAGAGTCTGAGAGATCTGTGTGCTGAGTATTTTAAAGTGTTTGTTTGCCAGTGTAATAAGAGAGAGGGATATGATTGTAAGCTTTGATTACCTACCTCGTTTGATTATTGTCTGTTTATATTAGACTGGTGATATGTTATAGGTTGAGTTAAATCATGGATATGTTTATTTATCCTTAATTAAGTTGTATTTGTTATTCTTTCTTGTAGAACCCCCCCCCCCACACACACACACACATACACACATACCCCCAAGTATACCCTGTATGTGATGCTGCATAAGAGAGTAAAGAGAAGAAGAGAATATCACATCCGCCTCTCAGTCCTTTACTCTGAATGGCCTTAAGTAGTGCTCTGGCTGGCACTTCCTGCGTGAACCTGGTGACCAAACCCTGAGCCAGCACCTTACCAGACAAATAGTGTCCTCTCCACTACAAGTTCACTTCAGCTCACTTCAGTTCCAACAACCAAACACAGAAGAAAAAGCAGGGACAGCACACAGCGGGGTACACCTATCAGCTGTGCCCAAGTGCCTTGATTAATTCATGGGTAAGTTTAGGCCAAACATGCAATAAACCAATCAGAAAGTCAGCTTTAAGAAGCAGGTGCGCCAGAAATACAAGCATTGGCAGCACAATGACAGATTTACCAAAGAAAAGAAAAGCTTTTTAGGTGGGGAGACAGATTTCCTGGTTCAAGAAGTGAAAGTTCAATAGTGCGCAATATATGGGGATGGCAGGGCATCTCCAAAGCAGCTTCATGTGTAAATAGTTTATTTTATATTACAGCAACAGCAAAAATAATACAACACATGAACTGGCAATGGCTTTGTGGTGGGTGTAAGACAGAGCCCTGAGACAGCGGAGTGGACATGTCCCCAGCGTTTCAGAGCAGAGAAAACTGCTAATTTTTTATGGAACCAAATGTTACATACTTAGCAATTCTTTTAATCATTCAAATTTGACTGAGTGGTTAATAACACATATTTCTGCGGTGTGGCAAACTCAGAACACAAAATTGGTATTGCTTTATATAGACTTTAAGAAATTCACAAGTGAGTATACTAACTGTAGATATATAGAGTGTACAAATTATTGATTCAAGAGAATGAATGAAGTAATTAAAGGGTATATATCACTAATTAGCAATATGAAGGTATTAATTATGCATTCAAAAGAAAGAGTTATAAAAAAAAATTGACCCAAAGGGCTCTGTAATATTCTTAATCATAGCTGAACTGCTTTCAAATGACTCCTTGCGATACTTTGTGCTGTGTGGTTGCTTATAAAGAGAGTGATGTATCAAGGCAATCAATTACATCAGAAGGGGGCAGTGAAGAGCACAGGCAGATACTGACAAGACAAAGAGAGAGCTGAGCAGGAGGAGTGCAGACAGGCTGATGCTGAGTGACCATCTGCTGAAGTTTCTCTCCTCTTCACCCTCATTTGCCGATGAAAGCATCTCACTCTCCCTCTCAGAGTCTCTGTCTCTCTGTCACAAACACACACTCCGTATCGCTTTATTTCTGATCTTACACCTCTTCTCTGTCTGTCACTCCGCCTCTGTGAATGACACGGGCTGCGCAGTGCTAAGGAGAAAAGCACACAGCTGATCCCACCTGAGCTGTGACTTACATACACACGACATGCTTTACAAAGCCACTGTTCGCATGCACTGAACATTTCCCTGACCGCTGAGCAAACAGCCCCGCGTATCCAAGGTAACATTCATGATGGAGTGTCTGTGTGTGTGTGTGTGTGTGTGTGTCTTATCTGTTTAATATTCCAAGTCCAGTTACACCATCACCATAGAGAATCACTGATATGGATTTGTCAGAGGGTATAAGTACAACACTTGTACACCACTTATAGCCATATGGCTCTATTGCTGTTATAGCTGAATACTCACCTGGTCACACCTGTATTTAACAGCAACATTTTGCCAAATAGCCGCAATCTGTGGATTCACTTGCAGGGGAAAAAGTGTCTGTTTTTGTAATTTGTTTGATTTTCTTATTTCTAATTTCTGTCTTTTTTTCCCCTGTTGATTAAACACAAAATTTAATTTAGGGAAGTCGATCAGTCTAACAGTAAGAAAACACTCAGAAAACAGTTAAAATTGAGCAAAATTTATCAATTGATTATATTTAACATTGTCCGAAAAAAAAAACAAAAAAAAAACTGTGTGTCATTTGAAGCTGCTGATCTCAGTCTACAATCACCAAATCAGATTTTAAATGCTGGTGAAATGTGGCACTTTACAGCATGCAATACAAATATTGCATATTGACCTACAGAACATGACAACAACTCATTTAATCCTTCACCTTTTCAGACTGAAAAGGATCACAGAGTCTGTGGGTTAACAACATCATTCACCTGGAGCTGGTGTTAGCTGCCGGCCTGCTACACAGCCTGCTAGAATCAGCTGACATATTATTAGCTGACATATGGGTTTGACTATTATCGTTTTCAGTTTTCAGGTCGAGGTTCAGCAATGTTATGAGGTCAGCTCACTACCTGAATATACTGAATGAGCAAGTTTTTCCATCAATGGATTTTTTCTTCCCTCATGGTACGGGCATATTTCAAGATGACAATGTCAGGATTCATGAAGCTCAAATAGTGAAAGAGTGTTTCAGGGAGCATGAGACATCATTTTCACACATGGATTGTCCACCACAGAGTCCAGACCTGAACCCCACTGAGAATCTTTGGGATGTGCTGGAGAAGACTTTACGCAGAGGTCTGACTCTCCCATCAGCTCTGGACAGAAATAAATGCTGTGACATTGTTTAAGCTTATCAAAACGATGCCATGGTGAATGTGTGCCATAATCAAAGCTAAAGGTGGTGACTTTTTTTTTTTTTTACTAGGCAGTGTATAAGGCCTTTTGTCTGTTAATGTGTCTCTATGTAATTATCTCATCTTGTTTTGTTTGCACTTTATTGCACATTAAATAATAATAATAAAAAATCTGTCCAAATGTGAACCTATTTATCAAGTGATGAGAAAATTGACAGATTAATTGACAATGAAAATAATGGTTAGTTGCAGCCCTAAATCATGAACAATAACTGGGGAAGAAAGTGATAATTTGATGATTTTAGTTAAATAAAGGTCAACATGAGAGCATCAGCAAAATTCATTCAGTTCGTTCATTTCCCAACATAAATCATGTTGATGCAGTTTTGTTTCATTCTATATTTCTCCCCTGGTCATATGCGTCTCCCCAGGGTGCCCACCACCCAATTTGGGAATCATTGCTCTAAACAGAGCGGTGTCACAGAGGAATATTTCTATGGGCACTGAGTAATGTCCCATTAGACCTTCCCCCAATTAATACATCACAGACAGTTATAGAAAAATAACAGCATATTTAGGGGGTTAAAAAGGCAGACATACAAATAAACACAAAGATGGGTACAACACAAAGATGGATTTGTGTGTATGCATAGTATCAGTGATCCATATGATTGGCCACGTGTGTGTGTCATAGGGCAGATGTGTGTTTGTGTTTGGGCTACATGCCTGCAGGCCGTTGTGACACAGTGATCATGGTCTGACTGATTAACGCTGGTTTCTGTCAGCTCACATTAACTTCTTCAACACGGCATTTATCAGCTCCACAACACTCGGTCACTGGTTCCCAATTAGTTGGAAACTGCTCACCAGATTTGACTTCAGCCCACAAACCCTGACTCATCTAATGGAAAGGGAAAGAGTTGAGCCTAATGAAGCAAATCAATTGAGAGAACAAGTTGGGTTTTTCTGTGGTGTTATGATCTTTGCGACCATGCTGCGGCAAAAAGATTGACAATGAAAACAGGCATTAATGCTATTTACTGATATCAGAACTTTGTACTATCCCAGCAAGAAGTCCTTTGCCAACACTTTGTCCTATTAACAACTATTTGTTAATCACGTAAATGTGAGATTTCATTAAGTTCTGTGAAACTCACATTTCACTGTGTCATTATCTGAAAAGTGCAGACTGAATATCAGGCTTAGCTCTTTATGACCTAATTGTATATCATGGTATGTAGGCTAAGAGAATGAAAATTCAGTCATCACTCACCCTCATGCAGACTGAGGGTCAGGTTTATTTTGTTAGTCCTAAAAACACTGATGGAGTTTTACAGGAAAACAGTGTTGCAGAATCTCCAAAACAATGGAAGTGAATGGTGACCAGTTTTCAAACAACTGGGAAAAAAAGCATTAAATGCCTCCACGCTGCTCGTCTGGTGTAATCTAAGTCTCCTAAAGTCCCAGCATGCCGTTTGCACACCGGTCACTGGTCACCATTCATTTCCATTGTTTGGGAGATTCTGCATCACTGTTTTCCTGTGAAACTCCAGCAGTGTTTTGTGGACTAAAAAACTAAACCTGCCCTTCAGTCAGCATGAAGGTGAGTAGATAATGATTGATTTTTTTTTATTTTTTAATTTTGGGTGAACTGTGCCTTAAGCATAAATAAATTATGTGTAAAATGTTGTCTTAAATAGTAATGGTTTTGTTACAGCTTCCCATAAATATTGTCATCAGAGGGTGTATGTATAGACTTTGTACAGACATCGGTGTACCCCAGATTTGTTGTGTATGACCAGAACTAATAGATGTCCATGGTGTCTCCAGCTGTCCATTTGTGCATCCTTAATGGTCAAGGGATTAACCTCATGCTAAGACTCCAGGAAGTCACAGACAATAAATATTTCAAAACAAAGCCCCCCTCCCCTAAAACCGCAACTTCTCATTTTTGGAATTTCTGTTTTCTGTATGGATTATATGCTCAAGATATAAAATGATAATCAGTGAGGTTTAGAGGTGCTAATAGGATAAAGCTAGGCTAGCTGTTGCCTCTGTTTCCAGTTTTTATGCAATGAATAAACTAACTGCTAGCACAGACCTAATTTTCATTGCACAGACATGATAGTATGATCAGTCTCTCTACAAGAAAGCAAATAATCACGTTTCCCAAAATGCCCAACTATTCCCTTAAATTAAACAATTTTTTTAAATTTACATTTAGCACTTTATCAGTTCAGCTAATTAACATACAGTTCTACTTTCTTTTTGAGATAATACAATGTGCAGAAGACAGAGGGCACCAGGCTCTCTGTGAAACTAGGATATGGAGAGGCAAAGTGCAGCGCTATACATCATGTCTGTCTGACATACTAACAGCTAAGTTAACTTTAGCATTCAATTTAGCTAAGTTAATTATATTATATATTATATTCACAAATCTGGTGGCCCCATTTGACTCCTGAGATTTTGACATGCTTTTACTTTTACTGATGAGACAGTGGTGTGTTTTTAAGGCTGTGATGTAGAGTCTGAGGAACTCACTGGTTGTGTTTTTGGTAGCTTGCACTCAGAAGTGAAATGACCTCTTGTTTTAGACCGCTGTGCTCCCAAGTTAGAAGTCAGGCCGTCCTCAGGCCTCATTTTACATACTAATACAATTTTTATATTAATAGCAGAGTTAGTTAGTAGTTAATTAGTATTCATGTGTGTGGGCCTATTTGTTGTGTCGAGTGTTGGAACTGGATCAGCTATTTTAGTCATATTTTCAGACCTCAGTATAAACTAATCATTAGTAAGTAAATTGTTGCAAAAATAAAGATTTATTATTTATTTGTTCATATAGATAGATAGATAGATTGAAATAAATATGTCAAATAAAGCTAAAGATCCCATCATGCATGACAAATAGTAATATAATTTACAACAGAGAGTATAACTTTAATATATAAATTGAAAACAAACAAACAAATTAATTAAGAAACAAAATAAATAAAAATAAGCTACATAAGGGCTCCATTCCCCAGATAGATCTCCAAATAATGCACTGAAGGATGTGAATGGAATGACAGAAGTTTTAATTAAAGCTGAACTATTAAGTGAAATACCATCCAACTCTCAACATGGCCAAGTGCAACATCCAAAACTGCAGAAAGTGCACTTCCCTGACAAATACAGAATGTCTCACAAAATACCACTACAAATAAGACACTGTGGTGCCACTGAAATATATCACTCAGTAAAGTTAAATGAGTGTTGGATTTTATGTCCATGATGACATGGTTTCTTTGCATCCTCGCTACTGAGAGTTCCATGTTGACAACATCTGCATAAACACTTAACCAGTCAGATTTTTTGGGTGTTATGTGAAGGCCACCAACACAATGCCAAAATAATTTTTGCTGCTGTTGACAGGATAATAAGATCTGGTTTTGGTAGCAGTGATATATGAAGCAGTCACAGGTCATTCAGGAGCAAAACAGTGGTGATGCACGGCACATCACAATCAACAATCTTAATCATTAAGGAGCAGACCTCTTTCCAGAATATAGATACATCCTTACAAGCCAAAAACATACACAGAAAAGAGCCAACATGTTGTTGTGTACAGAAGCTGGTTTGATGTAGGATCTGCTGATGGTTGGGATTTTAGAGGTGTCAGTCATGCATGTCCAGATGTTATCCCTGTTATTTACTTATTTAACTTTAGTTCATTACATTGTGATGTTCCATATTTATATTCATAAAGATATATTTTGCATGATTAAAATTGTTTAACTAATTTAAAAAGTCATATTTGTATCTGATTATAATACCAATAATTTTATTGGTAAACTTAATTGTTTTGTCACCTTTTTATACCACTTTCTCACTGACTGTAACATACATCACTACATATTTAAGCAAATACATAACTAGTAAAACAAACAGAGCATCACTGCAATGATCTAGCTGAGATAAGCACTCAAACATCGCCCCTATCAGTCCACTGTGGTTTCTTTCTCCAATAATCTGTCTGTCAGTATCAAATTGCACTGATGTGATGTGATATAAGCAGGGAGCCAACATCTCTCTCTCTCTCTCTCTCTCTCTCTCTCTCTCTCTCTCTCTCTCTAGATGTCTGTTTTTTCCAATAAAAAGAAAGACATGTGCAGAGTGGTTCTCTGTGGCTCAAAGCATATGGGCCTGCCAACAGAGGATGAGAGAGTGAGAGAAAATTTTATGTGCAGGGAGGAAAAGAGGATCGCCAGACAGACAAAAATGAAGAGAGTTCGAGAGTTGCCAAGATTAAGAAAGAGATACATTAAGAGTGTGTGTGTGTGTGTGTGTGTGGGGTGGGGGGGGTGGGGGGGGGGGGGAGAAGGGAAAGGAAATCAAGACATAGTGAAAGTGACAGATAAATGGGGAGAGAAAAGAGAGAGTGGTAATTATTAACAGAAGGACAAACTGGGCCTGTGCTGAGAAAAAGATAAAAACAGAAAGATGTGGTGATATAAACTGAGAGGATGGATAATTAGACAAAAATAGAAAGCAATTAAGGCAGAAATGTGAGAAAATCTGTAAACTTAATGACAAACTGAATGTGAGAGAGGACTGTGAGGAAGCAGGGAAAGAAAGGGAGGAGATGGTGAAAAATGACATACTTGACATTTACCTTCCATATTCTTCAGTAAACAAGACAGAGAGGGAGAAGGGTGAGTGAATATGTGACTGTTACTGCGCAGCTGTATAAATATTGAATATATGCCGGACCTCAGAATCCATCCACTGTCCTCCACCTGCAGGGATGGTCTTCACACCTGAGAGTGTTAAACACATATCAGCTGAACAGTAAAGCTGCGCTCACGTCATGAAAAGAGGAAAGACACGATCAGAGGGCTGAGAGGAGTGTTTTAGAGTGGTCATATCTTATGATGAAAACAATCTTTAAGAACTGAAATCATCAATCATTTCTTTCATTCTGGGCTCCTGCTTGTGATAGTACAGTACATGTCAATATTAATTAGTTCAGAGTTCTTGTAGTCCATCTGCTGTGTGTGTGAGTGCTCCTTGTATCTCAGGGTTTGTGAAATAGGTGGTGCCAGAAGCTCAGTGAGTGACTCACCCATTCTTGAGAATTGGGACAAATCGTGTCCAACCAAAAAAAAAAAAAAAACAAAAAAAAAAAACTTGTAAAATTATTAATGCCAGCACACTCATTCCAATTTTTTGGAGTGAATGTACTCCTTAAAGACCTCCTCCAGTGAGAATCTGGTTTTTAACCTTGCTAACAGAGACGGATCAGGAGTGAAATAAGCAGTAAACACCATGTCTGAGCAGTTCTTGCTTTGAAATTGAAACAAACAAAAAAAGGATTCAGTCAGGCTGGGTTTATGACATCATAAACCTAAGGAACCAATCATGTTAATCAAGAGGGTGGCACTATACATATGATTAGTGGTGATGCCCAGCCCTCAGGAGAAGCTGGATGTAGCGTAGTTAGTGTGATTAGAGACCAAAACAGAGGAGAAGCAGGTACAGCAAGTTACTGTAATTAAGTAGTTTTTTTGGGTACTTGTACTTTTATGAGTAGATTTTCAAGTCTGTACTTTTACTTGTACTTAAGTATTCATTACATCATGTAATCTACTTATTTACTTTCAAAATAATAATTGAGTACTGAGTACAATTTGAATTAATGTCCAAACCTTTCATCTGCATTTTTGTAGCCAGTAACTCAAACAGGCCAATGAAAACTAAAACTAAACCCCGCAGCAGCACAGGTTTGCAGTCAGGATGTTAATGATTAATCATGAATTGATTAACTGGCATCAATAATTTAAGCAATTAAAACTGTATCCATGAACGAATCATTTGAAAATGGCAGTAACTGCACCTCATTTGACATCGTTTTATCTGGTGGAGACATTTGTTGAATAAGGAAACTAAAACTTAAAATGAAAAAAACAAAAAAGTTTTTAAAAAAAAATGTGTGTTTGTATCTTCTACATGATTAATGAATGTTAATGGATGGTTAGCATTTTCAACTAGCAGTAAAGGAAAACTGAACATTTCTGACCCTAGTTTGGAGAGATGAGTGTGATCAATGAGCAGAGCAGAGCAGGAGTTTGAAAGAATTCAGACTGAAAATTCAGAGAAACAGAAAACTCTTTGACTGAATTTCTACTATTGATAATGTATTAAACATCAATGGCTAAAAAGTAACTAATACTCTGAGTCATTTTTGAGATGAACACTTTTACTTTGAGTAATAATTGAGTAACTTTTTAGTGATGTAACAGTTCTTGTACTTGAGTGCAAATTTTCAATACTCTTTCCACCACTGGTGATAACATATAGAGTACAGTATACAAATGTAATATTAAAATCATCTTTGTTTTAAAATCAATTTACGAATTTATGAAAATGTTGTCCCTTAAATTTGTGTCCCACATTGACGTAAGCTCTGTCAGACTTTTACAAAAACGTGATTTAATCAGATAGAAAATGGATTAGCTAAGCTAAATAAAAATATGGTTTAAAAATTTGTATTTTGATTAAAATTAAGAGAACTCTGAGACACAAAAAAACAAAATGTCTGCTCACTATGACTATGCTGTGAAAAGAAAAGAAATAGCATTTTGTCAACTCTGTCAGATTCTTCATCTGATAAAGTTGATGTCTATATTTAATAAAAAAATGTAATCACTAGGAGATTAGCCTGTTACAAGGTCTAACAGCCAAGAGTTTGAGCTTTAAAAACATATTTTGCAGCATAATTGAAGAGTAGTGTGCAGCCCTGTGTTATGTAATAATAATAAATAACCTTGATACTTTGTACAATATGGTGTATGATTACTGTTAGGTAAAGGTTGTGGTTCTGTCAGTGGTCATAAAGGTTGCAGTGAATCATTCATAATCCAGGCAGCACATTCAGGGATTCTTTATTATCTTTCATGTTTTTGTGTATACAGTATATCTTTATCTGCATGTGTGTTTGTATAATGAAGGTGTGTAGCTGTTCGTCTGTGTGTGTTAATGTGTTG
This sequence comes from Lutjanus erythropterus, assembly GCF_056507025.1. Lineage (NCBI taxonomy): Eukaryota > Metazoa > Chordata > Actinopteri > Lutjaniformes > Lutjanidae > Lutjanus > Lutjanus erythropterus. Next base: position 4,017,384 of record NC_139329.1, read on the forward strand.
TTTACCCTCCTAGGAGAGGTGACTAGTCACTGATTCAGCAGAAATACCCAGCGTGGGATGAACTCTCTCAGCGGTCATACATACACACACACACACACATACAACACACACACACACACACACACACACACACACACACACACACACACACAGCCCACAGTCCCATTCTAACACCCTCTCCCTCAGATGCGCGCACCTTCACATACACTTTCTCAGACACAAACAGAGAAGACCACCAAAAACTTCATCCGTCTTTATTTTTTCTCCTGAAGTCTTTCATACTTTTCTGTATTTTTACCCTCGCCTCGCTCAGTTCTTTGCTCCCTGTCTGTCTGTAACGTCTCTTCCTCCACCAGACCAGAGCAGCAGACTGGCCCGAGGCTGACATGATTCTCCCGCTGTGAACACAGAGTGTGAAGGCATTTTTATCATCCTCCCTGAATGTTTGTTTTCTGTGTTTTCCACGCTGAATGTGGGCGTTTGAATGTGTATTCATACATACAAGATGGAGTCCATTCATGACCGTCTTTTCTGTAGCCGGTTCAGCAAAACTGATCAATTACTCACTGAAGCTTTTATCTTGTCACGCTGCATTTGCAACACTATGCTGCGTGAAGATGCTACATGCGTCTGTATTTACTGAAATGACAAAATAAATCCTGATAATACAATTTAAACACTTAATCAGAGCAAATTCCTATTACAGTGGAGTAATATCACATTATGATGATCAGGATGTAGGATATACTAGCTCAGGGGTGGTCAACCTTTATGATCAAAAGAATATTTTTGATCCACTGTGACACATCGTGATCCTCTGTGCATTTTGTGAATCTCTGTAGAGTCTCTGCTCTCAGACAGCAGCACTCTTCATCAAGTAAATCTTTGTGTATTTTGCATTCTGTTTTTTCTCAGAGTTGAAATTTGACTCGACTGTTGGAGCAGCCGGACTGCAAACTCCTATACATTGCTGTTAAAAGGTAGAAAAGTAAGCGTAAAAGTGGACAATTGTAAACTTCTCATGTTGGCTTGCATTTATTCATGCTCATACTGTAGGGAGACGCCACCGTAGCAACGGCGGTTTGTTAACTTGGATTCATCTATAGGCTACACAGTTTTAGAATTTGAGAATGTAAGAAGGCCTACAACAAAAGCTGCACTTACAGGGACTCAAACATTGAAATGCAAACAATGCAAACCAATGGGTGATGTCACACCTGACACACTGAATGTAATTTCATGGCGGTCCATCCAATAGCTTCACTCAAAACCACAACTGTCAACTTTATAGTAGCACTAAAGGCAAAGTTGGAGTTCTCACCAAAGCTTTTAAGAAACATCCTCTAGAAACCATGAATGTGAGAGAGTTCCAGAGTCAAAAGGATCTGAAGCAAAGATCATGTCAATCCATCCTTGGGTTCATTTTTCAGACTAAGACCAAACCAACTGACTGACCGACTGTTTGACATTGCCATCCCTAGAGTCAGGTTGCTACTGGATTAAGAACAATGACCTGTCTTATGTCCTCTGTTTTTTACACAGTATGATGATGATGAACACTGATGAATTCCTTGATTTTAAAAATTAAAAAGGAGCCTGAAACATACCTCTGATTTCTCTCTAAAGAAACACCGCTCACATTTTTCATCTCTTTCCTGTTCAAGGCTCAATAATAAGGATTACAAATAAAATTTCTCCATGAATTATTATATTAAAATAAATAACTTTAATAGGGGTGTGTACCTCACTGACTGAGGGCGACTTGATAAATATCATGATACATCTTCAATGATACGATACATACAGAAAAAATAGCCAATGATTTGGTACGATATGATTCAGCTCTGTCACGATACAATATCATACAATGGAATTTGAGACAATGCAATTTGTGACTCTTTACCTTTGATTCAATTAATGATATATTTGTTGGTTGCCATTAGTTGCAAAAACAAATGCTGATAGTTTTACTAAATCCAGGAACAGGAGAGACAGAGAGAAAAGGACATCACTTAGGTATGTCATGTGTAAATGTGAAACTGTAGCCTGCATGAGAATCTGTGAACAAACTTTAAAATATTAGTATTTTGCAGTAAGATGATCTTCTGCTCTGTATCATATGAAGAGTGCTGTGGACTGAATTTGACCGTGTAGAGGAAGTGGGGTGTGGAGGAACAGTGATGCTACGTGTGGATCAGATTTGTGGTTCTGCTTATAAAACCCAAACTTATTATACATTTGTGTGTTATGAAAGTTTGGTGGTGCGAAGCTGTATGTGCAACATTGGTTCTTTCACCGTCTGTTTTGAGGAAATGAAGAGCAGAAACAGGAGAAGGAGGTGGGAGTGCTTGTTTTGTGTGAGCGAGGAAGTAGGCATCCTGCAAGAGCGGTGCAGGCAGAGGCAGGAAAACGGAGGAAAGTTACGGCTCCTTGATGCCAAAACTGAAACATATGTGCGCCCTAATGTGATGTATCGATACGCTAGTGCTGCATTGATTTTTTTTTTCTGATTCACATTTATCTTTTTATCGATACAGGCTATCTGAACCGATGCACTCATATTTACACATTGGGGCCCAATGCACCAGATCCATAAGTGAATCATTACACCCCTAATCTTTAAGTTTTAGACAAACAAAACAAGACTTTCAAAGACATCACCTTGGACTTTGAGAAACAAGGATGGACAGGTTTATCTATTTCCTGACATGTCATAGATGTTGCAGCCCTAGAATAAACATGACAATTAAAGCATTGCTGTTATGTGATAACCACTAATAAATAAAATAGTGGTAAGTAAAAATTGACTTTCACTGATCCGATTGCCCAACCTGCTAAAATGAACCTGATGGTCATTGACCAAAACATGATTAATAAACTCTTGAATTTGCAAGTGCAGAAGACGGTCTTTTTGCTTTTTTCTCTTCTGACCCAGCAAGTGAAAAAACAAACAAACAAACAAAAAAAACTTAACCTTGAGCCCTGCTGTTCTTTTTTTATTTGTCTCTTTTTTATTCACTCCGTTCATCCATTGTCTTCATGTTTTTGTTCCTATTCAGGGCTCAGGGGCTGCAATCAAGTAACAGTGCTTCTCACTGATACACAGCATCATGTATATTATTTAGGTATAATAGCTGTCTGTGCAGTAGAGATACACATACTGTAAGGCCTATGTTAGTGCTGTTTAGAATGGAAGCTGTACAGCAGGATTGTCAGGACTGCCAGTCTAAATCCACTTTTTGGCAGATCCAGATTTTCAAAAATCTGGACAGAAAAAAAAAATTGCAAAGCAGATCCAAGCTACACTTGAAGGTGGTTTGAAAAGCACAACCTTATGTTCTGAAGTGACATAGATCTCAAGCTATATAGCTACAACCTCAGCTCAATAATTCAGCACCATTTGGACTACAGCAGAAACGCTGTCATATGAATATGCGTGCCCTCAAATGTGTGTGCAGCCTCAGTTTGTGTGTGTGCACAGATGGTGGTATCAGATGTGAAACAGTCATGTTGTCACTGAACTACAGAGGCATTTTAAAGCTGTACAGGCTACATCTGTACATTTATCAGAGTGGAATCCATGCTACACAAAGCCTTCTTCTTCATGAGTCTGTAAATAATCAGATCATTTAGATGACCATTAGGGGAACAACATGATGTTGGGCTTCATGATGTTGCCCTTTCCGGGGCTCTGAATAACATGAACTTTTAGCTATCAATAATAATCAATATACAATATACAATTTAATTTTCATTAAAGCTTTCTCTTCAGAAGAAGAGAAACGATAGCTAATTAAAAATTGTCAGTCATAAAATATACTAAATTATCAATTTGGCAGTCTAATCAATAATTAAATTAATAATTATAACCAAAATGATTATATCAACAGCCAGTAATGGTTGAATGATATGGAGTTCTACATGGTACAGGTTAGCTGCATTCACTCTTGAACAACATTTAAGTGATATTTCACTCAAAAATGAAAATTCAGTCATTATCTACTCACCCTCATGCTGATCGAAGGTCAGGTTTAGCTTTGTAAGTCCTGAAAACACTGCTGGAGTTTCACAGGAGAACAGTGTTGCAAAATCTCCCAAACAATGGAAGTGGTGGTGAGCAGTTTTCAAACGTAAAGAAAAACAGAAAAATAGCATTAAATGACTCCATACTGCTCGTCTGGTATAATCCAAATCTCTTAAAGCCCCAACATGCTAAATTGACTTGGAAGACGTCATTTACACCATGTTTTTAGCCTGAATCTTCACTGTCAATCCTTAGCTTGGAGCAACGTTCATGTGCACATTGTCTGAACTGGGTGTGTATGTGTGATGGTGTACAAATGACATGTTGGGCCTGTAGGAGACTTGGAATATGCCAGAGAAGCAGTATGGAGGCATTTTATTTTATTATTATTTTTGTTGTTGTTGTTGTTCAGTTTTTAAAACTGGTCACCAAGCCACATCTGGTGTAAATTACGGGTAAGTCTCCTAAAGTCCCAACATGCTGTTTGCACACCGGTCACTGGTCACCATTCGCTTCCATTGTTTGGGTGATTCTGCAACCATCAATCAGTGTGAGGGTGAGTACATACTGACTGAATTTTCATTTTTGGGTGAACTGTCCCTTTAATCAGACCAGCGAGTACATTCAAAAGTATTAATTTATACGATCATAAATAGAAAAACACACTCAAACAATGAGTGACTAACTACCACAGCGCCCTTTTTAAAATCATCTCCAGTGTATTAAAATACGAAAAAAGTCCTGAGCTTTGTGGTGTAAAGACTTTAATTTGTCATCATTGACCTGAAGTGGATATATTCACCATAACGATGAGATCTGTAGTGTTTTTTGTTTTGTTTTCTTTTGCTGTTAAACAGTGGGACCTCCCCTCCTCTTCACTGAGGCAGATGCTGCTGTTTCAGGGGAAGTGCAGCACAGAGTTGGTAAGAACAACTGACAGGTCTTGACTTTTTCCACATATAAATTCAGCAACTTTTCAAACATAAGTCACCAAAAATGTGAACTACTGATGTTCATATAACAGAGCTGTGTGGGGTAAAGTGTGTGATGTTTCTCTTTTATTTTGAAAGCCCAGTGTTATCCAGTGGTGACCTGTTGTTGACTCAGACAGAAATGTTATGGATCATATATGTCAGAAAATTGAACCTAGGTTACTTTCTCTTCCTTTACTCAGACTGAGATTCATTCCAGCACAGCTACTTACAGCACTTTTAGGGCTACTTGTTGTTTTGTCTGGTCTTTTTAGAATTTTTTTGGCTCAAACTTGGTCTAAAAAGCTACAAATTCCACATATTTGTTATCAAATTAAAGTGGACATGGTGTTTTTTTCAAATGAAAACCACTTGGAATTGTCAGTGTCTTTCTGTGTTTGAGATGGAGCTGTTTGTTTGGGTTAAGTGGGAAAATTATCATATAAGTGAGAATTTTCAACTGCAGTAACATTCCAGTTCTGCTGGGGTCTGGAGGGTTAAGGCCATAGTGAAGTGCATGTGTTTGTGTTTTATTGGAGAAGATGCCAAGTTAGAAAAGAGAGTGGTTTGACCCTGTGTGCACGAAGCATAACTAACATCAGCTTATCAGTTTGGCTATGCAACAATCTACCTCTGAACAGCTATTGTAACAATACCTCAGAAAGCACAAGTTGGTACGAGTACCTTAGTTAAACAAGTCTTTTCTCGGCCATGTACACTGTCACTGTGTGTGTCCAGTTACATCAGCAGTCCTTGAGGAACGGTTGCTTTACTCTTTGTAAGCTGGCGGTCTGTTGCTGTGAAGGAAGAGCTGGAGAACATCATATTCTGATTTCTAAAGAGAGTGTTTGGTCTGGTTGCAGGGTGGAGGGAAGCTGGCCGCTCCTTTAGCTGTCCTTGAAAAGTTAGCAGTTCTGATGCTAACTTGATTAGTGCTCCTGTAAAGCTGTCTCAGTCTCTTACATCGCTTCTGTGAGGGAAAGTTTAGCGTGCATGCTTTGAGTGTACCACAAACCATCCATGAGAGATCCAGAAAGAAAATCCTGGAGAAAGAGTGGTCCAATTGTGTGTGTGCACAAGGCCAGGTTCCAGGGAGAAGAGAGAGACGATGAGCCTGGAGCAAAGCGGTTGTGGTTTTGCTAACTTACACAAGCGCATGTGTCATTTTTGCCATGTGTGTAAAACAGCAAATGCACTTGCGCTGGGTCTGTGCCGCTGTGGGCGGGAGGTCTAAACATGAAGGCAAAACAAAGGTGTGGCCCGGCGCGTTTGCTATCTTGTGCTCGGCGCATTGGAGTAAAAACTGCTTGTGCTTTAGACCAGCTAAAATCTGGTTGAAGCGCAAAGTCTGTGGTCTTTCAGCACATGATAGCAGCCTGCGGGCTTGGCCGAAACACACACACACGTCTTCACAGTCACAAAACACCTTCATTTATGGTCATTATCTTTCCCACATGGGAGTGTGGATTAGTTAAGTGTTATTTCAACATATTTTTTATCAGCATTAAACTGTTGTTAAACAGTCATACGTGCATGTGTCTCTAAAGACAAAAAATTATATAATTATAAAGCCTAATAAATCTAAACAGACCTGCAAAATGTACACAGGCTGAGATCACAGCTGTCTGATCGTCTTTACCAGATGAGTCAGCATGACAGCTGGAACAGTTGTACTGTTTGTGTCTGTGTGTTTGTCATGATCCAGAAAAATAATGATTAAGCAATTATGATCTATAACATATAAAATATACCAGGCACTATATTTGACCACAGGAGTCCGGCCCAACCTGAGAGAAAAAACTTATGTGTGCTTCTATTAGAGCTGGTTGGATATATCTGTGCGTAATTTTGCACGCTTCAAACTTCAAAAACTCTCTCTGATTATTTCGCCGCGGGTCAGAGGAGCGAGGATGGGAGGAGGAGATGAGGATTAGGTGGGAGAGGAGAAGAGAAGAAGAAGGAGCACTGATGGCCACGTATCTGCTCCTCCAGCCAGCAGAGTTAATAATGATGTAGATGATGATGATTAATTACAAAATACAACACAATTTCAAGGTACTTCAGGTTAAAATATAAGCAGTTACATGTCTGCATGACATTTGCGGTTCATTTATTGTATTGGTTTTTGCAGGTTATTTCCACATGAAGCTGTTTTGGAGACGTCCTGCTGTCTCCATATATTGCGCACTCTTGCGCTTTCACTCCTCGAACCAGGAGCTCTGTCTCCTTGCTTTGTAAATCTTTTCTCTTTGTTTCCTCCTGGTAAATCCGCCATCATGCCGCCACCGCTTGCGCTGCTGGCGCACCTGCTTCTTAAAAGTGATGAGAGCTGACTTTCTGATTGGTTTATTGCATGTTTGGCCTAAACTCACCTGTGAATTAATGAGGGCACTTGGGCACACCTGATAGGTGTATCCCACTTTGCACTGCTGGCGCAAAGGGTGGGGCAGGGCAAAATATCACTCCCACCCCTGGTATAAGATGGCAAAGGTGGATTAGGACACACCCATAAATTAAATCCATCTCTCTTGGCCAGACCGGTGAGAAAAGACCTGGCTGAGGACGGTGGGTCTTTGGCCAAAGCTGAGGCTGTAGGTCTGACAAAAGAACAACATTTTATGTGGTCTGAGGACCATTATTAAAAAATTCACAAAATGAATGAATTCATCTGTGGGGAGTCACAGTGGTCCCTACAATGAAATGTTGCAATGTGTCTCAGTTAAGCATATCACACATCTTGTGCTCTAAATTACACAGTTGCAAATTGTTGCAGTGATGGGATGATGTTGTATGATGAGTAGGTCTGTTCTCATGTCATGTTGTCTGTGTTAAAGCACTATGTGTGTGTTTCTTTAAAAATATACCAAAGAAGCCTTGGGGATAATGTTGTCAAGGACTGAGAAATTCCTCATAGATTCCCTCATAGATTCCATAGATAGATATGGACTTCTGCTAAAAGTAGATGCTGCTATAAATCTATGACCTATACCAATAAAATGCACATGGGCATTTGTACACAAGACACCAATAGCAGTGAATATGGCCACATGTCTGAAATGTGACACCATTAGATTTGCCTCGACTTGGGGCATGACACCATTATTTCCAGGTGTGGTGGGAGGTTTTTTGTTTTGTTTTTCAGAAAAGTGCGTTTAGAAGAAAGAGCTTTGAGGAGCTGAAATTGGTTGGTTTTCAGATGCTAACTCAGGGTTTACTGATTGTTACTGCTTGTGCTCAGCAAACCTTTTCACATCAGACTGTGCTTGACTTCCAAGTTGTTCTGAGACTCTAACAAGAGGTTTCCAAAGTCTTTTGACTAGCTGTTGTTTGGACATTTTTCCAGAGCCAGCAACATGAACATTAGGCTATGAACTTGTAGCTCTAGCTGTAGACAATTTGAATTAGTATCTGAAGAGAAGTTATTTTTTCCCAGTAATTATTCATTTCAGCAACATGTTTTGAGGAACATATCAAGATGCTTATTAATGAGCATGTTTTTAAAGTACTTGTTTGACATATGTAATGTTCTTCCTTGCTACCTGCAACATATCTACTGTACTAAATCATAAAATGACCATGCATGCCACATTGAAAAACTGTTTCTCTAACAACAGTCCCACAGCCAGCATGTTCTCCTTCTATTCTGATGCAAAACACCTGTTTTTCTTGTGGTCTGTCTGATTTTGCACATTTTGACGTTTATTTACTTCCCACAGAGCTAAAATTAATACTGAATATTCTCAAAAGAAAGCATTAATAATCTTTCAGAGAGAGTAGATGTTTATAATGGTTAACAGTATCTGTATGTATAACAGGCTTAACTTTACATTGACAGACAACTGACTGTTATACATAGCTGATCAACTTATAGTAGAGGACTTGTTGCTGCTTGTCCTTGTCAAAGTGTAATGTTGCTCTTGTCCAGTATTTGCTATCTCAAGAACATCTGCTGCAGCCTACACACCTTCTTCCTCCTCGGCTCTGTCTGACTGAACGTGTCCTGTCCACTCGCACTCATCCCTGGATCAGTAGCTGTGATTGGAGGTTTGGTTCTCCGTGTTATGACACAGTGTTCATCCAGTGCAGTCCAGTGTTTAAGAACAAACACCTCACTCACATTCAAATGAAAAGAATTGTTCAAAATATGGTCTTTTTAGGTTATTAGTGTATGAGTTCTACACAACAACATATGTCTTTTCTTTTATGTTTTGTTTGTGTGTGTGTGAATGTGTGTCTGTATGTATGCATTTACATATGTATTTATATATGTATATAGTCACATGTGTGTTTATGTATTTTTGTAAATAACTTTTCAACACCTTAACCTCTGTTATCTTTACACTCCTGCCGCTACTTTGTTGCTATTAGGATGCTGCTAAAAGTTTTTTTCTCTAAGTATATAGTACATGCAATTCATAATTTAATTTAAATTGGTAACTGTTTGTTCACTTTTTCTCTACTTTTTTTTGCTTACATTACATGCCTATGGTGTTATTTATGTATTATTGTTGGTCTTTTATTTGTTGTTTTTGTTGTTTTTATTCCTTTGTGGTAAATATGCACTGTCACATAAGGAATGGTGGGATGGGGAGGCAGCTCAGGGATCATCAAAGACATGATTTAGTACATTGTCCTCTTTTGGGGGGAGCAATGTCATTGTATTATCCCTTTATTTAAAAAAATAATAAAGATTATTAAAATAAATAAATAAATAAACACATTCAAAGTAAACAAAGTAATAAAAATAAGGGGATGGATATGCTCACACAGCAACCCAAGTGTCTCATAAAAGCACGCAAAATAGAATAAAGCATGCGACCTGTAAAAAAAATGTATATCAAAATACAGCAAATGAAATGTGACATGCACACAGGCTTTTCTGAACCTGTCACATATAATCAAGAGAGATGCACAGTATAGAATCAGTGCATGTTCCAGTTGTCTCTGTTCAGTTTAGATAAGACAAGAAAGAAGTTTATTAATCCCGAAGGAAAATGTTGAAAAAAAAAAAGAAAAAAAGAGCTCAAGTGACTCGATTGCTGCTCAAAGATCGCGGGTCAAGCACTCGAGTCAAGTTTTCAAACTGCATAAACTAAAAGAGTGTTGTCTCATCTCTGGCTGGTAACATTACATCAGACCACTCTCATATTTTATTTGAAGAATATCAGCCTGTGCCATCAAACAGGAGATTTAGAGTCCTACAGCCTTGACTAAACAGACTGCAGAACTCTTTTGTTCCTCATTCTGTCAAACTGTTGAATCAGAGTTTGGGTTCTCAGTAGGGCTCAGTGTTCCTGTGTGGACTGAAGGACTCACTGTGTAAGAGATGCTGTAATATACTGGTTTCTAGTATTTGTTTTGCTGCTTGGTTAAATTATGTGTTTTGTCATGTATAGTGTGCGTCACGGCCAAATATTTCAAAAAAAATTACTCTGATAATGAAGTCAAATCAAATCAAATCAAACTTGAACTTTTCTCACATTCAGACCTTGTTTTTTTTTGCTAACTTGCAACAGTCAAACAAATGATCTTGTCTTTCTTCTTAAAAGGACATGCCTGAGTGTTCTCGACTCCGCTGACTCTTGTAAGGTTCAGAAGTCAAACAAAACTGTCCGACCTTAAATAGACAGATGAACAGGGGTCTAAATGGAGAGCAAAAACATAATATGGCTCTTGTGACATAAACTCCTGTGCAAATAAGAGTTCAAGATGTTTTCTTAAGTGGTCTCGTGTCAAACTGTTGTCTGAATACGAGAGTTTTGTGTGATGCCATAGACTCTCAACCTCTCACCTGGTCAACACCCACGTCAGTGCTGAGCGTAATGTTCAGCTCGCTCCTCTTGACCAAGTCAGATCTCTCCATCTGGAAATCATTGCTGTTCCAACCTGTGGAGTCCAGGGCTCATTTTGTCTCTCTCATGGTTCCATTTTTCCATATGTATTGGAGAATTTAAAATTGGTGTCATGTGTGCTCTCTTTCTGGTCCTCATCAGCACACGTGCAGCTGGGTTTTGTAATAACTGTAATTGAGTGAGCATTACAGTCAGGTCTGCAGGTAACATAAGCATCAGTGTCTTTTCTTTGGCTTGAGAGAGAAATGGTCACACTCTGGCAATGTTTTTAAGATGATAAAATCCAGTTTTGGTTATATTTCTGACATGTGGTTCAAAATTAAGGTTTGAATCGAGTAGATTTCTGAGATGTGTCATGTGTTGACAGGGTTTTGGTGACAGTTCTTGCAGTTTTGAATTGAGTTTCTCTCTGAGCTTCAGGACTGATAATTAAGACAATGGCCTCTGAGTTATCTTTGATCGGGATCTGTCCTTTAACTCCCTCATAAAACAACAAACCATAAGGACTGCCTTTGTTCACCTCTGTAACATCGCTACAATCAGGTGCAGACTGAGAGCAGAGGTAGAAAAAACCAGTCCACGCATTTGTTACTTCTAGACTGGATTACTGCAATTCCTTACCATCAGACTGCCCTAATAATTCTCTGAAGACTCGCCAGCTGGTCCAGAATACTGTGGCACATATATTAAGAAGAACTAGGAAAAGAGATTGTATTTCTCCTGTATCAGCCTCGCTGTATTGGCTGCCTGTAAAATCCAGAATAAAAGCCAGAGCCTACAGCTATCAGGCTCCTCTCCAGTTTAAGTCGCTTGATTTATTTTGCACAACTAGCTTCAATGTCTGGGTCCAGCTTCTGCAAAATAGTGATACCATGAAGCTTCCTCTGGTTTGTGTTCATTTGTTTGAGAGAGAGCGCAGTGCAGGTCCAACAAGTAAGAGACTGAATGATGAGAGGGAGCAGAGGTGGCGAGAAAGCCAGTGAATTATAGCACCAAATCATAACAGTAGTTATCTCAGGGCACATTTCATACAGAGCAGGTCTGTGCCGCAGTCTTCATAATATAAATTTGAAAAAACATTGATTTCACACAACTCTTACAAGCATATACAGATCAGTTTGAGGGGTGACCGGGTGAAGAAACCAAATATTGTAAAAAATATCAGACAGTTTAAAAATATGTAGAAGGAAATTACTTTTGCAAGGTACAGAAATAATTAAAAGGAATATAAAGCACGTTAAGGGTGACACTGTTGCTATCAGGATTTCTCATTTCATATTTTTTATTTGTAGGGTAATGTGGATCAAGTGTTCAGAAGTATAGATTGATTATTGGTAGATTAGTATAGATTAGGATTACAGGTAGGGCTAGACAAGGATGTTACTTCTTCCTACTCCCTTTTAGACATCGAATGTTAATTTATGTTTATGTATGTGCATGTTTACATATATATTTATATATTAAATGTTCAAAATAAATGATTAGATAGAATATTATTTACAGAGAGCCAATTTTTCCTACTAAGAGCAAGCACTAAGGCCACAGTGGTGAGGAAAAACTTGGGTTTGGTTCAGGCCTGAGAAGACGTCATTTTCTTTAGTCTGTGGCCAAAGAAAATGAGCCGTCCAATCTGACATTTTGAGATGAATGAGATGTACTGCTGCCGCTTGGCTTTTCGTCTAAGCACTTATTATTATTAGAGGTTGCATTCCAACATATCAACGAGGGCTTGGTTAATATATACATATTTTTTTCCATCCATAAGGAAGCTGATGAGGGTGAACACCTGCTGCTGAAACACAAAAGCTTTGGGCCAAAAAACACGCCGCGCTCTGGCCCAAGGCTGCACCTGTTCTCCTCAGTGCGGATTAAAAGGTAAAATGTCCCTTCAAGCTTTTTGTGCCAATTTTTCTTCATGTTTTTTTTTTCTCTCTGAATATATTTTTCTCCCTGTCTCTGTATCCTTGTGCCTCGCTGTCTACTTTCTCATCCCTCTTTGTTTTTTGCGTCGCCCCCACTTTTCTCTTTTGTCTCACCTCCACAGGTGGTGGAACAGCTGGGCAGGAAGCAAACTACTCTGATCCAGACACACACCTGGACAAGACGAGACAAACCACAACAACGGCAAGAACAAAGGAGAGACAAAGGGTGACAACTGTTGTATAGCTGTGAGGTAAAAATTCTATTTTCAGAAAACTTAGTCATATTACAAACAACAACAACAACAACAGCAATATCAATAATAACATACTGATTGTGCTTACTGTACTGTTACCATTCATCGAGGCTACGGCCCAACAGCTGTCTCACAGCTGTTTCACAGCTGTTAAGCTGTAGACTGACCTCCTTCCACATCCTCCTCTTTCATTCTGTGACTTTGGATACCCAGGCTGTGTCCTCTCTCTGCAGCCAAAGCCAGTGGATGCTGCTTTCACTGGCATCACACCTGATGGATGTTTGAGACATATAAAATCTCTCTGGGACATTTCTCATTATCTCTCCAGACCATCCATGGACCTGCGCTGACACTGTGAGCAGCGTGAACAGTATTCAGTTTACATTTTGCAGGTTCAAAAAGAACTGAAAAATTATTTTTTAAAAGAAAAAAATCTGTTACCATTACCTGCAACTGTCCCAAGGAGGGAGGTGGGCTGGATGGACAAACAAGCACAAGACCCTCACCCAGGAGACCATGATTCAAGTCCTGCGTGGAACAAAAGGTACTTGTAAAGTTATTTAAAGTTTTAAATGTCGCTGCCATTCTGCACAGTGCATGTGATTCCACCAGCAGCGCCTAGGTGCGTCTCAGAAGTGGCGCTCAGTATGTGCTGAATCTACTTATGACGGATGCCGCGTCAATTTGCACAGAGCCGATTGAGCAGGCAGGAAGTCTGACACAGAAAAAGCAGAGCATCCAGTCAATTTTCAAAATAAAAGAGCCCATACAGACTCACAATCATGAAGACAGACAGAAAAGAAACTATTTAACCATGTAGTCTGCTTATCCATGGTGGAAGTAAAAACCAGATCAACAAAATCTGAGCAAGTCAGCACAATCAGACCGTCAAACTCTCTACAGACGTGTGGAGAACAGCTCAAAACAGTGGCACAGACGTGTTGTGCTCAGTTGAATTAAGAAGCTGCAACTAACAGTTACTTTAATCGTCAGTGAATTATTTTCTCAATGAATCAGTTCATTGTTTGGTCTACAAAATGTCAGAAAATGGTGAAAAATCTTGATCAGCATTTCCCAAAACCAAAGACGACGTCTTCAATTTGTTTTGTTTTGCTCACAACCAAAAGATAAAACTTAAAAAGCTAAAATTTGAGAATTTACTTTTTTCTCAAAAATTACTCAAACCAATTATCTGATTATCAGAATAATAATCAATTAATTGTTGCAGCTTCATTGCAGTGTGCTGTTGTCACTTTTTCTCAGCTCAAAAACAGCGAGAGTCATTTACTGACCATGTGATTTGATCAGATCAAGCTTCAACATACATTCCAGTGTTGAGGTGCATCAGTGTGCATCCCTGTGTCCGTACACCTCGATAAGTCTATCTGTGTATGCAAATGTGCATTTGTCTTAACGTATGCTCATGGGTCCTTAAGGCACAATGTTTGTGTGTGTGTGTGTGTGTGTGTGTGTGTGTGTGTGTGTGTGTGTGTGTGTCTGTGTGTGTGTGTGTGTGTGTGTGTGTGTGTGTGTCTGTGTGTGTGTGTGTGTGTGTGTGTGTGTGTGTGTGTGTGTGTGTGTGTGTGTGTGTCTGTGTGTGTGTGTGTGTGTGTGGGCAGAGGTTAATTTAGCCCAGCAGTGAAGAGCCCTTGATAAAGAGCAGCCTGATCCCTGTTTAATTACCTTCCGTCTACATTTCATTGGCACACACTGGGTCATAGGTGTGTGTCTGTGTGCGCGTGATGAATGTAGGATTTGGTGCAGCGACACACACACACACATACACACACACATACACAAACACACATGCTGCATGAGTGAGCACTTGTCTGACATTTCTCCATGAATATTTGTGTCATATACGTAGACGCTGGTTTGACATATGAGGTTTTACGGTGTATGTACTCAAGAGTCCGGTGACACGTGTGTGGGTGGAAGAGACCAGCTGAGGCGTGTGGAGAAAGATGGTCAGCAGGAGGGGAACAAGAACAGGTTAATGTGTGTGTGTGTGTGTCTGTCTGTGTGTGTGTGTGTGTGTGTGTGTGTGTGTGTGTGTGTGTGTGTGTGTGTGTGTGTTCAGGAAGAGCGTTTGAGAAGAAGACATGGGGGAGAATAAGAGATGGAAAGGTTCCAGCAAAGAGGGGAAAAGAGTGAGAGATGGTGAGTAATGACCCTGCAGTGCTCACACACACACACACACACACACACACACACACACACACACACACACAGACAACTGTGATAAAAATCATTTTGTACCTCACTCATTCTTGAGAACTGGGACAAAACTGTTTTTGGAGGGGATTTTGTTTTTTACTCTTATATATCTAATATATTTATCTAATACATTTTATAATAATTTTATAATATAATTATTATAATTATTATTATTATTATTGTTATTAGTAGTTTTGTTGTTGCCAATTCAAATTCCCCCCATGAACTGTCCGTGTCACCATCAACTGCTACTGTCTGGTACATAGAAGGAAGCTTGTTAAGAAAAATGTCGGGCTGTAAACAGGTTCGAGCTGAAATATGCTAATGAGGGATGGGTTTGGGTGGGGTTTTGTTGGGCTTGGGCCTTTTTCAGGCTCAACTTTTCAGGCCAGATTAAAGTTCTAGTTGGCAGCTACTTTACTTTTTAAAGTGTCTCAGAGTTCTCTTATTGTTAATCAAAATGCACATATTTAAATCATGATTCTTATTTAGCTTTTATTTAGAAAGTCTCCAGAGTTGACATGTTGTGGTTGAGACCAGGGTTTGAATTACACACTGGCTTTCAGGGGAGTGCTATTTGCCGGTGCACACAGCTTCTAAAACACACCACACATGGAAGTGTGTGTCAACACGGCCAGTTTAATGATGATTCTGAAAATCATGTTGCTGTTATTATTACAGATAGTCAGTACTGTCAATACCATTTCATAGAGCCTAAATAACAAAGATACAAGGCTACTTTTCAAAATCAAAGAATGAATTTATTAATCAGAGCGAAAAACAAGAAACAAAATCACACTAAAAACTTCAGTTGAAGCTTCTGTAGCACATTGTAGGCTTCAGATTTAAAATTGCAACACCACAGAACCAGCAGTATTTTAGGAAAAGGTCACTGTTTATATGCATCTATTTATTTCTTTAGAGTTAATATAAAGAAGAGGATGAGGCAGAGAAGGGAGGGGGGTCCATATTCACATGCTCTCTCCCTCCCTCCTCTTTACTGCGGGTTGTTTTGCAGGTGGAGCTGCAGCTCCATCAGCATTCCCTCCTCACGTCCACGCCACTTTTATTCCATTTAACTTTCCCCAAACAGAAAAAAAAAGCTCTGGTCCTCATTTGACTCTCCAAAATCGAAACAAGTTTAGAGTGCGGGGCATCAGGATGCTTTCAGTGTGCGTTCTGTCATTTAAAACAATGGCTGCATTTCAAGATGCATGCGTCAGACGCCTTTAGTGCATTTTGGCCTTCAATATCAACATCTTAATCTGATCTTTGTGAATGTAAACTAATGCTGAGAGTTATTAAATCAAAATGAACTCACGTGTTTTTTTAAATGGGAGACCTTGATAAAGTGTCACAGGCACAGTGAAACATCTGTGCCGCATGCATCTCTCTCTAACTGACTGAAGGGACAGTCAGTGAGAGAGAGTGTGTCGTCTTCCCTGTCGTTTCCCTTCTGTCTGTGGGTTGTTATAATCAGGAGAAAGTGGAATTAGAGCCGAAAGTTCAATTTGCAATTTGTCTGTCTGTCAGTCACCTCTGCTCCATGTCAGAACCAGAGATCAGGTTTGCACACACAACAGCACACACAGCATCGTGTTAATTAGTGATGATACAGTACAAATACATATAACATAATGTGCAAATAAATGCACAACATTGACATATCCTCACTATTACTATTTATGTCAGGACCATCATGTTTTAGAGCTCCCCTCCAATGTCCCAGATCAGGCTTTCAGGGGAGGTCATGACCTTTTCAGAGGAGCTGAGCTCCCCTTTACTCCATCATTCGAACAATGGTTGAGACACATCCAATAACAATATTATATCATTAATTTATTAAAAAGTTTACCAGTGCTTGAGCAGTATTCCCGCCTTTTTAAACCAGGAAGAGAAACAGGGGTCCTTAGGGTATAGATAATCCGTTTTATGCCCAATTAAATCAAGTTTTTGAAAAACTCTGACGGAGTTTACAGAAATCTGAGACACAACTTTAAAGGACATCATTTTCTTAAAAACTTTGAAACAGAGGTGATTATAATAGCACATTTTATACCCATAATATCAGTAGGTTTTTAAAACATTTTTAAATGTTTTAAGTGTGAATTCTTGCCTGGAACAAGGCTGTTTTCCGGCACAGAACAAGTTTCAAAATTAAAATATATATAACATTTCATATACATAAATGGATAAAGAATGGATTTTTATCCAAAAAGGTGGAATTAGAGTGTTGGTGTTAATAATCCTTCATGTTTTTGGCAGGACATGATTTGTCCCAGTTCTCAGGATTGGGCGATGTCCAAATAAAACCCACAAACAGAGACGTCTGAACTTGCAAACATTTTTTTTCAATCATTATGAACCTGCATTAAACTCTGTGTGTGTTCTGTTATATTCTGCACCATCTATAAAGTAATTCAGAGGTTTTTCTCGGCAGTGGCGTTTGCTTCAGAATGTATATGCCTCACACACATGAGAGAAACATAAGCATGTAGCCTCTCCTTTCAAATCCACACAAACACACACATCGCCGCTCATGATGACTGAGTGTGTCGCTGACGGCAGGACCAAAATAACGTTAATTTAATTAGGCCTAATAAAACGGCTGAGTGCAGCAATCAGCAACACATCACTGGGACGGGAAACGCTACCAGAATTAAATGACTGCACGGGGATGTGTATTAAAAAGCTAATAACATAATTACACACACAACAGCCCGTCTTGTCATCGCTAAACAATGCTGGCAGAATGCTAATGGTCGTTCCACGCAGCTTTCATTTTCTCTCTCCGAGCCCTTTTTCTTTTTTCCCTTTCTTGCTCTATCGCTCCATTTCTTTCTATTCACTCATGTCCTCGTCTCTTCCTGCGACACAGATGACAATGATAAACACAGCTCAGAGTTAAAGGATCTATCATTCATCACATGACATCCTTTTTCCAAGTCACAGTGAAGGCAGCTGTAATTTGTATTAATATCTGTTGATACAAATGAGCATTTACCCTGACAAATAACAGAAAGGAAATAAAACCAACTGTCAAACTAAAATGAAATTTGCAGATTTTATAGCATGAGAATATTCAATACAGTGCAGTAATGATTGCTTATCATTAAAAGCATTGATTATTACTAATTATTATTATGAATTCTATGAAGCCAATTTATGCAGCATTTGAGATTTATACTAAAAGCTCCCCTTCAGACATGTTTTAACATGTGCAAAAATACTCTGAAAAATGATTTGTGTCTGATGTGATTTTTTTTTCCCCACACAATTCTTAAAATCTCTTCTTCTGCCTTGCTGAAAAAGAAATCCAGAATCTACAAATATGCAAATCCGGTTCATTTTAAAACTGCACGGCTCAAGATGTCTCCTCAGTCTGTTCTCGGAGTGCGTGCACACGAGGCTTCCAGTTCCCACATCACACTTGTTACATGTTGGACTGTGATTGGCTTCTAAATGAGTTGTGATGTCACTACGTAAACTGAGATTTAAGGTAAGCTCAGAGAAACTTAATCCCTTCAGAGCATTACAGTAACAAGGCTCCAGACTGCGATTGTTTAGTTGCATTTTGACATTTTTGGAAACTACTAAATTTTATAACTGGAAGCACCAGATCATATATTGTATATTATGTGACCAGAGTGAGTGGTGTGTGTGTGTGTGTGTATGTGTGTGTGAGAGAGAGAGTGAGTGCAAGCAGAGCTGGGGACCCTACACGCTCACTATGCAAGTTGTGAGGGCAGTTGTGGGGTTCCGGGTACCTCCAGGAATCTGTGGCATTCTGCCTGTGAAAAGTTTTCATATTCATTAGATTCATTCATTTAAATTACAAGTCTCTGTCTCTCTCTATCTCCCTCTAAGTATATGCATATGTGTGTGTGTGTGTGTGTGTGCAAGTTTTGGAGCTGACACCTGATAGTCAACAATTAAAATCATCAGTTGGAACCCCCATAGTCAACTGAGATTCTTCAGGTCGAGCATTTGGGTTTTATTTTGTTCCTTTTGTGTTTTTTTTTCTCCCTTGCACATGGAGAACATTTCAAAGAGGAGTTACAGGGAATCAGTGATGAGAGAGGGTGAAAGGACTTTGATGGAGGAGAAGAAGAGTGAAAACACAGAGCGTTGTGATGCCCTGTCAGCCACCTCATCCAGGCGCACCCGCACAGCGCACAGAGCAGGTGACGCTTGCTTGTAGGTGTGTTGGTCAGATTATTCCTGTTAGTGTCTGGCAGCATTATGGAAAGGACCACAACAGTGAGAGATGTTATTTTAAGGAGTAAGATATTTTCTTTAACCAGCAACAGTGGTTTAAGTACCCTCGCAAAACTCACCAGAATCCTTTTGCATCATCGTCATCATCAGCTTCATTCAGTTTTTTGACTGTCCTAACAAACACCACCTCTGGTTTGGTCCAAATGAATCCTTAATTCATGGCATAAAGAAATGCAGAGCATGCAGTGCAGGTGATGCTGGGCAGCAGCTGCAGCCTCGGGAGAGAAGCTCCGCAGGTCCACTGATTTTATAACTGAACTATAAGAGGATGCACACTTTTAATTTCTCCGACTGTGTGAAAATATTAATATTTACACATCACAAATCATGAAGAAGGGCATTACAGTACAGGTCTAACTGGTAAAACATTCATGTAGGCTCATACAAGAATTCAGTGTGGCACACTGCATGGGTTACAGCCCTACTTTATTAATTACATAGTTCATAGTTCAACAAATATTTTAATTTTTAAATATAAAATATTGCACAGATTACATTCTAATCTAGTGTGTCGCTTGGTTTCAGTCGGCATCACGGCATCAGCTACGTACATTTTCAAAATCCCCGGGAAACAACAACAACCTCTGAGTTGCAACCTGCACACTCAAAATGACAGTTCGTCCCTGGGATGCTAATGGTACGAACATAAACAAACTAACAGCTGATACCTGTTACCTCACCTCCCAACATACAACTGATCCATCAAAACAAGCTCCCGCTGGACACTATTTTGCAGGAGCGCTGTCGCTGCATCCTGGGCTTTGCTCTGCACAAGACAACTGAGGTTGGTTTAAAGAAATGCAAACAAGAAAGGGTTGTTTTTCCGACAGAGCAGAATGTCCATGTGTGGAGGCAGACCTTTGTCCAGGGCTGAGCGCTGTGGAGAGATGTCTAATTATGCGAGACTAATTCTGATCTAACAATCTATATAACTCTTAACAAACAGTCCAGACATTTACATTTCCCTCGTCTGACCTGTAAAGTTAAGAATTTATATGTGTAAAGCAGTGCACCTTTTTATCTTTTTGTTTCATTTATTAGTTTTCACAATCACGCAAAAAGCACCACTGCAGTAATATGCTGGAGGTAATTTGTTTTTATACAAAGAATATTGCATTTAACATCTTTTTTAAAGAGTTAAAACTTTTTAATATATAAATTTCTGCGCTTAACAACTGACATACCGAATGAATGGGATAATCAGTCTCTCTCTCATTTGAAAACAAATTCTGTTCATACTTTTTTTTTTTCATATTTATAAATGATCTAAGGGTCGGAATGATTTCATTAAAGGACCAGATTTGGCCCACTGGCCTCCAATTGAATAGCCTTTTTGTAAGGGGTCCTTGGCAGGAGGAGGGCCCTGCTTCCCGCTCATCTCAAAGCAGATGTCAAATGTTGGACAAGAGGATGAAGCAGAACTATGCTTCTGGTTAGGAAACAAGAAAACAAAGATGCAATGAGAGTGAACTGTGGGATCAGAAAGTTCTGATGTCACCAAACAGTAAAGTTAAGTTGATGTCCTAGCTTACAGCGTCCCTCTCTCTCTGGCATGCCTGTCTTGCTAAGCTAACATTAGCTGGGCAGTTCATCTGTGCGTCGCTCTCTGTGTTCTGACTCTGTGTCTGACAAACAGTATCACGTTTGATAAACACCAGTGGGCAACAGGTTTGAGCAGCGACCTCACATGAATGTCATTTTAACAAAAGACAATGATTATCTCGTCTCTCAGTCAAGATTTAGTTCCAACTCTGGACTAAGAGAAGATGGAGAGCAATGGACTGACACTGAGTTGTGATCTAATATTGAATTTAAATGAATTAACTGACTGCTTTAATTACCAGGCAGCAGAGCCACAGCTCACTGTCAAAATTAATTATTTTCTAACATTTTTCATTCATTTTTATGTTAGTATTCACTTATCTTAACATTCTATGAAAATATTCTATTCAATAAATCAACCATTCTTGAAAACTGGGACAAATTATGTCCAAAAAACTTATTAATATCAACACTCTAATTCCAAAAATTTCTGAAATGTTTTGGTTTGCTTAAGTTTTCCTAATTGTCAGGTTTTTACAAAATCATGATTTAATCAGGCATAAAAAGGTTAAGCTACACCCTAAGGGCTCGTCTCACTTTAAAAAGGAGGTTTAAAAAAGGCAGGAATACTCCTGAAGCATGATTGAGCTTTATATTTTTTTAACAAATTCAAATAAAAAAAAAAAGTTTTGTCAACTTTGTAAGACATTAAATAAAATTATCACTAGGAGCTTACAAGATTTAATAGCAAAGAGTTTGATCTTTTAAAATAAAACTCTATACCCCCTAAATATACAATTTTGTCCCAGTTTTCAAGAATGAATGGAGTGTTGTCCTCATTCTAGTCTGTACTGGTCTGCTTATTCTTAGACCGACTGATGGAACAAACTGGTTTAAAGGAGGGAGGACTGTAGTGGGAGCACTGGGGTGTCAGGAATAACTGCGTGGCTCTCGGTTCAGGTAGGAGGGTCAGGAGCTGCATGTCGATTCATGTGGGGCTTCTAATTTCTGTGCTGGGAGCTTCAGTGCTACTCAAGGAAAAAAAGTTCATCTGATTAATGAACCTCCAAGTGTCAAACTCTGCACGTTCATCATTCTGCATGGTGAAGCGCAAACATCCAAGT
Organism: Lutjanus erythropterus; assembly: GCF_056507025.1. Taxonomy (NCBI): domain Eukaryota; kingdom Metazoa; phylum Chordata; class Actinopteri; order Lutjaniformes; family Lutjanidae; genus Lutjanus; species Lutjanus erythropterus. Next base: position 4,039,568 of record NC_139329.1, read on the forward strand.
GAAACAATAATAATCAACAATACACAAAAACAATAACCAATATTGACCAGAGCTGAGCTTTAATATAATCTCAGCAGCAGAGCCGGTGTTTTAAAGGCCAGCAGTGCTGCTTTGTTTTACTCCACCCACGTTTTATTTCCTCTCATTTTACTTTTCAAGTGTCACTTACAGTGTCACGTAAAGGATCTCTTAATATTTCTCTCAATATCTGACCTCAGTTTATCAGCTGACTGCTACAACTAAAAGCATGAATCAGTCCAGTGTACTGTCGTCCCTGATGATGACAGCAGATATGTTATTTTTCTGGAGGAACAAAGTGTTCTCATCTGATGTGATAGTGATGACTTCACGAGAAAAGTGTCTTTCCTTTATAGATTCACATTGGTGACTGCAAGAGACAAAATAAATCAAAAATGATCATCTCATCTCCCTCCTCATTTCCTTGCACTTCTAATGTTTTATGTTGTGTTCAGTTTGAACTGGGAAGTCAGAGTTCCTGAGTTCCCAGTTGGAAATTTCAGCAGTATGTTTGTTGGTCAAATTTGCAGTCTGATGCACGGTAAACGTTCTCAAATTCAAATAATTAACTAATAATTAACAATAATTTTAAATTATTGTTAATAACTATAAATAAAAGTTATCCCAGCTATTCAAATTAATACAAAAAACATACATATCTCACACCATTTAGTATGACATCATTACATATACTCTAGCACACTTTTTCTGGAGACCCGCTTTTTAAAAAATGACAAACTATCTACCCAACTCACGATAAGCCTTATCAATAAATCTTGGGAAGACTTAATTTGTACATCCCTGACCATTTTTACTCCCATTTCCGCATCAACTTCTATTATCTTGACACATATACAAATTTAAATGTTTTATAAATAAGAAATCTTGGCTGAGTTAACAGGCTCTCATGAAGAAAACAAAAAAGTTGAGACAACTCAAAATTTCAAGGCAGCTTACTTGAATAGATTTTTGAGTTTTGAATCATTTGAAATAATTTCATTTTTTTCTTTACCTTGTCAACATCATTTATATAAACTTGAACCTTTGAAGCTGAGAAACTGAGCTGTGAAGCTGATTTGTCATTATTTGGGTGCTTTACAATTAAATGATTTTAACTGAAAATATTAAAATAATAACCTTATTCACTTACACTTAATTGAGTACTCGGTAATTTTTAAAATACAATTTTTGGGAGGTTCATAAAACTCAAAGATTCAAGTTTATCTAAAGAAGAAAAGTAAATGATCTCAACAAAACATTATTAGTTGGAAAAAACAAACAAAAAACTTGAAAAACTTATCTTAGATTTCTAAACATGATTTCTCTATTTGGTGAAAATGCTCCACACCTCCAGGTATTTCAATCCACACCAAAACCCTTGTATCACCCCCTGTGTATTTATCTGTGCCGGCACTGATTTATACCCGGGGGGTGGCAGACTTGTTACCCCTGATGACTCCTCGCATCTGTTTCACCTGACAAAAAAAAAAACCAAAAAAAAAAACATGATTTTCTTTAGTTGGTCTTTGAAATGAGAAAGTGACATGCATATGTAATATTATGGCCTATTGAAGACACTGCTTGCAGGATTAACATGTCTTTGCTGTTTCATCTGTTAATGAAAGCGTATTGACTTCATATATATATATAATTCTGTGGGAAATGTACGGGGTCTCGACACTGCCACAGCCCCTTTTATGTGTTTCATTAACATGTGAATGGAGATGTTCTCCAACATTTATTGAAAAGCCTGCATGTATTAAAATTAAAGGTTTTTTCTCGTCTTACTCTTGTCCTTCTCTTACTGTCAGTCACTCTCTCCATCACTTTCTCACTCTTCTTCTCCTCCCCCCTGCCTCCCTCTCTCTGTCCTTGAGCTGAAAATGGAGAGGTAGGCAGCAGTGAAGAGAGACATATTGGTTTGACACTGCAACATTTTTTTGTTAGCACCAAACTCATTCACTTGTGTGTGTGTATGTGTGTGTGTCTGTGTGTGTGTGTGTGTGTGTGTGTGCGCGTGCGTGTGTGTGTGTGTGTGTGAGCTTGTGTGCGAATGAGCATGTGTCAGTGCATCTGTGTCTGTGTGTGTTGATGAAAAACTCAGTGAGCTGTCTCAAGGCTGGAGCTGCTTACAAAACCAGTGAACTATCTGGCAGATTTTAATGAACATAAATGAACATATGAACAACAGAGAGGGAAAAAAAACAAAACAAACAAAAAAAAACGGAGTTGACGTGGCGGGCTAGTCGTTGCTAGGCAATTTCAGTCTTCTTGATCGGTGGATGTAGCTTTTTACTACAAGGAACCAAAGGACTATATAATACAGTACATACAGCTCTTTGTAATGATAGCAACAATGCACCTTTTCTTTTACAGATTGTAAACAAATGATGTCATATTCTGTACAAAATAACTGATAGTCCAGATGTTAAAGGGATAATTCGGATTAACTGAAGTGGGTTTGTATGAGGTACTTATCTATAGTCAGTGTAATACTTACAGTGACAATCTGTCACTGCTCCTTAGTGTCTGTTACTGAAGCACAAGATACCCTTTAGCACCTGTATCTGACGCAGTCAGAAATCAGTTTTTAACACACGATTAACAGTGAAATGCTCCCAGTTTGGATAAATGTAGGCAAAAAATATTACTTGGCTAGGTTTAGGTACAAAAAAAAATACTTGGGTAGGTATGTTAACTTACCATACCTGACTTTACCTGATTTTATCTTATCTTATGTTATCTTTACGTTATTGTTACTTTGCATTGTATTACCATATTCTACCTTACCTTATGTTACCTTGCTTTACCTTACCTTATGCTACATTACCTTATGTCACGTTACCTTACGTTAACTTACATTGCCTTGTTACCTTACATTACCTTACCTTATGTTATGTTACCTTCCGTTACGTTATGTTTCCTTCCATTACATAACATTACACTACCTTATGTTACATAACACTATATTACCTTGTGTTACCTTATGTTACCTTACCTTAAACTACCTTATTTTACATTACATTACATTACATTACCTTATGTTATGTTACCTTATGTTACCTTACATTACCCTCTGTTACATCAACTTGCGTTACCTTATGTTACATTACCTTACATTACCTTACCTTTACTTCTGTTAAGTTATCTTGTGTTACCTTATGTTACATTACCTTACGTTACCTTGCCTACCTCTTCTTACCTAATGTTACGTCACTGAAGCAACTGGCATGACTCAAGTCACATGATGAATGTCACGTGTCAGTGAAGCAACCTGTAGAACAAAAAATGCTGAAAATATTCTAAATTCAACCAACTCTTACTCCTGCTGTTTCAGAGGGCGTGTTGATGCCATTTACTGTCAATAAAATGATTCTTTGAAAAATGATTGCCTGCACAGTTTCAGTGGTTTCTTCACACAGGAAACAGTACAGAACACACCCGTAAGAATGTCAGCAGAGTTTTTTAAAAGCAGAGTTTTGTCATTGTCAGAGCAGCATGATCCTGGACCCTGTGGATCAGTCTTAACCTTTTTTATCAAATGTGTCCCCAACTCTGTAACAGAAGAGCTGAAGCACCCCTTCATCAGCACTGCCTGTGTAGTTCAACAGAGTTGAATTGATTTTAAACTGGCTGTTGTTTAACACTATTAATTATATAAAAGTTCAAATTGTTATATTCCTTTCATATAAAACAATGATCCTGGAATTACCGGGTTTTCTTTTTTCTTTTTTCAGTTTTGTTCAAATTTGTATTTAACACTAACCACCTGTAGTGGTAGAGGCTTAGTTTTTCAATAATTTATCCATTACTTTTATTCTTGTATTTCAAAAGTTCTGCACATGGTGTTGAGGTTTACAGTGATTTCACACATCAAAGTCTACAGATGTTGGGAAGTACTACTGAATATGTCAAAAAAACGGAAAGCCTATGTTACTTGACTCGGTGACATTTGAGTCTGGAGACCTCTGTAGCCCAATCCTCAGCTCTGTTCGAGGCTAGAGGTGTAATGCTAAATTAGCTGATACTGGCATAACACACCTGAATGTATGACTAAACTGTTGGTGGTTGAGGTGCATTGTGGGTGATACAGACATGCTACGTAGAATGCCAAAACAGTATGTGAGATTTTTTTTGTATGTCCACAAACTGACTATGAAACCAGTAATATGCCACATGCACACTATTTCCAGGAAAATATTACAGTATGTAAGTACTGGACTCTACACCGGCATAAATATCTCAAAATGCAGTGTAACAACAACATCAGAACAGACAATAGTGGACAGCGATAAGGCGGCTCTGCCATAACATCAATAATGCTTCAGTTAAAATGTAAGTTTTCACTTCGCCAGCCACAATATAGTTTTTAAATCAATTTGAGTGCATTGTATGTGTTTTTAGATGCAGCAAATATCTCTGGTTCTGTGGCACTTTGGTTTTGATCTTTGTTTTTTTTAACTGTTCAAGAGTCCAACAGTGTTATAGGAGCACACTGCTAAATCGGTGGAGTACTCTTTGAACAACTGACCCAGGTTGATGTGAGGCTTATCTGGAGCAGTGCCACTTGTGCATGCCAGAGATTATGCAGAGGGAACAGGGTATTTAGACAGGCAAACCAAGCCTGAGAGAGACAAAAAAAAGACACAACCACAATAATCTGCATGACATGACACACACTAATAAGTCAGATAAAGTACTGGAGGCATCTGTCTGTGCATGGTCTTTACTACATAGTGATTCTCTCTCTTTCAGGAGGATTTAGGACACAAGTTCTACATATTGTTAAATCAGACAAGCCTCCCTCTGGCATAATTATAACTGAACGAATCAGTTACACACAATGTCCTACATTCTGCTCAGTATCTCAACAAAGACACAAAACACAATTGTTCCTTGTGTTTCTCTTTTTCCTTCTTGCCCTGTGTCTCCCAGCGCTCCCCTGTCTCTCTGTTTTTCTCTGTCTGTGTTTGTGTGTGTGTTGGTGTGGGCATGGTCCCTCCTCTTCACAGCCACAGGCTTCCTTAACATGCTCAAGCCTCAGCCCCATGTCCCCAGTGTTCAGCTCAAGCCTGATGGCTTTCAACTAGCTAGCCCCTGGTGTCCAGGTCCAGAGCCCGGAAACCCCCAGTTTGCTAGCTTCCAGCATACTAGTCTTCAGCCCACACCCTGGCCTGTTAGTCCAACTTGCTAACCAGCCTGCTAGCATCCAGTCTGTGAACTTCCGGTCTGCAACATCCAGCCAACTAACCTCCAACCAGCTTCCCAGCCTTCTAGCACTAATTGGCACCTTCGTTAAGTAGGCTGTTCCCCTGAGCCAGCAGCCTGCTACCTGCAGGTCTTGACCCAGCTAGCATTTTACCTTCCTGTCCTGAGTCTGCTAGCCATTGGCCTGCTAGCCCACAGGCAGTCCTTATTCCTGAGTTAACTATCATCCTGTCTGATTCTTCCTTTGATTTCCAGGAGTCTCCCTTCTGGGGAGCACAGCTAGCTTTCAAGACAGCTCCCACATGAAAGTAAGTCTGCAAATGACATTGAGGTTCCCTGTCGTCCAGTGTGATATCTTCCAGCTCCCTGGTCTCCTTTCTGTTTGAACTTACTCTAGAGATGGACAGTCCCCAGACTGTTAGCCTCAAGCCAGCTGACCAGCTGGCTAGCACAGAGCCAGCCAGTTACCTTCTCAATCCTTCTCTGACACCACTTTCCTGGAAGCCTTCCAGAAGGATGTGTGGGACTTAAGGTTGTCATGCCTTCCAGCTGCCAAGGGTCTCAGAGCCTCAGCTGCCCAGTACCCCAGCCAAAGTCTCTCCAGTCCCTGGGTTTGCCAAAACTAAGACAGCTCCTGAGTCAGCCAACATCTCTTCAGTCCTGAGGTCAGCTGACACCACATCTGTTCCTGAGTTGGCCTTTATCTCACCTGCTTCTGAGTATGGAGTCGGACCAAAACCTGTACCAGCTGTTCTGCAACAATCACCTGTTCTGATTGAGCTGATGCAATCTCCAACCGCTCACCTGCCAAGCTCTCTGTTACCGGCCCCCCAGCCCTGCATCCCTGTTGCTGGTTCCGGTCCTGCTCTCCAGATGCCAGAGGCTTACCCAGCAGTCCACCTCAGCCTGCAGCTGAATCATCTTGTGCTAGCTGCCTTTTCTGTGCTCCAGCCTCATCACTGACCTCCAGAATGGTTGCGCCTTTGCTGCCAACAGTCCAGAGCGGTTTTGCCTTTTCCACTAGCCTCTGTGGACTGGTTCCATCTGCATCGCCAGCCCCCTGAGCAGTCCTGTCTATGTTATCAGCCTCCTCATGTCCATCCTTCAGAGCTAAGTTGCCAGCAACCAGGCCGTCTTCCAGAGGGTCTCTGGCCTAATCGACAGACCTGGTCCACAATCGTGTCCAATCCTCAGGCCACCCACCTTAAGTCCTCCACTGTCGCTCTGTCTTCACTATTTTACTCCAGAAGACACAAGAGACATTAGTGCTCTCACACACTCTCCTTGGACAGCACTTAGGACAGCAAATCTGCTCATACTGCTCTCACTGGACACATCTGCTTGTCCCGGAAAAGTGAACATACACTTTTTGAACAGACACAAAGACAGACACTACAGGAGACATAAACTACACAATCATACACACTTTGTTCTTAGTATCCCTACACACTCCATTTGTTTTAACTCACAGCTATTGGGCACAGCCATAAGGATGTTTCAATACACACACACAAGTAACTCCAGAACTACCTCCAGCCAATCACAGTGATTTATAGCAGCCACATCACGCTGTCTTTAAGTCCTCTCCGTCTCTCATCCTCTCCTATATAGTTTCTCTCTGTTGTACCAGTGTCCCATCAGTTTACCTCCCGCTCACCAATCTTTCTTTCTAAATCACCATCCCCAAATCCCACTTTCTCTCTCACATCTCTCTCTTTCTCTGTCCCTGCTCTCTATCCATCTCCCTCCTGCCTCCTCCTTCTCTCTGTTCTCCCAGTTGGTTATTAATGGTTTTAATTTACAGAGAGGAAGGACCTTGGTGCCCACAGAGGCATCCCCTCTGCCCCCAGTGTGTATTTGTGTGTGTGAGAGAGAAGAAAAAGAGAGAGACCCCCCTGCTCATCTCAGTGTAACCAAGCAGCAATAACGCTTTGTCTTCTTTAACTGTGCTGCTTCTTCAAGGTATCCCACATCCTTCTCCCTCCATCTTCACCTCCAGCTCTTTTTCTTTCTCCATTGCTCCCAACAATCTCTTTTACTTTCCTTGACCTGTCTTTTTGCTTGTGTTTCTTTCTAATTTCCTTCTTTTGGAACACGTTATGTTTCCATATTACCTACAAATGAAAGCATGTAGTGACCGCTTGCCCTGGGTGTCAGTGCTTCCCCTGTGGGCTGGTTAGTTGACAAGGCTGCCTGTTATCATTTCTGGTACAATCTTTGTTGCTTGGCAACCATTGATGTGGTGTTGTTTACAACGTACGACCAGAGATCAATTGTCGGATCAAGTTCAGTATGTGTTTTTCCACCCTGTCTTTGGAATCTATTTCTGTGATCAGTGGACTTTTCAGGAAACACCTACCAGATGTGCAGCAGCAGCAAACTGAACACAGGATATATTAGTTACAGTCATTATCAACTGATATAACAGAGTACAGAGGGAGGACAGCAATTAAAAATTCTTAAAATGTTGCAAATTAGTGTGATAACCCACATGAAAGAAAAACAGAGAAAACCAAATGGGCAATACAACAATTTTTTTTGCATGTTCTTAGGGAAAGATCTGGTTTGGAGGTGTGCATTCAAATCTCGATCCCTTCTCCTGCAAATCTTGCAGGATTGGGTGGTTTTAACTTTGCTGCAGGCCGACAAAAAATAAGCTGCGGGTCCCACGATTTAGCCAGTGTTGCCAACTTGGTGACTTTCTTGACTTTTCACACAGTCTTCATCAGTGTGCAGTTTTTTGCCCACAGTGGTGGTGTTAATGCGCTCTTCCTGCTCTGTGTTGCAGAAAGCAGCTTCTCCCTCTGTCTGGATCGATGGAATCGATGTTCCTATAACCTGTAAATAGTTTGTTTCATCCTCTCCCCACTTTGTATATTTTTAAAAATTGTTTCCTCCAAATATACGATGTCCCTGTAATGAGTAGACATGAACACATTTATTTGTTTGTCCATTTTATTGAATAACTGTAATTAGTATAAGTGTAATTATGAACTGAAACTTAATTTTGCCACAGGTATGCATCTCTTTATTAATACAACAGAAAAATAATGTGTTTTCCCTGAAGGACAGAAGAAGGCACAAAATTAATGGAACTCTATTATTGTGCAGAAGTGAATGGACTGAAATCCAGCGGGAGCAGGGTGAAGAAAACAGTCCCACTCAAGGCTCTAGTGGGGTTCTTGAATCAAACCAATGCAAGGATTATACATTGTTTTAATTTTCCAGAAGGAGTAACATTAGTCATGTAATGGAAATGTCGTTTAATTATTGGTTGGCGCATAAAGACACCAAACAGCCTAATTTCTATCTGGACTTTGGTCATCCTCGGGGAGCGTCAGGTTCTGCTATCAGCATACTTCAAAGGACCACGAATACACTGTCTCGCAAGACAGTGGGTGTGAAAAATTTTATAATGCAGGCATTTCTCACTTTGTCAGGTAATTCCAGGTTTTTCCTCTCTCAGTCCAGGTTTTGGTAGCAAAGGTACTGCTAGTTCACCAAACCAGGAGGAAGAAACGTGTAAGAAACATAAGGGTACGCTTCTAGGATTGGTCCGAAGGGTGTTTGCACCTTACCTTGAAAGGCAGATGGATTCACAAGTTCCTGCAAGAATCCATCTTACCAAGCTCCAAGTTATCATTTTGAGTCTGCACCAAAGGTGGTGCGTGCCAATCAGTGTCCTCAGTGGGACTACTGGCAGCTAAGGCACAGTTTTAGGTGTGCTGACAGCAAGAAGTGTCCCGGGAAACGACTCATCTGGAGCTAACAATGGCAGCTCCTGAAGAGGTTAGGTTAGATATTGTGATAGCATCAGTTATATCAGGTCTGGATAGTTTCTTCAGTGAAAGAAGAGCAAAGAACAGCACTGAAGGTTGTTACTGATGGAAATGATGTTTGCACTCTTCTTCCAGCTGGCTTCTGCTTCGGTTTGGTGACTTGATCTGATTGGTTGAAGTTCATCCTGTCACCTGCTGAGTGTTGTTTGAAAGCACCTGCCCTTTTCCAAACAGTTTCTATGGGCGGCTTTCCAGATGGTTCTGTGTAACAAACCATCTGGTGTGCCAGGTTACTTTGCACCAGAAATGAACCACTTTAGAGTTCACTAGACAGTGGACCTTTTCGAGGCGGACCAGAGAGCGGTTGTTTGGTTCACACCAGAGCTCATGTCTGGCGTTCACACCAACCCAAGGGGGTAAACGCTCCAGGGTTTGGTGTAACTACAGAAAACAACACTGGCATTAATCAATCTCTATTGTCCTATGGAGCTGTCTACAACAGGTACATTAGTTGGAAATATATTGTGGAAATTTCATTGATTGAGTCAGTGTTCCCTCACTGTACAGTGTATCCTGATGATGCAGAGTAGCTGTCAAATATTTCTACATGTAAGAAGCTGATCATTCATAAAATCGTCCAGTACCCTGGAACCACAACAGAGCTTGCAGGGCCCTCTGCAGTCTACTCTGCAGTTACAGTGAATTAAAGTGTGATTTGTCAGTCAAAAGTCTGTTCAGCCGATATCCTGTGATCCCATTCCAATTTCCTTCACCAATGACTGGTGATTGGTTGTATTCTTATTTAACTGTTGCTCAAAGGGATCTTTGTCTCTTTTTGCCCTTTCAGTCTTCTGGTTGAACCACTGTGCAGCATTTTGTTCTCTGTTTACAAAGCATGATTTTACATGTATTTAACATTACATGTATCCATACAACATGTATTTATAAAGAGGACCCTCTACAACCTAAAAGCATGAAGGGCCCTTCATCAATGTAGAATAGTCTTCTGACTGAGCCAAATAAAGCTTTTGTGTCAGGTGATTCTAAACCTTTGAGGGTAATTTTGATTCGTCTTTGCTTGAAAATAGTGACATCCAGTAGAAGGTAGAAAAGAGAAACTAGCCTCTCATGCAAACACACATATAAACAGTAGAAATTACACACACACACACACACACACACAAAATTCACACTTTGCAGTGCACTGACATGTATCTCTTTTCCACAGGTGGAAAACTCGTGCAACTTTCCCTTTATCTTTCTGCCATTTTTTTCTCTACCTGGCGTCTCTTCTCTTTCTTTCTATTACTTTTTTGCCTCTCTACCTCCACACCTTTTCAGGCACCAGCCGTCTATTCTTACTCTTCTTTTCTCAGGCTCACTCTACCTCTCTCTCGACCCAATTACTTCAGGCTTCCTTCATGTCAGATGGCCACACAGATTTCAGATCTTTGCCTCTGTTTTTCTTTCTCTTTCTAATTCACGCACACACACACAGTCATACATGCACACACATACACACACGTACACGCACAAAGTCTCTGTCTGACAGGGAACTCATGCACAAACACACACAAGAGGGGGATATCAAGCAGGCGTGCTCACCATTAATATTTTACTAATATGACAGTTGGGTATGATGTGATTTGATGTGTGTGTCTGCATGTGTGTGCGTGTGTGATGTGCACCCATCACTTTTAATGAGGGCAGACAAAGCATATGGAGAGAGGCAGGGAGGCAAGCCGTTTTCCACTGCCTTTTATTTTCCCTTTGAGTGCAGGCATGTGTGTGTGTGCATGCTGTAATTCTGCTGTGTTCTGTTCTGTGTGTGTGTGTGTGTGTGTGTGTGTGTGTGTGAACAGGCAGAAATAAATGTGTGTTTGTGTGTGTGAGCTGCAGAGAACGAGCCACAACTGAAACAACAGTAGTGAGACTGTGTGTGTATGTGTGTGTGTGTGTGTGTGTGTGCGTGAATCAGATCGTTGCACAGTGAACGCATGGTGTCAAAAAAGACAGATGGGTAATGTCAAGCATTTCATAACTGTGAAGTTGGAACTTTTTCTAGATCTTATTCAAAGCAGACACGCTGGCTAAGAACACATTATTTACAGTAGCAGCCCTGGGGGAGTTGTTAACGGGGGTGAGAGGTTACACATGCACACACACAACCATACACACACGCTAAATGTTTTTATTGGAGATTCCAACGTATGCCACTTAACAATTCTGCTGGAGCATTAGTGGGTTAAATGCTCTCCTCGAGGGCATCAGAGCATCATTGGAGTGCTCATAATAAACGTAACTGAGGCTCAACTGAGCTTTAAAGTCCTGGTGTCAAAGCCAGCAGCATTTATTCTGTTCATTTAAAATTACAGTAATGTTTCTGTGTATGTTCACTTGCTGTGAATCTCATTTGTACTTAGTGTGCCAGCAGAAATGAGGTCAGTTTCATTCCTCAAATACAGTATAGCCTGTTACTTATTAAAGGGACAGGTCACCCAAAAGCGAAAATTCAGTCATTATCTATTCACCCTCATGCTGATTGAAGGTTGGGTTTTTTTTTGTTAGTCCACAAAACACTGCTAGAGTTTCACAGGAAAACAGTGATGCAGAATCTCCCAAACAATGGAAGTGAATGGTGACCAGTTTTGAGGTGGAAAAAACAACAACAACAACAACAAAAAAACACATGAAACGCCTCTGTACTGCTCGTCTAGTGTAATTCAAGTCTCCTAAAGCCCCAACGTGCCAAATTGACTCGAAAGTCGTCATTTACAACACATTTTTAGCCTGAATCTTCACTGTAGATCCTCAGCTTGGAGCCATGTTCATGAATGCATGCACACCGTGTGTACTGGATGTGTGTGGTGTGACAGTGTGTGTATACAAGTGAAGAGCTTTAGGAGATTTGGATAATTAGGTCAGCATCAAACAAGGTTGAAGTTGAAATAATTTTTTCCCAAGTGGTGCTGCTTAGTTGGGTGCAGAGCAGTTTTAGTGCTGATCTCGTGTGGGAGCTTTTACAATAACAATTTGAGCCTGTCAGTGGCAAAACAAGCACTTTTCTTGAATGTACTTTGACAGAGGGAATATGTTGCAGCAGGGGGCTATATGATGTTAAGGTGTGATGATGCGGTGAGGGGTAGGGGTTAATATTTTCCTGAAAATTACACATGCATTTGGGTTCCAAACCTGACCATTTTAGTGTTATATCTGGTGGTATTAATGATTATTCAGGCAGAAGAACGTCATTTCAACATTAATCAACATTATAATGAGCATAACATAAGTTTTCTTACTGTCTCACTGTCTGTCTGAACAGCTTCATGGAAGTCATATTTTACAATTCTTCATATTTTAAACTAATAAAATTTGTTAAAACAAGTCATTTGGTGTTTTTGAGGTCATGATATTGAACTGAAATAGATTCCACATTCTGTTTGCGTTGCTGAGCTCAGCAGAGGGATCGCACTGTGCACGCTTCACTGTTCAGCATAGTATGCTTAATAAATTTAATGATAACTCAAAGTTAAAAAGAAAAACTTAAAAAAAAAACTTTCATTCTCTTGGTGCGAGGATTTGGTTGGACTCTTCTGGAGATTTTGGTGTCTTTGTTTAGGGAGGGGCACCACAGCCAACTGCTGAAGGTAAATCCACCATATGCTATTTTACCCAGAAGAGTTTGGATAAAGTATAAATCCAGTGTTCCTGAGGCTTTGACCTTCAACTGCAATTATATCTGAGATTCCAAATGTTTCAGCAAACTTCAGTCCATCACATTTTATCCCTCCTGCGCACAATTTAGATCTTCATTCTTTAATATTTTTAAGTATTTTCACACAAAGCTGGTGACAGACATTGTGTTGTGTGTCTCATTCAGATCGTAGAGCCATAAGTTACTGTATTAAGTGCATTAAAGATCATGGCGTCTTGTGCTTGTTAACCAATAAAATAAAGCGCTTGATGTGCTCAGCCGGTAACACACATGCCACATGAAAATTAAACCTTATAATTTAGCATATGCTATGACTTTTCCAGTCAGTTGCGAATTGAATTTATTAGTCTATTACAACTGCATCAAGATTGGGCGGTGGCTGCACCCCCCAACACTTCAACTTTTGGGGGGGGTAAAGCCCAATCTGTAGTCCCTGTTAGTCAAGACAGGTAATGTACTGTCTGTTACAAGTGCTAACATTGACATAAATCATCACCTACACCAGTGGTTCTCCACCCTCTTCCTTGGAGGCCCCCAACAACTTCAAGAAGCTGAGCCCCCACAGCCTGCACACACGAGCACATACAGCAAAAAAATAAGTGATTATTTTCAAAGTTTTAACATTCAGAAACTAACTAATCTTTTCTATTTCTTCAACCTTTGCTGTCTGATAAATGCCTCTTTTCTAACATTTATTCTTCTTACAACCCAACACAGTAAACTTACACACACTCATTATGATTCATTATCACATCTTTTAAATAGTTTCATCTGTATAAATTATGATTTTAGTTAACATGTGCATATCTAATTTTGACAACCCCAGAGCCGACAAGCCTTGGGGACCCTCTGTGAATTCTGACCCCAGGTTGGGAACCAATACACATACATATATTACTTTGAAAAAGGGCACTTTATCCTCAGGTCAGTGTCAAGCAGGACTGCCCCCAATACCTGATAATGGTTTCAGGGTGTGTATCCTCTCTAGGTAAGCTGTGTGTTGGTACCCTCCGCTCTGTCTCATACAGTTTCATATAATACTTTAACACTCTCTCAACTGCACCTTTTAAAATGTAGCCTCCTGTAAAATGGTCACGGTACCAAATGCCTGCAGAGCTGTTTCATGTAATACAAGTATTTGCATTTTTGTTGAACACAAGAGGGTCAAGAGGGTCCCACAGTCTGTTAGATCAGTGTTTCCCAAAACTTTTTCCCTGGGGACCCACGTAATGTACTGCAGATATAAATGGTAAATTTGCAGAATTTCTTCCACAGTCTTTTATGTATATGGGGACCCAAATAAAATCTCCCATGACCCACCTGCAGGTCCTGACCCAGTCTTAGGGAATGACTGTGTTAGAGCACTCAGAAAGGAAACCTCAAAGGGGGCAGTACAGTCCATGTCAGATTGGACCAGGCTCTTCTCTGTTGATCAGGTATTCAAATCAGATCTGCTTTTATGTCATAAAGATGGCAGTGGTTCAGTGGTTTGGTTCAGTTCAACAGAAGGAATCCGAGGGCATATGGAGAGACATCAAGGAACGGTAAAATCATGAGAGAATAATAAAGATAGAGCGAAGAAAAGAGAGTAATTCACAGAAAATATAAAGGTGTGTGGGAATGTGAAGCTCAGGCAAAAGGAGAAAATGGTGTTAAAGTGTGTGTGAGAGAGAGAGAGACAGACAGAGAGGGGGAGAATTAGGAATGGGCAGTCTGAAGGCCAGACACTGAAACCAAATTGTCTATGGTTCTGCTAAATGTCAGTGAGTGTGTGTGCGCTCACTCCTGCTTCTGTGGACATGCAAGCCCTAAACTCCTCTTAGCCCCACACACACACACACACACACACACACACACACACACACACACACACACACACACACACACACACACACACACACACCCTCCTCATTAGCAGCAGGACATGACATTTCTGGACCATTCGAGCCAGGCATGTGGTGGAGGAGGGGGGAGATGACAGAATCTTTAATTCTTCTTTTTGACCAGAATTCATTCTCACTCACCATTTAAAAAAAGGGGAGAATTTAAAAAAAACAGTGGACTCCTTTCAGTTGAAAGAGGTTATTGAGGAGAAATTTACATCATGGGGCAGGTCAGTATGTCTTACATGCACAAAGTCAATAAACCATGTGACAAGAACACAAGGGGCCAATCAGAGGTTGCATCTAAAAACGTGTGGGAAGCATCAGCTGTGCCACTTTCACTTTTCTTTTTCTTTTTTTAAATCTGACCCGGTGATACTCAATGCAGAAGACCTAGAATAAGCTGGAACAAAATAAACAACTTGTGGCATAAATTTCACATATATATGTCAACCCTCATATATATATATATATATATATATATATATATATATGGCGCCTGCTTAACCACACTCACACACACACACACACACACACACCTCTACACATACAGTATGACATGTGAAGCTATAGACACACATCTACATGTCTCTGTTCATACACTCATGCTCTCTTCCATAAATGCACACATGCCTCCTTGTCAGTGCTGCTGGTGTAGCCTGGTGGTGGGCTGCTGGTTAATCACTGTGTTAATGTCACTAAGCTGATTGGTCAGTCAGGTCATTTTGATGTTTGTTAGCAAAACCACAAGGCTAGATGACTAACCGCTATGACTCACTTCCTGTCTTCCCTCATCCATCTATCCATCTATCTATCTATGAAATTTTTAGAAACGCATGTCTTGCCAGCGTACATCATGAAAGCTGGAGAGAACAGTTTCATATCCTCTGACATCCCCCCTAATTGCGCTGTTTGCTCAAATTACTATAATTAGTCTTTTGGTGTCGGGTCTGGATACTGGCAGGAAATGTTTTCCATACAAGGTAAGACACAAACCAAAACTTCCTCTTCTTCTGGGTTTTTCCTCCTCCAGCCAATGTAAAAAAAAAAAAAAACAAAGCGAGAGAAAAAGAAAGACTGATTAAATGAGACCTGGTCAGTGTGGTTTCATTGTGAAGTGCTAAATTACAAGATTTCTTTCAATTGATAACAGCAGAGGTGGGAAGTAAAGAAGTACAAATACTCAGTTACTGTACTTAAGTAGATTTTTCAGATTTCTATATTTATTTTTCTGACATTTCATTTTTACTCTCTTCATTTTAACACATGTATCTATGCCTTCTACTTCTTACATTTTCAGTATAGGTTTGTTACATTAGTTTTAATGAATTTAAGGGGAATTATTGGTTATTTTTATCTTGAATATTTCCACACTGCTTTCCCAACATCACCACTGATTCCAGCTTAAATGGATGGAACAATCACACATTCCTTGGTGTGTGAATCGGTGCATATCACACACGACAGACGCAACAAGATGCAAAACACAGCGACAAGATGAAAACACAGAAAAACAAAACAGAATAATGAAAGATGACGTAACAACTAAAACAATGTAAAAGATGGAACAAGACAAAGATGATGTGAAACACAAAGCAAGATGAAAACAACATTAAGAAAGAAAATGATGTAAAAGATGTAACCCTTGCAGGTGAGGTCCACTTTATTCTATCTGTCTATCAGATTATCTAACATTTAGAAAATTATTTTTTGACATTTGTGAATTAATGCAGAATCATCCACATATACATCACGATTCATCAAAGAATTGCTTTGTTCAAATTTGCCAAAAGCCGCCTAAAACTCCACAAATTAAAGCTCAACAAACTAACAAGTGCAAAAAGAAAACTATAAAAGACAAAGGAGCTCTCTCTTTCTGCTTTTCTAGTTCACATTCTAGAGAAACTTTTCTCACAGCTTCATGTTGAATGGACAGACATAAGAGTGGTATAAATAGTCTCATCATCATCATTCTGCCTCCACTCTCAAACCACTGGACTCAGTTTATCACTCCGCCCTAAGATTTATTACCGGTGACAGTTATTCTACATCGTCTGTCATTGCATCCTGTATGAAAAGGTTGGGTTGACATCTTCAACAGCTAGATTGGTTTTGTATTCATTTATAAAGCCCTGATTGGAAATTTACCATCATAAATCACTTCATTATTATCACTGGTCCCTTAGTCTCAAAGTCCCCTGTGCAAACTGTAATGTTGGAAAAACTGCTTAGTTTTTGTGCTGGACACACCTGGAATACCTTTCAACAACACATTCATGCTGTCTGTTACCTGTATTACTTGTTCATTATATTTTTGTTTTTTCATTTTGTTAGAGATGCTCTGATTATAGTTTGAATTGGCCAGTTTGATTTTTCAAGGGTTTGACCTGCTGATTCTGATTATTAGTCTTTCTAAGATCTATAATTGACGGAATACACAAACATTTTTCTAACTTATCTTTAATATACAATTAAATTGGATGATTATAATAAAACTTTGACTATAACATAACTTTTACATTTTCTCCAAAAGTGCTCCAGGTTACAGCTAAGGCTTATTATATTATTAATCAAGATTATGAACCAGAGGGAGCATGATCTTGTGAGATCTCATAAGGAATGTGATTTTCTCATGGGGAAGCAGATGTAAACAAACCAGAGACTGGCGCTGTGCAACAAAGAATGCTGAAAAAACATATACCGAAGTACAAGTACTGTCAGTCAAAGGGGTTTCTGTTTCTTCAGATCTTCTTCAAGTCTAAGTGACTCCCACTTCTTGCACTGCTCTTCTCACCTCTACAAACCAGCCCGGTTTGTCACATACTGACAAGTTTCACTGCCCCTCAGCAACTCATACAGATGCAGAGGGTACCTGCATCTAAAAGTGACGCACCGGGTTTTTCAAGTGACTTCAACATAAACCCATCCACAGACGTGTAAGATGCCCTGAAAGTCCACACATGGAGGAGGTGAAAGTTTGAAAGCTTACCATCGGCAACGTCATCAGCTGCTCCGTCTCCTTGTAGATTGTCTGTTCTCGGAATCTGTCAATGACGCCGACTTCATGCAAGCATGTGTTTGAGTGTGTGTGGCTGTGACCAGCGCTGTCGTGGCTGTGACGTTACTGTCTGTGTCACTGCACGCATGACTCGATGCTGGTCGGGGCCAGTCACACTGAAAACCGGCCAGTTACGGTCTCTGTCCGGTCGATCGGTGCGTCCCTACTTCTTGTTTTTATTCTGTTCAAACTCTCGGCATCATTATAAGTGAGGAGACTCCCTCAGTGATTCCTCGAGATTAAATAAAGGTTGAGTTAATTAAACATTTTCCACAAAAATAAGAAGAGGCATATTTCCCCAAACTTCAAAGTAAGGATTCAAAGGATTTTTGCATCTTCAGATTGATTTTTTTTAGAAATATCAGCACTTTCTCAAATTTTTTTTAAATGATATGAGTGATGGCCAACATACAAAAATAAGACCCAATGTAAAATAAATTGCAATTATCCATTGATAAAGGTGCATCATAACATTCTGTCAGTGTCCTTTTTTGGTTCTGATGCAAACTCTTAAGAATCTTAATTTCTGTCTCCTGTCCTCCCCTCAGTCTTTTGTTTTTTTTCTTTTCCAGTATACATCTTGTCTCCTCACTTGTATATTTTATGTTCTTCAAATCTGTCATGCTCACACTACATGTCTTGCATCTATTTTGTGTCGCTTTCTACTTTCGTTTCTTCTCTTTCTTGCAATCTGTTCTCTTGGATCCTTTGTTCTCCCTGTCTTTTCAGTCGTCTCTCCCCTGCAGAGTGATTGCTGACGGGACAGCTGACATACAGTATGTTGGTTTAGCACTTTCCGTCTCCGAGGGGCATTTGGCCTGCGAGGCTGAGAGGGACAGTGGGAGAGAAAAGACAGCAAAGGAGGAGAGAGAGGAGTGGAAGTAGAGAAATCTACTCCCTCCCTCCTTGTTTTTCCACCTCCTCTCTATTACTCCTTTCTGGTTCCCTTCACCCCCCCCTCTCTGTCTCCTTCCCCTCCCCCTCTCACTCTGGCCTTTCCATCGCATTGATCAGTAAGAACAACGGCAACACAGAGAGGAGAAAAACGCTTTGTGATATTTTGGCAGGTGAGAAGGAGGGAGGCAGAAAGAGCGATACAGAGAGACAGAGGACAGAAGAAAAGGATGCAGGCTGGGAGATGAGACAGAGAGAAAAGCAGAAAGGAGGGCTGGTCTGTTTGAATTTTCCATTAAAAGAATCAACTGCTGCAGCCCTGGAGAGATAGAGATGGATGAAAAGACATAGAAACAGTGAAAGAAGGAGACGATGGGTTAATCTCTCTCTCTGAACACACACACACACACACACACACACACACACACCTATACACATACATGCAATTCAGAATCGATGAGCGCTCCTGGAATTGATAGTATAATTCTGCCAAAGCCCAAACACCTGCGGTAACAGAGACAGCTGTGTGTCTGTGTGTGTGAGGGCTTATGGCAAAGTGTGTGTTTCTTTCTGCACAGCAGAAGATGATTTTGTTCTCACTGGACACACACACACACACACACACACACACACACACACACACACACACACACACACACACACCAGTAAAATCAGACCAGCAGTTTCTTGTTGTTGAGTTCCTCCCAAAGTTGTTTTCATCAAACTATCAGCCAGACAAATGTCCAATTTTTAGTAAACTTCATTATTTTTCAATAGAATAATTATCAATATAGCAAATATTTATAATGATATTACATGTGTAGTTTACTTGATATCACAGGCGGACTCAGGCTGTCTGAGGGGCAGGGGCAAAAAATTAAGGGCAACATCTGAAAGTAATGCATTTTATCACATTTTGTCCACTGAAGGGCAGCTAGAGGACATTTTATCATGTTATATCTATGTAGGTGCAAGCAAGGGGGCACTTTTGCTGATTTTTTTTTTCAAACATGAGGCCACCTGTCTGAGGTACAGGGGCAAAAAAATAAGGGCACCAGCCAAAAGTTGTAACACACATAATCAAATTTAGTCCACTGGTAGGGCACCTTAGACGGCACTTTACCACATTTTGTCCAATGGACGGACATCATAGAGGACATTTGTTTTAAGTGTTTTATTTGCGTAGGGTCAAGCAAGAGGGCACACAGTCAGACAAATAGAATGACTATCAATATAGCAGATATCTGTAATGATATTACATGTGTAGTTTACCTGATATCACTGGTGGACT
Organism: Lutjanus erythropterus; assembly: GCF_056507025.1. NCBI lineage: Eukaryota > Metazoa > Chordata > Actinopteri > Lutjaniformes > Lutjanidae > Lutjanus > Lutjanus erythropterus. Next base: position 4,059,414 of record NC_139329.1, read on the forward strand.
CTGAGCGGGAGGGGCAAAAAAATAAAGGCACCATCCGAAAGTAAAGCGCTCTAGAGGGCACTTTATCATATTTTATCCACTGGTAGGGCACCTTAGAATGCACTTTATCACATTTTGTCCTTAACTATGTTACGTAGATCACATGACATAACTCACGTTCCATTACACATGTGGTTTATATTGTAAAAGAGTCGCAGTTTGTTTAGCTTTAGGCATAAAATCTATGTGGTTAAGGTTAGGAAAAGAGAGCAGTTTGAGTTAAAATAACTACGTTACATACGTCATGTGACGAAAGTGACGTAACTGTGATGTGATGACATAACTCACATGACAGTTGACGTTGTAAAATGGTTGTAGTTTGGTTAGGTTCAAGTACAAGACTACTTGGATAGGGTTAGGAAAAGTTTGTGGTTTAGGTTAAAAAAAAGTTATGTACGTGACAAGATGGAAAAGACGTCACTTGCGTGATGAAAGTGACACAGTGGATGTCACGTCCACACAAAAATTTTAAGTTACTCAGTGTTTACTCTTTGTTCCACACAGGACTCAAACTCCGATCTCTTTATCCATTAGAAGGCACTGCCTAACAATACACAAACATATCGGTTGTAATAAGTCTCTTGCGTGTTCAGCCAACATGCATGTTTTTGTGGTGAGGACGGGCTGGATGTGAGTGTTGCTGCATCTGATTCTCTCCATCTCTTTCATTTTCAGTATGTACTGCATCCATGGAAATAAGCATGAAAATCTACACATGTCGTCATCCTTACTTTGTCGATCGTCATCTCCTTGGTGCAGCCGTTTTGGCTTTCCACGTCAAGAAAGCGCCTTATATTAAACTGTGTCTAACTAAATATTGAATTGAGCGGAACTGAATTTTATCCCCACAAAAGAACTCTGTGCTGTGCTGCAATCTTTCATCCTCAAGGTCACTTATGTTTTCAGCACTCACTCCTCCTTCAAGAAAGAATGCTTCTATCTGAAAGGGTGAGGAAAATAGGACGGGAAAAATATGCAGTTGGCTGGAGAGAACGCAGTTTTGATGAGACAACAGATGTTCCGCCTTTCATAAACCTTGACCTAGGCAAAGCAGGACAAGGACATGAGAAAGAAAAGAGAGGTGATGAAACATGAAATAGAAGAGGGCTGAGAAACAGGGGAGGATGGAGACGTGTTGAGACATAGACGCAGGAGGTGGGTAAACAATTTTCATTTCCTTCACATCTTTTTGAAGACGTCTTTTTATGCTAATCAGGTCCTCCGTATGAACATAAGGAGAATGTAGCCTGCTTTGTCCACTATGTGCTGAAGCACAGTGAGGAGTGTGTGACACTGCAGAGGCAGGGAAAATAAGAGTGGGAATAAGAGTGGGAAGTGACAATGCCCGGCTTTCTTTTTTTTCAGTCTAGCATTTAATAAAGATTCAATAAACATCATGACTTTGTAAAATGTCTCTCATTGACTTTAAGGCCTTTTATTTACCACAGGTATCCATCAGCAAATCAAGCCTGGAAAGTGTATTTCCTTGCAAACTAATCAACACATACAGAAAACAACCCCGCCCTGAGATGGCGTCTGCAGGAGGTCCCAAAGGTTTTTATTGAGAGACTGTTTACACCTGGAATTAACACATGTCCTCTGTCATCCAATCAGCTGTGAATGTGCCACAGATGCATTCAGATTGCGTTCAGCGGTGGTCTAGGCTGCACGTGACCACGTTCTTTCAGCACTGTTTATGCAAAATGTCCACACTGTAAATTTGAAATAGTTAAAGTTATTTTAAAAATGCATGCAAACCCAGTGCCTTAAAATAATTAAGTAAAGTGGAATAGATTGGTGTATACTGAACTAACTACTGCTTGTTTAGCGTAGTACGTGTACACTTGAGTGCATGTAACTAAAAAAAAAATTACATTTGAGTACTCGATAATTTTCTTTATACTTTACTTCATCAAATACATGGTCTCATCTACTTTAATCACTGATGCAACAGTATCTTACAGTTTCTTACATTGTTGTGTTTAAATTTTTTATTTAAAAATTAAAGATAAAGCCTCTGTACTTTTTAAGCCTCCTAAATTCATCCTCCACTCTCCACCATTAAAAATACTTTATTTTCATGATTTATTATTTCAGTAAATGAACGTAGTAAAAATACAAAGTGTGCCAAATACAAAAACAAGCAATGCACATTTTAACATAGTCATCAAACAGTTGGTCCTGCCTTTCACTGGACAGATAACTAATCATACTTGGGGATAATGGTTTGGCCAATCAGATTTCAGGGTTGGCCAGTGCCCCCACCCCCCACCCCCCAATGCTCCCCTAAAAAATGTCAGGACATTTACCAAAAGAAAAGGGGTCTATGAAACAGTGAATGAAGTTAAGCAAAACTTTCTTGTTGAAGGTCATAGCAGCGTAATATGTCTATTAATTCACATGTGCATTTGTGCATCTGACTCCATGTCTACTCAGTATATTCATATATGTGCTCCTGCATATGTGTGAGTGTAAGGGCAAACACACTTTGACCTCCTCTAATTAATCTCCTCTGGTGAAGAAACGAGCTTCATCCATCAACTTGCCATCCCAGAGGGAGATCCCACCACAGAATTGGCTAAAAGACCCTCATCATCTTCCTCTACCTTCCTCTTTACATACTTGCCAAAAATCCTTGTCTCTCCCTTCTTCTACATGCCTGGCAACAAGACTCTTTTCCTTGTCATCTAGCTGTACTCTACCCGTCTTTTCATTTGCCAAAACACAGTCTTCTGCTAATTTTTTTTTTTTTTTTTGACCAAAGGACACAGACAGCCGGCCCGACCAAACACAGTGTAACACACCTGAAGTTCCAGCCCCACACCATACCTGACAACACCATATACACTGACTTATTATGCTGTCTGTGTTTTATCCTGTACCTCACAATAGGGGCAAACACTTTTCAACATTTTCTGCCATGGTAGCTGTAGGGGCGGTCAGTGGGTCAATGATCCCATCACTTTGATCCAGACCAAAATAAAATATTGTATCGATTGCCACAAAATTGTGGGTCTCCTGCAGATGACTTTGGCGCTTTTCACTTATTCTGTGAAGTATTTCTACATCTGAATGGGGTTGATGGAAAGAGCATGAATCCCAATGACTCTAGTGATCCCCGACTTTTCTTCCAGTGTATGGTGACCATATTTTCAAACTCAAACTGGGCTGCAAAATTTTGTTTTCCAAGGAGAGCAAAGTCATGACCCACCCTACTCTGACTCTGATTGGCTAGTACTCATTGTCTTTGTTGGTTTGGGTTGGTAGGGTCAAGACTAGCCAGTAGATAAATGGATATAAATGGGCTGGCTGCCATTTTTCTAGATAAAAAGCACTATGACATTTATATTTCTCAAGTTATTTCAATTAGTTCAAGTCATCATGAGATAATATATTTTTTTTAATTATCCTAGCCAGGCTTTGCTAGGAGGGGATTATGTGATTGCTTATGTGCGTGTGTGAGTGCATCCGTGATCATCGGTGGACCTGTATCTTGTCCCGAGCTAATCTCAAATACTACTGGACCAATCAGCCTAATTTTTTGTTTTTGTGCACATCTGTGATGATGTCCAAGGATCTTGATGATTCACCATTTTGTAAAAACCTTAAAAATGGTCCTTTACTTTGTTTTTATGGCCAGAGCCATTATGTTTTCAGGTAATCCCATTCTTGTGAACGTGATATCTTAACAAAATTCATCAAACTTGACATAAATAAAGAACCTTTTATTAAATTCCTTCACAGTCTTCACTACAGACCTGATACGAGTGTGGACAGACATGACTGTAAACTGTAACTTGACTGGTTGGTGGAGACAAACAACTGTGAGGCAGTAATTTTATTTTTTGACTGCTCTTTTCACTCTGCTTAATGGGCCACTGAGGGGCGCAAGTGATCAACAACTGCTTCAGTTTGAGACCTTGTTTCAGCTCAGGACAAAATATGTTTGGGTCATGTTAATGTTGGTAGAACATCTGGCAGTTTGGTGGTATTGCAGTAGGTGCTTCACCATCTGTTGCCTGGGCGGAATCAGGACTCTTCAAGATGCTTTCTGTTAAAATGTTTAAGAACGGGAGTTGGTAGGTTATTGATGATGGATCAGCTAATCATATTAATTAGTGAAAACCTGATCAAAGTGTTATAGCATCCTCATATTTCCACTGCGCCGCTGGAAAACATGTCTTTTTCATCCATATTCTAACAGATGTGAATTGTTGAATGTGTGAACATATTCAACGCCCCTTCTACTCTTTTGTCTTTTGCATTGAATAAGTCTGTGTAAATAGTCCCTCGCACTCTTTCCTTTCTCCTCAGACCTTGGCTTTCTGCCACTTTCTCATGCCTTTGCGCAGAAGAGCAGAAAGAGAAGAGAGAAAGAGAAATTAGAGGTAAAACAGAGGGAGCTGTGATGAGGATTGGCTGCGCTCACTATGAAAACCATGGCAACCCATCAGTGTTACCTTGAACCAGACAAAGTTTCAAAGACGCACTGTAAACATCCCTCAAAGCAGGCGTGCTCAAGTGTGACAGCTACAAAAAGTAACGATAAGAGATGCACCATTGGCCTGACAACATGAAGAAAAGCAGAAGTAATGCTTTGGAGCCCTATGGAAATGTTACAGAAACATTAAAGCTAGTGATGCTGCTTTGGTGCCCAGTTTGATTCATGTTTCTGTTTTGGACAGCTCCTGCCATCTCTAGTTGACACCTGTAGTGGTTGCTAGGAGCATTTGGCATGTCTGTCAAAGAAATTTCTGCAAGTTGCAGCTGCCTGCATGGCCCCATTCTAAAGCTCTGAGTGGCTTGGTTGTTTTCCCAACAGAAAATGAACACCAGATCCATTTAAAACGCTGAAAAACACTGAGATGTTTGTAGTGATTCAGTCTAGAGTCATGCTCTTATAACATCTACTAACAAACAAACTATATTAAACCACCTTATTATACAACAGGTAGTTCTATTTTTATGTATATTTCTTCAAGAAAATAAATCATAAACACCAGCAAGCCTAGTGTTCAACCTCAGCTGTGAACAAGCTGTAGCTCACACACACACACACACACACACACACACACACACACACAGAAGCAATTACATGATCCCCTCTTGGCTTACGCCCAGTGGGGATAATACATTACAAAATGTTCACTCTCGCTGCTGGTTGTTCCGACACAGAGTCATTATCCTTTCTGAAGTTAGCGTTAACAGACAGCTTGCTTTGTGCCCCAAAATGATCTATTTAAATAATTAAATTAATTTAATAAAAGTCCCACACCTCCTCCCCAGCCCACAGGACTTCCCCCTTGACTGCAACAGAACAATATTACCTACAATAGCGCCTTTATGCTTCCAATAGCATAATGCAAACATTTACATTATTTTGTTTTGCACCATGTGACCTTGCAGCAGATTGTTCCATGCAGAGAATTAGTAAGTAGAATACGTTATCATCATTCATGTCACATCATATCATTTTTTGGCTGCTGTTAGGCCTGCCAGCCATACATTGTTGTTGAAGTGTAAATTTCTATAAAGAATCACCATTTAACAACAAAAGCGATGGGGAGCTTGGTACAAAGCATTCTAAAATCTTTGATAGCCTTCATGAGACACAGTTCCAACATCTAAAAACTTGTGGACACCCCCATACAATATGCATAAAAAGTACCAGGAACTCCCTGTAGGCAAAGCGTGTAATTTGGGGATAGTCTTTGTAGTCCTTGTATGTAAAATATGTTGGTAGGATGAAGATTAAATTAAATTAATGTGACAGATGAAGGTCTGGCCTGGCCTCTTGTACACTGGACAAAAAACCCCGCTAACACCCACTAACATTTACCTTTTGTCTTCAGCGATAAAGGGTACAATCATTCACTCTGGTGTCAAATTGCTCTGAAGCAGTCACAGGTATTTCTCGGCTCCAGCTCCGATTGGCAGTTAATTTTCACCCTGGTTTCGGCAGAGGCAGTGAAGACTTGTCGCCTCCGTCAGTCATTTCTGCAACTCTTTTGCCCTTTTTCACTCTGGACAGGGGATGAACATTTTATTTCTTATATATATTTTAGGATAAAAATCTCCTGTTATTTTGTTTTGTTATTTTTTAAGCAGCAAAATCAGAAAATGTTCAGTTCGCAGTAGTAACTTAACATGACTCCTATTAGCTGAACATAAATCAAGTACAAATAGTGAAGCAGAAAAGAAACTCAACCTCAAAACATGGAAATTCCGTTTGAAGCTGGAACAGTTTTAAAATTGTCTTCCTCTCTGGTGGAAAGGGGCCAATCATGTATTTTAGTGGGCTTAAAAACCCTGCATATAATAGTCTTTCCAGGAAGTTGCGATACTGTGTTCGCAACAGTTCGGAATTTCATTGTACCACTTGCAATGACAATAAAGCTTCTTAACAATTCACACAAATTCAACCAATCTCTGTGAATTCTAAGCTGACACATGAGACGGTTTGCTCTTCAGAACCATCTGGGAAGTAGAAACAGTTTGGAAAAGGGCAGGTGCTTTCAAACAACACTTGGCAGGTGGTTGGTGGAACCATCTGTCATGTCTAACATTTGCTAACTTCAACCAATCAGATCTACTCACCGAACCAAAGCCAAAGCCAGCCAAAGAAGAGTGAAAACACCTTTTCCTTCTGTAAAAGCATTCAGTGCTGTTCTTTGCTATTCTTTCAGTGAAGAAATACTTTCCAGCTGTGATCCAACCAATGTTATCACAGGAACTACGCTAACATCTTCAGGAGCCACCATTGTTCCATGGATGCTTCTTGTTGTCTGCATATCTGAAACTGCACCCACAGCTGTCAGTAGTCCCTCCATGGATGGTGAATGGCTTGCACCACCTCTGTTGTGGACACAAACGGGTAACTTGAGGCTTGGCAAGATGGGTTCTTATATGATCTCATGATCTTGGGAACCCAGCTGCCTCACAATATAATGTCAATTCTACACAACCTGGCAATTTTTTTCAAACACTGCAACTTTTCCACAAAATTGACCAATCATCGTAGGTTCCTATGAGTTCCAACTCTGAAAAGAACACAAGGTTTGTCGTTGTTATTGATATTTATCAATGCTCTGTGCACTTCAATATTTTCTGATTGTGTGCTTGCTCTTTTGACTGAGCTTTATCTCCAAAAAGATTGCTTCTTTGTGAAATACCCCCAGGTGCATTTATTTTTGTTAGAATCTTTGTAATCCTGATACTTTTTGGTAAGGTATGGAACAGATTGCAGTTTTATTCTCCCTACAACAAATTACCTTTGATTGCTAATGGATTATACAAAGAATAGCATTTTTTTTATTTTCATTTGCTCCAGCACTTTGCAACATGTATCACAGTTTTTGGGAAAAGTTGCCATTAATCCAGGCTTTTTAGACCGCAACAATTTCCAAAATAGCCTGCAAAATCCTGGAGGGACTGATATATGTCCCAATTTTGGTGTAAAACTGAATAGTATCAAATTCTTTATAATAAACAGACTGAGCAGAAATGGTGAGGATGAAATAGCACCACCTCAAATGTGAGTACACAATTACTCATTTCACACCATCAAAATAGCCCCACCTCAGACACCACACACAGACTGAAGCAGACACACAAGCAGGTTAACAAATGGGTATAATTAGCTGTACTGATCAATACGACTTTAAATGAAACACACTTATCACTGGAACCCCCCTAACCTACGACTCAGCACTGGTCCTGGCTGACAACATAGTACAAATGTATAACACAGTGTTTAGGGAGTGTGTTTACTGCAGGTGTATTTGTGTGTTTCCCCAATGGAGACATGAGGGGAGCTGGAACACTATTAGCAGGGGTCACAGGGAGCACTTAATGCTGACAGAGACAAAGAGAAAGAACACCAGGAGGGGTGCAGGGTGTGGGTCTGTAGGGGAGGGGGTGGGTTTAATGTATTTGTCGAGGCCAAAGTTTATTCCATCATTAATACTACTTTGATGCTACTTCAGCCTGTGGGTGTGAGGGTGTTCCACCCCTGTCCTTGAGGGCTAGAACCTACAGGTGTTTGATCCTCTGTGGTAATTAATGGACCACAGCTGGAGCAGCTCTCACTACCTCACACTTTCTGTCTTCAAAAGGAACTTGTGAGATTTTTTGACAAAGTGAGCACTGGATATGCTCAACCTTGAAGTGGTTTAAAGGGTTAGTCTGGATTATTTGAAGTGGAGTTGTGTGAGGTACTTATCCATAGTCAGTGTATTGCCGAAAGTAGAGGTCAGCAGATGTGGCCACGGTTTGGAAAGGGAGGCTGTGCAATGTACTACTGTGGACAGGATCAGCAAAAAAATGAACAGTATTTTCACTATCAGTTTAAGTGTATGCTATATTTAGATTATTTCCACCACCTCTTATGGAAAACTGCAGATATATAGGCCAAATATCATTCTCTTTCTCTTAACCAGACTAAAAGTCAGAGACAGACAAAACTGATTTAATTTAATTTTAATTTTTTTAATTTCTTAGCTGGAAGTTGCAGGATTTAACGAGAGTGTTGACATGTGGCTGAAAGTTCAGTTGAGAATAGTATGTGACACCTAGGTATTGTATTTGTAGCCAGTGGACCAAGTAACATTTGTAATTTGCTTACTAGGTGATCAGGGTCAAAGTTTATTGCTCCTGTGTATCTACAGAAGGTTACAAAACATTAATTTCTCAGTAACTCTTATAATAAGCACCCCACTAAACTGCTCAGACAGCTAACATTATCCAGCTTAAAGGAGAAGTAGATTTGTATATCATCAGCATAGAAGTGATAAAATACCTGATAATGTTACCTAATGGAAGCACGTAAAAGGAAAACAAAATGGGACCAAGGATCAATCCCTGTGGCACCCCATGTGTCAGTGGAGATGAAACAAAGTTTCTGGTAGAAACAGAAAACTCTCTATTTGAGAGATATGATTCAAACCATTTAAGAACAGTTCTGTATATACCTACACACTCGTTTAGTCTTAATTTAAGAAATGTTATAACAGGTAAAGTTTAGGAGGTGGCTGAAAAGCTTGAAATCTTAGCATCCATAGAGGTTAGAGCAGAGTGACTGACAGTGATAAACATATGCAAAAAACAATCATGTTGTGCAACCAGTGGTGGAGAGTAGCGAAATACATTCACTTGAGTACTGTACTTGAGTACATTTTTTGAGTATTTGTTTTTTTGGAAACCTCAGACTTTCACTCCAATATATTTCAAAGACAAATATTGTACTTTTGACTCCACTGCATTTTTAGGAAGGTTGTTGCTACTTGTTACTTTTAGTCTAAGCATAACTGAAGTCAGCTGTTGCTATTTTTTCTTTTCTAAACTGCAACTGGCCACACATTGTGTTCCTCACAGAAGGAAACCAATCACAGTACCCACTCTCAACTGGGACTGATAGAAAAGCAGAAATCCATCATCCAAGCGTGCTTTGTAACAAGAGCAAGCAAGCTCTCCCTCTTTCATTCAAACAAAACTCAATAATCGTGACGGCAAGAGAAAGACAAGCTGACAAACCAAAACACCCATGACCCTATCTCAAGACAATGTTTGAGATTTGGGAAATGATTTATATAATATCACATGCTTACTGTGTTTACCATGAACAAAAACATCTCTGCTTTCAATAACCTGCTGTCCAACCTGAAAAGGCATGTTGAGGTATGTAAACAAACATTTATTTCACTCCAGATAAAAATTTTATTTTTTTTTTTTTTATAATTCAAGTTTTTATTAATTTGGAAGGCATGGTACATGACATACATATCTTAATTTCTAGTCATACAAGGATACAAGGCAAATATATACATACACATACACATATATATACATACATACACACATATATACATACATATATATACACACATACATACATATATATATATACATACACATGTATACATATATGCATACATATTATAATATGGAGGTGGACTCCAATCCATGAAAAAAAAAAGAAAAAGAAAAAGGAAAATAATTGAGTAAATAATGCAGATAAGTCTAGGCGAAAAATGCAGGGAACAAACTTACAAACAAAAACATGTCGAATGTATATCCCTATACATTGCTCTGCAGGGACAGTTAATCACTGTACAAGTTCATAACTTTGTGGGCCTATCTTCTATTTTAATGTGAGTCCATAAACAATCCCAAGGAGACACTCCTTTCTCCTGATCACCATTAATACTACTGAGCATCGTCTCATAAGATGCTGTTTCCACCATTGCACTGGCCCATTCTTTCAATTCTGGGGCCTTTGTTGTCTTCCAGTGTCTTAGGATAACCCGACAGACAGTTATTAAACCAACAATAATAACAGAAAAGGCACACTTGGATACATTCGGTATCTGCGACCAGTCCCCCAGTAAACACAACATTGGACTTAAGGGGATTTCTGAGCCAGACCAACTACTTAGAATATCCAACACTTTGATCCAGAGGGGTCTGACCAAACTACATTCCCATATACAGTGTACGAAAGTCCCTATTTCAGTTTTACATTTCCAACAGGTATTGGTATTTACCAGTTTCATTCTGTAAAGTCGCAGAGGTGTGTATTAATATCTGTGCAATACCTTATGTTGTGTGAGCTTCCCCCTCGCTTCTTTCACATATTTACCACATCCTGACAAGATTTTGGACCATTTGATATCTTCGATTTCTTCCCCAAGATCTCGTTGCCAAATCAGTTTCATATTGAAAGATACATCGCACAAGAGGGAATTAATTACTTTATAGAACTGTGAGGCCTTACGATTTTCCAGGTGTAATTTGAGGTATTTTATAATTATGTTATCTGATAGACTGTAGGATTTTGACATAATACAACTTCTTATCTGTAAATACTTCCAAAAATGCCCTTTTCCTACCAAATCAAATGGCTCAACCAGATTATTGTATGACAAAAATAAACCATCCTTAAAAAAATCACCAATGGTACATAAACCACTGGAGTGCCACTGTTTCCAATACGCAGTACTTTTCCCAATACATATTGCAGAGTTATACCACAATGAGGAGTATCTTTGTAAGTTATGTGATAGTTTTAACATTTTATGGACTTTTATCCACACATCTCTTGAATGCAGAAGGATTGGACTGTTAAATTACTTCTTTGAGATAAAGCAACAATAGGGTTAAATGGTGAGTACAATTTATATTCAACGTCCATCCAGGCTGCTTTATCTCCTGCTTCATCCCAATATTTTGCTAATGCTAATTTTTCCCCATAATGTGAGTTTAATCTTGTCCCATTTTTCTAAATGTAATTTAATCTTCTGTATTAACGGGTAAAAATTTAGCATTACCATTTCACCTATATCCTGAGAGAGTTTAATGCCAAGATATTTCAGACCCTTATGAACTTACTTAAAATTAAATTTTTCCACCATATAAGGGAGACAAAATTTCGAAAGAGGCATTGCTTCAGATTTGTTCCAATTTATAGTATAGCCTGATAATTTTGAAAATGATTGAATAGTGTCCATCAGATGTGGTAGGGATCCCAGAGGATCAGATATCACTGCTAACACGTCGTCTGCGTAAAGTAAAATCTTATGTTCTTTGTCTCCACCCTTGATTCCTCTGATGCCAGGGTGCGCCCTAATAGCAACTGCTAATATCTCCACTGCTGCTTTTGGTTCTTTATATAACATTTTTACCCATGTAATGAAATTGGAATTAAAGCCAAAGTGAGATAGGGTGGAGAACAAAAAACACCACTCCACCTTATCAAAGGCTTTCTCTGCATCGAGAGAAATAGCAGTTACTGGTACATTCTTAGACTGACTCAGCCACATTAAATGTAACAACGATCTAACATTATCAGTAGAGGATCTATTTTTCATGAATCCCACTTGATTGTGGTGAATGATACTTGGCAGCAGATTCTGTAAACGTGTAGCTAAAATTTGGTCAGAATTTTACAATCAAGGTTTAGCAGGCTGATGGGTCTAAAATTAGAGGGGTCAGCTACATCTCTACCTACTTTAGGAATAAGTGAAATTAAGGCTTCATTAAAAGTTGGAGCTAGACGACCCTTCTTAAACATCTCCTGATAAACCTTTTGCAATATTGGGGCAAGGATATCTATAAATGCTTTGTAATACTCCACTGGGAGTCCATCATAACCAGGCGATTTCCCATTTTTCATTACAGAAATTGCCTCCCTTACTTCGTTTTCTGTAATTGGCAACTCCAATCCCTCCGCTTCCTCAGGCTGCAACCTAGGTACATCTATGTTTGATAAAAACTGTTTAATCTCCTCATGCAGATTGTCAGTGGCAAGTGATGATGCATATAATTTTTCATAATACACTTGAAATATCTTATTTATGTCTTTAACAGAAAAGAACTGTTGTAGTCCTGATTGATTACTGGTATCATGTTGGAAGATGTTTTCTCTTTCAATTGTCTAGCCAATAATTTCCCGTTTTTTTCTCCTCCTTCATAAAGATTTGTTTTTAGTCTAAACAGTGCATATTCTGCTTTTTTATTATATATTTCGTGTAACTGAAGTTTGAGCTTGCAGAGCTCCTGGAATTGCTTATCAGAAAAATGCTTGAATAGTCCTAGTTCTTTAACCTTAATTTCTAGTTCATTAATCCTACTTAAACTTTCTTTTTTCTTTTTGGTGGCTTGAGCTATCAATTTCCCCCTAATATAAGCTTTGGATGCTTCCCAAACTGTTGTAATTTCCTCAGTGATGCCAATATTGATTTCAAAAAATTCTTTCAAATCTGTCTCCAATGTTTTCCTAAAGACAGAGTCTAATATCAATGAAGTGTTCATCCTCCACCTTCCCCTCCTTTCATTATCTAAGTTAGTATTAATAAGTAGTTCTACTGGTGCATGATCTGTAATAGATATTGTTTTTATAATACATTCTGCTACACTGTCTACTAGGGAAGTAGCTATTAAAAAGAAATCTATCCTGGAATAGGTTTTGTGACAATGTGAAAAAAGGTATATTCCCTCTGAGTTGGATTGATTAATCTCCATATGTCTGTTAGCCCTGTATCTTTGCACACCATATGTAACGCATCTCTCTCTTTAATCGATGAGGGAGCTCTATATAAGCTTTTATCTAAAATAGGATCCATTACCTGGTTGAAATCACCTGCTAAGACAATTTGACCCTCTGTATCACCAAGAATCTTATTAATTTCGTGAAAGAAATTTGGATCCTCCTTACTGGGTGCATAAATATTACATAATACCATTGGTAAACCCTCTACTATGGCTTCAATACACACAATTCTTTCCTCTGCATCTTTAGTTTGTTTTAATAGAACAAAACTTATATTCTTTTTAATCAGAATAAGTACACCATTACGCTTACTTGAAAAGGAACTATGAAAGACATGACCTATCCAACCAGTCTTAAATTTGTCTGCTTCGGCACCCTGCATGTGAGTTTCCTGTATGAAAACAATATCAGCTTTACAGTTCTTCAAATAGGACAATATTTTCCTCCTTTTAACTGGACTTCCACATCCATTGATATTCCATGAAATAAATTTAACTAAATTGCTAGGTATTCTTGAACTTTTACTATTAATATTAAAAATACAAATTTAGTTATCATTTGCCCAGGGTCCCTATCTGTCATAATACATGAACTATTATCCCTTGCCTTGAAATTCATAATTTCTCTTAAATAATCACTTGTCATTACCAAATGCCTTCTTATTTTTTGAACACCTAAAACAAAACCATAACATAATAAACACATCCACACAATAACAAAACAAAACAAAAAATAAATAAATAAATAAAAATACCTGGCTGTCTAAATGCAACCATTTCCTGAGTGCAAGTTGCCACTCGCTGAAAAATAGATAAATAATAATATAATAAAAAAATAAATAAATAAATAAAATAAATAAACCTTATTGGTCCGTGGGATTATCACAGCTCAGTGGCTTCTGGTTCCTTACTTCTACCAGCCTCTCTCTATGCCCCGCACAAGTCCTTCACCAGATCAGTTGAGTTTGTAACAACCACATTGTCTCTTCTCAACGTAGACAGCTACTCATTTCATTTTGACCTACTCAGTCATCAGCTTCTTCATGTCCGTGCTCATTGATGAAACTCTCGGCTGCTGTAGCAGTGCTGAATGGTGCTAAAAGTCGGTGCACCCTCTCAATCCCAAACTCCCCGTCCATTGCAACGCCGAGTCCCTCAGTTATAATCCTTCGAACACAAGCAGGTAGCGTCCCATTAGTACCATACGTCTCTTTCAAACCAACCAGTCTCACATTATTCCACCTGCAGTGGTTTTTCGAGAACTTGCACTCTGTTCCACAAGGTCTCCATATCTTTATCATGGTTCTCGCTGTTATTCACTAACCGCTCTGAGGTCTCCTCCAGGTGAGCAATACGAGCCTCCGCCTCCCCCAACCAATCCTGCATAGCCGTCACTGTTGTTTTTAACTCCGCTGTTGTTTGTTTTATTGTAGAGACGTCAACTGCGACACTCTGCAGGATGTTACTCATTTTACTCACTTCTGCAAACAGTTTCTCAAGATTGTTGGACTGTTTCTGTGTGTTTGAAGACGGGCTGCTCGCATTTTCATCTTCATGTGACGGGCTTGTCCGTGTAGGCATGCGACTCGGATTCTTGAAGTGTTTTGAAGTCGCCATTCTTTCTCTTTTTGTTTACACGTAAACTTATCACAAATGCTTGCAGTAAGCAGAGAGTTACTTACAAACAAGCATTGCTTATTATAAAAAAGTTTGAATTATCTTGTACGGGGCGGCGAGATTTCTAGATGGCGGCCATCTTGTTCGCTGCACCCACGTGACTCCTCATTTCTAGATAAACATTTTATATGAAGTTGTAGTGGTTGCGATTTTATGCAATGACCAATGATTGAAATACCATTTTATAATGTTGTAATTTGAGCAAAATATTTGTCACTCTGCCTGTCAATTTGACAACCTTCAGGTCCTTGTCTTGTTGGGACCCATGTCCTGAGTGAATCCACTGACTTGATCTAACAAAACTGCAGAGTTACTGACAAATCCTGCCAGAAAAAGTATATATTTACGTAAGGGAAAGGACAATCCTGCAGCATTTGATATCAGAAAATGTACTTTGTAATTTTTACTTTTGAATACTTAAGTACTACTGAATACTTAATTATAGTATGCAAATATTCTAGTACTTTAACTCAAGTAAAATTTTGACTGAGCAACTTTCACTTGTACTTGAGCTATAATTGACTAGGAGTATCTGTACTTTGATTCAAGTATTAGGGTTGAGTCCACCACTGTGTGTAAAGATACATTAAAATATTACTGATTGTTCCTTTAAATACACATCACTAATACTACTACTATTACCTCTATTATTTCTTGTTGTCAATAACTTATTATTACGTTTGAATGCTATTTTCTACATATTGAAAAATATGTCACTTTAACTCGACTTGACACAGGTGTTATGTCCTTTGTGTGTTAAAGGCAGACCACTGCTCTCGCTGTATTGCCCTCCATAACACCTGCAGCTTACATCAGCACATACATGTATTCTATGTCCCAGCGCTGTGAAGCAGCAGTGGAAAGAAAACAGATGACACTGCAGGCAGGGGACATGTCAAAGTCCCAAGACCCCTGAATGTGATGTGCTGTTTCCATTGAAAAACATCAAACCTCATGCTTCCTCTACCGGGAAAATACGCAGGAGAAACGGATTCAGAGATTTTGTTGGTGTCCAGAGGAAGCAAGGGAACAAAATGAATCATTAACCAGGGGTCATCAAATTACGTATGGCAGGTCATTTCTTGCTCTTGAGCTTTGATACGACAGAGTAAGCATTCTTATTTCTATCATTGACCTTAAAATAGGCATGATTTAGGTCATGTGTGCGTGCATGTGATTGTTTGTCTGTACTGTATATGTGTTTGCCCCATGGTGACCTGTCCAGGGTTTACCATACCTTTCACCCAAGGCATTCTGGGATAGGCTACAGCCCCATGCAAAGGATAAACATGTAAAGCTGCATAGGTTAGTATGGATGCTGCACTTGTCCTCACATTTACATTTTCCTTTTTACTTGATGCCCCAAATTGATTGACATCTATCACTAGCCAACATGACAGATGGAATCCCAGTGAGGAATGGCAACTATTAGCAGTAATGAAGCTAACAGAGATGAGTGAGAAATGAACTGAACTGTGAGCATGTAACAAAGCCCCTACTCACAAGTCAGACTAGGTCTATTGCCAAGTAGGTTCTCAACATTCATTGGATTTGCCTTGGTATTTTCGGGCACAAGCATTGGCACCATCTGTGGGGGGGCACTGGGTTTTATGTCCCCCCAAAGTTAGAGATGGGGGTGGTCTGACCCTCCGAATCCTGATGCAAAGCAGGAAAAAAAAAGCAGTTGTAAAAAAAACAGTAAGTATGCTAAGTTGTGGCTCTACCACCTTAATTAGACTAACAACACAATGTCTGCCACCAGCTCTGTGTGGAAACACTGTGCGCTGCGCTCTAACAAGCAATGCACCAGATGACCAGTATGTTGCGACATTTGGAATCTCAGACAAAATTGTGAGCAAAAGACCAAAGCCTGCAGGAGCACTGGATTCATACTTTATCCAAAACACTTCTGGGTGAAGTACTGGCAGTGATGGCAGCATATGATGGATTTACCTTGAACACTTGTGGCAAAATGTGGAGAAGGTGAAGAAGGCGGCCAAACTCACCTGCAGAATCCATCCGAAATCTCACACCAAGTGACTGAGAGCCTTTTTCAAGCTTTGCTTTTTAACTTTGAGTGATCATTTAGTTTCTTAGGCAGAATATATCTAACATTATGGCAGGCACGGTAAGAGCCTTCTGCTGCACACAGCAGCAGCCTCTGAACGTGAACAGAATATGGAATCTGTCTCAGCTCAATAGAATGATCTTTAAATACACTAAATTAAAACACTTATTTGCCTGTAGTGTGAAGAAATGTACGACTGATGTGGCAAGATCACAGGCAATAAACTTGACAGTCCATCCTCACAGCTGCAGCAAAGTTAAAGTTGCATGCACAGTTTGTATTATGTTTATTATAATGTTGATTAATGCCTTAATGATGTTCTTCTGCCTCAGTTATTATTTATAGCACCAGATAATCCTCACCAAGTCACATTATGTACCATTACATAGGCAGATTATTATTATTATTATTATTATTATTACATTGTGATACTTGGATTAGATTGCTGACTATATTTTTAAATAGGTAATTAGTTACAGCAACAGAATACATTTTTGAAGTACCCCTCCCAACCCTGATTTTTGCAAAAACTTGTATTTGATAACAGTGTTCCTAAACTGGCAAAACACCATTCAAAAGTTTTATTTCAATAAGTATCATTTATCACCCATAGGATCATTGGAAAATACTCTGCTCACTTGTTTTGTTTTTTCCCCTGGAATCTTAAAAGTGCAACAACCTGCATACATTTTCCTTCTAACGCCACCACCTCCAGTTGTCACTATTCATTTAACAGCCACAGTCGCACTGGGAGCTTTCTTACCTTAAAACAGTTTCTTCCTCACTAGTTTTTGTGTAAAAAATCTGCCACATGCTAACAGTTAATTATGCACTCTGAGCTGAGAGGGAGGTTTCCCTCTTGGGATATTGAACATTTCCATATATTACTTTTCTCGGGAAAAAAAGTCATCATGCTTTAAATCAGTGTGGTTTGTTTTCTACTCCCATCAATGTAATCTTTGTCTGTGAATATGATACCAAGAGCTGGGCGATATGGCTTAAAAGTAATATCTCTGTTTTTAAGCTGTTCTGCAACATATATCTCGATACAGACATTCTCATATAGTGCAAACATCATCATGTTCTTATAGAATACAATGCATTGTATTCTATAAGAACATGACTGTAACTACCCAGCAGTATTTGAAGTAGCCAAAATGAGCACAATCGTAAACATCTAAAGCAGTAAAATGCAACATACACATTTATGCAGAAATGATATTAACCTAAAAACATCAGATATAATAGTAAAACACTGACATGAACTGCACAATGAGTAATTTTAAATAATTTTGCTGTATTACTGACAGACTTTTACCTTAGTTAAAGGGATAGTTCAGCCAAGAATGAAAATTTGATCATTATCTACTTACCCTCATTCTGATTGAAGGTCGGGTCAGTTTTGTTAGTCCACAAACACTGCTTTGACAGTGATGCAGAATCTCCCAAACAAAGGAAGTGAATGGTGACCAGTTTTCAAACGTAAAGAACAACTGGGGAAAAAATAGGTCAAGTCTCCTAAAGTCTCAGCTTGCCTTTTGCACACCGTCACACCACATACACCCAGTTCAGACAGGGTGCATGTGCACATGAACTTGGCTCCAAGCTAAGGATCTACAGTGACGATTCAGGCTAAAAACATACTGTAAATATTTTTTTTTAGTCAGCTTGGCATGTTGAGGCTTTAGGAGACTTGGTTTACACCAGACGAGCAGTATGGAGGTAGTTTATATTTCTATTCTGTTGTTTTTTTACATTAGAAAACTGGTCACCATTCTCTTCCATTGTTTTCCTGTGAAACTCCAGAGGCGTTTTGTGGACTGAAAAATTAAACCTGGCTCCTTAGTTGACATGGGGGTGAGTAGATAATGACTGAAACTTAGTTTTTGAGTGAACTATCCCTTTAAGTTTAGAACGCAGTTTTACTTGTAATCGGAGTATTTGGGGTATTAGTGCTTTTGCTTAAGTAGTGGGCTTGTGGGTAACCTGTGTGACAGATAGTGAGGTCTGCAGTAGAGTCGCGATCGATCATATGATCGACCATATTTTCTCATGTGATTTTTTTTCTGTCACTGTGAAAAAATGAACAATTGCTTGCAGCTGCTAACTAGCTAAGTAAGCTTTCCATGAACCAGCTCTGCTGTGAAGAGGACAGGAAGACGCTGTACTAACATTGCATTGCCATTTCTTTTCTATGGCAGTCAACAATGCACAGGCTTGCAGTAACTATAATACTGCCATCTGAGCTGATCTACACATTTTATGACTGACTGAAGTAAATATAACCAGTTTAATCAATATAATACCCAGCCCTAATGATATCCCTTTGATAGGGAGTCCTGGGAATAAAACAGGTGTGTCTCATCTTTTTGGTATTATTACACAGTAATACAAAAAATGACTTACTGAAAAAAAAGCATAAAAAGAAATGGCAGCAAGAGTTACATTCTGAAAAAACAAAAACATGTTCCAAGTTCCAAGGACAAAAAAAACGTGGAAGAGAAAGATTGACTGCTGACCAGGTATACAGTAAATGGGGAGAAGAGAAAAGAAAAAAGAAAAGGAAAGAAAGGGTGAATGATTGTGATTTTAAAAAAAGAGTTAAAGTGGGAGGGAAGAGAGTGGGGAGAAAGTGGAGACAGTGGAGGGGTAGAAAGGAGGAGGAGAAGGGGTGGTGTTAGGGCTGGGGAGGGAGAGGGAGCTACAGAGGCCAGAAAAACAAGCGGAGAATAAACAGATCGAAGGAGAGGGGAGAGAAAAACAGGCTGAGAGGGGGAGTGAGGCACGGAGGGCTGGAGGCAAACTCAGCGTGAGCCAGAGAGAGGAGACAGTGACGGACAGAGGGAGGAAATAAACGGGGAGAAATGAAGAGAGTGAACGGCAGCTAAAAGAGGAGGGAGGTAAAATAAGAATAAAATAAAAACAAAGATGGAAACAAGACAGGGGAACAGAGTGAGGACGAGTGTACAAAAAAGTGATCATGGTAAAAGATATAGACACAGAGACATAAGGGGTGAGACAGATGATCAAGGTGAGGAGCAGAGAGACACCGAATGATGGAGAGAAAAAAAACAGAAAGAAAAATAAAATAAGCAGGAGAGATGGTTGAATTGGCGGCCAGAGCTCTCCTGTCTTTATTACTTTTCTATAGAGCTGTTTGGAAGGAACAAAGGGAGAGTGTGTCTTCAATGTGTGTGGGTCCTGGATGCCCAAGGCTACCAGGAACCTGCCTGTGTGTGTCTTTTGTGTGTGCAGAGTACACGCACACACACACGCATACATACACACACAGGAACAGGGTGCTCACTGCTTGCCGATGGGTTCTTTTCATTGGAGCCCAAGGCTCAACCTTCAGCTAACGTAAGAGAAGCACAAGGCCAGCACGAATGAATAGGAGACACACACACCCACACTCACACCCACCCACACACACACACACACACACACACACAAATGACCACGTATTCCTGCGCCTCCTCTCCATTCCTCTATCTCTGATCCTCCATACTTTTTTTCTCATGCTTCTCTGTGCTGTCATTCTTCTGTAGCAGACAGGAAGGTCACTGGGAGGTGGAGCTCTATCTATCTATCTATCCATCTATCTATCTATCTATCTATCTATCTATCTATCTATCTATCTATCTATCTATCTATCTATTCAACATAGTTCCACAGACAACTTGTGAAAAGACACTATTTCTGTTCTTAAAAGAAATATTCACCATTGTGGGACAGTTTTCCTGGAGTTTTTCTGTCGCTGTGAGGTTGCCAGGAAACAGAGACTCCAGTAAAAATAACAACTTTTCATTTGTGTATCTTTAATTTAAAGGGAGCTTTAGAGGGGTCTTAAGTAGCACTGCATATCGGTATTTAATACCTTTAAATAATCCAGTACCAAGTAGTATCAGAACTTGTCACAGTCAAACGAGACCTGTATTCAATCCTTTTTGTATGAAGATCTACACAAAAATGACTATTTGTATGGCTCTGCTCACAGCCAATCACTGCAAACCTTTGATTTAATTTATGGTGTGATTGACCCACTACAGCTAACCACTAACCCTAACCCTGTGGCAGTGAAGTTTAGTGCAGTGGAAATGAGTGGTATTGAATAAAGTACGGCATTGGTTTTGGTATTACTTTAAGGGTACTGGTATTGGTACAGCAATTGTAATTTTTTAAATGATACTTAGCCTTATTGGTACTGATCAAAATAACCCAGTACCAAGTAGTATTGGAACTTGTCACAGCCAAACGATAACTGTATTCAATCCTTTTTGTACCAAGATCTAGACAAAAATTACTATTTGTATTGTTTTGCTCACAGGCCATCACAGCAACACGTGACTAACCCACTACTGCTAATGACCAACCCTAGCCTTCTGATGGTGAACTTGAGTGTGGTGGATCTTGGTAGAGTTGGCAGCTCAGTGTGCCGAAATGAAAGGAAAGGTATTAAAGAATTCTATTGGTTTCAGTATGACTTTAAGGGTACAAGTATTGGTACTGGTATTGTAAATTTTTTATACGATACCTAGCCCTAGTCATAACTTTGGACAGAGCCAGGCTAGCTGCTTTTCCTTGCATCCAATCTTTATGCTAAACTAAGCAAACTGTCCACTGGCTCTAACTTCACATTTAGCGCACAGACATGAGTAAGGTTTCAATCTTCTTGCATAATGCTCACCAAGAAAGCCAACAAGCCTATTTCCCTTAAAGCACTGGTTCTCAAAGTGGGTGGCACGCCCGCCCTGGTGGGTCCATAGAGCCACTGCTCTACTGACTGAAACTAAGCTGAATGAGTATGATTTATGTAGGGGAAATAAACAAACACTAATGCTATCATGCTGATGTTTATCTCACTGAAATTCAACTTGGACTCTTGTCATTGATAACAATTGTCAGGTTGGGGGTGTGAAGTTTTTTTCGGCATCTGAAGAGGGGCATGCAAAATATCTTGCGGCTTGTTTTATGAGTGAGGGTAAAATGGAGTGAGAGATTGAAAGGTGGATTGGTATGCACTTAGCAGTAATATGAACATTGTACTGGACCATCCTGACTGAGAGGGAGGTGATCTAGAAGACAAAGCTTTATCAATTGATCTATGTTCTAACTCTCACCAGTCCTGAGCTTTGGGTAACGACCAGAACAATGAGGTTGCAGATACAAGCTACCAAAATGAGTTTCCTCCATTGGTTATCTGGCCTCAGCCTTTAGAGGGTGAGGAGCACAGACTTCCTGAGGAAGTTTGGACTGGAGACGCTGCTCCTTCACGATGAAAGAAGCCAGCTGAGGTGGTTCAGGCATTCTGTCTCCCTGTTGAGGTTTTCTGGACATGTCAGCTGGGACACACCTGGGTAGACGCAATACTTACTGGAGGGACTGCATATCTCATGGCTTGCCAGTGTCTTGGGTAGCTGGAGCTGGAAAGGGTGTCTGGAATGCCCTGCTCAGCCTGCTGCCACAGCCACCCAACCCTGCAAAAGCGGAAATGGATGGATGGATGGTGCAAATGGCATTCATTCACTTGCATCTCTGACATATTTTTAGCTAGTCAAAAGGGACACTCCACTGAAATGGTGCCAACTGGATAAGCTCATGCTTTACAGATTTTCCAGGTCAGTGACATCCACCTAAATATGGTAATTTCAGTGATGTTATACAGACACATGACCTTAAAAACATGGTAGTGTTACTGGTACCACATGCATCGTTTTCTTAACCCTTGGTAGATCCATAGTGGACGCTACAGTACAGCTGTCATTTTCTTGTAAATGCATGGGTTTTGATGGTTGCACATCAGGCACCACAGTGGACACAAGTGCATCATCTGTTACACTGCCACCCAATAGGCAGGCATTGTAACTTCAACACTGATTTCTCCAAACCAAGATTGCCAATGGAAGGTCAGAAACACTGCACAGCTCAGAAACATCGTCTATATTAGGACATCCTGATACAATTGTTAAAAGTGTTAAGTTGGGATGAAATTACAATTAATCATTTGTCTACTAAATTGGACATTTCAGTTACTACAGTTCACTACTATTACTGCAACTGTATTGTTCTTGAAAATCCTTCATCTGCAGTAACTTTTTTGCTTGTAAATCAATAGATTTATGCTATTATGAGGTAACTTGGAGTTTTTGTGACACAAAATGTTTTGTCCAGATTAGCTGTTCTTGCTGTGACTAACAGTTAGCGTCTTCACAGTTTGAAGAGCTCAAGTACATCAGCATGTAGAGTCTTGTGACTTTGTGCTCTGGGTGCTTTTACCAATTTTCACAGAAGACAGACGTGGTGAAGTGATGATTTACACTTCGGAAGAAAATCCCAACTGAGGTGTTCATAATTTCATTCAGCAAGGTGTGTGGTTCACTGTGTCTTTTGCAGACTGCAAATGCAATGTATTTTTTTTTTTCTCACAGCAATTTTTGATTAAATTTAAATGGAATTCTGTACGAATTTCTCGATCAATACAACTGTATCTCTGATTTTTGTATTAGTTTTAATTGGATGTTGATCGGTTAATCTTTAAACCTCTAAAATAATGAATAAAAGAACAAAAAGCCTGTGTCACAGGGTGTATCATCACAGCTGGATGCTATGTTTACTTGATTTTTCTGGTCATTTTAACGGTTTCATTGATCCATTAATGCTTTTACTGCAGTTTTATCCTTCTTTTATTCTGATGGGGGGGGGGCACTACAACAGACAACGGACACTACATGAATTGATATTTTGAAAATTGAATAGTCTTTCCATTTGGCATTTTTTTAAGCAAAAGCATCAAACATTTCATGGTTCCAGCCTCTCCCGTGTGAGGATTTTCTACTTTCCATATCAAAGTAATTTGAATATCACTGGGTTTTGGACGTTTGTCACCTTGGGCTTTGGGACGGATAAATCAGCAACAGAAATAATCATTATTTTCAGACCTGTTTTTACATTTAAATCATGGATCACACTGCTAGAGAATAAGTTTGTATTTCTTTGTTGTTAAATTTCCCACAGCAGCCTGTAATATTCTTTCAAATGACAACATCTCTGCTCTCGGCTGTATTTCTAATAACCAGTCGATGGTTCGGACTGTAGATTAAACTTGGCTCAAAGTGTACATTCCTCATTGTTCGCGCCTCTGTGCTCCCACACAGTTGTATCTGTAACCACCCTCCTTTCTGCATCTGTTAGACACTCTGTTTCACTCCTCTGTGCCAACACTGCTAAATCTATTCAAACTTGCCCACTCTGGATAAAGCGACCACTGATGAATCCATTTTGTTCCCTTAGTTGAGTGTCAGGGTTGGTGTCAACAAATCTTTCATCTGTCAAGGCTTTATTATCTAAAACAATTTAGTCTTTTCATAAGTGAGTCACTGCGAGATCAAGGTGATGCTGCACCACATCACTCTGATTATCTCAGCAGGTGGTCGATCAGTGATTCACCAGGATGAATAAAAATCATTCCAGGGCTCCCAACTCAAACTAGTGATTTCACTATTCTATATGCCTCTCCCTTTTTGAGCTTCGTGGATAATTTTATCCATTTTGTAAGATAATTTCACCTCATGCTCAAAGTACAGCAGCAGCAGTGTGTTTTAAATGTGCCAGATATGTAAAGACTGAATTCTGACATCTATTACTATTGTATGTCAACCCATCTGTAGTAGTGTTTAACAGACTCATCTGGCAAAACAGAATGAAAGAATGACCAGGCTGTTAGAAATCAGCATGTTGTAAAACAATTCAGAATCAGACCTCTCTCCCTTAAACGTTATCCTGACAGGGTCAGTAGATTACTCCTTGTCTCAGTGTGAATGTTACCCAGTGGGAAAATTCTGATTTTAAAAGTAACTAATTAGATTACATAGTGTAATGCATGTGTATGTCTCTGTACTGGATGTTCAGATTAGATCAAATAACTAATAATCTTAGTCTGAGTGAACATGACAGTGATTACATTGCTTTTGGAAAACACTGCTTATCTTCCTAAATCAACCTTTTAGTCTCAGTCCTTGTTTAGACAATATTAATGCTGAAAATCCTCACCCGTTTCACTCAGATCCACCTCCTTCTTTGTGTTTAGGATGGATTAAAAATCAAGCGCTTACACATAACTTCGTCCTCCTTTCTGGTGTTTTCTTTGGGCAGTGTTAAAGGATCAGTGTGTAGGATTTAGTGGTGTTCAGCAGTTAACTTGCAAATTGCAGACACCTCGCCTCCCCCTCCCCTTTCAAGCATGAAGGAGAACCTACTGTAGTCCTGAAACTCATGCAAAACAACAGAAGCTGTGTCTAGAGCCATGGTTTATGTATTCTGAGCTCCTGTAGAAACATGGCGCTTCAACATGGCGAGGACCCACACACTCTGTGCATATAAAGGGCTCAAAGCAATTACATAACAATTCTTATTTTCATTTGATTATACACAAACATACTTGTGAATATTTAGATAAAATAAGAGAAGAACTTAACGGAAATTCTCGTACCAGATTGCTTCAAAATTACAGTAACATAAGAATAAACAGTGATCAAATAAGTGAAAAATAAGCATAAAATATAAAGTTTATAAGGTATTAATGAACAGTAAAGATTAAAATAACAATAGAAGTATTTGAAGTACAAAAGTAAGGTAAATAAAAAAAGTAGTAATGGCAGTTACAAAGTAATGTTGACAGTGATACTGAGAGACAATAAAGAGGTTATATTGCACCAGATAATGAATGTAAATAATGAAAAGTACCAGTGACAGTTAAAGTAATATTGCACAGTGTATTAAAACATGACAGTAAACGTACTAGAAACATGATATTGCACATGACAGTGAACATAATATTGCCAATAATAATGATGTATTCCATTTCTGTCATATTCTAACAATAAATTCCTGTAAATCTTACACACTG
Organism: Lutjanus erythropterus; assembly: GCF_056507025.1. Taxonomy (NCBI): domain Eukaryota; kingdom Metazoa; phylum Chordata; class Actinopteri; order Lutjaniformes; family Lutjanidae; genus Lutjanus; species Lutjanus erythropterus. The sequence goes on from NC_139329.1 coordinate 4,085,147, forward strand.
GACCTTTAACTGGGCCTTGGTGTAGTTTAATTTTACTGCCTGAGGAAAAGTTTGTTACCGAAGATGTTGAAGGGACACAGTTAAATGCAATTCAGAATTAAGATTTAAGGGTTTCTTTTAGCTGATTTAAAAAGAGCAGCAGCATCGTTCATCTGAAGGATCTAGTTTGGGGGAGGAGATGCATATTTACAAGGCACTATGCAAATTCACAGGATGGGGACCTTAAAGCTGCACCAATCAATGCAACAAATGAATATTAGTGTATGTGTGTCATGTTAAAGGGCTCGGTCAAATCAAGCAACAGTGACGTAAGTGGTCAGATGGCAAAATTATGAAACCTTGAGAAGATGTTTTATGGTGTAGGCAGTTGTGGAAAGAGTACTGAGTACTGTTATGTCACTAAAATATTACTCAATTACAAGTAAAAGTACTGGTGTTAGAAATATACTTAAGAAAAAGTACAAACTAGTCATGTCAAAAACTACTCGACTATTAGTTACTTTTTAACTGTAGGTGTTCAGTGTGTTGTTAATAGCAGCACTCAATCAAATCGGAATTTTATTTGTCTTTGAAATAAAATTTTGTTAGTTTGTTAGTAATTTTATTAGTTTTCCTGAACCAATAGTTGCTAACACTCAATTAATTATTAATAATTTATAAGACACAAATCACTTTTCTATTTTTTCCAAATTTTCTTTCTTTTTTGTCTTCTTTTTCTCATTTAAGTTGAAGTTTCAATGTCAAATGAGGTGCAGTTTCTAGACTACTGATCAAATATCCATGAATACATTTTTAATTGGTTATATTCTCAATGGCGAATAATCGATTAATGATTAATCATCAACATCGTGACTCTAAACCTGTTGCTGCTGTGTTTAGTTTTTTGCTTGTTTGTGATCAGATCACCTGATTGGCTACTAAAAAGCAGATGAAAGGTGTGAATATAAATTCAAATTGTACTCAGTAGTTAATTATAATTTTAAAAGTAACTAAGTAAATTGCATTGTGTAATGCATACTTAAGTATGAGTAAAAGTACAGACTTGAAAATCTACTCATAAAAATACAAGTACTTCATTACAGTAACATTGCAAATGTAAATGTGCAATCAGTTATTTCTGCCACTGGGTATAGAACATTATTTAATTTATTCTGTAATATGTTGGTATAAAGATCTTTTAAGAGACATGAAATATACTTTTATAAGTTAGACATGTATCTGATCTGATGTGCAAAAATGGTTATATATTCAAGTGGTTAAAACCTGTTTATTTTAGAAGGAATGGTCATTCACCTCATCATTTTTTGGCCAGTTTTAGCCCTAATTGGTTGTTTTTAGCATTTCTTAACATTCTGTGCAAAATTCCCACACACTTAAGACTTAGCCTTTCATATAATTACCTCAAGGAATTTGGTAGAAACTGCTTTTCTCATTAGAGAGTTGTATTCCTGCTAAAAGCACCTATGGTGACAGTGTCAGTGAGAGGCACTCAGTTCCCAGTGTATCGTAACCCACTCTGGATAAATACTTCCAAATGGCACTTAGATAATTAGCATGGAGCAAGAATTATGGAGCAGCGAAAACAAGCTCCTAATGCCTTCAACAGCTCATTCTGCGACTCATTCATTTATTTCCAGTAGACGTCATGCTGGGTTCTAAAAGCTCTAAAGATCCATCTACAGCCTGCCTATCTGAGAGGAAGTGTGCGTGTGTGTGTGTGTGTGTGTGTGTGTGTGTGTGTGTGTGTGTGTGTGTGTGCACATGACAGAGAGGGAAAGATAGATAAATAGAAGCAGACGGACAAATAGAGCAGTTTTATATCTCCGCCCAGCTGGTAATCAGACTTCAAAAACACAGCAAGAGGGTTGTGTTCCACTAAGTGGCGATTGATCGCTGTGCGCGTGTGTATGTGTGTAAAGGGAAAACATGGGTGATAGTTTGACTGATCCTGCCTGATAGACACACACGCACACACACCTGTCTCACTTTTGTCTCATCTTCAGTGTTATCTCTCTTCTTCTTCATCACCCCCCTCGTTCTCTCTGCTTCAATCCCTCGCTCTGAGGAGTGGGTGTGCTCTCCGCTGTCCTCCTCCAATCTCCCTCCTCAGTGTGTGTCCGCCGCTACCATGGACACAGCACACACACACACACACACCCCTCTTCGGTCTCTTTTTCGCCGCCGTTCTCTTTTTCTCTTTTGTACAACTTCCTTCCTTCCTCCTCTGTCCTCCTTCTCACCCCCTCCTCCTCCTCCACCTTATCTGCTCCCACTTCTCCTCATTAAGCCTCCACCATCTCCTCTTTGCCTCCTGCTTAGTGCTCACTTATCAAAGCTACATTCAAAGCGCAGGAGGAGATCGGAGGAGAGACGGGTCAGATAAGACAGATAAAGAGGGAGTGTGTGTGGGCGAAAACAAGTGTGTATCTCCGTCCATGCTTGTCTGTATATGTGTGTGTGTTCTGTTTTTGTATGTGTGATCGGTGTATTTTCTTTCTCGCCTGGAGCGATGTCGAGTGGACGAGAGGAGTCCAAAGCAGCTTTACCCTCTGTCTCCATCAAAACAAAGCAATTACACAGACACAGACATGAGGGCGCCACCTCTGACGGCCCCCACACGTAGAGGGTCGACAAGCTAGTGCCTTTGATCCTGACTACACATGAGCTCTATCTTTAAAAGAACTATCTACTTAAAAACAAAAATTCCCATATGATGTTCCTATTATCTCTCACCATCCAGTCAACACAGGTAAACAAACAAACAGCTTGAAAAACTGGAAAACAGCGGCCGGATCTTAAAAGTATGATTTTGTCAAGAGACAAATAGACAAATCAGCTTTTCAGTATGCACTGTGCCATACGGTTGTGTACTGTTACTGATGGCTGTACCTAGAAATCACTACCAGTACACAATGGAGCCTCTTTTTTTGGTCTCTAAAAAATTGTTTAACTTGTCAATTTCAACATTATTGTGAATATTTAGTTATTTATTTAGAGCATTTTCTGCACAACGCAAAATAAAATCTCTTCCTACCTCCCTCTCTGCTAACAAACTCATCTCTACAACTTGCAGCCTGTCAGTTTGTCCCTACAGTTGTACAATAATTATCATATTTGTACATAGATTTTACTGCTAATTTGCCATAAAATTTAATTCTAACTTTAGCTGCTGCTTGCTGTAAGGTCGTTTTCTCTTTTTCTCAGATGTATTGAAATTTTGCACCAACTGATTTAACATGAATTGTTACTCGACAGTAACAATGTCCTTTGTTCCGGACTGACCGCGAGGTAAAGCGCAGAGAGGCAAAGCCTGATATACAAAAGACTGAGCTAACTTTAGCTCTGAAAGTGCAAAAGTTCATAAACTATGATTCACAAATCTTAAAACCCAACCTGACTACATTTCGCCATGCATTACATTCACTGGCAAGATCATAGTCTGTTTTTAATGTTGTGTTATAGAATTTGGGGAACCCTGAAACACTTTTCTTTGGTCGCGTCTGGGAGGGAACCCTCCCAGATCTGAGTGGTGCGCCACGCCAAGGGTGGTGGTGCTGCTTGGTCGGGCGCCACCGCTCTCTCCATAGGAAACCAATGGGACAGCCAACGCAAAGTGTTTCTACCTCTGATCATGTGATTAGGCCTTAAAAGTACCAATTTCAGTGCCCTACCATAAGGTTTTAAAATAAAATATTATGATTAATGGTACGTCATGTGTCTGACTTAATTAATATCTGAATTAAATCCAGATGGGATTTAATACACTTTATTTAATGCTTTCATACCTCACCTGTTTGGCTAAAATAAACTCTGTTTGCCTAGTTAGAGTGGTTTGTGTGGAACATGTGAAAACTGTCAATTGAACCCTGGTGCGAACCAACCAACCGGACCAAGGCTGCTTGAAAAGGTGTCTCTCCATCCACTGTCAAGCTGAATCTTTTGCGCTCCATTTGTGGTGTGAAAGCAAACGGATTTTATGGCTGCACATTTCAGCATGTTTTGTTTTCTTTTCAGGAAGCAATCTTATTATTGGTCTGCATAAACCAGGTATATATTTATGTTAATCATTTAGTATCCATGTGTGCACACCAGCTTTTCACAATTAAAGCATTGTCATGCAACTACTCTACCACTCCTGTCAAATAAAGGCACAGAAAAGGTAGGGTGCAGAGACTTGCAGAGCCAAAGCGCTGCACAGCATACGTCATACAAACAGTTTGTAAGCTTATAAGTTTGTAAACTACTTTATATGCCTATTAACAGTTCCTGTAGCCCCACGTGACAACTGACATTTCACCATGTATTACCTTTACTGGCAAGATCATATTATGTTTTTGAGTTTGGGAACCTCTGAAACACTTTTCTTCCATCACTCTCTTGGCTATGTTGTCACATACAGCTAATTTTTTATTGGTTGCCCTTTGCAACCAGCAGCAAAGTTGCCAGTTTTTTCCGGTGGCCACTCACAATACAGCAGCGAAAAATTCCCCACCATTATATAAGGGATGAACTCCAAACAAGGTCAGTTGATGAATTTTTGATCCACGGAGTTGTTGAATTTGTAAAACTTTCCTAGAGCAGAAAAATCTGACTTTGGTGGCCAGGTTGTAACAAGTGAGAGAAACTTTGCAGTACTGAGTGACACACCACCAACCAGGTCACTGATGTTAGTGAACTGTGAGGAAGAATGGCGCTGGTGTGGTATCAGAACCAGAGCCTGGCAAACAGGCAATGTAACTGGGTTAGCCTCTATATGACATAGGACGGTGATTAAGGAAGCTATGAAGAGAAGAGGAGTGGTGGGCAGCTGGACAAAAGTAAACGTTGGACTGACTTTTACTCATTGTTGAGAGCTTTTTACTCTTGCTGTTGGACTGGTCAGTCATATTTGCTGGCTTGTTGTGTCTTGTTGTTGCACTTGGTTGATGTTTGGCTGTTAGCAAAGTTGGGGCAGAATAATGTTTGTTTTATAAGTCAAAAGCTGTTAAATTGCTGTCCTTGTATCCTACTGTGAAAGCACACTTGTCACATATATGAGTCTCCTTTGGATAGATCACAGATCTAATACCATAAGGTCCACTTGCAAAACAGGATGTGCCTTATTCCAGTCCAAAGGCTGGTGGTATTGCACCTGTAGCAATCTGGTAACGGATGGCGAGGAGAAGAATAACTTGTGCACTTTCGCACTTAAGTTAAAACAAGTAAGATTTTAGCTAACATTTCACATGTATGAGAAAAAGTTTCGTCTTCATTAGCTCTACTTCACACCATTCCCTCACCCTTGTGCACTTTTCCTGAAGGGCTGAGGTTCTACCCAGAACCATTTGCTTCTGAAAGGTTTCATCAGGAAAGGGTCTGTCAAGGGTTCTTTGTAAGACTAATGCCATTAAGAACCCTTTTCATCCAAAGAACCCCTTTTGGAAGAAAGAGTTCTTCAAACATTGATGATATCCTTGAAGAAGTCTTTCATCAAGGGTTGTTTGTACCTTAATATAAAGGGGTTCTCCGTAGAACCCCCTTGATGGATTCTGGGTGAAACTATCACACCATTAAAGGGTTTGCTGTGGAACCTCTTAGAGGGGGTTCTGGGTGAAACCTTTTATGTTGGCTTTTAGTTAGAACTCTCTGAAAGAGTTTGACATGGAACATTTATAAAAGGTTCAACCAGGTCCCAAAAATGGTCCGTCTTGATGGTACTCCCTAATCAGTGTCACCATGGTTACAGATAAACACCATATTTTAATCATTCAAGTGCAACAACAAGTGCTAAGTGTTTGGTCTGTGCTGGGAGAAGTGGAATATAGTTTTTTGTCAGCTTCTGTTCCCTGTGGAATCAGCTAATAACCTTGTGGGAAGTGAAGAAGTTAGTAAGGCGGCTAATAGAGGGATGATGGACATTAGCCTTTCAGTAATGACCAGTAATTGTAATACAGACAGTGCCGACATGCCCTCAGAGAAAATGTAGAAGGTTAGTGTGGAGAACCAACAAGAATCCTTTGCCTGTGTCACCTGACCAGCCTGTCACCTGGGCCTTTATCACCATCTGTTCCATCTGGGAGCCTTAGGAACTGAGGACAAACAGATGTACAATAAAAAGTCTCTGGCTTTTTTGCATATTTATTTATCTCTGCCTTTGTGTTGTGGCAGAGTGTAAGACATAATCAGCCATATTTGTAATGGGCAAGCATTGTCACCTACCTGCTGTCCCTCTGTAGGAGCATCCCCCTCAAAGACTGCAGCTGTCACAGAGCAACTGGTCTCCAATGTGGAGGAAAAATAGTATCCAGAATATGCTGTGAAAGACCTCATTGCATATGCATGTGATTCCATGTGCTTCACATCAGAGGATACATGCAAGTTGACAGAGTGGACCTCCTCCTCTTCCTCCTCCTTCGACTGGGAGTCATTGAAACACGTTGCAGTGTAAAGTGAATGAATTGTGTCTTACATATTTCCTTGAGGGCTTTATATCTTAGTAAAACCTGTAATACTATCTGTTTGTGCAGATATTACTTTGCAGTGCTGAAGACAGGGGTGGTTTTAAGAATGAGGGGGAACAGGGGGTGGGGGGGATTGGGGGCACGGGCCGTCCCTGAAATCTGGTTGGCCACCTCAAGTCCCACCCCACTAACCTCAAGTATGATCGGTATCTGTCTAATGAAAGGCAGGACCCTAGTTTGAACCAACTGTTTGATGAGTATTTCTTTAAATGTGCATTGTTTTCTTTTATTTGTAGCCCACTTTTCATTTTGTTACTGGGATAATTTACTGAAATAATAAATCATGGAAATAAATTATTTTTAATAGTGGGGATGGAGGATGAATTTAGGAGTCTTACAGCTTGAGGAAAGAGGTACTAGTGTTTTTTTTTTCAGAGGAAGAATAAATTATATAAGCTTTATGTTTATCTTTTAAAATGGTCTGGAAATGCCCCTGATTTCTTTGTGGGTGGAGCTTAGGTGGAGGCAAAACAATAGAGAGGCAAGGTCCTGCCCCTTCCAATGGACCACCATGGGACTTCAGTAAAAATATGACCCGTAATCAATGGCAAGAGACTTTTTTTTTTTCCAAATTCTAAAAGACAAAATTCAGGAATGTGACAAAATAAAGCACTTTTGGTGTAATATCAACTCCAGGTCCTTGATAAAGCTATCTGAGTAATGCGATGCTTCCATCTCCCATTATAAATGTGCAATATTTTCTTTTGTATGTAACCTATTTTTACAGGGTTAATTTACTTAAATGAATAAATCATAAAAATAAATGTATTTTTTATGGTGGGTTGGGGAGGATCAGTTTCTCACAGCCTGGGGAACAGTATAATGAAGCTAAAATTTCTTTTTGAGGACTCAAAGAATAAAGTATGGAAGCTTTATACTGTTTTGTATTTGTATGGTGCCACTCTGTTGTGTTGTAATTGGTAGGACTGAGAAATGGTTGTGCACATGTGCGTTCTTCATGCCATCCCTGCAGAAGTCTGAAGAGGCACTCTAATAATTATGAAATCAGCTCCACAGAGGCCTATGTGTATTTTCTTCATAGAATAGTTGGTGGCCCATTGTCTACCTTACCTTAATCTTTCAGTGTAAAATAGAAAACAAATTAAATCTCCAGGCAAACCTGAGGACGCAAAAATGCTATTTTCAGAAATCAAGTGGCTGTTTACAAGGACACGTTAGAAGGTTTGTAGTTCAAGGTGACCACATTGGAGGTCACCTTCAGAGACATTCCCAGTATGCACTGCAAGATGTAACCTCTTCATAACCTGGGAAAATGTTTAAGGCGGTTGCTCTCTATTTGCAGACTCCCCTCAGTGACGATTTTATGCCCTCAGTCATATGCTGTAAATTAAGCATGCATTTAATTGCCCTAAAAACTTGACAAACAACTTGTCTCAGCTCCATACTACAGGAGTTCAAGGTTGTGACAGTAGATGTTGCCCACTTGCCACAGCATGGTGCCTGGTGTTCACTCAGCCAGCAAATTGCTGATGAAGGAACAAAATATATGCTGCCTACCTGCTGTGGACACTAGTGTACCTGTAATCAGAAAGTACATTATAGAAGATTTTTGTTGTCAATAAAGACTAAGTAATGAGGAAAAACTCACTTACTCTCTCACCTTAGTCATAATTTAACTATTTGAGGAGCCTCAATGGTCACCCAGCATTTTGGTCCGAACAGAAATATCTCAACAACTACAGGATGGATTGCCATAAAATATGGTACAGACATTCATGGTCCCTGAGTGGACAAATTATAATGACTAAGTAATTCTCCTGACTTTTCCTGTAGCACCACCATGAGCTTACCTTTGTTGTTTTTGAGTGAAATGTCGCAACAACTATCGGATGGATTACCATGAACTCTGGCACATCAATTCATATCCCATTCAGAAGGATTTGTCATAACTTTGATTGTGTCTCAACTTTTCATCTAGCACCATCAGGTCAAAATTGACTGAATACCTGCAAAACCAACAACATTTTCATCTTCCTCAACTGAACTTTGTGTTTTGTGCTCATTTGCAAATGCTAGCATGCTAACACACTAACAAGATGATTAATATAGTAGAAAATATACCTGCATCAGCGTGTTTTCATGTCACTCTGAGAATGTTGGCATCCTGACATTAGCTCTTAGCTCACTGGTGTGCCTAAGTACAGCCTCGCAGAGGCCCTGTAGATGGATATAGATTTTTTGTTATATTACATGCCCCATGGCCATAGGTACTATGGGAATCTCTACTACACTACTCATGAACTACTCATTACATTGTGTACAATTTAAATGAAAATACAAAGCTTACATCTGTATTTTTGTAGCCAATAAGACTATCTGATTGCAAATGGACCAGTGAAAACCAAGAGATACGGATGAAAAACACCGCAAAATGCTGCACCAGGCACAGATGCACATTCAATTCGAATTCGGTTACAATAACTATGCTATATTATCCAAGTCATGTGACATCCCTAAGGCGACTCGCAAAACAAAACAGATGGGACACATGTTAAGCGACTCGCGACACAAAGGTCACATGATACAGTGACCAGGCTGGGTTTGTAGAGGTGGGCGTGACCACAGAGAGTTAATTAGACTGAAGATTTGGAGAAACAGAAACTACTTTTGCTTGAATGCTGCTTTTGTTTTGTCAGTTGGTTAAAAAGTAACTAAAACTCTGAGTGGTTTTTCAATACTTTGTACTTTTATTTAAGTATTTTCTAACGCTAGTTCTTTTACATGTAATTGAGTAATATTTTAGTAATGTAACAGCACTTGTACTTGAGTACAGATTTTCAGTGCTCTTTCCTCCATTGCAACTATTGTATGGATTGCCATAAGATTTGCTTCAGAAATCCATCATGTCCAGATAATAAATCCTGGTTACTTTGTCTGGTGGCAGTAAATGTACAGTGAGGGTTAGACTTTGCCAGTGAATACTGCAGAAGAAAAAGTTCTTATATCTTGTTTTATGTAACTTTGTGTTACGTTATGTCATTTCCATCATGTGGCTTACATCTTATGTCACTTCCTGTCACATGGCATACATCTCACCACCATTGTTATCCAACTTTAACCACAGGTAGGCGACTCCTCACCTATCAGAAGTGGATAAAACAGTGATCAAATGCAGGCAAAGCTGCTAAGCCTTATCTGACAACAAATAATGTGAAATTAGATGACTAAACAAAAGCTGCAGTCTGGTAATAAAAAAATCATAATCAGTTTAAAAGCTTTGTGTGACACCATTGTAATTCTCTCACAACCTCATTGAACGTAACAGCATATAAACATTTATACATTTTTATCATATTGAGTATTATGGATTTTAGTACTGTGCCACAGTGGTAAATTAACAGCCTGGAAAACACTGACTGAACACCTTTTCAGTGGTTCTTGAGAAGTCTTCTTCAAATGTTCAGTGCGATTTCCCCGAATGAATGTTTAGTTTTAAGAGTAGAGACACCTCGTCTGTGTCTGTTAAGCTCGTCTCTCCAGTTTAGTGTCCTGCAGAAACCACTACTACCAATGAAATATTGAGGTGTTTACAAAATCTCAGCATCTCTCAGTCTCACTTCCTTCATGTTTGCCTCCTCGCTCCCTGTTCTCCTTTCCCTCCACGCCCTCTCCTGCCAATCATCTGCCAGAAATTATGCAGATTTCTCTCTTTAAAAACATGCTGCATTCAGAATTTACGTCCTCCCCCTCCCTCACTCCTGTCTGCACTGCCCTCCACCACCACCACCACCCCCCCCAGCTGCCTAAAAATGGATGACCTCAACTTAATTTGGAGAAGCAATATTTCACAGCATTTCACACTCACTCCTTCTGTCTTTCTGTCTCTCTCTCTCTCTCTCTCTCTCCCTCTCTCTCTCTCTCCCTCTATCTCTCTCTCCAGCATCATTAAAGCTTGACCTGACAGGGAGGCGTGGTGTGCAGGGTTGAAGGGTATGTGAATGTGTGTGCATCCACTTTTTGGCGCCCTGTCTTGCTTCGTGTGTATATTTATGTCGGTATGTGTCAGTGTGCCGGCATGCATGCACCATGTAAGTGGTGTGTGCGCACATGTCGGTCTTTCGGGATGCCTTCAGAGGACAAAATATGTGTAAAGTAATGCAGGATGGATGCGGTTTCTGTATAATGGGCTGACATTAACTTTCCTTTCCAACCCTTCCACCTTGAACTGGACTGAGTCAGAGTTAGTGTGTGTGCGCTGACCTGAACCATGCTAACATAACACATTTCCTGACGGGTAGCAAGGGCGTAGCATTAACAGTGTTTTTAGGGTAAAAGGTTTCAACACTCCAAATTTACTTGCAAGCCAAGCACATTTGGCTGATATCAGATCTCTGGTAGAGATCTAATCATTTTCTATCCATCCATCCATCCATCCATCCATCCATCCATCCATCCATTGTCTTCTGCTTATCCGGGGCCGGGTCGCGGGGGCAGCAGTCTGAGCAGGGACACCCAGACTTCCCTCTACCCGGACACTTCCTCCAGGTGTTTCCGGAGGGACCCCAAGGCGTTCCCAGGCCAGCCGAGTGACATAGTCACTCCAGCGTGTCCTGGGTCTTCCCCGGGGCCTCCTCCCAGTGGGGCATGCCTGGAACACCTCCCCAGGGAGGCGCCCAGGAGGCATCCGATATAGATGCCCAAGTCACCTCAGGTGACTCCTCTCGACGTGGAGGAGCAGCGGCTCTACTCCGAGCTCCTCCCGGGTGATAGAGCTCCTCACCCTATCTCTAAGGGAGCACCCAGCCACCCTGCGGAGGAAACTCATTTCAGCCGCTTGTAATCATTTTCTATACAAGATAAAGTATAAAAGTTGCTATTGATCAGGATGGTAGAGACAAAAGCCCCAAATGTTTCCAGGCTGTATTGTTTGTGAATTGAAAGAGTGTTGTTGTATCCGGGAAGACTTTCATAGCCAGATAGAGGATTTTGATGTGATGGTTTTGATGTTGGCATAAATTGACAAAAAGTTTTAGTTCCTCGCCAATACATCACTCAGAAAAGAAATTACTTTTGCATAGATTGAATTCTGACATTCAAATAGTAGAAACATACCTGTCACTCACACAACCATTTTCTAGTTTAATCTTTGAAAGGATGCACTTTGTTTGTGGTGCTGAAACCCAAGTCGTATATTTCCAACAGTGAATACCCAGAGGTTAAAAGACAGCACACACAGCTGATGGCCTAATGCTCTGATGAACTTGTTCCGACTTATCCAGGGTGAACCCCGCCTCTCGACCAATTTCAGCTGGGACAGACTCCAACCCCTCGTGACCCGTTACAGAAAATGGATGGATGGGTGTTCAGTGTTGGAGTATAATTTTTCTAATTGATTCTTATCAATATTGGTAGTTGATGCAAGAGCTGCAGCTGCTTTATGTAATATAACATACATTTGTATGATTTGCAAGAATCGCTTTGGGCTAAAACAGTGATAAGTAAAAATTGAAAATGTATTTTTAAAGTACCATATATATATATATACTTTTTTTTTTTTTTTTGTCAAAGCCACAGTGAGCCACTGCGTGGTTCCCAACCTGGGGTCCGGCGCCAGCAGGGGGTCCCCAAGACTTTGTCTGCTCTGAGGTCCTCAAAATCAGATTTGCACATGTGAACTAAAATAACAATTTCACAGTTTGTAAACATGTAAAAGCCAAATTCAAGCATGTTTCAAGCATTTTCAGTCTTTTCCTGCACCTTACAGCTGTGGTAAATGACATATTCATATAGAAAATTATTATTTCATCTCTTAATTGCATTAAATCAGTTGTTATTGTGCTATTATCAACTAAATTATGTTATGTGACAGACAGTTTAATGTCAAAATGTGTCACCTGTCTTTAAGTAGACTTAGCTTCCTTTTAAGGTTTCAAATTTTGTGCATTTTCCTTAACTAGTAGTTGAAAATGCTAACAATTTATTAATTTATGAGTCATTAATTATTTTTTTCTCATTTTCATTTTTTCTTGTTCCTTTTCCTCTTTTTTTTTTTCTTATTTTAAGTTCCTCTTCTAAGTTTCATTATCCAGTGAATGGCTGCACCACACAAAACAATGTCAAATGAGGTGCGATTAATTCCATTTCTAGACTACCTTGACAACTACTTTCTGTACAGTCTGGCTCAGCAAATATATGACTTGTTTTATTTCTTTATCAAAAAAAAAATAGTAATAATAATAATGATAATAAAACTAACTTATACAGTCAGGAAGCCATTTAGTATGAAAGTAATGTGATTATGATTTTAATTCATTACCGTTTCAAGCACTTGAAAAAACTACTTTAAAATTCAAGTGTTCAAGGATTTCCAGAACCTGTGCAAAAGTCTGTGTTCAGGCTGAGGGGGCTTAGCTTTCCTTGGATACAAGTGGTGGGGAGGCTCCAAGGAAAAAAATTCTTAGCCAAATGAATTTCCACTGATATGTTGATGATACTCTGTTGTATTTGTATGGTATTGGCTCCCTATCTATGTCAGATCTGACTTTAAGGTGCTTAGTATGACTTAGACAACTTTAAATGGGAAAGCCCCTCCATACCAGTCTGATGACCTGATATTCCATCCCGTCCTCTCTGAGCTGGCTGCAGGGCCTTTTTCTCACAGTGTCTTGTTCCTCTGAAATAATCTCCCTGCTGACATCAAACAGTCTGACTCTACTGAGGCATTCAAATCCAAACGTAGAACTCACCTTTTCGCCTTTTCCTTCCACCTTAACTTTCAGTTGCTCCTTCCTTGATTACTTCAGCTCTTGTGCCTGTTACTGTTATCCCTCTGGTGGGTCGTCCTACTCTCAATTAATCTACTGAGCTTAATACGTTTAGTCCATGTGAGGATGCTGTAAACTTTCTGAAAACACTGCATCTCTCTAAGCCCTCTGTTTGTTTGTTGTCCCGCAGGTACCTGTGCACCTATTTCACTCTTTCTCCTTTTTCTCCTCCTTGCACTGTCTCTTCACTCTTCCTCCTCTCCAAGTTTGATACAATTGGTTCACAGTACGTTTCAGTGCATCTTTCTCTGTCTGTCTGATGTTAGCTGAGCTGCAGTCTGTCTGTCTGTGTCCTGCGTACAGACACATCCAGGGCTACTCTGTGACTTTGTGTCTGACAGAAGTGAGAATGTAGTACAACTATTTATCATGTTTGATGACTGCCAATGTGCAGCAGTGTTTAAATCTGTAGCTCAGAAAAGATAACCACGTTGCGTGTGAACATGCATTCATATGCATGTGCACATAATGTTACTCCTCTGAGGTGCACAGAAAATGATTTTCTCTCAATCAAGGTTGAGTTACAGTCAGGAGCCTTTACTGAAGCAAAAGTACTAATATCACACTGTAAAAATACCTCACTGCAAGTAAAAGTCCTGCATTCACAAAACCTTGCTCAAGTAAAAGAATTCAAAGTAAAAGTATGTTTCTTATATGTATGTATGTATGTTTCTGGATTAATATTTTTTCATTAATGTTTCTGCTGTTCACTGCTGTAGATGTTCAAGGCTGACCTCATTTTAACCACTTCAGAGGCCGCTGTTGGCTGGTTTAATCTACAGCAATGCATCATGGTCTATAAGACTATCAAATGTTAGTAGCATCACTGTCCTTTGAGAACCTTGTATGTCTAAAAGTCAGAAAACAGCCTTATTTCAGCTTTGTGGATTAAAAAGTTCAGTATTTGTCTCTGAGATGTAGTGTAGAAACATAAAGTTGGATAAAATTAAACTCAAGTAAAGTACAAAATAAGTACAGTACTTGATTTAAATGTACTTAGTTACTGTCTACCTCTGATTACAACTCTGAACGAATGCAAGATAAAAATGAATGGATTGACAGTGTCTGATGACTGATTAAATATTGAATTTAAAATCAATTAACTAACTAATTACCAGGCAGCAAACCCAAGCTCAGTGTATTGTACAGTGTTATGTATTAGTATTTTCTACGTTATATATTCTAAAATTTCTTATGTATGTTAATATCAATATTCACTTATCTTAGGATTCCACAGAAAGTATTCTGTTCATGAAATATTTTTTTTTGTGCCTCATTCTGTTCTGTATAGATCTACTTATTCTTAGACGGACTGATGGAGCAAACTGGTTTAAAGGAGAGAGGACTGTAGCAGGATCAGCAGAATTGTGCTTAGGGCTCCATGGAGGTCAGGACCAGCTGTGTTTGACTGGCTAATGTTCCAGGGACATCAGACTCAGGCTCTCCGAGGAAAGAACTAAGTATCCTTTGTGCCATCCATTGTTAAATGATGATGATGATGAGCACTTCACTGTGGCCCTGGGCAACAACACTCAGATGGCTCCTCCCCATTGTGGATCATCACTTAAATGACAAATTATGAAAAAATGTTCAACAAATCAGGCAATCAGATGCTTCAATATCTAATAATCATCAAGTGCATTCAAGAGACATTATGGTCCAGAGATGCACAAGTGTTCAATCTTTGTTGATTTTATATAAGCATAGCAGGCAAAAAGAAAGTTAGGGTCAAATTCATTGAAACATGTTTATAATAATAATTATAATAATTTAAATTAATATTTATATTCTAATAAAATAAAATTGGAATGTTAAATATAAAAGTCAATATGCTGCAACAGAAAAATATTAAATACATCAAACCTTTAAAAAACCTTTTAAAATGACACTGATTGCTTAACTTTAATGCAATGTATTTTCACACCTGGGATCAGAGTCTGAGGTGAGTCTGAGAGTTATGACTCTGTGGTCTTATTTTTCTATACTGTTGTTGTATACAGTATTATAATGCACATAGTTGACATATTTCTTCATTTTCTTGTAGATATTTTACATGTTAGAATACAGTAACTGAAGTTACAGTGGTTTCTCTGCAGCTTTTTGCAGTTACTGTAATTTCAATCCCCTATTTTCTACAAAATAAAACACATTTGAAAGAAGATATGACAAAAGATGTTTTTAGTGTCACAAAAATGATTTTAAATTCCCGCCTTTTTCTTTTGTAGATCACCCTAAATCTTACACACTGGACCTTTAATGGTGCCCTGTGAAGTTTCATGTTGACCTTTTTACCTTCAGTGTTCCCTGTTTCCATCGGCTCAAACTTTGTTTTTAGAAGAATCACCTTTAAGAAAATCTAATGAGAGAGATGTTGTGTTGGGGAGTAGTAAAGTTTATACAGAGAAGAAAGAAACTGAGACAAAGCAGTTAGCTTGCTCCACTTTCTTTTTTTTTTTCTTTTTTTTTTTTTTACGGTTTTAACTTAACTTTAACCGTTCGACTCCAATTTAACTTTTTCCTCCTTTGGACAGTTTTACTTCTAAGGGTATATAACACTGTAGTAACAACTTTATCCTCTACTACCATAATACCCTAAAAGTCTTTCTCTGTTTATCCAAAAATGCGCGCTCTTGTCTGCTGTTTCAGCATTTCAAATTATACTTAAATAAAAGGAGGAAGCTTTAGTGGGTTTTACCAATTAATGGTGATTCTATTCCTTGTACTTACGTTTCTGCTGAAGCCTCCATCCTCCTTCTCCCTGGAGCATAGGAAGGTAGAGAGACCAATGAAGCTAATTATCAGGGGTCACACAATCAACATTTCACCCTCCCTCCATGTTACTCTGCCCCCGTCTCTCACACACAAAACACCTATTGTGTACACACAGGTACAAATACCCACATACACTTGTCGCTTCACCGCCTGCGGACTGATTACATATGCATGTCTAAACCTTGGACTTTGACCCTCTGAGTGTGTGTGCTTGTGTGTGTGTGTGTGTGTGTGTGTGTGTGTGTGTGTGTGTGTGTGTGTGTGTGCTTGTGTGTGTATGTGTGTGTGTGTGTGTGTGTGTGTGTAACAAATTCAGATTCTTTGACTTGCAAAATTCTGAATACAAGGTTGCATAAAGTGGAGGTATGGCCTTGCAGCAAATACAAACATTTTAAAAAATGAAGAAAAAAAGGTTCAAAAGAGAAGGAGGGATGTGTCAGAAAAACAAACAGGAGCAGGTGAACAGCTACAGGTCAACACCAATTTTTTTTTTTTTTTCGAAAGGATGAAGGGGAGGAGGAATGAATGAAAGGATTACGGCAGCGATGACGTGAGATATTAAGAGGGACAGATTCAATGGGAAGGCAGAGGACGCTGATTTGAAGACACGAAGGCAGAGCAGGAGGGAGAGACGAGGGGGGGTGGATTAAAACGAAGCAGAGGACGGCGGTGGAGGAGAGAAATGTGTGATTTGGCAGCAGGAGGAACATCCAAGCCAGCTTCACCCACTGAGTCCTCTCTCCTTCTCACACTCGTCGTCTTTTTGTCGACTTCTCACCTCTTAATATAAATTGATTGTGAAAACATAGCATTGTAACTTACACGTACAAATCATCTTTTATTTGTTGCCTGCCATCATATTTGGCACATTTGGTGTGATGGAATGAAATCTGGTACAACAGCCTCAATGGAAGAATTTGATGGAAGGGTGCAGTGTGAGCCAGGGAAGAACTCATTAAATTTTGGAGCCGATCTGAATTGTGAGGCGGATAGAGGAATTATTTTTCACTTTTGTTGAGGTGCAATATTTTAGAATTGCCTACCTGTCCAAACCTATAGGGGGCAGTGTATCATCAGAGTGACTGGCCACTACTGCTAACTGTAGCTGCCATTAGCCGGTCTGGACTGGGAACTCAGAGCACCTGGGTTGTGTTCAGCGGGCTTTACACAGTGAAATCATTACAATTACAATTTAAAATTTCATTTTCACCTGAGAGCTGATACAACACAGTAAGCACAATGGAGCAAAGTTCATGTCTGACAGGATGTAAGTTTTAGTTTAGTTTATTTAATTTATAAAAGGACAGTGTGCAATGACATTTATCACTCACAAGAAATTAAAACATGGTTCTATCTGTAGTCCAACACAACAAGCAGACACAATAAGTAAGCATGAAAGCAGTAGGAACAAACTGCACAGTACAAGATACAATATGAAGTACACAGTAGCTACCTTATAAAGTGAGCAGCTTACCAGTGCTGATGCCTTACTATAATAAAAACAGTGCATGCATGTGGGGAGGCCTGCCAGTAAAGAGTTGCAGTAGTCAGTGTGTGATATTATGAGAGCCTGAACCAGGAGTTGTGCTGTATGCTCACATTGGTAGGGTCATAAATGATGTTATATTTTGAGCTAACTTAAGTTTCATCTGTATCTGACATACCCTCCACCTCAGAAACCATCAGTGCGTGATGCTAACTCAGCTAACATTAGCCATGCTACAACTGCTGTGGGCAAGTACAATTGTTGGGATAGTAAATGTGTGTTAAAAAAATGTGTTAAAAGCCTTCAAAATCTAAAACTAACAATACCCACTGATAGCAAGTATAAAATGTGATAACAAACCATAATTATTATTATCATTATTATTTCATTTTATTTCTCTAAGCGTTTAATATCTGGACAAACTGTATGCAGATGATAATGAAGTGCTTGTCTGTGTTTCTAAATGTTGCCTCTCATCTGCAGCCAATTACTTGTCAGTGATGACAAGAGACTTCCTTTTTTGAAAAGCTTTTCTTTAATGTAAATGTGGTCAGGAGCATCTAATAGGCAGTACATCAGCTGCAGATTCATTGATAGCTCACATTATGACATATTGTGCAGGGAAGTGTCCTCTTCTGTCCCTCGAGTTTCTGTATCGTCCCTTCTCGACCAGAGAGTGAAATATACCAGCCATCTGATCTCTCAACATGCTTGTCCTGCAACACTCAGAGATGTTTGTGTGTGTGTGTGTGTGTGTGTGTGTGTGTGTGTGTGTGTGTGTGTGTGTGTGTGTGTGTGTGTGTCAGCGTGTCAGCTTTTCCATCACTGGCCCTTGACAGTGGGGTGTCAGAACTCACTGACAGCTGACCCGCACTGCCTGCATGACTAATGAATGCACACACAAATAAACACACACAAGCCCTGAAATTTCTTCGGATGCATGAATGTATTTTTCTCTCTATAATCCATGTCTCTGTCTTTACTCTTTCTGCCTTCTTCCTGTGTGAGCAGCATCAATATGTGTGTGACAGCTGTGCACTACCGATCTTCAGTCCTTCCCTGTGGACAGTTCACACTGTGCAGGTGTGCACCAGCTCTCCTCTATATGTCCTACACACACACACACGCACACACACACACACACACACACACACACACACACACACACACACACACATACACACAGCTGATGGAAGAGAAGGTGACAACTGAGAGGAAGAGAAATCAAGTAAGTTTAAAAGAGTGTAAAAAGGAGGAAAGAGGAGCGGGAAAAACAAAACCCAGCTTGTCTTTTTACCTTGATACCTCACTCATTATTGAGAATTGGCACAAAACTGTCTTTTTCATTTGTACTCCTCAGTTATGCTGGAACAGAGCCAGCTCTAGCCATTTTGGTGCCCAAGAAGAAAATGGGATTTGTTGACCCCCTATACTCTACAGTAACAATATGGACAACATATATATAGATTAAAATCTCTAAAAATCTATAATTTATTGAAGGAAGAATAAATTATTAAAATTTACCTATTATCTTCACCTGTTAGTAATGTGGCTGTGTTGCATGACCTGCAACTACATTCGTATTCATATTCATACAGAACATCCACTGCATGAAGTGCTTTGTGTCATTCTACTGCATATAAAGTAGCACTGTACAAGTAAATGTTATTTAATTTGACTAATACCTATATTTAAATAGCAACAAGGTATAATTGGAAAATTCAATACTGCTACTACCAGTAATAATAATAATAATAATAGTTATTATTATTATTATTATTATTATTATTATTATTATAACATAGCATAGTATTATCAGCTGGTGTCTTCTATATCTTTCCTGAGTGCATCTGGACATTAAGAGAGAAGAAATCAGTCTGTTACAGGTAAAAAAAAAAACATGTAGCTGCAGAGTAGAACAAACAACTACTGCAGCCTGTTGCATCAGCTGTGTGTAAGTTCATACTTATCCTGGTTATAAATCAGCTCTCAGACCACTACAAATAAAACATCAACACAAAAAACAGCATTTTAAGACAACATACCTGTGGACTGGGCTTCCTTTTTCTTTTCCTCCTCTGCTTTTCTCTGTTCTTTATCTGATAAAGTTGATGGAAATCTGGTGCACATTTTCATTAAAATAGTTTTTAAAACAAAGATGATTATAATAGCACATTTTTACACTTATCATGTTATCACATTTTTAAATAGTTTGAACTTGTGAATTCACATGCCAGTCTTAGCAACCAAGTTTAATCTCATCTGCTAGGCATATAAATAATAATAACTTTATTTACATAGCACCTTTAAAAACTGAGTTTACAAGGTGCTTTGACAGTCAAAATAAAAGAGCAGAAGAGCAGGACACCCAGGAGGCAACATAACAACAGAGGACCAAACAGGAGCAAGCTAAAACTGAAAGGAAGACACAAGCAAAAGACATTAAAACATAGTAAAACAATACAAAACAGTAAAAGAGATAAGAACAGTAAAACTAGAAAAACGTGATGCTAAAAATAAATGAAAATAAAGAAGGCAGAGATTACAGAGGCATAACATGATGTTTTCAAGTCGATATAAATAATAAAGGAATGGAATAAGACAACATCATGTAATGTCAAAATAAATAAGTGCAAATAAAATTAAATAACTTAAAAAGAGACAACACAAAAAAACAAGTCTATAAAAATAAGTTTTAAGAAGTGATTTAAAAGATGTCACTGGGGCCCTGATAAAGCTACGTACTGGCTCATAAGGGGTTAACATTTCAGCTATGTAGCCAGATCCAGACGGACTTTAAAAATGATCAGTAAAATCTTAAAATCAATTCTAAAATGCACAGAAAGACAATGGAGAGAAGCCAGGACTGGCATGATGTGATGTCATCTGTTAAAACCAGTAAGAAGCCTCGCTGCTGCGTTCTGGACCAGTTGGAGGTGGGAGAGTGAGTTTTGGTTAATACCAGATGGAAGTTAATTACAGTAATGGAGTCTGGAGAATATGAATGAGTGGATGAGCAGTGGTTTGATTCTTGAAATGGTACGTAGCTGGAGAAAACAGGACTGGACGATTGTTTTGACATGTGTCTGGAAGCTGAGCTCTGAATCAAACATTACTCCAAGATTTCTGGCAGTGGACGTGACATTTGCAGACAAAGGACTAAGGCTGTTTTTGGTGGGAATGATGGAATTTGGTGGACTGAACAGTATTACTTCTGATTTAGAGAAAGTTCTGAGCCATCCAACAGTTTATATCATTGAAGCAATCTGACACAGAAGCTAGGCTTCTTAGTTCATCCGGTCTCAGGGGTGGGTATCTGCATAACAATGGAAAATAAAATTGGGCCTAAAATTGAGCCTTGCGGTACACCACACCGGGTTTTAGAAGATGCGTGATTGCCTATGGTGACCGCAAAGGTTCTGTCTAAAAGGCAGGAATAAAACCAACTAAGAGCAGTGTCCCTGATCCCAACCCAGGTCAATTAGAATGGCATGATCTACGGTGTCAAATGCTGCACTTAGGTTTAAAAGAATTAAAACCTGTCAGCTTCTAAAAGAAGGTCACTGGTTACCTCGAGTGTGTGAAGCTCTAAAACCTGATTGAAATTTCTTAAAGAGATTGTTATGACATTTATGAATGTTTAGAAATTGGCCTAAAATTGTTAAGAACAGAAGGATCGAGGTTTGGTTTCTTTAAAAGAGGTTGGACCACAGCATATTTAAAAGAAGAGGAAAAAAAGCCTTGTGTTAAGGAGTTGTTTAGAATCAGTAAAATTCTGGGTCCAACTGTGTCTAAAACCTCTTTAAGAAATTTAGTTGGAATGACATCAAGGCTGCATGTCGCTGATTTCATGTGGGAGATTATTTCAGTTAAAAACAAAGGTGAAACCAGTTCAAAATTGGTAAGATAACTAATAATTTCCCTACTGGTATGTAAAACGTGGTCTGGGGGGTGATTTGTTGCCTCATCTTTTTAAAAACTCTTCACACGTGTCTTGTGAGGCTTCAGTAAAATGACAGGGAGAGGGGGTGGTGATCGAGTCTATAACCTGAAATATAATTCTGGGATTAGATTGATTTGCTAAAATTAGATATGAGAAAAAAATATGCTTTTGCTTCTTTAATTGCTTTTTGATAATTCTTCACTGCATCTTTTCAGATTTCGTAAATGACATTTTAATCATAAAAGTTCATGGGGATCATCATACATAGACCATATATGGGTTTACAGGAGACTATATCTATATTTCAGTGGCTGAGGAATTGAAACATCCTGGATTTTCACAATAAAGTCCATTTTGAGGCATGACTATACTTTCAGCAGCAGAAACACGACTAAATCATGTCATCACTTCAGATTTCACCATGTTGGCAGATGTTTGGTAGATATAACCAGCAGTGACTGAACAGTGAGAAAATGAGAACTTGTAGCAGACAAACACTCACCACTTCTCTGTCTTGCTCTCTGTAGCACACACACACACACATACACACACACACACACACACACAATTGATGCCAGTCTTTCCGGTGAGGGCAGAGTCAAGTGTTCCGTTGATGTTTTCCTCTCTTCATGAATATTAATGAATTGCTCTCCATCAAAACACAACCGGTGCTCATTTACACAGAGACCGCCACACAATCACACACACACACACACACACACATACACACACTGAAGTGCACGTGTGCACATACTCATGCACACTCATATTAAGGCAAAAACGTCCAATAAATCCCTTAAATCTGTTATCCACATTTTTCACTGACTTCTGTGATAAACAGGTGATGTGTGATGATCTGTGTTTTATTCATGTTGTCAAGTGTATTTAACAAAGAGAAGAGACAAAGTCTTTTAAACGGATGTATAAAGTTAGATTGTTCTATTTTTCATATCATCAGATAGATATAACAGAAATGTAGTGTGTCAGTGCATTAAGACAGATCATATCAGTAGATGCTATAATGCACAAAGATATGTTTACATATGTTATTTTAGCATAAAAATACTTTATGTACCCACAAGATCTTTGGAAATTGGCACCCCAAGTTGGCCTCTTTTCCCTCGCCACGACACAAGTCCATGTTCTCCTCCTCTTCTTTACATTTTTTCTTACATAACAAATTAACACCGCTATTGCAAGAGCTTGATTCTTGCTGATGGTGTGTCCTTAAATAAAGAGGAATAGTATTTGACAAGGATGAAGGAGGGCGACCACACACAGCTCTCACCTTCACTTCATAACAATGTAAACGTTGGCCAAGTTTAATTGTGTCGTCTGCTAATCGCGTACATCCCTAGCGCTCATAAGTTCAAAGTACTTGCTGTACAGAAATTAAATTAAATTACCTTAAATAAAGGGTAATAGTAAAACAGAAGGATGAACCACACGCAGCTCTCACCTTCACTCCTCTCAACTGAGTGAGGGAGAGCAGCGCGATCCCCCTACAGGAGCCCCGAGGCATTACCAACAGGTCGACGAATAATCAAGCTACACAGGCAAAGATCTGCTTCCGTTATCTGTGTTCCTCTTGTGTATCCCTGCCTAAACAGTGTTTAACCTGTGACCAGTACTGATACACGCAACTCTTTTGTCTGAAAATACTTGCCACACTTAGTTTCATTGTGCTACACTGAAGTGGTGCAGGTGGATGACACGCTGATTATGTTTTCTTGTCTTGTATGTTTCTTGTTTTCTTTCTGACATTCATCATAAGTCTGTGGTTCAGTCAAGTGTGATCATCCTGCAGTCTACATATATCAAACTTGTTGCTGTACCCAAGTTTATCATGTTATGTCACACAGTGTGGCTTGCAATAAACTAAAATAAATTCCTGAAATCTCACAGCCTGTAAGAGAGAGAACAAAATCAAGTAAATCTGAAAGGAAGGAAACTATAAAACATGAGACAAGAACCAAGAAAAAGGTACAGGTGAGACAGAACTCTTCAAAAGAAAAGGTAATAACAGAGAGGGGAGAAAAATAAAAAAAAATAAATAAAAGAAAAGAGAAGAAAGATTAAGTATTTAGTGCAGGCAGGAGGAGTGGGAGAGTTGAGTGCTAAACTGGTGCGTGAGGCTGAGGAGCGCCGTACCAAGATTTGCAGTCAATTAAGTTGGATTTACTGGGCCCATGATGAGATCCTCACTGACTGTGTGTTTTCATATTGGACTCGGGGTACAGGTAAGCCCTGATGCTTCCTTCCTCTTTTACCCCTCCAGCTTTTCCCTGCCTCGCTCTTATTCTCTTAGTCTTCCTCGCTCGCCCCCAGCTCCGAGGCATCCTGCGGGCTGGGCTGTGCAGCCGCTGGTAGAGCAGCGAGAGCCACCTGTAATCAAGACTAAACCTCCCCCGAGGCCTGCCAAGAGGAGCCTCACAAACAACACGCTTTATGAAGGGGGAAGTGACACACACGTACAGATACACACACCCCCGCTGGCTGAGGAAACACTATGTGCTGTGATGATGACAGGATGTACAGTATATACCTGGCATGCACGTAAAAATGAGGGTGGTGCACCTTTGTCAGGCTTAGGGAGTAATGGATTACTGTAACTGTATCCCATGATAATTACAGATAAAAAAGACATGATAAGATTACAGATACATTTAGAGTAAGGATTAGTAGCAAGATTGCAATTTCAAAATATTCGATATGCAGTGTGCAATTCATTATCATGGCCTCTGGTGAAAAAAAATGCTTCACTGGGTGGAAATTTCAACAATTTTTGTTTTTAAATTAATCAATTAATCAATAAATTGTACACAACAATGGAAGGAACATAGAACACTGAAAGCTGCAACAATTGATCTATTATTAATCCAGTATTAAATTATTCTGATTCTATTTTGATTATGAATTAATCATTATTTTCATTAATAATAATAATAATAAGAATAAGAATAAGAATAAGAATAAGAATAATAATACATCATTTTTCATAATACAATTTTTTTCGGAATTTTCTGAAATTTTATGGAACAAACACCTGATTGATTAATTGATAGAATGATCAACAGATTAATCGATAATCCTTATGTTTGGGTCTATTTTCAAAGTGACGGGATTAATTAATCAATTGATCATGTTGAGGTCATCTAAAAGTAATGGAAAGTAATCAAGTTACATTACTTAAATATTGTGAAGATGGATTATGTTACTGGTTACATTTTTAATCAGTAATTAGTAATTGTATTACAATACATTTTAAGGTTACCCTTCCAACCCTGATGCTACCATGAAGCCAAATCTTATGCCTGAATAAAGTTTAACGTTGGGCTCCTTATTGTTTCTACAAAATAAAGAGGAAAAAATATCCAGTATCTAATCATAGTTTATTCTGACTGTTAAAAAAACACAGCACTGGACAACATAAATCAATAACACAAAAACATCTGGGTCAAAATCTGATTTTAAAATATGTAGCACAAACACTTTGTAATTTAAGATCTTTGGTGATCGACATTTTTCACTGTTTTCTTACATTTAATGGATCAAACAACTAATGTATTAATTGAGAAAATAACTGACCGATGAATCGCCATTTTGTTATACTGAAGTAATACAAAAGTAATCAAGTTGCATTACTTAAATATTGTGATACTTGGGTTACATTACTGACTACAGATTCTTAGT
Source organism: Lutjanus erythropterus (assembly GCF_056507025.1). Taxonomy (NCBI): domain Eukaryota; kingdom Metazoa; phylum Chordata; class Actinopteri; order Lutjaniformes; family Lutjanidae; genus Lutjanus; species Lutjanus erythropterus. Next base: position 4,110,326 of record NC_139329.1, read on the forward strand.
AAGTATTAATTGTATTGGAATTTTATTTTCAATAAGTTTTCATGTTTATTTTGTTTGTTTGTTTTTTGGCATTGGCTCCAGCTCTAAGTAAAAATGACACATTATCTGGGATATTATCAGCTTATAAAGTTGTTGGTGAACATGTTAGCAGTTAACAGCTGCCTATTTAACACATCCAGCACACACATTATCCTATTTTTATGGAGTGGTGCTTATGGTCACCTGGGGCCTGGGATAAGTGTATTTTATATATTGCTTTTCTGCTTATTCAAAGCCATTTTATAAAAAATAATGATCATAGAACACAACACAGTAAAATATATAACACACAATATTAGTGATAAATTAAAAGCCATTCAAAGTGAACATTAACACACTTATATAATAATAACTGTCCATCATGAGCACACTTAACTACATTTCTATATCCCATTAAATGAATGTGTTGCTTGGCTGTATTCTTATGGCATGCATGACAAATTTAACCTTATTCTTTTATCAATAGTGCATTGATTTCTTATCTCGAACACACCCTGCAAGTTAGAAGTTCAGCATAGTCACTTCATAGTTACTTCATAGTTGCTTCATAGTACAGAGCTCTGCAGGAGAGAAGTCTGTGACGCTCTTTAGCTGTTAACCTCTCCTCACTGCCATTGTGTGTCTGCAGTTTGGAAGTGTGCAGCAACATTTCAGAACTTTTTTGCCGTGGCTGGATATGAGGTTGATCAGAGTGGTGAACCATCACACAGGTTCCCATGGAAACCATCTTAAAACACAGAATTAATTAATCAAAAAAAAAAAAAAAAAGGCATTAATTGGTATTAAAATGTATTAAATCAAGTTTTTGAAAGTCTTAAAAATGCAAAGACATGGAAAGTAGAATTTTATTAATAATTTTTTTCTGACATTGCAATTGGAAATATTAAAATTTGAAATGTTATTAATATTATGACATTAAAAAATAATAACGACAAATATAATGAAATCTGTAAATGTTTGTCTTGTGAACAGTTTTATATGGCTCAGTCTCTCCTCCACTCAGACAGTTTGTTACCATGAGAGCGACTGCATACAGGCTCACAAGAGCACTGCATGAGGGGGTTGTATTTGTATTATCCCACTCTGCATTCAGTCAGTCTGCATCCTCGGTTCAAGCTGCTCTAGAATCAAACTCCATCTCCTGTCAGCTTTGACATATACAGTTTATTTAAATCTCGTTCAAAGAAATGGTTAAATAGCGCTCAGCTCTGTTGGCAGTAGAAAGGAATTGCACCTTCTTGTCCTCAGTCTGTCTGTGCTGAACTTCTCTCGCTGTCTGTCTGTGTCACCTGTCGCTCTCTTGCTGTCACAGGTACCTGCATGCACATCTTTTATCGTTGTATTGCTGAGTCGGGCTGATTTATGCATTCAACATACTGTGTTTTATGGCTGTGCTTCTGCTTTGCATGTTTTGGCGCCTAACAATGCAGCATACTATTGTCTTTAGTCCTTGTTTCTATTATCGTTCATATCCCTCATTTATTCTCTTTGCATGTGTTTTATGGCAATTGGTAATTTATTGGCAATGTGGTATTACTATGTCAGGAATGACACTATCAAATTTTTTATTCTTGTTCTGCATACTCATAAATAATAAATGATGAATAACTTTGTTATTTTAACCTTATATTCTATATTCTGTTTTTTAGGGTGACTTTGTAAGATCTCTCCAGGGACTACAGATGAAAAATAGCCTCTTAGCTAACTCTGGCACATTTACAGTAATGTTTATTAATGTGCACTGTCCCTGTTAAATAAACCAATAAAATAAATAAAGAAAATAAATAAATAAAATCCAATTTTTAAATAATTAATCACCAAATGCCTCCCGCATGAACGCAGATCATGATAGTGGAACCAACAACATCGTTCTGTTTTCGGCTCAGAGCAGAACTTAAATGAGAACTGATATTTAATCAAGAGTTTAAGGCATGATAGAAACGAGCGCCAGGAAACGTGTCTGTAATCTGGTTGAGAGTGTGAGTCACCCTACAGCCAGTTCATTACATTTTCATGTTTATCCAAAGCAGCTGGTTTCCAGTAGATCTTACCTGGTTAGGGCCTCTGCTGCATGGGAAATGTTCCACTTTGTTTGCAGTAAATGGAAACAGAGCAGGCCAGTTCGACACAGTCACTGAAGAGACAAAGAAAGAGGGAAGCCGCTGACAGAAAGTCAGACGTCGACAGAAAGAGTCACAGAGAAAATGAAGACGAGACGGTGTGAGAGACAGGAAGAAGTGAGCTGGACTCAGAGGAACAGTCTGCAGGATGCTGTCGAAGAAAAGTGACAGAAGAAACACAGAGAGAGAGAGATGGAAGAAAGAAGTGAAACTTAAGAGAGGAGATGAGAAAAGGGGGATAAATTTGAGTGCAGGCCATTAGCTGTTGTTCTCCGAATGCGAAGTTAGCAGTTTACACACACAAACACACACACACAAACACACACACTGCTAACAGTTTACACAGCGCTTTATTTCTCCCATAAACAAAGTAAAGCCCAGCTTGTCCTCAGAGCAGCCATATATTATCAACGGAAAACCCTAGAAGGCTGCAGAGTGTTTGTGTGTGTGGGGCTGTGTGTGTATGTTTGTGCGACACAAAGCTAGTCAGGTTCTTCCAAGAGGATAATTCACTGTCTTATTGTTTGTCTGTTAGTGTCACAGTGCTGATGGCACAAACATCCATGTGTAAATCTGAACCCTCCAACAATCCAGTATGACTTCCAGAAATACTGAAGAGATTTGGCTCAATGACAAGTGAAACAGTGTAGTCATTTGAATATGAGAGAAACAAGAGTGTAGCTGCCTGAATATTGTGGGTGGGCGTGTGTGTGTGTGTGTGTGTGTGTGTGTGTGTGTGTGTGAGTAGAGAGAGATGCTTAGATATGATGTTTCTACACTGGTGGCTGAATCAGCTGTATCTTCAATGCCTCTCACCCCACAAGAATGATTCTAAATAGTACTTGTTCATCTTTTCACACTTTCAGAAAACACTTATTATTATTCTGAAACTCACTGAGTCTTCTGGGAACATTTGTACATGAAAAAGTCTTCAGGATTTGCCCTTTCTGACTTTAGAGAGTAATGTGACATATTATAAAGAGTCGCATCGGAGTTGGACTTTGAGTCAGGAAAGTGGGATTCAACTCCCATTTGCAGGTTATTGTTGACATGTTATTTTCAGGCTTAAAATTATTGTTATTCTCCATTTTCTGTTGCAGGTTGGTTTGGTTTAGGCAACACAACTACTTGTTTAGTTCAAGGAAAACCTCATGGTTTGGGTTCAAACAGACCATAAACTCTATTTGGAAGAATGATTCTAAATAGTAGTGGTTCGTCTTTTCACAGTTCCAGAAAACACTTCTTATTCTTCTGACATTCACTGAGTCTTATGGAAAGATTTGTCAGCTAGTAGTTAGTAGTTAGAAGTAGTTCGATTTCCCCTTTCTGGCAGAAAATCTTAGAAAGTAATGACATCATGTTGTGCAAGATCACACTTAAAAAGAGCAAGCTAAAAGTTCACTTCACACAGATTACAGTGAACTAGTTCATGTTCAAATAGTTCACAATTTTGAATTTTGAACTAAGTTCACAGTTGAAATACAGTACCTTGTGTTCATTTCCTCCACTTTTTAAAAAAACAAATTTTGAATAGAACCTCCTCCTACCAGGGATGCTGGCCTCTTTATGCTGTAGAGCAGCAGCAGGGTTTCTCAAACTTTTTGGGGCCAGGGGCCCCTTACAAGGGAGAAAATTTTCCAAGGACCCCCTCATAATCCTCACACCAATTAGACATATGTTTACTACCATTTATGATCCCAGATGCCATAAGAATCATTTGAGCCGCACTGGAAATGTCTGTTGACTCGTCCAGTTGAATGGAAAATTGCTCACATGAACACAGTCTATCCAGTAGCTGTGACTGAATGTCAGAAAGTTCATCAATTCTCCTCCTCACAGTGTCATCTGAAAGCGATACGACATTGAGTTTATTAGCTGCATCTGTCCCAGGCACAACTTCACACATTTCCACTGCTGCTGGGAGAATGAGTTCTTGTCGAATTGAGTGTGGCTTTTTACTTTTCGCGATCCGTTTAGCCACTAAATAAAAAGCCCTCTGTGCTTTTTCTGAAGTTGTGGCCAAGTTCACCATTTGTGTTTTCTGCCTTATATATTCCTCACCCTTTCGATGAAAAAATCTTTTGTTTTGTCCTTACACTGCTTTGTGATGAGATGCTGCTTTAGCTTGGCTAGCTTCATGGCTTCATTTGCTAGCACCTGAAGACACACGACGCATTTTGGTCTTCCGTTGCTGTTCTCAATAAATCCAAACTCGAGATAACTGTCGTTATATTTTCCCAGTTTAGATGGTTTGGGCTTAGCGTCACTCGATGAAGTGGCACTGAAATATATGTCCATTGTCACTAGCTAGAAATGCTGAGAACCGTTGCTCTACAGGATGATTGAATGAACAGATGGATGGGAGTGTTAGAGGCAGTGATAAATGAATAAAATATCAAACCAAACTGAGATACTCACATACAGTAATGTGGGGATGTTTGAGAAGACAGAACACACAATGAAGTGCACACACAGAAATACACACAGAAAACGACACACAGGCCTCTGTGAGGGAAAACACACACACACACACACACACACACACACACACAGTCGCTGCGAGAGCTAGCTGTGTGAAGAGTGTGTACTAATTGTTTTGCTAAGCATGGTAATTGCAGCTCTCATTGGCTTCTCCAAATGTCAGCACTTCCTGCTGCCACACACACACACGTTCACCCAAAACACAACAGAGACACACATTAACTGACACGGGAAGACGAAAGATACTGTTGATGGTATAGAGATCCAAACATGACATCTCCTGGCCTTTAAAGATGACTCACGGCTCTGCTCTGCCCTGAAGTAAAAGAGACAATCATTTATTCCCTTTTCTTTATTTGGATCCCTATTAGCTTCCACAAAGTGGTTGCTGGTGTCCCCATTAAAAAATAAACAGCAATTTAAAAATCACACTATAAATGAAACAGAAAATGCAGACACAAGCAAACACACAGCACAGAAATTATGTGAACTAATTTTGCAACTGAAAGGATAAACAGTAAAAATTATACATATTAAAATAATAAAGTGTAGACACAAGATGAATTTTCAGGACAAAGACAAATGCTGTTTGTCTACCTCTGGCAATGACTGGATGAAATACTAGTTGGTTACTCTTGAGGTTTACTGCAGCACATTCAACTAATTATTATTATAAATGCTGGTTTATTCAGTTTGTTCAGTAGCTGAACTATTCTGGTACGTGTTAAATTAAAGTGGAGCTGCAGGCAGGAGGTGGTTGACTGAGCTCAGGGGTCTGCAACCTGTGGCTCCAGAGCCACATGCAGCTCTTTAGCTCCTCTCCAGTGGCTCTCTGTGACTGTGGAAATACAATAGATGGAAATTATTAATAATGTTTTTTATTTCATTTATTTTTGTTTATCATTGTTGTAGGTCTGCACTGTAAAAACAAAAAAGTTTAAAAAACTCAAAATTTTTTGCAATATATTTTTGAGTTTTGAGCCCAACTGAAATTCTTAAGTTTTGAAAAAGTTTTGACATAATTTACTTTTCTTCTTCTTTATATGAACTCAAATCTTTGAGTTTTAGAAAGCCCACCATATTATATTAAAAAAAATAAATGCATTGAAATGGAAGTGAATGATGTTTAAGTATTTTTTATATTTTTAATTAAAACCAATTAATTTTCAGGGATCAAAATAATGTCAGATCAGTTTCTTAGTTCACTTAGTTCACCAAGTTTCTTTAACTGTAAAATACAGCCTATACATCAATTTAAAATAAAAAAAATAATAATATTTAGCCTAGCCTACGTCTATGGCTCTGTGCCATGTCTCCATAAGCTAATTGCTAATGCCAAATCAAAAAACAAGGCATTTTGGGAAAAGAAAGACTTTAATAGCTGATGCTCATGCAGTTTTTTGTTTGCTTGCTTTTTTGTTTGGCCAAAAATGCCTCTTTTGATCGTAAATGTTGCAGACCTCTGACCTTGCTCATGAGGTCTGTGACCCCTGGAGGGTTCAGTTACTGCAGTATTCTGCAGTATTTTTTCCCCAAAAAGTCAAACTATCTCTATCTTTCACTAACATAAACCCAACAACATAAGATAAACTAGCATTAGGCAATTAGCACATAAGATAAAAAAGCATTAGGCTACACATGAAACCTTGTGCTATCATGTGTGCTAGCTAACTTCTTAAATCACTGTGCAGCACCTATCAATAACTAGTTACCTACGTGTTATTGAAACAAGTGGCCAGTTAGCTGTATTCTTAGCCACAATGGATGGTTTTATAACATCAGAAAAAAGAGACTCTGATATAACTACGCCTCATGTTCACTACCTTGCCAAACTGCTCCACACAGACAGCACGTCTGCTGCAGCACTGCTCCTGCCAGCCCTGTCTCTCTACACTGGCTTAGTTAAAGAGTTTTGAAGAGAAGAGCTGTAACCAGAGAGCAGTGTGAGTTTTGTCTCTTGTTTATCCCTTGTACTCTGTGCAGTGTGTGTAGCCCCCTGCTGATAACAACGTGCAGGGTGTGAAGTCAGGATAAAAATGCGTGGGGCTGAGCTACGCACAGAAATCACATAAAACAATCAGAAAATAATGTTATATTTCTCCTTCATTGCTTTGTTCTCCTTAACACCGAGCCCTCTCTTCAGTCACTCTCTAGCTCGCTTGACCACCACTGTGTTCTCTCTATGACTCATTTATCGCTCATTGAGGAGGGTAGGAGGGGCCATCTATGAGTGGAGTGTTTACTAACACAAACAAGATACAATTAATAATGTTTCCAGTCTTTATGCTAAGCTTAACTGATCACATCCACCCACCACCCACTTCAAATAAATCCAGATCATCTGCAAAGATTCACACACAAAGGTGTGACCGGTGAATGCAGGGGTAAAAGTAACTAATTAAAAACTACTGTAATTAAGTAGTTTTCTGGGTAGCCTGTACTTAAGTATGCATTACACAATGTAATCTACTTAGTTACTTTTAAAATCATAATTGAATAATAATGATTAATGATTTATCAATTAATCACTATTAAGAATGTAATCAATTAAAAATATATTCTAGGGATGCACCGATACTGATACCAGCATCAGGTATCAGTCCGATACTGTCCTCACATACTCATACTCATACTCATAAAACTACTCCTATACCCCACACCCGATACCACGTCATGAAAAGTAGCCACTCGATACAAGTAAACATCTAAAGAACCGCCACGATGCAGAGTTCATGGTGTTTGCTGATGCTTACCCTCTTTTTTTGGTTGCGTCGTCATCATCAGCAAGAGACTTGCTGTCTTCAACATCATCCACTAATGGCTGCAGAGACTTTGGAAACTCTCCATAAATTTCCATGCAAGTCCATGTAAAACTGAAATAAATGCACAGAGTGCACCTGTAGACCGCAGCCAGCTGCTGTCCAGTAAGTCCCAGCAGGTGTAAACTAGTTGATGCCTCAGCAAATTAATCCGAAGACGAAGAAAAAACATCGCCTCTACCAGTCAGTTAGCCTCTTTTCTTCATAATAAGCTGCTACAACTTCTCTTTGTGTACTTATTCTTCACCAAAACGGCCTGACAGCTCAGTACATGCAACTTTACTCTTTAGGGTTCACAGCAGGGTCAACAAAACTGTTGCACACATGGTACCACACTCATACCTGTCCCCCATAAACAATGACAGGTAGGAACTAATTAACTCTTAGACATGAGGGACATGAAGAAGAGACTTAAATATAACACATGTAAATGTTAAATTAAAATACTGTGTGTGAAAATGATAATGAAATAATTATCATTTGTAACACTATTTATGATAGTAAAATTAATTCTGGAAGTCCATAATAATGTTGTGAAATTATTATACTGAAATATACACAATAAACTGCACAGCTTTAAAAAGGAACACAAAATCGATAAAGTAACTTACTACAAATAACCTAAAAATGTCATGTGCAAAGTCAACTATGGTTACACTTGTAGCACAAAACAGCAACAATGATTTGTTACATTTATAAAATGACCATCTAATTAAAATAAAACATGTTTTAAAAGTTATTGCAAGAATTTTAATGGCATTATTAAGTACTTGTATCGGTACTCAGTATCAGCAAGTACCCAAATGTAAGTACTTGTACTTTGGTATCGGTACATCCCTAATATATTCATTAATCAATCAACATTTAATGAGTCTAAAAGTAGCAAAGTATTTTTCTAACACCAGTACTTTTACTCGCAATTGAGTAATATTTCAGCAATGTAAGAGTACTTGTACTTGAGTACAGATTTTCAGCACTGGTTAAATGTCACTCTGCACTCACTGTATGTGCTGTATAAAAGTCAGAGAGGAGAGGTCGCTCATGGCTCTTAAAAAAAGAATACCACCTGCACATCACATATACTATTCAAATTGTAAACAACAGGCCAATCAATACTGGAGAACATGATGAACTCCCTCCCACAGCTCCAGAAACGACACAGGACCCTGGTGTAATCTGATATACAAACATTTCAGCAGCCCACTCCACCTTGGACCAAACGTTGAATGCCACAGCTGACCACGGGGATTAGATCGGTCGCCTCGTTCACACCGAGTGACAGTGCGGACAGTAAAAAGGCATTGCTGAGTCTGTGTTTAAAAATAAAATGGGTAAAGTCATTCAGAATTATGCTGTAATTTGACACATAACCTGCAGCACTGATAGCGAGACATGTCAGCCGGCTGCAGAGTATAAATGGGAAGACAAGGAATTTAAATAATTACGCTTACTGCTGAGTGCGGCTTTAGTTAGATCTCACTGCAAAGATCGCCCAGCAGAAGTGCAAATCTTAAAGTTGTAGGGAAACTTCTTCATATTGATGTAAGATTTTAATTCTCGCAGATTCCCGCACCGTGTTGGCACAAGGACTGAGTGGCATATACTTACCACACACTGCTGAGTGAGGTTTTAAAGACAGAACCTGGAAAGGCATTCAGGTCTCTGCAGTAATCTGATACAAACACTGAACTGCTGATCGGAACATAGGCCACTACCTTGCAGTATAGAAGTGTTCATGTATTGCTGAATGTGGTTTCAGCGAGTCAGTGACGAAGCATATAAGAGGTGCATTTTGCTGAATGGACTTTTAAAAAGACAAATCTGTGAAGTTGCTCTGATTTGAAGATGGCACAGGACTCTGGTGTAATCTGATAAACAGGCTGCTAGGTACCCTGCCAAACGCTACCTGACATAAAGGGATGACTGATGGTCTGCCAATAGGACATGTAAACACACACACTATAGATGACAAAACACTGCACAAGGGGGACAACTTGAAAAATATGAAGCTGGTGGCCGTCTGGACAAACGACAACGTGGACACTTTGTTTAAAGGGAGACTCTCCATATTAATGAACCAACAATCTTCAATGTTAATTGTGTCTACAGAGGCCAAGATCTTTCAAATACACTCAATACTGGCTGAGAAAATGCAATCTTTTTCTGTTTCTTAAAGGTTACTACAATACCCAGTGTTCTTTGCCAGTACCGGACAATGCTGCCAAGGATGCTAGCTAGCAGTCTGGCTGACAAATGTACAAACACAGACATGAGCTGGACACCAAGAGCCAGCTGGCTTAAATGAGGTGAGCCTTTCTTTCAACTGATCTGGAGCCCAGACTTAAGGTCATAGAAATCAGATAATTTATATTAAAAAGCCCAACATGCTGAAATAGTCTAGCAGATGAAGCTCTGTGTATTACTGTACAGTGTCTCACTCTATGTGTTTTTTTTTTTTTTTGCATGAGTAGATTACAGACAAAGTCAAGGAAAATATGCATCATTTGTGTCACCTGATGTGAATTGAATACTCAATATTTTGTATAATCTTTGTATTGACTGTGTAGCTGGGCATCCATGTGGCTCATTTATGCTTAATGTTAGATATGCATATGGAGCAAATATGTACCAAACTCCCTAGTCAGGCATAGTTGGGGCAGCCTACAGTGCTGTTGGCTCCTATTTGGGTTCTTAGTTGTGTTGCAGGCACATGGTTGCAGCCATATTGAGTTGTGTCGAGTTGGGTTCTCTACATGTTGAAGGTGTGCAGGCGGCTCTAGGAAGAGTGATACTCAGTGTTTCAGGAGTCTGGATGGTGGTTTTTTGTCCTCTCTCAAAAATGTGAAACACAAGAGCACACGTGTGGTGAATAGATCAAACTGTCTTCATCTGCTCTAACATAAACTGCAACCATTAGCATTTCCAGCTAACTAACAGTAGCTTACTACAATACTTTACCTTCAGACAAATATGTTAGACACAATGACATTTGTTCTGTGTGGGTTTGAAGAGAAGGATGTGAGCTGGTGCAGAATCAAAGTGGGTTGAGAATGATGCAGCTGTCTCAGGTCTAAGCTAAGTTAACTTAGCTCTTATCCCGACCGTCTTTCATGATTGCGGTCCAGCTGATCTGGCTGGGTGACTTGTCTTAACGTCAGTGGTACTACTCGAGTCTTTGCGTGTATTTCTGTCATCTATCATGTAGATATACCTGCCGTATTTCATCATGTAAGCTAGATTTAGCCTCTTAGCATTAATGTTATATCATGCATGCAGCTGTCAGGTAACTTCACATATCCACTTTCACAGGGATCTTGGTTTAAAATATGTCAGATGGAAACATCAAAACATCAGCTGACTCAAGTTAAGTTAGTATCACCCAGCTACACCTAAGAAACCTGCTTGTGAGAGTCATAATTTAGCCAACAAAATCCACCATCGTTGGCTAGAAATGAAAATCTACTTTTGTTTTTGTCTCGAAGGAATCACAGACCTAATGTTTCAACAATTCCTCCCACTTTCAATGTCAAATCTGCCACCGTTTTAACCGGACACTGCATAAATGCAGTGGAAGAATGGAAAGTTTGGCAGCAACAGTAATTAAGGAGGGTGAGGCTTAGCAAAGGGTCAGTTCCTACATGTTCTCTTTTCACTCAGTTAATAGCGTGTATGATGCTCTGTGCGTCTTTTTACTAAGTGCCCCATCACATGCTTGCAAATTTAAACATTCAGTGATACCACTAAACAATAACAGTTTGGCCATTTTTGTAGTTTGCAGAATAATTTAGATCTCCATATATGATCTCAGCGTCCTTACTTAACAGAAAGACACTCTGATCTCATCACCAAGTGACTTTTGTTTGTTAAATCTAACTTATGAATGATAAAGTTTTACCGTATGTAGACAGCTCATCAGCCACCCACCCCGTGAACTAAAGACCTAGCTGGCCAGTCTACAAAAGAGAGCTGGTCTCAATGTGCCCCTGTTTCTCCCTGGAGGCTTTGCAGAGGTCTCAATACATCTGTCCACATCCATTTATCCAACCGTCCATCTGTCTGTCTGTCCCTCCGTGTGTGCCTCAGTAACCCTATACATCCCCTGCGTCCAATCAGCTCTTCTGACCCAGTCAGACAGTGGAAGCACCAGGTGCCAGATGCCCAACCATAATTGGGAGGCCAGGTTATTTCTAAATACTGTATACTGCATTGTTGGTGTTAGACAGGAACCTTTCTCCACTCTGCCTTTTGATTCTTTTTCTTTGGTGAAAAGATTCAACATGTTGGTGTTAATACAGCAACTTAGTACATGTGACTGCAAGAACACTTACATCATTATTAACAACAATTAAAATAACAATTATCATCTTTACAAATGTTCAATGTTTACACCGTATTACTGACCAAGACAGACAAAACGAGGGGATTATATGTGACTTTCTGCGGTGGGCAGTAATGTATAACTTAAAGCAAAACACGTGGGATGTGTCTTGGCATTGTCTCACTGAAATAAGCAGGGACGCCCCTGAAAAAGACATCATCTGGATGTCAGCATATGTTGCTCCAAAACCTGTATGTACCTTTCAGCATTAATGGGGCCTTCACAGATGTGACAGTCAACAATGATGCCAGGGGCACTAATACACCCCTATACCATCGCAGATGCTGGCTTTTGAATTTAGTACTGTATATGGTGATTTTATACTTTATATACTGTATGAACTGAAATAACTATGCTGTACATAGACATGATTGTGTAAACGTGTGAAGAAGAAGCTGCACCCTTGAAAGGAGAACATTTCACAGAGTAACAGAATAAGTTGTTTCGTTTACAAGGACACCGTACCATTTGCTTTTCAAGAGACTGTTAGTAAGAATGTTATATTTTGCCCATTTTGTATTATAAAAATCCTGTATGAACATTCTTTTTTCAAACACTTAAACTACAGACTCCTGTATGTAACCTGTTCCCTTGCATGCGAGATTTTCATTAAATGATCCTACTCATTTTGAATCTCAGACTGTTCCTGTCTTTTTGTTTAAGAATTACTCTATTGAGTGCCGATTACAATCTGGATGCTCCTTTTCCATGATTCCAAAAACAGTCTTAAAGGTGGACTTGTCAGGCCACAGCACACTTGTCCACTGTGTGTCAGTCCACCTCTGGTCTCACATAGCCAGACCTCTGTCCATAGTGCTCAGAGCTGGGAAAAAATGTTTGCATTTCTTTAAACCAATCACAAGGCGCTAAGCTCAGGATGCAGCGACTGTGGTGCTGCAAAATAGTGTAGAGGAACAACTTGTTATGGTGGAATATTTGCATGTTGGGATGCAAGCTCTGGAATTAAAATGACTACACCACTGCAAAAGAATTTACATTTGTACTATTTGCGTCCCAAACACTAATTTGCCATTTTCTAGTCTAGTCTAGTCCATCTCAGATAAGATCAGGCTCAGAGAAGTTGGCAGCATTTCTGAATGTTGGTGACCGAGTAGTTTTGGCGCCTGAACCTGCCCAAATTGGGACCGCTTGACAACATTAACCATGTGTTAAAAAGTCTTCCTGGCAGCGTCTCATACTGATGCACAAATTACCTTTTAGGCGCTGTATGAGACACCGCCAGAAAACCTGAAAGAAAGAGGGGTGTGACAAAACATCGGTATGTAACTGGATGGGGTGAGAAGCAGTTGGCAGTCTTGTGTCACTGTGGCAAACGTATATGGTCAGGAAACACCATCAAAATGTAGGCTGGCTTCGTGTTAAACCATAATGTATCATTTTCTATTTCTGCATATGTTAAATACAGTATATGACGTGTGTGTGGAGGATTTAGTGTGCATAAAGGCTGCTTTGACTGGACTGTTATGATAACTGAAATACAGCAATAAGTAATGTCACAAAGCATTTTTGGTGTTTGGTATTTGCATGAGGAATGCAGTTACTCTTTGTAATATAGAGTAAAGTGTAACTGATTACATTTGATTGAAAGTAACTCGTAATGCTGGTGACTTTTACCACAACAGTTGAGCTCTCATGCAGCACCAGGCCCTCCATCGGGGCTGTTTGAGAGCTTATCCAAAGCAATGCCAGCTCAGCCTTATGTCTCCAAACTGAATGATATCCAACAGGACCCCAGATAATATGCAGTGCCAGCTTCAACTCTCTGTCTGTCTCTTGTTTTCATTCACTTTTTCTCTGTCCCACTTTCATTTCCTGCCTTTCTTTCTATTTGTAATTCCATCCATGTTGTTATTGGACGTGTGCATGCTAGTGCCAGATGCCCCTTGCAAACCTCTTCTGTATTCTCTTAGTGCATTTATTCTCGCCACACACACACACACACATGCACAGATATCAAAATACGAGAAAAGAGAAGGAGAAAAACAGCACCAACAGTTAAAATCCTTCATTAGCATCTTCTGAATTACTTATATTTACACAGCGCAAAATATTCCAGAGGAATAACAAGTTTTAAGGACGTTTAAGGACACCGAAGTCCACCGCACACACACAGGCAGACAGGCAGTAATCCAGTGTCAGTTTGACCCAAAGCTGGGCTGAAACCAAGCCAAAGTCAGAGTGCCAGAGTAATCCAGCCATTAAACATTAATGAAGGCTATTAATGAGGGGGATCTAGATGGAAAAACACCTAATGACAAAGACTGCAGGAAAACAGGCTGCACACAAGCTGTCCATATTAACTACTGTCCTAAACTGTCTGATGGGTGAAACCAGACGGTGCAGGGCTGCACACACATGACTTGATTGTTGTTGTATGTGTGGATGTGTCTTTAAAAATGTTGATGGCAGCAGCTCCGCTCTCTATGGTCTGTGGGTTAAGTACAAAAATAAACTCACTGACAATACAATATGTATTCACATGAGAAATAAGTAAATTTTTATCATGAAAACACATTTCAACTTGTCATCTGATACCCCGCCCACTCGTGTTTCTGGAAAATATAACGTGTCGAAAGTGTCGAAAAACTCGGGCAGTCAGATGCAGAACACACACACACGTGTTCCACTGATGTAAAGTGAACTGACAAGCTCAATCTAAAGGCCTCACCAAAAACCAACTCGGAGAAGAAAAGCCAGGGCACAGAGAGAACAAGACAATTAAAGGAACAGAAAGGCATCAGCCATCAGGATTATATTCTGTAGTATTTCAGCTCTGAACACAAGTTGACCAAAACTTTGATTAATGTGTGAAGGTACTTTATTTACACCACACAGGGTTGGACGGTAAAAAATTTGAATTGTGGTTCCTTCATGTTACACACAAATGCAAATGGATGTCAGCTGTAATCTGTTAATTACTTTAACCAGCATTTATGGCTTTCATAAGACCACTTCAAATAATGCCCTCCTAAAACATACATTTCCTGCAGCCTCAGTCATTATTGGTGGGGGGCTTCAATGATGCCTGCCACTAACTCAGAACTTCCGCTCTGATGGAAGTTGTCATAACGGTAAATAAAAAAAAAAAAAAAAAAAGGTAAAAATAAAACTCTCACAGTCTACGTTGAAAGACTTTTTATTTGTGTTCTGAAATTACTGACTTGACCTTTTATGCTTTATAATCATTTTGGACCTCATTCACCAATATTTTAAGTTTTAAGTTTTTTCTTAAAGTCATTCTTACTCTTATAAAGACGAATGCCATTGTCTTCATAAGTGCCAGTTCTTCCTAATTAGCAGAGGGAAACCCCCCACCAATGCTCAAATAAGGGCATGAGACTGCAGGGCCGTGCCAACATGCAGAAATCAAAATCTAAATATGGTGGAGCGGTGTCAGCAGTTTTATCTTCTTGGCCATCTCAGAATCATATAGTAAGTTTTTTTTTCCATAATTAATACTTTTTTTTTTAATTATTTATTTTGCCTTTATTCATAGGACAGCTGAAGATACAACAGGAAAGAGGGTAGAGAGAAAGGGGATGACATGCAGCAAGTGGGCCACAGGCAGGAGTCGAACCAGCCGCTGCTGCAGAGGACTGACAGCCTCAGTACATGGGGTGCACGCTCTACCAACTGAGTGATAGAGGTGCCCCAGAATTACTACAATTTGATGGTACATTTTATCTAAAAGCTGCAAAACCGTGAAACATGCTGATACATTTAAACACCAGTGTGTAAAACCTCAAATCAGGTGATCGTTTTAGTGAGTACGTGTTGTCTTCTTCAACATGTCCAGTTGTTACTAAAGTGTTTAATTTGTATATAAAATATAAGGATTCTCTTTTGCAGTACAGGCCAAACATTCCTGAGAACAACCATCCTCTGAGACAGACCCTGACACCTCGCAGCCAGTACCTCCAGGCATGTGCTCAGGTCCTGTTCATCTGCCCCACGTCTGATCTCAGATCTGTCCAGTGTCCAGACAACTACAGATAGCCTCGACAGTGGCCAAGATCTCTGAGACATTTAAAACATTAATTAGGCATAAAATTAATAAAAATTTTAAAAATAAATAAAGATATGCACTTAAACCTGTTAGATTTTCTTTCTTCATATTGTAAGCTATAAATTGCACTGCAAAGTCAAATAAATTATTTATTGTAAAGACTATAATGCTTTGTAAAATCTTTAAAATATTTTTTTTAAATGTTACAAAGGAAAGAAAGAAAATGCAATTACAAATTATTTTGCATGTTTGCCAGCACTCAAATGTGTGTAAGTGTGCTCTTGGCTGTTCTGTTCCTACCTAAGAACAAACCCCATATAAGAAAACTTTGGTGAATACCAGAATCTTCTCAAAAACTGCGTAAGAGGATTGTGAGAAGAAATGTCTTCTTGGTGATTGAGGCTCATTGAGTATATGTATGCAAACAGAGCAGGTTTATCTGTAACACTGGATTTGGAAATGTTTCTCACAGACTCCATCTGTGTTACTACGAGGCTGATGGCCAAGAGCTTCTTTGACATTGCAGACATTGTATTAGAAGTAAAGGTGGGTGGGTGGTGGTGGAGTGGGTGTGGATTGGAGGCCCAGTTTGGAAAATAATTCATAATTCCTGATGACTGGCCTGTATGGCAGGACAATAGACTGAAAACTGTCCTCTGGTGAATAATCTTGTGGTCTGCCGGCTCTGACATGGTGTTTACAGCTGGTTTTATCGACAGGAAGTGAATTATTAATACAAATCAGTAACACTGATTTACTAAACCAAAACATGCATAATCTTACCTGGTATTTAACACCCAGGGGAAGCTCTTCACTGACCTCTTGTCACTTAGCTGCAGTTTAATTTTTTGAAAGGCACAATAAGAAGAGAGAGGCAAATTAGTTCAAGTTCTTCCATTTAATTCTGACTTTTTCAAATGTCAGTTGATTAGAGTAAAATTATTCAAACAAAAATGTGACATAATATACAGGTCATAATAACTTTATCATTATTTGGTGATTTAATGATGTGCAAGGGAACCAAAGGCACTGTACACACACACACAAGTACTTTTTTTAAATTTATTTTTTGTAATATTGCTTTTTCCAAGCATTTCGGTCTTTCATCCGCACACAAACAGTGTTTTAGGTCACTGAAAACTCAGAGATTCTGTTTTCAGTGTTGACATGTAGACAGAGAAACCAGAGGGCTGTACTACAAAGCAAGCTCAACAAAGCCAGGCTTTCTTTGCATGATCTGGATTAGCCTAAAACCGCAATCACAGATAATTGGTACCACGACTGTGGTTATGAACTTGCTTTGTTAATCCAGGCTTTCATTTTAAGGCTTCGTGTGCATTCATATAAAAGGGGCGTCTGTTGCATCGTTTGACTCTTCTTCCACATGAAATGAAGCGATCGAGCCACTTACTTAAGTCAAAATGATCAAGTTGTTATAATTATGAGCTCTGGAAAATATACAAAATACATTATGGCAAAAAGCAACATTGTTGCTGAAAATAAAGCAGGAGAAGAAGAATGCTGTTAGAAAATTACTGATGGACTAAATGTGGTCTTAATGCTGCGGTTTATTCTAACATGAAAACTGCTTATTAAACAATAAAACTCCATACAGCAGATTTAAACTTGATGAAGTCTGTCTGACACTGTCCTATGATGACAGAGACGTGGACATCACAGAAGTTTTTGGCTAAACGAACTGATTTAAGATTGTCCGTGATAAATGATGATGAATTTTCTTATCAGTGATCTGAGCTGCAATATCACAAAACAGATAACAGTAAAAAGTATTCAAAGTGTCTGTAGTTGTTTCATCATTATTTTAGTGTGTGGATTATATACCATGTCAATTTAAAGTGTTTTTTTTTTTTTTTTGGCATTTTTGCCTTTATTGACAGTGACAGCCAAAGGCATGACAGGAAAGGGGGGTGAAAAGACAGGGGATGACACGCAGCAAATGAGCCGCAGGCGGGACTCGAACCAGCGGCCGCTGCAGAGGACCAACAGCCTCAACGCATGGTGCGCACGCCCCACCGACCGAGCTATAGGGGCACCCCGTCAATTTAAAGTGTTAATATGATCTGGAGCAAACGGGAAAAATGACTCTGCATCACCAAAAGGAGGTTACCATCATGACAGCGCAATGCTGCTGTTACTTTACATTATGTTACATTTTTAGATTACATGGATTTGTTCAGTGATATTACGAACATACAGCTCAACAACTTTTCATTTTTAACGTCCTCCTTCAGTTTAAAAGCTATATTGCTCATAAACAACCTTGTTAGAACAATAATTAGTTAAAGAACAGCGCGTTTTACAGACGATTTAATCTGAATCTCTGAACATAACCTGCTCCCGACCAGGTTATGAGTTTAGCATCAGTTACCATGGTGATCTAGCCAGGTTAAAAGAGAGCCACTTTCGTGACACTGAAAATCCTGGGTTTAGACTTGCTAACCCATTAATCTCGCTTCATAGCACACCCGTCAGAGCTTTAGGCTTGTAACATCAGACTGCGAGCTGTTTGTTTACATGAGGGGTGTTAAAATGTCCAGATCAGTCCTGATCATCCTCAGTGAAAGACTATGTTCCACATGTGGAAGGAGCAACAACAAAAATAAGTGGATGCATGGTGTATTATCTGATGCATTTGGACCATCACCGCAAACCGTTTCAGTCACTCTCTGACAAGTCTGTAAGGCCTTCACTGTCTTTGTGTGTGCAGATCACATCCAGACACCAAATACAGAGCCAGAGGTGAGGGATCTTGATGTCAGCTTCTACCAAACACACAATGCTTGGGAGCAATTGACTGCACATCGAAGTACAAGAACTCCTACAAACTACATCGACAGCGTGTGACTGCAAGAACTGTTCCATGGACACTGTCAATAAAGGATCTGTTCTGATACATCAAAGTTTAAAAGTTTATTAGTATATGATACTTTAGTCGTCCTGCTGTTAGTGTGTTCATTCATTTTGCACAAATGATTAAGCATTAGCCTCACCAGCTAAATGACTGTCTTTGTCTCAGCATACAGCTAGATAGGTAGGTATTGTAAATTGGCACAGTAATAACACATGAAAGAGAAAAGGTGATTCTGCAGTGAAGCATATACAATTTAAATGCAGTTTAAAGAGTAGCCCAACTGAAAGAGTTGATGTGCAACAACAGCAAATGTGATCTCTGACTCTGTGATATGTTATTGTGAGGAGCCGCCTGTTTGAGTTTGAGAATAGATGTTATATTGTTAACATATAGAAAAGCTAATTCATAGTTCACAGAGATTAAAATGAACTAGTTTGTATTAATTTCTTTTGATTTTTTTTTTTTTAATTCTTAAGAGAACTTACTCCTGTTTGGGACACTGGAGTCTACATAATTACATTATACTCAACGGTGCACAGTATTCATGTTTTTCTATTTATTTTATTGATAATTGGAAAATTACTTTTAAGTCAATTCAAATGATTAAAATCATAGAATAGTTGTCTAGTCCTCTGAAATAATACTGATACACTTTTTCTTTGAATGCCGATGATGCTCGACATCTAAAAGAATTTGGACCACATGCAAAAAAATTATGATTTTTTTAACATTATTAGATTACAGCAGTAATGTGATTATTTTGAGGTGCACTTTTATTTGAGATACAACATGACTACTTTGTTTCAGTTTCAACAATTGATTGATTATGTATTTACATTAACAAGCAGTTGAACAGGTATACCTGATGAAGTGGCTGGTAATTGTATATGTTTCTCATATCAAAAGACAACTAGTGTTTTTCAAGGAGTCTGTGAGTTAGGTAGGAAAAATAAACAAAATAAAAAAACTTTGCAATTGCCCCAAGTCTCCCCTATCTTAGAATATTGAGTTAGTATCTCAAAATAATGACTTAATGTGTAAGTTATTTTGAGGAAAATTCTCATTATTTTGAAATACTAACTTAACATATTAAATACTAAATAATTATTTTGAGATTATTTTGACAAAGTCTCTCATTATAAAGATTTACATGATCTTATTCCATCATTTTGGCAGAAATGTGCTTCCATAGTTACAGACGTTTGGAGGTGAGTGTATCACCTATCTGTGTTTCTCACTGTTAACAGACTCCAGCCTGCAGTGTGGTTCATACACTTCACTGATAAACCACAGATTTCTAGAGAAACATGAAGCCTCGTGATCAAAGAAAGTTTTTATATCACGTCGACACTTCTCTCCTGGTCATACACACTCTTTCTCTTCCTTTTTTTTAATCAGCTTATGATGTGAGTGCCGTTTTCTCTCTCTGGAGTGAGAGATGTTCACATTCATTCGTTGCAAACTGATTCACTCAGTTCACCATTCACTGAAAAATGACACTGCCTGCCTCATCATTACAACCTACTTCCTGTTTACACTGACATGCACATGACCAGTGTACACGTGGTCATGTAATATGTATTTCAAGTCGTGTTGTTATGGATGAAGATTATTAGGTTTTCCTTTTAAAACAAAGCAGTTTTTGTGCATGCACCTGTAGACTAGACCCAAGACTCAGTCATTCAACACTGCTGTGACAAGACTTATGTCAAGCCTTCATGTTGAGGCCTCTAGCTCAGCTGCTGTTGGACATCACAGTCTGCTCTCTGCCCTCTGCAGTGTTAACACAGCCTGCCAAGCATGTTTCACCTTGTAGACATACACACACTGTTCTTACACCACACCGCACACAATCCAACTGGGACCTGTACTGGAAAATTAGCCCTTTACATCTCCACACTTCACATACTCCAAAGTACAGATCATTTACATACTATTTAAATGTGTTCAATTACTTTTCTGGCATTTAATGATGTTGTTTAGCACGATGGACACAATTGGATCTCTCCATCAGCACAAATGAGCATCCTCCTGGCACTTCACAAGCAGTTGAAGTCAATTAAACGGTGGCAAACAGTGGTGCACATAATGCTGAAAAACATCACTTTCTAACCTGGCTGTTTTTTTAATGGAAGCTGCAATGTGCAGAAATGGATGCTTACATTGTTTCACAGCCACACACACACACAAAGATACACACTTTCAGGATTATGTGATGTTACTCACTGAATAGATCAGTTCCCAAACTGTAAAACTCTTGAGGAAAAAATGACAATCAGATGTGGTGGTAAGATCTAGAAAAAGGTTTTTAGAAGCCTTCAGTTGTCAGACTTAAAATTTTCCACTGCATCCCTACCAGGCTTGGGAAGTAATGGATTACATGTAAAAGGATTACATTATCTGGATACAAAAAAAAAAAAAGTTACAGTTACAGATAAAAAAAGACAATCAGATTACAGATACATTTAGTGAAAAACTGGATTATTAGCAGGATTAGAATTTTAGAATAAAGAATAATATACTGCCATGCACAGTGCACACACAGCTGCCAAGTTATTATCATGACCTCTAGTGAAAAATGCTTCACTGGGTGGAAATTTCAACAATTTTTGTGTTGAAATCAATCAATCAATAAATTAATTAATTGCACACAACAGTGAGCATAAAACACTTTGAGCTGCAATGATTAATCTATTATTGACTGACTGTTAAATTAATCTGCATCTAGTTTGATAATTGACTAATCGTCATTTTGAATTTAATTCTCTGATTTCAGCTTCTTAAATGTGAATATTTTCTGCTTTCTTTATTCCTCTCCGACAGTAAACTGAATATCTTTGAGTTGTGGACAAAACAAGACATTTGTGGACGTCATCTTAGACATTTTTCATAACTTTCTGATATTTTATGGACCAAACAACTGATTGACTAATTGAGAAAATGATCAGCAGATTCATCTCTAATCACTATGTTTGAACCTTTTTTTGAAGTGACAAGATTGTGACAGGATTAATTAACCAATTAATCGTATTGAGGTAATCTAAAAGTAACAGAAAGTAATCAAGTTGCATTACTTTAATATTGTGGTACTTGTATTACATTATTGACTATACTTTTTAACAGTAAGTAACCCTCCCAACCCTGATGCTACCATGAAGCCTGAAATTTTAACCTCAGGCTTAAAATAGGTTTTTATTTTTACTCCCAAAAAAGAGGAAAAAATATTCAGCATCTAATCATATCTTATTTTGATTATAAAAATAACACAGCACTGGACAACATAAATCAATAATACAAAAACATCTGGGTCACAATCTGATTTTAAAATATGCAGCACAAACACTTTGTAATTTAAGATTTTTTTTTTTCTATCTTGTTACTTCTCTGCTACTCATCTGCATTTTCTCTCCATTTACTGAGCTGCCAACTTTCCAAGAGGACGTCCTGTTCTGTAAACTACATTGAGATGTGTCTCACAACAGGAAATCTGAACTAGTGGATGTGAGGGGACATAAAATCCAGGTGACAATCAATATAAACTCATATGCTCAAAACATTTGGGTATTTTCTGGCAAAAATCAGTCAGAGAAAAAGATGAGTCTTTATCAGTGTTTCCCAAACTTTTTTTTCCTGAGGACACACTTTTAAAATATTCTGAGTTCAGTCATGCATAAATGAACTTTCCTGACTATTTTTCTGCCACTTCTAAATCATTTAGCCTAAGTGAGACAAAATAAGTGCGTTCAGATGTTTGTTTTTTCTTCTCAGCAGTAAAACAATATGCATTTTAAGTGCTTTACAAAGGGTGTAGTGCAGATATAAATCTTAAATTTGTGAGATTTTTCATCTTTTTCCTATTTGGACCCAAATAAAATCTCCTGTGACCGGCCTGTGGGTCCCGACCCAGTCTTTGGGAATGATTGACTTATATCATAGTCCTGCATGCCAGCAAAACTGAGAACCAGAACCGACCCATTTCTTGCAATTATAAGTCGAATCAGCACCCGCCTGGAGCTGTGAATAAAAGCCTTGTGACCTGACCCACACCTGCCATTACACATACAGACTCACTCACATATGTTCACAGCACCTTTGCTCCTGCAGCTGATAGTGTTTCTATAGCGACAACGAGCCTAGCATCGTTTGTAGCACCAATGCCCAACACTGCTCATCACCTGCTGTCAGAGCCGTGTAGAGAGAGTGCTGCGCTACAGCTCAGGCATGTGCCACTGAAATGAGGCACCATAACTTGCATTGTGATTTTGGTGCAGTAGGTATTGGTCATATGGGAATTTACCTTTCGCTGAGCCCCACCTTCCTTAGTTACTGTTGCTATGCCTGCCAAACTTTCCATTTTTGCACTGCATTTATGCAGTTTACAGCAATAATGGTGGCAGATGTAACATCAAAATTGTGGGTAATTGTTGAAACACGAGGTTTGTGATTCCTGAGAGAAGTAAACAAAAGCAGCTTCTCATTTCTGATGATGGTGGATTTTGTCGGCTAAAATAATGACTCACAAGCAGATTTCATAAATGTAGCTGGCTGATGTAAGCCTTAAACTCAGGCTGACATTTTAATGTTTCCATCTGTGACTGTGTAAATGTAAAGTTACCTGACAGCTGAACACATGGTCATCGTTAATGTTAAAAGACTGAGGCTAAAACTAGCTTATCTCAGCAAACATTGGTTGGATGATGAAATACAGCAGGTATCATGGGAAAAGGAAGCACAGGGATTCAATTAGAGCAGCAGACTTTGAGACAGGTCACCCAGCCAGACCAGCTGGACCGCAATCGCGGAAGACAGCTGGGATAAGAGCTAAGCTAACCCGGCTTAGACCTGAGACAGTGAGCCAGAGAGAGATGCATCATCGTCGACCCACTTTGATTCTGCATCAGCTCACATCCTCCTCCTCAAACCCCCACAGAACAAATGCAGATGCAGTGGTACCTAACAAGTTTGTCTGGAGGTAAAGTTACTGCAGCTAGTAAGCTAGTGTTAGTTAGCCGAACATGTGAATGTTCACAGCTTATGTTAGAGCAGATGAAGACAGACATCGTCCAGACTCATAAAACGTTGAGTATTGCTCTCCTCAGAAGCTCCTGCACACCGCGTCAACATGTAGAGAAACGCAAAGCTTGCCAGCTCTAGTTACGGTCACTTAGCTGTGACTGGACAGTTGCGGTCTGGAGGTGGAGCTTAGCAAAGGGTCTATTGGCACCAGGCTTCGGTACCCAACGCTACTCTCACTAGATATTTTGCCAGTCTGGGGTTACCATCTAGACACGACTATGTAGAATGCGTTGCTTGTTCTTTCACTGAAAACAGTTCAGCAAAACAGTGTTGAATTTTTTTGTTGTGCATCAAGCCCTTTGCTCAGTTTGACTTTGACATATCCTGCGTTTGAACAGCTGCTCGATGGATTTCTGATTTTGCTCTTGTCCTCCATCTTTCTGCCACTGTCCATCCCTTCTTTTACTCTATTTTTCCGCTTCTGTTTTTTTTTTTAAAACTTCTGCCTATTTTTTCATTTTAATTTCTTTCTCTGGCTGTCTCATTTTTATCCTCTCTCTCTATCCTTCTTTCTATTCTCTCTTTCTTTTGTATCTCTCTCTTTCTTTGCGTGCCCTTCTCCTCTCTCACTGTCTATGCTAAGTATTGGTAATTACATTATCATGCACCACCCTATGAAATATAGTTTCAGTGACACCAAGTGTGTGTGTATGTGTGTGTGTGTGTGTGTGTGTGTGTGTGTGTGTGTGTGTGTGTGTGTGGAGTTGATGATGGAGAGGCTGTCTGCGTTTTTAATAAACACAACACTGCAACGCCCCGCACGCTAACTGCCTTAGCATCGAACTTCACACACACATACACACACACGCACACACACACACAAACACACACACAGGCATCTGCCAAGACTAGGCTCAAACTTGCAGGGAATTTATGTACAAATAATTACTTTTTAATAGCCAGTAATGTGATTTCCTGCCAAAGAAATATTCAAATGCATCTCAGGCAGTCCAGTATATTATCTGCCTGGAGCTATGGATGCGACTTAGGGGAGACGGCACAGGAAAGACAGATTATTGTTTGTGTGATAATAATTATTTTACCCTTGTCATCTGCAGAGGAAAATGGGAGATAATGCCTTTGTCTCTCTGTCTCCTTCCTTCACTTTCTTTTCTCATCCTTTTTCTCAGACTCTGGTTCTTTCACTTCCTCAGACAGGCTCTGTCAGAGCAACCTGAACTTTTCTCTCAGTGCGGAAAGCATTTTGAACAGGGAGTGTGAGTGCAGTGCTTGTCCATATTTGTTTCATGTGCACTGGATAACAAATACTTGCAGAAAAAAATGTCATTTGGCTGCAAAACTGTCTTAACATTTGACTTTTAATTTGTCTCTCCGGTTGGGATTTACTGGAATGGTCCACGGTCCTATTTAAAATTTAGAATTGCCATTTGGACACTGAGAGTATTGTCTTGTTCATTGGTACGTGTCTGCACTTTGAATTCAGTGAGCTGCTGCAGTGCCAGTTTGTGTGTTATTCATTTAACTAATTTAAGGTGGTTATTAGGACTCCACAATTAATTGAAATATTATCAAAATCACAATATGGTCAAGTGCAATATCCAAACTGCAATTTTTGCATAAAGGGAAATTGTGCGACTAAACAGCATTATAATGAAGTGCTGCAGAGCTGCAGAGATGTCCTAAATTACAAATGTTGTTCTCCAGATGTATGAAAACATGTTTGTTCACCCAGGGTGAATAGGCTGTGGCTGGGCGTGGGTTGCAGTGATGTCTCACTGGCCATGGCCAGAGATTCCTTTCTCCCCCTAGAACAAGCGGGTGTTGTGATACTCAGTTCATGTGCGCGAGGAGAGCAGAGAAGAAGACGTTTCTTAAAGTCACTTCATGTTCAGCTCTCAGTACTTCTGTAGCCCATAGCTTCTAAAAGAATCTTTATGGTTTGAAATGTAGTTTCTCTCCTCTGTTGCTGTTTGTACTTTCAGATATTTGCATTATTTTACCGTTTCATATTTGCTTTCAGCTGTGTCGGCAAAAACAGTTGCCTGCTCAGCTTAAGCCTCCTCAAGCTTGTCTTCAGGTAAAAGACACACCTTCAAGCATGAAACTCTGTTGTATCAGAAATGCAAACCCCTACCATGTAGGGCTGACGTGCCAAGTCAAACCGAGTCGAGCCAGGCCAGCTCTGTGTATGGAAAAGAGCCATGAGATACCAATGAGTTTTTCTGTCATGGGCCGTGGACATCCCATGATGCCAGTTTGTGATGTTTCCAGTCAGGATGCTTTTGACTGCTCCTCTGTAGAAGTTGACAAAGAATATGTTAGAGGAACTTTGTCTTTGTAAGTCTGACCCTTCTTCTCCAGGGTGGAGATGTGTGATGTCCATGACAGGTTCTCTATGATGCTGACTCCCAAGAACCTAAAACTGCTCACCTGCTCCACCTCAGCTCCACTGATGTAGACAGGGGTGTTCATCTCTGCCTCCTTTCTCTGGAAATCAACAATCAGCTCTTTGGTTTTGCTGCACCATTCTTGATTTCCTCTCGGTATGAAGTCTCATCATTGTTTGAAATTCAGCCATGATGGTTGTGTCCTCTGCTAACTTCTCAATAGAGTTATCTTTTTGTTAGGGGCTACAGTCATGAGGATACAGCAGGAACAGGTGGGGGCTGAGTGCACAGCCCTGGGGGCCTCTGGTGTCGGGTACTAGAGAGGAAGAGGTGCAGCCTGTTTGTGGGGAAGCTCCCTCTTGCTCATTCTAAGTTAATGAAAACATGATTTTTATTTTTAGGTGACTATATTGTAATGAAAACATGCTTGAATTAAATTATATTTCATTTATGCCATATTCTGCAAGTAGATCCCCCCCATAAATCTTACACACTGGACCTGTAGGTTTTACTCTCAGAGGTTCATCTGTGTTCAGGTGGTATGGTGGCAAATGTGGGTAAAGTTTTTCCTCAGAGGGATGTCTGTAGCTTCAGGAGGCTTGTTGGTTTGCTGGTCACCTATCATTTAAAAGTTGTATGAGCTCGTTCCAGAGGTGCAATATTGATTTGTTCAGAAAAAAAAAAAAAAAAAAAATGGTCAAACATGTATCAGACTTACCAGGCATTCTGCAAATCCTTTAAAATATGGGCTGATCAGATGTTGCTTGCTTTGAGGAATTTTTATTTTAGGGTCTTTAATTTTAAAAAATGACCATAAATCACAGGCTAGAGTGATGCTGATCCTGTTTAAATTTTAAGTCATGATCGCAGGACCATTAAAATCATCAACTATTTTGATAATTGATTAATCAGTTTGAGTAATTTTTTTTAAGTCAAAATTCTCAGTTTTCAGCTTCTTAAATGTTAATATCATTTGGTTTCTCATTTTCATTGCTCTTTTCACTTTTTCACTATTTTCTGACATTTAATTGATGAAACAACTAATGGATTACTTTACAAAATAATTGTCAGATTAAACGACTATTAAAATAATCATTAGTCATATCCGAATGAATGGTTGTGGCAAATTTGAAGAAAAATATATAATGTCATGTTCACAAGAATAGGACAGATGGATAGAAACACCAGAAAACATCCATCCATCCATCCATCTTTAACTGCGTATCTAGGTTGCTGAGGTAACAGGGGGGAACCCAGACTTCCCTTTACCTGGCTACATTAACCAGCTCTGACCGGGAGATCCTGAGGCATTCCCAGGCCAGGATGGAGAAATAATCCCTCCACCTAGTCCCCGGTCTGCCCTTTGGCCTCCTCCCAGCAGGATGTCCCTGGAACACCTCCCTAGGGAGGCGACCAGGTGGCATCCCCGTTATTTCTGTCATGACCCGCCCTTCATGACCATGGGTGAAAGTAGGAACAAAGATCAACTGGTAGATTTAGAGCTTCGCCTTCTCTTTTTTGCAAACACAATACTGCTCCCGCTGCTCTGATTCTCCAGCCCATCTCAGGCTCCATTGTCCCCTCCCTCGAGAACAAGACCCCGAGATACTTGAGCTCCCTCACTTGGGGTAAAAATGAAAACAATGAAAACAATGAAAACATAATGCCTCGGGCCATGGCTGTTGCCAGCGCTGAGGCAAAAAACTGAAATGAAGATGAGCGAATGTTGCTGAGGTCTTTGAGAGAAAAAAAAAACCTTATATTCCATTAAAAAATGCTTTTGTTACTCCATCTCATCTTCGAGCAGCTGATTTCTAGACGTGTGTGTATTAGGTTTAGAAGGCCGCTCAGTTAACCTTGACGACTCTACTTTATAGAACCACTTGGTTTTCTTCTTTTGCAGTGCATCCGTGCTTTGTTCAACTTTCTTGCTGTCTACCTATCACTCTAACCATGTTTGAGTTTGCCATGGCAACAGTGATATTTCTGGGCCTTGTGGTGGTGATTGTAAACTCAACCTACAACCAAAAAGAACGCTCAGGTCTTACAGGAGTCTGCAAATCGTTTTCCAAGGTTATGTTTCCATTGACTGAGCAGCTAAAGGCCGAAGCAAAATGTTAAAGATTCTGGAAAAGTCAGGTCTCTTTTCTGCTCGTGTTATGTCTCAGCTGCTCAGCTCTCCTCTTTGAAAAGATACACAGACTCTAGATATATATTTTGATTTATTATTTCTCTATCATTTTAATCATACTGGACATAACAAGTTCAAGATACTTTAACTCAATGTAGAATATGTGAGACTCCACATCAAAATCAGTGGTCAGTGTGTATCCCAGAGATGGGGAGTAACTAAGTACAAATACTTTGTTATTGTGTGTTGAGTGTTTCATTTTTCAATTTTTTTACTTTTACTCTTGACATTTGAGCAGAAATATCTGTAGTTTCTACTCCTCACATTTTCAAAACAGATTACCTTAGTTTTACTGCATTTGAGGGAAATTATTGATTCTTTTTATTTTTGCATCATTGCTTTCCCAACATCAGGATGGATTTCAACCTAAATGGATGTAACACGATGAAAAACAATATATAAGACATAACAACACAAAAAGATCTAACAAGAAAAAGACACAACAAGATAAAAAAGACATAACAAGACAAAAAACAATGTATGAGATGTAACAATACACAAAAGATGTAACAAGGTGAAAAAGATGTAAAAAAAAAAAAGAAAGAAAAGATGAAACAAAGATGGAATAAGACAAAAAAGATGTGACAAAAAAAAGATTTGATAAGACAAAAAGACGTAACAAGAAGAAATATATGAAACAAGGTGAAAAAGGCATAAAAAACAAAAAAAGAAAAGGTGTAACAAGATGAAAAGATGTAAAAAAAGGCAACAAAGACAAGAAAATTAAAAAGATGTAACGAGACAAAAAACAATGTATAAGATGTAACAAGACAAAAGATGTGACAAAAAAACCCATAACAAGTCTAAAAAGACACAACAAGACAAAAAATGATGTAGCAAGATGAAAAACATAAAAGCCATAAGACAAAAAAGATGTAACAAGACGAAAAAAAATCCCATAAAAGACTGAACAAGATGAAAAAGAAGTTGCAAAATGAAAAAGACACAACAAAACAAAAAAGATATAATAAGATGAGAAAAGACATATAAGGTGTAACAAGACAAAGAACTAACAATAAAAAAGATGTAACAACATTAAAAACTATGTAAATGAATGTATGAAGGTGAAAAAGATGAAACAGAGACTTGGAGTCTGTGTCAGAGCCGCATTTTTTCACTATTACTTGAGTAAAGACGTTCAATATGTACTTCTTTTACCCAAGTATCTGTAATTCTACTTGAGTTAAAAGTGTGTGCACTTTGGCTGCTCCTGCTCCTGCATGGTATATTTGATGTGAAAATCTGATGTAAATTGTAGCATCCATGTCAGTATGTTGCCTTCCTGGTTTCTTTGTGTCTCTCACACACACACACACACACACAGACACCAGGGTTCACGGTGTCACAGGTAAGTGACGCTGGATGTCATGTCTAGAATTCATCTTTTGCATTAACAGCTGACACCTTCCCTTAGCAGGTTCAAGTGCCTAACACTGTGTGCATGTGTGAGTGTGTAAGTGTGTTTGCAGGTTTTAATGTGTGCAGCTAGTGTGTGTGTGTGTGTGTGTGTGTGTGTGTGTGTGTGTGTGTGTGTGTGTACACGCAAAGACTGGTTAATGACCTCTGGAAGGATGAGCC
Organism: Lutjanus erythropterus; assembly: GCF_056507025.1. Classification (NCBI taxonomy): domain Eukaryota; kingdom Metazoa; phylum Chordata; class Actinopteri; order Lutjaniformes; family Lutjanidae; genus Lutjanus; species Lutjanus erythropterus. Next base: position 4,140,255 of record NC_139329.1, read on the forward strand.
TGCTAAAACTGAACCTCAGGGAGTCTAACCGATTGCCGCTCTCTGTGACGGTGTGTGTGTGTCTGTGTGTGTGTTCGGCACCAGCTAACGCACCGCTCTGTCTAATCCGCACGAACAAATCAGAGCTAAGTGCACCATCACACAGCAATATCCAGCAGCCAACACAGAGAGAGAATAGAAAGCCAGAAGCAGTGTGTGTGAGAGATATTGAGAAATAGAGAGAAAGAGAGATGATGCTTATTGTGGTTCTTGTTTGTCTTTTTCTTTTCTACACCTTGTCTCATATTTTCACTTCTTCTTCCTTTTGCTTCCTCTTCCTCTCTTTCTCTTGTCTTCTTCATGTACAAAATTTTGTGTGTCTGTCTTAGTGTGCATGTGTGTGCTTATGTGTCAAGGGACAATTTACCATTTTCTATCACTGTGTGTTAGGGGAGTGCTCTGTGTGTGTGTGTGTGTGTGTGTGTGTGTGTGTGTGTGTGTGTGTGTGTGTGTGTGTGAGTCCAGTAGTAGATGTGAGTGTGTATGACAGGTTGATAATAGGACTCACTGTGGGCCATGCCACCTACCTGGAAACAGACCTTATCTGCCTCTGGGGAACACACACACACACACACACACATCGTATTATATCTTATCACAATGACAGTCTAGCACAGAGGAGTCGGATTACTTACAGTGACAGATCAACACACAGGTCAAGCACACACACACTTTGCTACTATTGCCTGGTGGTGTCTGTGATGTCAGCAGCTCACCAGAGATGATTTCTCACAATCTTCCCTCAGACTCACTAATGTTCTCAAGCACCTCTGCAGGTCCTACAAGCCCCGGTTCATCTAAAACATCCTCCTGAAAGTTTCTGTCGTTTTTATTGTACTTTATAAACAATATGCACTGAAATGACAAAGCATCTGTTTTTTGTTTATTCACCAGCCTGGGTTGTGTGTCTGAGCTTCGATGGAGCTGCGAGTGTTTCGCAGACTGTCCCTCAGCAGGTGCTCTTAAGGAAGAGCGGCTAAGTTACGTAAGCTGTGAGTTGTCTTTCGCCGTGATGTACGCATCAACTGATCACTTGTAAAGGCTCATAAATGACGTTTGAATATAACAAGTGTTGCCATAATGATTTGACCTCAATCTAATGTTACAACAAAGGAAGCTATGACTACAGGCAGACAAGACCTTGTTATAGATCCCATAAATACAGAGTCAGGAAAAATGATAGAGTTAAAAGGTGAATAATTTTGTTCTCAAACAAACAGAAGATCTAATACAAATTTGTTGTTGTCACAACACACATATGTCGTCACACAGATGTGTTTCACAACTTTTTGTAAAGTTTATGAATGTATATGTGTGTGTGTGACAGAAGGCACTGGAGAACACATATTAACACACAGAAATTCACACCTGTTAGTGATGCAAACTAAGTACAATTAAACCAGGTACTGTACTTATTTTGTACTTGAGTTTCATTTTATCCAACTTTATGTTTCTACACCACATCCCAGAGACAAATACTGAACTTTTTAATCCACAAAGCTGAAAAAAAGGTTCATTAAATGGTCTTATGGACCATGGTGCATTGCTGTAGATTAAACTAGCCACAGTAGCCTAAAGTAGTTAAAATGAGCTTAACCTGAAACATCTACAGCAGTGTGTGAAAGTGTGCACGTGGAAATGAATGCACGTTCACACGTGACGCATTTTTTTTTTCTGAGCTACAGATTATAAACGCTGTTGCAAGTTGGCGCTCATCAAACATGATAAATAGTTTTATTTCATTTTCTGACTCCTTGTGTCAGACACGGAGTCACAGAGCAGCTCTGGATGCGTCTGTAAGCAGGACACAGACAGACAGACTGCAGCTCAGCTAACATCAGACAGACAGAGGGAGGAGCATCAACTTAACATCACTGTGAATGAATGATATCAAACTTGTAGAGGAGGAAACACAAGTTCACCTGATTACTGTTCACACTGTTCACTCTCAGGATGTTATTTTGTCTTTAGTTCTGCTTCATCGTCTCATTACAGGTGTAAACATTGACACATGCTTTGACACAAGGTGGAGGCGGGGCCTATGTGTACCTCACAGGGCCCTATGTGACTTGCATAGTGTGCGTACAGGGCAGACCGGCTCTGATTATGTGTTATATTAAGTGTTACACCTTCAGTTTCACCTGAAATATCTCCTGTCTGTGATTTCCTGGTGGCTCTGGCTGCTGCTGATGTACAGCTTTCTGTGGACGGTGCCGGCGGTGGCTTTTTGAAAACTCGTGGATGTCCATGAGAATGAAATACTTCTTAGTATTAGTCTTAGACTCCAGTACTGCGCACTGACACACATGCAGTGCAGTCAGAGAGAGATTGAGAGAAATTACTTGTACAATGTCATTTTCAAAACATAAAAGATGCAGGGCTTTTGAGAAAACATCCGGGGCTTGAGCCTCAGTAGCCACTCCCTAAGTTTCAGTTTCAGGATTCTTGTTGAAACATATTTTGTGTTTACTGTCTTTCAAAATAAAGAGCTTTGAGCTGGTCTAATTGCAAGGCGCAGTTACAAATCTATCTGCTACTTCAGCACCACGGCTTTATCAATGCAGCACTGCTGTTAGACTACTGATAATCTCTGATGTCTGCGTCAGATTTTGGTAACAGACATGTTCAGGTTTTCATTTGAACAGACAAGTAAACAGTCCATGTGGAGAGCAAAGCAGCAAAAATCGCAAATTTTACTTATATGCAGCCCAAAATCACACATCACAATGTGCTCCTGCACAAGGTGGTCAAGGTGGAGTCTTTTGATGCAGAGAGCGTAGAGAGCATTTTCTTGACCATGTGTGTAGATAAAATGTTCTGTTTCTTTCCACATTCTCTGCAGTGTCCTCCTGTGGTGTGGCGTGTGTCAAGGTGGACTGCAAGTGCACAGATTTATTTTAATAATGTTCTTTACAGGAAATGCATCTAAGAATTTTAAAGCAAATATAAATAAATATCACAAAAAAGTAGTTCCTTCACATGATCTATTTTAAAGAAAGTAACTGTAACCAAACAATGTGCATTTATCCAGTCATTCTGCATCCATTTATGTTTAAACTTTCATTTTCCTTTGAGGGGTTTTCTCTTCCTCTCTCCACTTTTACCTTGTCAATCACTGCATCTCTTTACGCTGCATCTCTTCTCCAAACTCTCTCTTCTTCTCTCAGAAGTTCCACGCTCGACATTTCCTCCTTCCTCTGCTTAGATGACTCTCATTGTAGCTCAGTTTCTCTATTTTTTATTGTTCTTTTTATTTAATCAGGATTTTTTTCATCTTTTGCTCTACCTGTCTTCATCCCCTATTCTTTTATCTCACGCCTTCTTTCCTCCTCTTTCTTATTCTCCCCCACTCGCTAATGAATCATGTTGAAGCTTGCTTTCATACACTGCTGATGGAAGCCCTCTGGCATGCGCACATATTGCATAGATTCATCATTGCAAGTTAGACTCTGCAAGCAAACACACACAAGTCACACACATAATGATACATCCATTTGCTCATGCATATGTTGTGTATAAAAATGGAGATGGCTGTGAATACATGTGATGGGACACATTATGTAATATACAGTATAACTGAATACAGTAATATGTTCCCAATAACAGATGGCAGACTGTTGCTGTAAGACCGTTTTTTATCTTTGTGACGACTGAAGTCAATATGCTGACCAGGTTCAGCTGTGATACAGTAGAAACCAAAACGATCAGCGTCTCCATCAGCCTCATTGAGACAAATCAAAGAGTTCCTTGTGCTCAAGCAGCCAGATGATTATTTCAGAGGTTGATGTCTGACAGCATCTCACCAGAAAAGAGTCCAATGAAGCAGCTGTGTCAGAAGTGACAAGTGACATGCAACTTTTTGCTTTTACTCCCTACATTTTAACACAAATATCTGTACATGCTACTCAAAACATGCTTGTTGCTTAAGTTTTAATGCATTTGATCATTTTTAATTTTGAATCACTGCTTGCAGCCTCCCCAACATCAACTCTGATTTAAACTGAAGTGGATGGTACAGTAAATAATGATACTAAGTAAGTAATAAGTAGAAAAGACTTCATCAGTACATATCACACATGACAGATGTAACAAGATCAAAATGATGAAAAATACAAAAGACAAAAATGAGGTACAGGATACAAAAAGACATAAACAATGTGACAAGGCAATAATGATGTAACAACATAAACAAGATGAAACTCAACAAGTCAAAAACAACATAAAAACATACCAAGACGAAACTTCCATAACAAGATGAAAATGACAACACGACAAAAACAATTTAACAAGATGAAAACCATGTAACAAAACGTAACAATATGTAACATGATGAAAACAGATAAAAGACTTAACAAGATGAAAGCGGTGTAAGAAGACAGAAACAGTGTATCAAGATGAAAAAACAACAAGAAGAAACAAAAAGGCACAATAAGACAAACATGACATAACAAGACAAAACAAAAACAACATCAAAAATGTAACAAGATGAAAATGTTGGAAAAGATAAAACAGCATAAAGATGTATTAAGACGAAAATAACACAACAAGATGAAAATGATGCATCAAGATGAAAACAAAGTAACAAGACCAAAATGATGTATAAAGATGTAACAATACAAAAACATGTAAAAGACCTAACAAAACGAAAACAATATAGCAAGACAAAAATGTTGTAAAAGATAAAACAAAGTAAAGATGTACCAGGACAAAAAAGACAAAACAGAACAAAAACGAAGTCAGTCAGCATAACGAGATGAAAACAACATAAAATATAACTAAACAAGAGGAAAACAACATAGCAAGACATAATAATACGGAAATGGATAAAAATGACACAAGATGAAAATAAGACGAAAACAACGTAACAAGATAAATACGGCATGACAAGATGAAAATGATGTAAAAGATGTAACAAGCGAAAAACAATGTCAAAGATTTAACAAGACAAACTGAAAATGTGAACTTGCACAGAAAATACTGGCAGAATTGTCCCTCAGAAGGCCACGCTTTACTTTGATATTTTCTGAGTACATTTCAGAGGCCTTCTCACTTTCACTTGAGTAAAGAACTAGATTCACTTTTTCTACTTCTACCTCTTTTTTTTCACAAGTATCTGTTCTTTTATTTGGGTAAACAATGTGTGTACTACTTGTCCCCTCTGACCCTCTACAGCTGTCTGCAGGGATGATCCACAAGAGAAGCAGATCTGCAGTCTTTGTTTTGTTTGCTGTATTTGTGGGAACGTTACCTCATCCGAGAGCTCTATATGACTACCAATGACAGTTTCTGATAGACACACACACACACACACACACACACACACACACATGCAAACCGAAAAATGGTAGAGACACATGTATGCACACTCATGCACAGACAAAATGTCGAAAAAAAAGTAAAGCTTAATGGTATTAAACCTGTCACGCCTCAGAGCACAACAGGTCATGTTGATGCACACACACACAAATGCATGGAGGAAGCATGTTGTATCTGGACATACACACACACATACACCCATACACACATACAAAGAAAAAGTGGACTGAACAAGGCAAGATCTAAATGGGCATAAACAGGTGGAAAATGAGATAAAAAAAAAGGCTGAGAAACAAAAGGCACATACTTGACTTTTGACATGCAGTTCGTCTCATTAACACAGCTCAACATTTTCAGGAATCCTGCCAGAACCTGGAGACTAACTGGACACCCAGTGAGAGATGTGTGCCGTCTGGTTTAAGTGGAAACTTTAGAAATGGCCATTAGCCACGAGAACTAATGCAGTCAGGCTTTTTCATGTCAATGTAAACATAAGGCCAGGGTTTATTTAGATTTCTCAGGGCCCTCATGGGAAAATCAAATTCTGGTGACTGGCAGCAAGTCAAACTGCTTTTTATGTGGTTGTTTATCTTCTCTAGCATCAGACGGAGCTCACAATGAGATAACACAAGTGTGTTTTTATATATGATTGATGGAGGACATGACACTGACGTCTTTATTTCAAACATCATGCATTTAGTTTATCCCAATTTCCAGCTGTGTTAAAAATGTAAATATTTTAAATTATATATATATGTTTTTTTTCTTTGCAATGTGTCTGTGACATCTGTCACCTTGTAACAGTGTAATTTAGACCATGAAAAATATGTTTTCTAATAACTATTAATAAGTCCCTCTTCATATGTATACAGATCAAAAGGCATGATGAACATTTACACTTATTTATTTTGAAAGGACGCAAGAAAGTGGCACATAAATAATGAGTTTTGCAGTGCTTGGTGTGGTGATTTATTTTCCAATTCAATGTGCAGTTTTATGCTGATGACACCATGTTGTATACCTCTGACACAACCTTAATTCAGGCCTCATTCAGGTTACCATCTGCTTTGATGATTTTCAGATATCTTTTATTAAATTAAAATCTGTTCTGAAGTTTTGTTTGAAAACACAGAATGTATGTGTTGCACAAATACCTTTGCTTTACCATGTTTATGCATGGCCTTAATTGAGATCATTATGAATACTTAAAGACCCACTTCAGTGAAAATCAGGATTTTAACCTTGTTAACATGCTCATGTGGTGTTTTTCACATCTTACAGACATATCAGGAGTGAAATAAGCAGTAAACACCATGTCGGAGCATTTCTTGCTTTGAAACTGCAGTGAGCAGTGAGTCTCAAAAGACAGTTTCAGTCAAGCCGGGTATATGACATCATAAATGTAAGGAACCAATCGAGGGGGTGCCGCTATACATATCATTAGCAGTGAGGCTTAGCCCACAGGAGAAGCCGGATGTAGCTAGTTACCATGATTAGCTAGCAAAGCAGAGGAGATGCCTGGTGCAGCTATTTAGGGGTGAGGGTGTGTGGAGAGGGAATGGGCTATTTGCATATTCATTAACCTCAAATTCTAAATGAAGGCAAAGGTGTTATATGTAAGCCATTTTAACAAGGTATTTGAACTTATTTTGAAAAAAACAAAACAAAAAAAAAAACCAGACACAATTTCTGACTTCTTGCAGAGCATTTAACATAGTTAAAACATGACTGGAGGTGGACGCTGTGTCTCTCTGAGTAACTCTTTATGATGGTGTTTGTAGTGGAACTTTGATCACAGTCTGTGGCTGTTATGCACCTGTGTTTGCTTCTACGTTGTGCTTTTAATCCAATAAAGCAGCTGGTTGATTTTCATGCTTGTGTCTGTTCCTTTTCAAATAAGCCATAATAGCCTGGAGGCAGGAGAGGGGAGCTTTATTACAGCAGGGCTGATGGGGACAACAGTGATCCAGTGTTTTAATTACTAATATCTGGTTAGCCGGTATGGTCCTGCATTTGTTAAGCTGCTGATTCATTATCACACACTTCACTTCTGCAGCTTCCCTCACTCCTGTCTGGCCATCTCACTCCCTCTGTTCTTTGTTTTTATCACTTTTTCTTCTTTTCCCCTCTTTCAGATTCCTTTTACTCTCATCCTCATACTCTGTCTCTAGCATTCTGTCCTTGAGTACAAGCTCGATTTTAATAGAAATATATTGTTTATGAACTGGGAACCATAATCGCATTTCATCCCCTCCCTCTGACCTCATTAGTATTGACCTGTCCTTCGTTGATGATGTCATAGGCGGCTGCTGTAAGCCGGCCAATGATCTGTGGTTAAAATTGGTTGTCTCAACAGTTTGTGTCTATGTGTCTTTTCTCTTATGTGCACAGGCATACGCATGGCAATTTAGGAGGCGTTCTATCATCCAGGGCTTTTTGTCTATTTTTTTGTAGTTTTTATCTCCCATGCTGGAACATGTTATTTGTTGTGTCATTTATTTAAGTTGAGTTAGTTTGTAGCAATCAAATATATGTTTGGACAGAAACATCACATCCATTATTAAAATTGTTTAATCGGCATGATTAACATCCTGAGTCAGTATCCAGGGTTAAGTGTAACAGGCTAAACTCTGACACTGGATTCAAGGGTTCAGAAATCATCAGGTGCAACACTTCAGCACCAGCTATTATTTAATATTTCATTATACATGAAGTAGGAAAAATTATCTTTTCCCGTCCACACTTGGTTAGAGCCCACTCCGAAGAGCCAAAGGTCGAAACCTCAAGAGAGACTGGGAATCAAACCTAGGACCTCTTGTAACACAGTCTGGGCCCTTATTGAAGGGTAATGCAGCTGTATTTGTGTGTTACACTGGCATAGTTGCCTAAACCTAAGTATATGCCAAATATTTTTAAAGGTGAGTTCAGGCAGAAAGCAAATTTTTGCAACTTAACTGGAGTCTTTAATGTAAAACGTCAGGTAGCGGGTAAAACACACAGGAACACTTGGGAGAATATGTCCCCTGCACTACGGAGCAGACTGGATTACCATTTGACTCTAGTATATGTATAGGCACATTTCACATCATCATATGATACTTATTACTTGGTATCAAAGGTAATTAAGTTAAAGCTACTCGTTATGTTACTTTCGTATCTTGTTTGTGTTTTGTTGCGCTCCAGAGTTGGACTGTTATTAACCAGAAAGCTTTCGTTGTTAGCTGTCCAGATGTCAGATGTAGAGGGAATGTGGCCGTCAAATTAGATCCCATCACCACAGATTCTCTCTTGAGGAGATAATGACAATACCTCCACCAAAATTATGCCACGCCCCCTCATCCGCCATCCTTCATTTAGCTTTTTGGCTAACAGATGACTTGACCTGCCACACATACACATCATCGCAAAGTTGAAAAGTAACTTAGTAACTACAAATTTTAATGTCACGGCTCACAGACACTTGGATTTTAGCACACGAGCAGTATGGAGACATTTTGTGTTTTTTTGTGTTCTTTTTTTACATTTTAAAACTGGTCATCATTCACTTCAATTGTACTGGATTTGGCTGCAACGCTGTTTTCCGCTGAAGCTCCAGGAGTGTTTTGTGAACTGGAGAGCTTCACCCATCCTCATATCAGCACAGGGGTGAGGAGATTTTAAGTGAAATTTCATTTTTGGGTGAACTATCGCTTTAATAAGCATGACTAAGTGTACTAAATCTAAAGTGTTCCCACTGAAAATTTTTCAAAATTTGAAGTTCATCACCGGAAACTTTAAGAATCAATAACTGTAATAAATGCAAAATGGAAAAAATAAATTTTGCAGGTATAAGCACTGTTATTGGCTGAACCTGGCTCTCAAGGGATGGAACTTTTAACCCTGTGGACTACTTAGGAGGAAACACCTCTGTGACTTCTCAAACTCTGTGGTGATGCATCATCATCATTATTTATTTATTTTTTGGTAAGGATAAGTGTGTATAAGCTGACTCTGCTGCGAAAAAAAGCAAAAATGTTAAGCTTATCCTAAAAAAGAGAAATTAACCAAAGGTAAAGTTTCCAAGAATGGAAACAATTATAACTGATGTTGTTTTTGACTGTAAATCTTTGGAATTAATTATTCATTCTTTGTATCTTTGTGTGTGTGCAGGCTCCAGATGGCTTTTCTCAGACAGAAGAAGCCTCCAACCAAAAAAAAGGGTCGGGTACCAATGCCATAAAATAATATACAGAGCAATCCTGGACATGCTGTAACAGAACAGAGGAATTTCTGTCTGTTTCTCTTCACTGGACCAGCTCACTACGGCTGTTCAGTTCCTCCATTGCAATATATAAAATTTCACATCACATCTTTTTTTCTTGTAGACCAACTTTTATTGAACAAAAGCAGTTGGCACCGACCTCATCAGGAAAAAAAAAAAACTATTACATTTCCTCTTGCTGCTTCATAACATAAGCCTGGAAAGCTTTTAGTGTAATGTGGGACCACTGAAATTCTTCACCACATTAAACAGGAGCTCTGAATGCACTGAAAGCTGAACACAACAAGATATTTAAAAATGTTGCTCCTGTCTTTTTACCTGTATGACCACACATGTTGAGCCAATTATCTGCACACCCAGGATGAGAGCAGAGGAGTCATAGTTTGGCCGTGGCCCAAAGCCATATTTATATTTTACCCAGAGGCATCATGTCAATTCAAGCTGGTGGAACATGTTTTTATAAGTTTATTTTTAGTACAATTTATTTACCCATTCTTGACAATTGAGGTAAATCATGTCCTGCCAAAGAAAAGTATCATCCAGGGCTTTTTATCTCATATTTTTGTGTAGTTTTTATCTCCACTTCTGGAACATTTTATTTGCATTACTTATTTAAGTTGAGGTAGTTTACAACAAAATATATGTTTATATCTATATTTTATTACTATTTATTTATTTGCATTATGTAATTTATTAAATGTTTTGCTTTGCTTAAATTTTTCTAATTTCTAAACCTGCTCTTTGCAGAAAATAGCCTTGTCTCATGCAAGAATTGACAATTACAACTAATTTCAGAAATGTGTGAAAAGCCTTCAAACTCTAAAATTAACATCAACATAAGATTGTGCTATTATGATCATGTATCTGTAAAATTAGATTTTTTATGAAAATGCTGGCCCAACACAATTGTTGTGGACACAAACATAACTTGAAGCCAGACAGGATGGAGTCCTGCAGGATCTTGCAAATCCAGCTGCCTTGCAAGGTAAGACGGGTTCTGAAAATCATAATAATATGGTGTTTTCAAGGTTTTACAAATGCTTGGATTTTGGATAAAGTGCTTGAAACTGCAATTGCATTATTTTCATAACACATAACTATTCAACTGTATATTGGCTCAACCAGATGATGCCAAGTCTACTCACACACTGGTGACACACTGCAAAATATGAAACTTTGTTGTGTTTTCCTTTAATTTGTCACGAAACATAACATAACGTCCGATTTACTGTGATGAAGAGGTGAAATAATTGGCTCTAGTGTGTACATATAAATATGGAACTTACCACAGCTGTAGGGCGTTTACCTTCATTCATGAGATCACATGAGAATCCATCTTTCCAGGCTTCAGGTTATCAGGTTGTGTCCACGCCAAAAGTGATGCAGCCAATCAGTGTCCTAGGAGGGCACTCCTGCTGCAACTGTTGCTGGCAACTGTGGGCGTGGTTTTAGGTGCACCAACAGCGAGAAGTGTCCATGGAAACGACCCGTCTCCAACAAACAATGGCACTTCCTGAAGAGTTTAGCATAGATACTGTGACAGCATCAGTTTTGTCAGAACTGAAGAGTATTTCTTCACTGAAAGAAGACAACATTTTTGCTCTTCTTTTGACTGCAGCAAGAGTTTGATGTGATTGGTTAAAGTTAGCCCGTGTCAGACGTGATAGACAGGTGGTTCATCCACTCACATGCCAAGTGTTTTCTTTTTTTTTGAAAGTCCCTGCCTTTTTCCAAACGAGGACCTCCCAATTCATTCTGTGTAACAAACCATCTGGTGTATCAAATTTGGAGGGCACAGGAAAAGCTCGCACCTTGAAAATGCTTGAAAAGTGCTTGAATTGGACCTGGGAAAAGCTGTACGAATCCTAAATTCTGGGTTGCATGATGACACCCCTGATTTTACTGCAATATATTGTTAGAAAGCCACTGGAACACTCACCTCTGCTGCCTTTCCGACTGCCAACATGCAAAATAGCCGTGTGCGTCCTGACCACAGAGCCAGCTCTGGATCTCAGACAGACGGCAACACACTCCTGTTCTTCTGTAGACGTTCAGGTGTGCAATCTGCTCCAAGGAAACACATTGGATTAATGACAACAAAAGAAGAAGCAAATCAAGCTCTACACACAGGAAACAAACACACACACACACACACACACACACACACACACACACACACACATAAACAATAGTTACACACCAAAGAACACACACTTATTACACACACACAGTTATCAGATGGACATGCTCAGACACACATTCATTGTATTATATATTCTCTCTCTCTCTCTCCTTTCCTCTCTCTCTCTCTCATGCGCACACACACACACACACACACACACACACACACACAGCCTGTGGCAGCAGCAACTGTGGCATCTGTTGCCCACTGAGCCAGTCTGCTGGAGCTGGAGTCAATTATAAACACATTAGACTCTGTTTCCCATAACACACAATGACAGAAATACCTGTACGTGATTGCTCACACACAAACAAAGTCACACACACACACACACCACATACACTGCAGCAGCACAACCCTATATCCATTATTACTTCTCACTACATTGGAAAAGAAAAGAGGAGGAAGATGGAGAGAGGGAGAGATGAGGGAGAAAGAAAGAAAGACAGAAAGAGGCGACAGAAATGTACAAATAAAAGTGAGAAGCTGTTTTACTTGAGGTGAGCCGATCTTCAGAAGTAATCCAATCTCTCCTAATACACGGGGGGCGAGCGTACTTTTCACATTTGATATGAATAAAGATTGACTTCGAAAGTGAGAAAATCATAAACAAAATATCTTCAGCCTAGTCGTCTTATAAAACTCAATTTGTTGAAGAACCCACTTGTAAAATCACAGGCATGCATCCAATTCCCACCAGACCCCTAAATGCTAAAAGTATCAGCGCCCTCAAAGACGGCGGCTTTGGATTAAACGCAGCTGACAGACTGAATAGAAAAGAATATCTCTGTCTTTCTGTGGGGTTTCTTCCATTAGCGCGCTCGACAAGCCGTCACGACGGAGCAACATGGAGGCGTGCGCCGTAAAGCTGCTCCGGTGTGCACGCATGTGTGTGTTTGTGGTGTCCTGCATGTGGGCTGCGTGCCTCTTTTCGAGATGTGTGTCGGGGAGAACATTTTTGCTCCAGAGCAGGTGCACAGCAGACCTTTTGCATTTTTCTCTGCGTGTGTGAGCGTGTGTGTGTGTGTCTGACAGCTGACAAACAAGCTTCACTCCCTCTGAGACTGACTGACAGGAGGACTGAGGGAGAATAGAGAACACACACACACACACAGGTGCAGATACCACAGATACAGGTACACAAAGAAAGAGTTATTAAGCTTGTTGCAGAGGGTTGTTATCGCAGCTGAAAATAATTCACACACACAGATTAGAAAGACATTGTAAATTAGAGAAGATGAGGGCACCAGAATGCACCAGAAAACATGTACATGAGCGCGGAAACACACACAGGAAAATCATCGACAGTACACACACACATAGCTGGCAGCGTAGTGGGCGGATATGGAGGCCTGTCGTATTTAAGAAGGCTTTATGATCATGCTGCTGTCAGTCAACGTGTGTGTGTGGCGATGACGGTTGAATGATCTGACAGTCAACACACAAAGAAGCTGCGGGGCTCCGGCATCGTTCTGTGTGTGTGTATTTTTGACCTCGCTGCTGTTTGTTCACTTAGTTTCTTTAAATCTGTAGTAAACAGGAAGGTATAAAGTGTTTTAGACACAGAAGACAGCTGGGTCAGGCCTCGTGTCGGCTGTCCATGCAGTCAGAACCACCTTGAAATCAGGGCTGACCCCAACATCAAAGGGACAGTTCACCCAAAAATAAAACTTCAGTCATTATTTACTCACCCTCATGCCGATTGAAGGTCTGTTTTTTTTTTTTTTTTTTGTAGTCCACAAAACGCTGCTGGAGTTTCACAGGAAAACAGCATTGCAGAGTCTCCCAAATAAATTGAAGTGAATGGTGACCAGTTGCAAACAGAAAAAACAACTGAAAAACAACATAAAATGCCTCCATACTGCTCGTCTGGTGTAATCCAAGTCTCCTAAAGCTGCAACATGCTGTTTGCACACTGTCACACCACACACACCCAGTTCAGACAGTGTGCATGAGCACATGAACGTGGCTCCAAGCTAAAGATCTACAATGAAGATTCAGGCTGAAAACATGGTGGAAATGACGTCTTTCAAGTCAATTTGGCATGTTGGAGCTTTAGGAGACTTGAATTACACCAGCTGAGTACATGAGCTTGTTGCAGACTAGTCCTCTCCATGATAGGTGCCTCGTATGTTTGCCTCTCAATATAGTTGTAGTTTTTCTTCTAACATGTTATACATGTTAAAGAATAGCCACTGAAAACATGTGGAAGAGATACTGTGGGGACACTGTGGAGTGTTTATTTCTTTGTTTTTTTTTTGGGTGGACCTGAAATATGGCCTGGTGACGTGCTGGAGCCCTGATTGCCCAACACTATCTTTACGTCCCCCAGCAGTTCACCTCAGCTCACTTCAGTTCCAACAACTCGACACAGAAGAAAAAACAGAAAAACAGAAAAAAAATGGACAGAGCATCCATGTTTCAGATTGTTTTCAGGTCACAGTGATGTTTGACACTGAGACATCAGAGTGGACACACCCTCAGTGTTTCAGAGCAGAGAAAACCACTCATTTCTCCAGAACTTTAATACCTAATTTTCTACATTTTATGGTCCACTGTCAACCTAAATAAGTTAGTGGTACTAAAAAAAATGAGGTATTTAGCTGCCACAGTTTTTTTTTAGTTCATAACTTTAAAAGTTGGAGGTTATCAGAGCTTAAATATTTGGACTTAGTATTACATGCACTCTTTGATTACAGTGAAATTAAGATTGATTGATTAAGCAAACTCAGATATTTTCAGTAAATGCAACTTTCACTCACCAATCTCATTTCAACAAAATTAGTGGAACTGAATAATTTGTATTAATTAATTAATTTTCAGTTTCGTTCATATAACATTTTTAAGTTAGTAGAAGTTTTCCCTACTTATGAAGGTTAATTAATACAAGTGTAGCTCTCTTCACAACAACACAGACACAGGTCGGTTCTTTGAAACAGGCGTTTATTGTTCGGGCACATTTCTGCTGCGTCCTCGCCTTCATGCCATGCATTTTACAAATTAAATGAATACCTCGTTGACTGCTTGTTGTAAAAAGTTTCAAGTCCTTGAAAATCCTTTAAAGTCTCATAAGTTTCTTGAGGTTCCTTTACCGTCTGCTTGGGCTCCAGACATGAACTTAATTTATTAACTTATTTATTGCATGAAATTTCTTCACTTATGAATTATTTATCAGTGTATCATGAGCACACAGCGCAGTCTTACGTAACAGCACAATGAGCATTCAGTGTTACCGTGTGCGACAAACTTAGAACACACATTTATTGTCACTTTACACGAACTTTAATAAAACCGCAAGTCCTTTAAGCCATCTGTCTCAAATCTGAGCCGAGTCTCAAGGCATGAATACCAAGTCAAGGTCAAGTCTTTTATCAAAGCTAGCCAAACAAATCTCAAGTCCTCAACTTTGCAGCTCAAGTCATGTGATTTGTCCCACAATTCTGATCGGCACCATAATAATAACAATTTTGCTCATTGTCTTATTTATCTTGTCATGTATGTGCACTTTCTCTTTAAATGTGAATATTTGTGTACTTGTATGAGCTTTCATCGTGTGTGTGTGTGTGTGTGAGTGAGAGACAGCACTACAGGAATGAATAAGATCCCTCACTCCTTCTATTAGGTGTCCCAGGATGCAGCAAAGTGCCCAGGGAGAAAATATTTCTGTGTGTGTGTGTGTGTGTGTGTGTGTGTGTGTAAGAGACAAGTGTGATAAGTAATATGGCTGTGTCATAGAGGAAGCCACTGTAACCTTTATACAGCTCTTTACACTGTCACTTCCTATAAAAACACACCTCCATCACTTGGAGAGGAAGGAGGGAGAGAAATGAGGAGGGAAGCTGTCAGAGCGGCAGGAAGGAGGGAGGTGTGAGAGAGAAGAAGGAAGTGAGCAAAGTAAGATGGTACAGATAAAGACAATGACAAGCAAAGGAGAAAAGAAAAGATGGACTGAGGAAAAGAACAGAAGAGAAATAGGGAGGGAGGGAAGAGAGAAGGAGATGTTTCATATTTTCACAAGGTCAAGTGTGGAAATGGGCTCCTACCTCCTGTGCACTCTCCTGTGGTCACGTGCTGTCAGCCGGCCTGCTGCCCAGGAAAAATGAAACATGGGAACGGAAGGAAACGCAGGGAAGAGCAACAGAAAGCGAAGTGGTGAGCGCTGGAAAACGGTGGCTGCCTAATGAGAGGAGAAGACAAGAGGACAGAGGATGGAAGGACAAGGTGAAAATAAGAAGTGTGGAAACAAAAAAACAGACTAAAATATATGGGAAATATGGGATAAAGAGTTGAAAAGACAGTGTCAGTGAGTGAAGAATGAGTATGTACTGAAGACACATGCTGACCCTCAGTGTATTTGGGTGGGGGATACTTGAAGAGACGAGAGCCATGTAGCAATAGTCTCCATCCTAAACACTGACATTCGTGCCTCAGTGCAAAATGATTCATATGACTGCTTTCTGATCAGTCATCGCTATTGTTAACATTAGAAGTGCCAGAAATCAATAACTATTAGAATGGCCATAAGTGTCATTTTGATCTTTGACTTCCAAACTCTATTATCTCACATGATGAATACCAGACTAAGAGATTCATGCCTTTACTCTGTCTCTAGAATTACTGAGAGCGAGAAACAGCTAAATGTATTTTATACGATTATAAACATGTTTTAAAATCAATAGAAAAGTAATAATAAATAAATAATAATAATAAATTAAAACAACAAACAAACAAAAAAAGCATTAACATTCAGTGAGTTGTAGGTACTGAGGTACGAAAAATGTGACAACCATCCCTGGTCTCACTTAGTTTATTTTTAATTGAGTCTAATTAATTAATTATTTGTATTTTAATGTTGGGACATTGGAAATGGAGACCACTTGTTAAGTTTTATTGACAGAGACAGTGATAGTTGCTGAGCAACCAAGATGTATCTCCAACTGTGCAAAAAGTAACATAACAGTGGCAGTTTCTGTCTGATCAGTATGACCGCCTATGAAGAGACAGGTGAAAATGATTTTCTTTGCCTTTTGTGTGCTATATATATAATATATATATATATATATATATATATATATATATATATATATATATATATATATATATATATATATATATATATATATGCAGGGTGTCTGCAGTTACCAAGCACCAAATTTGGCTGATGTGTTGATGGATACATCAGGAACACATGTGGATATTGGGTCGTCACAAACTCACCTCCTGGTCAAACCTTCCTATTCTATTAGACCCACATGCAATAATGGACAAAATCTAGATTATAGTATCCCTGAGAGCCAAATACAATACTCACAATTCTATGGATGATTAAAAAAATAACTGGTCATGTAATTAGAATTGTATTAATCCTATATAGTGTGTGACAAAGCAGCAAACATGTAAGAGGTGTGACTTCTGCTTTATGATGGCTTCATCTGTAATCAATCTTAATTTCCCTCCAGACAGGGGGAGAGGACTGGATTTGAATTGACCTTTACTACGCGGCACACACACACTGACATCCACTATGATCACACACATCAACACTTTGAAGATATAGAGATCTGGCAATCCTTCATATGACAGCTGCTTACTAGTTTAGGTTTAAAATGAACTAGGGTGCTCTTCATTTCGGCCACCAGTCTGCAGTCATTCTCTGTACAGGTAAAGGTTTGTGCAACACTTTGGTGTTGCATTAAAAAGATGAGGAATGGAGACGTATGAAGTTCAGTCAGTACGATTCGACAAGAAGTATTAAAAGACCAAATCCATACTCGTTGTTCTGCCAAAAAAAAAAAAAAAAAACACACATTCACTAAAGGCTTTGTTACAACTTCCAGTACATATTAAAGGGGCAGTTCACCCCCAAAAGCAAGCATGCGATGTAACTTGTGGCTTGTATTGACAATTGAAAATTAGCATCTGATTCTGCCATTCCCCTCCGCTGTACAGAATGATTTAGTAGATCTTAGGTCAGTGTTTTGTTTTACAGACCATGAATGTACTGATTAGGTTCACTCTCCACACTCTCATCAACCCTGTTTCCAGATGCAGCATGCAGCTGTTTTTAGTGAAAAAGCTCACAATAAACTGACTCTATGCTACCTGCCCAGCACCAAAGGGCACACAGACAAGTTGCATTAGCCTGCCCTCAAGCGACCAAAAACAGATCAGCTAATGAGTGCAACTTATAAGATGTATAATGGGGAAAAATGCAAAGACAGATACATTTTGCTCAGAAGACACCACAAATTTTGTTCTTCATGTTTCCAACATCTGAGGCACGTGTTTGACTCTCAGTCAGAGACCTGACATGTTCCCACAGCAGCGCTGCAGACCCTGTCGGGCTGTCGCTCTACCTGTTGTCAGGATGGAGAGACGCTGATACATGAAATAACATCAGACGGCGCTCGGCTTTGTGATCATCAGCGGAATGATCAAAGCCCTGCCAATACAGGACGACAGAAACACTGTATGTACAAGGTATCTGTTAGATTCAGCACATTAAAAAAACTGGCACCTGCTGTGCACCCTGTGAATATCATTTCCTCTCATGATCTTTTAAAAGCTTGCCATTTAAGAGCATTACACTGCTTGTAATTAAGGGTGTTACACTGCCTATATAATTTCCCTCACAGCTCATGGTGTGATAGAGGTACACTGCCTTTTACAATAATGTTACAATAGTGTTTTAATAAACCTCGTCCTGCAGCATGACAGTAGATTTTCTTTTATCAATACTTTCGACAGGCAGAAAGAATTGGCTCTGATGCGACCTTTACCCTGGTTGACGGTTTGACCTTCTTCTTGATCACCCAGATGACGGGACATTCAAAATGGTGGGCTTTGGAGAGATTTAGCTCCTCCTCTGTGACAACAAATCACTTACACAAGTAGACATAAAAGGGCTGCCACTGACATACTTTGTGTACGGAGTGTCGGCCCAGATATCTTGTCATGTGACTGCAAAACATTTCACACCTGTTTTACTACTGAAGACGTGCTTCTAATAATGTACTCTTATATCGCAACATTACCAACAAGTCTTCCCATTTAAGGCACTACATTACATTTAATTGTCGCTGTTCAGTGTTGTCATCCCCGAACATGTCCATCATGTTCAAAGTACAGGACTTTCTTATGAAGCTCTGTTTGAAAACTATGTGGACTAGGGGACTCACCGCTCTGCATTTGGTTCATCCAGTTATGATAGGGGCATTCAGCTGGGAATTTAGAAATGTATAATTGTGAGTTATAAGCAACAAGTTTGTCATGCTTTTTAAAGGTCCAATGTGTAATATTTAAGCGGGTCTGTTGTTAGAATATGGCAGAAATGGAATATAACATTCATAAGTATGTTTTCATTAATGTATAATCCCCTGAAAATAAGGAAGTGTGAGACGACATGTTGTTAGTTAGATGTCACTAAATCCTACACACTGGTCCTTTAATGCTTTTGAACTCAAAATGACTGAGCCAAACAACAAAATTTACAGAAAAGCACAGAAACAGTGGCTGTTTCTCAGTGTTTTCTCAGTCAAAGGCCTTGTTCAAACTGCAAGCTTCTGCATTTCTTTGTCATATCCAGATTGATTTTTAGAAATTCTGAAATGCGATTTTGGCCCAAAGCCTCATTTTGGAGGTGGTCTGAAATGTGATTCCAATTGGATTTCTGCATTTCTTCATCTCAGTTCAGACCACTGACTATAAAAAAAAAAAAAAAAAAAAAAAAAAAAGATGGACGACCCATTTCAACTTCTTCCCACTGTATAAAAATGAAGCCAAACTATCTCAGGACATATTTGTGAAAACTGTCCCCAAAGTTCTTTCTGAACTTGGGGATAAAAAACACTTAAGTATGCTGCTGCCTCTGCTCTTGAAAGAGAGATTTTTAGTCCTTTTTCCCTGGTGAAAATAGGTTAAATAAAAAATAATAAATTCATAACATGATCTCCTTTTATAATTAAATAACTTATTGACAGACATAACTTATTTCACAGGATGTATTGTGTACCTGTGGAATAAGCTGTGAAGCACATTTACACTTCAACTGATGGACCAAAAGGCGGCCTGCTTTTTCCCCGTGTTCATACTCATATCCACGAGAATGAAGTAGACATGGTTTGGTTTGCTCGGTCGATAGCAGGTTGTATTGTGCCTGAAGCCCCAGCCTTTCTTTAGAGTTCAAGTGTAGGAGAAGTGGAATATTGTTGATCTCAAAGTAAAGGATTTTATACTTGATCTTGGTTGTTGATCTTCATCATGATGAGTAACCTGTGTAGAAAAGTCATCACTCTACAGTTGGGACATTGCTCAAACTTTCTGGGTACTCACTGGTTTACAGAGCTTACAGGGTGCATATTTATCCCGCAATCCAGATGCGCCACAAGGCATCATCCAGAGTGATGTCATGTTTCATGGAGGATCTGTCACCCACACACCTCCCCACATCACCACGGGGCTCAGAGGAAGTCTTTGGATTCTATGGTAGGAAGGAAGTCTGTATGACCCTGGCAGAGACATCTCAGCTGTCACCAGGGAGGTAAGCCTCGTGATGCACAAAGAAAGTCCTGCAAAGAACTCGTCTCTTGAATATCTGGACAAGTTAGATAAAGGGGAGATCTTAGCTGAATAAGATCTTTAATCCGGTTCCCAGCCTCAGTGGATACTGTGAACAACCAGCTGGCACAGTCTGTCATTCATGCCCTCTAGGATGAAACATAGAAGTCTCAAAATGACCAAAGATAATTAATTTTGTGCACCACTTTTGATGCCAATCCATCCAATATTTCACAAAACATTTTGCTAACAGCCCTAAATATAAACCTCATGGTGTTGCTAGAGAAAAAGCCAGGGCATCACTTAAGTCATTTGGCCTCATCCATGAACGCCTGCGCAAACTTTGGGGTGAAGTCCGTCTTGTAGATGTTGGGATAATGTACAGCATAAGTAAAAATTTTGACTTTGCTTGTGGTGCTCTATTAAAAGTCAGGAATCATTATTTGGATCATTGTGATTGATCTTCTGGGAACAGACAGCGTCTTAACAAAATTTTATGCCAATCCTTCCAATTGTTGTTGACATATTTCAGTCTGGATCTAAGTGTTGGACCTACCAACCTGACCTATGGACAAACAACTGCATCCCAAGAACCAAGCCATTAGCATGACCAAAAAAAAAGAGATCTGATCCGAAGGAGACCTGAGGACAGTCATACATTGTCCAAAATAGACCTGAGGATGATAAGAGTTTTTTCAAAATGAGTAATAGACCCAAATAGAGACCGAGCTGGCAACAGCGTGACGTGACACCAATTAATGAGCAGCAGTGGTTGAAAAGTGCATGTCATCTTTCCTTACACCTCAGCTCTCTTTGTGTCTCTTCAAAAAACCTTTTCCTCTTGCGCTGATTATGATGCATCTTGTGATCAGAGCTGTTGAAAATCCACTCAGAGTGTCACACAGACCTGAGGCCCACTGCAATAAAACCAGACCCTAAACAGTCAGATAACTTCGGCGCAGTCTGACTCAGGTCTCCGTTACAATGAACTGAGTGGACCCGTGAAGATGCAAAGACACACACAGAGCTCCTGCTTTGATTAGGAATGTGGTGGTGATTGAAAAATGTTTCACTCTGGGATTTGTTGTCCAGAGTTGTCTCTATGATTCTATGATTTTGTTTTTTTGGAACGTCATCCTGACTAAATTGCTTTTGAAAGTGACTACAAAGAACAAAGAGAAGATTAAACACAGTTGTTTTCATCATTCTGCCTTACTGACAATACAGCAGCAAAGTGGAGCACAGAAGTTAACAGGACAATCTAATAACAAGAGCTGAAGATTTGTCAGTCCACACAGGCAGATGTGGACAGTGCACGTTCAAAATATTTATCAGTCAAAATGAAATATTTAAACTGGGCTCTGCTGATGAGGGAACCACATGAACCTTTCCTCCAGCTTCCGTCACATTTATCCTTCATCACCGTCTTTGATTAATGCAGGATCCAGTGTTTCCAAAAATATTGACCTGCTGCTCTAAACAGAAGCCTGATTCTTATTCCTCATTTACATTTGGGACAAAAAGGAGAATTTGTCATCTCCCTTAACAGTAGACAGGTTTGTAGAAGAGCAGCAGGCAGAGAAACACTTTTAAATGATAGGTTAGTTAAGAAGAAAATAGTGATATAGTGATAGTGTGAAGAAAAAATAGATATAATACAACTAAAACCAAACAATTGTCATTTCACATATATACACCTAGGCTGGGTTGCATCAACAAGGCACCATTGCTTAACTTTAAATTATTTTGCAAAGAACTTTAAAACTAGCTAAAAAGGAAGAACGATTCAATTTTAACCTCTCTTTTCACCTGTTTTTACTGTAAACCTAGATTTAATATTATTCTGTTGCACCAAAACATCAAACTCCAATTTAAAATGTGATCCATGATTAACTTTAAACTTAATCTTGAGGCGGTTGAAATTGAAAAAATGTCTGCCTTTTTTGAAACAGGCTGAGCAAAGACAGACAAACTCAACCCAACTGCAGTTTTATGATGTGTCTTTTAATCTTTTATTATTTGGTTACATTGGTCCATTAATTTGGCCAACAGATTTTTCTTAAAAGAGGAGAAATTAGCTTCTCTCCTGAGTTAGCATGAAGGCTAACTTGGCTAAGAAACGTTTCAGCTAGCTAGCAAACAATATAACATTTAATGCCCCATGTAACCTAACTTCTGAGAAAATAGTTTGTAACAAGGGACAAATTAGTTTTTTGATTCAGTTTGAACTGTTTTACCAATTACACATAAAATGTCTGCTAATATAAAACATAATTTTACAAGTCAGGAAACTCTCGGTTTGTCAGAATTTAGTTTTACATGAAACTGCTCAGTGAACTACATCTCTCATCTCGCACAATATACGTCACCAACTGCCCCGTGTAACTTATCCAGTGACTCCTCGTCCTTTTTAACCTGAGAGTCTGTATGGGTTGTTACACAGAACCATCTACAAAGTCGTCCTTACAAACTGTTCAGAAAAGGGCAGGCACTTTCAAAAAAAACATTTGACATATGATTGGCTGAACAATCTGTCTATCATGTCTAACACAGGCTAACTTCAACTACTCACATCAAACTCAGAGCCAGTTGGAGAAAGAGTGAAAACTTTTTTCCATGGAGAAAAGCGTTCAGTGTTGTTCTTTGCTCTTCTTTCAATGAAGAAATTCTCTCCAGTTCTGATAGAACTGATGCTATCACAGTATCTACACTAACCTCCTCAGGAGCTGCCATTGTTTGTTCGAGATGAGTTGTTTCCACGGACGCTTCTCGCTGTCGTCACACCTAAAACCACACCTGTTACTGCTAGTAGTCCCTCCTGGAACACTGATTGGCTGCACCACTTTTGGTGAAGACACAATCGGATAACTTGAAGCCCGGCAAGACGGATTCTCGCGTGATCCTGTGAATTCAGCTGCCTCACAAGATAAGGTCCTTTTATCAGCCGGGCACAGACTACCATTCAGTGTTGGGCTGTCAGGGCCATCAGGGCCTTCTCTGCTGCTGGTGGAAATGTGATGGCCGCAGAATTTATACCTCCTACTGTTTACAAGTGATGGATGAGTGTTTGTACTTTAATATGTTTCAGAGAGATAAAGTTATCGTGGTGTTTTAAATTATACAGTATTGTTTATTGTTAAGGTTGTATCTGACTGGTGTTGCTGGAGTTTGCTGCAGTAGATGTTGATTGACATTGACAGAGTCTGATGCCACTTAATGTATATTAAGCATATTAAGTGAACCCATCTCAACTACACCTGGCTTAATATTCTAGCTGGAACAGCTGTGGTAAAATATTTGCCATGTAGGCTTCATTGTTGTTATTGAACTGAAGGCAGTGCACTGATAATATTGTGGCTATAGTTTGTCAGTTGAAGCTGTGCAAGCAACTGGTGCACACTGTTACATTAACTGTGGAAGCATGTTTTTGTGCCATGTGGTGTGCAATCTGGTTGCTGAGTGACGTTGAAGATCTGATGGTGATGCTGCTCTAATGCACTGAGGTGTGTGCCTGTGCTGTGGATGGTGTTTATGGAGTAGTGGCTGATTTGACTGTATCAGCACCCATACAGGAACTTTGTGCATGCATGCCTTTGACTGAAACCCCACTGAACACTACTGCTACCATTCATATTTTTTCCAAAGTTAGGTCCCAGTGGGTGGGGGCGTGACTTCGTCCCTTTATATGCAGCAGCAGAAGGTTAATGGTTTCCTCTCCTTTTATGCTTACAATTTACAGCAAGCACAAGCATTTATTTTAATTTGGCTAAGCAAGCATCTCCATACTGAAAATTTCAGTTTATATCAATAAACATGGATGAACTGAATGGATATTAATTTTTAATTGTGTAACAGACTAGATTTTAAATCTAGTTTTGAAGAACTTTTTAGAACTAATCTCAGATTAAATTAATCTTTTTTGGTGCAACCCACTCCTAGTGTTCATGTGTATTCATAGATTCATACGACTGGTGCATCTTTGTTTTCTGTTATGTGGCCCATGAGCTGTCTCCATGCCATCAGCACCCATTCCCTATAAACATGTTTTTTCTATGTAGCTATGAAAAAATCTCAGTTTAAAACTGATCCACTTATCGAGTGAGAGCTTAAAAAGGAGGCGGAGGGTTGTTGTCCCTCCTGCCTCCTCCCTGCTGTAATACTGTACTGTACACGCTTACAAGATGCAGTGTTTGCTGCAATGCAGGTGGAACGGAGGAAGAGGAGAGGAAACAATGTGATACACACATCTGTATGCACACACACACAAACAGACACACACGCAAAACTATAGCTACCTGTCAATCTCTGCCCACAGGTGCCTCCCAAGTGTGCCAAGACTGCTGAGACACTAAGAAGAAGAGAGAGGAGGTGAGGGTGGGAGAGCAGATTTGTCCTACTGTGATAAACACACACACACACACACACACACACACACTTACTGAACCAAAATAGTGTGTGTGCGTGCATGTGTGTTATACCAGCCTGTTCTTACTCCCAAAGCATCAAATCCGGCAGCTTGGTCAGTGCCGCTGTGCTTCAAAGTATGACACAGTAGGTTCCCCCTGAGTGTCATTTCTGCAGGCGCCTCTCTAACGTTGTAATGTGCCATCAGAGTTAGGTGACGAAGTGTAACGAGTGAGATAGTCTGAGTTTGGAGGTGGTGGGGTGGATGTATGGGTGCAAACACCAGACTTTCACCAAAGAGACCACGACTCATGTCCCATGTGAAACCAAAAGTCAGTGTTGATTTCTTTAAGTTACGTGATGTACATAAGTCACATAATGTAGATAATGTTAAGTTACCCCATATATACGTAAATTACATTACATACATGATGTTATGTAAATGTTCTTCTTTTTTTAAGATTATTTTTTTGGGGCCAAAGAGACAGCTGGTCATTCAGGAAAAGGGGGTAGAGGGATTTGATGACACGCAGCAAAGGGCTACTGACAGGAGTCGAACCAGCGGCCGCTGCAGAGGGTTAGAGGGTTAAAATATCCCAGATATGAGCACTGCCATCTTGTGCTGGTAACGTCAGATCTCAGCTGTCAATCATGATGGGAAATTCCCTTTTTATAGCATCAAATAACAAATTAAAACTAAAACGTATCACCAACCATCTTTGAAAAACAAAAAATTGTCATGTCTTTTTTGTCCCATGTTCTATCTGTTAATATGAAGGGGACAGGATTTATTACCTATACTGCATCCTGCCACCAGGGGGTGATCATGTTGTCTATCTTTATCAATGTTTTAATCCAAACAACAGTGTTTTCCTAACCCTACCCAAGCAGTTCTTGTGCCTTCATTTTGCACATTTAATAAAGTCGTCATTAAGCGAAAAAGCAAAGTTTAGGTGATGAGTCTCTCAAAATTTTTTTTTTTTTTTTTTTTTTTTTTTACTGACCTGTGATTGGCCAAAGTCACCCATGACAGGCTAGGTTTTCTGAAGCCAGATAACAGAGCTGAGAGGAGGAGAAGTCTGTTTTTTCTCTCAGACTATTTACTACAGACTTTTGTAATTTACAAAAATGTGTCCCTGGTGTCTCTAAAGACCCCCAAAATATGAGAAATTTTTGCTTGCTGTCCCTCAGAAAATGTGTGCTCCAACACAGATTTGCCTCTACTATGATGTCACAAAGAGCTAGCACAACCTATAGATAGGTGACCATCCCGCCCACTGAATATCTAGCAAATTACAGTGAGCAGTGCCTGCTCCCCTGAGCAGGGAGCCGACCAATCAGAGCAGACTGGGCTTTTTCAGGAGGGGGGACAGGAGCTAAAACAAAGGGTGAATAAAGAAGTTGCAAAAATGGCCACTATAAGAAAAAATAATGTGTTTTATGAAAAATAAAGCCTGTTAGAACACCCAAATAAAATTATGAACCCACAAAAAGAGCATAACACTGTATGTCTCCTTTAAGGTCTGCAAATGAGTTTTCCTTGTTGGCAGAGGGTCTAAGCTTAGGACTGTAAAGTTTTTTCACACTTTAACAGTCCGCAAATAAAGGTGACATTAATTTATTTACTGTTTACAATCATCAATAATAAATGAATTATTCACTATATTTGTACAGCAATTATCTGCTGCAGGGACATATAATAAATCATTTCTGGTTTAAAAAGGTCAACCATGTTACCTGTGTGAGGAACCAGTCAGTTACAATTCAGATAAGGCTGCATTATTTTCATTATTTCATTTCCCGTCAGTTAGCAATGTCCCCAAACCACTGATCCAACAGAGTCTGATCACTGACAAACCTGAAGGACAGGACTTCTGCTGGAGCTGGTCTCATGTCTAACCATTGAAAATGAAGCATCAGCCAGAACTGCTAAGCTAACTGTTAGCTTATCTTAGTTTAGCACAAAGACCAAACCAGCTAATCTGGCTCTGTTCATAGGTCACACCGTAGACATATATAGACGTTGCATTAGCCTTTTGATTGTATGTCAAATTCTTATTGGTGATTGATCTAGTAATGATTAATCATTAACATCCTGACTCCAAACCTGTGTTGCTGCAGTGTAAAGTTTTTTCGTCCAATGTCCTGGTTTTCATTGGCCTGTTTGTGATCAGATCACCCTATTGGCTACAAAAATGCAGAACAGTGTTTTGGATATTAATTCAAATTGTCATCAGTACTCAATTATGATGTTAAAAGTAATAAAACAGATTGCGTAGTGCTATGCATACTTAAGTACAGGCTTGAAAAGTACCCAAAGAGCTACTTAATTACAATAACTTGAGTATTTGCAATTAGTTTCCTGCTTTTCATACTTGACAAAACTTCCAAAACTACAATTCTTCTATTTCTTTTTAACTTTACTCCAATGACACTTTCCCTCATTGTAATGTATCTGCTTCCAGCTGGCTACCTGAGGCTGGTGGTGGGTGCACATTGTAATCATGATGGGAAAAAGTCATTTTCTCTCAATGAAAAACTCTTTGAAACTTATGACAAACTGCCAAAAACAAGCCATTGAGATTCAGCAGAAATACTTGGTGTTCCTCGGGTTACTTTGGTAGTCTTCTCAAACAACAAGAAAGTCTGCTAGGGACGGAGATAGAAAAGTCACCTAATGAGGCTCTCAGTCCTCTGCAGTGGCTGTTGGTTCGATTCCAGTGGTCCTTTGCTCTTGTTGACCGCCCACTCTTTACCCCCTTTAATACCTGCTCTTCAGCTGTCACTGTCAAATAAAAAAAATGATCTAAAACAGTCACCTAATGTGCCCTTGAGTGGCCACCAAGTGGAGGGAAAAATAGTGAAGCTGTCTATTTTATTTATTTGTCCAAATGTTAAAAAAAAATCCACGTTAGAGAGTAAGTTAGAAAAAGAAAACTATTACATGTAGTTCATAAACCCTTGAACATAAGATGATTCATTGAATTTGTTGGAAATGTGAACATTGCAGTACTTTTTATCCAGAAAAATTGGTGCATAATGGTGAACTATCATTTTCACAATTCAGCTATTGAACAAAAGAGATAAAATGTGCTCATTACTGAAATTTAGAGGTGCTGGTAGATTTTCTTACCTTTGGACAGAGAAGGGAAGCTGTTTGCCTGTTTCCAGTCTTTATGCTAAGCTAAGCTGACTGTCTCTATGATGAAGCAAATATACGGATTTACCAGTAATGCTGTAGATTAGATAAAGCCCGCAACATACTGTGTAATTACTCCAGAATTATGTATTGTATTGTGTATTGTTTGGTGATAACGCTGTACCAGTACAGTACACACCAAGACATATATGTAGGTACTGAAGAACAAAATGGAATAAGGGGGTAACAATTCAATTTCTTTACAAAGATATTATACTGTAGTTATTTTTTGATGGAGGAATTTAGAGAAAATTAAGACTAGTTAATAATTATCTACTGCACACTGTAATCATAAGCACTGTTAGTTCTCCCCTAAGTACATTTAATTACAGGGTAACTACAGGTCTGTAATCTCAAACATTTTTAGTTCTCAGTTTGTTACATTTAGTCAGAGGGTAATTACATGGTAACTAAAGGGTATATGGGTTGTAATGTCAAACACTGTTCGTTTTCTTTTTGCTACATTTAGCTACAGGGTAACTACAGGGTATGTAGGATGTAAATTTAAGCACTGTTAGTTCTCCCTACATATATGTATTGGTACATACTGTTCTGCTACCAAAAATTGCACTGGAACTCCAGAGTAATTATACAGTGGGTTGCGGGCTGTAATCTAAAGTGTTACTGATTCCCTAAACTTCAAACAAGTCATGCTTCATTTTGCACATTAAGAATACTCAGTTATGCCTATTCCTGTATAAAAATAATATGAATTCAGTTTTGAGGGCCCTGAAGTCCTACAATTTAAGTGAAGGTGGAGTCTAACCCTCCTCCTGTGATTCTACACAAGTGCACTTACTTTTATTTAGTTATTTTGCCACGTAGTAATTATTTAAACTGTCCAAAATGGCTTGCAAAGGAGTGACAACAACATTTTAAGCATAAATCAACATTATCAAATTCAAACAGATCAACTGAAACCAAAGGTTTAAATCTGAAGATCTTAGTCAGAGTTGTTGTGCACACTGACTGATGTGTTCCCAGGATGTCACCATCTGTGTTGTGCAGAACACAGAGTTATAACTTGGCAGTTTATGAGAATCCGCGAAAGAAGTTTGTGTACCTGTTATGAGCACTAGTGAGATGCATAAGATGTAATTAAGGAGCACACACTGGGTGAAGCATGTGGACACACAGCGCTCTGGAAATGTTCCCCCGTCCTGCAGATACACACTGAGGCTCTGCACATACGTAGAACAATTTGTTGACATCTGAATGTTAGAATCATCATTTAATGTAACCTAGCACAGCTAACAGTTTACTATTTCATGTATGTGGTGCATACATAAAGACACCCAATACGTTTAAAGGAATAGTCTGAAATTTTGGGAGAAACATATGTTAACTTGATTGTCAAGAGTTAGATAAGAAGTTTGATACCATTTTCAAATCTGTCCTTCAGATATAAGGCCAGAGCAAGATGGTTATTATCGTTATTTTTAGTGTAAAGACTGCAAACAGCTAGCCAGGCTCCATCCACAGGTAAAAAAAAAACACGAATCATCCTGCCAGCAGGTCACTAATGAACATGTTCCATACACAAACCAAACTGTAAAAATAACAGTTACACACAGAGTTACATCTCTTGGTTAGGTTAAAATATCACAGTGCCTGGAAAAAAAAAATGTTGAATTACATTTGAGTTGGAATAACTGCAGGGAGTCCGTAGCAATTTGCTTTTTCATTATTATGAAAAAAAAAAGAAATCAAAAATATTAAATCCTTTTCAGTGACAAGAATTCAAACAATTTAATTATTTTTTCACATAATGATTATTTTTTTAAACAAAAACATCCTTTAGTCTGAGTCTGAGTGACAGACAGTTTTAAAAAAAATACTGTAATAATACTTTGATGTGGTCATTTACTGGATATCTAGTGGTGGTGATACACAGCTGAAGGTAATTTGGGCCTTTGAAATTAAGTCAACAAAATGTCTGTAAGTGAAAATTCTGTTATGATGTTATTATGAATGGTATTATATTATAGGATAAAATATCATGTGTACAGCAATAGTGGAGGGTTGGTGTAGCTTGTGGTGGTGCGGCTCAATGTCATATCTTTTCATGGGGTCCAAAATCCCTGGCAGCGCCCCTGGCTGGAGAGAACTCCCTGTAGAACTTCAACGTGTCATTTTTACATTTTGGTTTTTGTACGCATTGAACAAAGATACAGGCCAGCTATTTCCCCCTGCATCACTTTTTATGCTAAGCTACGGCATGAACTTTTAGAAATATTTTAACTGCTATCTAGATTGTTATTAATACTGTATGTTACTGCAGGTTAACATATTCTAACGTTGAGTACAGCTGCACTGCTAATTGGATGGTGATGTTTAGTTACATAGTGAGTAAGTCACCCAAACGTCCTCTCTCAATCTGTAATACCAGAGAGTTTTGGGGCAGAGCTGAAGTTTAGTTCAAGTTTCGTTGAGTCATTGAAGCTTTATGTGACTGAGGTTTATACACAGGAAATAATTCTGTTGTGTATTTTTTTAGCTTCCCCAACTACGGCCAGCAGTGAAAATTTTGGATTTTTGTTAAAATTTCTCATATGATGCTTGATAAGTATATACACAGTGTTGTTATCTTGCCAATAATGATATAATGACTATATAATGTGATTTCATAACATTGTAAATCTCCTGTCTCTATGTTCACACATGTGAAATGAGTTTATAAAATGGCATTTCAAATGAAATAATGCTCCATGCTAAAAATCTTTTTTTTGTTTTTTGTTTGTTTGTTTTTTTGTTTTTTGTGACGGATCATTTTGTAATCTTTTTTAATCTACTCTTTGTGGATACACAAGCTAGCAAGTGAGCACATGGTTAACATGCTAGGCCAGTCACACAAGTTGACCCTTAAGACTTAAAAATGGTCTATATGACTGAAAGAAACTTGAATATCTGGTACTGAGTAATTACATGTTTAATGACAGACACTCTTACTAATTTGGAAAATAAACAACTTCATACAAGTTTTCAGGTCGCCTACAAATTTCAGTTTTTCAGTAATTGTAATCTGGCCATTAATAAGGTGCAAGACTGAGAAAAAACACATCACAGTATACCTTGTTTATTAAAAAAAAATCTCTCTCATGTCCTCAAGTCCAAGAAAGGCCCCCAAGTATGTTCTTGTCATAAAAAAAATTACAGATTGAAACAAAATTGTTGTGCAAGTTTGATGGAGCCACTGGTCGTATTAATAAATCCATGCTGCCGTCCTTCAGTCTTTTTAGTCTTGGATCTATTGTCAGAGGGCGATTTGTTAAAGATTAAGTCTAAATTGTCTAGGTTATAGTATATTAACATGACATTTAGTTCTCATGTAAACATGCAAATGTATTAGTGCTACTAACAAAATTATAATAATAATAATAAAAATAAACAACTACTGTAAAGTATGTGAAAAAGCATTTTTCAATCAACCTGCCACCCACATGTGTCTCAGCGAACAACACTCAGATGCTATTTAATTAATGGGAGCAAGTTTTGCCTTCCCATCGGTGGCGTGTTTATTAAAGTCAAAGGTCATAGAAAAGAGCTAACAGCCTGCTGCTGCCGTGGGCCCACTGGGTGATCCACCGGTCCAGGTTGTGTTTATCAGCCGGCGACAGTAACACAGGCCTGTAACAACATGCAAAGAGTGTTTCCAGCTGTGACGAGAGCAAGACTAACACGCACGTCAGAAACTCACACTGAGGCTGCGGCTGACAAACCTTAAAAGCCACGCATGAAAAGGTTAAGATCTTTTTTTTTTTTTTTAACCACTTCCATGTGACGTGTGTTGAAAAGGCATACAACATGAACACAAATATGCATGGGTGTGCATGGAAAGACACAAGAAATTTATCTGAACCAACCAAATATGACCAAATATCACTGTGTGTGTGTGTGTGTGTGTGTGTGTGTATTGTGGGGTGGAGACCCAGGGGGTGTGTGAGTACAACAGATATGGAACGGGGCATTAATTGAGCTTCAAACTGAAGGGAATAGAGGGAGCTGGGGGAGGAGGGGTAGTTGGAGAGAAAGTGTGTGTGTGTGCGTGTATGTGTGTGTGTGTGTGAGAGAGAGAGATGATGTGAGAAAGAAAAAAGGGGGTTAAGAGAGAGACAGACAGATGCAGGGAGAGAGAGAATCATGCTGAAGGGAATAACAGCGAGTGATGCTCATTAAAACTGATTATTAAAGCAGTAACACTGAAGAGCTGCATTCAGGCGTAGCCACAACATCCCCAATGTGTTTGCGTGTGTGTGTGTGTGTGTGTGTGTGTGTGTGTGTGTGTGTGTGTGTGTGTGCATCTGTTGTTACTATAAACAGATAGCCAGTGAAGTATTACATTGGCAAGAGTGCGTGCAGTTAAAACATACAGCTTATTTTCATAAATTAAACATTTATCCTGTTCTCAGATTGTTTCAGTCACACTTCCTCTCGTGTCCGCGCTGTTCTGCCTGAGTGAGCAACGCATATTGTGTCGTCCAACAAGTGTTGCCAAAGTGCACTCGAGCGAGGCACTTCAGTCAGGTACCCCAACTGCCTCGCCGCTAAATGTTGGAAAAACCGATCGGGCAGCTCCAGCAGGGAACGTGTCACAAAACTATGCTGTTAGAAGAATGGCTGGAAGTGTAATTGCATCGATTGAAAAATTGAGACATTAGATAAATATTGGTAGGGCTTGAAGAAATCACGAGGATTCAGAATGGAAAAAAATGGGCTGCATTGTTTAAAGTTTGTGTAAAGCAGTAAGTTCTATGAATATTTCAAAAGAGAGGATAAATCTGATAGTGTCAGACACACAAAAAAACAAGTAATGCTTCAATTTCCAGGTCCCATAATTTCATGGTAAGGCCACAACCTTATCATACTAAAACACAGCTAGGCTAAGCTAGGCTAACTTCTCAGAGAGTTTGTCCACAAAGCATTAAGAACATATCACATTACTGTTGTCAGTGAGAATGAATATTATTGGAAAAACACTTAATTTATTACATTTAACTTGCAGGTTTTCTTTTACACGATGTGGACTGGTGTCACCAGAATGTGCCTGTTACTTTATAGCAGAGGTATGTCGATAGCAATCCACAGTCCCTGCAGACCTCGATCATTAACTGCACTGTCTACCAAAGTCACCAAAGTGAGGGTTTCTTTTTCAGCGTCTCTCACTCAAACAACAAAATCTTGCTCTCATTGAACTGTAAAATAATAAATGTTTCTCTGAGGAGTGAAGCTATGTTTAGTGCCCAGAATTCATTACTTTGATCAAATAAGGTCTGTTTTTTTTTTTTTACTCCAGTCAATAAGAGAGAGTGCAGCAGTTAAGATCATCACTGTGGTTCAACACTGCAGCTCCTCTTTTTATCATAACCTTCCTGCAGACTGGGACAGACAGGTGATGCTCTGAAACTGTGTTTATCTCCAAGTTTGAGGAATCGACTGTAACGCCTGCTGTAGGTACGGGGGGCTTTGGTCCATTCAGTGCTTGCTCTCCTCTGCTACTCTCCACACTTAAAAATGAGCACAATTTCAGAGGCAGAGACTGATTTTCTAAAGGCTTTATGAGGAGGATTTGGTACTGTATGAGGATCACTTAAAATAGCTAACTATCCTTGAGCTCAGAGAGCAACAATAGATGAAGTCATCAATGACGCGAGGAGCTTACAGCAGCAGCAGTTTCTTAGAGAACTGGACAGTGTGGGTGACAGTGTTAAACAGATTAATTTTCAGCGTATTTAGATCCCAGGCTGCCATTGGGAAGATTATTTCAACATTATATATTTCTCAGTATGTTGTCTGCCTGTGTGTGACTGAGAGTTTATGTGCGATTGTAAAAGAAGCATTAATATAATGCTGCATTATCTCCTGGAGATCATGCAGTGGGTTTAGGTTCAGAAAGAAATATTTGATTGATCCCCAGTAGAGCTTGAGACGGGTTTGGGTCGGGTTGGGTCGTATTTCTCACTGCTTTTTTTTTTTTCCTAATTTTGTCATTGCCATGTATTGTCTTTGTCACTGCCAACTCCTACTGTTTGGTGCATAGAGGTAAGCTTGTTAAGAAAAATTGTGGGCTGTCATTGGGTTCGGGCTGAAATATGTTAATGAGGGATGGATTTGGGTTGGGTTCAGATGGATATTTGTTGGGTTTGGGCCTTTTTGGACTCAAACGTTCAGGCCTGATTAAAGTTCTAATCGTCAGAGAAGAGAAAAAAGCATATAAAAATGTATAACATTCGACTACAATATATAAAAAAGATAACATAACAATAACAATAATAAAAAATGATACAATAAAAAGTGTGTAAAGGTACATGTGCCTTATCTACAATATATAACAGTAACATAAAAATATAAAACTGCAATATGTGGGAAATATAAGATTAGAATTTTGACAATGGATGTAAGAATTATGCACAAAAATGTGCATCAGATGGGTTTTGCGCTTGTGTGTGTGCATGCCAGGGGTGTTTCTAGAGGGGGAGCTTGGGCACTGGCTACCCCTGAAATCTGATTGGCCACCCCAAGTGTCTACCCATTATCATCAAGTATGATTGGCTAGCTGTCCAGTGGAAGGTGTGACCTTAGTTTAAACCATGGAGAAAAAAAGAGAAAAAGGAAATGATTTCCAGAACATTAAGTTCACCTTTACTGAAGCATCTATAGCTGGCTTAGGGAGACTTAGGAATTGCCACCATCAAAATTTAGAGGAAACGATACTGAACTATAGATCAGGCTGGACTGAATTTTACAAGTGGAGATTGTAAGAATCATTTTAGGCACACAACAATGATAACTGAAAATTAAAATGTTACAAATAATTTCTTTTGTCAAAGTCAAAGAGAGCCACTGGAGAGGAGCAGAAGAGTCGCACACAGCTGCGGAGCCACAGGTTGCTGACCCCTGGTTTAAACCAGCTGTCTGATATTTTTGAATATACATTGTTTTCTTTTGTATGTGGCCTGTTTTAATCTTTTTACAACATTGATTTAGTTCAGTCAGACAACTCACGTTTAAGAATGTTTATTTCAGTAGCAGAACATGGTTAGAATTTGGCATCGAGGCTCCGACTTCATCGCTCCCTGTTAAGTTACATAGAGAAATAAGCGGAGTGATGACCAAATTCTTGAACCCCCCGTCAGGGCCTGCAGGTGGATGCTGGAGTGGTTGAGGGGCTTGAAGAGCAGGCAGCGACACTAGTGCAGGGCAGCAATGCACTGGCAGGCAGAGGGAGAGATGGGAGGTTTTAGCAGTTTAAACAGACCACCAGATTGGAAGGGTGCATTTTATATATACTACTGAGAGTGAGGTATGTCACATGTGATTGGCGGTGCAGTTCAAGTTGACTGCCTGAACTAGCTCACAGGCATCGCCACATTTCATCATTCATTTTACAACAAAGGGTTGTTTAATGAGATGCTAGTTGTAGCTCCCTGTATTCTACTAAAGAACAATACACAAAAACTATATGCAGAAAATAGTTAAATAAATTATTATTTACGGTGGAATGCTGAGAATGGATTAAGGAGTACCAAAGTCTAAAGAAAAAGCTGAGTAGAAATAGAATTTCTGTTTGAGAGAATAAAAAATATAGTTTATTGTCATGGTTTGGGATTCTGGTTGGTTGTTTCCTGTTTTATTTTGATAGTTTCTGTTCCTCCCTCATGTGTTTTGGTTTTACTTCCTGTCTTTGTCTGTGTTCCCTCCCTTTGTGATCTCTGATTGTTTTCACCTGTTCCTGATTGCCCTCACCTGTGTCTTGTTTTCCTTCCCCTTCCTAGTGTATTTAATCCTGTGTCTTGTCCTCTTCCTTTGTCGGTTCATTGTTTCTCTCACTTGCTCGCTTGTCCTGGTCTCCGTGCTTTCCAGTGTTCTCTAGTGTTGTCTTGTTTATGGATTTTTTGGGTTTTTTCTCCTAGCCTGTTTTTGGGATTCACCTGCCTCATTTCATGTAAGTTTTGTTGACCCTTGTGTGGATTAAATATACCTTTTTGAACTGCTTTCCTCTGCCTCCTGCATTGCCTGCGTTTGGGTCCTCCACTTTGTCAGCCGTAACAGTTTATATTATATTTGTATTGTCCCACTCTGTTGTGTTGATTGTTAATTGGTGGGACTGTAAAATTTTTAAATACAGGAATGTTAGCTTAATGTTAATAATTAAAGTTGATATGAGAAATGGTAAATTAATGCTATTCTGTCATGTGTTTGTGTGCATGCCAGCATACACAGGTCCTTCATAACACTCTTGTTTTTTTGACTGGTTCACCGCAATCAAAAAAGTCTGGAGACGCCCCTAGTGCGTGTGCACATGCACTCCTACATGCATGAGTCAAAGACCAACAGGGCTGGAGATTCTGCTCTCAGCCAATCTTCATCCTACTGGACCCACCAGCCTAAATGTTTTGTGTGTGCGCATGTTCAATGAGCTCTTGTGTTTGTAGTGACACATTTTTTGAAAAGCCTTGAAAAACCTATTTTATAGATTGCTCTGTTTTATACCAGCAGCTGCCTCCTCACCCCTTTAAGCACCTTTTAGGGGCCGTAAGTCTGTAAGTACAACTGCTAGGCTAAAGGCTTACGTTGACACATTTTGGCCATTGTAGTGACTCAGCTGACAGCCGTGGAGAAGTTTTTTTTCATCTTAAACTGGAGCATCTGCAGATTCATTCCATAAAAGATATGCTCGCTTAAGTTAGCAAAATACAAAATGAATAAATCTCCACCATCTTGACTGTACCTCATTGGCTACTGCTGTTTGTCGTTTTGGCGTCTGTGTTCTACTGGTAAACAAATGAGAGATGCAGACTGTAACTTGCTTAATTCTAAACTAATTTTAATTACATTTAGTTTGTTATAAATGTGATAAATTGAACATGGTTACTTAGTGGAATTAAAGTCAGATACTGGTTGCAATTTTTAATCAGCTCTCTGCCAAAACATTAACTTTCTGAATACACACAACTTTCACTGGGACATGCAGGCTTTAATCTGTGAATAGGCAACTTCAAGTATAAATTATTTAGAATTTTGGCTTTTGTGAGTCCCTAAACCATCTAAAGCATCAAAGCAATTATGCTCAGGGCACCCAGATAGCCAGCAGCGACCCTGACCAATCCTCGTTACCCATCATACCCATCAGACCTTCCATGCTGCACCTTCACTCAAAGAAAGAGGCAGTGTGGGAGGGAAACACACTGAGACATGTGAGTGGCTGAGCATACCCACATTCTCTGTGTAAGCATGTGTCCCCGTTGGCTGTTGCTGGTCGAGAGCGGGAGCGTGGTGGGAATTCTCTGTGAATATGAAGCTGAATATTTATGGCTTGCCATCGTCGTGGGAATTAATAAAAGGTGAACTGTTGTGTTGCGCTCGAAACATGCCATGTCACTGACATGTGATTTTTAAAAAATCTGGACTTGGGAGCCTCCTCTGTCAGTCATCAAACCTGCCCCATGTTATTAAATAAACGGCTGTGATTGGCCTGAAGAGATCCAGGATGTGGCCAGATGAATCTGCCAGAGCAAATGAAACATGAGCTTATAGATTTGTCTGGTTTCCCAGTTATTATAGGCAGGGTCTCATGTAAAATACACTCCTAAACACTCAAAGTTACAAACTGGGGTTCCAGTGGAGAACAACCCCCTATGTATGTGTATGTGCAATTCTCACAGAGAGTGATAAATCAGAACTTGGAAAACTTTTCTAAATAAAAGCTGGTGTGAGCTGCAGAGTTTGGGAGATGTTGTCTGTAGAGATATCTGCCTTCTCTGTAGAACAGAACTAGATGGCACTCGGCTTGTGGTGCTCAAAGCACCAAAAAAATACATCTGAAAAATTCAAAACCAGTTCCTCTTTCCAAAAATCATCAACTGGTTCCTCAAGATAATCCACAGACCTTGTTGTGAGCAGTTTCATGTAGGAACTACTTTCTTTCTGGATTAGAATCAACGGAAACTACTTTCTTCTCTACTAAAAAGAAAATAGCTCCTGTATGAAGAATCTAATAATGTTACTCAAGATTTTTTTGCACTCGGTTTGAATTCTTTTAAATGTTTATCTCCCTTTATACTGGAATTTAATTGAGTTTAAAGGAATATTTCATTCAAATTAAATGAACCATTTTAATTGTACTATATTATAATATAGTATAATATTATAATATGCTATCATGGTGTATATTTTATGTAGAGATGGTTTAAAGAAGACTCTGGTCTGCAGGGGATGGGGGGATGGGGGGGTCAAATGGCCAGCAGTGACCCTGACCAAGCCTCTCATTACCCATCAGACCGTCCGTGCTGCACCCTCACTCAAAGACAGAGGCATCCTGGGAGGGAAACACACTGAGACATATGAGTGTCCTCCTGACCACAACTAGCAGGTGCATCATGGAATCATTCCTTAGCTAAAACATTGTTGTACTCCCTGTTTGCTCTGTGTAAGCATGTGTCCCCGTGGGCCGTCGCTGGACGAGAGCGTGAGTGTGGTGGGAATTCTCTGTGAATATGAGGCTGAATATTTATTGCTCGCCATTGTTGGGGCGATGAATAAAAGGTGAAGTGTAGCTTATAGATGTGTGTGTGTGTGTGTGTGTGTGTGTGTGTGTGTGTGTGTGTGAGAAAGCATTATAGTCAGTAGTAGAAGACTTTGCTACCGCAGGCATAGCCTGAAGCTGAGGGACTGGATTACAGGTGTCTGTTTAACTGTCATGATGTTACTGTTGAACACCTGGGAGGTGAGAAATAGCATTTAGCCCTACTGCATACACCAGACTCTTTGCAATGTCTTTCCTACCTTTATGTATATACTCTGTAATGAATGCACTCGGATTAATGATGATAATGACTGAATTAATGAGTTTGCTAATGCTGAATGAGTAAACAATGTTCAGTGGTGTGAAAGTATGAAATTAATCAAAACAGCTGAGAGGAGAGAGAGAAAAGAGCCTTTGGTGGTCTCATCCTATATCTACAGTGTATATTTACACTGGAACAAGATGACAGTAGTTTATAAGTTGTCACTAAGAGCTCTTGCAAAAATCGAAGTGAGCCAAAACCAATTTCATTAACTTATTTACTGCTTAACAAGGTCATGCAAAAGAGTTTGCATTAACATTTGTTGTCCATCATATCACATCCACAAAAGCATTTCACTTTAACATGTTTTATCTTTAAATTCTTTTGATTTATTTAGTTGGTGACACAAGGTACGGCTGCACAGACTAAACAGAAGGTAAAAAATGGTAAAAATGACGACTGCACTGTTTTAAGGTAGCAGTGTCACCTGCACCACCGGGTGTAAGAAAGGGCCCTAAGTCACAAAGTGGGGCTCCAGTGGAGACCCCCAACCTGATACATGTACAGTTCTCATGGAAACTGTTAAGTCAAAACTTAGAAGAAACCAAACTTATAAGTAAAATCACTCAGGCAATCTTTAAAGGGACAAAAAAAACATATTTGGCCTGTAGTGCTGCTTATTCATCAGAATAGTTTTAGTGTGAGCTGCAGACATGTATAATGGAACTAGATGGCACTCAGCTTGTGGCGCTTACTCAAGATAATCCACTGACCTTGTTATGGAAAGTTTCATGTACTGTAGGAAGTACTGTCTTTCTGACGTAGAATCGACTGGAACTACTTTCTCTTCTACCAGAAAGAAAATATTTCTTATATGAAACTTCCCACAACAAGGTCTGTGAATTATCATTATGCATTAAAGTGACTCAGTTCCAATTCCTGGTTTAGATTAACATTGTTTTATTGTACAACAATGATCACAACTCTGTAGTAAAAACACAGAGAACTATTTAAATGTTTAATGGCCAAATAATTTTTGATATAGTAGGGCAGGCTATATGACACTTGACCACCGTTTGTTCACTAAAAGGGAATCCCAGAGGACACTGTATCATGTTTGTCCACTGGAAGGGCAACTTAGCTGGCACTCTGCCATGTTTTGTCCACTAAGAGGGCACCCTAAGGGGCACAATAGCATGTTTTATCTACCAGAGGGGCATCCAAGAGGGTGCTTGTGCATTTTTTTTTTTTAGAACAAGACAGTTGTTTTCAGCAAATTAGCCCTGATACACCCATGTTATGCTTCCTGCTCAGCACCAATCAGCAGACAGAAACACACTTAGAGACTAGCTGATGAATATGTGGCACATTCAGCAGCCAGACATGTTATTCATGGTAGACTGAAACAGAGCTAAAAGTAGCGTGAATGTTGGACCGACATTCAATGAGCAACCAGATGCAGAAAATCAAATGAATGCTGATGTTGCGCTTCATCTGTTGGATGTTTTAATCTGTATTTGTTTGCTAACATGTTACCTATAAGAACCTCAGATGTTGAATATTTCAATATATTGTGTCAGCTTCAGCTGCCCCCATGTGCCCCAAAATAACTGAAAGCAGCTTTAAATGACAGAACAGAAATATTTTACTTGTCAGCATTATAAAATCTGACATGTGTGTGTGTGTGTGTTCACTGTACTGTATGTGTGTTTTTGGCCAGGTCACCTACAGTAGCATTTGATTAGTATGTGCTGCTTGCACTCCAGCACGCTCTGCTCATTTATTAACATCCCAAGACATCAGCACCATATCATTATTCATCACCAAATCATATTAATCATCTTCCCTCTCTTGTGTACATAAGCCCATCCCCCTGCTGTCCTTTACTCTTCATCATCTCTTGGCTCACTCCCTCCTCTTACCTCCTCTCTATTCCAATTGACCCTTTGCTCATGTTTGAATCCCCAGCAATGGTTGTTAACTTGGACAAGCCATTACAGCGCACGAGGAATTGATAGGAGGCTTATGGTATTTGCTGTTACGTTATTGGCTCAGACAGAGGAATGGCTGATGTATAGTACTGTTTAAATCCACTGGACAAATGAGGTGTATAAGTTCTAAACGCAGGTGAAACTGCAGTTGAATTGAGGAACGCATTAAAGAACATATCTGCATGAAATGTTATGTTTTTAGCCACATGAGTGGGATGGCTCTATGGATGCAGACTGAAATACCTTGGCAGCTGAGGTGGAATGGAAAGTTGCTTGGGTCGACCCATCTAGGACAGATACATGGAATAAATGGATGTTTAGAGAGTTTCCAGGTCATGATAGGTGAGACACACAGGGAAGTTAAGGCAATAATTTAAAAGGGATAGTGTTTTACATGAGTACTTATCCATTCTCAATGTATTACCCACAGTTCATTGCAGATGTAAGCAGCAGGAGCACCGGTGTAGGAAGCTAAGCCATTGTGCCATTGTGTAGTATGGACAGGGTCAGCAGCAAAACGTATTTAAGCCACCAAAAATTCATTTTCAGTTGAAGTGTACACTGTATTTAGAATACTTTTTGCTCTGTTTTATTAGGGACATCATGTCTGCAACATGGTTTTGATCCGTCTTCCACACTGCTTCATGGCCCACCAGGAGAGTTTCCTTTACGTTTGTGCGTCCACCATGGGTAAGCAGGCTACGTAATTAAATTATTTCTTTTTCATCTGTTTTTATTGATCAACAGTCTGCACAGTTCAGTTTTATTTTGAACTGACCAGATACTCTATGCCATTCCTTCACACTGCATGCTTGAGCAGTGCATGAAGTCACCGTCACTGATTTGCTGCGGCTCACACACGCTGTGGCGTCCACACAGGCTGCATTTCTGCTGCAAGTCGACTGCTGAAAGCCTTATTTTTCTACAGAGAGTTTGCAGAAGAGTTTGGAAGAGAAGAAAAGCTGTTTTCTTTTTTCTTAATCAGTGATTTTCCTCCTCGTTCAGGGAGGGAGGGCCGGATAGAGGGAGAAGACAAAGGAGAGAAAGATTAAAAGCACTGCCTTGCACCAGTTTTCTCATGTTTGTGACACACTGCACAGATGTAGACAATGAAATAGTAGTGAGAGGTGTCCTGTTGTTGATATAATGTTGATATATCCATAGAGCCTCCAAATCTCCAGATGAAGTGTGCAGCCGTGCCATAAGCAGCGCTGCACACACAGGCTGTGGACACTCCAAAGTGTTATCATTGGCGCCAAAATGAAAACCAGCAAGTGATGCCATGCACACGCACTGCTGAAGCATGTAGTGTGAAGCAGCCGTAACTGATCGAGGCAGCAGTAAGACCAGCAACTCCTGTGTTCCCAAAGAAGTTGAGCACGAAAGAACAATATTTGGCTTATATAATGGCAGTTTCAGAAAGGTAAAGCAGTCAAAATAATCTAAAAGTAGCATGCATTTAAAATGAAATTGATTTTTTTAGGTGGCCCAATGTGTCCACATTGCTTAGCTTCCTACATTGGTACTCCTGTTGCTTCTCCAAACTGGGGCCATCTCAATCAACATCGGCCGTAGATAACAGACTGACAATGGATCCAAACTATCTCTTTAATGTGTTAATTTACCTGGTTAACTTTGGGCAAGCATCACCATCATACCTTCACCTCAAACCACTCGCTTAGAGGTCATGTGGTAAGAGTACAGTCAAGCTTCTGAGAGACAGCAGTCAACATTTACATTACTACAAAAGTTTACTTGTCGGTTACTTTAAGAGTGTCAGGAACTTGCAATAACAGATTAACCACTGAACACACAAAAGCTCATATATACAGACCTGGATATTCAACTCTGTGACTCAGTTTGATAAGAATCCATCTCATCCTGTCTGCTCCTCTCTTAACTTTTCATTATTTTTTAGATTTTATTTTACCTAATTTCCCCTGCTACACTATTTTTCACATAAAATGAGTAGAATGATATTTTTAGAAATAATTTGGCATGTTTTGTGCAGAGGTGATGTTTGTCAAACAAATTATCAGTCAAAAAGTGGGTGTCCCTTTAAAGTGCAGAGGTATTTTCCATAATGACTAATCAGTCATGACTAAACACCACACACACACACACACACGCTCACACAAACACGCACTCAAACTGAGCTGTAGAACGCCACATCTGCCAAATAAAAAAAAGACGGCAAAAAAAATTGAAGGCTTTGTGAGTATTAAAAAAAGAGTTCGCTTTAAGCCTGAAAAAAGGTGCAGACAGCAACAAAGGCTTTTTGTGGAGAGCTGAGCACAATACGATGGTGAAAGGAATAGAAAACAGGAATGCCATGCATACAGCCCCGCTGCCCCCCCTCCCTCCACCCGACACGTCCCTCCCTCTCATCTGTCCATCCCGTCTCCTCCTTTTCTCTTTTCCCTCTTCCATCCCCATCTCTCTGCTCAAAAGGTTAGTAAATGTCAGATGGGAGTTGTCATCATCTTCAATGGCATCATCTTTCTTCATAGAAACACTGTCTATCTGTGTGTGTGTGTGTGTGTGTGTGTGTGTGTGTGTGTGTGTGTGTGTGTGTGTGTGTGTGTGTGTGTGTGTGTGTAAGTTGAAGGGAATACAATTGAACAGAATGAAATAGAACAGGATATTGAAAATGGGAAATTACTGCTTTCAACAAAGGGCGGACACACACACACACACACACACACACACACACACACACACACACACACACACACACACACTCATGCAGAAAGGGTTGAAATGGAGCTGAGGATGTACAGTATATACTTCATACTG
This sequence comes from Lutjanus erythropterus, assembly GCF_056507025.1. Taxonomy (NCBI): domain Eukaryota; kingdom Metazoa; phylum Chordata; class Actinopteri; order Lutjaniformes; family Lutjanidae; genus Lutjanus; species Lutjanus erythropterus. The sequence continues at coordinate 4,183,783 of NC_139329.1, forward strand.
CACAGTTCCTTCTCCTTTATTCCCCCTTTCAGTGTCTCTGTGTTCATCATAAAAAAACCACAAAACTTCAGTGAACAACTTAGTGTCAGCGTAGCTGCCTTTGACTTCTTATCCAATTCCCAAACACACACATTTTATCTCTCACTTTCTCGCTGCTGTGTCTTCATCACTGCCTGTATTTGCCTCTCTATATATTTTATGACTAATGGAAGGAGCAGGCCTTTGTGGTGATGACAAATCCCCACACTCAGACAGTTTTACAGCCCCTAAAGAGCCCTCTGACAAACGACTGGGCTGTAAACCTAATATTCTAATGCTGTGTGTTATTGTAATGGCGTATGTGTGCATGAGTGAATATTTAGGAGATGTTAAGTATTGCTTATCTCTGACAATTATAAAAGCGCTTTAGCCTCAAAAACAAATCTTTGTACGGAGGCATGTATACAAGCACTCAAACAGACACACATTCACACACAGTGGTTTATATACTGAGGATATGTGTGTGTTTAATAATATGTAACCACATTCTGCATGCATGCATCTGCACACAAGGACTTATACAGTACATATTCACTAACATGTCAGTCTGTCAGCCAGCTTCTCCTGCATGAGAACACTGGAAGAGGAGTCTCACACAAATTCAGACACTACGCACAATTGTACAACATATATCAGGAAATTTGACCCTTTTCATGAGGTTCATTTAATTAGTGAAGATGTGATTCCAAATAAAAGATACTCAAGGCTCAGATTTCATGAAATGCATTGCAACCATAGGCACCTTCTATGGGGGACATTGGGTTTTAAGCCACACCAAAGTTGAAGATGAAGGTGCAGAAACCCCCTCAATCTTGAGGCAAAGCAGGAAAAAGTACTGCTGTAAAATTTCCGTAGACTAATCAATTTTATTAAACTTTGAAATGACCATAAATAAATTATTCTTAATATTTAATTTAGGCAACATGATGAGACGCAATGTGTGTTTTGTTGTGTTACAAGGTTCCATGAATTCAAACACCTCTGATCATTTAATGCACTTCATACAATAACTTGTGGCTCTACAATCTGAATTAGATACACAACACAATGTCAACCTTGAGTGGAAATACTTCAGAATTTAAAAAAAAAATGAAGATGCAAATTGCATGCTGTGCTTGGAGGATAAAATGCGCTGGACGTCAGTTTGCTGCAACATTTGGAGTCTCAGACAAAATTCCAAGTGAAACCCTAAAGCTCCAAGAGCACTGGATTTATCCTTTATTGGAAATACTTCTGGTTGAAATTCTGCAGCTTATGATGGATTTACCCTCAACAGCTGTGGCAAAAAGTGCCTGACTGAAGAAAGACAACCAAAATCTCCCAAAAAATCCATCCAGAGCTTCTCACAGTTTTTGTTGAGTTTTGCTTTTCAACTTTCAGTGATAATTAAATTTATTAGGTCTACTATATTGATCAATGCAGCACACAGTGCAAGCGTCTGCTGTACTCAGCAGCAGCCTCTGAACGCAAACAGAACATGGAATCTGTCTCAGCTCAAGATCATGACTTTAGAAAAACCAAATGACTTCTTTTAATGAATTTTGTCAGTTTAAAATATGACAAATTGTAATATATATTTTCCATGAGGTTGTTCAGTCGGACTGCGACAGATCAGAGGCGATAAATTACATATCGGCGTGTCATTGTTGCAGCTGTGACAAAAGGTCAAGCTGCATGTGCCGTGCGCAGTTGTTCATTCTAATGCTGACTAATGTTGAAATGACGTTCTTCTGTCTCAATAATTATTATTAATACAACCAGATAACACACTAAAGTGCTTGGGTTTGGAACTCACATACATCGGGATAGTGAGCTCACCATCTAGCATTACATAGGCTGACATTTTTGCCCCCCCAGTGTTCAACCCAAGTCAGCACCCATGGTTGCAAGTGCACATGGAGGTGCCTGTAGGTTTGTGACCACAGGTGTAAAGGCACAATCCAGGTGTGATATGGAGAGATTTAGACCAGAGGTTGGAACCAGAGTCCTGCATGGGTCCAGTTTTGCAAACCCAGCATGGCACCTGTGCTCCTGCTGCTGCTGATGTGTTTCCATAGTGACGAGTCTAGCTTGCAGATATCGAAAGCTAAAACTTTTTGAAATGTTACACAGCCACCAACAACATTACTCTCTCAGTCATTCTGCACAGTCATTTTCTTTACTGATTTCTACAGGGAAAAAGCCTATTATCATACTGTATCATTGTTCTCACCTGCTGGTCACAGCAATTAGTTCAAAGAGGGAGAGGGAGGTTGGACATCAGAGAAGCAGCAGGAAGAAACAGTGTGTAGAGCCAGAAAATGTTCACATGCATCTCTGTGAATAAAGGCTTTATTTTGACCATTGTTGGAACAGTTGAAAGATGGTTCTGATTAGTTTTCATTAGATATTTCTGTCGAGCTTTAATAAAGACGATGACAATTTTGCAAAGGGAGTTCTGGTTAAACAAAAAGTTTTTTTTTACTCTTTAAAAGAGATTGTCTCTCTGTAGCCCTCCTTTCCACAGTGTTGTCAGACACACTTGTGGACTTACACAGTTTCCCCAGTGTGGGACTAATTTTGAAAATTGTTGTTCCCATTAGTCACTTAGACACAAATGCCTGGGAAATTAGGGCACAGGTTGAAAAATACCAGTTATCTCATAAATGATTAAAAAGATTAAATTTATTTGATCATTTAAATGTATTATCACCACTTCTATTAATAAAGGTATAGTCTTTTTTTAGCTGTTTCTAACTGCATAAACTTAGATCTCTTTATAAATGTCCCATTTTTGAGATTAGAAATAATATTTCAATGAAAGACCAAAAATTTGCCAACTTAATTTACTAAAATCATAACACCACAAGCAGAGAAACATTAGCATGCTTTTGGAGTGCTGTTTCTGGCCATCTAATGAATGTACATCCACACCCAATATTCACTAGACCATTATTAGCTGTGTTTCGGCCTCCCCCAACTCCTGAGGGAAATATCAGGTTTTATAGCTGCTAAATGGTCCACTATGTGCGCCAGCTTTAGCTTTAGCTGCACATTGGTGTTTGGTCCTGTACAGTCACATTTATCAGAGATTTTGTTGCTGAAAAGAGCTGCCTGCTGCAGCTGGAAACAAAGTTTGGTGAGAGTGAACCAAAACAGTAAAGTTGTGGGCCGCAACAAACAAAACAGTGAGCTGAAATAGGCTAAAAAGGTCTGTAGCGTCAGAACTGCACAGTTTGTTAATAATTCTCTGTGAGATTGTCACTATGATTGACCCCTTTGACATTACACTAATATGACAGCCATCAGATGGAGCACAGGTATTGATGTTGCAGCTAAAAGAAACAGAGCAGCAGTTGTAGATGGCATTATTATTAAGAATTACCCTTTAATCTTAATTCTTAATTGTATTTTAATACACATTGTACTGTATAAAAAATGTATCAAAGCAAAACTCCAGATATCTCTCATAAGAGGTTTATGTGATTTTGATCTGTGTGTGTCCCTTCAACATCTTCAGTAACAAACTTTTCCTCAGGCAGTAAAATTAATCTACACCAAGACCCAGTTAAAGGTCCAGTGTGTAATATTTACAGGAATTTATTGTAAGAATATGTCAGAAATTGAATACATCAATGTTGCTTTTCTATTTCGTTTACTATACAATTTTAAAAGCAGTATTACTTTTCAATATCGTGAGCTATATTATTTATTATCATGTGCAATATTTTCAATATCATGTGTCATATGTGCAATTTTATTTTTCTACTATGTTTAATGTTGTGTTTATTATACTGTGCAATATTTACACTTCATATTTTATATTTAATTTTCACTTATTTGATGCTTTGTTGCTGTTTATTCTTATGTTACTGTAATTTTGGAGCAATCTGGCAAAATAATTTCCCTTAGCATAAAGTTCTATTTTATCTGATCTTAATATTCACAAATATATTTGTGTATAATTTCCTGAAAATAAGAACTGTTGTGTTTATTACTTTAAAATGAGCCCTTTATTTGCACAGAGGGTGTAGGTCCTCTTCCATGGAGGTCGCCATGGTGACCCGCCATGTTTCTACGGAAGCAAATTGCAAGTTAGCAGCTAGATGCCACTAAATCCTACACACTGATCCTTTAACACTGCCTAAAGAAAACACCAGAAAGATGGAGGACAAAATTATGCATAAGCGCTTGATATTTAATCCATCCTAAACACAAAGAAGGAGGCGGATCTGAGTGAAACGGACGAGAATTTTTAGCATTAATATTGTCTAAACAGGGACTGAGATTAAAAGGTTGATTTAGGAAGATAAGCAGTGTTTTCCAAAAGCAATGTAATCAGTGTCATATTCACTCAGACTGAGATTATTTCAATCAGGAGAGACTTAGAGTAAAAGAAAATGGTTTATTGGCACATGCATGAGATATGACACATGAAAAGTCTTTGGTGGTTAGACCCCATTGAGGTGAAATAATATGTATATATATATATATATATATATATATATATATATATATATATATATATATATATATATATATATATATATATATATATATATATATATATATATAAATATAAATGGGGGACAAAGTAATACATGGCTGAGTGTTCTCTTGGTCAGGGGCATTTCAAGGGGCGGGGGCACTGGCCACCCATGAAATCTGACTGGTCATCCCATTATCCTAAAGTGTGATTGGTTATCTGCCTATTGAGGCGGACTAAGGTGGAACCTTAGTTTGAACCAACTGTTTAATGAGTATTTTTGAATATGCATTTTCTTTTATATGTAGCCTACTTTTACTTAAATAATACATCGTAAAAGTAAAAATATTTTTCATGATAGAGTGTAGAGGATGAATTTAGCAGGTACAGGTACAATTTCTTTTTTAGGACTGAAAGAAACAAGTATGGAGGCTTTATATTGCATTTTTATTGGGTCACTCTGTTGTGTTGTCATTGGTAGGATTATTTATCTTTTAAATTAAAAAAATAAACACAGGGATGTAAAGAAAAAAAATGAAGATACTGTAATGTTAGTAATTAAAGCAGATATGAGAAATGGTATATTAATGTGCACGTTCATGTATGTGCACACATCTTTCATGACACCCCTGCATAAGTCAGTGCCCCACTCGGACCACCCCAGACAAAGATAAGATCTGGAAACGCCCCTGCTCTTGATCAAAACAAAGCCTTTAGTCATGTGGTACTTCACTTCACAAAAAAATCTTTCAAATGAAAATTGTGTCCACTTGTGATTTGCTTGTCAGTGGAGAGAGAATATTTTTGTTTGGGCCATAATGTGAATTGTCTCTGTCATGTTAAGACTTGATAAATCATGAGCGGCGTTAGCCAGTATGTCGATAAGGCCTCAGGGTCTGCGAGCACGATCCTCTGCTCATACAGTCTTACAGTGTATATGTCTCAACACCTTTTCTTCTTTTACTCGTCCATAATCCCCTAATGGCTACACGCTGTTATTTCCCCTGAGGGCCAGTGAGCCGCACACCGCTGCGGGAATGCATTAAATTCAAGAGTTGTTGACGCACGCTCAACGGAAAGCAATAACCTGTGCAGGGTCATTTTTTTCCCCATTTCCTTTCATTTTCCGAGGTCGAACAGAATTGCCTTTCAGTGCTAGTGTGATTATGTTCCGTTTAACATGGGAATTATGAGAATTACACACATAAGTGTAGTGCAGCATGCCTCGACAAGATTAAAAACAGCTGCAGTGGGAGGGTGGAAGACGCAGAGGACAGGAGGGAGGGAGAGAAACACCCAGAGTTGGAAGATAGACATGTAGCTTTACAGTTTTAATAATATCCAGCCTTCAACTTTCTGAGGATGAGTTACATTTTTAGGATTGCAATCATCAATCCTGTGCAGGCTACATTTCCTGCAGCCATGAAGACAGTGACCGCCAGCTATTTGAAGAAGCCTGAAAAGACCTGCAACCCCAACAGGACAAAACCCAACATCCTCAGATTTATTGTCAGAATATTTGGCCTCGAGCCTGTTGTTGGGAGCATATATGGAAACACATATTTTATACTAACAAGATCTTCACTTTCTTCCCCTGGCCACCTTCTGCCACCTGCTAAACACTCCTGGCATGTCAGACACTGTGTTGAAGGAAATAAACTGTGTTGTTTGGATGTTAAAGAATACATGTACTTGTTCTCAGGTTTTACTGGGAATTGCACTCCTTGATTGCCAAAGGTTGCCCCATTCTGACCAACCAGACACTGATCCAGTTTGGACAGACAGAGACAGAGATCTGTGAGGGACTCAGAATAGAGCTGCTGCTCCTTTGTATACAAAGGAGTCGGTTGAGGTGGTTCAGGCATCTCATAAGGATGCTACCTTGTCACCTCCCTAGGGAGGTCTTCCAGGCATGTCCAGCTGGGAGGAGGCCACGGGGCAGACCTCAGAGGGATTATATCTTCACCTTGGCCTGAGAACACCCCCAGTCAGAGCTGGTTAATGTGGCTGGAGAAATGGAGTATGGGGTCCCCTGCTGGAACTGCCACTTCCATGACCTGAGTTTGGATAAGCGATTGAAGCAGGTGGATGAATGGATCCCAAGACATCCCTGGGTGTGAGGACAGTGCAATCACTCCCATGCCCAAAATCTAACCATCAAATTGGGAGTGTGGTGCCGTCATTCACATGGCACACCCCAAGCTACCAGTTGTATGGACACACCTTTGGTCGACTTTGCCAGAATCCACTGGTAAAGAGCGGCAAACGATCCTTTAAGGAAAAGTCATCTTCCTCCATGGCAACGGCATGCAGATGCTTTACACGGCTGGTAGCTCCCTCAAACTCTTCTGTTACTTTTTCCGCTTTATTGCTGACATCACCTGCAGCGGGATGAGGGGAGGAGGACTCTGTGTTTACACTGATGATAATTTGTGCACAAATGCAGTTACAGTTGATGGATAATGTTTCCCAGATGTTGAACTTTTTATGTTATTACACACAGATATTATGTATCAGTTAGGAAATGTTAACAACTGAAGATGGTCCCAATATGCTTTCTGTGTAACCAAAAGACTGCACACATGTTTATAGTGCACTTCAGGTTAACAGTTTTGGAGCCGTGTGACAGATATACTACCTAGTGTAGTACCATTGATCAATCAGTGGATATCTTTCTTCCATAATGCACTAGTCTTCGAACTGTCAATCACCTTTGTGGTAAATAAGAAAGCTGCTGAACTGGTTACAACTTTTTTGTGAAATATTACCAATATGACTGTAAGAACATGTATAAATTAATATGTAGAAGAAAGAGTATAATGGTAAGAGGTCACATTAATATGAGCATGAGCAGATGAATTCTGATGATTGCCAACAAAAGACATTTCCTGGAGATGACAAGAGCAATGGGAGGTTTAGGTTAGGAGGAGGAGCGGGCAAGGAAGGGCTCATTACTCACCTTTTTTCCCCCCTATTACATGTGTTTAATTTGTATATACATATGTTTATGCCATTATGCAGGATGGTATGAAAAAAACTATGAATATAATATATAAATATTGATATATAGCTGTATATTTTGTTTCATCCTATTGTATTCTGAATTCATTGTGCATCCCTGTCTTGATACCACCCAGGAATTTGCAAATTTTCAGCCCAAGTCTGTGACTCACACTTTGTACTGGACCATCAATAAACATGGAAAGAAGATGGAAATTGCCTGCCAGCTACCCTGTTGTGAAGCCCTTCCTGGAGGAAATCACTAAGTGACTTGAGGGTCAGTGAGACGGGGAATCCCTGGTAACACCACCCTGAAAGTCATAAGCCTTGTCCCCTCTGGGCCTCAACCGGGAGCAGCTAAATTAAACGACTGGCGAAAATGGCTGTAAAAACCTCAGTCCCCTCAATACTAACTAACTTAATTATCAGAATCAGAAGAGGAGCGTTTGCGAGCTGCCGGCGGAAGACAGTTCATTAGACCCGCCATCGCTTTGTTACCCCAGCAACTCCTGGGGATCGATGCGTAATGCGCTTTTTGTTTATGGAGACGGAGGAAAAAGGGGAGGAGAGAGGACAAACTAATTGAGCTCCTCCAATTATTATCCTGATAGCCTCATGGCCTGCTGGATGTTGAGATCCTCCCTGTGAGCAATTATAGGTGCAGTTCCGACTCCAAACTGTCACACAGACGGGATTGTACGTAATTGTTCCTGGAGGATGCACTCACGGGCAACTTTGTGAGCGTTGACAGAGTGGTGTCACACACCCCTCCGCCTCTTGTCAGCAGAAAAATGAAATCACTTTTCTTTATCTCCCGTCTCCTTTCCTCTAAAGACAACCAATAGACTCTAATGGCAGGTATAATTGAATTTCACACACACACACACACACACACACACACTCTCAAATAGCCCTCTCGGCTGTTAGCGACTGAGTCAAAATAAACAGCACTAATATGGTGTCTCACACTCAGTAATTACAACCCAATCTGTGGCATTTCTCCTGTTTTCCCTTTTAATTGCTCCCCTCTCTTTCTATCAATCCCCTTTTTCTTCATCTTCCTCCTCCTCCTCTTCTTCTGCCCTCCCTACATCCTAGTCTGTCGCTCCTCACCATACTGCATTTGAAGAATTAGCCGCACTAACGCAGGCCCTAATTGGCTGTCACTGTGTGCTCGGAAATGTGAAGCCACTTCCTCGATATAATCATGTTTACACGCGAGCGCCGGGTGCCAGACTGCTGGGCTTGTCTCTATCGAGCTTGTTTAGGAAGTAATTTACTGTAAAATTGGCTATGATAGTCAGTCACAGAAAGAGAGGGAGAGGAACCAGCTCAGCGTAAAATGGCTGTTGTTGAGACACAATGACTTCCTCAGCGTGCAGGTTACTTTTTTTTCTTGCTGTTGATGTGGAGGAGGGGTCATACACTAGTACCCACCTGGGTGAGCCTCATTATCGTAATCGCTAACTCTTTAAAATAAGGTACACAAAAACTTAAGCAGTTACCAGGGAACAAATAAAGAACAAATTAATAACTAAGTACTAGTGAACCTATAGTTAATGAATAACTTCTAATCAAATTTTATAAAGTTGGTAATGATTAGTTAATGAAGAAACTGGATCATAAGGTAATTAATTTACTTTAGGGGACACAAAAAGGGTAAGTAATACTAAGGAAACACAAAAAGAGTAGGTAAGCATTACATAATAAGGGACAGCTCTCTAACTACTCTATATTGTGTGTCACTTTACATTAGGGGACACAACAGGGATAAGTAATCATAAGGTAATGAGGGACTACTTGGTAACTGCTGAGTATTAAGGATCACTTTGCGTTAAGGAACCCAAAAAGTGTAAGTAATGATTATTAAATGAGTAATTAAGGAGTTATTACTAGTTTTGCACCGTTCATCAACTGGTTTAGGGTTAATAACAAACTATTCATGCAGAAATTGATCACTGTGATTGATTCCTAGACATACATGAACTAATCATTACCTAATGACTCATTAATATAGGATCTCCTGGTCTGTTCTCTAGTAACGCAACATTATCCACTATATAGTACTCCATTATTAGGAAATTATCAGGTAAGTACATTTGATTAGTTACTGCAGTTTGTTCCTCATTCATTCCCTGGTAACTACTCAAATTCTTGCGTACCGTATTGTAATGGTTAACTCTTAATCAGTTTAATAAAAGTAAAACAGGCTTAAATGTGCATTACAGCAACTAACAAATCACATAAGATGGATTACAGGACGTCCAGTTGTAGAAACAAGCAACATAATCATTTTGCTGGTACATTTGTTTACACACGCTTTCTTTCTGCTCCTTCAATTTATCACACTAATTGGAGGAGATAAAACAGAAAATAACAAATCAAGATGCAACTTGGAAAAAAAAAGAAAAACACACAGGCTCATAATTCATCTGTCGCTGCTCTTCCATTCACTATAAAAGACCTTGATGGCAAAACGATCAAATGGGTTGCTTCAAATAGAACAGACACGCCTTATCTTTCACTTCCAACAGTAGAGGCATAGTTTTCCATAAGTGTCAGGAGTATTTCAGATTAAAAGCATCTTCATTTGGAAGCGCAGTGACCGGAGGGCAACTCTCCCAGGAACACATTCCTTATTTACCGGTGCTGTTAATTCCCATTCCCAGCACAGCGAGGGTTGGGGGGCCACTTGAGAAGTCTGCACACTGTGAAGTAGACCTGACATTTTTCTCCTCTAATTGTGTTTTCCTCTCCCTTTGCTGGATCGTGGTGTGTGTACGTGTGTGTTTATTTGTTTCAGTTTGTGTGTTCGGCTGTGAAACAAAAACTGTTTTTACAATATCTGTGTGTGTGTGTGTGTGTGTGTGTGTGTGTGTGTGTGTGTGTGTGTGTGTGTGTGTGTGTGTGTGCGTGTGTGTGTGTGTGTGTGTGCGTGTGTGTGTGTGTTCATTTGCACAGGCGCAGGCTACTTATTCATCTAGCTTTGTGTGTATGTGTGTGTGTGTGTGCGTGTGTGTGTGTGTGTGTGTGTGTGTGTGTGTACAGCAACAGTGTGTATGTTTTTTGCCAATTAGGCACTCAATGACAGGACATGTGGTGAAGCAGCTAGCTGGGCTATTCATGGATCAGCAGTTATGGAAGGAAATTTCAAAATACCAACTGGATACACACACAAACACACACACACAGGCGTGCATACACATAGCCACAGAGCTCGAGTAATTTTGAATTCTCAGTGTATGAAGCTGATCTCAGTGGCTCAGACAGCAGGATGCTGTCTGTCAGTGCATCATGTGTTGACACAGTTGTCCTCCTCTTGTGTCAAGTTCACTTGTTCCCTCAGATTTGCACGTCTAAAGTTTTGACACATGATGTCAAACAGAGTTCTTATTTTTCATACACTGAGTTAGCATTTTAACGCCCCTGTTGGGTTACAAAGAGTACTGGAACAAACTGGTTTTGCAACTTACACACAGTCAAATAAGAAAAGTAAGTGTAATTACAGTATGGGTTGGTGTGTTTCAGTATCAGGGGTTGAAGCAGATTGAAGCTTTTGCAGACAGTACTACCCAAACCTTCATCACCTCATGCTGTTCTCTCACCCCCAGCTTCATGCACCCATAAACACAGGGGGGTGTAGAAAGAAATTAGAAACACTTGAGACCACGTCATATAGCAAATGATATATTTAAATGGTGTAAGTGCCACAGGATAATTCATGAATGTTGGCAAAACTTTGAAAAATCGTAGTAGTTTCTGTTTTAAATGAAAGGACAATTACAATTTAAAGGAGAACTATTATGCTTTTCCTCTTTTCTGACCTATAAATGTTGTCACAATGTCGGATACTCGTGTTAAACGATTCCAAAGCGTCAAATAATGAGGTTCATGCATTTGGACGTGAGCCCTGCAAGCTGTTTTGGAGGCTCTGCACGCTCTGCTTTACTGTCTTTTTTTAACGATGTAGTCCCATTGGTGTTAATGCGTGCCAGACTTACTTATATGGTCATATCAAGGCATATGCTCTAGGCCTGCCCGCTACCTGGCTCTGCTTCGGAAGTTATATCGGAAGTTACAACGCTGTGCGCTGCTCTGCTGTCTACAACGATTTCACAGTGTTAGCACATTGAGCAATGGCTCCCAGAAAATGATTGTTCGGGTGTGAGGGAAAGTTACCTTTGTTTAGCTTTCCTAAAGAGGCGAGCACCAGGCAGAAGTGGATAGAGTTGCTTTTTCCCGGCCAGCAAAAGAAAAATACCTCCATGTTTGTCTGTCTACGGTACGTCACAGGGGACTGTTTTGTCAACACGGGCCAGTACGAAGCTGGATTAGCTGGTAGCCGGGCTCAGCAGCGTTTGCCAGCCCTTCAGAACTCCTCGGGAGTGTGACCAATCACAGTGGAGTGGGCTCGGTGGGAGGCGTACATGGAGCAGGGCCGGGGGGTGGAGTGAATTACACAGAGCGCTTTCACGGGATGCAGAAAATACAAGGAAGCAATGCGGCGAGAGGTACAGCGTCCTGAAAATCTACAAAGCTTTCTGTCCGGCCGATCATGGTAGCTTTTCAATAGGAGTCCAAAAATCAAATACAAAGGCCTGAAAATGAGTATAATAGGTCCTCTTTAATTCATTGACACCATATGAACAGATGAGATGATGAAGAGTAATATATCTCAAAAAGTCCTACAAGGTGTATTTACAATGGAAGATAACTGAAGCATTTTTCTATCAAAGTCAAGTCAAAGCATTTACTGTCACATGCACAGTTAAAAGCAAGTTTCCTTGAAATTCTTCCACTCTGAATGCCATCAAACAATGAAAAACATATAGATAGATATATAGAAAGATATAAAGTATTAAGAAGACCACTATGTATATTACAATGTACAGTATCAAAAATGCCAAACAACCCATGGAAGTCACCTAGGTTTAACATGCTGTTCGTGTGTGTAATAAACCTGAACCTCAGTAAGCATTAAAGCATAAAGAGAGTCAGCTGCAGCAGAAGCTGACATTATCCAGCAGTTACTAAACAGTTTTTCAGCAGCAAAGCAGTGGTGTTCCCTCACCTCCTCCTCCTCACTGAAACTGGAACAATTTAGAAACAAATTATACGAAACTGATGTTTACTTTGAGTTAGCATTATGTTTTCTTGTCGTAGTGGCTTTTGGCTGGCAGCTGCTGTCCCCTGAATCTTTGACAATCACACATGCCAACTTGCTTTCACACCCATTCATCATGTCTGGATGCCTTTAGCTTAACTCTCAAAAGAGGAAAATACAGTCAACCCGTTGCAAACGTCATGTGCTTCAGTTCCAGCAAAGAACATGTGGTGTTGACATCATCTTTTCTCCAGCTTTTCCTGCAGAGCCAGAGAGCAACCCACGCCACTCTATGGAGAACTGATAAGATAGAGTTGCTGTTACTTTAATATCAGGTTTATGGGTGATCACCTGTTTTATAAGCAGGGAGATACTTGCTCAGAGATGACCAGAATGCAGGGCAGGAGAAAAACAAAAATCTATTCACAGGATCTCTTGTCGTCACCATGCCAGATATGTTCTGTGTCACCATTATCCTCGCAAGACATAAGCCTGGAGGGGATTGTATAATCGTTTCTGTGTGTGTTCTGTGTGTGTGTGTGCGTGATCACTGGACCTACATCTTTATTTTTTTTTTCTGTGCACATTTTGGAAAAACATTGGAAAACCTTTATTAATGACTTTCATGCCTTTCTGTTTTTATGGCCAGAGACTAGATGTTGAGTATATGTTTCAGTTCTAGTTTTAACTGGTTAAAACACAAGAACAAGATGACAGTGTATTCATCACATTTTCTCCTCTAGGAGGGCACCTCAGCGAACACTTCATCATGTTTTCTCCACTGGAAAGGCACCCTAGTGAACACTTGATCATATTTTCTCCACTGAGAGGGCACCCATCAGAGCACTTTATCCTGTTTTTTTTTTGCACATTGCGTAACTGCAGAATGGACATTGTAGTGTTTTATCTAGCACTGGGGCATCCAAAAGGGCTTCATAGCGTCCTCAGTACCAATTAATCTTTTCTCCCAACTCCACTAAACCAATCCAAAAATCTGATAGAGAACACTTCTTGTGCTTGCAAACCATATTACAACCACATAAACCAACGGTAAACCACAGACATGAACAGTTTCTTTATGTGTTGCTATCTGGTTGTAAACATCAACAAGAGCAAAATTGCAAAGACGAGCTCAAAGCTCTCTCTAATGTTGGAAAAGTCATTTGTCATTCGATTTTTTAAGAGAAAGAGTCTGTACAGACTCCTGTAACTAGAGAGTGCACTCAAATGAATTAAATACAAAAATACAAGTAATAATTTTAACTGGGATTTGGACCAAAGAAACTGTAGGTGTAATTGCAGCCTCTGGGCAGCACATGAATTATTTTGCTCAGGGTCTGGGCTGGATTCAGGCTCCATGAATCATAACTATGCCCTTTAATTGGGATTTTGCAGGGATTTTATAGAGACTGGATTTACCCTCTCTCATGGCAGGACATGCTCAGAATTTGTCTGACTTACTGGTTTGGATGATCAGCAAACCTAAACACCCACATGGCTATAACATTTTTTAAAACAGTTTTTGTTTCAATAACATGTTATCAGCGCCATATCACCAAAAGAAAGTGATTGTCAGTGCCTGAAATTCTATACTAACATGCTATTTATTAGACTAAAACAGTCTGTGAGATTTTTTATTATGCCTGAAACCTTATTATGAAACCAGTAGTGTTCATGGTGCATCCTGTTTCCTGTGAAATATTATGGTATGCAAGCACAGGACAATATAGAAGCAAATATATCCCACAATGCAATGCAGAAGTTACAACATCAATGATATAACAGACATAGCCAGTCAGCGAACACACTTTAAGTCTCAGTAAGCTTTCCCCTTGCTAGGAGTGATATATAGTTTTTAAAAAAGTTAATTGTTGACATAGGTTACCATGGTTATGTGCCTCCAACCGGCGAGGAGACTCTCAATAAGTGATGCTATACGCATTGAACAGTGCTTCCGAAAAAAAATTCACACTGTTGTTTATTTACACAAAAGTATGTTGAACAATAGTACACATTTTGGATTTGGAGTGCATAATATGTGATCTCAGACGCAGCAATTATGTTAATAATTTCGTAGACTCTTAAAGGGATAGTTCACTCAAAATTGAAAACTCATCATTATCTACTCACTGTCATGCTGATCAAGGGTTGGCTTTATTTTGTTAGTCCACAAAACACTGCAAGAGTTTCACAGGAAAACAGTGTCGCAGAATCTCCCAAACAATGGAAGTGAATGGTGACCAGTTTTCCAACATAAAAAACTGTTTTTTTTTCCATTTGAATACTGGTCACCATTCACTTCCATTGTTTAGGAGATTCTGCATCACTGTTTTCCTGTGAAACAGCAGTGTTTGTGGACTAAAAAATTCTTCTACTGTAGATAATACACTGACCCTGGATAAGTACCTCATACCACCCCACATCAAATAATCCAAACTATCCCTTTATGATCATGTTGAATATTCTCATTCCTGAAAGTAAACTGAAAATAAATCATTTCTCCAACCAGACAACAACCAAATAAATTGTTTATGTGGTACTCACTACAAGAGTTTTGTTGATGAAATCTCTACAGTTAACAGACTCCCCTCTGCATGTTTCTAAAAATACACCACAAAGTGAGAGAAGGTTGCAACTCTTCTCTTCAATAAATAATAAACTGGACATGCGATTTGTGTATCTCTTTAAATGCAGAATAGAGAAAATTATGGGCAAGGAAATGAGAGAGAAGACGCTGCAACTGAGGAAAACATGATGAGCAGGACACAGCAGATAAGACATGAGTCAAGAGGGATGAAACAAGAAAACGATGGAGTGGGTTGAATGGAATAATGATCACTCCTCTTCAGTGTCAGCTTCTCTGGATTAAATAGAAGTAAAATGTGTTTCATACTCGGTATTTTTCTCTTATTTATTTTGGATATGAAACACCCAGGCCTGTGTGGACACTGTGTGTTGTAATGGTCACCCACTGGACTGAATGTGCACTAAGTCACTTCTTCCATGATCAATCATCTCAGCCCTCCTCTCCTGAAGCGATGCCATATGGCGTCTCCACCTCTCTTCTCTCACTCTGTTCCTCTGTCCTGTTACATTTCTCACCTCCATGTCTTCTCTCTTCCTCTCCTCTAAACTCTCCCTCCTCTACCTTTGGTGGATGGGTCGCTCCTATCCATCAGGTCCCTTTGTCTCAGCTCTGCTCGTGTCTGTTTCCCCTCGCTCGCTCAAACACACAGATGTACGTACACACACTGCCCAGCTTGCCCTCCTGCCACCGATCTTTCAGGGCCAGATCCCTTTCATGAGCGAGAGCGTTGCCAGTGGGCACGACATCTCTCCTTCTCCCTCCCTTCTCTTCTTGCTCCCATGCCTGCCTCGATTTCTCTTTTCTCCTTCTGTCACAGCTCTGTTCAATCTGCCATTGTGAATTCAGTTAATGTTAAGGGATGTAAAATCTACTAGTGTCAATGTTGAGACCTGTATTTTGAAATGTATTCCAGTACAGTTACTAATTATCTGTTAATGTAGACGGTAACCTACATCACCTCAACATCAAATATGATGAAATTGTTTAACCTGATATGTTTTCTGTTTGTTGTTCAGTTTATTA